>NC_136434.1:218764670-221164670 GCF_052849685.1 Lactuca virosa | reverse complement strand
ATTTACGAGTTGGGACCAAAAATCGCGCAGAAACCCGATAACCTCGAAAAATCAAGCATTTGTGGTCTAAATGAGATTACGACCGTAAACGTGTTTACGACCGTAAACCTATTTACGGTCAGTGAAGAGTGGACCCCTGATAACACCCCTATAAATACGATGCCTCCACCTTCATTTGAACATTTCTGGCCAAAAACTCTCTCCTTCTCTCTCTAAGAATCTTAACCGTAAACACTCTAAACGCCTTCATGCTTCGGAAAACATCGAGAAACCATGTTTGGAGTCACTTGGGAACGCCTGGAAACGATTATCTCTTCGAAATCAGCAGGCAGAACCATTTTTCTTGAGTTTACGGTCAACCTTCAAGAACCGTAAACCCTGTTCTTGAGTTTACGGTCCAACCTTCAGAAACCGTAAACTCTGTTCTTGAGTTTACGGTCCAAGCCTTCTGAAACCGTAAACTCTGTTCTTGAGTTTACGGTCCAAGCCTTCAAGAACCGTAAACTCCTCTTCGACCGTAAACACCTTTTAAGTGGTGTTTTTGACTAAAAACTCACCATCTTCGATTCGATCAAGTCCCGGTAACATTCCCCAACCGAATACAAGTGTTCCTCTAACACGTTATCTAACGAAATCGCTAATTTGGATACATATATGTATTTATTTGATAATAGGATTCCGTTAAGTGCCACGTGCAACTACTCGAGGACCTTCGTTTCAGTCAACGCTTTCACACAACAACTGTGAGTTCATACCCCTACATTTTCGATATTTTCAATGTTTTCAGGGGGGGGGAATACATGCTAAACATAAATGACTTCAAAAACTTATGCAAAACTCATACATTAAATCCCTTTTGTACTATGCTGAGCATAAGGGACGTTTTCACTAAAAATTGCTTAGTTTTCCGGACACGCTATTCACTACGTTTTCATGCAAACTATTATCGGTATAGTTTGGGATTTTTCCAAAACTTATCAAGTATAGAAACTTTTACTACTAAGCATATGCACTGAGACAGAAACCATTTACAGTTTACATCACCACTTTATCATGGTATTCATAACTGTAATTAACACTATACACGGTATACATACAGATTTTCACTACGGTAGAACGCTACTACACTACATGTAAACTAGATTGTACGATACTGTGAGGCGCTACTTCACTACTGTACCCTTAGGTGTACAGGGATAAATCCTACCACTGTATAACCAGAGTCTCCTGGAGGGAGAGCGTGAGATTTGTGAATAGATCTATTCGGGACTGACAATCCCACATCTGGACTGCTAGCTACAGTTAGGTGGGCACGCCTGAGATGTACAAATGTCATTTCACTCAACGCCTGAAGAACGTTGGAAAGGTCACTAGTCATATCAAGCATGGTTATACGAATCACATTATGTATAAATCACCTTTAGTTTACAATCCGACATTCTTCAACGGTTTTATTTATACTAAATAGAACTAAAACACACTACGTATACTGGCCGAGCCAAGGTTTTCAAACAGAACCGATTATGCCATGGTTTCACATGCAAAATACTTATACTTCATGATTAGCTTTAGCTAGTCACATGAGGTAGTATTTTCGCATATCACTGCAGTTTTCAGTAACAAGCATTCATGGTTTATACGAAAACGATAACGCTACCTTTTCACTAAAGAAAATATCGGATTTTCTTGGAAACATACAGATATTCATGGTTTATGAGATAACTGATAACACTACTTTCTTATCAAAGAAAATATCGGATTTTCTTGGAATTATACAAATATTTTACGAACTCATCAACGATTTTCACTACAAATTACCGCTTATGAACTCACCAGCTTTATGCTGATATTTTCAAACTGCTTGTATTCTCAGGAAATCAGTAGACAGGTACTTGCTGGATTTTGAGGAACTGAAGCATTAAAAGTTTTTAAGTTTTTACTATACAAAACTATTGGATGTAATTCAAACTAAGTTTCAGACTGATGTAAACATTTTTATTTAAGTATTCACTGTAATGGTTGTGTTGCTATGATTGTTGCTATTCATTGGTTGTGATGCTATACATGACGTCCTCCGCCCCGGAACGTTTCCGCCATCGGTTTCGGGGTGTGACATATAATACCTAGCTGATATATTTTTTATAGGTTCATAATAACGATAATGAACTTAAACATAAGCTATACTTAAAGTAGGGTAAGAATAATTTACTTACAAGGGGGTTTAGCTAGGAGCTGGGTTCTGCGGGGGCAGAACTGTTGAGCCAAAAGCTCTTCTTCTCAGAGCCTTCTGGCACTCCGAGACTCACCTCTAGCACTTAGGAAGTACTAAGGAAGGGGAGGGGTTAATAGGAGTAATTGAGAGAGAAACAATGGGAAAGGTGTGAGAAAATGAGGTGATCCTCGCACCTATTTATAGGCTGCATCCTCGGTCTACGTTGGGTGTAACCTCGGAGTACGCTGTGCATACTGAGTACCTACGTGTATGAAGGCCAGATGTCAGCATCCGAAGCAAAGCCGTGGAGAGAAAGCGAAGGTCAGGATTCGGCCACGTGTCCCCTTGCGTCCTAATCCCATAAACTTCTAAATTTCGTAACTTTTGCATACGAGCTCCGTTTTTGACGTTCTTTATATCCACATGTAGGTATCAACGCGATCTACAACTTTTGTTTAGACTCCGTCAACTAATTTTGAATTTATTTTTAAAGTTATATTTTAACAGACTTAGATAGATAAACTCCGTTAAAAATTCATAACTTTGTCATCTGACGTCCGTTTTCGTTTGTCTTTATATCGTTGAGTTCCTATTAATGAGATCTTCAATTCTCATTTAGTTTGTGTTGGCTAGAAATCAATCGATCTAAAATTTGATTTCCGGGTTGTGCACTGCTATGCTTAATCTTAGAAAAAATCATAACTTCCGCATACGAAGTCAGATTTGGACATTGTTTTTATGTACGTTCTCGGTTTAACGTATACTATGACTTTCGTTTAGGTTACGAAGGCTAAAAAGTATTTTATTACAAACTCACTTTTTACCACACACAACGTCGTGTCGGTCACGCCTTCGCCTTGTCGTGGTCCTCTGAAATACCTGAAGCCAAAACTAAAATTGTAAGCCAACGCTTAGTGAGTTTCCCCAAAGTACCAACACATAAACATAACAAATAGTTGCATACATACAAACCCTTCAACATGACTGGACCGCCTCACCGGGCCTACAACCTGTCTGGACCGCTCTTCTGGCCTTCAACCTGACAAGTCCGCCTTGCAGGCCTTTAGTCTATCTGGACCGCCCTAGGTATCTTGGCCTTCAACACAAAGCATGACCGCCTCAACCTAGTACACCATCAGGTATCAACATATACCATAACAATCAATAGCTAGCATATACAAGTGGCCATGCAGGTCTAATAGATCACTACAATATAACATCCTATTTACTAAAATACAGATCTAACATATCACAAAAGCATAGAAACATCCTATATACCAGGATACAAATCTAACAGATCACTACAACATAGCAACATATTGTAAAACAGGATATCAATCGAATGGCCCGACCTTGGTGCCTTCGACCCGTAAGTACAGTGAGGAAAACTCACCTCAAGCTGCTAAATATCTTAAGTAAAAGCTCAGGCTGCTGATCCATAAAATCTCCGCGCTAACCAATCAAATAAAACCCAATTAATAAGTTGGGCCATAATCCAAAGCTATGAATCTCATTCATCTGTCCAACTTCCAGGTTAAAAGACCATTTTACCCTTTTTCCTCACTTGGCCCAACAACCAAGGCCCAGAAATTCCAAAAGCCCAAAAGTAAGAAAACTAGTGGCCCATTAAGACCCAAAAAGCCCAAAACAGCATCTCATGTCATGACCAACCCTTGGTCACATCGTGAGAGTCATCCGTTCTGATTCCAAAGACTCGCTTCTGACTCAGACAACTCAGCGAGGGACCTGGTTTACCTGCTCACATCGTGAAACCTCATGTCTCACGTCGTGAGAACGGTATGAAGACCTAACCGATATTTCAATGCTCTTAATCAGTTCAGCCTTCAATTTCGACTCTTAAATAAGCTTAAGGGGACCCTAATGGTCCATAAAAATTCTTGCTTTATAGACATGATTGCACCTCGCATGTCCGTTCATCATTATAGGTCAAAAATGCAATTATGGCCTCAAGTTCTCATGCAAGCTTCTAATACTCCACCAAATCCCATATCTGAATGATATAAGACTCAAAAGACCATTTGAATCCATAAAGTTGCTAACTTTATGGATATTCTTCACTCCAACAAGTTGTAACATAAGGAAATGGGACCAAAAACCTAGATCTAACCATGAAATGAAATAAAGCTTGAGTCTTGATACTTACAATGGTCCAAACAAGAGAAAAGCTGATGACAATGGTGTTTCCTTGCAACCTCATTCACAATGGTGCTTCTTTTCCTTCAAACAAGCAAAACACCAAGGATCTCACAGAGGGTCGAACTTAGGGTTTCTAGATGGTTTAGAGGGTGAAAGAGGTTGAGGGTGCACAACCCTAGCCTTTCATTTCTTTAAATACCCGAAATATTAGGGTTTGAGCCATTAAGTTGTCCTCACATCGTGAGACCTCATGCTTCACATCGTGAGACTCAAAAGAATGCGGTCAAATGGTCAACTACTACTCACGATGTGACCATCATCACTCACGTCGTGAGCCCCTCCAAAAGCTATAATGTTCAAGGAATTTATGTACCTCAAAGATCTAGATGTTAAAGTACCTGAAAAAAATTTAAACACAAATCGTAATCACTAAGCTTAGTGAGTTCCCCCAAAATAACATATATCAAACAAGAACGGACCCAACCCAACATACATGCTTGGGGCCCAGCCCACACATTCAGGCCCAGCCATATAATCGGGCCCATCCCATATAAAACATATTTACACATGCAAGAGTCACAAAGACAGCTAGCATCCTACAAACATAATCCAGTGGGCCGACATTGGTGCCTGCGACCCACGAGTATAGTGAGAAAAGACTCACCTCAGTCTGAAGACAGATAATCTCACACTTGGGCAGCTAATAATAGAACACCTGCCACTAATCATAAACTTGTTGGGTTTTAGTTCAAAATTAGTTTCAAAAACTCATAAATATGGAGAAAGAAAGTCTTAAAAAAATTTGAACTTAATAAGCTAGCTACAACCCACCAAGGATCATCTTGCAAGTAATGGAAAGATTAAAACACAACCATAGAACGAAGAAGATTATAACAACCATTGTTGTCCCTTGAGTTCTCTTGGGAGGCTTGAGTTTTGAAGAATATGGATGAACCTTTGAGACACCAATAATGCACCAAACTGATGAGAATGCTAGTTCTTTGAAAGCTCTTAAACTTGGAAACAAATACCCAAGTATTTGATGCAAGATAGTGAAAGCAAGTAACAATTTCTTCAAGTGTTCAAGACAAGAGAAAAAGGGGCGAAAAGGAGAGCATTCTTTCGGCTTTTTTATATAATAATGAAAGAAATGAAAGCCTTTATCTCATCCCTTAAAGCAGAACCATTACACACTAGTCTTTAACCATTAAGACCCATGCATCTACTAGCTAGATTCTCCCTCCCCCATTCTTGGAACTCATTCCCATTTCTTTTGATTAAACAATAAGCGTGTGAACAATGAATTAAGTCATAATTTTCCTTTAAACAAGAATCTCATATATTGTACAATACGACTTGTATAACACCAAGTATCTGTCCAGTTGGTGATGATATTTCTTTTCACTTGGTGAAATATGACAATACCACAAGCGATATTATAAGAATCAAATCCACAACTAATATTGCCATTATTAGAAACACAACTAACATTTTTATTAATTCCATTTCAAGGAAATATAAGATATGGCAACTACATAAACCAAAACTTCACTTTTATTACAATAAAATGAAAATTGGAACTTGTCCTTACAATGCATGAAATGAAAAAAAGTATGTTTCTATACAACTCCGAAGAGTAATAACAATCTATTAAATTATCCTAACTCTCTAGTAGTAGCTCCAAATTCTAACCATCGAACCATACGACCAAATTCCATCTTCCACGATCAGATTTATCTCACTTGTTTAAGCTTCCTTCTTTCTTTTAGATCCTGCAATACCATCATAATGTGATCATCAGATCATGTATTAAGAGTCCATAAAATAGGAACTTATGGTATTAGATAATGGATGTACTAGAAGTAGAGTTATACTTATTGACTTTACCATCTCTAAGATCTTTCAGGTAATGTGGGTAGCTTTGCTTCCAATGCCCCTTCAATTGGCAATAGAAATAGATGGACTCATTGGGATCAACATTGGGAACGACCTCAGAATGAGCCTTTCTCTTTACCATACGATCAAGTTGTTTGATATTGGCCAATCCCTTTCGATTGGGAAGATAAATTTTCTCTGGCCCACTAATGTCACCATTGTCAATGTCCATGGAAACCTTGGAATTAGACCCTTTAATCAACTCTGATTCAGATGTGTTCATATGTATTTATACTTCAGAAACTATCAACATCTCGATCAAATCAATTAGGGTCACACTGAGATTCCTCATATGAAAGTTCTCAACGAATTGACCATAAGAATTAGGAAGAGAAAGAAGAACCAAATCAATGGCTTGCTCCTTTGAGAATATGACACCCATCCTTTCCAATTTGTCAATGTACGACTTTTTTTTCAGAACGTTCGCACACACAAAATTTCCATCTTCATGTTTACATGCCAATAGAGCTTGAGTAGTTTCATATCTTTCAACTCAAAGAAAACATAATGTTGGGAGAGTCACAGGAGGAGGAGGTAGAAGAATTGAAGAAGCATGATGTCCAATCCACCATTTCCTGAATAAGAGAAAACTTTTTCACCTTTATCAGAATGTAGAAGATCATCTTCAGAAGAGTGAGGAAAAACATTTCCAAAAGAACGAGGAAGACTATCATTGTCTTCATTTGACATCTAAAATTTGGGAGAAGAAAGAATTGAATTTACTTGATTTTAATCCTTAATTATTAACCCATAATTTAAATTAAGGCTAGGATCCATATTTTTGATTCAACCTTTGAAGAGGGATGCTGTAATCAAATTCAAATCTATTTTAGGTAGGTAGAGTCATCTCACCAATTTCAATCTCATGAAACTCCTTGATCTTTGAGATTGATTGAATCTTATCAATGACATGTTTAATCTCGAATATACTCTTACCAGTTATGATTGGGATGCCAAGGATCACAATTAAGATGTGAATAATTATGCAAACCCGCTTAAACACCCTCGATCGATTTATAATCTCTCATTGATGTGTTAATTAACCACACATGCTCCATCAACAATCATAAACACAAGTTGTTTCATCGTTTCACCTTTATGGTCCAAAATTAGTGTGTCAGTTAACCACACACACTCCACTAACGACTCATAAGGAAACAATGTGCGTTTTCATGGATTAGAATACAACTTCACATTTCTCCTAAAGTAGCGAGAATGAGAATTTTTAAAAGGTTTAGTTACTTTGTAATATCGTACTTTTAGAGGTTATGTCTTATCAAACCCATTTGGTTAACGACCCTCCACCATACAAGGGAGCGGTGGGTGAGAGTGGACAACCATTCAACAATCATTTAACTAGTGCGTGAACCCGTGGTGAACCACGGGTCACATTATTTGTTTGATTTTGTCATCATTTTCTAAATGATAAATGCTTTAAATTATTAGTGTTGCGTATTTTACACTTAAGAAGGTAGTAAAGAACATGATGTAGATGGTATTTAATAAATGAAAAACTCTTCCATCCACTAACCAGAAGTGTTGTATAATTAGTTTATTTGATGAAGTTTGTTTCCATTGAGGAGATCTCATTTTGAAATAATGGTCAAGAACTACATTTTGTGCAATAAAATGCAACGAACTTGTCAAATGGGTAAACTGAAAGATGAAAGTTTGGTTTCTGTTGCGATGAAGATCAAAGTCACGATTTCCCTATAAGAAAGTGGGCGTTTCCCAGTTGGAATTTTTCATTTCCCCTTTTACCCTATGACCTTTATGCTATTCTCCTTATACTAATTTTGGCTTCTTTCCAATTTAGTAGTTGGGCACCTGTTTTGGATGTTTATTGGTTGATGGATTTGTATTTAAATTGTAGTAGATGCTTCCTAAATACAATAATTCAAATATATGTTTAAATGGTGAAAGACTATTTACAACATCCATCTTGAAAATAGTAGCAAAAATCAAAAACTCTAACTAAAGGATATCATATCCGAATTTTCATAACAAATGGGTGAATTGATGAACAATTTCACATCCTTTTTATCATATTCTACATTAATAAATACCAAACTGAAATACACCTATGCTACGAATCCAAAGTGTTCAGATTGTATGAAGTTAAACTTTTAAAAACTTAAAAGAATGACATTGTACTATAAAAATATGTAAGAACTGGTAGCAAAGTAAGCCTATAATAGCATTATACTTTAAAAGTAAAAAAGAATGGCATTATTTTTAAAAAAATGTCATATCTGGTAGCTAACTAAGCCCATAATAGCATTATACTTTAAAAAGTAAAAATAATGGCATAATATTTTAAAAAATGTCACAATTGGTAGCAAAGTAAGCCCATAATAGCAGTATACTTCAAAACCACTTACTATTGGACTCCTGGATTGAAGGTTTTATATTTATTTCGGTTCCTTTAACCTTGAAATAGAGAATGTCATATATGGTAGCAAACTAACCCCATAATAGCATTATACTTTAAAAAGTAAAAAGAATAGCATTATTCTTTAAAAAAATGTCACAATTGGTAGAAACGTAAGCCCATAATAACAGTATACTCTAACACCAGTTACTATTGGACTCCTAGATTGAAGGTTTTATATTCATTCCGGTTCCTTTAACCTTGAAAGAGAGGCAAAAAAATTATGAAACTCTTGAATTTAAGACGTAAATTAGGAAGATTAAGTAATAGAAATCGATACATTAAGGATGCATTCTAAAAATCCATCATTTTTAAGTAAGGTAGAAATTAGAAAGCATGAGAAAAAATGAAGTAATAGTCTTATGATTATATAACACCCAAATAGATAATGAAAATTAAAGAAAGAATACTTACCCATGAATGTTTGTAAATTGCGAAACAGCTACGTGCATGTAGGTGTAAATCGGAGATGATCCAAAATTCCAAATAGTTCCTAAAGGTCTGGCTTTTACTTCGTAATTTCTTCACTGGGTTGGGGTTAGGTTTCCTAAATTGGAGGTGGTCTTTTTCGAGGGCCATTGTTCATAACAAGTTGCCACTCTATACATTATGAACCAAAGGACTCTCTAACATATAGCAACATTTCTAGCATACATGAACCATATCATGAACAATAAAGAAACCAAATACAAAAAATTTGAAAAGTAAAAAAATATTTTTTGATATCAAACAATTTCTAGATATAATAAAAGATTACAACAACTATTATGCATATGTTTGTCACAAGATGACATAGTTTTAGTGAATATTTACAAATTAGTGTTTATAAAGATAATATGTTGCAAGTTAGTCTACCATATCGATGAAAAGTGATACAACAAAGGGACTACAGTATAAGTCAATGTATGTTTTAAAAAAGATCAAATATTTTTCCTGCTTTTTGGCATGTGTTCCTTCGTCCTCTTCGTTGTGGTTTTTGTATTTTTCTCGTTTGGGACGTGGTGTTTTCGTTGTATTATCTGTAAAACGGATATATGTTGGTTATGTGTTGGCTATAAATAAACTTATATATGTTGTTTTTACCTGTATGTTGCAATTGGAGGCGCTTTCCAGTTCCACGTGATTTAGTAGGGGTGAGAGACTCCGTAGTTTTGGTGGTTGGCTAATCCATTGTTTTCGAAGGTGTAGTTGTTGTTTTTAGAAGTGACGTGATTGTTGGTTGTGGACTTTTGATATCACTAGTTGTGGTGACCGTGAAACGGATATTATTGGTGGATGAAAGTTTTGTTCATTCTACAAAAACATTCTTTGTTAACCCTTTACAATGTTGTAGTGGTTGTGGTAAAGTTTTTCTATCTTCATTGGGAAAGTGGTTAATGATTTCTTGTGCAGTGGCATTTTCTAGACTACGGGTTCCTTTGTCAGACAAGAAAATTGTTGATGTATCTGTATTTTGTCTGTGAGTACTGCTGAGATTGTATACTTGTGGAATAAGTAGTGATGTTGTGTATGTATTTATAGATATATACTGGTTTCACATGGAGGGACGGAGTACTTACAAAAGTTTTGGTTTAGTTATGGGCCCACGTGAAACACAAAACCATCCATCACCTTTTTTGTGTGTTGATTTACCACAGGTGGGACAGACAACGTGGTACCAAATATCCTTGAATGTGAAATCAGATATTGTAGTCTTCAAGACATATACTTTTTCCTTGAATATGTTGTAGATCTATATTATTGAGTCTCAAGTATGAAATTGTAGAATTATACAAAAATAAAACTTTTTACCACTATTTGAGAGTATGTCGTGGTTTTCAACTGTTGCAGGGTAGTAGTTATCACAGCTGGTGTTGATTTCGAGTGAAATTGGGTACCAAATCTGTAATTTTGGAAAAACATTGTCGGTGAATGCATGTAGTTCATATTAGATTGTTTTTTTAGCTATGGTAAACTATGGTTAAGATTAGTAGTAGCAGAATACCATACCTTGCAATGAGTGTCTGTGTTTCTGGTATTGCAGGATTGATGTACATGTGTGTGGCACTACTGCTTGTTAATGTTAATCTTCCTGCATAATCAACATGGTTATTAAGCTTAGTGTAAAGTGATAAATATAATAATGGTTTTCTTTTATTACTAACCATTGTACATAGTGTACTTCACGTTGGTGAAAGCTAGTACAACCGTGTTAGAGTTTGATGCAAAGGCATTTCGGTTGAATTTGTCAGGCGAATCTATGCATTCCTTCCATAAGAGTATGGTAATCTCCTCCGCACTTGGACCGGTTTTCTCATCAATAATAATTAGGTAAATATAGTTGGTAATATCTGTTGTGTATAAAGAGTTATTATTACTTTTCATCTATTAAGGTGATAACTACGAAAGGTACTATGTTTTTTTTTCGCAATCTTTCATGTTGATGAGGATACCTGTGAAATCTTAATGTAATTGTAAATATAATATTAGTTACACTTTTTTGAACATGACAATCTTTTTTTATTAGAAGTGGTGATGTTAGGGTTTAATGTTGGTAAATGTACCTTCATTCTCCATGTTTTTTCTGCTATTATTTGAAGGTGTGATCTTGGACGGAAATCGAACCATGTTATTAGAAGTGCATTGTGGTTTGGAATTTCCTCAAATGTTGATGCTTCACCAATACTCATGTGTACTGGGTGATCTAAGACCATCTGATATTTATTTGGCGTAGTTCATGTATAGTCCTTGATACGATAACAGTGAAAGACTGATAATGAAGTTTCAATGCTCCCTCGATCTGTTTTTTATGCTAGTAGTTGAATTGTATCTCCCTACTCAAATAAATGTGTTAGGGTGTTTTATATATGAATCATTTTGTACATGAGTGTTTACATCTATATAATAATCCTTACATGCTCATCAATGACGATGAACCATGTCTCGTTTTTTCTAAATTGTAGTGTCTATTTCCTCAAGACACAGATTTCAAGTCAATTTCCTGGTGAACCAAAGTGGAGGTTTGATATTCTATCCATTTATGGGGTCATTGTGTTGTAGATAAAAAACATGACTATCAGTTAATGTTTATGTTAGCTTAAAATAATGAAACGAAACAATAGTAAAATATGATGGTTAGTTCAGAGTATATATTATAGGCATTAGATGTTTAGAATAACTATGAATGCAAAACAGGTAGAAAAGTAATATTTGGTGATAACATTTATCTGAGCTATTAGATGTTTTGAAAACATAAGTTTGATGTTATAACCTCTTGCTTATTAACCTTTGCTAACAAATCCATAAAGACAACATTCTTGGTGTAGTGTAATGGTAATGCATCTTCTTGTTGTAGCAAAATCTTTATCGAATCTGGTGAGGTACCTCTTGATAAAGCGACATATAGTTGTCCGTGTGTGAAAACAGAGTTTGCGAGGTACAAAGCTACCTTCTTGAGAGATTGCCCTTGACTTTTGTTTATAGTCATTGTGTAACACACTTTAAGATGAAACTGTTTTCTGGTAAATATGAAAGGTAGATCAGAGCAATTATGTATAAATTTTATTCTTGGAATGTACACTCTTTTCCCAAGAGATGTTCCTGTTATTATCGAAGCTTCAATAATAGATGGTAACAATTGTGTAACAATCAAACATGTACCATTACAAATACCTTCTCTTTGATTGATATTCCTCAATAACATAAATGGGGTGTTAACTTTCAAGAATAATGAATGTGAAGGAATACTAAAAAAGTGAAGGTTTTTTAAATAATCTTAGGGATATAAGGTATCTAATTCTAAGCTATCATGTGTATGTGATTTAATGGAATCACAACTACTGTATACCACCTCTTGACCACTGATTTTTGATATATTCAAATCATTGACTTGATCAACAATCTCATCTTTTGGACGGATAATGGCTCTAATAGATAACTCTTGAGGCGATGGATTGGAAATTACATCATGCCCATAAAAAATTATATTAGTGATTCTAATCCTTTGTATCGTGGTTCGATAAGGAAACACTAAGGTATTTGGATAATGTTGGTACTTTCCGGATCATTTTTTTCTGGTGTTCCAATAATTCCATTTCCAATATCGAGCAACCATGAAGTAAAATGTGATATTCGATTAACATCAATGGTTGAATCGACTGGTTGGGATAAACACATTTTGTGATGCAATCTGAATACTGTAAAGTGTGACCATAGATAGGAATTAGGTAGAGTTAGGCCGATTATCTGTGATTTTCTACTTTTAGGTTGAACAGGAAGAATTTGTCGAAAGTCACCTCCTAGCAGTATTGACATCCCTCCAAAAAGATGGTTATCATCTTCAAGGACATATTTTAGTGATTTATCAAGAAACTTAAAGCAACGACGATCACTCATTGGAGCTTCATCCCATATGATCATAGAAGTCCTATTCATCAGCTCCGCAAGCTGTGTTTTTTTTTAATATTACAATAGGACTTGTCTGTAAAATCAATTGGAATAACAAATCTAGAATGAGCAGTACGACATGAAGGGAACAAAAGGGATGCAATGCCTGAGGCTGCAACAGCCAGTACTATCTTTCCCCTACATCTGAAATAAGAAGGTATAGTCGTCCATAAAAATGTTTTTCCTGTACCGCCAGATCTGTATACGAATAACAACTGTTTTTTGTTATGTTCAGCCTCGACAACTCTTTCATAAATTGTAAGTTGATCTGGATTTAACCATGATATCATGGATGCATTCTGAGAAAGCAGGAGTTGTGTATTGTAATTACTCTCTTCAAGAAGAAGACTATTTTTGAGGACGGAAACAAAAGATAGAGATCGCATAGGGAATCCAAAATCAACAAGTGATTGTGAAGGCGTTGAAGCTAGTAGTATTTTTTGAATTTCGAGAAGTATTTGTTGTTCTAGTGTGTCAGCATGTAGAATATCATTTGGACTTGTAGAACTGGAAGTGAATGTGTGGGTTATGTCATCGCCCATTTAAGTTTTTGCGGCTTCCCACAACAAAAGAGGGCTCTCTACTTCACAAAATATAAGTAGATGACAAAAGAGAGAACGAAGTTCAGATGAGGTTGCCCAAGATGATGCTTCTTCAAATTCTATTAGTCGTTCCTTATCGTCACCAGTTAACCCCAAGGCTTCACATACATCACGAAAAGTTGAGTATGTGCTTTCACGGGCGGTCCTAATGTCACGGAACGATTTACATACTTTTTATGGCACAATAAAATCCATAGATAGAATAACTCCCCGACTGCTGGATGCACGTATGCAAGTCTTCCAATGGTAGTATCTGTTGTGATAGTTCTATGAATCCATCTCTTAGCCATGGTGTCCTAGCTATATTTAGAAGGGTAATCATTGTATGTCAAGTCAATACCTCGAACATCACGTTGATTATTAAGCAACCATTCCATTAAAGTCTCAACACCAAAACCTGGGGTATCAATTAAAGAACCCAATTGCCTGTTTTCTTTGAAAATAGTAGGTTGCATCCCTTCCAAATGGACTGCCAAGACCTGTACAACTGGATCCCGTTCGTGAATTGAGAAAAATAAGGATCCGCCATGCTGCTTCGTGTGGACATATATACCGACCATCAAGAAACGAGTTGATTTCATTCACAGTGACAAGTGTAATGGAGGAGGAAGCAGTGGTATTCACCTCCAATGTTTGAAGAGTGAAACGAACGCGTTCAACCCCCTTTGAAATGTACTTAAATAAGTACTTGATCATCATGTTCTAACCATAATATTCTACATTGATGTGAGCATCAAACCGACTACCTAAACGATTTTTGTACGACACCACATACCCATTATCAATTATAACACCACTTTGTAAGACATGATATGGTCTAGCACGTCTTCTATAATGAATGTAACCATTTTCATCGAAAGTTGTTAAAGGGTTGAATAGTTTGGGAAACCGTTTCTTACATCTATCATCTACCATACATGGGGCACCCATATTCAATAAACCACAAGGAGCATGTAACATGCTTGTAGTAACAGTCCCTATATAGTGATGGTTCGAGTATGGGATCAGGAAGCGCAACGGTTATGTATTTATCAATATCTTCCTCTTCTTTTATTTTAAAGGGTGATGCGACCCACAATAATGTATGACAATGTGGTAAACCCCTTTTCTGGAATTCAATGGTGTAAAGATCTGTGAATAAAAATAAACCACAATAATGTTACGTAAGAAAAAATAGAAGAATGAAATAAGAGATTAGAAATGTACATGTACTAACATCTCCAAAAGTCTTGTCTTCCTGTAGGAAGTTAATGAAAGCATGGACTTTGATATTAAAGATGCGTGCAATGATATCTGGTATGTTTTGAATATCACATTGACCAACATCATCCATGTATCTTCTATACTCATGCCATTTAACATTGCAAGTGAAAGTGATGAAATATTGTGGCTTACCATGAACCCTACATATGGCTAGAGCGTCCTGCTAGTGTTTATACATATACCTAGGCCCACCAACGAAAGTTATAGGTAGAAATACACTCTTACCAATAACACGGCTGTTTGTATCACCCTTGGACAAAGCATCGTAAACACCACTGATGTACTCTAAACGTAACTGCTATTCATGGTGTTCAATAAATTCAAACCTAGATTGTTAAATGCAAGTATAGGAATCCACCAAATATTGATGGAAAAGGTGACGTGCATGTAAAATAAGAGAGTAAATGTTGTGTAGATCGTGAATCTGATAACTGTAATACATATTATTTGTTAAACTTCTATTACAGTTAATACGTAGACGCAAGGCGGAAGACGATCCTTCTTCACCATACGGGAATAATAATGGATACTACAAAGGAATATAAGTCGGATGAAGCTTACTGACTCGCCGAGCTAATCTAGACTTTGAATAGACAATTATATCATAAATAGCCCCAATTACATTGTCACCACAAACAATACAACCCAAACTTCTAGGAGCCGGTGGCCCATATCTTCTGTCACTCACAATACCAAATAACCGTACACCATAGGAATCTAAATTCATTGACTGAGCTATTTCTTTTACAGTCTTAAACGTACAAACATACTCATTATGTGTGTCTAACATTTGACTTAACGAATCTACAACCTCTGCAGACAGAAGTACTTCACCTTTTCATGAAAAGAACGAAGTCTATTAACAACCTCATTTTCAGTATCACACATATACAATTGTAAAAAGCGGGGTTGATGAATGTCTTCAGGACAAAAGGATCCAACCCAATGGAAAATCTGACCACTGACCTTAAACACATACGATGCACGACCTTTGTTGACTGACTCGTCTACCCTTGCACCAAAGGATTACATAGAGAACATGGAGTTATATGCTCTGATGTAATGCATAAAGTGATGATCTTCATAAAATTGCGTAAGCACTTTAGGCAGATGAAGAGGGTGGGGAAGAACAACAGTACCCGACTTACAACATTTACTATATCATGGATGATTGGCTCGGGATAAATACAATACTCTCTTATGATACCAAAAGAACAACCCACAATACTCACACACACAGGAACAATTCCCACAATCATAATAAATAGGAAACATAGGTATCTCCACCAAAAGTGAACTCCTGCATGAACGACGAGGGACTATTGTAGCGGCAATAGAAGCCATTTGTCGCCGTTTTGGAAGCATCTCAAAAAGGCATTTACTGAAATAGAAATCCATATTTCATCGACATTTAACATACTCTTATGTTATCAAACTGGAAAATTAGATTCTAAAAACGTAAATTAGAAAGTAACTTTTCTTATTAGTAACTAACTATTGTAGTATTTTTTAACATCTAACATACATTTAACAAAGATTAATAGTTTACTCTATGATTTTATTAATCCATGGATTTTTTTTTTCAATGTGAAGGATAAAATATATTTTAAATAAATTATATTTGGAACTACAAAATTAGTCATTAATCAACATATATCGCTATAAATTTAACTAAAATCCCCTATATAGAGGCTGCAAATTGGGCTAGGAAATAGTTGATATAAGGACCATTTCTAAAAAAAATTATGTCAGAAGGATCATTATTGTAATAGATTATTCATATAAGGACCAACTTTGTAAAAATTATGTACACAAACCATATACAGTGAAAGGGTACAATAGACAACGTACCCAATTTCCAAAAGATGCAAGGTAGAATTGAATATCAGAATCCTGTAACACAAAAATTTTACAATACTTGTATTAACATAAATCCACGAGAATGCGAAGGCTCCATGCGTATCAGATTAGAACTCAACTTACATAGTTGCTTACTATGATTTAGAAGTCCATAAACCAAAGGTGTGAATAATTGGCCTAATTGATATGACCTAAAATTTAGAGGAAAGTAATAGCATTTATTAGCAAAGTGTAGGTTTCAAAACTGCCATTGTTAGATGCTGATATGAAAAATAGTATTTCATGGAAGTATACACAACAAATTTACAGATAAAGCGCAAAAATGCATTTCTGAAATGGAAATTCAAATTTGATCAGCTTTTAACATACTCTATAATAAATCCGAATGGTATAATCGATTCCACAAAACTAAATTTGAAACTAACTATTCTAATTTGCAACTAACTATTGGGGTATATTATTAAAATTATTTTTCCTAATTGATCAAAAATCAAGGCGTATTTAAACGAAAACAACTCTAAAATTTAATTTTAATCAATACAAAATTCTTATTATGTTAATAAAACTAATTTATCAATTAATTTAACAATTTTAATTTATGAAGGTATTAATGTCATTATGTCAAAAAACAAAAAACCCGATTCTTAAATAGTCATTAATTATCCATTTTCAAGATTATCAAATTCATACCTTTGGATTCTAGCAAGGGCAAAATAGTCACTTACCCTTATCCATGATGCTGACGAAATTAAAGGGTGTTCTTGAGCAAAATTTCAAGAAAGCCATAAAACATTATTTTCTCAGGTTTCCTTTAATTCATGGGGATGTTAAAACACCTTCTATTATTTATCAAAAAATTTTTTATGATCCAATATCTTGTCCCCATTTGGAGAAGGCTTTTGAAATGTCAAATCCACACAGTTGGAAAGGAAAAAATAGAGCAAAATCATAATTGAAAATGAAACAGAAAATCAATAGTTATCACACATATAAAACTTCTATTATTTGCGAAAAACTAATTATATATTGAAAAGAAACATAGAAAAAGAGGGAAATTTAAGCAATTTATTGACCTGTGACCATTTTAGTAACAGATTCTTGCCACAAGGACCATTACTGTAACAGATTTTGATATAAGAACCATTTCTTTTTAAGAATTATGTCACAAGGACCATTATTGTAACAAATTATTGATATAAGGACCATTTTTATAAAAGTTTATGCAACAATGACCATTACTGTAATAGAAGTTTACTTTTGTTATAATTTAATTTGCTTTCTATATCGTTTATGTACATAAACTTTTACAGTTAGATATTACAGTAAGAGGGCTTTGCCAAAGATTGAGCTTACATGGTCGTCTTACTGATACAAAGTAATATTAACACACTCATTCAACAATTCCATTAATTGTTGTAGCTTATATTTCTTCTTGTTATTTTGTTTTTCTAAGAAAATATATTTCTGGCTTATACGAGTCAAGTTTCTCCAAGAAGCATGCTACTTGCGTCTTGTGATGTTTTTACCCAATCAGAATTTTTGTTTGCGTCTAGAATTTAAAAAGTTTACGCCAACTCAAAATTTTAATCAAACAATTGTATTTGGATGCTGATATGTATGAAGGACTCCAAACACTACATTTTGGTGAAATTTCCACCAGATTAACTGTGTGGTAAAGAATATGGCTTTCACTAATTCTCTTATATATGTTGATGTGATGCCACCACTCTTGTCAGCATTATATGTTATCACATTAGTTTTAAGGTTTATCCAACAATCATTTTTAGTTATCAGTTTTCTAGTTTTCTGACAGTATTATTAACATTTCAGTTTTAGTAACAACTGATAACAACTTTGAGCTTTCTTTGAGGGCAAAATGGTCAAAAAAGTAGTGATGACTTGATATGAAATTGTTTTATCATATGAAAAAAAAACTCTTCATTCCGGTGAGATAATAAGAAGAACCACAAAATAGATTATCTATTTAACTAAAAAAGCATATGAATGTCAACATTTTTACCACACAAACGACCTAAGTTAGCAGTAAACTGTAAAAATCTAATTCTTTTTGCTACTTATGAAACAAAAACTTTAGGAATCAAGTCATCAATAATTTTTGACCATTTTTCCCTCAAAAGGAAGGTCAAAGTTCTTATCAGTTTATACTAAGGCTAAAATAGCACAACTTTTATAAGAATCTTGAAATCGTTTTTTAAATATGAAAAAAAAACATCTCATTCCAGTGAGATAATAAGCAGATCCACAAAATAGTTTATCTATTTAACTAAAAAGTAATCTGAATGTCATCATCTTTACCATACGAACGACCTACGATAGCATTAAACGAAACAAAACATTATGTCTTTTTGCTACTTATGAAACAAAAACTTTAGGCATCAATTCATCAAGATTTTTTTACCATTTTGCCCTCAAAGGAAGCTCAAAGTTCTAATTAGTTTTTAGTAAAACTGAAATGTTAATAATAATGTACACAATTAGAAAAGCTGTAATGAAAGCCCTTATTCAAGAACATTAAAAACGTATGGCTTGCTTGATATTGATTACTTGCTATCAGAAGCACAAACAATTATAGATAAATAAGTTTTTATGTCTATGGGAGCCAATCACGAAGTATTAGATACTACCATGGTCTCCACATAATAGGCAATGTATGAACTTGTTAAAAACCAATAATGCAGGTGTGTTTTTTCTTTTAAATGACGTGAATTATACACGACTAAAATAAAATTAAGTTCCAATTCTTTTTCCTAAAATAAGAGTGTGAGGCAGCAGACAAAAACACAGAACCAAGAATAATTAAACAGAAAATCAAAATCAATTAGAAACTATATATGACATACCGAAATTCCAAACAACAACAGAGCACAGGTGGTTGGTGGCGGTAATTGAGAGGAGACGTGGTTGGCGATAGATTCGAAATCCTGATTTCTTGGATGGAAAATCGTCGGAAACGTCAAACCCACAAAGTCAGAAACGTCAAACCCTCAAAGTCGAAGACATCGCTAAAAACACAAAAGGATCAGAAAGAAGAGGAATTGAACAGAAAATCGTAATCAAATTGAAACCACATACTACATACCGAAATTCCTCACTGCATCACAATACAAATGGTTGTTGGCGGGCGTTTGGTGGTGGCAATACAGTGCATGCGGTTGTTATTGAGAGAAATCAAATTCCTAAATTCTTGGATGAGAATTCGCTGTTGGGGTTGGAAAACTCTTCTATTAAACACTAAAATAGAATTACAATAGGAGGAGCAACTCTCACACTCAACTATTACAAAAAACCAACCCTCTCACTAACACTCTCACTCTAAGTGTTGTACTATCTGTTTCTCTGTGTTTGGGGATGCATACAACTGAAGAATGAAGTCTCTATTTATAGTCTTGGCAGCCACCATTGTAGTTGCCTTCATTAATTGTGTGCATCATAGGGTGGGAAGAAAAACTTGTCCCGTAGGTTTCATTTTGTCAACAATGATGGCTACTGTGGCTTTGGAGGCTTTGGAGGCTGGAACACAACAAATCTTCCCCTCTAGTCTCCGTCCAACAATCCTCATCCCAACTATGTCAGCACATAGTCTGTGTTTCTCTTGTGTCACCACCTTTGTCAACATGTCTGCAGGATTGTTGTTAGTGTTGATCTTTAACAACTTCAATTCTCATCCCTCAATTGCTTCTCTAAGCCAATGATAACGTATATCAATATGTTTTGTGCGGGAATGGTACATCGAGTTCTTTCTCAGGTCCATAGCACTCTGACTATCGCAATGAATGATGTTCTCTTCTTGTGGAAAGCCTAATTCTTGAAGAAACCGTTTCATCTATATAAGCTCATTCCCAGCTTCAACGGCAACAATATACTCAGATTATGTTGTTGACAGTGCGGCACACTTCTGTAACTTGGATTCCCACGAGATAGCTCCCCCTGCCAAAGTAAAAATGTAACTTGATGTAGATTTCCTACTATCAAGATCTCCTGGCATATCGGCATCTGTATAACCTTCCACGATTGGCTTTGCTCCCCCGTAGCATAAACATAGTTTCGAACTACCCTTCAGGCATCGAAGTATCCATTTGACTGCTTCCCAATGTTGTTTTCCCGGATTAGCTAGATATCTACTCACAACACCGACAACATGAGCAATATCTGGTCTTGTACACACCATTGCATACATAAGACTTCCTACGACTGAGGAATAGGGGACTGCCTTCATATCTTCTTTTTCTTTCTCAGAAGATGGACAATTTTTCTTACTCAACTTGAAGTGGTTAGCCAAGGGCATACCAACGGGGTTGGCATTTTCCATGTTGAACCTTTTGATCACACGTTCAACATACTCTTCCTGTGATAAGAAAAATTTTCTTGATTTTCTATCACAGATAATTTTCATGCCCAATATCTGTTGTGCTTGGCCTAAGTCTTTCATATCAAAGAACTTAGACAAATCCTTCTTCAAGTTGTTGATCATTGTTGCATCTTGGTCCACTATCAACATATCATCTACGTAGAGCAAAAGGATGACAAATTTCCTATCTAGAAACTTCTTCAGATAGACACAATGGTTTGCAACAGTTCTCTTGTAATCATGATTCATCATAAATGAATCAAACTTCTTGTACCACTGCCTTGGGGCTTGCTTAAGACCATAAAGGCTCTTCTTTAATTTACAGACGAGATGCTCTTTCTTTGGGACATTAAAGCCATCAGGCTGCTCCATGTATATTTCATCATCCAAATCACCATGGAGAAAGGCTGTTTTCACATCCATCTGCTCAAGTTCAAGATCTAGACTGGCAACTAATCCGAGTACAACTCGAATAGACATCATCTTCACAACCGGCGAAAAAATTTCATCAAATTCAATTCTTTCTTTTTGTTGGAAACCTTTGACAACGAGTCTCGCCTTATACTTCATAGTATTTCCTTTGCCGTCTTTCTTCAACTTGAAAACCCACTTGTTTTTCAAGGCTTTCTTTCCTTTGGGGAGGTTTACCAACTCATATGTTTGATTCTTCTGCAAAGAATTCATTTCTTCTTCCATGGCCTTCTGCCAATTTCCTTTGTCAATATGAGATTGAGTTTCTTGAAAGCTCTCTGGCTCCCCCTCACTAGTAAGAAGGATGTAGTTTGAAGTCGGATATCTTGTTGATGGAGCACGTACTCGTTCGGACCGTCTAACTTGAGTTCCTTCGTTTGTAACTTCTGGAAATGTATCTAAAGTGTCGTGGGGTGGAAGCTCCCCCTGCTCAACAGCTTCTTGATTTGCATCATCAATTTCTTCATCCTCTTCTTCAGTGGAAACATCATCTTTATTTTCAGATATTATATCTGAAACTTTGGAGCTTTGTTGCTTGTTAACCGGTGCCTTGAAATCATAATACTGGTTTTCATAGAAAACCACATCTCTACTTCGAATAACCTTCTTTAGTTCTGGGTCCCATAGCATGTACCCGAACTCTTCATCTCTATATCCAATAAAGATGCATGGAGTGGATTTGAGGTCCAACTTCTTCCGCAATTCACTTGATACATTTGCAAACGCCTTGCACCCAAATACTCTCAAGTGAGAATATGATATGTCTTTACACGTCCATATCTTCTCCGGAACTTCAAAATTCAATGGAGCGGAAGGTGACCTATTTATTAGATAGCAAGCTGTCAATATAGCTTCACCCCAAAATGGCTTTGGGAGTTTAGTCATGCTGAGCATGCATCGAACTTTCTCAACAATAGTGTGATTCATCCGTTCTGCTACACCATTGTGTTGTGGGGTTCGTGGGACAGTCTTTTCATGTCTGATACCATGTTCCGTGCAGTATTTAGAGAACTCACGGGAATAGTACTCGCCTCCATTATCTGATCGGAGACATTTTAACTGCTTGCATGTTTGTCTTTCCACCATTGCATGAAAAGCTTTGAAGCGGTCCAATACTTGGTCCTTCGTCCTCAAACTGTATACCCATACCTTTCGTGATGCATCGTCAATGAATGTCACAAAATACCAGCTTCCACCAAGAGATTCTACTTCAATGGGTCCACATACGTCGGAGTGGACAAGGCTCAACAACTTAGAGCGGTTCTTTCTTGTGGAGCTAAAGGAAACTCTATGTTGTTTCCCAAATAGGCAGTATTCACAGGGATCCAGGGCAACGTCTTTTGCCATTGAAATGGACTCCTTCTTTGTAAGAGTCGTCAATCCCTTTTCGCTCATGTGGCCTAGTCTTCTATGCCACAAGTTTGGTGATGTCTCTTCTTTAACAACATTGAGACTTGGTTGAAGCAGCTTTGCATGGCTTTTATAAAGAGTACCATCAAGTTGTCCCCTTGCAACAACCATAACACCTTTCAACAACTTCCAGGTTCCATTTTTGAATTGATTATCATATCCTTGGACGTCAAGAGCTCCAACTGAGATAAGATTCATTCTCAGCTCTGGGACATGCCGAACATCTTTCAACACCAATGTACATCCAACATTGGTCTTTAAATGCACATCACCAATACCAGCAATGCTTGAGAAACTGGTGTTTCCCATCTTTACGGTACCATGGTCTCCGGGTTTATAAGTAGCGAATAAATCCCGGTTTGGAGTCGAATGATATGATGCATCGCTATCAATCACCCACTCATCATCATGAGTTCCAACATCTAGGCATGCTTCCTCCTCGTATGTAACAAGGGAAACGTCTTGTGTTATGGTGACCATGGTTTCACCATTCTCCCTGCTTGGATTCTGGCTTGTTTCGGGCTACTCTCGTAAAAACCTTCGGCAATCACTCCTTTTGTGGCCATAATAATTACAATGATTGCAATAGCCTTCGAACCATGTATTTGAAGATTTACCTCGCTCTCGCGATTTCCCTCAATCTCGTGATTTCCCACGATCTTGGGATCTTCCTCTACTATGACCATGTCTACCTCTACCTCTACCTCGACCTCGGCCTCCAGTTCTGCCCCCCGCCTCTTTCTTTGTTTTCTAACACAAGGACTGGTCTGTACCAGCTTCTTTCCTTCTTGCTTCCTCGTTCATTAGGGCGTCTGTGACCATCTCCATTGTCACTTTACCACCGGGAGAATAATTGCTGAGAGTCACAACAAGCGTCTCCCAATTATCTGGTAGAGAACTCAAGAGCAATATGGCTTGTTCCTCGTCTTTGAGAACCCAATCAGCAGCACCGAGCTGGTTTACGAGATCCTGGAACTGACTCGTATGCTCGGTTATGGACATACCACTTTGTAACTTGTGGTTTACAAGGCGCCTCATCAGCAAGGTCTTGTTGCGTCCCGTCTTTGCCTGATACATATTCTCGAGCTTCTCCCAAAGTTTGTACGCATCTGTCTCTTGAGAGACATGATGAAAAACACTATGGTCGATCCACTGTCGAATTTGTGCCACCGTTTTCTTGTTTATTCTCGTCCAAACTTCGTCTGTCTTCGTGTCGGGTTTGATGCCTTGCTTTTCTATAGGCTCTGCTAAATCTTTGAGATTAAGCAAATCTTCCATCCTTGGCTTCCACATGTTGTAATTTGTGGGCGTAAGTCAAACCATCGTAATCGTATTTGTAGATTCCATCGAAAATAATTGCAAATTTGTTTTACAAATATTTTGAGGAAAAATTAGATAAAACTGAGCTCTCGGTTGGATTCGAAATCGTCAAAAATGATGGGGTAGAATTTTTCGGGCTCAAAATATACTTTCTTGAAAAGTTATGTGCTAATTTGTAACTTTTCAGAACTATAGGGGCTAAACTATAATTTTCGGAACTTACAGGGGCCAATATGAAATGTTTCTGCGAGCCAGGGAACTTTCTGAAACTTTTCAGAACTTCAGGGACCAAAACAGTTATTTTCCGAACAACAGGGACCGAACTGCAGTTTTTCAGAACACAGAGGGACCTTTCTGCAATTTTCTGGAACTTCAGGGGCTAAAACGCAACTATTCTGAACTATGGTCAAACGCTGAAGTCAGCGATGATGTCACTGATGACGTCACTCGTCTTCTCCGGTGAAACCTCTCCGGCGACTGGTTTTTCCGGCGATATTTCCGGCAACTTTGACCAATCTTTGACCGGCGTTTTGGAGGTCTTCCCGTGGTCAAAAAATCACGAAAAATATATTTTCGAAATCCTTGAAACGAGGCCTTTCTAATTCTGTGCCCAGAAACGGATTTTGAGACAAAAAAATTTTGACGAAAAAACAAAAAAATTTGTAAATAATTCCCTAGACACCAAACCAAGCTCTGATACCAGTTGTTGGGGTTGGAAAACTCTTCTATTAAACACTAAAATAGGATTACAATAGGAGGAGCAACTCTCACACTCAACTATTACAAAAAACCAACCCTCTCATTAACACTCTCACTCTAAGTGTTGTACTATCTGTTTCTCTGTGTTTGGGGATGCATACAACTGAAGAATGAAGTCTCTATTTATAGTCTTGGCAGCCACCATTGTAGTTGCCTTCATTAATTGTGTTCATCATAGGGTGGGAAGAAAAACTTGTCCCGTAGGTTTCATTTTGTCAACAATGATGGCTACTGTAGCTTTGGAGGCTTTGGAGGCTGGAACACAACAAATCTCCCCCTCCAGTCTCCGTCCAACAATCCTCATCCCAACTATGTCAGCACATAGTGTGTGTTTCTCTTGTGTCACCACCTTTGTCAACATGTCTGCAAGATTGTTGTTGGTGTTGATCTTTAACAACTTCAATTCTCGTCCCTCAATTGCTTCTCTAAGCCAGTGATAACGTATATCAATATGTTTTGTGCGGGAATGGTACATCGAGTTCTTACTCAGGTCCATAGCACTCTGACTATCGCAATACAACGCACACGGTTCTTGGTGAGAGAAATTGAATTCCTAAATTCTTGGACGAGAAGTCGTCGGGAGACTCAAACCAAGATTTTCGGAAACGAAGAAAGATAGTCGTGGAAACGAAGAAAGAAATGGATGGAAGAATTTGTAAAGTGATGGCGGTGGGTTTGTGGATTACGAAATGAGATGGTAAAAAAAGAAGGACGAAATAGTCATGATGTATAAATTGATGTGGTGAAAGTCTTAAACTTTTAAAGTATACTGTTCACAGACGTGTTGGGTTTTAATATATGTATGTAATAGGTCGTTATCCTTACACCCCCTTAGAGTATGACTTCGTGAATGATGTCTATTAATGATTTGACTTACCTGTGTTATACATGTAATATATTAAACTTATCATCATATATAGTGTAAGGTGTACTTTAAAACTTTTCAAAATATTAGAGTTTAATATTAATTCTTCAAATTAAAAAATTAATAATTAATTAATTTTAAACTAAATGATGATTTAATCTTATATCTTAATTAATCAATTAATTAAATAAATTTAAATCATATTACTTACCAATTGAATAATTAATTCAATAAATTTAAATCATATGGATTAAATAATTATTTACCAAATAAACAATTAATTAAATAACTCAATTTAATCATAAAGAACGTCCATACGTCATGACAAGTGGTGGAAGTCAGCTTTAGGAACAGGCTCCTGACATGCAGCCTTAGGTGCATGCCTAGGTCTTTGACGCCTCACAAAGGCAGGCTCAGCGACAGGCTCCAGCTCTACATGTCTAATCGGCTCCACGATATCATCATCAGGAATCCTCCACTATCGATCATCTCCTTGTACCACTACCCATGCCTTCCCCAGAACATTCGTACCCATCTCCCTAAGGTACCGTTTGGTAGATGGACTGCATGGTACAAAACTAGATTGCACTGGACAGAACGGGACTGGACTGGACATGACAGATATTTTGTATAACGTTTGGTAAGACTGGAACAGAACAGAACAAGGTGTCTGAAACTGTTTAGTAGCAATGGAACTGGACAGAACTAGATTTAAAAATGACTCTATTATCCTTTTGCAAAAAGTATTAATAATAACTCTATTTAACATACATTACTTCAAAATTAACATTTTAATTAAAAACTTTATTTAAAATTCTCATATTAAAACAAGTTTTAATGCCAAATAATTGAAATAAATAATATTAAAAGAAATTAAGAGATACAAAGCTAATAAAAAATGAATCAACTCTTCCAATTAACAAGTTCAAAAAACTCAGGTACACATACAAAAACTCAGGAGCATTTTCATCCGAAATTGAGTATCTAAAACATGAATTGGGCAAGAACAATATAAAATCATCAAGTACCAAACTAGGTAGGAACAATATGCTTAATCAAGCTCCTCCAGAACCAGCAAGCATCTCTATCATAAACAGGGCAGGAACAAAAACTCAAGGGCAATTGCGTCCGAATTGTGCAATCCTATGGCATCTCTTATGCACTCCCTATGTAATATTTATTTAAGATAATGATGAGAGAGAGGACAACATAGTGAATTGGAGGGTTAAAAAATTAAGAGGGTGATCTTGATAACAATGTAGTATTGCTTTTTCCAGAATATCACTTGTAAACAACGAATTGAAAATTGGACATAAATTTTCAACCACAAGTTTTCTGTCATGATTATAACGAGAGCAAAATCAAAAAATCAAGGGTCTTTTCTTGTTTATATAAATTAACATTAACTACACAAGCAAATCTTTCCCTCATTTTCCCTCTCTCTCGTTAAAAGTTTAGAAAAGTGTACACATGAATTCAATAAACATAAATCACAACGTAATTAATAGTGTAATGAATTTTTTTTGCAGGTAAGTGAATAACGAGAAATTAAAAACAAAAATCATAAGCTAATACATGCAGGTAAGTGAATAACAAGAAAACTTATCAAGAAATCGTTTAGCATGTAAGTAAAGATATGCAGATTATGAAGTTTAATTAAAAACGTACCTTGAGACGATGAAAATCTGATGACCCTGATGAGAAATCGTGATAGTGTGCAACGGTAGATAAGAAGAAAAAGCGGGAATGCATTCCAAGTAGGGTTAATTGGGGAAAAGAAAAGAACGTGTTCCACTTAGTTCCACCTATTTGGGTAGGACTATATTTTGAATGAGTTGTCCCATTTGACTTAGTCAAAGTTCATTTTAGTTCTTGTTCTAGTCATGCCAAACACCATCCAAAAGTTTTAGTCCTGTTCTGTCCCACTTAGTTCTTCCCAACAAACGCAACCTAATAGAACAAGGAACCATCCTGCTAGTATCAACCCCATAGAAGCGAGCCAAATGAGTAACCCAATGAGCTCCACAGATTCGGCTCTTCGCTACAGGACCTACAACTGAAGTAGATAGATATAAAGCTAAAGTATAAGGAAGGTTGAGGCGAATCTCAGTATGGATCAAGCACCACCTCAGGAAGATGTCACCCGAGGGAGCCTTGTCACACTCCTCATGGTGACAGATGGTGGAAGAAATCAAGTGATGGAGCAGTCTGAACATAGGAGATCTGAAAGCACTCTCTTTAGCCGTTCTAGAGACATAGACGTCCCTAGCAGGAGCCCAGACCTGCAGTTGGTCGTACTCCTAAGGTGGAGTGATGATCCAACTAGCTAGATAGGAGAGGAAGTGAGGACTAGAAACCTCCTCCTATGTATAAATCCAGGAACGCCATCCCAACATCACAATGTTGCAAGAGCGGGAAACCCCTCCCAAGTGGAAAGAAAAGATGGATCGATTTATCCAGTATGTCGATCTCCCGTCAAACCGCACAGTGGCAAAGAACTCCAAGCGAAGCTCATGATAGATCACCTCGTGAAGACTAAAGACCTGACACCCTCGTTGGCATGTAAAAAGCTCGAGCCTGCTAGCATCACAAAAGACCCACGTAAGATACGACTCCAAATGAGCCGATGGACCAAGGTCCTTAGCAGTACTCCATACAAGAGCCTGAGGAATGTTGAACTTGTAAAGTCCCGAATAATGAAAAGGTAAAACTTACATTTTTAATTCAAACAAAAAACCAGTAATCTTTTATTCAAACATTCAAAAGTAATTTATAAGAAAAGAGTCATCAGAGTACAATCCCAAAATCATCACATTGCAGAAACATGGGTGGATGCAGTGTAGTCACGTCGGGCCCTTCCCTTTTGAACCGGAAGTACCTGAAACCATAAACAATAAGTCATAAGCACAAAGCTTAGTGAGTTCCCAAAAATACCACATACCATACATACAATAGAGAATGCTATGTGTCAAACATAGTCTTGCCATTATGCCACGAGCCGTATCATGGTCTTTCCTTGCCGTGTCGGGGGACCAAAACCTTGGGTCTTACAGACAAGTGTCAGGAGTCACCTCCTGATCTTCCATGCAAGCATCACAAAGAAAACTAGTATACTACATATATACATAAAATATCTACCTATTTGTCAGGGTTTGATCCCTCTCTTGCATACAATTTGACAGGAGCCACCTCCGGGTCATTCATACAAATGCCAAGGGCCACCCCCTGGTCTTCCTATATCTCATAAGCCAATAGACCGGCATTGGTGCCTTCGACCCATAGTATAGTAAGGTAAGGGTGGCAAATCGGGCCATCGTGTCGTCTTCTTGTCTGTCACGACACGACACGACAAGGTTTTAAGTAACAAGAACACGGCACGAAACGATGTCGTGTTTTTTTTAACTAACACAGAAACGAACCGATTAAAAAACGACAAACACGACACGACACGACAAAGATAAAATAAAATAAAAATTAGTTTATTTAATTAATACTTAATCATATATAACTCGATAAACACGAAAAACACGAAAACCACGTCAGACAAATGTTAAATCGTGTCAATTTCGTTTTGAATTTTGAACACGAACACGACACGACACGACGTCATGTTTTTTACACTTGACACGAGCACGACACGAACACGAATTCGAATTTCAGTTTCATCCCAATTTCGTTTCGTGTCGTGTATTTTTTTTGTGTCGTGTCATCAATTGCCACCCCTATAGTAAGGAGACTCACCTCAAGCTGTTGAATATCATAGACAAAAGCTCGAACTGCCGATCTGGAAAATCCTCGTACTAACAACATTACATAACACCAAATAAATGATTGTTCGTGAACCCATAGCTGGAAACCTAGTTTGACTGCCCAATACTCAGGGTAAAAGTCCATTTTACCCTTTCCTCACTTGGCCCAAAATTTAAAGCCCAAACCAATAACAACAAAAGGCCAATATGGCCCAATATCCAAATTGGGCCCAAAACCCATCATGGGCCTAATTCAAGAAGCCCCGAATTCCTAAAAGGCCCAAAATATCCATTGGTCAACCCTAGTCAAACTTCTAGTCAATGGTCAAAGGTCAAAGAGTCAACAAGTCAAGGAAACCCAAACAGACTGACTACGCCCTGCGTACTCAGTTGGTACGCCCAGAGTACTCTGGACCTTGACCAGCCGACGGGGGTGTTGACTCAGTATGTGTTACGTACCAAGAGGTACGCCGTGCGTACACTGCCAGCTCTTATTCCATTAAGAAAAGTCTTAAACCTTTAAGCCAAAACGTCTAATGCCGATAACTAGTTCTAAATCATGCCTTAATCCATAAAGTTGTTAACTTTGAGCTTTTTCATGGCTCAATGGGTCCTAAATCCAATCCCTAACTTTATAACTTCAACAAGGACCTATTACACATGCATGGGTAGATATCAACCATCAAAATTACATTTTTATGCATTTGGGATACCTAAAACGTCCAGATCTAGTAACCAAACTCCTGGAGCAATCTCATTCTCATAAAGACAAACAAACAAGACCAAAATGTGCCATAAACCACCCCAAACTAAATCTACCCCAAAGAGATGTCAAGATAAGAGCTTTTTAGCTTCAATAGGTTGCAAAACAGGTGTAACTTCTGGATCTCCAAGCTCCACTCCAAGTGATGATTCTTCAATAACCTTCAATCTCTTCAAAATGCACAAGAACACCCCAAGATCCCTCACAAGAGCTTAAGAACTCAAAGGTGGTGGCTAACGGTTGAGATTAGGGTTTAGGAGGTATGGAGGCTGATAAGAGGCAAGGCTTCATGAACGTAATGAGCATAAATAGGTGTAAGACCCTAAAAATTAGGGTTTCGAGTTGAAGGGAGTACGCCCTGCGTACTCCTGAGTACACCCAATGTACTCAAATGAAATTCATGTTCATAACTTATACTACATCATGTGTACTCAAATGAGTACGCCCCGTGTACTAGCCAAAGCTCCAAAATAATTTAACTTTAATCGTCCATAACTCCTTCGTTCTAAGTCTATTTTCGACGTTTTTATATCCATGGAAAGGTAACTATAGTGATCCTTATTCTGATGACATGTACTGAATTGTAAAGATCTAGTGAATCATGAAAACATCAAGAACACAAGGAGTAAATAAATTCATTTAAAATCCATTAGAATAGTAAGAGTACAAGTGTGTTTTGAATTTTCTCTTACTAAACTAACACTCGCAAAATGGATCTTACAAGTTCTTAGCTAAATGGGAGTCACTCACTTCCTATTTATAGGAAAGACTCAAGCCATCTACACATACAATAGGGTAAGCCTCATCCAAGGAGAACTTTGCACCATAACGTTCCCCCCTCTCAAAGTTAGGATTGGATGTGATGGGTTTTGAGCAAAACAACAATCCTATGGTGCACATGCAAACCCTAAAGCTTTGGATCTAGTTTTTCTAATTGTACATGCAATAATCATCCAAAGCTTTCAAACCCTAATCTAGTATACATAAAATCAAAAATCATAACTAAAACTAAGTTAGGATGTTACCTTTCAATTGTAGCTTGATCTTTAACCTTTGAGAGCTTTAGTATCACAAGTGTAATACCTCTAATCGATCAAAAACACCAAGAGAAAGTTGGAGAATATGAGAGAGATAGGAGGAGGCTCAAAATCGGCTCTAAGATCCTTCTAGGGTTTCTGGTAGCCGAAAATATGATGCCAAGGGGTTCCTTATATAGCTGAAGAATTAGGGTTTCAGTCAAAGACCTAATCTGGTTGCTTAGGCTCTAAGCAGCCCATAAGATCCTTCCAGAATCCTTACCATAGATGAAATCCTTATGGGCTATCCATAAGATTTCGTCAACCCCTATCTATAGGGATCCTCAGCCCATTTTGCAACTATCACATAATTACAATATCAGTCCCCTTAATTTAATTAATCTCTTTTGACCACAAAAATTTATTCTAAATTAATTCTTGACCAATATCAATTAAATAATATGATTTCTCTTTTAATATATTATTCACATAATATATTAATAAACCATAATAAACCTCTTTCTCCATAATTCATCTAGTCAAGTTGCTTTAGTGAAGGCAACCCAAAAGGACCATGCTATTATCGGGTCAAGTAGATACCAATTATAGTTATGGGCTTAGACACCTAATCCAACAGTCTCCCACTTGGATAAGTCTAATAACTATAAATGCAAGTACGACTTCAAAATCCGATTAGCAATCGTAGCTCTCAAAGCCGCTGTCGAACTCTGACATGTCCTTTAGATAAGGGATCGTATAGTCCTCCGTTCTCAAGATATCGTGTGGACAAATACATGGAACATAGTCATACTTATTGTCCAACAATTTTGTTTGCCGATTTCTGATTTGTTTGACATAGAACTTAATTGAACACATCAATTTAGTCCTGACCGAGCCCGACACATAAGTCAAACCAAATCATCGAGGGGCCCAACATATCGCTTTTAACCTCTTAGGATAAAAGGAACAGATAAACTGATGGGTTTAGAGCAAAAGAACAATCCTATGTGCTCATGCAAAACCCTAAAGCTTGGATCTAGGTCTCTCTATTATACATGCAATTCATCCAAGACTTGAATACCCTAATCTAGCATACTACAAAACTTGAGATCTATATAAATAACCAAGTAAGAATATAACCTCTTTATTGTAGTATGGAACTTGAATATTCAAAGATTACGAGAACCAAGCACCTCAAATGCGATGCCTCTAATGGCTTACAAACACCAAGGCAAGAGGATGATGTTTAGGAGAGAGGATGAGAGGCTAGAATTCGGCTCCAAGCTTCCAAGGGATCAAGTGGCCAAATTCTGATGCCTTAGGGGTCCTTTTATACTTGAGCTGCTAGGGTTTTTAGCCAAAACCCTAATTGGATAGCTTAGGCCTTAAGCAGTCCACAAAACCTTCCAGAATAAGGCCCCCTTGGACGAATTCAAGATGTACTCCACCTCAATTTCGTCCATGCCTTGATCCATAAGGATTATCAGCCCAAAATCAATTATCTTATAATTGCAGTTCCAATCCCCTTTATTTAATCAATCTCTTTTAGTCACGATAATTAATTATTAATTAATTATCTAACTAATATCAATTAAATAAATATGATTTCTCTTTTAATATATTATTCTTTTAATATATTAATAAACCATAATATCCTCTTTCTTTATAAATCATCATGTCCAGTTGCTTTGGTGAAGGCAACCCCAAAGGACCATGCTCAACCGGGTCAAGTACATACCAAATATAGTTATGGACTTAGACACTAATTTAACAGTCTCCCACTTGGATAAGTCTAATAACTAAATTTGCAAGTACGACTTCAGGATCCGATTAGCAATCATTGCTCTCATAAGCCACTGTCAACTCTGATCTTATCAATAACCTGTCCTTTAGATAAGGGATCGTATAGTCCTCCGTTCTAGATATCGTGCGGACAATCACATGGAACATAGTCATACTTTATGTCCAACAGTTTGTTTCTCGATCTCTGATTTGTCTGACATAGAACTTAATTGAACACATCAATTCAGTCCTGACCGGGCCCGACACATAAGTCAAACAAAATCATCGAGGGGCCCAGATATCGCTTTTACCCTCTTAAGATAAAAGGAACAGATAAACTTCAACTTATATGCATTTACCATTCACTCATCAAATCATGCACAACAATGTGTTTTATAACATCAAGTTACTGATGCGTTTACGCATTATCAATGCACAACCAATTTGCAAACAACAAACCATATATCTAGGTTTAAAGACTATATGATATTATCGTCTTTTGATCACTCGTGATAAATTCCATGAAGTGATGCCAACAAGCGTGGGTTCAATCCAATGCTCAAATCTTATTCATAAGCACTCATGAACGTTGTAGCAAACCTTTTCTATGTCTAATACACTTTAGACAGTCTACAAACCAATTCATGACAGTCTTCTTTCCTACCTACTTCCGAAGTATAAGCGACAGTGGACTGTTCGAATAATCTTATTATTCAGGAAGTCAAAACATGCAAAATCGAAACAATAGGTAAATAATTAACACAAGACAGTAACTTTACTCATAAATAATACTCCTTTATTTAATCATCAAATGTTAATTACAATTTATCTATTACATGTTTCAAAGCTTATCTAATCTAAACTAATATCCTCCTTAAGCTCAATGCTCCTAGCGTGCTGCAAGTGTTTAACCCTAATCATTCCCTTCGTAAGGGGATCTGCTGGGTTATCCTCTGACGATACCCTCTTCACTACGAGGAGTCCCTCTTCCACCTGATGTCGAATAAAATGATATTTCCTGTCGATATGTCGAGATCTGCCATGATCCCTCGGTTCCTTGGTCAAGGCAACCACACCTTCATTATCACAGAAAATTTCCATAGGCTCCGTTACGGTTGGAACAACTCCAAGGTCTCCGATGAAGTTCTTCAACCATATTGTCTCCTTTGACGCTTTGTTCGCTGCTATGTACTCTGATTCGCACGTTGAATCAGCTACGGTCTCCTGCTTGGAACTTTTCCAAGTCACTGCTCCTCTATTTAGGGTAAAGACCCAGCCTGACTGAGATCGGTAATTATCTCGGTCGGTCTGAAAACTGGCGTCACTATACTCTCGCACCCTTAAGTCAACACTCCCACCGAGGACTAGAAACCATTCCTTGGTCCTCCGAAGGTACTTATTATTCTTGACTGCGGTCCAATGTGCTCTTCCAGGGTTCCCTTGATATCTACTGACCATGCTCAAAGCGAAGGCCACATCAGAGTGAGTACAAGTCATAGCATACATGATTGAGCCAACTGCAGAAACGTAAGGTACTCGGCTCATCTCTGCTATCCCGACTTCGTTACTCGGACTTTGAGTCTTACTCAACTTGGCATTACTTGGAATTCTCCATACTAAAACGCTTTAGTATCTTGTCCAAGTAAGTATTCTGACTAAGTCCTATTAGTCTTTTACTCCTGTTTCTCACTATCCTTATTCCCAAAATATAGGCAGCCTCTCCGAGGTCCTTCATACCGAAACACTTCCCAAGCTAGGACTTAACTTCTTGCAGGGCCGGGATGTCGTTTCGTATGAGTAGTATGTCATCGACATACAATACGAGGAAGCTAACTATACTCCCACTGGCTTTGACATATACACACGATTCATCCTCGCTTCGCAGGAAGCCAAACTCTTTGACTTTCTTTTCAAAACAAAGATTCCATCTACGAGATGCTTGTTTCAACCCATAAATGTATTTCTCAAGCTTACACACTCTATTGGGATGCTTCGCATCGACAAAACCCTCTGGCTGACTCATGTAAACATCCTCAGCCAACTTCCCATTAAGGAAAGCGGTTTTGACGTCCATCTGCCATATTTCGTAGTCATGAAATGCAGCAATGGCTATCATCACCCTAATAGACTTTATCTTCGCAACTGGTGATAAGGTCTCATCATAGTCAACTCCGGGAGTTTGAGTAAAGCCCTTCGCAACCAATCGCGCCTTATAAGTGTGTACTTTCCCATCCATGTCGGTCTTCTTCTTGAAGATCCACTTGCATCTGACCGTCTTAAAACCTGGCACAATGTCAACCAAATTCCTAACTTGGTTGTCATACATGGACTGAATCTCGCTGTCCATAGCCTCTTTCCATTTAGCAGACTCTGGGCCTGCCATGGCTTCCTTATAGCTGTTAGGTTCATCCAAATTTGCTAGTGTACTATCAATAATAAACATATCCACTTCAGTAGTGATATGAAAACCATAAAACTGGGGTGGAACACTAACTCTTTCAGAACGTCTAAGAGGTAAGGACTCGTCAATCGGTTCAACAGGAGTTTCCTCCTCAAGTTAAGCACCAGTGTCAGAGGTTCCTTCATCGTTCGATTCTTGAAGCTCTTCAAGATCGATTTTCATCCCACTGTCCCCTTGGCTTATGAGTTCTCGTTCTCGGAAAACCCCTCTCCTCGCAATGAAGACAACATTGTCACTCGGTCTATAGAAGAGATAACCAAAGGACTTCTATGGGTAGCTGATGAAAATACACCGCTCACTACGAGGTTCGAGCTTGTCGTGAGTCTCTCATCTTACGAAAGCCTCGCAACCCCAAACCTTGATATGTGCCAACGAGGGAGCTTTCCTTCTCCACATCTCGTGAGGTGTTTTGGCAACCTTCTTCGTAGGGACTAAGTTAAGGATATGAGTGGAAGTCTCTAAGGCATACCCCCAAAATGAGATAGGTAGCGAAGCACGACTTATCATGGAACGAACCATGTCGAGCAAGGTTCGATTACGCCTCTCAGCCACACCATTCAACTGCGGTGTCCTAGGCGGCGTCAATTGCGAAACGATTCCACATTCCTTGAGGTAGTCGTTGAATTCAAGACTAAGGTACTCTCCACCTCGATCGGATCGAAGCATCTTGAATTTCCTGCCCAACTGATTCTCCACTGCTTGCTTAAACTCTTTGAACTTTTCAAAGGTTTCTTACTTGTGCTTGCCTAAGTAGATATACCCATATCTGCTATAATCATCGGTGAAGGTCACATAGAAGCAGCTCGCATCCCTTGTGGTGGATCTAAAGGGCCCACACACATCGGTGTGTATGAGATCCAATAAACCCTCACCCCTTTCACAAGTACCAGTGAAGGGTGACTTGGTCATCTTTCCAAGTAAACAAGACTCGCACACATCATCGTCCCTAAGGTCGAATGACTCCAACACTCCATCCTTTTGGAGTTAGGCTATGCGTTTCTTGTTGACATGTCCAAGACGACAATTCCACAAGCATGCTTTGTCCAAACTATTGGAAGAATTGATACACAACACATCATTTCCTAAATTGTCTACAACCATCACAGTTTCATATATTCCATTACAAGCCAATGCTTCAAAATAGAAAACACCATTAAGATAAGCATTAATAGAACCCTTTTCATTATCAAATGAATATCTAAATTCTTTTCTACACAAACCATGAAAAGAAATGATGTTTCTTGCCATTTCTAGCAAACAACAACAGTTATTCAAATCTAGTCCTAATCCATTACTAAGCACAAAAGAGTAAACTCAAATCTTGGTGACAGGTGACGCTCTTCTGTTCCCCATGATAAAGTTTATCTTCCCATGCTCCACATCCCTATTTATTCTTAATCCCTGCAAATCAGAACAAATGTGAAAACCACATCCTGTATCAAGTACCCAAGAAATAGAATGTGATGAATCATTAGATTGAATAGTGTAAATACCTGCGAAGGACGGCTTGATCTTCCCATCCTTGATATCTTGCAAGTACTTCGGACAGCTTCGTTTCCAATGCCCTATGTCATGGCAGTGATAGCACTCTGCATCATTTGGGCTTGAGGTGGGTGCAGTGGGACCAGCCTTGGTTCCACTAGAAGAGGTGTCATCACGGGACTTTCCCTTATGGTGGCTCTTTGAAGGAGCCTTCCTCTTCTTACCCTTCCCTTGCCCAATAGCCAAAACTAGGGCAGCAGTAGGAGTTGAAGCAATAGATTTATCCTCGAGGTTGCTCTCAGCAGTCCTCAATAACCCTTGAAGCTTGCTCAACGTGACCTCCTATTTGTTCATGTGGTAGGTCATGCGGAACTAGTTGTAGCAAGGAGGTAAGGAGTGAAGAATTATGTCAATCGCCAGCTCCTCATTGAAGTCCACATTTAACTTCTGCAGGCGATCAACATATCTTTGCATCTTCTAGAGATGAGTAGTGACAGACTCTCCGTCTCTCATCTTGGTCATGATCATCGAAGTGATGATCTCGTACCTCTCCTGCCTCGTGCTTTCATGGTACCTATCCATCAAATCTTGATGCATCTCGTAGGGGTAGAAGTCCTCGTACGACTTTTGGAGTAGCAAGCATGATTCAATGGACTTGCATAAAATCACGCTCGTGGGTTTCATAAGCAGCAGTCTCCTCGGGAGTATCAGTCTCGAGGTTTATCTCTTTTAACTCCTTGTCGAGGACATATTCCTTGTCCTCGTAGTGGGTAACCATCCTTATGTTGCGGATCCAATCATTAAAATTGTTTCTGTCAAAGATTACCCTTCCACACAAATTCATGAGTGAGAATGAGTCGAAAGAGTTCGAGCCTTGAGCGTTGTTTGAGTTCGACATCTGAAAAGGAAAATAACAAAGTTTAATCAGATAATAATCCCCAATTAAACACCCAAATGAGAAATTAGGGCTAGGATCCAACAACATTATTTACAACTTAAAAGAGGGATGCTGTAATTTAAATTGGAAATAGTTTGAAGGTAAGTAAATGACGATCACTAATTTCCACCATGAAAAACAAAACGACTAAGTTTTAAATGTATTGAAACTCTTAGATCTTCTAAGATTCGTTGAACTTTTCAATGGCATGTTTAAATCTCGATATGCCCCTCAAGTTTGTGACTGGGATAACGAGGATCACAAACAGGGTGTGAATAACCATGCGAATGTACTTGGTGCCCTTGATGTTACAATCACCTAATCAATGTGCCAGTTAGCCACACACGCTCCATTGATCTATGACAAATAACGAGTCACCCTTTGCCACCTTTGCTTAGAGCCAAATTAGTGTGCCGGTTAACCACACATGCTCCACTAACGTCTTAGCAAGGGTACAAAGTGTAATTCCATGGAATAGCATCAAATTCACATTTTCCTAAAAGTAACTAAGATTGGGAATTTTATAAAAACATTTAGTTACTTTATTAATCATTATACTTTTAATGAGGAATTAGGTTGCCCTATCCTACCCGTTCGGCTAACGGCCCTCCACCAATCAAGGAAGCGGTGGGTGAGAGTGGACACCCATTAAACAACCATTTTATAGGCCATAACCTTATACCCCCCTTATAGATCGACTTCATGAATGAGGCCTACTAACGGTAAGACTAGCATTTAACTTATACATATATAATAGTTATTCTTATCATATTATAATAGTATAGGGTTGAATTTTAAACTTGTAAAATTCTAAGCTTTGGAATTTAATTATTTCAAAAGTAACTTTTAATTAAAATTTTAAATTCCAAAACTTGAGGGCAAGTTTTGAAACATTTCAAAACCATCTAGATCAAAATTCAAATAAACAATTAAACAATTAATTTGGTGATTATCTAATTTTGACCTAATCCAATTGCATGCATGATAATTGATCAAATAATTCAAATAATTAACATTTATCAAATAAGGTAATAATTATTTAATTAAATGACCAAAATCTCTTATTTTGACAAAGATAATCATCTAGAATAAACAAAATTTGGATTTTATCAACTAGAAACACTTATGGTAATTATCCCAAGTCAAAATAAGCAAAATCCCAAAATTCCCTCTGTCTAGCTGCCCGACTCGCTGAGTCCCCATATGGACTCGTCGAGTTCATCTGACTCGGCGAGTCCTCTTTGGGACTCGACGAGTCTGTCAGGCAGAAGGCCAAAAAATCGAATTCAAGCAATGAACAATCATAAAATGCATCAAATACAATAGAAACCAAGCAATGCTCTGATACCACTAATGGGCTTAGAGCAAAAGAACAATCCTATGTGCTCATGCAAAACCCTAAAGCTTGGATCTAGGTTTCTCTATTGTACATTCAATTCATCCAAGACTTAAATACCCTAATCTAGCATACTACAAAACTTGAGATCTATATAAATAACCAAGTAAGAATATTACCTCTTGATTGTAGTATGGAACTTGAATCTTTAAAGCTTACGAGAACCAAGCACCTCAAATGTGATGCCTCTAATGGCTTACAAACACCAAGGCGAGAGGATGATGTTTAGGAGAGAGGATGAGAGGCTAGAATTCGGCTCCTAGCTTCCAAGGGATCAAGTGGCCAAATTCTGATGCCTTAGGGGTCCTTTTATACTTGAGATGCTAGGGTTTTTAGCCAAAACCCTAATTAGATAGCTTAGGCCTTAAGCAGTCCACATAACCTTCCAGAATAAGGGCCCCTTGGAGAAATTCAAGATGTAATCCACCTCAATTTCGTCCATGCCTTAATCTATAAGGATTCTCAGCCCAAAATCAATTATCTTATAATTGCAGTTCCAGTCCCCTTTATTTAATCAATCTCTTTTAGTCACAATAATTAATTCTTAATTAATTATCTAACTAATATAAATTAAATAAATATGATTTCTCTTTTAATATATTATTCTTATAATATATTAATAAACCACAATATCCTCTTTCTTTATAAATCATCTTGTCCAGTTGCTTTGGTGAAGGCAACCCAAAAGGACCATGCTCAACCGGGTCAAGTACATACCAAATATAGTTATGGACTTAGACACTAATCTAACATAAACTTCGACTTATATGCTTGTACTATTTACTCATCAAATCGTACACAACAATACGTTTTATAACAACATGTTACTGATGCGTTTAAGCATCATCAATGTACAACAAAATCGTAAACAACAACTCATATATCTAGGTTTAAAGACTATATGATATTATCGTCTCACAATCACTCGTGATTAATTCCATGAAGTGATTCACGTGAGCGCGATTTTAATCCAATACTAAAATCTTATTTCAGGAGCACTCATGAACGTTGCAACAAACCTGTGCTATGTCTAAACGCTTTAGACAGTCTACAAGCCAATTCATGACAGTCTCGATTCATACCTACTTCCAACGTATGATCGACTGTGGATAGTTTAAATAATCTTATTATTTAGGAAGTCAAAACATGCAAAGTGAAACAATAGTAAATAATTAACACAAGCTAGTACATCTTGGTGGCCCCCGGATGAATACAAAAACAAGACTTATGAGCCTCCTCTAACACAATCAGCCTGAACCTACCAGACATCGGAACCCAGACCCGACCACATCGGGTCAAAAACCCACGACTATCCAAGAAAAATATGACAATCTCACCTTTGATCCTTTCTTTCTTCCAATTCTCTTCCCGAACACCCTCAGCCCGAGCCTCCGTGATCAATCCCAAAAGCAAGGAATCCACTGATATCCTCATACTCGACACCCCATCCGAAGACCCAACCGACTTGCGGCTCAAAGCATCCGCCACTACATTCGTTTTACCCGGATGGTAAAGGATCTCGCAGTCATAATCCTTGACTACGTCTAGCCACCTGCACTACCTGATGTTTAGGTTCGGCTGATCCATAATATGCCTCAGAATCTTGTGATCCGTGTAAATAGTACAATGGACACCATACAGATAGTGTCTCCAAATCTCGAGGGCAAAAACCACCGCCCCCATGTCCAGATCATGAGTGGGATACCTCGTCTCGTGCGGCTTCAGCTGCCGCGAAGCATAAGCAATCACTTGTCCTCTCTGCATGAGGACTGCCCCCACACCGTTGATGAAAGCATCACAGAACACCACAAAGTCCTCAATTCCCTTAGGGAGGGTCAATATCAAGGTCTCGCATAATCTCTGCTGAAGCGTCTCAAATGCCGACTGCTGCTCAGGGTCGTATCGAAAATCCACCCCCTTCCTTGTCAGACGAGTGAGGGGTATTGCAATCTTAGAGAAATCCTGAATAAATCTCAGATAGTACCCTGCATCATGGCCTTGATCTTGGACGGATCGACCAAAATCCCCTCTTGGTTAACGAGGTTCCCAAGGAACTGAACCTTTCGTAACCAAAACTCGCACTTCGAGAACTTAGCATAAAGCCATTCTCGCCTCAAAACCCCCCAACAACTCGCGAAGATGCTCCTCATGCTGCTCTCGAGTCTTGGACTATACCAAGATATCATCGATAAACACGATAACTGAACGATCGAACATCGGCCTGCATACTCGATTCATCAAATCCATAAACACCACAGGCACATTGGTGAGCCCAAAATGCATCACCACGAACTCGTAATGCCCATATCGAGTCCGGAACGTGGTCTTCTCCACGTCCTCTTCCCTCACTCTAACCTGATGATACCCATACCTCATATCTATCTTGGATAACCAAGATGTACTCTGCAACTGATCGAAGAGGTCATCAATCTGCGGGAGGGGATAACAGTTCTTCACCGTTAACTTGTTTACTCCCGGTAATCAATGCATATCTGGTGTGAACCATCCTTCTTCTTGAAAAATAGAATCGGCGCTCCCCACGGAGAACTGCTCGGTCTAATGAACTGCCTACCTAGCAGCTCCTGCAACTGAGATGACAACTCTTGCATCTCAGGCGGTGCCAAGCGGTATGGCACCTTGGCAATCGAGGCTGCACCTAGCACAAGGTCAATCCTAAACTCAACCTACCTCTCGGGAGGCACACCGAGTAACTCTTCCGGAAATACATCTGCAAATTCCCTGACAACCGGGACCTCTGAAACTGAAATCTGATCCCCCACACACGTATCCACCACATAAGCCAAGTAGCCCGTACACCCATGTTAAATATAATGATGAACCCTTGTCGATGAACAAAACCTTGAGCCCATCCTGGTGCCCTCCCCATAGATAACCAGTTCTCCCCCACTTGGGGTTCGAACTACCATGCGCTGGCCCTCACAATCAATCATGTCACCAAACCGGCTCATCCAATCCATGCGCTCAACCACGCAAACATCCCCCATGGGAATAAGGATCAAATCGATCGGATAAGGCACCACGAAGATATCCAATACACAACCTTGATATATACTGACGATGTAGAAACCCCGTGTTCGTTGGCGATAGAAAGCTACAACTAATACTCTAACTCCCCAATAGGCATATCAAACACTCTACTGAACAAACGAGATACAAAGAACCGACTCGCACCCGAGTCAAACAACACAAGAGCAGGCAAATAGTTCACTAGGAATGTACCTAACAGGGGCACATATAAGCATAGCACAAAACATAATAAGCAGAACAATGAATAGATACATACCAGTCACAACATCTAGAGCTGCTTTGACCTCCTCGGCAGTGAGCTGAAAAGCGCGACCTCGAGCCCTCGGGGGCTCTTCCCTCCCCTGGCATCCATTGGTGATCCTCAAAGTAGCTGGCATCTGGGCCTGCGCCGGCGAGAAAAGGACAGTTGACCTCATATGGCCAACCTGATCACAAAGATAGCAAATCTTGGAACTCAGAGCTGGAACCGGCTGGCGGCACTCCCTCGCATAGAGCCCCTCCTTGCCACATTTGTGGCATCCACTGGTTGGGCGACAAGCCTCCTCATGAACCTTGCCGCACTTTCTACAAGTGCGGATTGTCCTTGAACCGCTTCGGCGTCGGCTGTGACTGCGCCGGGTCGGCCTCTGCTCCCTCAACTGAAGCTCTATCTCAATCACGCCTCCTGGCGGCCCCCTGCAACTCCAACAAGGTATCATAACGTTGGGTGGAAATAAACTGCCTAATATCCGTCTTGAGCATGATCAAGTAATGGATCATCTGAGCCTGCTTAGAAGCAAACTTAGGACAAAACATGGCCCTCTCTGTGAACATCCTGGTGATCTTCGTCACCGACTCTGTCGCCTACCTCAGATCCAAAAACTCCTGGGCCAATCTCCCGTGCTCCACCTGTGGCACATATCTAGCATGGAACATCTCAGATAACTGCTCCCAAGGCACATCAGCTCTCTGCTCAGGAGAATATGATCTCGTAACAAGCCTCCACCAATCCTTCGCTCTGGACCTCAAAAGTTTCAGAGCGCACCTGAACTTCTGGTCAGCTGGGCACGAGAAGGTGAAAAAACTTACCTCAACATCAAATAGCCACCTCATGGCTATGATCAGGTCCTAAAATCCATCAAAAGCCGGGGTATTTGTATTGTCGAATTCCCGATACTGAAAAACCCACCCAGTACCAATCCATGTCGCCGCGACAGCTGCGGTGGCTGCAGCAGCAACAACCTCAGACAAAGCAGCATATCGGTCATCAAAGAAATCCATCATCGCGGTCTTGATAGACACAAATAGCTCCGGTATCTACCCACTGACAATGGCCATAACCTCCTCATGGAGAATCTCCCTAATCCTGTCCTCTGACACAGCTGGCCCACCCTGACTGCCAGCTCCCGATCCAGACCCGGACCCAACCTCAAATATTCTCGCCGTCACCATACAGAAAAATATACCAGGGAGATATCAGATAACACACACAATGACAGGGGGAACCAACTCCCAACAAAGCCCTAGGGGTTGTAACTTCCTTGTTATGTGTACGGGTCCTGTGCTTTTAGTAGTACGGGCCCATACTACCTTCCACACCTACCTGTATTTGTCTCAAGGATCATCACAACAACTCTAACAATACATACTAGCATACGCACATACGAAATCCTCACACCCTAAAGGAAAACTACATCTCGAGACTGGCCGGCTGACCCCACATAACTCATCCTACCACTAATTGTTGGGTTTTGAGCATTCTAACACTCCTAAGGTGTTCATGCAACCCTAGAAACCTTGGATCTATGTTTGACTAAAATACATGCAAAATATTTTTTCCAAGGTTCATAACCTATCTAGCATGGCATGGGGTACTTTTAAACAAAAAGATATTAGAAGAATTACATACCTTTAGTAGTGAGTTGATTCCTTAGGAGTTTGAGAGCCTAGCACCAATAATGTGAATGCCTCAAATGGAAATCACAAAACACCACAAACTTGGAAAACTTTATGAGAGAGTATATTTGCTCTAGAAATCGGCCACTCTTATGCACACACACATAGTGTCATTTCAAGCATCACAAGCCTCTTTATATAGTGTAGATGATTAGGGTTATGAAGCATGTAAACCCTAAACCCATGTCTTTTCCTTTTCCAAGGATCCATGGGTTAAAAGCTCCATGGATCATCCATGGACTCCCATGCAAGCTTAGCCCATTACCTAATGAGTATTAGCCCACACTATATAAATATAATAGCCCATATTTAATTAGTCACCTTTTGATCACTAAATTAATTCATAATTAATTTAAGATCAATACTAATTAAATAATATGATTTCATATTAATATATTATAACTTATAATATATTAATAAGTCATAAACATACTATTCTCATAATATTATCCATATAAATAGTTCGAGTGAAGTGCAACCCAAATGGACCATGCCGGGCCGGGTCAAGTATATACCAAATAAGTTATGGACTTAGACACCTTATCAAACACTAACTGCCACACGACCCTCCATTGGTGCCAGTTAACTATCGCATGAATACAATCACATGTCGCACAGTTTAAACAATCTTAGACTAAAATGTTCAATCCTACAACGGTTGGACTCAAACAAGAGCTGCGCAACAGGACCAAATATCTTATCATAAGATTATTTAAACCATGTAGAATGTGACTTAGCGTATTCACTCAATAGCTAGTTCACACGCGAAAGAGTCATACAACAATCAATCAAGGATTCTATAAAAGATAAGGCATCATATATCAGGAAATTCTATCATACAGTTCCTGAAGACCCCTATCCTAATACTAGCATGCTGTTCTAACATATCAAAGCACAATCTCAAATAACTGTGTGGTAATTTGGGGTCTACTTACTGGCTCCACTTGATCGTACACCTTGCATTCTCCTCAATTATTTTGAAAACTGTTTGAAAAATGTTTTAAAATCTTTTTCCTTAGTTTGAGACTGGATTTACACAAGTGTTCCTCCAATTCCCTCAAACCAAGGCTCTGATACCAACTTGTAACATCCATAAGTTCAAGAAAAATTTAAACTTTTAAAAACGACCCACAAAACATCATTGTTTACAATTTAGTTTTCAAAACATATTTAATATCATAATTTTCCTAAAATCGTGAACCAAAACACGAGGATGTGCACGATCACGCCTTTTCCTTCCTGCGATCATCTGAGGTACCTGAAACATAACCAAAAACTGTAAGCCAATGCTTTGTAAGATTTCCCCCAAAGTACCAACGCACACAAGCATATAACAGTAACAAACAACATGTATATAGAGCCTTCAGCATGATTGGACCACCTCGCAGGGCCTACAACCTATCTAGACCGCTTTCCGGGCCTTCAGCCTGACTGGACCGCCTCGCAGGGCCTACAGTCTATCCGGTCCGCCCCGAGTGTCCTGGCCTTGAGCATAAAGTAGGACCGCCTCACCCCAACCAACCATGAGATGTCGACATACACATAACTAAAAACATTTAACCAGACATCAAACAAACAGGAAGATTCACAAATCACAACCGCATGCTAACATCCTATCTATCAAGGTACAGATCTAGCAGTTCACTACAGTACACGATCATACGATAAACTAGGATAACAAAATAAAGGGCTGGCCTTGGTGCATTCGACCCGAAAGTGCAGTAAGGAAAACTCACCTCGCAGCTGAACAGAACTGATAAGGCTCGGCACCGAATCTCAGCTCTCTACACAATACCTATATCCACCAAGTGACCAATTCCATCAAAATCCCAAAATTCCCTCAAAGTCAAACATGGTCAAACTCAAAGTCAACTGGTCAAACCCACTAAACCAACTGAATCAACCCAGCCGAGTCAACTCAACAAGGGCTGAGTCATGCGAGTACGCAGGGCATAACCCAGAGGTACGCTAAGCGTATGCGAAGCCTCGCATTGACCAGCTTACGGGGTGGCTGACCGAGTACGCGGGGAGTACTCCCACCTATGCGGGGCGTAACCTCGCAAACATCAAAACTATATTAAGTGCTTAATGGATTAAGAACTCAAGCCTACACTTTAGATCTACGGTCCAAATGCACCCTATAGTCATAAAGTCTCCAACTTTATCACTTTACACGTCTATAAAGTCCTTAACACAAGCTCAACAAGTAGTAGAACAAGCCATATGAGTCGAAGTTTATCCATTCCTTTTACCTTCGGGATAAAAGCGATATCTGTGGGCCCCTCGATGATTTAAAGATGATACATGTGAGTGCTTGGCCAAGCCAGGACTGATTTGATTTGTTCAATCAGTCAGTCATCATGAATCGGAAATCGGGAAACAACAAATGGACAGAGAGAATGATTGATAATCCATGTCTCAGTCCATATGATATCTAGAATGGAGGAATATATGATCCTTTATCTAATGGACAAGTCATTGACAAAGGTCAGAGTTCATCGACAAAGTCAGAGTTCGACAGAAGCTTTTGAGAGCTACGATTGTTGATCGGTTCCTGAAGTCATACGCAATAATAGTTTTAGACTTATCCAAGTGGGAGACTGTTGGATTAATGTCTAAGTCCATAACTATAATTGGTAAGACTTGACCCGACCCGGCATGGTCCATTTGGGTTGCATGGCATCATGCATTTGGATAGACTATAATGAGAGAAATAACACTTAAGGTTGGTTAATATATTATAAGTTCTAATATATTAATAAGGTTATTTAATTAGTATTGATCAAGAATTAATTTGGAATTAATTAAGTGATCAAAAGGAGACTAATTAAATATATGGGTTGATTGTGTAAATCATTCATTCTTATATATGTGGGCTTGTGATCCAAGATTCCTTATGTTGGACTAAGTCCATGGGGTGACCCATGGATACTCCATGGAGGTTAAAATCCATGGAGCATCAGGAATGGGTAAAGTTATGAGTTACATGGTGTAACCCTAATAGCCACCATATAAAAGAATCCCATGGCTCAAGAAATCGTGCACTAATGTGTGAATATGAGGGCTAGACGATTTCAAGGAGTGTTCCATTTCTCTCAAGTCATTCCATGTGCATTTGGTGTTGTGTGAACCATTTGAGGTGTCACACTTGGGGTACTAGGAACTCAAGCTTCATGAAGACAAGCTACATCAAACAAAGGTATGTATTCTATCCATTTGATTACCCCAAGTATCAAGTATTGTATGCTAGATAGGTTAATACCTTGGAAAGTTCATAATTGTATGTATAATAGAGAAAACATAGATCCAAGGTATTTAGGGTTGCATGTACACTTAGGAGTGTTAGAATGCGCAAAACCCATCACTTAATCCATTAAGACCTTCTACAAGATGCATGGGACAACTCTAGCCATTGGGACCTCATTTTTATGGCTTAGGACCCTTCCTAGGGTCTGGAAGGACAACTCAAAAAGAAAATAACCAAACATGCACAAGATGGGACCTTTGGGACAAGAAAAGCAACATAAAACTCCCAAAAATGGGATCTAACAACCAAGACATCAAGGTATAGACTTTATACCTTCTGGAGCTTCACAAGAGGGCAAAGATCCCAGATCCATAAGCTTGCTTCAACTTCAAGGCTTCTTGATACAACTTCTTCTTCCTTTAACACATGAAAAACACTCTCTTGAGCTCAAAACACACACTAAGGGGCTGGGGTTTTGCAAAAACGTCTCAAAAGGATGTGGAGGTTGAAAAGGTGGAGAGAAATGAGCCATAAGGATGATTAAATACCACCCAAACCCTAAAACTTAGGGTTTCCTCCCGACATTAGTACGTCCAACGTACATAAGTGTACTCCCAGCATACTAGGGAGCGCCCTAGTACGCTCATCGTACACCCATGTACGCTTAGAGTACTTCGCTTTCCCCAAATTACAATATTGCCACTAGGGCTTCAAGGCACCTTATCTTGGACTTAGGGACGAAATTGTCATATAATAAAATTATAGGGATGCATTTAGAAGTACCTGAACCTTGGGTGTTACACAATTATCTCTTTCCCCAAGGCCCGAAGCCTGCGAATGAAACGATTCGAAACCAGGTTTTACATAACTGCTTGGACAGCATTGCGGTCAACCATGAAACAAATGAGCTCCGGTCCTCAGCTGGCATATCAGTTGGAAGCTCTAAAAAGGGACAAAAGGGTTGAAAATATGTTGGAGCGCAACAAGAACTACGCTGCATTCAAGATGATGATTCCCGGCGCGCGTCAAGAACACAAAGAACATTCGGTTCCAAAAGCTGCGATTTTGTCCATATTACAACACAATAACCATAGGTAAATGTTAGGTGAGGCTTCAACAAGTGAATAAGCAATCAATTTTGTTCAAAACATCCCAAATCAGTAGATTTACTAAAACCCTAGGTTTACCCCAAAACCAAAAATCCTAAATTGGGGATAGATTAACACGTTAAACTGTAAATTAAGCATTAGAGTATGATAATCGGTAGGTCAATTACATATTAAACCAATAAATTTCAATTAATTCGACCAAAAATTTTGAGGGCCCAAAAACCCGAAAAACCAATGAGATAAAGTTAAAATGAGTGTTAAGGGTTGGTGTAGAAGGTACCTCAGTATTAGAGAGTCAAAGAAAACCGAAAAAATTCGAATCTCAAGATCGATAGTGCGGCGTGCTTCTTGTGTGTGTGTGTGTGTTTGGGGTCCAATTGATCTTTTTGGGAGTAATGCCGAATAAATCCAAAAATTCGACATTTAATACTGAATAGATGTCGGTACGCGACGTGCACACGACATGCCCGGTGCGCACTATTCAAAATTTCAAATTTTGCATTTTTCCCTAGATTATTTTATACGCTAAACCCGTAGAAACTAGACCTAGCTAGAAATCAAAGATGTGGAAAAAAAATTTCATTGGATAATAGGAAATTCTACATAAATCGATAAAAAGATAGGTTGCTAGGATAGCAACAGTAGCATGTCATAATAAGGGAAATAGCATATCCCCGGTAGATTGAGACATATAAGGGTTGGAGTTACGACCACATTAATCAAACTTAAGAATAGCAAGTAACTTACATGTTGTCATTTCAGGATGACAACTCGTCCATGCTAGCACTAATAGACCCAACCACCATTCACACCAAGATTTAACTTCAAGTATCTGATGCGTTAGGAAACCTTAGAGCAAGTAAGGAAGAAATAAGTGATAAAGAAGTTGATCAGATAGCAAAAAAAAACCTATAAGGAGTTCATTGACAGTAAATAAAGACCCTTCTATGAAGACGAATGAGTAAATGGTTTGATCCATTGGATTAAGGAGACAGTGATCAAATTTACAAAATAAGGTAGGGTTAAGTTTACGACATGTACATTCATGGGAAGAGCTCTCATCTGGTGGAATACCCAATTCAAGATTTTAGGCGTAAACACAGCCTATGTACTCCCGTGGGAAGAATTAACGAAGTAAATGATAAGGGAATTTTGTTCTAAAGGGGAAATGGACCAAGTAACATGAATTCAGTCATTTAAGCACAAGGAAATCAAGTCAACCATCTATATCATACGCTTCGAGGACCTAGCCACTGTATGCTCTAAATTAATCGGCTCAGGAAGCAGGAAGATTGACGCATACCTTCAAGGGCTAGCTCATCACATTAGAAGAGATATATGCACAACTCAACCCAATACTTACAATGAAGCTAGATGCTTAGCCTTTAACCTGAAGGAACCAGTGATCGAGAGGAAAGTACTCGAATCAAGCATGACTAGGAAGATAAACAAGAGATTCTGGAAGAAGTGGGAAAGAAGTCCCAAGAGAAATCCCGGTCAACCTTCATGGGAAGAAGGATACAATAGGAAGTGTCAAGAGAGAAATCCAACTCCACCAAGAGGATACTTAGAAAGGCTCCCCAAGTGCAATAATTGTGGAATTCATCATCTGGGCAACTGTGAGGAATTTAAGTGTAACAACTGCGGTAAATCAGGACACATCGCGAGTTCTTGTAGAAGCAAAAAAAAAACAGTAAAAAGAAATACTGGAAGTTAGGAAGTTAGAATAAGAGATTTAGGGAAAAGTCCAATAAAAATAATGTAATGTTTGAAAAAGGATTAAGAATCCATGAGATTGTGCTAGTTTATATATATATATATATATATATATATATATATATATATATATATATATAGAGAGAGAGAGAGAGAGAGTGAGAGAGAGAGAGAATTTACTTTTAAGTAAAAGTAGGAATAGGCAAATAAACATAGAAATCCATACCAAAATTAGAATAAAAAGCTTATGTTTCCTATTGGTGTAAAATATAGATAAAAAAAGAACTAGTATTCAATAATAGGGATGAAGTTGAAGAATTAGAAGTAGAATTAAAAGGAAATTTAGTTGTCCCAACAAAAAGAAAAGGGTCGATCCCAGAATAAGAAACTGGTCTCCCATAATAAGAACACGCTATAGTCTGAATTTCAGGATGAAATTCCTAAAACATGGGGAGAATGTGACAACTGAGAAATTTCTATCAACAACCGTCATTAGAGATTTGCATGGACAAATGGTAGCAATCGAGTTGTTCATATTTCGTGAAAATATGATCAAATATATATATATATATATATATATATATATATATATATATATATATATATATATATATATATATATATATATATATATATATATGACTTTCAAGTAGGAAAAAGGTTAATAGGGTCAAAAATAACTGACCAAAAAGTTCTACTGCTATTAATAATGGTTAGTGTATTTAGAAAGTACTCGGTAACGTGATCCCAAGGATATAAACTTTGTAAAAATCCAACTCCGAGTGGAGGAATTATGATTTTATAAAAAGCAAAAATCAACTGTCTGATTGATGTTATTAACGTTAAAATGGTATAAATAAATCGGTTGAGTTTTGGCTAAAATTGTTAAAAGGAAAATCATAGTACTCCGAGAGATAAGAACTTAGAGATGAAAAGGTCAAAAACGGAGTCCGTACAAAGAAGATATGATTTTTAGAAAAACATAACACGCGAGTTAAAATTTGACAATGCAACCTTAAGGAAAGTTGTAGTACTCAAGGATACCTACACAAATATATAAAGAGGGTAAGAAACAAAGTTCATATAAGGAAGATATGATTTTTATAGAAAGTTTAGGAGAGTGCGCGAGGTGCACTCCATGTGCGGCTTGCATGTCTAAAACCAGGATTCGTCGAGATTTGAGTGATGTTGACCACCACAAGTGAGACATGTGGCAAGATTTGGTTGGAGCCATGAATCGTGTGCATGACGCGCACAAGGTGCGTCGCGCGCATAAGCCCTTTAAATAGAGGCTTTCACTTCTCCATTTCCACACTTCAAAAATTCATTCCATTCCCTCTCTTAAAAACCAGTTTCCACATTCTAACACCGTTCTAATGGCACGAAGTTACAGATGTGGTAGCCAGAATCTTCACGCTCATGCTACTAGGATGAGTTCACGACCCCATTTTTACGGTTTTAAATGATTTTACAGAGGGAAATACATGCTTATAAAACTGCTTTGTCAAAATATATTTTATAAATATATTAGTATTTTATACATATAACCTGAAACAATAGGATAAATTGTTATAGAAACTCTACCTAGTTTTAAGCAATGATCTACTCGATATACTTGGAAAGGATTATACCTAGTTGTTATGTTGACTATTTTTCTAGGATAACATAGTACCTAGAAGTAATGTTGGCCAAGTTTTAGGATAGGCATTGTACTTAGTTGTAACTCTGCCCTAATATCAATTTATATATATATATATATATATATATATATATATATATAGACACACACACACACAAGAATAACTATGGAATAATCACTCATTATAATTATCTTATATATATATATATATATATATATATATATATATATATATATATATATATATATATATATATATATATATACTAGCCGTCTACCCGCGCCAAGCGGCGGCGGCAAATAGTTTTCATTCGACAATTACTTTCTTTTGAAAATTAGCTTTATTCGAAAATATGTTATATTTGAAGGAACACAAAAGAGATACATATTGTGGTCATAATAGTTTTCTTTCGTCAAATAGTTTCTCTTGGTGATTATATTTGTTTCAAATATTAGTTTTTATACACGCATGATATTCAATGAAAAAATAATAAGTAAAAGGTCTTTTTCTGATTATCTGTAAATAAACAAAATATATCCGAACAATTTAATCACAACTAATCCAAAAAAAAAGAGGAGCTCAAACAATTTAACGATCTCATTAGGAAGCAAATCCACATGATGATGTGCTTCATATAGATCTCTATTAGATCTGTCATCCTCTAAACATATCGAAATCTGAAAAAAAACAAACAAAACATATATATATATATATATATATATATATATATATATATATATATATATATATATATATATATATATATATATATATAATATTTCAAATATGATATGAATAACTGACAATTAGATTGTAAGAGATGAAGTTCTTCCTTCGAATAAAACAAACAAGTCGTGAAATAAGAATGACGTCGGCTTGTGACTATGATGGTATTAGCATGAGCAAATTATAATTAATCATGTTGGTATTCATTATACATGTCAAATATAACTACTCACGAAAGGTTCTTATTGCATAGTATTTTTTACGGAAGACAAAAGATATAACATTTTTTACAAGGGGCACCATATATTTTTCTAATACTCCACATATTCATTTTTTCCCAAAAACCAGTTATACAAAAATAGATGAAGCATGTTACCAATCTCCTTGAGACCATGCTTCATTTATGTTTTCAACTAAGCAAAAAATAGCAAACTACAACTACGAAGAAAAATTAAAAAAATAAAAAATAAAAAATAAAAATAAAAATAAAATAAAATAAAAAAATCTTTAGTGATTTCATTTATGTGTTCATTCATAAGTAAATTAGATAGACATTAAAATTTATCGATATTTTTATAGATTAGCTAAAAATGCACCCCATTTTACCATATTGACACCCTAATTAAGTTTTGAAATATTTTTATTGGTTAAAATTGCATTGTTTTCTGAAAAAGTTGATTATAAATAGTTAATTATATGTCGATTTGTTTTATAAAAGTGTTAATAGAGTATCTTATTAGCATCACCCCGCTATATAGTTTTTTCAACTTTAATCAATATAAAAGTTTTTTTTTCTGGTAATAGACAATGTAATCAGATACATTTTATACTTTGAGTCAGCTAAAGCTCAATTACTTTAATAATTATCTAAAATCCAAAAGTATAAATATAAACAACAATATGATATATATATATATAACATATACAACGTCGAGGCTACGTTTAGATCTCAAGTGCATCCACTTATTCCTTTTCACTTGCTACAATTTCCCCGAGTTTAAATTATAGGTGTTATTAGGCCATTAATTAAAATTGGTTTTGGTTTAATCAGTATTTTAACATCAAAAATTATCGATTTAGTTAGTTTAGTTTAAAGGGTAACTTGTTTAATATTTCACGTGTATTTTTAGTTTTTTACACTAATATATTAATATGAATTAAAAATTTCATATCTATAATCAATTTTTAGTTTTGTAACCAAATGTCCCAAACCAAAACTCTAAAGTACCAGGAACTTCCTTGTTTTCCCTTTGCAATCCCTTATAACACTAAAACTCCAAAACCTCAAAATTGGATAATAATAAGCATCTTGTACAATTACCACAAAAATGAAATATATCGGGACAGAGGTGAATTAAGTTTCTGGGATATCCCTTCTAAGAAGGATTCCACTTATTTCTATATTTCTATCGAATAGGAGACCTAGAAGCCCATGGTTCTAAAAAGCGATTTAATCCATCTTTTATTTTTTCTTCCTTTTCAAGAAACAAAAGAGAACAAATATTCACCTATAAAAGGGAAAATGAGGTAGAAAAAAGTCATGTCCACCGAAGTGAGAAATCATGCAAAAAAAAGTCGTTTTACAAAAATATACCCATGCCAATTATACCATTGCATGTTCACTGAAGTTGGGTGATTTAGATTACTTCTCTGATACTTGATTTTATTTCAAAACTTCAACTCTCCTTTACCAAATATCACACATGTATCAAATGAGTGAGACTTCAATATAACCGGATTTGATATCACAAAAATAATATGCAAATACATACGACTAATCATCTGCAAAATCCATTAACAACAAAGCAAGAAAAAAACTGCAAGATTATTTCGAATAGAAGAACCAGATACATTCAACATAAGCTTACAAGGTGCAAAAAGATCTTAAATGAAACAATTCTTGCTTTACTTCTTTTTTTAAGTCAAAACCCTAAAAAGCGAGTTTTTAAACATAATAAAAATTCATGTCATGTGTTAGTTGGATGAATCATATCCAACCTCTATTCCAAAACTACATATAAGTAAATATGGATGATTATCACCATAAGTCCATAATAATATACGATACTAACTTTCAGAACTTGGTACTGATTACCCCTTAGATAAAGCCAAATCATACCCATATAACTACACTGCCTTAACTTTGCCCTCGGACAAAACATATATTATAATGGTTGTAACAAACAAAAACCCCCCACATTTTTGACTTCTACACAAAAGTTACACTTCCTTTTCACCAAATTTTACACTCGTTTTGAAATTGTTAAAAAGAACCAAAAACCCACCATCTTTAACTAATGAAAGCCCCCTCCCTACCATTTAAATCCATTCAAGAATCAAGAACAATCACCGGTAGTCAAGTAAAGGGTAAATCAAAAGAATGGAAGAAAAGGTAAACAAAGAATTGCAAATAACAAATGAAAATTGAAATTCAAAGAACCAGATAAAGAACCTAGAAGAAAACAGGGACCCTTGATTATACAACCATCTTCCTCCACTGAAACTTTAGGTTTATAGAAATGTTTTTGGGGAATTTAGGGTTTTAATTTTACTTTTTGAAAAATATTTTTACCGCTAAAAATGGAAATTCTGAACACAACATATTTTATGTCATATGAAGTCTCAAACCCCCGTTGCTTAAAAGAAACACGTCACTCTTTTGTTGATGCTTTCTCACCACTACAATGGGGTCAGTTAACCTTAGAATCAAATAATAAATTAATACATATGGAGAGAAAGAGGCATAATACTCATTTGTAGATGTAGATGGGTGTCTAAAAATAAAAATCTAAAAAAAATTCCAACCAGCCTGGGAAATCAAAATACAAAAAGTCGCACCTGCAATATAAAAAACAAAAACAAAAATCCACATGAAATGAAAAGCAAAATAATAATAGATAGCACATGCTTTACCGGTTGAACGGTTCTTCATCATTTGAAGATGAAAACTCGAAATGGTCAGTGAAATTGATGGAATGGGATGTTGAAAAAGATCTGCAACAAAATCAAAGAATCATTTACAATGAATAAGCACAGACATAGGTGGAGGAGCTCACCAATACTTCTTAAAGGAATGCTTCAAGCATCGATCTTCATAACAAAATCCAGATTCGATTGTTGAAAGGCATCCAGATTCCTTTAGCAATGATGGGTGATAATGGTATGTGTTTGTGCAGAGAGAGAGAGAGAGAGAGAGAGAGACGATCAATGTCGGTTTAGCAATGATGATCGTAGTCTACATCTTCCGCTCGTGGGTGTTGATGTAAGCACCAACACCTGTTTTTGGTAGGTTGTGGTTATTGTATTCACCGGCTAGAGAGGGAAAGAGGGTTAATAGAGAGGGATGGTAAATACGACATCTAGTTATGGTTCTAGGGTTTTCTAGAGTGATTTATAATGCATGAATTAAATTGTGACCTTTTCGGTGTATAGATAAGGGATGCAGGAGAAATACAAGAGAATGGAGGTAGATTTGCCGAATTATGGGGATTCAAATCATAGACTTGTTCCGGTGAAGTTTAAAATTTAATATTATTTTATTGATGGATACTTGTACCTTGAGCTTAAATATTTGGACGTCTTAAAAAAATATTATTATTTTATTCAATCTATTTTTAGAAATAGTAAGATTTCCTTTATAATGTATTATATATATATATATATATATATATATATATATATATATAAAGTGATAATTATGGAAGAAAACGTAAGGATAGGCAATGTACTTAACTGTACCATAACCTATCAAATAAAATCTATTAATGATGATTATATATATATATATATATATATATATATATATATATATATATATATATATATATATATGAATAATTATGATATCAAAGAAAGATTCAGTAAAGAAATATAAAACGATAACCATACTTAAGATTAGGCAAAAATGTGTTAGTGAGCTCTTATTATTCATCCAGTAATCTGATTAAATTCGGCTAAACCCCGAACCTATAATCGTTAAAATTGCAAGAGCCATAAAGATATGTATAGATCTATACGGGACTGACACCCCCAACTGCAATTGCTAGCTACAATCCTGGCAGGATAACTTTCTTAAGTATAAAAGTAATATTTTTCGACGTCCGATGAAGCTTCGTGTTAGGGTTATTTATCGGTCCAAAACGTCAATTATAGGGGCTCATAGTAATAATGTTTGGGAAATCTAAACCTAAATGCCTAGAGGGACGCCTTTAGTGGTTGTATGATTCGTTAAAAAGATAAAAAAAAAAAAGGAATTGATAAAAGTTATAAAAGTTTAGGATAGGTATTATATCCTAAAAGAAAGAAAAGATTTTGGAAAAAATAATATTTTATAAGATTAGGATAGAGTCCTAAGGATAAAATTTAGTAAACGAAAATAGGATTATTATATTTGGAAATCATAGGAAATAACGACCTCCTAAAAGATAAAAATTTTCACAAATAATAATCCTAAAAGTTTTCAAAGAATTTTATCGATAGTTATAAAACATGTGAACTCACCAACATTAATCTGACGTTTTAAAAATTCGAATGTGTTCCTAGGATGGAGGGAAGCTTGGTGCAAGGAAGAGCAAGTTGCACGAAGATAGATTTTTTTTTAGTTTAGTCAATGTAGTAAATGTTATTAATAAAAGATAAATTTATGTTATGGGATTGTGTCGCAAGAGGTCAACTCTCGGTGCTTCCGCCACATGCCGGGGGTGTGACAATAGTTCATAAGCATCATTAATTTAAGAGTGGGTAACATCAACCCATTCAACAGGAAACAATCAAAATCTTATATAACTTGGATAAAACAATTCCGCTAAAGAAATTTCAAAGAGAAATAACTTCGTGTGGCTTGAGAATATGTGAAATTAAAGTATGTTGTAGATGTAAAGCAGCAAAATGGAACTGATTATTTTTTTTAATTACATTATAAGAAAACGGAGCGTCAAAAATCTAAATTTTTCAAAATGACCTGACACTGTGAAATCGAGTCACAAAGGGTGCAATCGGACTACCTAAAGGAACCCTCTGACCTCCGTCTATTTTCTCCATCTCCGATATTAAAGTCGATAACCAGCATGTGTATCAATTTTTGTTGTTTTCCTCTCCATCTTGACGCAGTTTTTTTTCGCCCCTATCAGTTGATCTTTCTCTCTCAACTTGTGTATCTATCTTTGAAAAAAGAGTGGCGAGGCAGATAGTGATTGTGCCTCGGATAGCCAACATCAGAGATAGATAGGAGGAAGATTGTGTCTCTCTCAATTCCTCTGACGGCGATTGTGCCCGCGGAAGATGGGAGAAATATTAATTCTTTTACATTTGACTTCGATGAAGCCATAAGTGAGGCATGAGTTGGGTGATGTTGTTGATATAAGATGGGAACAGTTGTAACGAATTGCAAGAAACCCAAAAAAAAAAAGTTCGAGAAGGTGCTCTTTCTTCCATCAATTTAGAAAGACTCGTTTTTGGATTAGATGTATAAGCCCATAACTATAATTGGTATATATACTTTAATTAATAGTAGCACAGTCCTTTTGGGTTGCCTTCACTCATACAACTTGACAGAATGACTTTTGGAGAGAAGTTGAATTTATTATTTGGAATGATAAATTGATATGAATGATTTATTGATATGTTATGAAAATAATATATTAATTAGAAATCATGTTATTTAATTGATATTTAATCAAAAATTAATTTTTGGATTAAAAGAATTAATTAAAAGTACAGGGGCTATTTTGCAATTAATTGATAGTTGTGAAATAGGGCTCTTGGACTCCTTAGATAGGAATGGATGAAAATTATAGGGAGGCCCTATAAGTTTTCGTCCAAGGCTTCTAGATGAGGAGTCCATGGGCTGCTTAGGCCTTAAGCAGGAAATTAGAGTTTCCACCTGCAAACCCTAGCTTTGGGACTAAGCAACCTCAAGTATAAAAGGAGCCTAACCCTTTGGATTGTCGACCACTTGCTTTTAACCCTATCATAGCCAAAATTCTGGTGCTATCTCCTTCTCTCTCCTATCATCCTCTTGCAAAGAGTGTTTGTAAGCCATTCGAGGTGTCACATTCGAGGCACTTGCTCTCAAGAGTTCAAGATCTACAAGGATTAATTTTTATTACTACATAACAATTGAGGTATGTATCTAAACCCTAGTATTAGGTTAATTTCGATTTTTATAGACGCATATTAGGATTTCCCTTTTGTATTCAAGTTTTCATGTTCAACTAGTGAAAACCTAGATCCAAGATTATAGGGTTGCATGAACACATAGGATTTGTAGTTATGCTCAAAACTCATTAATGGTATCAGAGCCTAGGATGCTTTTCAGTTGAATATGATGTAATTGTGAACTGTTCAAAGGAGAAGGGAGCAGAATCGTCATTCTATTCATAGAACTCGACGAGTTGGCATCAACTTGACGAGTGCATTGCCCAGACTCGACGAGTTGAGCTCTCAGATCCCAGATTATCGGTTTTGACAAATCTTTCATGTATTGATTAGGATAATTACCTTAAATTCGTTTTAATGGTTTAAATTGGAAAATTTAATCAATAATCTTGTATCCTTATCATGAATTCATGATTAGGTTAAATTTTTAGATAAAGATAAAATTAATTTGTTAATTTATTTATTAAAAACTTAACCTAGTATTTTTGAAAAGTTTTAAAAATACACCTTTTGGTTTTATAATTTAAAATTTAATTAAATAGTTTATTTTTGAAATATTAAATTTTAGAACCCTAGTATTTTAAAAGTTTAAAGTACACACTTATATATATATATATATATATATATATATATATATATATATATATATATATATTGTAAAATTAAAAGTTAATATTTATATATATGAATAAGAAAAGGTCAATCTTACCGTTAGTAGGCCTCATTCACGAAGCCGATCTATAAGGGGTATAAGGAAACTGCCTATAAAATGGCGATTGAATGGGTGTCCACTCTCACCCACCGCTTCCTTGATTGGTGGAGGGTTGTTAGCCGAACAGGTTTGATAGGACACTAAACTCTCGTTAATAAGTATAATGAAATAAATAAAGTAACTAAATGTTTTCATAAAATTCACAATCTTAGTTACTTTAGTAAAATGTGAATTTGATGCTAATCCATGAAATTGCACATTGCACTTTATAAAAGTCGTTGGTCGAGCGTGTGTGTTTAACCGGCACACTAATATGGACTAATAAAGGGTGGCAATGGGTAGCTCGTAAATTATCATTGATTAATGGAGCGTGTATGGTTAACCGGCACATTAATTAGGTGATAAATGACATCGAGAGTACCAAGCTAATTTGCATGGTTATTGACACCTTGTTTGTGATCCTCGGTATCCCAGTCACAAATAGAAAGGGCATAATCGAGATTAAACATGCCATGGAATAGTTCAATGAATCTCAATATATCTAGGAATTTCATTTAAAACCTAAGTGTAAATTTTGTTTTTCGTGGTGAAATTGGTAAATCGTCATTTACCTACCTTTAAATAATTTGCAATTGGATTACGGAATCCCTCTTCTGAATTGTAAATTATTTATTTGGATCCTAGCCTTAATATTTAATTTGGGTGTTATATTGAGGATTTTCTTATCTAATCAAAATTTGTCTTTCTTCTTTTGTAGATGTCAACTTCCAACAACGCTTCTGGCTCCTCCAACAACAACTCTAACCACTTCTCGCTCTTGAGCATCTGCTCAAAAGTCACCTTTGATGGATCCAATTATAATGATTGGATTCGCAACATCAATTTGGCTTTGATATTCGAGGACAATGAATATGTTCTCGAAAAAAAGTTGAACGAGATCGATGAAACTAAAGCTACTCGTAAAGAAATTGTTGAGTATAGGAGACATTGCAACGATGCGACCAAAGTGTCATGCATCATGGTTGCCACTATGACTCCCGAGCTTCAGAAGTTCTATGAGGACTATTGGCCATATGAGATGAACAAGGACTTGATGGAAAAGTACCATCAATGATCTCGTCAAGAGAGGTATGAAATAATGAAGTCCCTCATAACCAGTAAGATGAAGGAGGGATAGTCTGTCACGACCCACTTGCAACGTATGCAACGATATGTGGATCGTCTCTTGAAGCTCAATGTGAACTTTAATGAGGAATTGGCTATTGACATAGTATTGCACTCATTGCCTTCCTGTTATGATCAGTTTGTTATGACTTATTGTAACACCAGTCAAAATAGGTCAACAACAATCACATGTGATTATGTCAAACAAGTAATGTAATAAACTTAATTTGTAGTTCATGGAAAATTCTAATACAAATATGAACTTTCATACCTACCGTATAGCATAAATCAAAGTACATGTCCATACGATTCCAAAAATATATAGAATGTCTAAATATGACTTCGCTTGAAGAAGTTATGATAAACTCTAACACTATAAATCTCTATAATTAGAACAAGTTAAAATATAGTGAGAGTTAGCTATAGGAATCTAAAAGAGAGTTGTATTACTCGGAAATACCTACGTGTGGATATAAAGAACGTCAAAAATGGAGTTTGTATGCAAAATTATGACCTTCCAAATATGTAGCAGTCTAAGAGCATGACACGTGGCAGAAACCCTAATCAGCCATGCTCCACGACGTGAATATGAGGTTCACGACGTGAATGTGATCTAGGAAACTTCTCAAAGCTAGAATGCATATGGCAAGTCTACGGAAATGATGTGTTAAAACTCCACGACATGGACATAAAGGTCACGACGTGAAGTCAGTATCTTGACACCTTCCGAAGCTAGGACCCAAATGGCAAGTCTACGAGGTGATGTAGCTATGTTTCACGACGTGGACATATAAGTCCACGATGTGGACTAGTTTTTGGCAGCCTATAAATAGAAAGTTCGACCCTTACCATTATTACACCTAAATTTCTTTCCTCTCTCTCGTTTGATGAAGGCATTCCGCGTCCGGAGCCCGACGATCACAAACCATTGACCGTTTCTATTTTGATTCCATAAAATCACGCTACTAGGGTGAGTTTCACGGCCCCACTTTTTAATGTTTTTGGGGGAAAATGCATGCTAAATATTATATAAAAGTTAATATTATGTTTATATGATAGTATGTTCGTATCAACGTAGATAGTTATATTAACCGGGATATAGTTGTTTTGTATGATATATACCTAGAATATATCTAATATTTTGAAGTCATACAACTATCTTAAAACTTGTTAGCATGTTGTTATTATAGATTTTACTAATATAGACCCGGAGTTATATTCGGGAGTTCTATATATATATATATATATATATATATATATATATATATATATATATATATATATATATATATATATATATATATATATATATATATATATATCATGTGTGATATAGTTTCGGAGTTATACTCGGAAGTTCTATATACTAATTGTTAAGTATGTTGTCATTACTAGCTTTATGTTAAGATAAAACCTGGTTTTACATCAAGTAATAGTTGTTGTACTGCCTAAGTATTATGAAATTAGGAGTAATGTTTAAAAGCATAGTCTAGTAACTTAGGGTTTTAGACACATAAATGTTTTTGCTGTTAGGACTATAGGATGCCGACAAAGTCTACATGAGTTATTGTATTCATCAATTAAGATTGGGGATCTTAGGGGAAATCCTCTTACCTTTAACCTTTAATCCCGTGTGAGCGAGGAAGTCATGTATGAAACTATACGGGTTGACAACCCCACTCGTGGTACCTCGAGATTTTTTTTGTGGCATCAATGGTGTTAATCCTTCGTGGAACCATTGGTGGGATTTTCGTCAGAGGTATTGTATGTCATAACAGCGGTTACAGACTCATGGTAGCAAATTGTTAGAAACATTATACTTTGTCGTTATACAAGTATTAATGTTAAGTACAAGTTTCCCCAATACTTATACTCTAGGTACAAGGAATTTTTAGGTATATCACTTATTTAATATGTAAACTATTATACCTAGGATATATACTAAATGTTGGAGATAAGTATGGGTCAGAATGATACTTTCAAACTATACTTTTGAACTTGGAAAAAGTACTATTTTACTTAGAGTCAAAACATGTGGACTCACCAACTTTATGTTGACGTATTTTCAAAACGTGTGTGTTTTCAGGAACTTGATAACCTGGAATGTTACTCGAATAGGAGATGTTTTACTGTTATCCTCTTTGTTCATATGGAACATATATATATATATATATATATATATATATATATATATATATATATATATATATATATATATATATATATATATATATATATTAGGACGTGTGCGATAATTTGGATACTATGTAATAATCATTAGGAAACAAGAATAATGTAACTTTCTATAATCAATAAAGGTATGTAATTTATAAAATTATTTTGTACTGTTCAATGTATGTTATATAACTGTGATACAAAGATGAAGTTACACCGCCCGGTGATTCCGCCGCTGTTTGGGGTGTGACAGATTGGTATCAGATCTATTAACTATAGTGAACTAGTACTTTCTTAGGAAAGCACGACTATAGTTTAGGGCTTACTCTATTAAGTTTAGGTATATCCCTTTGCCTACAATAAAAAGTATTATTAATTATTTACTAAAGTACTACTTACGGGAGCGGTGACAGGATAGACATGTCGCTTTTGGTGGCTGGATTTTAGAATGGCTATATGCTAAAATGATCATGCCCTCCGAATGTCCTGACTGGCAAGTGCCTTATCAGCTAGACCTGAAGTAACAAACTATAATTAAATAGAGCATGAATACAACAAATGATAAATATAGGGTCATATATGAAGACTCTGACCCGCGATGAGAATACACCTTAACACCCGGAATGTTTTTGATCTCAAGGATTTAGATCAAATATTCCAACTAAAGTTTATATGTGCGAAGATCCTATCATAACTAGGTGTAGGTGCGCAACTTCATTTTATTATGATTAGATCATATGGAATATTTAATTTGGAAGTAATATTTGATATACTAAACACTTGGTGATCCAAAATGTATAGGAATTCGACATGGCTCATTCTCGAGAATGGATAATCATAGAAGATGCAAATGAAGAGGAGGAAGTTTCATTCCCTATGTTGGCAGGCGATCCTTACTACCCCATGAATCTAACTAACTTCAACCCGAAACCCTCAGACGATGGAGCACCTTTATCTTCCGACGAACTCGAAGAAAGCGAACCAATGGAAGAAAGCGAGCCTATGAAAGAGACAGAATCAGTTGTATCTTCCTTACCACCCATGAATACTCTTTACCGTCAAGTTCAAGGAGGAGCAAATATGAAACGTACAACTCGTAAATCCATACCGAGATGGATAAAGGTTAAGAATACTCAAAAGGGGACATCTCCGGATACCCATACATTTCAAGATGAACCTTCAAGGATAGTGTAACACTTGTTAAAATAGGTCAATAAAACAATCACATGTGATTAGGCCAATCATGTAATGTGATTTTGTTAAACTAGTAATGTGATAAGAGTGTTATGTAGTTCATGATAAATTCTAATACAGATATGAACTTTATTTATGATACAACTCAAAGTATACGTCCATACGATTCCAAAAATATAGAGAATGTCTGAATCTGACTTCGCATGAAGAAGTTATGATAAACCGAACACTATAAATCTCTATAATAATAGGAATTTAAAATAGACTTAGATCTAGCTATTGGAGTCTAAAAGAGAGTTGTAGTACTTGTAAATACCTTCACGTGCATATAAAGAACGTCAAAAACGGAGTTCGTATGTGAAAGTTACGACCTTCCGAAGATTCAGCTGTCAGAAACCCTAATCTGACTGAGCTCACGACGTGAGCACATAATTCACGATGTGAGGAGTCATTTATCCATATCTCGGAATCTAGAAGGTGTGTGACGAGGCTGCGAGGGGATAAGATCCAAAGTCACGATGTGGGCCTTATAAAACTGACGACGTGGGGATCCAAAATCCTTACTATAAATAGCAGGTCCGACTTCAGCCATTCTTACACCTAAACTTCTTTCTCCTCTCTCCTTTGCTGAAGCCATCTTGCATCCCGAGCCCCTACGACCTTGTACGCTGACCGTTTATGCTTAGATTACATAAAATCACGCTACTAGGGTGAGTTTCACGGCCCCACTTTCTAATATTTCGGGGGAAAATGCATGCTAAATATTATATATATGTTATTATTATATCTATATGATAGTATATTAGTGTCAACGTAGATAGTTATAATAACCGGGATATATTTATTTCGTATCTGAAAGTATACAACTATCGTAAAGTTGTTAGCATGTTATTGTTATAGTAGTATACTAATGTAGATCTTGAGTTATACTTAGGATTCTATATATATGTTGTGTGCGATATAGTTCCGAAGTTATATTTGGAAGTTCTATATGTTAATTTATAAAGTATGTTGTTATTTTTTTATTTTTTTTTAACATGAATCTACATACTCATTAAAACTTAAAAGTTCAATACATATCGATTGAAGGCAAACGGACAACAAGCTGCGCCGCTAGCCCTTTCTGGATGGCAAAACCAATTCTTTTGAAAACAACATTTGTGGATCTAGGAGATATGACATTAGAATGCATGACCCGTTGGACTCTATTAAGGAGCTCCACCGCCTCTGGTGCGAGAAAACCAAATGTATCGAATGCAAAAGGAACAAACACATGTTGATTTTCTATACATGCATTCTCGTGCTTTACCACATTGCACGCAGCGGCTTTCAAAGCGGCATGCCCAGCTGTGAAACCCCCGCTCCCCAAACCAACAAGAGGAGAGACCCCAGTAAGATCCACGCACGCATGCTTCCCTCCTATCCACCCAAAGACCAAAATGTCGGACGGTCTAAGTGTGGACCTGCCATCCTGCGGGTCCGTCAAAAAGTTGATTGGCGCTTCTTTCTTCACAGAAATACCAGCACGCCGACAAGCATCAAAGAGAACATCCTGAACCACATCATGTCTATACTTGAAACCAGGGAGCTCTCTACAATGAACCGCGTGTTCCCCAAAGGTATCCAAACATGCCTTCCGACAAACTGGGCATATCTCGTCAATTGGGAATATGGGAATCATGAGGCGGTACCGAAGGATAGTTCGGTACTCCACAGGAGACATATGCTATATGTTAGTTTTATGACAAGATAAAACATGGTATGTTATATGTTGTTGTTGTTATTGGTTTTATGTCAAGATAAAACCTGGTTTTACTTCAAGCTATAGCTATTATACTGCCTAAATGTTATGAAGTTAGGAGTAATGTTTAAAAGCATAGTCTAGTAACTTAGGGTTTTAGACATGAAGATGCTTTTGTTGTTAGAGCTATAGGAAGCCGTCGAAGTCTACATGAGTAATTGTATTCATCAACTAATATTGGGGATCTTAGCGGAAATCCTCTAAACTGTAACCGTTAATCCTGTGTGAGCGAGGAAGTCGTGTATAATTAGTATACGGGTTGACCACCCCACTTGTGACTGTTAGCTACAGTCAACCATAAGCAAGTGAAGAACTATCCTTTTACTTGTTATTGTTCCGGCGTCGATGAAGCGTGCAGTGTTCCTCATGGAAATCATGAGTGGGTTGTCCTCATGTAAATCATGAGTGAGTTTTCCTCATGTAAATCATGAGTGGGTTTTCCTCATGGAAATCATGAGTGGGTTTTATCAGAGGTATTATGACATAGCAGAGGTTACAGGCTCATGGTAGCAAATTGTTAGAAACATTATACTTTGTCGTATACAAGTATTAATGTTAAGTATAAGTTTCCCCCTACTTATACCCTAGGTACTACTTGTATGTTAAGTAGATAATTATACCTAACACACATACTCGTATAGAATTGAAATAGATTTATACGTAGCGGTTTTACTCGTATAGAATTGAAATAAGATTTATACGTAGCAACTTTCGTTTGTATGGAATTACAAACATTTATATTTATAATATATGAGACTTATAGGTATATACTTATTTGGTAAGTAAACCATTATACCTAGGATATATATACTAAACGTTGGAGAGTCAAAATGATACTTTCAAAACTATACTTTTGAACGTGGAAAATGTATTATTTTATGGAGCCAAAACCTGTGGACTCACCAACTTTATGTTGACGTATTTTAAAATGCATGTGTTTTCAGGAACTTGAAAAGCTGGTATGTATTCGAACAGAAGAAGTTTTACTATTACCTTTCTGTTCATTAAGAAGTATGTCGTAATCGGATATTATGTAATAGGTCCTAGAAAAACAGTTATGTAACTTTCAGTTATCAATAAAGGTATGTATTTTCTTTAGTACAGTTCAATGTATGTTATATAACTGTGATACGAAGAATGACGTTACACCACCCTGTGTTTCCGCCGATGGCTGGGGGTGTAACAGAAATTGGTATCAGAGCTATTAACTATAGTGAACTAGTACTTTCTTAGGAAAGGACGTCTATAGTTTAGGGCTTACTCTATTAGGTTTAGGTATATCCCTTAGCCTACAAATATAAAGTATTATTAATTATTCTACTGAAGGACTACTTTCGGGAGCGGTGACAAGGATAGACATGTCGATTTGGGTTGCTGGATTCCAGAACGGCTATATGCTAAAATGATCATGCCCTTTCGACTGTCCTGACTGGCCGGAGCCTTATCAGATAGACCTGAAGTAACAAACAATAGTTAAAGCGTGACTACAATAAATAATAACTTAGAGTCATATATAAAGACTCAGACCCGCGATGAGAATACACCTTAATACCCGGAATGTTTTTGATCTCAAGGATTTAGATCAAATATTCCAACTAAAGTTTATATGTGCATATATCCTATCACAACTAGGTGTAGGTGCGCAACTACATTTTATTATGATCAGATCATATGAACTATTTAATTTGGGAGTAATATTTGATAGACTAAACTCTTGATGATCCAAAACGTATAGGAATTCGACATGACACATTCACAAGAATGGATAATCATCAAGGATATGGATGAAGAAGAGGAAGTTTCATTCCCTATGATGGTAGGCGATCCTTACTACCCTATAAATCCAACCACCTTTCATCAAATACCTTCTGACGATGGAGCACCTTTACCCTCCAACGAATGGGAAGAGAGTGAACCAATGGAGGAGACCGAATCGGTGGCATCATCTTTACCACCACTGAACACTCTTTACCGTCAAGTTCCAGGAGGAGCAAAAATGAAACGCACGGCACGTAAATCCATACCAATATGGAAAAGGATTAAGAAGAATCAAAAGGAGGCATCTTCAGGAAGTCATAGAGTTCAATATGAACCTGCACGGATCGCACAAACCGTTGATAGGTGGGTGGCAGAAGAAATAGATGCTAAGATGTATGAGACTGGTCAATCATCTCGACTACATCTCCCATATTCTTCTGAAGTTAACACTTTATCTCAATTGTTTGAGAAAAGTGTGAAAATTTAAGATAAGATGGAAATTATCAAAGTCAGGGCTACTCATCTCTCTGGAAGAGTACGAAGGCTAGAAGGACAAAGGACGTGAGATCAGGAATCGGTGATGGATGTCCATCATCGTATAAATTTCGCTTGTAACGACATGATTACTCACGATGCAAGGATTGCAGAGTTAGAGCTCTACAATCAAACCTCAAGAAATGAAGAACGCACGGGAAGTCTTGAGCAGAAAACTCAAGCACTTGAGGAGCAAGTGGTTAATGTCACTGACGTGCTAGGTCATCACTTAGGTTTCTGGTAGATAAGCTAAAACTAGTGGTTGTGTAAATAGAGAAATCAGACTAGTTAAGGCGAGAAGAGTAAAGTTTATAGCAAGGATGTAGAAAACCTTGCAAATTTTGCAATGTTTATAGAAACTTTTCTCTTATAAGCCTAAATAAATTGATGTAACCGCTGGTAATAATATGAAGCATATATTACAACAATCATTGTGTTATCCATTATGTTTTACACTTTGAAGAATAATTGAAGTATTTAGTACTCGTGTATTAAATGATTAACAAAACTCATAAAATTCTTATTATTTTAGGAACTAAAACAAAATGCCTAGAAAGAGTAGTGCTCGGCTAAACCCTAACCGACCATCAGCACCACAACAACAACCACCAGAACCAAACCCCCCAATAAGTACAGTACAACTTGAAGAAATCATAGCTCAAATAATTGTTGCGGATCTATCTAATGTCACAAGAGATGGAGTTAGAAATGAAGGCCATGTAGGGACCGCTAGAACATGTACCTACAAAGATTTTATGAATTGCAGGCCAAAAAGCTTTCATGGAAATGAAGGGGTAGTTAATTTGACTAGGTGGATAGAAAAGACAGAGACCGTCTTTCAAATAAGCTTCTGTCCAGATGATTGTAAAGTACGATTTGCAGCATGTTCTTTCGCTGATGCAGCACTCACATGGTGGAACAGCCATGTGAATACAATGGGAATTGATACTGCAACTTCCATGAAATGGGAGGAGCTAAAAATGATGCTAGTAGAAGATTATTGTCCTAGGGAGGAGATACATAAAATGGAACAAGAATTGTTGACCCTAACCATGAAGGGTTCAGAGATAAAAGCTTATACCGCTAGATTTAATGATCTTGTTGTAATGTGTCCAGCACTTGTAACCCCCGAATATAAGAAAATTAAGCGATATATCTGGGGTTTAGCATCGCAAATTAAAGGCATGGAGATCGCATCAAAGCCTACGACCTATGACAGCACCAAGAGAATAGCTCATCAGCTAACCCTCACAGAGATCCAAGGAACAGAAGTGGTCTCAAAGGCTGAGTCTCCCAAATCTGGAACAAACAAGTGCAAGTTTAATAGGAAGAATCCCAAACAATCATATGAGAAAAGACAAGTAGTGGCAACCAACTATGCTGCCACGACAGCAGTACCTACGGAACCAAAATCTTCATGGTGCAATCAGTGCAACCGTCATCATCCAGGTGATTGTTTTGTCTGCACGAAGTGCAAGAAGAAGGGACATACTGCTAGTCACTGCAGGAGCGCAACACCTACAATAGTCAATCAGCAAACAAATACTGGAACAGGCCGTGGTGAAGGAAGAAAGTGCTATGAGTGTAGGGAGGCTGGACACATCAAGAAAGAATGTCCAAAGTTATGGAGTCAAGGAGGCATAGGACGTGGCAGGGCGTTTGTGATCGGAAGCAGAGCAGCTATCCAGGACCCTTCGGTCGTATCTGGTACGTTTCTCATAGATAATTTATATGCTACTATACTCTTCGACTCTGGAGCATATAGAAATTTTATAACTCCGACGTTTAGAAAATTGTTAAGTCATAAGTCTAGCAAATTAAAATAATTCTATGAAGTAGAAATCGCTAATGGTCAAACCGAGAGGATACACGAAATCCTAGAAAACTGTCTGTTAACTCTTAATAACTACCTTTTTCACGTTAACCTCATGCCAATGCCTATCGGTAGTTTTGATGTCATAATTGGCATGGATTGGTTATCTTCACACCACGCTGAAATTCTATGTCGTGAGAAATCCATACGACTACCCTTACCAAACGTCGAAGCCCTGATTATCTATGGTGATAAATCTGGGAAGAACCTCAAAGTCATCTCTTGTACTAAGACCTAGAAATATCTACATAAGAAATGTAGCGCATTCTTAGCCCACATTGTAGATAGGAAGAGAAAGATAAAAGAAATCAAGGACATACCTCAAGTATGTGATTTCCCTGACGTGTTTTCTGAAGATCTACCTGGAATACCTCCCGTCCGACAAGTCGAGTTTCGAATCGACTTAATTCCAGGAACAGCACCAATAGCGAAATCTCCTTATCGGTTGGCTCCATCTGAAATGCAAGAATTGTCTAGCCAACTACAAGAACTTCTTGACAAAGGCTTTATCCGACCAAGTTTTTCACCTTCGGGAGCACCAATCTTGTTTGTCAAGAAGAAGGACGGATCCTTTCGAATGTGTATTGATTATCGGGAGCTGAACAAGCTAACGATCAAGAATCGTTATCCGCTTCCAAGAATTGATGATCTATTCGATCAACTGAAAGGATCCAGCTACTACTCAAAAATAGATCTCAGATCAGGATACCATCAACTCAGAGTACAAGAAGATGACATTCCAAAGACAACATTTAGAACTCGTTATGGTCATTATGAGTTCTTAGTTATGTCTTTTGGATTGACCAATGCCCCAACAGTGTTTATGGATCTCATGAATCGTGTTTGCAAACCATACTTGGATAAATTCGTGATCGTATTTATCGATGATATATTGATATATTCACGAACCAAGGAAGAACATGTTCAACACCTGCAAATAATCTTGGAACTACTAAGAAAAGAAAAGTTGTACGCCAAATTCTCCAAATGTGAGTTTTGGATTAGAGAAGTACAATTTTTAGGTCATGTAGTTAGCAACGAAGGAATTCATGTTGACCCATCCGAAGTTGAAGCAATCAGGAATTGGGAAGCACCAAAGACGCAAACATAGGTGCGTCAATTTCTAGGACTTGCTGGCTATTACCGCAGATTCATAGATAATTTCTCCAAAATAGACAAGCCACTTATAACACTAACCCAGAAGGATACGAAGTTCAACTGGGAAGGCAAACAAGAAGCTACTTTTCAGAAACTGAAGCAAATGTTGTGTAGTGCACCAATCCTATCCCTTCCAGATGGGACAGAAGATTTCGTCGTATATACTGTGACGCATCAAATCAAGGATTGGGATGTGTGTTGATGCAAAGAGGAAAAGTAATTGCCTATGCATCACGACAACTTAATGTGCATGAGAATAACTACACTACCCATGATCTTGAATTGGGAGCTATAGTTTTTGCATTAAAATTTGGAGACATTACTTATACGGTACTAAGTGTACTATTTTTACCGACCACAAGAGTCTCCAACACATCTTCAACCAAAAAGATCTTAATATGAGACAACGAAGATGGGTCGAATTGTTGAATGATTACGAATGTGAGATTCGTTATCATCCCAGAAAGGCAAACGTGGTAGCAGATGCCTTGAGCCGGAAAGAGTATATTAAAACCCGACGGGTACGAGCATTAACTATAACTATCCATTCTAACTTTACCGCACAAATTAGAGAAGCTCAACTTGAGGCTCTAAAAGAAGAAAACATCAAGAACGAAGCTTTGCGAGGAATGGAAAAGCAACTTATACAAAAAGATGACAGAACGCGACACTTTATGAACCGAATTTGGACGCCTAAGTTCGGTGGAGTCAGAGACTTGGTCTTAGAAGAAGCCCACAAGTCCAGATATTCCGTACATCCAGGCTCTGACAAAATGTACTTAGATTTAAAAGTACATTATTTTTGGCCAAACATGAAGGCAAAAATTACTACTTATGTGAGCAAATGTTTGACCTGTTCTAGAGTAAAGGCAGATCATCAAAAGCCTTCAGGTTTACTTCAACAATCGGAAATACCTAAATGGAAATGGGAGCAGATATCAATGGACTTCATCACTAAGTTACCTAAAACTCCTAGTGGGTTCGACACTATTTGTGTAATAGTCGATAGATTGACTAAGTCCACCCATTTCTTACCAATTAAGGAGAACGACAAGATGGAGAAGCTAACTAGAATTTATCTTAAGGAAATTGTTAGGTTGCATGGAGTTCCAAATTCTATTATTTCTGATCGAGATAGTAGAATCACTTCACGGTTTTGGCAATCTCTACAAAAATCCATAGGAACACGTCTAGATATGAGTACAGCTTACCATCCACAGACTGATGGTCAGAGTGAGAGAACCATTCAGACTTTAGAAGATATGCTCCGAGCCTGTGTAATAGACTTTGGAAATGCGTGGGATACTCATTTACCGTTAATTGAGTTTTCTTACAACAATAGTCATCACACCAGCATCAAGGTTGCACCGTTTGAGGCTCTTTATGGACGAAAATCTCGTTCCCCAGTGTGTTGGGCAGAAGTTGGAGATACGCAGATGGCCAGAGAACGTACAGGCGATACCTTACATACTGGACCAGAAATAATCCACGAAACAACTAAAAAGATCATGCAAATTAAGGATCGATGAAAGGCTGCATGTGATCGTCAAAAGAGCTATGCTGACGTAAGACGTAAGCCTTTAGAATTCCAAGTTAGAGATAAAGTAATGTTGAAGGTATCTCCTTGGAAAGGCATAATTCGATTCGGGAAACGAGGCAAACTAAACCCACGGTATATAGGACCTTTTGAAATTCTAGCAAGAATTGGTTCTGTCGCATACCAACTCAAGTTGCCTCAAGAGCTAAGTAATGTGCACGATGTTTTTCACGTATCAAATCTCAAAAGTTGTCTTTACTATGTCACTCTTGTTATACCTCTCGAAGAGATACAAGTCAATACGAAACTCAACTTTGTAGAACAACCTGTTGAGATCATGGATCGAGAAGTCAAACGATTAAAGCAAAGTCATATTCCCATAGTGAAAGTTCGATGGAACTCTTTACGAGGACCTGAATTTACTTGGGAACGTGAAGATCAGATGAAAGAAAAATACCCCCAACTGTTTGACAAAACCCCATCCATAAGATAAATTTCGGGACCAAATTATTCTAACGGGGGGAGAATGTAACACTAGTCAAAATAGGTCAATAAGACAATCACATGTGATTAGGCCAATCATGTAATGTGATTTTGTTAAACTAGTAATGTGATAAGAGTGTTATGTAGTTCATGATAAATTCTAATACAAGTATGAACTTTCTTTATGATACAACTCCAAGTATACGTCCATACGATTCCAAAAATATAGAGAATGTCTGAATCTGACTTCGCATGAAGAAGTTATGATAAACCGAACACTATAAATCTCTATAATAAGAGGAATTTAAAATATACTTAGAATTAGCTATTGGAGTCTAAAATAGAGTTGTAGTACTTGTAAATACCTACGCGTGCATATAAAGAACGTCAAAACTGAGTTCGTATGTGAAAGTTACGACCTTCCGAAGATTCAGCTGTCAGAAACCCTAATCTGACTGAGCTCACGACGTGAGCATAGAACTCACGATGTGAGGAGTCATTTATCCACATCTCGGAATCTAGAAGGTGTGTGACGAGGCTGCGAGGGGATAAGATCCAAACTCACTACGTGAGCAAGGATATCTCACGACGTGATGAGTCACATGGCCACCTTCCGAAGCTAGGGACGCAAATGGCAAGTCTACGGGGATAAGATCCAAAGTCACGATGTGGGCCTTATAAAACTGACGACGTGGGGATCCAAAATCCTTACTATAAATAGCAGGTCCGACTTCAGCCATTCTTACACCTAAACTTCTTTCTCCTCTCTCCTTTGCTGAAGCCATCTTGCATCCCGAGCCCCGACGACCTTGTACGCTGACCGTTTCTGCTTAGATTACATAAAATCACGTTACTAGGGTGAGTTTCACGGCCCCACTTTCTAATATTTCGGGGGAAAACGCATGCTAAATATTATATATACGTTATTATTATATCTATATGATAGTATATTAGTATCAACGTAGATAGTTATAACAACCGGGATATAGTTATTTCGTATCTGAAAGTACACAATTATCATAAAGTTGTTAGCATGTTATTGTTATAGTAGTATACTAATGTAGATCTTGAGTTATACTTAGGATTCTGTATATTTGTTGTGTGCGATATAGTTCCGAAGTTATATTCGGAAGTTCTATATGTTAATTTATAAAGTATGTTGTTATTGTTAGTTTTATGACAAGATAAAACATGATATGTTATATGTTGTTGTTGTTATTGGTTTTATGTCAAGATAAAACCTGGTTTTACTTCAAGCCATAGCTGTTATACTGCCTAAATGTTATGAAGTTAGGAGTAATGTTTAAAAGCATAGTCTAGTAACTTAGGGTTTTAGACATGAAGATGCTTTTGTTGTTAGAGCTATAGGAAGCCGTCGAAGTCTACATGAGTAATTGTATTCATCAACTAAGATTGGGGATCTTAGCGGAAATCCTCTGAACTGTAACCGTTAATCCCGTGTGAGCGAGGAAGTCGTGTATAATTAGTATACGGGTTAACCACCCCACTTGTGACTGTTAGCTACAGTCAACCATAAGCAAGTGACGAACTATCCTTTTACTTGTTATTATTCCGGCGTCGATGAAGCGTGCGGTGTTCCTCATGGAAATCATGAGTGGGTTGTCCTCATGTAAATCATGAGTGGGTTTTCCTCATGGAAATCATGAGTGGGTTTTATGAGAGGTATTATGTCATAGCAGCGGTTACAGGCTCATGGTAGCAAATTGTTATAAACATTATACTTTGTCGTATACAAGTATTAATGTTAAGTATAAGTTTCCCCCTACTTATACCCTTGGTACTACTTGTATGTTAAGTAGATAATTATACCTAACACACATACTCGTATAGAATTGAAATAGATTTATACGTAGCAGTTTTACTCATATAGAATTGAAATTAGATTTATACGTAGCAACTTTCATTTGTATGGAATTACAAACATTTATATTTATAATATATGAGACTTATAGGTATATACTTATTTGGTAAGTAAACCATTATACCTAGGATATATATACTAAACGTTGGAGAGTCAAAATGATACTTTCAAAACTATACTTTTTAACGTGAAAAATGTATTATTTTATGTAGTCAAAACCTGTGGACTCAGCAACTTTATGTTGACGTATTTTAAAATGCATGTGTTTTCAGGAACTTGAAAAGCTGGTATGTATTCGAACAGAAGAAGTTTTACTATTACCTTTATGTTCATTAAGAAGTATGCCATAGTCGGATATTATGTAATAGGTCCTAGAAAAACAGTTATGTAACTTTCAGTTATCAATAAATGTATGTATTTTCTTTAGTACTGTTCAATGTATGTTATATAACTGTGATACGAAGAATGACGTTACACCACCCGGTGTTTCCGCCGATGGCTGGGGGTGTGACAGATAGCACAAACGGTTGATAGGTGGGTGGCAGAAGAAAGAGCTGCTAAAATATATGAGACTGGTCAATCATCTCGACCACATCCCCCACATTCTTCCAAAGGCAACACCTTGTCTCAATTATTTGAGAAAAGTGTGAGAATCGAAGATAAAATGGAAATTGTCGAAGGAAAGACTACTTACCTCTCAGGAAGGGTGCGAAGGCTATAAGGACAGAGAACTAGAGACCAAGAGGCGGTGATGGACGTCCATCATCGTATTAACTTCGCTTACAACGACATGATTACTGACGACTCAAGGATTGCAGAGCTAGAGCTCTACAATCAAACCTCAATAAATGAAGAACACTGGAGAGATTGAAGAAAGAAATCAAGCACTTGAGGAGCAAATGACTCATGTCACTAACGTGCTAGGTCATCACCTAGGGTACTGGTAGATAAAAGTAGAACTAGTGGTTGTGTAAAATAGGAGATGAAAATTAGACTAGTTAAGGCAAAAAGGAAAAGTTTATAGCAAGGGTTTAGTAAACGTTGCAAATTTTACAATGTTTTTAGAAACTTTTCTCTTATAAGCCTAAAATAAACTGATGTAACCGTTGGTAATAATATGAAGCATATATTACAGTAATCATTGTGTCATCCACTGTGTTTTATACTTTGAAGAATAATTTAAGTGTTTAGTACTCATATTTTAATGACTAATACTTCATAAAACTCATAATACTCTTACTATTTATAATAGGAACTAAACAAAATGCCTAGAAGGAGTAGTGCTTGGCTAAACCTTAACCAACGATCAGAACCACAACAACAACAACCACCACCACCAGAAATAAGCACCCCAATAAGTTCGGCAGAAATTGAAGCAATTATAGCTCAGAGAATCGTTGCAGCTCTATCTAACATCACAACATGTGGAATCAGAAATGAAGGCAATGTAGGAACCGCCATAATGTGTACCTACAAGGACTTTATGAATTTCAATCCTAAGAGCTTCCATGGAACTGAAGGGGTTGTTAATTTGACCATGTGGATTGAAAAGGCAGAATTCGTATTTCAAATAAGCTTCTGTCCACATGACTGTAAAGTACGATTTTCAGCATGTACTTTCGCTGATGCGCCGTTAACATGGTGGAACAACCATGCAAATACAATGGGAATTGATGCTGCAAATTCCATGAAATGGAAGGAGTTGAAGATGATACTAGTAGAGGAGTATTGTCCTCGAGAGGAAATAGAAAAGCTGGAACAAGAATTGTGGAACCTAACAATGAAGGGTTCAGAGATAAATGCTTATACCGCTAGATTCAATGACCTTGCGGTGATGTATCCAGTACTTGTAACCCCTCAATATAAAAAGATTGAGCGATATATCTGGGGTTTAGCACCACAGATCAAAGGTATGGTGATCGCATCAAATCCTACAACATATGATAGTACAAAGTGAATAGCTCATCAGCTAACTAACACAGAGATCCAAGGAAAATTTATGGTCTCAAAAGCTGAATATCCCAAATCTGGAACGTACAAGCGCAAATTTAATAGGAAGAATCCCAGACAATCATCCGAGAAGAGACAAAATGTGGCAACTAATTATGCAGCCAAAACAGCACTACCCATACAACCAAGGAAGAATGATGGAAAATTTCCATGGTGCAGTCAGTGTAACCGTCAGCACCCAGGTGACTGTTTTGTTTGCATGAAGTGCAAAAAGAAGGGACACACCTCCAATTTATGCAGGGGCACAATACCTACAATAGTAAATCAGAGAACAAATCCTGGAATAGACTATGGTGGAGGAAGAACATGTTTTGAGTGTGGTGAGATTGGACACTACAGGAGGGGATGTCCAAAGTTAAGAAGTCAAGGAGGTTTAGGCCGCGGCAGGGCATTCGTAATCGGAAGAAGGGAAGCTATTCAGGACCCTTCAGTGGTATCTGGTATCTGGAGTTGATAGAAGTTTTATAATCCCGATGTTTAAAAAATTGTTAAGTCATGAGTCTAGCGAATTAAAAGAAATCTATGAAGTACAAATCGCTAACGGTCAAACCGAAACACATGAAATTATAGAAAATTGTCTATTAACTCTAAATAACTACCTTTTTGACGTCAACCTCATGCCAATGTCTATTGGTAGTTTTTGTGAAAACCCGTAAATTTCTATCTGTTAAAGTCAATCCAATCAATCAAAAGTCAGACTTGTTTCTATTACCTTTTAGCCTTGTTAAGCGTCATTTTAATGAGTTCTAAGCCTAGTACACTCAAGGATTGTGTGTTAGGAAGTGTTAGCTTGATGTCATTGAGTTGCAATCGAGCCGGAAACACCCTCACAAGTAGTTCACGGCCGTGAACCCATATTGGGCCATGAACTCATGTTATATACATGAGTTTAACCATTTTTTATTCATTTCTCACCTCTTGGCCGTGAACCTCATAAGTCTCTCTCAAGTATCATCCACAAGAACTTCAATCTTTCACTCTTAAACACCCCTTTCCTTTTCTACTCCATAGAAGCTTACTAGGATCTTCAAACACCCACCAAAACACCAAGATCTTCAAGTGTTCTTCATCATTTGGGCCGTGAACATCAAGTGGGTCGTGAACCCTTCATGTGTTCATCCTTTGGGCTGTGAACATCAAGTGGGCCGTGAAAATCCTATCAATTTGGACCGTGAACCACATTGGGCCGTGAACCATTCAAGCCCAGCCGTGAACTCTCCTTGTTGGGCCGTGAACACCCCTTCAGCCTCCTAACTTGCTTCTAGCACTCCTTTGGTGAGTTATTCTTGCATCCTAGGTTGTTTCCCAATCACCTTTGTAGTTAGATTCACTAATTACATGCCTATAAGTATCAATATATGTCAGTTAGGACTCGTTTGTGCCTCGGGACTTCATTCGTGGAGCTTATCATCCTTATTCGAATCTTCAATTGAATCACCCACATAAGGTGAGTTCATACCCCTATAATCAATCTTTTAAATGTTTTTAAAAGCTTTTAAGGGGGGGGGGGGGGAATATAAGTTGAATACAATAGTATTGTAATAATATTTACCTGTGATAACCATCACATTAAAGGATTTCTTATGCTTTTTGTAAGTGATCAAATCAATTCAAAAACTCTTTTAAGATATGTTAGATTGTTGTTTATAAAACTCCGTTTTCAAAGTACATGCTTAACTCAGTGGATAATTGAGTCTTTTCTTCAAGTCAGTCCAGTTCAAACAAACCTACTAGTAAACTATAATAGGTATAGTTTAGGGATTCAGTACATGCTATATTCTAGAACAGAGGAACAAATCATGATTCACGAACTTATACTTTACACTCCCAGTAACCTAGGAAGGGAAAGTATCATTAACTCATTGTTTAAAACAAAATATGATAATATATAAGGTATAAGGATATATATGGGGTACATCTACAAAGTACCGGGTTATATATGGGGTACATCTACAAAGTATCGGATTTTATTTAAAAAGGGTACATCTACAAAGTACCGGAGAATAATAAATAAAACATAGCAATATATAAAACTCACAACAGTATCGACTGAGGCGTTTAGAGTACATGATTTCATTACTTCTAGTAGTATTCCTAAATAATAGAACAATGCCACATAACTTCCTAGTAACATGAACATTGAGTTAGAAGGAGGCCTATAATGCTAACTTTATGATTCCTTGGTGGATACGTTAGGGATATATATTAATCGGATCCGACAGGCAGTAGGATGTGTGCTTTCCGCTTCATTTACTGTTCCTTGTTTGGTTGTGGGCTTAGAGCAGATTCACACAGTCTACTATCTATTCGATCTTAGCTATATATATATATATATATATATATATATATATATATATATATATATATATATATATATATATATATATATATCCTGTATACACCAAGTAATCATAGGGAGTAACAGGTATGGGTCAGGTCGTAACATACAAATTCAGTATACCGCTTTCTAGTACAAAAACATACTTTTCGGATAGAACATTAAGTAGGTGAAACTAGAAACTTATCTGTAAAAGGTTTGATACGCATTATTAAACCAATATAACTTAAATGACCTTAAAATGACTAATTCTATAATACCTTAGCTTGTACATCAGGTTATATATAATTAATATCCGATAGGCATTGGAATGTGTGCTTTCCACCTTACTTCCTGTTCCTTGTTTGGTTGTGGGCTTAGTGCAGATTCACACATTTAACTGTCTGTTCGATATTAGATTATATATAACTAGTATAAACTAAGTGATTATAGAAGGAACTATTGTGGTTACCATTTTACTAAAAGGAAATATATGATTCTCTTACGGAATGCTTTCTTAAAATATAAAAGAACTATTACAGTTAACTCCGTAAGTACCAAATGAATACACCAGGGTTATATACAATGAAGATCTAACAAACAATGGGATGTGTGACTTCCACCTCATTTACTGTTCCTTGTTTGGTTGTGGGCTTAGGGCAGATTCACACAATCGATTGTCTGTTTACTCTAATTTGTATATAACTTGTATCCATTTAGTACTCATAGAAGGAATTGTAGAGTCATTTTTACTTATCATTCATCACATCAGAAAATATAGGATTTTCTGGAGGAACTGGAGAACTTTTCTAAAGAACTTACAGTTTACTTTTCATAAAGAAAATACTTATGAATTCACCAGCTTAAATGTTGATCTACTCTTTCAAAATAACTTGTATTCTCAGGAAACTAGTAGACGGGTACGCGCACTGGGATTCAGAAGATGGATTATAGTAGCTTCATGTCTTGTTTTGTTATTTACTTTTGGAGTCAATCTTTTATGAATCATACTTTGTAAACACTTTAATATTAATGCAATGGTTGTTTGTTACTTTGATTACTATGATGCATGAGTTGTGATACTACATATGTCGTCCTCCGCCCCCAAACGTTTCCGATGTTCCGGTTTGGGGGTGTGACAGATTGGTATCAGAGCATTGTTTATAGTGAACTAAGTATATCAACCTATAAAAGATATACAACTATAAATACAATGGGGCCGAAGTGCTATGAATAAAAGTATATTTTTAAAACATAACAATATTCTTATAAAAGTATACATACCTGCATACATATATACATACTAGAACAAGTATCACAAGAAGAACAAAACATAAGTATTTAAAGGTTGGACACTTTGGTCAAACCTGGACAGTTATGTAATCATATCTGGGATCAATATATCCTGATCAACTATATTCATTTGAGATATGACCAACATGTGTTTGGGAGTGATGTGGTGTAGCAACAGTCTTAAAACTTACCTAACTCTATATACGAAGGATTTCTAGATCAGAACATAAAGTTAAAATACTATAGGAGTATTTTTAATTCTATAAGATAACAACAAGTTTAAAACTTACCAAGTTCATTACATTAAAATACTATAGGAGTATTTTAGGCACTATAAATAACTTATGTGATAATTTAAAAGACCCTTCTGATAGGTCTATAATTCCGGAGTGTATACTCCCAAGGTTTTATATAATTGAGATTTTATAGACTTAGAATTTGTGATATATGCTCTACTTCATGTTCCTTGTTTGGTTGTGGTTTTAGAGTAGGATCACTTATTCGAAGGTCTATTTAATCTTAAATTATATACAACTTGTGTACACTGCGCAATTATAGGAGGACCCTGTAAGGATCACCCCATAATGTTTCACTTAATCTCATAGATTCTTTAGACACTTCCATTCTCGCACGACAAACCCAGATAGATGTAACCACTCCACCATAGCAATCAACAGAGGGGTCAAGGAGGAACAAGTATAGGTTCATGAAGAGTTTTTCCAAGGAAGGATCAGCCGAAGAAACAAAATGTCTTATGCGTCACACTAATAAATAATAACCTTAATTGACTTAGTGAGCTAGTGAATACACTACACACACTATGTGTTAGAATTATTTCTTTTCGTGCAACCAGTAACAGTTATTCAATTCATAGAAATTCATTCGAGGATAGCCACTTCTGATTCATAAAGTTTATTTTATATAGACTCCCATTATGAATTGTTTTTCAGAACCCTATGAAAGTCAGAACCAGATACACTCAGAACTAGGATAACTTATTCATTCAGTATTTGGCTTATAACTACGGCTATAGACTTATTTACATCTCATCTTTGTATTCTTTTTAGCAAAATATGCCTCACGGTAGACCTGTAAGGCGCGTAGTCAATAGGACAGCAGAGAATCCACCACCACAATATGACCCTGCTGCTCTCCAAGCAGCGATAACGGCCACAGTAACAGCTGCTATAACTCACATCCGCGAAAGTAGTACCAGTGGATCTGGTAGCGGTACCCACTTAACTAACCCCGGAGTTACCCACGGGAGTGTTCGTATAAGGACTTCATGAACTGCAAACCCAAATCATTTAATGGAAATGGGGGAGCCATTTCTCTGTTGAGATGGTTCGAGAAAATAGATTCGGTATTCGAAATCTGTCTGTGCCCAGAAGGGAGCAAAGTGAAGTTTGTTGCCTGCACCTTCTCCGACAGAGCCCTAACATGGTGGAATAGCCATGTTAAGTCACTGACCCTATCAGTGGCTAACTCGATAGGTTGGGAGAACCTAAAAGAGATGATGTTGGAAGAATATTGCCCAAGAGGCAAAGTTCAAAAGCTGGAACAAGAGCTATGGGAGCATACCATGGTCGGCTCAGACATAGTGACATACACTGACAGGTTTAATGACCTGGCAACACTATGCGCCGGGATGGTTACCCCGGAGAGTAAGAAAATAGAAAAGTACATTTGGGGTTTATTTACCCCGATTTAGGGGGATGTACTGTCTTCTAACCCAACTACCTTTGATAGCGCCAAACGCCTGGCCCAGCGACTCATTGACCATGGAGTACGCCATGGCCTGGTGGTCCCCGTTCCCGAGCCATAAAAGGGAGGGGACTATAAACGAAAGTCGGGGAAAAAGAGGAAGGAGCGAACAACACATGAACCCCCGCAGGAGCAACAAGCGGTTACTATACATGCCGCCACAACACCTGCCACTCCAGCACCTGTCAGTCGATATGTTGGAACTCTCCCGAAGTGTGGAAAGTGTAACTACCATCACACAGGAGTATGTCGGGAAATACAATGCATGAATTGCCGCAGGAAGGGGCACACTGCCCGTTTCTGCAGAGCGTCGGTACAACCGATCTCCCAAATCTCGGGAATTGAAGTAAACCAGGCCTGCTATGGCTGTGGTGAGACAGGACACTATAAAAGGGATTGCCCTATAACGAAGAACTCTGGCGCGGATGGACGAATTTTGATGATCACCACAGGAGAAGCTGCCCCGGAATCACCAGCAAACAGCGGTACATCTTCGAAATAAAAATTACTTTAAAATTTTAATTTATATTTAATATAAGATTAAAAATATGGGGATATTAAAAGTAGTTATAATAAATCACTCGTCTGAACAAGTCACATCATTCATAAGAGAACTAAAGATATGTTCAGGTGAGCTATGATGGCTTAGTATGTACATCAGGGTTGTGCATAGCTAAGATTTTGCAGGCTAAGAGTGAGTGATTCTGCCTTATTTCATGTTCCTTGTTTGGTTGTGGATTTAGGGCAGAGTCACTCAGTCGACCACCTTATTCATCTTAATTATACATAACTTGTATATGCCAGGCGACCATAGAGGTACCGAGGAGGATCATAATATAAAGTATCGACACTAGTTATCAAAGCACTTTCACTGTTCGTACTCGCTCATCACAGTACGAACTGTGGCAGTGGTTTTATCAAGGAGAAAACGAAAAGCACTAGAAAGTTTTCACATAATACATTGTCGAGCACACTCGGGATACACCATCGTATAACAAACGTTTCTTTCAAATCGGCCTAACATTTGTTTCTATAAAGAGTCCATCGCCATCATTCGTCATGGATTGGCGTGCTCCTCACCATACCAAGTTCATGTGTTTCGAAATTCCATCTCCATAACCGACCGATTAACGAAACCCTCGTCATTCGTAACGACAACCCGACCCAGACCTCAGTATTGTCTCTTGTCTTCTAAACCCCAAAGTACTCATGCGAGGAGTACCTTGCCCTCCGAAACCTTGCCACCATATACTCAACAGACCTTTCCGAACTACCACTCGTCCAACAGATCAAGTTCAAGCATAGAGGCTAAGGACGAATACAGCCCACCTATCACTATTAAGTGTATACGTGAGGGTGGTATATAATTATGATTATGCGGATTTAGTATGTGTGTTTCTGCCCTATCTCCTGTTCCTTGTTTGATTGTGGACCTGGGGCAGAGTCTCACATCCGATCGTCTTGCTAATCTTAATTATATACGACCTGTATACACGAGGTGATGATAGATGGACCAGGTATAAATCCTATCACGAACTTCAGGGCAGAGTTGCCCAGGTCTACGGGTGGGTATTTTGCCATTTAGAGGAGCACGACCCCAGGAGTACTGCTAATAAAGCTAATTTTGAGACGAAATTCCATCTAACGGGGGATGATGTGACAACCCGTACATTTCTATCTGTTAAATTCAATCCAATCAATCAAAAGTTAGACTGTTTCTATTACCTTTTAGCCTTGTTAAGGGTCATTTTAATGAGTTCTAAGCCTACTACACTCAAGGATTGTGTGTTAGGAAGTGTTAGCTTGATGTCATTGAGTTGCAATCGAGCCGGAAACACCCTCACAAGTAGTTCACGGCCGTGAACCCATATTGGGCCATGAACTCATGTTATATACATGAGTTTTAGCCATTTTTTATTCATTTCTCACCTCTTGGCCGCGAACCTCACAAGTCTCTCTCAAGTATCATCCACAAGAACTTCAATCTTTCACTCTTAAACACCCCTTTCCTTTGCTACTCCATAGAAGCTTACTAGGATCTTCAAACACCCACCAAAACACCAAGATCTTCAAGTGTTCTTCATCATTTGGGCCGTGAACATCAAGTGGGCCGTGAACCCTTCATGTGTTCATCCTTTGGGTCGTGAACATTAAGTGGGCCGTGAACAACTCATCAATTTGGACCGTGAACCCCATTGGGTCGTGAACCATTCAAGCCTAGCCGTGAACTCTCCTTGTTGGGCCGTGAACACCCCTTCAACCTCCTAACTTGCTTCTAGCACTCCTTTGGTGAGTTATTCTTGCATCCTAGGTTGTTTCCCAATCACCTTTGTAGTTAGATTCACTAATTACATGCCTATATGTATCAATATATGTCAGTTAGGACTCGTTTGTGCCTCGGGACTTCATTCGTGGAGCTTATCATCCTTATTCGAATCTTCAATATATGTCAGTTAGGACTCGTTTGTGCCTCGGGACTTCATTCGTGGAGCTTATCATCCTATAATCAATCTTTTAAATGTTTAGCTTTTAAGGGGGGGGGGGGAATATAAGTTGAACACAATAGTATTGTAATAATATTTACCTGTGATAACCATCACATTAAAGGATTTCTTATGCTTTTTGTAAGTGATCAAATCAATTCAAAAACTCTTTTAAGATATGTTAGATTGTTGTTTATAAAACTCCATTTTTAAAGTACATGCTTAACTCAGTGGATAATTGAGTCTTTTCTTCAAGTCAGTAACAGTTCAAACAAACCTACTAGTAAACTATAATAGGTATAGTTTAGGGATTCAGTACATGCTATATTCTAGAACAGAGGAACAAATCATGATTCACGAACTTATACTTTACACTCCCACTAACCTAGGAAGGGAAAGTATCATTAACTCATTGTTTAAAACAAAAAATGATAATATACAAGGTATAAGGATATATATGGGGTACATCTACAAAGTATCGGGTTATATATGGGGTACATCTACAAAGTACCGGATTTTATTTAAAAAGGGTACATCTACAAAGTACCGGACAATAATAAATAAAACATAGCAATATATAAACCTCACAACAGTATCGAATGAGGCGTTTAGAGTACAGGATTTCATTACTTCTAGTAGTCTTCCTAAACAATAGAACAACGCCACATAACTTCCTAGTAACATGAACATTCAGTTATAAGGGGGCCTATAATGCTAACTTTATGATTCCTTGGTGGATACATTAGGGAAATATATTAATCGGATCCGACAGGCAGTAGGATGTGTGCTTTTCGCTTTATTTCCTGTTGCTACACCAGAACAACCGACGGGAAACAACAACAATAACAATAACAATAACAATAACAACAACAACAACAAGAAGAAGAAAAGTGGCAACAAGAGGAAGGGCAAGTCTTCACAGGGATCCTCAACGAAGCAACAACTAGTTGCGGTCAATGCTGCTACTATACCTGCTGCTGTTCCTGCTAGCCCTGCACCAACTAAGCCTTATGCTGGTAACCTCACCAAGTGCAACAAGTGCAATTATCACCATAATGGAAATTGTCGGGAAATGCAGTGTCGTAACTGCAACAGAAAAGGGCATACTGCTCGATTCTGTAGATCACCACCTCAACCGATTAACCAAGTACCTGTCGTTGGAGTAGGTCAAGCATGCTACGGATGCGGTGAAGTAGGGCATTTCAAGAAAGATTGTCCAAAAGCAGGAAATGCTGGTGGAGTTGGGAGAATTTTAGCCTAGGGTCATAAAGAAGCAGTAGCAGACCCTGCAGTGGTCACGGGTACGTTCCTTCTCAACAACACTTATGCATGCATTCTATTTGATTATGGTGCTGAGAAGAGCTTTGTGAGCCATAATTTCAGACACTTGCTAAATCAAAACTCCCAACCACTAAAAGAAACATTCACAGTTGAAATGGCTAACAGGAAATCTGAATCCACCAACGATATATTCATAGGATGTACTTTTACCTTGAATAACTTTTCGTTCCCAATAGACCTTATGTCGGTCTCTATCAAAAGTTTCGACGTCATAATAGGTATGGATTGGTTGAGTCCTAACCATGATGATATCCTACGCTATGAAAGAGCCATTCGTATGAACTTGCTAACTAAAGAAACTCTTGTTATTTACGGCGATAAACCCGGAACGAATCTCCAGATCATTTCTTGCATCAAGGCACAGAAGTACCTTCGTAAAGAGTATTGTGCTTTCTTAGCTCACGTGGTAGACAAAAAGGAAGAAGTGAAAGACATTGCGAGCATTCCTGAGGTCTGCAACTTTCCCGACATTTTTCCCGATGATCTTCCAGGAGTACCTCCCGAACGACAAGTCGAGTTCAGAATCGACTTAATCCCTGGGGCTACCCCTGTAGCCAAATCCCCCTATCGTCTTGCACCTTCTAAAATGCAGGAATTATTGGTTTTGTTCGTGAAGAAGAAGGATGGATCATTCTGTATGTGCATAGACTACCGCGAGCTGAATAAACTTACCATCAAGAATCGATACCCTCTGCCTCTCATTGACGATCTGTTCGACCAACTTCAAGGTGCGAGCTACTTCTCAAAAATAGACTTAAGATCCGGGTATCACCAGTTACGGATTTTGGAGGATGACATTCCCAAAACCGCGTTTAGAACTCGTTATGGTCATTACGAGTTCGTAGTGATGCCATTCGGATTGACGAATACACCTGCTGTGTTCATGGATCTAATGAACAGAGTGTGTCATCCATTTCTGGACAAATTCGTCATAGTCTTCATTGACGACATCCTTATATACTCAAGAAGTGAAGAGGAACATGGCCAACATCTTCGTCAAGTATTGCAAACTCTTAGATCAGAGAAACTCTATGCGAAGTTTTCAAAGTGTGAATTTTGGATGAGGAAGGTTGATTTCCTAGGTCACGTGGTCAGTTCAGAAGGAATACACGTCGACCCTTCCAAAATAAAGGCAATTGAAAACTGGTCAGCACCCAAAACACCTACAGAAATCCGTCAATTCTTAGGTCTTGCTGGCTACTCTCACAGATTCATCCAGAATTTCTCTCGAATAGCTAAGCCTCTTACCACCCTGACACAAAAGGGTGTAACATTTAGCTGGGGAGAAAAGCAAGAAACGGCGTTCCAAGCGCTGAAGCGAGCTTTGTGTAGTGCACCGATCCTGTCTCTTCCTGAAGGGACAGAGGATTTCGTAGTGTATTGTGATGCTTCTAATCAAGGACTTGGATGTGTTCTTATGCAAAGAGGAAAGGTTATATCCTATGACTCAAGACAGCTAAAGACACATGAAGTCAACTATACAACACATGACCTTGAACTAGGAGCAGTGGTATTTGCTCTGAAGATCTGGAGACGGTGGGTGGAGCTACTGAACGGCTATGATTGTGAGATTCTTTATCACCCTGGTAAAGCTAACGTAGTAGTTGATGCCCTTAGTAGAAAAGAATACTATGGACGCCGAGTAAAGTCGTTGACCATGACAATCCATTCACATCTGTCCACACAGATCAGAGAGGCTTAACTCGAGGCCTTAAAACCTGAAAACATGACAGGTGAAACCTTGAGAGGAATGGATAAAAACTTCAAAGTCATGTATGATGGAGTCTATTGTTTCATGAACCGGATCTGGACAACAAAGTTTGGTAGTTACACCGACGTGGTTATGAATGAAGCACACAAAACCCGATACTCCATTCATCCAGGTTCAGAAAAGATGTATGTGGACCTCAAGAAACTATATTGGTGGGCTAACATGAAGGCCGAAATTGCTACCTTTGTGGCCAAGTGCCTTACTTGTGCCAAAGTCAAGGTAGAATACCAGAAACCTTCAGGTTTATTGCAACAACCTAAAATCCCCGAATGGAAGTGGGAGCGGATTACATTGGATTTCATAACCAAGTTACCCAAGAAATCGGGTGGTTATGATACTATTTGGGTAATCGTCGATAGATTAACCAAATCCGCACACTTATTGCCAATCAAAGAGACCGACAAGATGGAGAAACTAACACGAACTTATCTCAAGGAAATCGTTAGACTGCATGGTGTACCAATATCTATTATTTCTGATCGAGATAGTAGGTTCACTTCTCGTTTCTGGCAGTCTTTACAAAAATCTTTGGGAACTAGGCTGGACATGAGTACATCCTACCATCCACAAACTGACGGACAAAGTGAGAGGACGATTCAAACTCTAGAAGATATGTTGCCAGCTTGCGTGATAGACTTTGGAAAGGCATGGGATACTCATTTACCTCTTGTCGAATTCTCTTACAATAATAGTTATCACACTAGCATAAAGGCTGCTCCTTTTGAAGCTCTCTATGGCCGCAAGTGCAGATCACCTCTGTGTTGGGCTGAAGTGGGTGACACGCAGCTAGCTAGAAGTCAAGTTCTTGACGGTGCTCTCAATGGTCCGGCAATCATTCGCGAAACTATGGAGAAAATTGTACAAATCTGGGAGCGACTTAAAGCTTCCAGAGATAGACAGAAAAGCTACGCTGACAAAAGAAGAAAACCTTTGGAGTTCCAGGTTGGTGACTGCGGCATGTTGAAGGTCTCACCCTGGAAGGGCATGATATGCTTTGGAAAGCGTGACAAGCTGAATCCAAGGTACATAGGACCATTCGATATTCTTGCTAGAATCAGTCCATTAGCTTACAAACTTCGACTACCTCAAGAACTAAGTAACATACATCCTATTTTCCACATCTCGAACTTGAAAAAGTGTCTGTACGACGAGACTCTTGTAATTCCACTCGACGAAACCGAGATTGACGAGAGCCTCAACTTCGTGGAAGAGCCAGTAGAGATCATGGACCGAGTGGTCAAGCAAACGAAGCAAAGTCGTATTCCTATAGTGAAGGTTCACTGGAATGCCAAGCTGGGACCTGAATTCACTTGGGAGCGCGAGGATCAAATGAAACTGAAATATCCTCATCTTTTTGCTTAGTTATTTGTAATTTCTTAATTGCTTAAACTCTAATTTCGGGACAAATTCTCTCTAACGGGGGGATAATATGACAACCCGAAATTTCTATCTTGTACAGTCATTCAGTTCAATCACAATCAGACTCATTTCTGCTTTCTTTTAGCATTGTTTAGGGTCTGTTTGAGTGTTCTAAGTCTAGTACATTCAAGGTTTGGGTTTAGGGATGAGTTAACTTAGGTTCATCGGGTTGCATTCGGGCCAAACACTCCATCAAAAGGAGTGTACGGCCGTACACATGAGTGTACGACCGTACACATGAGTGTATGGCCGCACAGCCAAGGTGGCCGTGAACCCAAACATATATATAAGTTTTTCCTTCATTCTTTATCACTTTCTCACACTTTCACCTCAAGAAATCTGATTCTCTCTCAACTATCATCAAGTTTTACACCTTAATCTTCAAAGATGTAAGTATTCCTTCCATTGATTAGTTGATACATGGATTTATCTAGTGAAGATCCATGAAATCTTCTCTTTTGGATAGATCTTCAAGTCTTCTTCACTTTCACCAAGAACACCAAGAACACCTACTTGTTCTTGGGCCTTGACTCCTTAGAAGCCTTCAACAGTGTGAGTGTCTCTTCTATCTGCTAGTTAAGCTTGAGAAACACTTGATTCCTAACCTTGATTCGTCATCTAATGCATGAACACCAAGGGTGTACGGCCGTACACACCTCATATAGCCTTAAACTCTTTTTTAGTGCATGTATTAGCCTCAAACTTACTTCATGTTCCAACATAAGATCATAAACACTTAATGGATGCTAGTTAGGGCCATAAACACCCCTTTTTGCATACTTCTTCCATGAGTGTACGGCCGTACACTCCATGATCGTACACCCATGGGTCGTACACCACATTGGCCGTACACCCATTGGCCATACACCACCTTGGTCGTACACATCTTGGCCGTACACACCCTTGTGTGGCCGTAAACCCCTTTAATGCAATCACATGTGATTGTAACACTTCAATTCAAGTGTTTCCTAGTCCCTATAGTGGTTTCCTATCATAATTAGTTGTTATATACACTAATTATATCCATATATGTATCCTTATATGCTTAATAGGATCCGTTTTGTGCTCATGACTTCACTTGACACTTAGCATCCTACATCGACCTTTCACTCGAATCACTCACTGCATGTGAGTTCATACCCCCGTATTTTCATAGTTTTTACTGTTTAAAGGGGGGGGGGGGGGCAATACAAGTCTAACACAAAGATTTTGTGTTATAAACAAATGGTTTCAAATATCTTATCAAAATGGATTTCAGTTATCATCAAATCAAATGGTTTTCAATGATTATATCAAAATGACATCAAGTCACCAAAATGAGTTTCAAAATAACAAACTACTTTCAAATGTTTTTATAAACTTATATTTCTCCCAGAAATCATACTTGTATATATATATATATATATATATATATATATATATATATATATATATATATATATATATATAAGATTTAAAAGGCTTAGGACTGATAACCCACTTTGGTTCCTTTTCATTGTTTGGATGTGGGATTATAAGCATCAGTTATTTGTCCGAGTGTCATTTAAATTTTACTTATATATATTTGTATATGTATACAAGTATAAAAGTTAGTTCATTAAGTTCAATTACCCTTTGTAACATGTTGAGCAAGGGGTTGCATTGATGAATACTCGGTATCAGTTTAGAAAGTACATATAAATTATAATAGGTATAATTTATGATTCACAGAACATTAATTCACGATTCAAGTATACTAAAGTACATTGTTTTACAAGAACAAAGGTTTGATTCAAAACTATTCAAGGTTATACATCTTTCAGATATATATTAAGAATACTAATTCAAGAACATATTGTCGGTCATTTATTTCAGAATGATTGGGTTTTTCATAACTATTATACATGTAACGTTTATATGCTTTTTATGAGTCAAGTGATACAGGTTGTTTAATTCATTTAAACAATATAGTTAAAGTCCTGACATTATAACCAGAATCTCTAGCGGGGGATTGAAACAATGTGTGTATAGATCTATATTGGGATTGACAACCCCACACTCAGACTGCTAGCTACAGTCAGACATACATGCCTACGAGTGACAGTTGTTATCATCAGCTTTCAACGCATTCATAGCGTTGGGTCAGGCCATCAAGTCAGTATGGTTATAATAACTCATATAAAAGATATTAACAATACGTTAGTGTATAATTAACTAAACAGAAGTACATTTTCAAAGTACTAGTTTACAAGATACAATTTACAGTATTACATTACAGTTTACAATAACAGTTGATGAAACAAGTTTACAAATGGAATACAAATACAGAACAATGGTTTACAAACAGAACGGTTTTATGTAATTAAAAACTACTTTTCATATACAACAGAAAATATAGGATTTTCTGGAACAGTTTACATATTCAAGAAACAGAAAACATTCTTTCAAACATAAATACTTATGCACTCACTCAACTTTATGTTGATACTCTCTTTTCAAATTACTTGTATTCTCTGGGAACCAGTAGACAGGTACTCCCCGTGCTTTTGAGAAGATGGAGCTATTGATGTCATGTCTTCTTCTTTTGTATAACTATTTGTTTTCAGTATACAATGATGAAACACATGTAAATACTTATACTTTTTAAATACAGTGGTTGTTTGTACTCTGATTACTATAATGTATGTGTTGTTACACTACAAATGAATTCCTCCACCCCCGGACGTTTCCGCCGTCTGGTTTGGGGGTGTGACAGATTGGTATCAGAGCATTGTTTATAATGAACTCAGTATATCAATCCATAAAAGATATACAAACTATAAATATATTTGGGGCTCAGAGCTCTGACTACAAGTATACTTTTTAAAAATTTAAGTATTTTTACAAGAAGTATACTAACACTGATACCTACAAGTAAAGTATCACAGTCATAAGAACTTAAAAGTATTTGGATGTTGGACATTACAGTCAAACCTGGGCAGTTATGTAATCATATATGGGATTAATATAGCCTGATCAAGTATAATGATTGGAGATATGACCAACATGTTTTTGGGAGTGATAGTAGTGTTGCGACATGTCTAAAACTTACAAACCATACATATTCAGAAGAACTCTAGAACAGAACATAAAGATTAAAATACTATACCGGTATTTTAGGCACTATATACTAATAGCGAACATGTGAAAACAATAGAACAATTGAGGGTAGAACTATAAATATTCAGGGTATATTACAGTTATATATAATTAAAGTTATACAGACTTAGAATATGTGATCTAGCTTCATTTCCTGTTCCTTGTTTGATTGCGGATTTAGTGTAACACCGTAAATTTTCAAACCAATTTTTCGTTTAAAAATCATATGATTCTTATAACACATTTCATAAAAATCTCATTGGTTTAATTTACAAAACACAACTCCATAATTGTTTGATTAATAATCCAGGATCCTCAAAACATAACTGTTTCTCTGGTGTGTACAATCAAGCCGGTGCCTTCCCGCGATTCTGAGAAAACCTGAAACACATATCACATAACACAGTAAACACGAAGCTTAGTGAGTTCCCAAAATACTACACACACAGCTCATTAGCCACTCGAGGCTATATCACTGTAAGACCCTCCGGTCAATGTGTCTCAGTGGGACCCTCCAGTCCCACGGTTCGTTGGACCCTCTAGTCCGGTCTGTAAAGCTCCGCATAGCATAAATCACAAAGACATAATGCACAGCATAAAACATAAAGCGGGATAACATAATACTCAATGTAAGCACATAAGACCCTCAGGTCACTCATAAGTACCACTCTAGGTAAAGTATAGTGAGAAGACTCACCTTGCAAGCAGCAAGCAATCACCCTCGAACTCGAATCTCGAACTAGCCACTGCCTAACACATAGGGTAAATATCTCTAATTAATACTCGATTCTCGATTCTCAATAACCAAATGTTATTCTTCTCTCTCTAACTTTTGAATTTGGTAAAAGACCATTTTACCCCTCCATGGTCTCCATGAATCATGTTGACCAAACCCTAAAGTCAACAGAAGTCAAACTCGAGTCAACAGTCCATGTTTGACCCGAATCACTGAGTGCACTAATGCGACTCGTCGAGTCCACTCTTTCCTCATAAGTCTCGTGAAGGTCTAGCTCTTCGAGTTAACCCCTAACTCGCTGAGCTATTGCACGGTCCAGCTCGTCGGGACAAACCCTAACCGACTCGTCGAATCAGTTCATGGGCTCGGCAAGTCCCTTCGATCTTATTTCTCATTTAGACGATTTAAGGCAGATCTATCACTCCAAACACTAGATCTACTATCCTAAGGCTTGATTGTCACGTAAGCTTCGATCTTTACGCTCATGCATGGTGGTTTTGCTCCAATCTACCAATATATGTTCCCACAAGGTGTTAAACACCATACTCCTCTCATGGATGAATAAAGTTGGGACCTTTAGGCTCTAGGGACCTCACAAGGTCCAGATCTGAGGTTTAAACCTCTTGATAACTTAGTATTCTCGAAGTCCCAAATAATATGTGATGAAAACCCTAACTTCTCAAACTCATGAGATCTAACTAATAAGGTGAGAAAGGTGTAGACTTTATACCTTCTATAGAAGCTCCAGGTGAAGAAATGCTAGATCCCATAGCCTCTTCTCGTTCCTTGCTTGTTGCTCACTCCTTTCCTTCCAAAGATTCACCAAAAACACTTGATAATAGCTCAAGCACGCTCTCTTATCTTCAATGGCCGCTAAGGATTTCACAGAGGAGAGTTGGGCAGCTGGTGAGGCGCATTTGAGGTTTTAAGTCTCCTTAAATAGGCCGCAACCCCCGGGAATTTAGGGTTTCCTCACACAGCACCAACTCGGCAAGCCGGCACACTGACTCGTCGAGTCCGCTCATTAAACCTACGCGGATGACTCGACTCTACTCGACGAGTTGGACTCACAACTCGTCGAGTCGCTCCATAAATCTCAGAATTTACTCTTATAATGATATATCTAAAAATCCGGATGTTACAATTCTCCCCCACTTGAATTAGATTTCGACCTCGAAATCGCTCCTCGACAACACATAGATCGAACCCAAAAATCCGAAAGCACCACCGAAAGGATCTCATACCACACAGCTAAACTTCCTCCATGGACACATGAATCCAACAGGAACTCCCATCCCGGAAAAGGACACACCCTTATGCCACTGCGAAACCCCCTTTTGACTCTCCAGAATCAGGAAACTCTAGTGGCCTGTCTCACTGCTAAACCGCCCTCTCAAGACATCACCATGTTATTCGCTCCTCGAATAACAGTCCTCGATAACTCACTGCCCCTCTGATTCTCTCGTTGCGACTGATAGAAACAAGTCAATGCCCCAAGAATTGACTACCGATCACTCATACCAGACACATTAAACAATCCAGATCATACTCCAAGGGACGAAAGGGTCACATCACACCAGGGACCCGCCCATTGAACTGCAATCAGAACCTATCTGAACAAAACGTACCCCAATACTATGTTCTTAATACAAGAAAAAGATCATGCCCGCTCAGAGGTGTCCTCGGACCTCTATGAGCATAAGCCCAGTCTCCCTCTCACATATCACTTTCAACACTGAGCACTAGATCGACTCTCGACCTAATAGTTGAACCTCCAAAGGTTACCCACTATACACCCAATAAAACGACTTACCGGCTTCCTTCTCACAGTGACCATCTCGGCCCTTCGTGACGCACAAGTCACGAAGTTCGCCTTACCCCAAATGAATACTACAACACTATCTGAAGTCGCCTCTCTTTCAACCTCTGTCGGCTACTACCTACTAGTTTCGTGTGCCTCATGGTCCTTCCCAACCCAACGAACTAGCTCCCTCAAGTCTAAAACATCACACAGAAATACATCTCCCTCAAAATGAGATCCACCCGAAATCTCAAACTGCTCGTCCTCCACACAGATAGAACTAAATTCACCCACCAGAGTCTGATCCGACACAGAATTGGAACCACTCGTCCCAATCTAGCACTCCACTCACGACCCATGCTCCACGATTATACGCATCTATTACACCTCGATCCGTCTGATTCGCGACAACCCCGCTCTAACTCAAAACATGACGGTTTTCGACCACCGTTGAGATCCCAGTCTCGCCTTTGGTTCGACCCCCGGGTTCTCACAGACTCTTCTGGTAAGGGTACCCATGCCTAAGAGCCGCTCTGCATCATATCCTGACTAATAAGGCTCCCCCCCCCCCCCCCGCAGTTATACAACACTTTCTCTCACTGAATAACACGTGCTACGGATCTCCGTAGTCCAATGGTACTCTCTCATTGCCTCACGACTGCTACAGTCCCCCGCAGTCTTGCAATATTCTCTCTTTCTCTCTCGCTAGAACATGAATGATTCGGCTCCCCACAGTCTCACAATGCTCTCTCTGACTCACGTATGCTACGATTCTCCGCAGTCACATGATACCCTTTTCTCTGACTCACGTATGATGCGGCTCTCCGCAGTCACACGATACCCTTTCTCTCACTGACTCATGGATGCTACGGCTCCCTGTAGTCTTACAACACTCTCTCACTCACTGACTCGTCATGGGATCACTCCATGGTTTTCCCTGATAATCCTAAGTAATCACCCCCACTCGGATCCATTCGCTCTCTTATCACCTCATAATCTCATCATCATATCATCGCTACACTAAGTTCACTAAATCATGCTCCACAACCCCAACATAGCTAGGTGCACCCACCTGCTCAGCTTATGCACCACCGCTCCTGATGTAAATTCTCGTAAGCAAGACACTTTTCTCAACACAGGTACACCCTTAGACAGTCTCGTTCTGGCGACAATTAACTGATGGGTTCCCACTGGAACTATAGTCACTCGGTACTCCACTTGCAAACTCAAATATCAAAATAATCCAAAATTTTAGGGCGTCATACTCAGATACCCCGGTACATCATCATGAAATCTCATGATGTCTTGTCTCATACACGGATCTTCCACTCACGACATCATACTCGGATACCACAATACACTCTTTCAGAATCTCACAATGTCCTGTCTCATCCACTAATCTTCCACTTGCACAGCTCGCAACCTCGAAATACTCCAACTCACAACTTGTCACACGAAGGGATCGTCAATGTCAAGAACCCATTGACGACCATCCGAAACCCCGTCCTCTATGGTTCAAAACCCAGGCGAGAATACTCATACCGAATCTGAAGTTGACTGCCCAATCAACATTTACCCTTCCTAGAGTGCATATAACAACCCATACATTGAACCAGAAATTCTCCACCGCCGAAACTATCCTTACGAGCTACCCACCTCCAATTTACCATTACAACCTCGAAGAATTCCTAACCACCACAAGGTCTCCGACCAACGGCCACCTGCCGTGGAGACACTCATCCTTTCCTAACACGTACAACATGCATCATCTCGCTCTGTAATTGTCTTATCCACCAATGACCCAAGTCCCATAATTCCTATACCGTATATCTCCATAATCAGTTCTCTAACGCACCTGAACAAATCTCTGATCCTCTTAATAAAATATTCAGTTCTCCCCCACTCAGGGTTCGAACCATCACCAATAGGCATACCAACAGTCTACTCCACAGACTGTTTCACCAGGTACATCACACTTAACTCTTGGATTCGTACAACGCAACACTCGGTGATCTTCTAATGCAAACCATACAACTCCAAATATCTCATAGCTCAGACAAAAGTCTCAGAATCCCCTCTACGTGACCGCCTCTAGTCATCTCGAAGCCTCAGACCGACACACCGTCGGATACCCCCAACTGTTCCAAATAGTCGTGACTCTCAATCTGGAAATAATGCACTATCACGCACCTCGTCTCTGATTCCTCAACCAGCCTCTCATCGCAGAAGCTATCATAAAATCAAGAGACCTCACTCTCACAGTCGATACACAATGTAGACAACGAGGGCCACCTCCCTAGTATACTCCTCTTGATCACTTGAAACTGCTGCTAAAAGTATGCCTGACTCGACTAAGGCATCTCCTTGTCCTCATCTCAGTCTCCACTAATAGCTCTCTCGTGGTATATGGAATACCTTGCAGCAACCATACTGCCCAAATACTCTGGTGAAAAGGTTGCAACCCTATGCTTCCCCACGGGGTTTACCTCCAACTCTGAAACCGGAAACTCAATATCTTATTTTGCTTCTCCCAGGAAGCGGAAACAACGCAACTCTCGTCACAGAAAGTGACATCTCAACTATCGGTCGATTGCTCAACTCAGGCCGCAACTCTCCATAAAATCTCATCTCTACTCATCCCTGTGTCTTGCGACTCCAACTGGCATCTTACCAATGAAAATCTCTCAAAACTAACTCGATTTTCCTCTCCATGTATGCTCCATTAAACTCGCTCGACATGGCCCTGTGGCCCCACACTCTATCATATATGTTCTCAGTCTGATCAATCACAACGGGATAACTGGTAAAACCAGAGGCACTAGCCGCCAAGAATCATGGTACTCGAACAATGCGATCTCCTCTCAATCTGATACAAATCATGGTACTCAAACCATGTTAATACCTCAATCTGCTATAAATCACTTCTCAATCTGCTATGAATCATGGTACTCGAACCATGCGATCTCCTCTCAATCTGCTACGAATTCATGGTACTCGAACCATGTTATCACTTCTCAATCTGCTACGAATCACTTCTCAATATGCTATTTAGAACCTCTAGGATTCTTCCTGTTTCGAGTACGGGTCCTCTGCTTTCAGTAGTACGGGCCCATACTACCTACCACATCTACCCATACTTTCCACACGGATCGTCCCAAATTTCCTAAGTAGCTGCTCAACCTCCTCGATCACCAATCCCGATATGTATGGTCGCTATACCGCGAATACTCTCCTCTATCAACGTACTCTTCTGACTAAAGTCACCTCCCAGACACCTCCTAGGTCCTCACACTTCTTTGCCATCAGCTGCTGAAGAACTCCTCATGATGCTAGCCATCTACCTCCTGATTATCGTCATATTCACTCAGTAGCTGACTCGCATCATCAAGAGTTCCACAAAGCACAAAGCAAGCAGCATTCGGGCATCGAATAATCTCCACCAACACGCAAAACCACTCTAGGCTACAGCCCTACTTGCTCTACTCACACTCAAAAGGTATCACTGAACTCAAGCAACCCTACCTCTCACGGGTAGCTCACTACTCCCTCAATAGACTCCTCAATTGCTCATCTAGGTATCTCTCCTATATTACTCATATGCTCAAAGTTCTCTCTAAAAGATTCCTGCTGCATACTCTTACTCCTCACATACTCAAAGCACATCACAGATAGCAACAATTCCTAGGCTAAGGCATCACAAATCAGGCATCTCTAGACCTAAAATATGAAATACCTAGCCTACCTTCTAGCATGCATTACCAGTATCTCAATCATAACTTATAACACAAATAAGTAAGGGTACTTTGGGAAATCACCGTTCGGGCTCTAGCTGATTGTACACACTGCTCCTTCTCATTTTCTCTTAGAAACTCTTGCTCATTTTAGAAAAATCATTTCCTTTGAAAATTTCCTCAAATCCTCAGTTTGAGTCTGAACATACCCGAAGGTGCATCCGAATCCCTCAAACCAAGGCTCTGATACCAACTTGTAACACCGTAAATTTTCAAATCAATATTTCGTTTAAAAATCACATGATTCTCATAACACATTTCATAAAAATCTCATTGGTTTCATTTACAAAACACAACTCCATAATTGTTTGATTAATAATCCAGGATCCTCAAAACATAACTCTTTCTCTGGTGTGTACAATCAAGCCAGTGCCTTCCCGCGATTCTGAGAAAACCTGAAACACATATCACATAACACGGTAAGCACGAAGCTTAGTGATTTCCCCAAAATAATACACACATAACTCATTAGCCACTCGAGGTTATATCATTGTAAGACCCTCCGATCAATGTATCTCAGTGGGACCCTCCAGTCCCACGCTTCGTTGGACCCTCTGGTCCGGTCTCTAAAGCTCCGCATAGCATAAATCACAAAGACATAATGCACAGCATAAAACATAAAGCGGGATAACATAATACTCAATGTAAGCACATAAGACCCTCAGGTCACTCATAAGTACCACTCTAGGTAAAGTATAGTGAGAAGACTCACCTTGCAAGCAGCAAGCAATCACCCTCGAACTCGAATCTCGAACTATCCACTGCCTAACACATAGGGTAAATATCTCTAATTAATACTCGATTCTCGATTCTCAATAACCAAATGTTATTCTTCTCTCTCTAACTCTTGAATTGGGTAAAAGACCATTTTACCCCTCCATGGTCTCCATGAATCCTGTTGACCAAACCCTAAAGTCAACAGAAGTCAAACTCGAGTCAACAGTCCATGTTTGACCCGAATCGTCGAGTGCACTAATGCGACTCGTCGAGTCCACTCGTTCCTCATAAGTCTCGTGAAGGTCTAGCTCGTCAAGTTAACCCCTAACTCGTCGAGCTATTGCACGGTCCAGCTCATCGGGACAAACCCTAACCGACTCGTCGAATCAGTTCATGGGCTCGGCGAGTCCCTTCGATCTGATTTCTCATTCAGACGATTTAAGGCAGATCTATCACTCCAAACACTAGATCTACTATCCTAAGGCTCGATTGCCACGTAAAGCTTCGATCTTTACGCTCATGAATGGTGGTTTTGCTTCAATCTACCAATACATGTTCCCACAAGGTGTTAAACACCATACTCCTCTCATGGATGAATAAAGTTGGGACCTTTGGGCTCTAGGGACCTCACAAGGTCCAGATCTGAGGTTTAAACCTCTTGATAACTTAGTATTCTCGAAGTCCCAAATAATATGTGATGAAAACCCTAACTTCTCAAACTCATGAGATCCAACTAATAAGGTGGGAAAGGTATAGGCTTTATACCTTCTACAGAAGCTCCAGGTGAAGAAATGCTAGATCCCATAGCCTCTTCTCGTTCCTTTCTTGTTGCTCACTCCTTTCCTTCCAAAGATTCACCAAAAACACTTGATAATAGCTCAAGCACTCTCTTTTATCTTCAATGGCCGCTAAGGGTTTCACACAGTAGAGTTGGGCAGCTGGTGAGGCGCATTTGAGGTTATAAGTCTCCTTAAATAGGCCCCAACCCCCGGGAATTTAGGTTATCCTCGCACAGCACCAACTCGGCGAGTCGGCACACTGACTCGTCGAGTCTGCTCATTAAACCCACGAGGATGACTCGACTCTATTCGATGAGTTGGACTCACAACTCGTGGAGTCGCTCCATAAATCTCAGAATTTACTCTTACAATGATATATCTAAAAATCTGGACGTTACATTTAGAGCCGGGTCATTTAATCAATGGTAGATTATACTCAAGTTATATATAATTAGTATACACTTTATAGTTATAGTAATACCTAGAACAAGTCATACAGAATACATTACTTGTTAACTATAAGTCTCTCTCGTAGAAACTTGTATCCTTAATCTATCGTTACTAACTATATTCTATATCTCTTATCCCTATTCTCGCTTAGATAACAATGGTTGGATTTCATTTACCCGGAGACCCGTACTTCCCCGGTCAAGGACAAGATGCAGAACCAGAACAAAATCACGAAATTCCCTTAGATGATGATTTTGCAGAAAATTTTCTAGAAGACAATGATTCCGGATCAGAAGCCTATAATCCACCACTAGTTGCCCAAAATCCTAACCCTCATCCGGCTTTTCAAGGCCCGACGCCTATGTGGGCGGAAAGCTTGGAAACATGGAGTCAAGAGCAGGGTCAACCTATGGCATACAACGGAGACAGAAGCTTCTACAACCTGAGCGAAGGAGGCTCAGCAGACAGAGTCCTGCCAATTCTGGTCTGCAGGGTTGCTCAAAATGAAATACAGGGTAGGACAGCCATCAACCGAATCATGGAAGTTGATGCCAATGCGGGAGTTAATACAGTCCGCATTCGTAATCTTGAAGATGCTGGCGGGAGAGCGATGACAGACAATGAGTCTCTGCTGCAAGAATTAGCTGAAACTTGAGCTGAAGTCATAGAACTCCGAGCACGCCTGACAGTGTATGAAATACATCTGCTTGTTGTGGAGTGTCGATTGGCTGAGTTGAGGTTTCGTCCAAGTGATACCCGTCGCCAGTAGGAGATGCTCTACTCGTTTCATGTTCACTCTTTTGGTTATAATTAAAGTCTACGGATATGTTCTAGCGTTATTTTTCATGTTTTTCAGTAAGACCGCGAAAATTTCATTTTCGGTAGGTCAGTATGATGCCGATGTTTTTCCCAGAATTTGGTATATTGTAGATCTATTTAAGGTCAAGTTTTCCAGACTTTAAGTATTCAATATGCCAATTTAATCGACATGCATTTTCATACTCTTAGAAAAATAACCATTCAATTTCATACCATTCTGTTACGAGTTATACTTGTCGTGGACTTCTATTTCCAATTCATTACAAGATTCAAGTTGAACTATATGTTTTAGTTCAGAGATATCAAAATTCATATTCACTCTTGATATCTTACCATATTTGTATCTTTTAACTTTTATAGAAAAAGATGCCTCCTCGTAGAAATCCAAGACGTAACACTATTAATGAAGTACCGACGCCACCTCCGCCACCACCTCCTCAGTTCGACGCTGCTATATTCCAAGCAGCGGTCACGGCGGCTGTAGCTGCTGCGATGTCTCATATCAATACTCCTGGTACTAGTGGGTCGGGAGCTGGTGCACATCCTTCTAACCATGGCGAGAGTCATGGGCACTCACGAGAGTGCACTTATAAAGATTTTACGAATGCCAAACCCAGGACCTTTAACGGGACTGGGGGATTTATGGCATTAAGGCAGTGGATTGAGAAGACAGAAGCAATTTTCGAAATCTGCTCCTGTCCAGAGAGCAGCAAAGTCAAATTCGTTGCTTGTACCTTTTCGGATAAAGCTTTAACGTGGTGGAATGGCCATGTTAAGTCATTGACTCTGGTAGTGGCTAACTCGATAAGCTGGGAGAACTTAAAAGTCATGCTAATGCGGGAATACTATCCGCGAGGGGAAATTCAGAAACTCGAGCAAGAGCTCCGGGGTCTCACTATGGTTGGTTCTGATATATCAACCTATACTAGTAGATTATGTGATATGGAAATTCTTTGCCCGGATATGGTTGCTCTGGAGAGCAAAAAGATTGAGAGATATATTTAGGGACTGTCGCCCTAAATTCAGTCAAGTGTTTTAGCTTCAAGGCCTGTTACTTTTGACAGCGCTAAAGAGCTGGCACAATCTCTTATTAACCACGGAGCCCGTCAAAACTAAGTGGTTGTTGCACCAGAACAACCGAAGGGAAACAACAACAATAACAATAACAACAACAACAACAACAACAACAACAACAACAACAACAACAACAACAAGAAAAGTGGGAACAAGAGGAAGGGCAAGTCTTCACAGGGATCCTCAAAGAAGAAACAGCTAGTTGCAGTCAATGCTGCTACTATACCTGCTGTTGTTCCTACTAACCCTGCACCAGCTAAGCCTTATGCTGGTAACCTCCCCAAGTGAAACAAGTGCAATTATCACCATAATGGAAATTGTCGGGAAATGCAGTGCGTAACTGCAACAGAAAAGGGCATACTGCCCGATTCTGTAGATCACCACCTCAACCGATTAACCAAGTACCTACCGCTGGAGTAGGTCAAGCATGCTACGGATGCGGTGAAGTAGGGCATTTCAAGAACGATTGTCCAAAAGCAGGAAATGTTGGTAGAGTTGGGAGAATTTTAGCCTTGGGTCATAAAGAAGTGGTAGCAGACCCTGCAGTGATCACAGGTACGTTCCTTCTCAACAACACTTATGCATGCATTCTATTTGATTGTGGTGCTGAGAAGAGCTTTGTGAGCCATAATTTCAGACACTTGCTAAATCAAAACTCCCAACCACTAAGGTGTTGTTTGTTTTTTCTGATGCAAAATATGTGCAGTCTGCGGACCACATCTGTAGACCTCTATAGTAGAAGAGGTGGACCAAACGTCTGCAGTCTGAAAAAAGAAGACTGTTTGTTTTTTTAACATCTGCGGGCTACTAAAATAAACTGAAATCTAAATGAACTGAATTTTTTAAACTTCAAAGTGATTTTTTTTAATATTTTTATGACTTCGTTATAAATAATTAACAAATCTGGATAAACTTTTATCTATTATTGTATAAAAAATAAAAATAAAAATGGTATGAATTAATGTAATAAATCCATTAAAAACATACCATAAATATTTTCTCGAGAAATTGACGATACTATATTAAATAATGTTTTACAAAATTTGGCAAAAAAATATAAGAATATATTATGATTTTTTTTCATATTTATATAAACAACTTCAACGACAATTATTGTAATAAATCTTTATTTATAAATTTGTCAAAAATATCATGTTTGTATCGTCGAACATTTTTTTTTTAAGTTTTGTAATTTTTTTCAAATTGTTTATCATTAATAAAGTTGGAAAAAATATAAATAAAAAAACTTAAAAAAAATGAAGCTATATGTGTTTTTTTTAAGCTAGAAGATGTCTGAAGATGTTAGAAGACTCTGGTCCACATCTGCGCCAAGAAGAGGGCGCGCAGACATTTTTAGGTCTGCAGTCTTCAAAAAAAACAAACAGTCTGAGAAGGCTAATGTCTGCGCGTGGTCTGCACGGAACAGACAGAAGAGGCCACGCAGATCTGCAAACAAAAAACAAACACACCTAAAAGAAACATTCACAGTTGAAATGGCTAACGGGAAATCCGAATCCACCAACGATATATTCATAGGATGTACTCTTACCTTGAATAACTTTTCGTTCCCAATAGACCTTATGCCGGTCTCTATCAAAAGTTTCGACGTCATAATAGGTATGGCTTGGTTGTGTGCTAACCATGCTGACATCCTATGCTATGAAAGAGTCATTCGTCTGAACTTGTCAACTAACGAAACTCTTGTTATTTACGGCGATAAACCCGGAACGAATCTCCAGATCATTTCTTGCATCAAGGCACAGAAGTACCTTCGTAAAGAGTACTGTGCTTTCTTAGCTCACGTGGTAGACAAAAAGCAAGAAATGAAAGACATTGCAAGCATTCCTGAGGTCTGCAACGTTCCCGACATTTTTCCCGATGATCTTCCAGGAGTACCTCCCGAACGACAAGTCGAGTTCAGAATGGACTTAATCCCTGGGGCTACCCCTGTAGCCAAATCCCCCTATCGTCTTGCAGCTTCTGAAATGCAGGAATTATCCAGCCAGCTTAACAACTCCTTAACAAAGGTTTCATAAGACCAAGCTTCTCACCCTGGGGAGCACCGGTTTTGTTCGTGAAGAAGAAGGATGGATCATTCCGTATGTGCATAAACTACCGCGAGCTGAATAAACTTACCATCAAGAATCGATACCATGTGCCTCGCATTGACAATCTGTTCAACCAACTTCAAGGTGCGAGCTACTTCTCAAAAATAGACTTAAGATTCGGGTATCACCAGTTACGAATTTTGGAGGATGACATTCCCAAAACCGCATTTAGAACTCGTTATCGTCATTACGAGTTCGTAGTGATGTCATTCGGATTGACGAATGCACCTACTGTGTTCATGGATCTAATGAACAGAGTGTGTCGTCCATTTCTGGACAATTTCGTCATAGTCTTCATTGAAGACATCCTTATCTTCTCAAGAAGTGAAGAGGAACATGGCCAACATCTTCGTCAAGTATTGCAAACTCTTAGATCAGAGAAACTCTCTGCGAAGTTTTCAAAGTGTGAATTTTGGATCAGGAAGGTTGATTTCCTAGGTCACGTGGTTAGTTCAGAAGGAATACACGTCGACCCTTGCAAAATAAAGGCAATTGAAAACTAGTCATCACCCAAAACACCTACAGAAATCTGTCAATTCATAGGTCTTGCTGGCTAATATCGCAGATTCATCCAGAATTTCTCTCGAATAGCTAAGCCTCTTACCACCCTGAAACAAAAGGGTGTAACATTTAGCTAGGGAGAAAAGTAAGAAACAGTGTTCCAAACGCTGAAGCGAGCTTTGTGTAGTGCACCGATCCTGTCTCTTCCTGAAGGGACAGAGGATTTTGTAGTGTACTGTGATGCTTCTAATCAAGGACTTGGATGTGTTCTTATGCAAAGAGGAAAGGTTATATCCTATGCCTCAAGACATCAAAAGACACATGAAGTCAACTATACAACACATGACCTTGAACTAGGAGCAGTGGTATTTGCTCTGAAGATATGGAGACAGTACTTATATGGCATGAAATGCACAGTATTCATGGACCATAAAAGTCTCCAGCATATCTTCGATCAGAAAGAAATGAACCTGAGACAACTACGGTGGGTGGAGCTACTGAACGACTACGATTGTAAGATTCTTTATCACCCTGTTAAAGCTAACGTAGTAGCTGATGCCCTTAGCAGAAAAGAATACTCGGGACGCTGAGTAAAGTCGTTGACCAAGACAATCCATTCACATTTGTCCACACAGATCAGAGAGGCTCAACTCGAGGCCTTAAAACCTGAAAACATGACAGGTGAAACCTTGATAGGAATGGATAAAAACTTCAAGTCAGGGATGATGGAGTCTATTGTTTCATGAACCGGATCTGGACACCAAAGTTTGATGGTTACAGAGACGTGGTCATGAATGAAGCACACGAAACTCGATACTCCATTCATCCAGGTTCAGCCAAGATGTATGTCGACCTCGAGAAGCTATATTGGTGGCCTAACATGAAGGCTGAAATTGCTACCTTTGTGGGCAAGTGCCTTACTTGTGCCAAAGTCAAGGTAGAATACCAGAAACCTTCGGGTTTATTGCAACAACCTAAAATCCCTGAATGGAAGTGGGAGTGGATTACAATGGATTTCATAACCAAGTTACCCAAGAAATCGGGTGGTTATGATACTATTTGGGTAATCGTCGATAGATTAACCAAATATGCACACTTCTTGCCAATCAAAGAGACCGACAAGATGGAGAAACTAACAAGAACTTATCTCAAGGAAATCGTTATACTGCATGGTGTGCCAATATCTATTATTTCTGATCGAGATAGTAGATTCACTTCTCGTTTCTGGCAGTCTTTACAAAAATCTTTGGGAACTAGGCTGGACATGAGTACAGCCTACCATCCACAAACTGACGGATAAAGTGAGAGGACGATTCAAAATCTAGAAGATATGTTGCGAGCTTGCGTGATAGACTTTGGAAAGGTATGGGATACTCATTTACCTCTTGTCGATTTCTCTTACAATAATAGTTATCACACTAGCATAAAGGCTGCTCCTTTCGAAGCTCTCTATGGCCGCAAGTGCAGATCACCTCTGTGCTGGGCTGAAGTGGGTGATACGCAGCTAGCTAGAAGTCAAGTTCCTGACGGTGCTCTCACTGGTCCGGAAATCATTCGCGAAACTACGGAGAAAATTTTACAATTTTGGGAGCGACTTAAAGCTTCCAGAGATAGACAGAAAAGCTACACTGACAAAAGAAGAAAACCTTTAGAGTTCCAGGTTGGTGACCGCGTCATGTTGAAGGTCTCACGCTGAAAAGGCATGATACGCTTTGGAAAGTGTGACAAGCTGAATCCAAGGTACATAGGACCATTTGAGATTCTTGCTAGAATCGGTCCAGTAGCTTACAAACTTCGACTACCTCAAGAACTAAGTAACATACATCCTGTTTTCCACGTCTCGAACTTGAAAAAGTGTCTGTCTGACGAGACTCTTGTAATTCCACTCGACGAAATCGAGATCGACGAGAGCCTCAACTTCGTGGAAGAGACAGTAGAGATCATGGATCGAGAGGTCAAGCAAACGAAGCAAAGCCTTATTTCTATAGCGAAGGTTCGCTGGAATGCCAAGCGGGGACCTGAATTCACTTGGGAGCGCGAGGATCAAATGAAACTGAAATATCCTCATCTTTTTGCTTAGTTATTTGTAATTGCTTAATTGCTTAAACTCTAATTTCGGGACGAAATTCTCTCTAACGGGGGGATAATGTGACAACCCGAAATTTGTATATTGTACAGTCATTCAGTTCAATCACAATCAGACTCATTTCTGCTATCTTTTAGCATTGCTTAGGGTTTGTTTGAGTGTTCTAAGTCTAGTACATTTAAGGTTTGGGTTTAGGGATGAGTTAACTTAGGTTCATCGGGTTGCATTCGGGCCAAACACTCCATCAAAAGGAGTGTACGGCCGTACACATGAGTGTACGACCGTACACATGAGTGTACGACCGTACACCCAAGGTGGCCGTGAACCCAAACATATATATAAGTTTTTCCTTCATTCTTTCTCACTTTCTCACACTTTCACCTCAAGAAATCCGATTCTCTCTCAACTATCATCAAGTTTTACACCTTAATCTTCAAAGATGTAAGTATTCCTTCCATTGATTTGTTGATACATGGCTAGTGAAGATCCATGAAATCTTCTCTTTTGGATAGATCTTCAAGTCTTCTTCACTTTCACCAAGAACACCTACTTGTTCTTGGGCCTTGAACTCCTTAGAAGCCTTCAATAATGTGAGTGTCTCTTCTATCTGCTAGTTAGGCTTGAGAAACACTTGATTCCTAACCTTGATTCGTCATCTAATGCATGAAAACCAAGGGTGTACGGCCGTACACACCTCATATGGCCGTAAACCCTTGTTTAGTGCGTGTATTGGCCTCAAACATACTTCATGTTCCAACATAAGATCATAAACACTTAACGGATGCTAGTTAGTGCCATAAACACCCCTTTTTGCATACTTCTTCCATGAGTGTACGGCCGTACACTCCATGACCGTACACCCATGGGCCGTACACCACATTGGCAGTACACCCATTGGCCGTACACCACCTTAGCCGTACACATCTTGGCCGTACACACCCTTGTGTGGCTGTAAACCCCTTTAATGCAATCAAATGTGATTGTAACACTTCAATTCAAGTGTCTCCTAGTCCCTAAAGTGGTTCCCTATCATAATTAGTTGTTATATACACTAATTATATCCATATATGTATCCTTATATGCTTAATAGGATCCGTTTGTGCTCATGACTTCACTTGACACTTAGCATCCTACATCGACCTTTCACTCGAATCACTCACTGCATGTGAGTTCATACCCCCGTATTTTCATAGTTTTTACTTTTTTTAAGGGGGGGGGGGGGGAATACAAGTCTAACACAAAGATTTTGTGTTATAAACAAATGGCTTCAAATATCTTATCAAAATGGATTTCAGTTATCATCAAATCAAATGGTTTTCAATGATTATATCAAAATGACATCAAGTCACCAAAATGAGTTTCAAAATAACAAACTTCTTTTAAATGTTTTTATAAACTTATATTTCTCCCAGAAATCATACTTGTATATATATATATATATATATATATATATATATATAAGATTTAAAAGGCTTAGGACTGATAACCCACTTTGGTTCCTTTTCCTTGTTTGGATGTGGGATTATAAGCATCAGTTATTTGTCCGAGTGTCATTTAAATTTTACTTATATATATTTGTATATGTATACAAGTATAAAAGTTAGTTCATTAAGTTCAATTACCCTTTGTAACATGTTGAGCAAGGGGTTGCATTGATGAATACTCGGTATCAATTCAGAAAGTACATATAAATTATAATAGGTATAATTTATGATTCACAGAACATTAATTCACGATTCAAGTATACTAAAGTACATTGTTTTACAAGAACAAAGGTTTGATTCAAAACTATTCAAGGTTATACATCTTTCAGATACATGTTAAGAATACTAATTCAAGAACATATTGTCGGTCATTTATTTCATAATGATTGGGTTTTTCATAACTATTATACATGTAACATTTATATGCTTTTTATGAGTCAAGTGATACAGGTTGTTTAATTCATTTAAACAATATAGTTAAAGTCCTTACAGTATAACCAGAATCTCCAAAGGGGGACCGAAACAATGTGTGTATAGATCTATATTGGGATTGACAAGCCCACACTCAGACTGCTAGCTACAGTCAGACATACATGCCTACGAGTGACAGTGGTTATCATCAGCTTTCAACGCATTCATAGCGTTGGGTCAGGCCATCAAGTCAGTATGGTTATAATAACTCATATAAAAGATATTAACAATACGTTAGTGTATAATTAACTAAACAGAAGTACATTTTCAAAGTACTAGTTTACAAGATACGGTTTACAGTATTACATTACAGTTTAAAATAACAGTTGATGAAACCAGACACACTTTCAGATACAAGTTTACAAAATAAATACAAATACATAACAATGGTTTACAAACAGAACGGTTTTATGTAATTAAAACTACTTTTCATATACAACAGAAAATATAGGATTTTCTGGAACAGTTTACATATTCAAGAAACAGAAAACATTCTTTCAAACATAAATACTTATGCACTCACTTAAATTTATGTTGATACTCTCTTTTCAAATTACTTGTATTCTCAGGAAACCAGTAGACAGGTACTCCCTGTGCTTTTGAGAAGATGGAGTTATTTATGTCTTGTCTTCTTCTTTTGTATAACTATTTGTTTTCAGTATACAATGATGAAACACATGTAAATACTTATACTTTTTAAATACATTGGTTGATTGTACTCTGATTACTATAATGCATGTGTTGTGATACTACAAATGAATTCCTCCACCCCCAGACGTTTCCGCCGTCTGGTTTGGGGGTGTGATAGTACATGCTATATTCTAGAACAGAGGAACAAATCATGATTCACAAACTTATACTTTACACTCCCAGTAACCTAGGAAGGGAAATTATCATTAACTCATTGTTTAAAACAAAATATGATAATATACAAGGTATAAGGATATATATGGGGTACATCTACAAAGTACCAGGTTATATATGGGGTACATCTACAAAGTACTGGGTTATATATGGGGTACCTCTACAAAGTACTGGATTTTATTTAAAAAGGGTACATCTACAAAGTACAGGACAATAATAAATAAAACATAGCAATATATAAAACTCACAACAGTATCGACTGAGGCGTTTAGAGTACAGGATTTCATTACTTCTAGTAGTCTTCCTAAACAATAGAACAACGCCACATAACTTCCTAGTAACATGAACATTCAGTTAGAAGGGGGCCTATAATGCTAAATTTATGATTCCTTGGTGGATACATTAGGGAAATATATTAATCGGATCCGACAGGCAGTAGGATGTATGCTTTCCGCTTCATTTCTTGTTCCTTGTTTGGTTGTGGGCTTAGAGCAGATTCACACAGTCTAATATCTATTCGATCTTAGCTATGTATATATATATATATATATATATATATATATATATATATATATATATATATATATATATATATATATATATATATATATATCCTGTATACACCAAGTAATCATAGGTAGTTACAGGTATGGGTCAGGTCGTAACATACAAATTCAGTATACCGCTTTCTAGTACAAAAACATACTTTTTGGATAGAACATTAAGTAGGTGAAACTAGAAACTTATCTGTAAAAGGTTTGATACGCATTATTAAACCAGTATAACTTAAAGGACCTTAAAATGGCTAATTCTATAATACCTTACCTTATACATCAGGGTTATATATATTTAATATTCGATTGGCATTGGAATGTGTGCTTTCCGCCTTACTTCCTGTTCCTTGTTTGGTTGTGGGCTTAGAGCAGATTCACACATTTAACTGTTCGTTCAATATTAGATTATATATAACTAGTATAAACTAAGTGATTATAGAAAGAACTATTGTGTTTACCATTTTACTAAAAGGAAATATATGATTCTCTTAAGGAATGCTTTCTTCAAATATAAAAGAACTATTACAGTTAACTCTGTAAGTACCAAATGAATACGCCAGGGTTATATACAATGAAGATCTAACAAACAATGGGATGTGTGACTTCCGCCTCATTTCCTGTTCCTTGTTTGGTTGTGGGCTTAGGGCAGATTCACACAATAGATTGTCTGTTTACTCTAATTTGTATATAACTTGTATCCATTTAGTACTCATAGAAGGAATTGTAGAGTCATTTTTACTTATCATTCATCACATCAGAAAATATAGGATTTTCTGGAGGAACAGGCGAACTTTTCTAAAGAACTTACAATTTACTTTTCATAACTAAAATACATATGAACTCACCAGCTTAAATGCTGATATACTCTTTCAAAATACCTTGTATTCTCAGGAAACTAGTAGACAGGTACGCGCACTGGGATTCAAAAGTTGGAGTATAGTAGCGTCATGTCTTGTTTTGTTATTTACTTTTGGAGTCAATCTTTTGTGAATCATACTTTGTAAACACTTTAATATTAATGCAATGGTTGTTTGTTACTTTGATTACTATGATGCATGTGTTGTGATACGAAATATGACGTCCTCCGCCCCCGAACGTTTCCGCTGTTCCGGTTTGGGGTGTGACAGTTTTGATGTCATAATTGGCATGGATTGGTTATCTTTACATCACGCCGAAATCCTATTTTATGAAAAAGCCATACGATTACCCTTACCTAACGGCAAAGCCCTGATTATCTATGGTGATAAGTTTGGGAAGAACCTCAGAGTCATTTCTTGCACCAAGAACCAGAAATATCTACATAAGAAATGTAGCGCATTCTTGGCTCACATTGTATATAAGAAAAGAAAAACAAAAGAAATCAACGACGTACCTCAAGTATGTGACTACCCAGATGTGTTTCCTGAAGATCTACCTGGAATACCACCCGTTCGACAAGTTGAATTCCGAATTGACTTAATTCCAGATGCAGCACGAGTAGTGAAATCTCCTTATCGGTTGGCTCCATCTGAAATGCAAGAACTATCTAGCCAACTACAAGAACTTCTTGACAAAGGCTTTATCAGACCGAGCTTTTCACCTTGGGGAGCACCAATCTAGTTTGTTAAGAATAAGGACAAGTCCTTTCGAATGTGTATCGATTATAGGGAGCTGAACAAATTAACGATCAAGAATAGTTACCCGCTTCCAAGAATTGATGATCTATTTGATCAACTTCAAGGATCTAGCTGTTAGGTTTTGATAAGAAATAAAAGTTTATTTTTCATAAAAACTGGCAACGGAAGACTTTAAAAATAACAAGTTTATTTTTAGCTCATAACAAAACCAAACCATCATGGATCCATTTATAGAGGTTAAAATGAAATAAAACCAACCATAGGATGTTTTAGAGATAACCTTTGAAGCCTTTGAACCCACTAGGTTTTGGGGTGTTGCTGAAGATAACAAAAGATCAAAGTGTATGATCTTCTCTACAAGTTTCCACCATCAAGAGTAAGGCACTTGGAAAGCTAGTTCCTTCTTGTATTCTTGAGTGTCTAAATCCTTTAAGTGCTTAACTCAACTAAGCACTAAAGGGAACAAGTCAAGAGGTCTTCTAATAACCAAAGAAAAGCACCAAACTTCAAAAGAAAAGAGCTTCTTCATGCTCACAGATTTAGAGAGAAAGAAGGGAAGAAAGAAGAGCTTCACTCTTGCAAAAATGCAAGTCTCATGCATCTCTTATATAGCCCATGAAAATTAAGGCCTAACCATTAAAATAATCTAAAGTAATGGTAACCTTTAGAAGCATGGGATACAAAAGGTGGAAGGTTGAAAAAGCAACCTCCTATACCATAATTATGCCTTTTAAAAATTAAGATTCTTTATTTGTTATAAACACTAGGTTTATAAGATATAAACTTTGTCTTTGGGTAAAAGACAAAAGAATCCAACTAGTCCAAAATGTTTTGCATGACTTATTAATTCATACAGTATGAAATAATAACTAGTAATACTCTCTTATAATTATTATTTTTACAAAACAATAACTATTCCCTAACTAAGATACAAGAATCGATATTATTTATTAATAATCATATTAATAATAAATATACAAAATGTGCCAACTTGATAAAGGTGTGACCCTATAAGATCATATATTATTAACAATATCACTCCATAATGATTCTTGGGCATATAGATCCAAAAATCTCCCACTTGCACAAAACTCATTATAGACTGACATAGACAGTAGCTGACGTCTAGCAATGGGCTACTACCCCTAACAACATATGAAGGGTGCCAATTCATCAACAACCAATTCCAGGAGCTCTAAGCTACAATTGTTACTAAAGGTGTGGTATCTATTATTCCTTTGTCTCAGAGATCATGTCGAACATGAGATATGGATCGCGATCAATCTCATTTAGTGTTCAACTTTAACTAAGGCCTTAGATGTCATGCTCTCAACGAATAAGAGGGACAAATCTCATCTCGACTACATACGCCCATCAATGTAGTTCAAGTCATACCCAACGATGACCTTTATGACTACCTTTTACGAAACCATGTTGAACCATGTCTAAGCACAATAATCCCTACACTTCAAGTCCCAAATATGCATCTCGGGTCTAAGTATACAAAGATCATCTTGACTACATACGACTATCAATGCAGTTCATGTCATACCCAGCGATGGCCTTTATGACTACCCCTTTACGAAACAGCATTGAACCATGTCTAAGCACAACAATCCCTACACCTCAAGTCCCAAATATGTATCTCAGTTCTAAGATTAAAAAGATACAACCTTGATCAAAACATCACTATTGACTACGATCCATAAAGTGGTTTTGATGCGGGTCAAGTCCAATAATTATTCTCCCAATCAAATACCTATGAAGTTGGCAGCAACTCTTTTCCATTCTCATTTCTATGAGAATCCACCAATCCACTCATATTAAAATTACCTCATAGATGCTCCCACAACTATGAACGACTATAGACATTTAGAATAACCTAGTTATTCACATATTTAAACATGCTAATATAGAACACAACAATTATTTAATGAAAGACTCATATCCAATATATCATTCATTATAATATATGTTGCTTTATTGTTCCAATATCCAAATACTAAATTTCAATCAATACATCTACTTATATCGACAAGGCCCTATAGCACCAGCTTGACTTTCATGCTTTAGCTAATGAAGCAACTTTGTTAAGTAGATTTGACAAACTTGATTTGTATAAACTTTGCGAATACAATCATTTTCAGTTTTATATATAATTCATATATAAAGAAAAAATAATGAGAGTGAATTAGATTCTTGAATATGACTTAGATACCAATACTTGCATAATGGGATTACTCATAATCATAATGAACTATACATTAAGCATCTTTGTACGTGGTTCTCCAAACCACGAGGTACTCTAACTCTGATGTGTAACAGTAATTAAAATCTACATGGAACCACTATCCATGTAACTAACTCTTCATTCATAACGAGGACATGCTCGATTGTGAGTGAGAGTCATCTCAATCTATTTTAAAATTTAGCACATGTGTAACAACTTTAAACATAGCTTTCTTTCAAATACTCTGTAGACTAGGAATATTTCTCTAGGTCTCACAAGTACTTTAGAATGTTCCTATAAGTCACACAATGACTTGTTCTCGGATTATACCGGTATCATTCGACATGCTCTAAGCATACGACTTATTTAGCCTTTATGCATAATCATGACATATATGATTTCTCCAATTGCAGCAGCATATGGAATACAATCATGTTATCTAGTTCAAAAACATTTGCACTAGGATTTTGCTCAAAAACATGTCATATGGTATTTGACAAGATGACTCTCTCAGAGTCCTTTATCTTAAGCTCTTTAAGATCCTTGACAATTAATGCAATTTTACTTAATCCTTTAAGTTGCCATGATCTATCTATATAGATCCTTATTCCATGAACTAATATGTCAACTACATATAACATTAGGAATGTTACTGCGCTCCCACTAGCTTTGTGGAAAAACACAAGAGTCATCCTGATTTATAATTAAATCACTCTATGTAATTATCCTATAAGAAAGAAGATTCTTACTTTGAGATTTTAGCTTAAATCTTGGAAGATTTTCAATCATGTATGTTTTCTCCCTTGAAAACTCACTTACTTTTTATAGTTTAACTATATCGAGGAAGATTAATCAATCCCATACTTGATAATCATACATGAATGCATCTCTATGTGTTTTATTATTTTCTGATCAACCATTTAGCAGATTCAACAACAGTTGAAAACTTGCTAGTTCCAAACTATAATGCATTTAGCTTATAGATCTTTAGCTCTTAAATCTCCAAATTGCTCCCACTTAGAAAAGGCACTTTCTAATCACTTGTCTTATGGAATGACAATTAGTAGGATTAGTAGAAACTTCATCCTAAACAGTCATTTAGGATATTCTACATAAATGCAGTTAGTAGATACTAGAGTGGTTAAGCTTGTTGTCTAACATGAGCTCAATGACTCCATATCTTTTAGATAAGGATAAACCATTTCATCCTTAGTCTAATATGAGTATCTAATCTACTTGTCTGGTTGGAAATATATATTTAATATATATTTGTTGTAGTGAGCATAATTCCAAAAAGTTATAAAGTAATTAGTTCTCTTAAAACATCATATAATAGTCTGAAAGGTCTATTTTTATCCTCTTCAAAAACTTGTATTATCGACATTCAGCTAGTGGCTAGGTGACCCTATCCCACTAGAGAATACGAAGGCTACCTTGAATATCAAAAGATAGATTCAAGTGACCAGGTGATCATGTGCTACAAGAAACATACTAATGACAAGTGAGTGTCTTTGTCGGAATGATTTGTGAATCAATTCCACAACTCCTAAGATGTTCCAAGAAGACTTGGTTTACAAAAACTCATTTTCTTTATCACAACGAAAGGTCAATGATGGTTTCATTAAGTCGTATTTCAATCTTCACTGTGAAACAATTTAAGCAAATCAAAAGTTTCAACAATAATGAATAAAAGTCGTCAGTGAAATTGAATAAACATCTATCACCGAATCTATTCATGGATTGAAAAAGATTACATACATAACTTATGTATAACTCTTTGTTAAGCCTTTTGTTCTTTAACTAGTAATAGATAAAGACACTTGTGAATCATCTTCCCATATAAATAGGATTCACACATATCAAATGAATCAAGCTCATTTGCCTTCAAAAATTCCATCCTTTTGAAGTTGGTATATGCATTTCTTATTTACATTGTCATGATGATTATGACATAGATAAGTTCCAATCAAATATTATTTGATTATATAGGTGTTATGATCAGAACTATTAATTTAATGAAAGATTATAGATCTACTTCATAAATAACATTATGAGAAAATATTCTTTAACACATAATACATCATTTCAGAACATGAATGTGAACATCCATTAAACGATAAGTAAATCTAGATTTATTCATAAAGTTACAACTGTTACATGTCCCTATAAGGATAGGTACAATACATCTATTGTTTAAATAAAGTACTATACAACATTTGTTATATCTTCAACACGAAATACCATTTGTTTGTAATCAGTTGATTATTTCTTCCAATCATCAACACATAATATCAATTATTAGTGTCACATGAAGTATTACGTACTCAAGTGAATGATGGAAAAATAAATAGTTCTATCATATAGATATCTGAAGTCTTGTCCAAGTCAGACTTCTTCAGCTTAATGAGATGAGAGGAGCAATTCCTCCTTTAGTGTCCAGTTTCTTCCACAATAGAAACAACACTAATCCTTTGGTCCTTTCTTGATTTCTGGGTTTATGTTGTATTTCCCTTAACTGAAGTAGAAGTCTATATGAGCACACAATCTCTTAGACTTCCTTTTATTCAATGCTTGAACATACTTGAAACTAGTTCTAGTGTTCTGATTGAATATCTGCTTTACTTGATGAGACATCTGATATGTTTCATAATTATGCAAGACTTTCTACATGTCATGGTTAATTTCTTCATTATGATGTGAGACACATTAATATCATCACAATAATACTTTCATCAAAGCATCATGATCAGACTAACTAGTTGTAGAAATTATTCAGGTATGAGATCTTTCAGTATATATATAATTTATATTTATCTTAAAGGTAGAACCTTAAGATATTATACCAGTTATAGAAATTATAACCATCAAATGTTACTGTCTCTTGAAACTCAACAAGAGAGAGGTTTCGCAGGGCGTAAAATTATTAACAGTTATCAACAAAATTTAACAAAGTTTCGTTTAGTATTTTCAATATTTAGTCTTTAAAAATTAATACCTTATATATATTGTTTCTTAAAAAAATTAATTTATTAAAGTTTAGGATCCAAGTAATGAAACAAGTAAATTGTTAGGCGACCTTTATCCCATCAACTTAATCAAACTCGGTAGGTAGGGATTACCAATTGCATACGATATGTAACTCCTAGATTATGGGATCCTAAACAACTATTGTTTAGCTTGGCATGTTTATCCCATCTATGCCTCAAAACTCTTATGCTTAGGCGACCTTTATCACATAAGAAATTGATCAAATCATCCATTTAAAAAACATGTGAGTTCTATTCCACAAATGGTTAGGTGACCTTTTTCCCACAAGCAAATACGAAAACACCTTAACTATTTTTGACAACCCAAATGAATATGGTGACCGAAAAATCCATATGAACTGCACAAAAATCCCAAATAAATTTTAAATTGATTGTATAGATTTGAAGTTTTGTAAATAAGGGTTTATATATGTTTTACAATTATAGTTTATAAAAACATGGTCTCATGAATATTGCAGCATCCAACAATTCATGTACCCTTTTGTAAAATTCATATCACTTGTTATGAGGTTCTTAAGGTGCCAAATAAAACTTCATTTTATTCGCCATTAACCGCGATCAATTATAAACTAAAATTCGGTATTTTAAAGTTTAGTCGTAGATCGGTTTTAAGAACCGGTAACAGTCTTAATAAAACTTTATTTTATGCTTAAGACTTGGAGTTTTAGATGAGTTATAAAATCACTATTTTAAATCTCCTTTTAACAATCAAAAACTTATGACTTCATGAATTTATAGAATAAACTCATTTTATTTTATAAACTCAATTTTATACATCTTATGATAAAAGTCATATTTTGATAAACCAAAACTTGGATGATGATACTTATGTTTTAAATCTCATTTAGCATGCATAAAACATAATATCAACATGTTGCATTATGTTTAAAACATCAATATCATATATTAAGTTTCGACGCAAAAAACAATCACTGGTTTTATTATTTGCCGTTATAACGCAATAAACCGATTTTAATCTTTTTAATAAAAACTCTTCATTTATTATAAAGATATGGAGTTTATATAAAGTTTAAACATCTTTTAAACCATTTTAAATATTTTAAAGTTGGGTATTTATAAGTTTTACGATAAAACTATTTTCAACAAAATTGAGTTTTAACTTTATAAATATCCATTGTGTCATCCACTATGTTTTATACTTTGAAGAATGATTGAAGTGTTTAGTACTCATATTTTAATGACTAATACTTCATAAAACTCATAATACTCTTACTATTTATAATAGGAACTAAAAAAATGCCTAGAAGGAGTAGTGCTCGGCTAAACCTTAACCAACGATCAGAACCACAACAACAACAACCACCACCACAAGAAATAAACACCCCAATAAGTTCAGCAGAACTTGAAGAAATTATAGCTCAGAGAATCGTTGCAGCTCTATCTAACATCACAACATGTGGAATCAGAAATGAAGGCAATATAGGAACCGACATAATGTGTACCTACAAGGACTTTATGAATTGCAATCCTAAGATATTCCATGGAACTGAAGGGGCTGTTAATTTGACCAGGAGGATTGAAAAGGCAGAATTCGTATTTCAAATAAGCTTCTGTCTAGATAACTGTAAAGTACGATTTGCAGCATGTACTTTCGCTGATGCGGCGTTAACATGGTGGAACAACCATGCAAATACAATTGGAATTGATGCTGCAAATTCCATGAAATGGAAGGAGTTGAAGATGATACTAGTAGAGGAGTATTGTCCTCGAGAGGAAATACAAAAGCTGGAACAAGAATTGTGGAACCTAACAATGAAGGGTTCAGAGATAAATGCTTATACCGCTAGATTCAATGACCTTGTGGTGATGTGTCCAGTACTTGTAACCCCTGAATATAAAAAGATTGAGCAATATATCTGGGGTTTAGCACCACAGATCAAAGGTATGGTGATCGCATCAAATCCTACAACATATGATAGTACAAAGTGAATAGCTCATCAGCTAACTAACACAGAGATCCAAGGAAAATTTATGGTCTCAAAAGCTGAACCTACCAAATCTGGAACGTACAAGCGCAAATTTAATAAGAAGAATCCCAGACAATCATCCGAGAAGAGACAAAATGTGGCAACTAATTATGTAGCCACAACAGCACTACCCATACAACCAAGGAAGAATGATGGAAAATTTCCATGGTGCAGTCAGTGTAACCATCAGCACCCAAGTGACTGTTTTGTTTACATGAAGTGCAAAAAGAAGGGCACACCGCCAATTTCTGCAGGGGTATAATACCTACAATAGTAAATCAGAGAACAAATACTTGAATAGACTATGGTGGAGGAAGAACATGTTTTGAGTGTGGTGAGATTGGACACTACAGGAGGGGATGTCCAAAGTTAAGAAGTCAAGGAGGTTTAGGTCGTGGCAGGGCATTCATAATCGGAAGCAGGGAAGCTATCCAGGACCCTTCAGTGGTATCTGGTACCTTTCTCATAGATAATATATATGCTACTATACTCTTCGACTCTGGAGTTGATAGAAGTTTTATAATCCCAACGTTTAGAAAATTGTTAAGTCATGAGTCTAGCGAATTAAAAGAAATCTATGAAGTAGAAATCGCTAATGGTCAAACCGAGAGAACACATGAAATTCTAGAAAATTGTCTATTAACTCTAAATAACTACCTTTTGACGTCAACCTCATGCCAATGTCTATTGGTAATTTTGATGTCATAATTGGCATGGATTGGTTATCTTTACATCACGCCGAAATCCTATGTTATGAAAAAGCCATACGATTACCCTTACCTAACGGCAAAGCCCTGATTATCTATGGTGATAAGTCTGGGAAGAACCTCAAAGTAATTTCTTGCACCAAGACCCAGAAATATCTACATAAGAAATGTAGCACATTCTTGGCTCACATTGTAGATAAGAAAAGAAAAACGAAAGAAATCAATGACATACCTCAAGTATGTGACTACCCAGATGTGTTTCCTGAAGATCTACCTGGAATACCACCCGTTCGACAAGTTGAATTCCGAATTGACTTCATTTCAGAAACAGCACCAGTAGCGAAATCTCCTTATCGGTTGGCTCCATCTGAATTGCAAGAACTATCTAGCCAACTACAAGAACTTCTTGACAAAGGCTTTATCAGACCAAACTTTTCACCTTAGTGAGCACCAATCTTGTTTGTTAAAAAAATGACGGGTCCTTTCGAATGTGTATCCATTATAGGGAGCTAAACAAATTAACGATCAAGAATCGTTACTCGCTTCCAAGAATTGATGATCTATTTGATCAACTTCAAGGATCTAGCTGTTAGGTTTGATATGAAATAAAAGTTTGTTTTTTCATAAAAATTGGCAACGGAAGACTTTAAAATAACAAGCTTATTTTTATCTCATAACAAAACAACACCATCATGGATCCATTTATAGAGGTTAGAATGAAATAAAACCAACCATATGATACTTTAGAGATAACCTTTGAAGCCTTTGAACTCACTTGGTTTTGGGGTGTTGATGAAGATAACAAAAGATCACAGTGTATGATCTTCTCTACAAGTATCCGCCATCAAGAGTAAGGCACTTGGAATGCTAGTTCCTTTTTGTATTCTTGAGTGTCTAAAGCCTTTAAGTGCTTAAATCAATTAAGCACTAAAGGGAACAACTCAATAGGTCTTCTAATCACCAAAGCAAAGCACCAAACTTCAAAAGAAAATAGCTTCTTCATGCTCACGGATTTAGAGAGAAAGAAGGGAAGAAAGAAGAGCTTCGCTCTTGCAAAAATGCAAGTCTCATACATCTCTTATATAGCCCATGAAAAGTAAGGCCTAACCATTAAAATAATCTAAAGTAATGGTAGCCTTTAGAAGCATGGGAGACAAAAGGTTGAAGGTTGAAAAAACAACCTCCTACTCCATAATTATTCCTTTTAAAAATTAAGATTATTTAGTTTTTATAGACTCCAAGTTTATAAAATATAAACTTTGTCTTTGGGTAAAAGACAAAAGAATCCGCCTAGTCCAAAATGTTGTGCATGACTTATTAATTCATATCATATGAAATAATAACTAGTAATACTCTCTTATAATTATCATTTTCAGAAAACAATAATTATTCTCTAACTAAAATACAAGAATCGATATTATTTATTAATAATCATATTAATAATAAATATACAAAATGTGTCAACTTGATAAAGGTGTGACCCTATAGGATCATATATTATTAGCAATATCACTCCATAATGATTCTTGGGCATATAGATCCAACACTAGCTACTACTCAAAGATAGATCTCAGATCAGGATACCATCAACTTAGGGTACAAGAAGACGATATTCCGAAAACAGCAGTTAGAACTTGTTATGGTCATTTTGCGTTCTTTGTTATGTCTTTTGGATTAACCAACGCCCCAGCAGTGCTTATGGATCTCATGAATCGTGTTTGCAAACCATACTTGGATAAATTTGTGATCGTATTTATCGATGATATATTAATATATTCACGAACCAAGGAAGAACATGGTCAACACTTGCAAATAATCTTGGAACTACTAAGAAAACAAAAGTTGTACGCCAAATTCTCCAAATGTGAATTTTGGATTAGAGAAGTACAATTTTTAGGTCACGTAGTTAGTAACAAAGGAATTCATGTTGACCCCACCAAGGTTGAAGCAATTAATAATTGGGAAGCACCAAAGACGCCAACAGAAGTGCGTCAATTCTTAGGACTTGCTAGCTATTACCGTAGATTCATAGACAATTTCTCCAAAATAGCCAAACCACTTACAACACTAACCCAGAAAGATATGAAGTTCAAATGGGAATACAAACAAAAATCTGATTTCCAGAAACTAACACAAAGGTTGTGTAGTGAACCAATCATATCCCTCCCAGATGGAACAGAAGATTTCACCGTATACTACGATGCATCAAATCAAGGATTGGGATGTGTATTGATGCAAAGAGGAAAAGTTATCGCTTACGAATCACGACAACTTAAGGTGCATGAGAATAATTACACTAACCATGATCTTGAATTGGGAGCTGTAGTTTTTGCACTGAAAATCTGGAGACATTACTTATATGGTACAATGTACTATCTTTACCGATCACAAGAGTCTTCAACGCATCTTCGACCAAAAAGATCTTAATTTGAGACAACGAAGATGGGTCGAATTGTTTAATGATTACGAATGTGAGATTCGTTATCATCCCGGAAAGGAAAACATAGTAGCAGATGCCTTAAGTCGAAAGGAATATATTAAACCCCGTCGGGTACGAGCATTAACAATAACTATCCATTCTAACTTTACCACACGGATTTGAGAAGCTCAACTCGAAGCTCTAAAAGAAGAAAACATCAAGAACGAAGCTTTACGGGGAATGGAAAAGCAATTTATACAAAAGGATGATGGAACACAACACTTTATGAACCGAATTTGGAAGCCTAAGCTTGGTGGAGTCAGGAACTTAGTCTTGGAAGAAGCTCTCAAGTTTAGATATTTTGTACATCCAGGCTCTGAAAAAATGTACATAGACTTGAAAGAACATTATTGGTGGCCAAACATGAAGGCTGAGATTGCCACTTATATGAGCAAATGCCTAACTTGTTCTAAAGTAAAGGTAGAACATCAAAAGCCCTCGAGTTTACTTCAACAACCAGAAATACCCGAATGGAAATGGGAGCAGATATCAATGGATTTCATCACCAAACTACCCAAAACTCCTAGTGCTTATGACAATATTTGGGTAATAGTCGATAGATTGACTAAGTCCGCCCATTTATTACCAATCAAGGAGAACAACAAGATGGAGAAGCTGACTAGAACTTATCTCAAAGAAATTTTCATATTGCATGGAGTTCCGATTTCCATTATTTCTGACGAAGATAGTAAGTTCGCATCACGATTTTGGAAATCACTACAAAAATCCTTAGGAACACGTCTAGATATGAGCACAACTTACCATCCGTAGAATGATGGTCAGAGCGAGAGGACCATTCAAAATTTAGAAGATATGATCCAAGCCTATCTAATAGACTTTGGAAATGCATGGGATACTTATTTGCCATTAATTGAGTTTTCCTACAACAATATTCATCATACCAGCATTAAGGCTGCACCGTTTGAGGCTTTTTATGGATGAAAATGCCATTCCCCAATATGTTGGGTAGAAATTGGAGACACACAATTAGCCAGAGAACATACATGCGATACCTTACGTACCGGGTCATAAATAATCCACGAGGCAACTGAAAAGATCGTGCAAATTAAGGATCGATTAAAGGCTGCATGTGATCGTCAGAAGGGCTATGCTGACATAAGACGTAAGCCTTAGGAATTCCAAGTTGGAGATAAAGTAATGTTGAAGGTATCTCCTTGGAAAGGCGTGATTCGATTCGGGAAACGAGGCAAACTAAACCCACGGTATATAGGACCTTTTGAAATTCTAGCAAGAATTGTTTTTGTCGCATATCAACTTAAGTTGCCCCAAGAGCTAAGCAATGTACACGATGTTTTCCACATATCAAATCTCAAAAGATTTCTATCCGATGATACTCTTGTTGTACCTCTCGATGAGATACAAATCAATACCAAACTCAAGTTTGTAGAAGAGCATGTCGAAATCATGGATTGAGAGGTTAAACGATTAAAACAAAGTCGTATTCCCATAGTGAAAGTTTGATGGAACTCTTTACGAGGACCTGAATTTACTTGGGAGCGCGAAGATCAAATGAAACAAAAATACCCCCAAATATTTTACAATACCCCATACACAAGATAAATTTTGGGATGAAAATATTTCAACCGGGGGGGAGAATGTAACACCAGTCAAAATAGGTCAACAACAATCACATGTGATTCTATCAAACAAGTAATGTAATAAACTTAATTTATAGGTCATGTAAAATTCTAATACAAATATGAACTTTCATACCTACCTTATAGTATAAATCAAAGTACATGTCCATACGATTCCAAAAATATATAGAACGTCTAAATCTGACTTCGCGTGAAGAAGTTATTGATACACTCTAACAGTATAAATCTCTATAATTAGAAGAAGTTAAAATATAGTGAGAGTTAGCTATAAGAAGCTAAAACAGAGTTGTAGTACACGAAAATAACTATGTGTAGATATAAAGAACGTCAAAAACAGAGTTCGTATGCAAAAGTTACGACCTTCCGAAGATGTAGCACTCTAAGAGCATGACACGTGGCAGAAACCCTAATCAGCCATGCTCCACGACGTGAACATGAGGTTCATGATGTGAATTTGATCTAGGACACTTCTCAAGGCCAGAATGTTGATGAAAAGTCTACGGAAGTGATGTGTTAAAACTCCACGACGTGGACATAAAGGTCACGACGTGAAGTCAGTATCTTGACACCTTCCGAAGCTAGGACCCAAAAGGGCAAGTCTACGAGGTGATGCAGCTATGATTCACAATGTGGACATATAAGTCTACGACATGAACTAGTTTTGGGCAGCCTATAAATATCAATTTCGACCCTAACCATTCTTACACCTAAATTTCTTTCCTCTCTCTCTTGTTTGCTGAAAGCATTTCGCGTCCCCGGCCCGACGATCACGAACCGCTGACCGTTTCTATTTAGATTCCATAAAATCACGCTACTAGGGTGAGTTTCATGGCCCACTTTTTAATGTTTTCGGGGGAAAATGCATGCTAAAGATTATATAAAAGTTAATATTATGTTTATATGATAGTATGTTCGTATCAACGTAGATAGTTATATTAACCGGGATATAGTTGTTTTGTATGATATATAGCTAGAATATATTCAATATTTTGAAGTCATACAACTATCTTAAAAAAATTTAGCATGTTGTTATTATAGATTTTACTAATATAGACCCAAAGTTATATTCGGTAGTTCTATATATATATATATATATATATATATATATATATATATATATATATATATTATGTGCGATATAATTCCGGAGTTATACTTGGAATTTCTATATACTAATTGTTAAGTACGTTGTTATTACTGGCTTTATGTTAAGATAAAACTTGGTTTTACTTCAAGTTATAGTTGTTGTACTTCCTAAGTAATATGAAATTAGGAGTAACGTTTAAAATCATAGTCTAGTAACTTAGGGTTTTAGACAAGGAAATGCTTTTGCTGTTAGGACTATAGGAAGCCGACAAAGTCTACATGAGCTATTGTATTCATCAAATAAGATTGGGGATCTTAGGGTAAATCCTCTGACCTGTAACCGTGAATCCCGTGTGAGCGAGGAAGTCGTGTATGAAACTCTACGGGTTGACAACCCCACTCGTGGTTGTTAGCTACAACCCAACTTTTGGCGAGTGACGAACTGTCCTTTTATTTGCTTTGTTGATCCGGCGTCGATGAAGCGTGCGGTGTTATTATATTGGTGGAATCCTTCGTGGTACCCCGGGCTTTATCTTTTGTGACAACAGTGGTGGTAGTCCTTCGTGGAACTATTGGTAGGATTTTTGTCAGAGGTATTGTATGTCATAGCAGCGGTTACGGACTCATGGTAGCAAATTGTTATAAACATTATACTTTGTCGTTATACAACTATTAATGTTAAGTATAAGTTTCACCAATACTTATACTCTAGGTACAAGGAATTTTTAGGTATATCACTTATTTAATAAGTAAACTGTTATACCTAGGATATATACTAAATGTTATAGATAAGTATGGGTCAGAATGATACTTTCAAACTATACTTTTGAACTTGGAAAAAGTACTATTTTACTTAGAGTCAAAACCTGTGGACTCACCAACTTTACGTTGACGTATTTTCAAAACGCATGTGTTTTTAGGAACTTGATAAGCTAGAATGTTACTCGAATAGGAGAAGTTTTATTGTTATCCTCTCTGTTCATATGGAGCATATATATATATATATATATATATATATATATATATATATATATATATATATATATATATATATATATATATATATATATATATATTAGGACGTGTGCGATAATTCGGATACTATGTAATAATCATTAGGAAACAAGAATAATGTAACTTTCTATCATAAATTAAAGGTATGTAATTTATAAAATTCTTTTGTACCGTTCAATGTATGTTATATAACTATGATACAAAGATGAAGTTACACCGCCCAGTGATTCTGTCTCCTACCGGGGTGTGACACTTATCATCTGAACAAGGAGGAAGTCACATTGAGTCAACTCCAAAGCTTGCTGAGAACCACTGAGAGTGGAATGAAGGGAAAGAGTATTACCTCCACTCCTCCTGGTACTGCTACTGCTACTGCTCCTGCTCCCGTCTTGGCCATTGGGAAACGAAAGGGGAAGAAGAGGAAAGCTCCCTCAAAACAGAATTGGAAGGGAAGGTCTCAAGTCGGGTCGTCTAGCAATGGCCTTAAAGGCAAGTCTAGTTCTAAAGCTCCCCCTGCCTCTGATCCTAAAAATGCTACCTGCTTCTACTGCCATGACAAGGGGAATTGGAAGAGAAGTTTCCCCAAGTACGTGCAAGATATAAAGGATGGAAAGATCAATCCAACCTCGGCATATATTTACACTATTCAATCTAAAAACTGATCGCATTCTAATTCTTGGTTCCTTGATACAAGATGTGGTTTTCAAATTTGTTCTGACTTGCAGAGGCTAAGAAGAAGTGAGGATGTGGAGCATAGGAAGATGAACCTGATTATGGGAAATAGGAGATCGTCACTTGTTACCAAGATTGGGATTTACTCTTTAGTGCTTAGTAGTGGGTTAAGTTTATATTTAAATAATTGTTGCTACTCTTCAGAAATGACAAGGAATATTATTTCATTTCATGGTTTGTGCAGACGAGGCTTTAGATATTCTTTTAATAATGAGAATGGTTCTATTAATGCTTATTATAATGGTGTATTTTATTTTGAAGCATTACCTTGTGATGGTGTATATGAAACTGTGATGGTTGTAGACAATTTAGGAAATAGTGTGTTACAAATTGATGTGTCTAATGGTTTACACAAAGCATGCTTGTGGCATTGTCGTCTTGGACATGTCAACAAGAAACTCATTTCCCAACTCCAAAAGGATGGAGTGTTGGAATTATTTGACTTAAGGTCAGATGATACATGCGAATCTTGTTTGCTTGGAAAGATGACTAAGTCACCTTTCACTGGTTCTTGTGAAAGAGGTGAAGGATTGTTGGATCTCATACACACGGATGTGTGTGGGCCCTTCAGATCTACCACAAAGGATGCAATTCGATTTTATGTGACCTTTACCGATGATTATAGTAGATATGGATATATCTACTTAATCAAGCATAAGTCAGCGACCTTTGAAAAGTTCAAAGAATTCAAACATGAAGTCGAAAATCAATTGGGCAAGAAGATCAAGATGCTCAGATCTGATAGAGGTGGTGAGTTTCTTAGTATCGAGTTCCACGACTACCTCAAGGAATGTGGAATTGTTTCACAATTGAAACCTCCTAGGACACCACAGCTAAATAGTGTGGCTGAGAGGTGTAATCAAACCTTGTTAGACATGGTTCCTTCCATGATGAGTCGAGCTTCGCTTCTGATATCATTCTGGGGGTATGCCTTGGAGATTTCCGCCCATATTCTTAATCTAGTCCCAACAAATAAGGTTGCCAAAACACCTCACGAGATGTGGACAGGGAAGGTTCCCTCGTTGACATATATCAAGGTTTGGGTTTGTAAAGCTTTCATTAGACGAGAGACTCATGAAAAGCTTGAACCTCGAAGTGAGCGATGTATTTTCATTGGCTATTCATAGAAGTCCTTTGGATACTTGTTCTACAGACCTAGTGAAAATGTGGTCTTCGTAGCACGAATGGGAGTCTTTCGCGAGAGAGTGCTCATATGCAAAGAGGACAGTGGGAGTACAATTGTCTTGAAGAAATTCAAGAGTCAAGCGATGAAGGAACCTCTAACACTAGCGCTCAACCCGAGGAAGAGATTCATGTTGAACCAATTGACGAGTCGTTGCCTCTTAGGCATTCCACTCGAGTTAGAATGACACCAGAGTTTTATGGTTTCCATATTACTACAAATGGTGATACGTTTATCAGTGATAGTACATTGGTAAATTTGGATGATCCTTCTAACTACAAGGAAGACATGGCGGACCCTGAGTCTGCTAAATGGAAGGAGACAATGGACAACGAGATCCAGTCCATGTATGACACCCAGTTTGGAATTTAGTTGATAATGTACCAAGTCGGATGACAATTAGTGCAAATGGATCTTCAAGAAGAAGACCGATATGGATGGAAAGGTACACACGTTCAAGGCACGACTGGTTGTGAAGGGCTCTACTCAAACCCAATGGGTTATCTATGATGAGACCTTCTCACCAGTGGCTAAGATTAAATCTATTATGGTTATGTTAGCCATAGCTGCGTTTCATGATTATGAAATTTGGCAGATGGATGTCAAAACCGCTTTCCTTAATGGAAAGTTGGTTGAGGATGTTTACATGAGTCATCCATATGGTTTTGTGGATGCTAAATACCCCAATAGAGTGTGTAAGCTTGAGAAATCAATCTATGGATTGAAACAAGATTCTCGCAGATGGAATCTTTGCTTTGATGAGAAGGTCAAAGAGTTTGGCTTTTCTAGGAGTGAAGATGAATCTTGTGTATATGTCAAAGTTAGTGGGAGTATAGTCACCTTTCTGGTACTATATGTTGACGACATACTACTTATAGGAAACGATATTCCAACCATGCAAGAGGTTAAGTCATGGCTTGGAAAATGTTTCGCTATGAAGGATCTGGGAGAGGCTGCCTATATTTTGGGAATACAGATTTTGAGAAATAGGAGTAGAAGATTGGACTTGGTCAAAGCACGTATTTGGGTAAGGTGCTAAAGCGTTTTAGCATGCAAAATTCAAAGAAGTGAGAGTTACCTATCCAGAGTAATGCCAAGCTGAGTAAGACTCAGAGTCCGAGTACCGATACAGAGATAGCAGAGATGAGTCGAGTTCCATATGCTTCCGCCTTTGGCTCGATCATGTACGCTATGACATGTACTCGCCCTGATGTGGCTTTTTCTTTGAGCGTGATTAGTCGATACCAGGGAAATTCGGGTAAAGCTCATTGGATAGCGGTTAAGAACATCCTTAAGTGTCTGCGAAGGACGAAGGATTAGGTCCTTATGTTTGGTGGCAGTGATGAATTAAGAGTTACCGGGTATAGCGACGCCAACTTTCAGACAGATGGAGACAACTTCCGTTGTGACATCCCCATTTTCACGGCCAGAAAAAACCGATTTTCTTTATGCTTTATAAAAATCAGAGTACTTCTTTTAATAATATGTTGCGGAATTTGTTCCCAGAAAAAAACATGATAAATACGTTATCAAAGCATTTCCGAAGAAATGTATTTTTAAAACATTTGGGATGTCATCGTCAATACAGAAACATAAGCATAAACAGAACTTACATTCATTTACACTAGTGATCTACATCTCTTTTAAATCTCTCAGTGCAAAGTAGCTTCGTATCGACACCTGTGATACATATACGCTGGAGTGGGTCAGGTTGGGAAACCTGGTGAGCACATAGGGTTTTCAACCCACAATAATATAATTATTATATTTAAACATCAAACAATCAACCCAATTACCCACCCCCATTATCTTCATTACTCTTAAGGATCTATCCTAAGAGTCATCTATCATGCCTTCGTTTATTCCGAGGTCCCTCGCTTCCAGGGTTATAGGACTGGCACTAAGTCCATAGCTGCCAATGCTCGTTCGTAAAGCACTAATTCCATAGCTGCTATAGTTTATTCATCGGGTACTAAATCCATAGCTACCAGTGTTTATCTAGTAGGTACTAAGTCCATAGCTACCAATTCCTAACAGGTACTAAGTCCATAGCTACCAGTGTTCGTCCAATAGGCACTAAGTCCATAGCTGCCGATGTTGTTTATTAGGCACTAAGTCTATAGCTGCCGATGTTTACTCACATCATCTTTTATCTCTCATCATTCGTCTACCCATGTCATACCCAACATATTCGTAGATATAAAATACATATACAGTTTTACTTATTTAAAAACTATATAAAACATCCATTCCACACTCATCTCAAATAAACAACAATATATAAACACATAGCACGTATTTCATAGAAAATACTTCATATTTATGTGTTAGAAGAAAATAACTATGCACTCACTTGATAAGACAATGATCGGACAGCACCTCGTCTCTTAAAATAAACTTTTCCGATAAAACCGGGATGTTTTCCTTGAAAACCGGGCTTCTCGCGGGCAGAGTTTCGGCTCGGAAACTTTACTTCTCGGGATCTACGGGGCTTCGGGACTTGCTTCGGGGCTCGGGATTAATACCGGGGCTTCGGGATAATTCTGGCACGAAAAACGAGGTAAAACAGGAGAGAGAGAAGAGAAAATGGCAAAAGAATCGGCTGTCCTCGCATGCCCTTTTATAGGGGCGAAGCCTGGCATTACGCAGGGCGTAATGCTCCGGTACGCGGGGCGTACTCCGGATTCGTCATCGCTTACGTCATCGGAGCACTCGAGTGCGAGGCGGGTCTGCGCACCGAAGTACGTTGGGCGTACTCCGAGGTTACGCGGGGCGTACCCTTCGGATAAGCTTCGGTGTGCGTGCCACGAACTTCAAAAATTCATAACTTGCGCATACGAGCTCCGTTTTCGACGTTCTTTATATCCACGCGTAGGTGAGATTATGCTCTACAACTTTCGTTTAGACTCCGTCGGCTAATTTTGAATTCATTTTTATTATATTATTTTTAGTAGGCCGGGACAGGAAAACTCCGTTATAAATTCATAACTTCTTCATCCGACGTCCGTTTTCGTCTGTCTTTTTACCGTTGCACTACTATCAACAAGATCTTCGATTCTCGTTTAGATTGTTTCGGCTAAAAACCGCTCGATCTCAAATCGAGTATTCGGGTTGCATACCGCTAAGTCGAAACTTAGAAAATCATAACTTCCTCATACGAAGTCAGATTTGTGCGTTTTTTTTATGGACGCTCTCGGTTTAACGTATTCTACGACTTTTGTTTAGATCGCTAAGGGTAAATATCGCTCTATCATAAATTCACTATTTACGCTTCCCGGTGCCGTGCCGGTTTTGCCGTAAAACTTCGACGGGTCATAACTTCTTCGTTATAACTCGGATTTCGGCGTTCTTTATATGTACGGAAACCTTGAGACATATTCTACAACTTGGTTAAGATTATTTATTCTAAATATTCTTTTGTCGAAAAGTCGTTTTCGACCCCTATTATCTCTAAATTAACTAGCCCGGATCTACGGGCGTTACAATTATCTCCCCCTTAGGATGATTACGTCCCGGAATAATCAACGAAAATAGGGCTTGAACAATGATTCCATACGTTAACTCTCCATCCTAATTAATAACCGTGATGCTCACTCTTTCATCTTCTCTTCATACTATGTTCGACTTTCAATCGTAACCTTCAAGTTACAAAATAAATCCTTATTGTGGACTCCTTCTTCTTCTTAGGATAAATACATTCCTTTAGCTATTGTAACAGACCGATGGGTCATGTTCTAATGACCTCTCATCGTGTGATGCAACGCTTAGACTCAAGTCTCTTAGAGTCAAATTCCAGAATGGAATATACCTTCCTTCATATTCTAATGTGATATAATCACATTTCAGCATGTAGCATTTCTACCTGCAAACTTTTTTTTTCAACAACGAGCGCGTTACCAATGATCGTATTGATTTCAATCTTCTGACTTCTGTCAAATTCTACGTCGAACTCGGTTCTCGGAACCACGTAACAAACTCATTGTAGTCGGACTCAATTTGATATGACCACTAGGGTCGGAATAACAATCATCCTACTAGTCATTACCGAAACAATGGTAATCACATATTTGAATAAAACGGAATCAATTACTGGCTTCTTGGTAACCTTGTGACTTTCCCTGATCCAAGTGCGAGTCTTGTGCTTCCGGTAGTATATGCATCTACTACCTTTCACACCTACTCATACTCGTCCCAAGTATTGTCTCGCAGTTTTCCAAGTCATCATACAAGAACATCACATAATAGTTTAACACATCAGATAACAAAACGAAGGCTTTATTAATTCTTGAAACTATTACATAGGTGTTCAAGTTCACCCTAGACTATGCCTCTAATAGGCCACATCATACGATACTATGGCTACTGCATAACTTGATCTTTGGATATGAAGTCCTCATCCTTGATTCCTCGCATGGTTTTCTGCTTCGTCGAGGATCATGTGAAATGCCCTTGGCCTTGGTGGCGTTTCTGGTCTTGCTGATTTATTTTTCCTCGGGCAGTCTCTGGACATGTGCCCCTTGCCTCCACATCCATAGCATACTTTATCATTATGTGTACAGTCCTTCGAATAGTGACCAGTCCTTCCACACTTGTAACAAGTCACTTCTTCGTTGCACTTCCCACAATGCTTCTTCTTGCATTTATCACACCATCTCGCCTCACCTCCTTCTCCTCCTCCAAGCTTTGAGAATTTGCTCTCCTTGTTGGACCATGAAGATCCTTCAAACTTCCGCTTCTCTCCTGCCTTATCTTTTTCTAGACCCTTTTCTCTTATCTGGGTCTCTACGTTCTTAGCCGCCCTAACAGCTGTTTTCAAGGTAGTTGCCATTTTGACCATTGGGCCAAAGTCTGTGGGCAGTCCGTTAGCAAACCTATCAATCTTGGAGAGTTCAGTAGGAACCAAATAGGGAAATAGCTTCATCCTCTCAGTGAATGTGGTGGCATACTCATCAACACTCATCTTCCCTTTCTTCAGGTTCTGAAACTCATTGTTTAGGTCTATCAGATCTATCTCTGAGCAGTACTGTATTTTCAACTGTTCCAAGAACTCTTCCCATGACATCCTTAAGGCTTCTCCTCGTGGCATCGCATCTGCCAATAGCTTCCACCAGCTCAAGACTCCGGTTTCAGCTGTCTTACTGCGAAGACAGTCTTCTGTTTCTCGCTACAGCTGCAGCTCTCAAACACCATCTCCATCTCAGAGATCCAATCCATAATCTCAACCGGCTTCGAGCTTCCAGAAAGACTTGGTGGCTTGGCACCCAATAAATTCTTATACATTCGTCCATCCTTGTCTTTCCCCCTCCCTGGGTCATTCCTTCGTTCTCCTTGAGTCCCAACTTGACTCACAGGGCGGCTATAGTTCCCTTCCTCCGATTGCTCGGGACTCAGCTCGGGTTGCTCAATGGGCACGGTAGGTTCGTCCCTATTTAACATCTGTCTTATTTCTTCTCTTTGTTCTGCTAACATAGCCCGAATCATGGCTTGTACTCCAGCCATGGTGACTGGCTCGGGTGCAACTTCTACTACAACAGGTATTTGCTGAATCACTGGGGGTTGATTCCTATTCCCATTCGCATTCCCAGCTCCACTGTGGGTTCTTGCCATCTCGATCTATACACCAATTTAAACGTTTGGTGTGTAGTGACCATAATTTAGATAGGAAAGACTTTATTTACGATTGACGTGTAAATCTCCTTATTACTCCGAAAAGTTACATGCTAGTTCTAATATCGTAGCCGTACGCTTAGAATCCTAAACACATAAGGTTTCCAGATCCGGTCGGCAACAGACCATAGATCCGAACAAACAATATCATATATAGCAAACATATAGCTTTTAGCACATAAAATCATTTTAGGCATCATTCCTAAAATAAACTAGTGCTTGTGTCAATTTAGGTGTACTACCTAACATATTTTAGACACACTCCTCATAATCATTACTTAGCATTCTAAGTTTAAGTCTAGAAATTTCCTACAAATTTCTAGTTCGCTTAAACTAATGCTCTGATACCAACTGTGACATCCCCATTTTCACGGCCAGAAAAGACCGATTTTGTTTATGCTTTATAAAAATCAGAGTACTTCTTTTAATAAAATGTTGCGGAATTTGTTCCCAGAAAAAAACATGATAAATACGTTATCAAAGCATTTCCGAAGAAATGTATTTTTAAAACATTTGGGATGTCATCGTCAATACATAAACATAAGCATAAACAGAACTTACATTCATTTACACTAGTGATCTACATCTCTTTTAAATCTCTCAGTGCAAAGTAGCTTCGTATCGACACTTGTGATACAAATACGCTGGAGTGAGTCAGGTTGGGAAAGTTGGTGAGCACATAAGGATTTCAACCCACAATAATATAATTATTATATTTAAACATCAAACAATCAACCCAATTACCCATCCCCATTATCTTCTTTACTCTTAAGGATCTATCCTAAGAGTCATCTATCATGCCTTCGTTTATTCCGAGGTCCCTCGCTTCCAGGGTTATAGGACTGGCACTAAGTCCATAGCTGCCAATGCTCGTTCGTAAAGCACTAATTCCATAGCTGCTATAGTTTATTCATCGGGTACTAAATCCATAGCTACCAGTGTTTATCTAGTAGGTACTAAGTCCATAGCTACCAATTCCTAACAGGTACTAAGTCCATAGCTACCAGTGTTCGTCCAATAGGCACTAAGTCCATAGCTGCCGATGTTGTTTATTAGGCACTAAGTCTATAGCTGCCGATGTTTACTCACATCATCTTTTATCTCTCATCATTCGTCTACCCATGTCATACCCAACATATTCGTAGATATAAAATACATATACAGTTTTACTTATTTAAAAACTATATAAAACATCCATTCCACACTCATCTCAAATAAACAACAATATATAAACACATAGCACGTATTTCATAGAAAATACTTCATATTTATGTGTTAGAAGAAAGTAAATATGCACTCACTTGATAAGACAATGATCGGACAGCACCTCGTCTCTTAAAATAAACTTTTCCGATAAAACCGGGATGTTTTCCTTGAAAACCGGGCTTCTCGCGGGCAGAGTTTCGGCTCGGAAACTTTACTTCTCGGGATCTTCGGGGCTTCGGGACTTTGCTTCGGGGCTCGGGATTAATACCGGGGCTTCGGGATAATTCTGGCACGAAAAACGAGGTAAAACGGGAGAGAGAGAAGAGAAAAATGGCAAAAGAATCGGCTGCCCTCGCATGCCCTTTTATAGGGGCGAAGCCTCGCATTACGCTGGGCGTAATGCTCCGGTACGCGGGGCGTACTCCGGATTCGTCATCGCTTACGTCATCGGAGCACTCGAGTGCGAGGCGGGTCTGCGCACCGAAGTACGCTGGGCGTACTCCGAGGTTACGCGGGGCGTACCCTTCGGATAAGCTTCGGTGTGCGTGCCATGAACTTCAAAAATTCATAACTTTCGCATACGAGTTCCGTTTTCGACGTTCTTTATATCCACATGTAGGTGAGATTATGTTCTACAACTTTCGATTAGACTCCGTCGTTGACTTCATTTTTATTATATTATTTTTAGTAGGCCGGGACAGGAAAACTCCGTTATAAATTCATAACTTCTTCATCCGACGTCCGTTTTCGTCTGTCTTTTTACCGTTGCACTACTATCAACAAGATCTTCGATTCTCGTTTAGATTGTTTCGGCTAAAAACCGCTCGATCTCAAATCGAGTATTCGGGTTGCATACCGCTAAGTCGAAACTTAGAAAAATCATAACTTCCTCATACGAAGTCAGATTTGTGCGTTTTTTATGGACGCTCTCGGTTTAACGTATTCTACGACTTTTGTTTAGATCGCTAAGGGTAAATATCGCTCTATCATAAATTCACTATTTACGCTTCCCGGTGCCGTGCCGGTTTTGCCGTAAAACTTCGACGGGTCATAACTTCTTCGTTATAACTCGGATTTCGGCGTTCTTTATATGTACGTAAACCTTGAGACATATTCTACAACTTGGTTAAGATTATTTATTCTAAATAATCTTTTGTCGAAAAGTCGTTTTCGACCCCTATTATCTCTAAATTGACTAGCCCGGATATACGGGCGTTACATCCGTTCTCAGTCAGGCTGGATATTTACCTTAATAAAGGAGCAGTAACTTGGAAAAGTTCCAAGCAAGAGACCGTAGCTGATTCAAAATGTGAATCAGAGTATATAGCTACGAGCGAAGCGTCAAAGGAGGCTATATGGTTGAAGAACTTCATTGGAGACCTTGGAGTTGTGCCCGCCATTAAGGAGCCTATAGAGACTTTCTGCAATAATGAAGGAGCGGTTGCCTTGACCACGGAACCAAGTGATCATGGAAGATCTAGGCATATCGACAGAAAATATCATTTTATCAGAGATCGAGTAGAAGAAGGACACCTCGTCATTAAGAGGGTATCATCAGAAGAAAATTCTGCTGATCCCCTCACAAAGGGTCTAAGTAGGATTAAGCACGTTCAGCATGCGAGGAGCATTGGTCTGAAGGATGATATTAATTTTAGTGATTAGATAGATATTTAGAAACTTGTAACAAATAAATGTAATTGACATTTGATGATTGTATAAATAGAGATTTATTTATTAGTATTGTTTACTATCTTTTGTCAATTGTTTATCTTTGTGTTTCAACTTTGCATGTTTTACTTCCCGAGTAATTGGATTATTCAAAACATCCACAGTCGATCATACTTTGGAAGTAAGTAGTGAATTAAGACCGTCATGAATTAGATTGTAGACTGTCTAAGTGCTTAGACATAGCGATGGTTTGCTGTAACATTCATGAGTACTTCTGAAATGGAGATTTGAGTATTGGATTAACCCACGCACAGATAATTACTTCATGGAATTTATCACGAGTAATTCTGAGACAATAATATCGTATAATCTTTAAACCGAGATATATGAGTTGTTGTTTACGAGTTGGTTGTGCATTGATAATGCGTAAACGCATCAGTAGCTTGATGTTATAAAACGTATTGTTGTGTACGATTTGATGAGTAAATAATACAAACATATAAGTCAAATTTTATCTGTTCCTTTTTCCCTAAGGGGAAAAGCGATATCTTGGGCCCCTCGATAATTTGATGTTGACTTATGTGTAAGGCCCGGTCAAGACTGAATTGATGTGTTTAATTAAGTTCTCTGTCATTACAAATCAGAAATCGGGAAACAAACTGTTGGACATTGAGAATGATTATGTTCCATGTCATTTGTCCACATGATATCTTGTAGAACGGAGGATTATATGATCTCTTATCTTAGGACACGTAACTGACTAGGTCAGAGTTCGACAACGGCTTTTGAGAGCTACAATGTGCTAGTCAATTTTTGAAGTTGTACTTACAATTATAGTTATTAGACTTATCCAAGTGGGAGACTGTTGGATTAGGCGTCTAAGCCCATAACTATAATTTGGTATATACTTGAATTGATAGTAGCACAGTCCTTTTGGGTTGCCTTCACTCTTGCAACTTGACAGGATGACTTTTGGAGAGAAGTTGAATTTATTATTTGGAATGATAAATTGATATGAATGATTTATTGATATGTTATGAAAATAATATATTAATTAGATATCATTTTATTTAATTGATATTTAATCATAAATTAATTTGGAATTAATTTTGGGATTAAAGGAATTAATTAAAAGTACAGGGGCTGTTTTGCAATTAATTGATAGTTATGAAATAGGGCACTTGGACTCCTTATATAGGAGTAGACGAAAATTATAGGGAGGACCTATAAGTTTTCGTCCAAGGCTTCTTGATGAGGAGTCCATGGGCTGCTTAGGCCTTAAGCAGGAAATTAGGGTTTCCACCTACAAACCCTAGCTTTAGGACTAAGCAACCTCAAGTATAAAAGGAGCCTAACCCTTTGGATTTTCGACCACTTTCTTTTAACCCTAGCATAGCCGAAATTCTGGTGCTATCTCCTTCTCTCTCCTCTCATCTTCTTGCAAAGAGTCTTTGTAAGCCATTAGAGGTGTCATATTTGAAGCACTTGCTCTCAAGAGTTCAAGATCTACAAGGATTAATTGTTATTAATACATAACAATTTAGGTATGTATCTAAACCCTAGTATTAGGTTAATTTCGATTTTTATAGATATATATATATATATATATATATATATATATATATATATATATATATATATATATATATATATATATATATATATATATTAGGGTTTCCCTTTTGTATTCAAGTTTGCATGTTCAACTAGTGAAAACATGGATCCAAGATTATAAGGATGCATGAACACATAGGATTTGTAGTTATGCTCAAAACCCATCACTCGTCGGCGTTGGAACGAAAGGGTGGTCTTTCTTGGAGGTGGAACGATTTTCATGGTGACGCTAAGGTTCCAATGCCTGATTACTTGGATAATATCGGCGGTGAATTTTCATAGTGATGGTCGTCGAAGAGAAATAAGATAGAAGGATCGAGTGAGGGATTTGGTGGAATTGAAATGAGAGAGAATTTTGAAATGAGAGAGAAGGTTCTAGATCTATATAACTTCTTTGTAGATTTATATATATATATATATATATATATATATATATATATATATTATCAATAATAATAATAGTAATAATAATAATAACAACAACAACAACAATATAAGCAGTGATATAATTAATAATCAATGCTATATGTTATATTAAATTATTTAGGCTTAGATACAACAAAAAGTTAGACAGCTCAGTGGTAAAACGTTTGAAATTATTCTATGAGGGAACCCAGGAGGTGCCGAGTTTGAAACTCCCCAGCTTGTGTGCGTGCATTTTTTAAGAAAGTGAATGACACCTCATCGTCTATGTGGTGATTCATCAGCCTCAATGTGTAGTGAATTAGGAGCATTTGATTTGGCATGCAGAATTGTAAGAACACAAAGAACACTGTGATTTGGGTGCTAAAAGATGCATTTGATCATTATGAGGAGATTACAAAAAAAGAATTAGATCGAGTCTACATAATTAACTCACTTAAAACTCTCTATGAACTACATCTCTCAAGACAAGTGGTATGCAACCCACTATATATAGAAGTGCTAACATGTCTCTCTCTCCCTCTCTCTCTCTCTCTCTCTCTCACTCATGTCACAAGGCTTCAATCCCATATGCAAGTGGGTCTTCAAGTCAAACCGTTACAAAGTGGGTATTTTCTGTCAATTCGTTGAAAGTGTGAGGATTTGAAGCAAACATTTTCCTTTCTTCCCCACTTCGCTTTCTAGATCACGAATAAGGACCATCACATGTCGAATTCTCAACCCACAAAATCCATCACAAATCGAAATTACCATCCACACATCGAAAAATTCCTATGACAACATATTGAAATTGTGTTCGACATCCAAATCGATCAACCCAAAGCGAAGCCAGTTCGACCATCAACCCAAAACACGACCTCATATGCGAATTCAATCGAAACGCGGCTTTTACATGTCGAAATTTTCGGGTGCACATTGAACGACTCCAACTTGGTACCACACAAAGGTGATTTCACTTCCAAGTTCAAAGGTGATTTCACTTCCAAGTTGTTTTCAACAGCGATTCGATTTGATGTGCCACAAGTCTAAACTGATTTCGACATCAATAAACCCTAGCAACATATCTCGAACCAATATTTTCCATTCGATTTTGTGGTTTCAATTCATCATAAGTCGAAATTGCAAAGTGCACATCGAACTACTCCATAATACACATCGAATTCCAAGTGTACACATCGAAATCCAAGCAAAACAATTTTCGACTTGTCAATATTCAAAAACACGATCGATGCGAACGACCAAAACCAGTCGAAATACGTTTGACTCCAAGAAGTCAACTCCAAATCGAATTCCTCAATTTGTTCATAAATGTGAACTGAACACCAACTTCAATCGATTTCACATTCTTCCTACAACCATACACATCGAAATCGACTCCCCCATATAGATGAATTCGATTCTTAATCAATTTTAGTCAATTCGACCCCAAGTGATGCTTATTCTATCCCAACTCTACATCATATGCGAATGAAGAGCATCACCAGCCGAAATTGATATTGAATTTAAGGCATTCGAAATCCAAATCAATTTCGAGACACAAACAAGAACTCTAATAAGAGCGTTTGATACCAAGAACACTACCCTAATCAATTTTGAAATACAATTCCAATCAAATACTATTTTGACACCAAACAACACTTGTTCGACTTCTATCAACCTGTTTCAACCTTCAATCCATTGAATCGACATTTAAGAATATGATTTTGTCTTTTTTTTGTTTGACTTTTCGATTTCAGTAGTAAACAAACACAAAATTCATGATTCTAACATCAATTTTCAAATCAAACAGAGATTATACAACTGTTCTTTATCATCTTCAACTGTTCTTGATCACGTTCTTCAAAACCAAAGTATCGATTGACAAATCTCAATTTCAACTTGATCATAATCGGCTCGTAATCAAACAAATCATACGCAATCGATTCACAAGTCCAGATTCGCAAACAACTCTAATCGATTATCAGGAATGTTGAAACGAAAACGAAAAGCACAATCGAAATATATAATCGAGACAAGAGCATCATAATGCGTAGTCATGTAAGCAGATGACGAACCAAAGTGATTTAAAGTCGAACATTGGATTTAATGATTTTTGGGCTCAAACAATGATGATATCGGATCGAAAGAATTATGGGCTCAAGATAGTCATGAACAGTAACAAATACGAAATATATGGGCTCAAATTGATTAATGAACAATGAACAGTAATTGATTGTTTTTAGGCCAGATTTTGATTCAAATGAACAATTGCAATCGAGAATTAAATCAAAAATAAGAAAATCGGATCAGATTAGATTGGGCTTGATCAATGAAAAGTTTTATTGGATCATAACAATTGGGTTTCAAAAAAGAATTTGATCCAATGAGTCAAAATGATCAAAAAATTCAATAACACAAGCACGATTCAAAGAGATTTTGAGAGATCATTGAGAGACTCACCATAATCGTTCAAATTGTGTTGAATGTAGCCAAATCAAGAACCATTTCTTCAAAAATCACTTTGATCTTCGAAGACCCGCTCTGATACCAAATGTAGTGAATTATGAGCATTTGATTTGGCATGCAGAATTGTAAGAACACAAAGAACATGGTGATTTGGGTGCTAAAAGATGCATTCGATCATTATGAGGAGATTACAAAAAAGGAACTATATATAGTATACATAATTAAGTCGCTCAAAACTCTCTATGAACTACATCTCTCAAGCACACTCTACAAGTGGTATGCAACCCACTATATATAGAGGTGCTAACATGCCTCTCTCTCTCTCTCTCTCTCTCTCTCTCTCTCATGTCACAAGGCTTCAATCCCATATGCAAGTGGATCTTCAAGTCAAAACATTACAAAGTCACTCCATGTATAATTTTGCACCTTAACACAATGTGGCACGCCACGTGTGCAGCAACCGGTTACCCAGCTGGGAAACATGGTAAAAGGGTAAAATCGCAAAATTTTATTAAAACTTACGGCTTTAATGAACCCAAAAAACCTCAAAAAATAATTCATTCTATTAAATAAAAAAAACATAATTTATAACATAAATATATATATATATTTTTTTATTTTTTGTAACATTATATTAAATAAAAAAACATAATTTATAACATAAATAAATTTTTTGAAAACACAAAAAAATAAAACCACATTTTATTAATTAAAAACATAGAAATTTAAAACATAAATTACTAAAATAAACATAAAACATAACAAATAAAACATTACACTACTTAATTAAAAAACATAAAAACCATAGACAAATACTACTCGTCGTCGTCACCGTCCTCAATGCCCTCATCCGCCTCGTCGTCACCGTCTGCATTCGCCTCGTCATCATCGCCCTCAACCTCTTCGTCTTCATCGTCATTTCCCCCTTGGAGTTGTCTTCCCCATATGTGTTCGTTCAAATCGTAACGTAGATTCTGATGTGTTTCACGATTTTGTATTTTCAAAACCCTAGAGAAGTATGTCGGGCTGCCAACTTGTATTACTGCCGGTGGATTAAGTATATCGTTCTCGGTATATGAACAAATAGCCATGCCCTCTTCTTCTATTATCATGTTATGTAAAATAACACAATCAGTCAACACCGTCGTTAGTTTTTCCCTATCCCATGTTCGTGTCGGATGTTTGATTATGTGACACTTTTGTTTTAGGACTCCAAAGGCTTGTTCCACATCCTTCCGTGCAGATTCCTGTGCTAACTTGAACAATTTTCGTTTTCATCGGCTGGCAATGAATATGACTTAACAATTGTAGCATACTCTGGATATATCCCATCACCTAGGTAATACTCATACTTATATTCATTTCCATTCACAACATATGACATGTCTGCTGCTTTACCCTGCAAAATATTGTTAAATAACGGAAACACTTGAAGCACATTCAGGTCATCGTTAGACCCCGCCATACCAAAGAATGCATGCCAAAACCATAGGTCATGTGAAACAACCGCCTCTAATATAACAGTCGAGACCCCATGATCACCTCGCGTGAATTGACCACGCCACGCATTGGGACAATTTGCCCACTCTCAATGTGTACAATTAATACTACCAAGCATCCTTGGAAAACCATGTTTAGCTTGATGCGTGACATACAACTGTTCGACATCACTTTTAGTCGGATGTCGCAAGTATATGTCACGGTAAAGCTCTATAACATACTCATAGAGAAGATATGTACATTCTCGACCCTTCCTCTCAGACATTTTCAAATACTCATCTGACGTGTCTGCGGTTATGTCATATCTCAATTGTCTAAGAGCGGCCGTACATTTTTGTATTGTAGTAAAACCACGTTTACCTCTAGCATCCCATCGTAATTGGAAAAATTCATAATTACGTTCCAAATCTCTAACTATACGTAAGAATAAATTTCTACTAATACAAAAACGTTCTTCAAATTTCGAAAGATCATATAAACTATCTGGGGCAAAATAATCATGTACCAATAGTTCATTTGCCGCCTCTCGATCCTGGTTGACCCATTTGCTATGTTTCTTCTCGTTGTGTGAACTTTCGCCTCTCTCACGAATCATGTCTTGTGTCGCAGACAATAGTGTGTACAATATCAGTTCGTCATCAGAATCGTTATCTGTTTTTTTTTTTGTTGGTTTTGAATGTGTGTGTTTGATTTGAAAGAGTTTATGGGTTTGGTTTTGGAAAATATATGTAAAATGGATGTATATACAGAGAGAAATTAAATTTAAAAAAAATAAATTTTATTAAATGCCCAAACTATCGAAAAAGTAACCAACCAATCAAATTACATGTCTTGTTTCGTCCTAGTAGCCACGCCACCACCAACCCACCAAAGCCGAGGCGGTGTTCACACGTCTCTCCACTCCGGACAGCCTATAATCAAACAAATCAAAAGACTTGAAGTGTCATCCACTGCTTATATCTGTCTTTGGGACACCTGTATCCCACTACCGGTTGTTCTTCGCTTTTCCCAATACACCGTCATTGCTACCAGGTGTTTCTCAGAGATATCGTTTTATAGTAGAAGGTATGGGGCATGTTGCATCTCGTTGTTGCGGAGGTGGAACATCCACAACGCCGTTAAGATGCATGAACACCATCCCCATTGCTTGTTAAGGGGGTGTTAAGTCAATTCTAGTTGTAACAAGCACGAAAGAAAACGATCAATTTGATTGGCCACTCTTTTCTGAACAGTAATATGACCAATTGACTATATATATAAAAAATTATTTATTTTTTTAACCTATAATAATGGGGATTTCTTTTCTCCTTTTTCCTCTTTTACGTGACTCTCTCTACTATCCCCAGCGTACCTGCTCTGCAATTCGGATCCTAACTTTGTTCTCCATCTAAATGGTTCTTCCACCGCCTCTTTCGACCATCGCATCACTAACGGTGTTAGAGAGCTCTCAGATTGAAGTTTGTTTTTCTCACCTTAACCCTAATCGTTTTTAATTTCTTTCTCAAATCAGCAATCGATGTATGATTTCTGCTTCAACTTTTTTTTTTTTTTTCTGAGCATAAGTTGCAATCAATCATGCAAAAAGAAAATTCGAGAGTGCTTGCATTTCTGAGGTATCTTCATATTTACAGCGGTGTATTTGTGGTTTTATTAGGTCTACTGATCCTCCGTTCAAAGAAAACCATGCCGCCGCCAAATGTTCTCCATTATCGTATGAATCAAGAGAACGAACAGGACTTACTGATCTTTTTAGTGTAAATGTGTCGTAGGTTATATGGTAAATAGAAGAGGGCATGGTTGCTTTGCCTTCTACTCACAGAAATCGCTTTTAATAGTGGTTATAATTTTGTATTTGTAGAAAGGGAAAAAGAAGTTTGCCCAGGAATAAGATTACAACAACGTAAGGAAGATCAAATATGTACTCTAAGAAATAGAGAGAAGGCGATGGATCCATTAAAGTAGATGGAGGCGATGTTGCTATTAGGGCTCATCATTTCTGGTATTTTCTGACCTTTATTATTGTTATAATCTGAGTTTTTTTTAACATTTTCTTTATTTTCTTTTGTTTTTGGGTTTTGATGAGCATGACATATTGGAACCTGGGATAACATAATGCATGCCAACTGATTGATGAAATGATTTGGTTTTTTTTTATACGGAGAGAAGTCACATTTTTAAATTGGAAAGATTTTGGTTTTTATTGTCATTTTTCCTTTATTGCCTCTAATATGCATGTAATGGAGTCTTCATGGTTTTCTGAAAAAACGCTCCTCACTATTCTTCAAATCGGGGATGGTTATCCTTCATTCCATGATAATATGTATTTAGTCAATAAGAAATAGTCATATATATGGCAATATGGTATCTGTTCAAGTGGTGGAAGTAGATGAAAGACCTCATGATGATGAAATAAGTATTAGGAGTTTGAAAAATCAACAAGTAGTGAATGTGATCTCTTCTATGGAGATTATGGTAGAAGCAGTTCATGATAACAGTGCATCTAGTCTGTGATCATCTGATGAAGTGAATGAACATATATATTAGGAGAAAGAAGGTGATGAGGTGGCAACATTAGTTTCAGAAACAAGTTATTCTTTTGAAGATCATTGCATAAAGGTCTGAGATTGATGTCATGAGTTTATGATGGAAGAGAGTCAGCCAAAAGAACCTGTTGACTGATTGTAGACAAATTTGAGCCTCGTCCCTTATTAGTTGTTAACTTGTTATATCTTAATGAATTACCTTCAATTTCAAAGGAAAATGGAAAAACAGTTCCTGAAAAATCTTATCTATTGGTTTACGATGATGTAAAATTGTTATGATTTTAATTGGGATTCTTGTTATCTAATTATGTGTTGATATTGGTCCACTGGGTTGTACTCCTAAAGAGCTTACATTACATGAACAAAATGCTACTGACCTTGGCAGATTTGGATACTTCAGACAAACTTTTTAACAAAAGGCTTTCATAAAATGTGCAAAGAGTTGAGGTCGTTATTGAAAGATGCACTTATTGTGTATGTGGATATGTTATATATACACCATCAAATACAATCTCTTCACAAAGCCCTCAAAATATGGTAATTAAACCAATTAGTTTGCTTCGGCTCATATAGTGTGTGGATGATGATGAGACTAATGGTGTTTTGTGGGTTGACAAGATTCATAAAACTATTCAAGTCATGCTATGGGTATGGAGGGCCTCCCAATAATTATAATTTATTAATTTCAAATCCACATGCCGGCAACCGGGATACAACATTATGCAATAATATAACCATCAATGTCCTAGCAGTTAACATGATGAAATTTTGAATAAGATTTTAATAAAGCAACAGTATGAGATTTGGTTTCCTCCTGCTTGGTTTTGACTTTTGAAGGCTCCATGTCACACTTGTCTGCCACTCCCTATAAGAAATGTCGACTCTTTCTTTGCATGTTCTTTTCCCCTCGTCATTGTTAAGGATAGAAAAGACTCCAAGCTATGCAAGTATGAAGAAATAAGGCTGTTGTGATTAGTGATAAATACAAAGGCATGAGACTCTTTAGACATTGCTTGGGTCGAGTGAAGTAAAGACCGGCTACTTATAATATAAAGATCCCTCTCTGCACACTTTAGATATAATGAAAACCTTTAGTTTAGGAGTCATTCAGGCTAGATCTAAAAAAAAGAACATAGCCTTCGTATGATCCCTTGCTAGTACCCTATCTTGAGCAAGAAAGTGTTCGGTAGGAAAAGACTCGAAGAAATGGGATTCGAACTCATGCATGATGCAATCTTCTTGTATGTCGATTTAGCAAACCAATGTCTTAAGCCCTTGTGCTATCCCCCCATGATCAGATCAGATAGCCCTTTGGGCAACCAACCCATTTCGCTCTATCATTTCTTCTTTCTTTCCTAGCCTACTCAAAAACTATTTAGGAAGGGCTATGTCTACTATAGCATTGAACTTTGATTTTATTTTTAGAATTCTCTTCATAAACCTCCATGGGTCGTGCTTAGCACGACATATATAAAAATATTATATAAAAAAATTTAAATATTATTTAAATTATTTAAAAAAGTAAAATTCAAATTATATAAAAATATTATTATATTAAAAAAGAAATGAATGGGTCAAAGAAACACCACATGGTCCGTGAGTTTAAGTTCCAATTCGTCCATTTAAAATTCTCATATATATATATATATATATATATATATATATATATATATATATATATATATATATATATATATATATATATATATATATATATATACACACACACTAGCCATTTGTCCGCGCCAAACGACAGACACTAATAGGGGGGGGGGGGGTCAAGAACCAAAGATTAGTGTTCTTTTGGTGGTTTGTTCCTTTTACGTTCGAGTATTCAGTTTTTGGGTAATTTCATTCGGGTGCAATTAATTCTTGTACATATTGCAGTACTGAAATGAGTCACTAAGACCAGTCTCGATCTCAGTCTCCATCAGTTGAATTAACATATTATGACATGTGTTGTCATCACTCCTTCAATTATTTTATAATCAGATCTATTAACATTGTTTTGGTTTACTTGGGGATATTTTTATGACATAAATGATTGTTTTGGTTTACTTGGGGATATTTTTATGACATAAATGATATGGAAGATAACAATTAAAAACCATATAGTCCACTTTGACTACACGAATAGAAAGTATATTGTTATAAATTAACTAAATACCATGTATAGATAGAAAGTATATTGTTATGAATAAAAACTGAAATCTAAAGTACATAGCTATTACATGAGAATATATTAAAAATTAGAAAGTACAATGTTGTTACAATATTTATTAAAAAATTAAAAAGAACAACTCCAAACTAAATTACTGTTAAAAAAATAAAAATAAAAAAATCTGGTTGGCTGTTTTTCAGCTACTTTGACATGTTACATCCGTGCTACTTTTATATGAGCAAGATTATGTTCCTGATGGCCATTATATGCTAACAACCAAACCCATGATACATATAATGGCGACTCTTGTAAATGGCTCATTTTTCCTTAAAAAAGTTGCAGGTAGGAATTAAAGAAAATAAATAAAAACGTGATTAAATAAACTTTATGTAATGCTTAACTATCTGTACTCGTTCTATTGGTGGTAAGTATATTTATTTATTAATATTTTGGTAAACAATAGTCCATTGTTCGATAAATATCAATTATTTTTAAATATATAATCACCTATAATCTATTCTATTGTAACTTAAAGCAAAAAAATATATATAATTTACCATATTAACTCTTATGCTTCATATAAACACTTGTAGCTTCTTCCATAAGGTCCTATTACATAACTTCTTGAATAATAAGCCAACACATTTTCCATCAGCTGGCTTCTAGATAAAGCAGGATCTTTCATCTACAAACTCCACAACATCCTCAACCATGAACCGTGTCATTTATCTTCTTCTATATCGCCTTCAAGTCTTCAAATCTGATTCACTTTCCAAGATTGCTTTTAATTCGGATAATTCTATTCAGTAAAAAGAATAATAAGAACGGGGAAATTTATTTTTGTAATTAAAATACAGGTAAAATAAAAACATCAACGCACAATGTGTTGAACCTTTTGAGTAAATTAGGGTCTATTACACCTTTATATACAATACAAATAAATACATGAATTGGTCTAATAAGAAAGTGAACATCCTTTGTGTAAAGCTCCCCAAACAGATTCTTAACCACCCAATGGAGAACAGGTCTCTCCCTCACTCAAGAACTAATAACGTTGTATCTCATTTACAATTAATCCCCAAACTGATAATAAAGAAAGCATGTATTGGTCCTTTAGTCCATAAGAGTGATAAACAATTTGTAGAAGCATCGGTTATTTATCAAAGGTAAAAAACAAGGCATATGAATTTTGAAGTTCAAAAGTAAAATGTGAGAAATTTAATTAAAAAGGCTTTTGTTGGTATCTCTATTCTTTACGAGTCTTTGCCTATAGATTTTTGCTTGGAAAAACATCGAAAGAAGCATATCGAAAGAAGCATATATCCATGTGTACCTACACAAAAGAAATAAATAAAATGTATTACTTTGCTGCAAGATGTTAAAAAAACTAACCATCTTGCAAGTGATGGAAATTAGGCCATCTAGAACTCAAAGAAAGAAAACCTACCATCCTAAAGATACAAAATCGAAACCCACCAGATATGGAAGTGTTTTATGAAGGTTCTAAAGAGGTAGCAACAATGGGGGTGGTTCTACCTGCTTGAAGATACATAATCGAAAAACATACCTTAAGTATATGTATGAATCTATAGAAGTTTTCTACAATACAAAAGGTATGTCATTAGAGAGAATGTCAGAATCTATAAATGTAAACCCTTAACCTCAATATAGATAGTTTCATCTGTCGGGGTCGAATTGGTCTGATTGTTGTTCATCTTCATTAAAGATGTGCAAGCCTGATTTGTTTTACATTAGAAAAAATCATAACCAATATCATCAAAGAAAAGAAGAGTAAATCAAAAAGTAAACTTACTTATTTTTTATATATCCCAATAACACTTTGGTCGACTAAGAACATTTCTTAAATGTGAGGCAATGAGTTCAAATGCTTTATGCATACCTTCACATTCCCATGTACATATACAACACCTCAGGGAGAGCAATTACAAGGAGGTTTTCTATACAAACACATGCCAATTATGCTCCAAAATTGAAAAAAATAAAAAATAAAGATGAAAACTAACGGTCAGTGAAGTGTTGGACCATTTGACAAAATATATTACCTTTATGTTGGTCCTTTGATACCATGCTTGATGACGAGTTATCTTCATACCTATAATAGACATAACATGATAAAACATCAAAATAGAGTTAAAAATGACAAACAAAAACTAATTAAACTCAAATATCTTAATATATTACTAAAAAAAAGCATTTATTCGACTAAACATAGATAGGACTCGAGAAATCAATAATCAATAAGTCACACGGCTCATTTGTAGAAGCAGATGAGGAACCAGAAAAAAATGAGAAATCAATATATGAAAAATCAAACCTACAAAATCGAAGTACCAAAATCTCTTTCAAATAAAAGAATATAAAAAATCGATGAAAAATGCATACGGGTTCAATGGTTTGTCTTCAATGTCAGATGAAAACTTGAAATGGTTTTTTATGATATGGGTTCAGGGTTAGGGTTCGGTTGTGGCTGATGGCCATGGAACTGGAGAGCATTTGGAGGAGACAGATTTGGCAATTGGTGGTGGGTTGTAGGCAGATTAGGGTTTCGAACAAAGATGGAAGGGGTGAGAAACCAACAGGTTTTTCAAGGCTGAACAAAATCAAGACTAATGGTGGGTTTTCTATGGTGGTGGTGGTCGCGGTAAAGCAATGGCAGATCTGAGTTCCTGGATTTTGGTGTTTGTTGGTGGTTCGGAGATGGAGTGGCGAATGGGTCTTGAACCTGTTCGCCAGAGGTAGTAGAATACTGATGGAGACGGAGGTGTTTGGTGTGAAGGTTGCCGATTAGGGAAGATAGAAGGAGGGAGAGGTGGTGGTTTCCTTGAACTGGTGATAGATATTATTTTGATGGTTGGGACGATGGCTGATCGTGATGATTAAATACCTAAATCATTTGTAGGTAACAAATCCCCGTTCTTCCTTCCGTATTTATTGTTTTTTTTTATTTGAATGGGTCTTGCTAAAAACTGGGGATATATCGGAGCCCGTATTATTTTTCTTGACTTTTTCAGATGTTGAACCAATTAAAATTCATGATTTTGTAATGCATAAAGTTATTATACATGATGCACTAATGGCTTGTACCTCTTAATTTTCAGCATTTCACTAAATATGTATATTAAGGTATTATATATATACTATCTTATTATACAAACCTTACTATTTCTAAAAATAGATTTAAGACGTCCAAACCTTTAAGCTGAATGTACAAACATTTATCAACAAATTACAAAATACAATGCATTAAGTACAAATGTAAAATTAATATTGAAACATTCAAACCTACATCCTTATCTTACCCAATATAGAGGATTTAAATTTTAAAAAAAATCATATTTTTTGACTAGAATGAGTCAACATAACTTTTGAATATATATATATATATATATATATATATATATATATATATATATATATATATATATATATATATATATATATATATCTTAATACCTTAATAAGCATTTACCCTCAAATGCTGAATTTTAAGAGGTACAGTTATTAAAACATAATATACAACAAGTTTATGCATTGCAGAAAAATCAGATCTTATCGAGTTATTGAATTAGGCAGAATTTGAATAAGTCAATAAGTTTTCGACTCTTATCTTCTAATTGAATTGGTCAAATATAACCAATATTCCTGAAAGTTCGGCCAGTTGAATCGGTGAGGAGGGAATACATTTTATATATTATTAGCGTACACCCACCTACAATAGAAAAGCTTTCTTTCTCTTCTAATGTCTTCTTCTTTAGATTAAAACCTGAAATCCTTTAAAATAAAACCGATTTCATTGTTTTTGAATTTTGTATTAATACTAATTTGGTTTTTTTTTTGTGCAGGTGAAAATGAAATCTGCCTCTGGCAAAGGAGCAGCAGCGGTAAAAGTATCTGGTGACTTTGGGGAAGCTACCAAAAAGGTTCAAGACTTGTGTCTCTTAGCTGTCTCTTCTTTCTTGATCTACCACCATCAATACCATGCCAAACACCACCATCAACCAAGAAAACTACCACGACATTCGACGAACACAAGCACCGAACACTCTTCTCCAGTTGCCGACAAACCTCGCACCACAACCCTTGTGAGCCCCCCACCATCGACTTTCCTATTTCATGTTTGATTTAGGTTTTTTACCGTGAAAACTCACCTTGTCAACCCATATAAATGGTTTTACTAGTACACCATCTCTATTATCTTTACATTCTTCCTATGTTCTCTTTTGATTTACAAAGCCCTAATTTAAATTCTAGCAGTAAATTGAAAACCAAATGATAAATTGGAACCCAATTGGATTTATTATATGATTGAATGATGCTTGGCTTATGATAGGGGGAAAGTGAATTCGTCACACAACATTGAAGGCATAAGGAATGGTAGTTCATCATAGTTTCATATGAGGTATTATTGTTGGATCCCATGTTTTTTTAACATTTCTACTCATCTCAAATTATGGATATCAAGAAAAAACACAGTCGGATTAGGAAGAACAAATAAGTATGAGGAAGCAGCAAAATGGTGAAGATTTTATTTTATAATCGCATTTATTTTACCTGTATGTCACACCCCAAAACCGGAACGGCGGAATCGTTCAGGGGTGGAGGACGTCATGTTTAGTATCACGAGATATGTATATGGTAAGCAAGTAATGAACAACCATTTCATTTCGAAAGAAAGTGTTTACAATGTGTGGGTTCACAAAACATAGAATTCATACACAAATAACAAAACAAGACTTGAAGCTATAATGCTCCATCTTCTGAATCCCCAACACGAGCACATGTCTAATAGTCTCCTGAGAATACAAGTTATTTGAAAGAGTTGATCAACAATTAAGCTGGTGAGTTCATAAGATTTTAGTGATATGAGTAAGTTGTAAAGCGTTGTTAAAAATGTAGATGTAAAATAATGTTGAAAATGTAGTTGAAACATGTAGTTGTAAAATGTTGTAAGTTGTAAGTTTTGTTTTGAAAAGTTCGCCTGTTCCTCTAGCAAATCTTATATTTCCTACCTTGATGGAAGTTTAAGTAAAATGACACTACAACCCTTTCTATGGGTACTAAGTGGGTACAAGTTATATAGGACTCGGAGTAAACAAACAATCGATTGTGCGCATCTGCCCCAAACTCACAACCAAACGAGGAACAGAAATTAAGGCGGATAGCACACATCCCATTGTTTGTTAGATCGTCCTCATATATAACCCTGATGTAGTCACTTGTTACTCATGGAGTTAATTGTAATGGTTCCTTTATATATAATAAAACGTTCTTTAAGAAAACATATTTTTCTTATAGTAAAATGGTGACCACAGTGACTACTTTTATAATAGCTTAGTTTATACTGCTATATATAATCTAATATCGGATAGAAAGTTAATTGAGCGAATCTGCCCTAAGCCCACAACCAAACGAGGAACAGGAAGTAAGGCGGAAAGCACACATCCAACTACCTATTGGGTATTAGTTTTATGTATAAAGTGGTACTGTCACTTTATGAAAGTAATGGGAAATGTAAGTACACAGTTGTCGTTTATAATGACATGTGGATGTACTAATAACCTAAAAACATATTTGTTTTATTACGGTTATAATGTGAAGGCTATAACCCCTACTAAACGCTCTCCCTGTCAAGAGATTAAGGGAACCAAACGCGACCTCTGCAAATTCTTGCAAGTCGTGTAATTCACATTAAAGTATATGATCATGTATACCCAATATAACTATCACCTTTTGTTTAAAACAATGAGGTAGTGATTCATTGGTATAATTAGATCTTGTATGTGTTCTCATGCTATAGCAACCTAACTTGTTTGTTTTGTACTGTATATTGTACGTTCTGTTTGTTTCTCGTAATTGTGTGTTCTCTCTGTATGGTATTGTTTGATTCTCTTCACTATATGTTTGACTCATGTAAGAACTGACTCTTTGTATGCTTCATTGTACTAGAAGTAATGAATATCATTCTCCTAAACTATACCTATTATAGTTTACTAATGTTCTACTTGGACTGTTACTGAAAAGACTCGTTTATCTACTAAGTTATGCTTGTACTTTAAAAACAGAGTTTTGTATAACTATAAAGTAACATAACTTTAAAAGAGTTTTTGAAATGTTTTGACAACTTATAAATGACATAAGTAACATTTTGAAAGATGTTTATAACAAACATTTACACAACTATCATTGTGTTCAACTTGTATTCCCCCCCTTAAACAATTAAAATAGTTAAAAGATTCATTACGGGGTATGAACTCACCTGATATGGGTGATTCAAACGGGTATGCGTGTAAGGATGAGAAGTTCCACGAATGAAGTCCCGAGACACAATAAGTCCTAAATGACATATAAGGACACATATTGACATGAATATAGTGTTTATAAACAACTATATGAAAGGAAACACCTTCCGGGACTAGGAAACACTTTGACCAAGTGTTGGAATCACATGTGATTCAACAAAGGAAAGTGAAATGGCACTAACATGTGTTTACGGTTTAGGGTTTACGGTCCTAATGGGTTTACGGCCGTAAACCCATGGTAACTTCTACCATTTGGTGTTTTAAGGTCTAACAAGTCAAGGTTAAGCATACTATGATCAAGTCCAAGCCTTAGGAAGTAATTGTGGCACCATTGCACCACCTTTTAGAGTTTACGGCCCATGGACCATTCCTCATGAGTTAACGACCGTAAACTCATGGTCAAACATGGCTAAGTGCAAATCTGAAGGCTAGGGATGCTTTAAGGACTTTTGCTCTATACTTGTATGAGGAAGACCACCTCAAATGAGGCTTTTGATGAGTTTACGGCCCAAAGGGGTTTACGGCCGTAAACTCATGGTCATAATGGATTTGAGTGAAGTTTAAGGTCCTTAAATCATCAAGGAAGGGTTATGGGTCACTTGCCTTGCATCTTATAGGGTTTATGGCCAATACATGCTTCAACATTGAGTTTACGGCCAAGGGAAATCTTGGGCCGTAAACTCATGATCTTCATGGGAAAAGGCATGTTTCAAGTCTCTAAGCATGGATACTAACTAGATATGAAGTATAGGGAAGTGTACTTACGATCTAGAAGCTTGAAATGGTTGATATTGGCCAAGAACACTAGTGTGTGTTTTTGGTGTTCTTGGTGAAACTTGAAGATCTAAGAAAAGAGTGATTTCTATGGATGAAATCATGGAAGGATACTAGATTAAGTGATGTATCAACAAATCTAGGAAGAATACTTACTTATGTGAAGATCTTGGAAGGAAAACTTGATGATACTTGAGAGGATTTGAAGGAAAATCGGCCAAGGAAGGAAGAAATGAGAAGAAATGACCAAATGCCTTATATATGCACTTGAGTTTACGGCCACATGAGTTTACGGCCGTAAACTCATGGTCTTGTGGCCGTGAACTCATTTAGATGAGGTTAAGGTTTGCTTTGCTACACTGTGGTTCTAGTAGGTACTTTCTGACACTTAATCCTTAAGTGTATTAGGCTCAAAACTCCTTAGGATGACCTTTAACCGGGCTAGAACTCAGTACCAATGAGTTTGACACTCATTTGAGTTGATTGACTGGGCTTTAAAATCAAAAAAATTTCCGGGTTGTCACATCATCCCCCCGTTAGATGGAATTTCGTCCCGAAATTAGCTTTCTTAGCATTACTACTGGGGTTACGCTCCTCTGATTGGCAGAATACCTACTCATAAACCTGGCAACCTTGCTCTGGTGTTCATGATAGGATTCGTACTTGGTCCATCTATCACTACCTCGTGTATACAAGTCGTATATAATTAGGGTTAGTAAGACGGTCGGATGTGCGACTCTGCCCCAGGTCCACAACCAAACAAGGAACAGGAGATAGGGCGGAAACACACATACTAAATCTGCGTAATCATAATCATATACCACCCTCGCGTATACACTAAACAGTGATAGGTGGGCTGTATTCGTCCTTAGCCTCTGTGCTCGAACTTGGTCTGCTGGACGAGTGGTATTTCGTGACGGTCTGCGGATATCTGACGATAAGGCTTTGGAGGACAAACTACTCTTCGCACGAGTACTTCGGGGTTTAGAATACGAAAGATAAAATCGAGGTTTAGGTCGGACTTTCGATACGAACGACGAAAGTTTCGAGAACTTGCCGATCGAGGCGATATAAACATATGAACTCAGTATGGTGAGGACCACGCCAACTTATGACGAATAAAAGTAACGGACTCTTTGCCGAACAAAGTTTTGGTCAAATGAAAGAAACGTCTGCTATACGACGATGTATCCCTTGCATGATCGATACTGTACTCCTAGTATGTTCGACAATGTACTCTTTGTAAATGTTCCCGTGTTTCATGTTTCCACTTTGATGTTAACACTCCTACGTATCGTACCGCTATGTGCGCATACATACAAACGAAAGTGCTCTAATAACTGGTGGGGATACTTTATCTCATAATCCTCATTGGTACCACTACAATCGCCTGCCATATACAAGTTACGAATATTTAAGATGAACCAGGCAGTCGACTGAGTAACTCTGCCTCAAATCCTCAACCAATTAAGGAATGGGGACCTAAGCGGAGTCACTCACTCTAAGTCTGCAACATCTTAGTTGTGCACAACCCTGATGTATATGGTAAGCCATAATAGCTTCTCTTAAGGGATCTTTTAGTTCTCTTGAATACTGTGACCTATTTCAACATGTGAGTTATTATAATTACTTTTTAGGTGTTATCCCCAAATTTTAATCTTATATGAATATAAATTAATTTTAAAAGCAATTACTATTTCGAAAACGTACCGCTACTCGTCGACGACTCCGGGGTAGATTCTCCTGCGGTGATCATCAGAATGCGTCCATCCGCGCCTGAGTTCTTTACTATCGGGCAGTTCCTCTGAAAATGTCCAGCCTCACCACAGCTATAGCAGGCTTGGTTTTCGTCAGCTCCGGGGACTTGGGAGATCGGTTGAGCCGGTGCCCTGCAGAAACGGACTGTGTGTCCCTTTCTGTGGCAGTTCAGACACTACATTTCCCGGCATACTCCGGTGTGGTGAAAGTTGCACTTTCCACACTTCAGAAGGTTTCCAGCATATCGACTGGCAGGTGCTGAAGCAGTAGGCGTCGTAGCGGCGTACATAGTACTCACTCGTTGCTCTTGCGGGGTGTCTTGTGTTGTTCGCTTCTTATTACTCTTGTTCCCCGACTTCTGATTATAGTCCTCTTCCCTCGATGGCTTGGGAATAGGGACTTTTACACCATGGCGGACTCCATGGTCGATGAGTCGCTGAGCCAGGTGTTTAGTACTATCGAACGTGGCTAGGTTAGAAGACAACACATTCCCTTGGGTCGGAGCAGTTAGACCCCAAATGTATCTTTCTATCTTCTTGCTCTCCGGGGTAACCATCCCGGGGCATAGAGCTGCTAGCTCGCTAAATCGGTCAGTATAGGTCACTATGCCTGAGCCGACCATAGTGAGATCCCACAGCTCTTGCTCCAGCTTTTGAATTTCGCCTAACGGGCAGTATTCCTCCCGCATTAACTCTTTTAGGTTTTCCCAACCTATTGAGTTAGCCACTGATAGGGTCAGTGACTTAACATGGCTGTTCCACCATGTTAGGGCCTTGCCAGAGAAGGTGCAGGCAGCAAACTTCACTTTGCTTCCTTCTGGGCATAAACAGATTTCGAAGATCGACTCTGTTTTCTCGAACCATTGCATGAGGGAAATGACTCCTTCAGTCCTATTAAAGGACAATGGCTGGTAATTGGTGAAGTCCTTGTAGGAGAACTCTCTCGACCACACGAGGACCTCACCTCGAGTAGAATCAGTAGGCGTTCCACCTCCACTGGTACTGATGGAGTGAAATTGAGCCATGGCTGTTGCCACAGCCGCGGCCACTGCAGCGTTTATAGTTGCCATATCGATCTGCGAAGGAGGCGGCGTTGGAGTTATCGGAGTAGTGCGTCTACTAGATCTGTGAGGAGGCATCTTTGCTAAAAGAATACAAAGACGAGACAGAATAAGTCTAAAGCAATGGACACAAGCCGAAACCTGAAAAGACAAGGTTATCCTAGTTCTGGATGTATCGGGTCCTGACTTCCACAAGGTTCTAGAAACAATTCATAAAAGAGTCTATACCTAATAAACTCTATGAATTTGAGATAACTATCCTCGAATGAATATCTGTTTCCTGAATAACTGTTACCAGCTGCATGTAAGAAAATAATCTTAACATATAATGTGAGCAGTGTTTCCACTCGCTCATTAAATTAACCAGATTATTATTTATTAGTGTGACGTGAAAGACGTTTTGGTTACTTCGGCTGATCCCTCTTTGCAAACTTCTCATGAACTTGTTCTTGTTCCTCCTGGACTCTTCTGTTGTCTACTATGAGGAAGTGGTTACATCTATTTGGGCTTGTCGTGCGAGAATGAAAGTGACTAAAGAATCTATGAGCTTTAAGGTAACTTTATGGGGTGATCCTTACGGGGTCCTCCTATAATTGTACAATGTATACAAGTTTGTATATAATTGAAGATTAAATAGACTTTCGAATAAGTTATCCTACTCCAAAACTACACCCTTAAGAGGAATGGATAGTGAAGCGTAGACCAAGATTCTAAGTCTATAAGATCTTGATTATATATAAAACTTTAGGAATATACCTTGCAAGATTATAGACCTATCCGTAAGGGTCTTTTAAGTTATCACTTAGGTTATTTATATGGACTAAAATACTCCTATAGTATTCTAACGTAATGTACTTGTTCTGGTGTTCAGGTAAGTTTTAACACTGTTGCAACACCACATCATTCCCAAACACATGTCGGTCACATCTCGAATGAATATAGTTGATCAGGCTATATTGATCCTAGCTATGATTACATAACTGTTCAGGTTGACGACAGTGCCCAACCTTTAAATACTTTTAGTTATGTTCTCCTCGTGACACTAGTCCTATTATGTACATGTATAAGCAAGTAGGTATATTTTTATAACCTATAGTTATATTCTAAAAACATATCATTATCCAGAGCACTTAAGCCCCATTGTATTTATAGTTGTATATCTTTTATCGGTTGATATACTTAGTTCACTATAAACAATGCTCTGATACCAATCTGTCACACCCCAAAACCGGAACGGCGGAATCGTTCAGGGGTGGAGGACGTCATGTTTAGTATCACGAGATATGTATATGGTAAGCAAGTAATGAACAACCATTTCATTTCGAAAGAAAGTGTTTACAATGTGTGGGTTCACAAAACATAGAATTCATACACAAATAACAAAACAAGACTTGAAGCTATAATGCTCCATCTTCTGAATCCCCAGCACGAGCACCTGTCTAATAGTCTCCTGAGAATACAAGTTATTTGAAAGAGTTGATCAGCAATTAAGCTGGTGAGTTCATAAGATTTTAGTGATATGAGTAAGTTGTAAAGTGTTGTTAAAAATGTAGATGTAAAATAGTGTTGAAAATGTAGTTGAAACATGTAGTTGTAAAATGTTGTAAGTTGTAAGTTCTGTTTTGAAAAGTTCGCCTGTTCCTCTAGCAAATCTTATATTTCCTACCTTGATGGAAGTTTAAGTAAAATGACACTACAACCCTTTCTATGGGTACTAAGTGGGTACAAGTTATATAGGACTCGGAGTAAACAAACAATCGATTGTGCGCATCTGCCCCAAACTCACAACCAAACGAGGAACGGAAATTAAGGCAGATAGCACACATCCCATTGTTTGTTAGATCGTCGTCATATATAACCCTGGTGTAGTCACTTGTTACTCATGGAGTTAATTGTAATGGTTCCTTTATATCTAATAAAACGTTCTTTAAGAAAACTTATTTTTCTTATAGTAAAATGGTAACCACAGTGACTACTTTTATAATAGCTTAGTTTATACTGCTATATATAATCTAATATCGGATAGAAAGTTAATTGATCGAATATGCCCTAAGCCCACAACCAAACGAGGAACAGGAAGTAAGGCGGAAAGCACACATCCAACTACCTATTGGGTATTAGTTTTATGTATAAACATGATGTATAAACTAAGGTATTATAGAATTACTCACTTAAGGTCCTTTAAATTTAACTAGTTTAATAAAATGGATTAAACCCTTTACTGGGAAGTTTCTAGTTTTGTATACCAAAAGTACTGATTTTGGAAAGTATGTTTTGTACTAGAAAAACTGTGCTTTGACTCTGTGTCCTATATCCTGACCCATACCTGGTACCCTTATGATGACTTAGTGTATACTAAGCATACATATATTTAGAATCGGATAGAAAATAGATTGGGTGAATTCGTTCCAAGCCCACAACCAAACAAGGAACAGGAAATGAAGCGGAGAGCACACATCCTATTACCTGTCGGACTCTATTGGTATATATATATCCTGTGATGTATACATTAAGGAATCATAAGACTAGCATTATGGTCCTTTCTTTTAGACGTAGCCTTCTACCAAGGCATCTTCTGTTATGTGCTAGAATCGACTGTTCCGTTTGTCGTTTGTTAAAAATGTATATTTTCCCTAGTTTATAACTATCTTGACTCGAAAAATAGTTTGAGTTTGACTTTCAAGTGGTACTGTCACTTTATGAAAGTAATGGGAAATGTAAGTACACAGTTGTCGTTTATAATGACATGCGGATGTACTAATAACCTAAAAAACATATTTGTTTTATTACAGTTATAATGTGAAGGCTAGAACCCCTACTAAACGCTCTCCCTGTCAAGAGATTAAGGGAACCAAACGCGACCTCTGCAAATTCTTGCAAGCTGTGTAATTCACATTAAAGTATATGATCATGTATACCCAATATAACTATCACCTTTTGTTTAAAACAATGAGTTAGTGATTCATTGGTATAATTAGATCCTGTATGTGTTCTCATGCTATAGCAACCTAACTTGTTTGTTTTGTATTGTATATTGTACGTTCTGTTTGTTTCTCGTAATTGTGTGTTTTCTCTGTATGGTATAGTTTGATTCTCTTCACTATATGTTTGACTCATGTAAGAACTGACTCTTTGTGTGCTTCATTGTACTAGAAGTAATAAATAGCATTCTCCTAAACTATACCTATTATAGTTTACTAATGTTCTACTTGGACTGTTACTGAAAAGACTCGTTTATCTACTAAGTTATGCTTGTACTTTAAAAACAGAGTTTTGTATAACTATAAAGTAACATAACTTTAAAAGAGTTTTTGAAATGTTTTGACAACTTATAAATGACATAAGTAACATCTTGAAAGATGTTTATAACAAACATTTACACAATTATCATTGTGTTCAACTTGTATTCCCCCCATTAAACAGTTAAAACAGTTAAAAGATTCATTACTGGGTATGAACTCACCTGATATGGGTGATTCAAACGGGTATGCGTGTAAGGATGAGAAGTTCCACGAATGAAGTCCCGAGACACAATAAGTCCTAAATGACATATAAGGACACATATTGACATGAATATAGTGTTTATAAACAACTATATGAAAGGAAACACCTTCCGGGACTAGGAAACACTTTCACCAAGTGTTGGAATCACATGTGATTCAACAAAGGAATATGAAATGGCACTAACATGTGTTTACGGTTTAGGGTTTACGGTCCTAATGGGTTTACGATCGTAAACCCATGGTAACTTCTACCATTTGGTGTTTTAAGGTCTAACAAGTCAAGGTTAAGCATACTATGATCAAGTCCAAGCCTTAGGAAGTAATCGTGGCACCATTGCACCACCTTTTAGAGTTTACGGCCCATGGACCATTCCTCATGAGTTTACGGCCGTAAACTCATGGTCAAACATGGCTAAGTGCAAATCTGAAGGCTAGGGATGCTATAAGGACTTTTGCTCTATACTTGTATGAGGAAGACCACCGCAAATGAGGCTTTTGATGAGTTTACGGCCCAAAGGGGTTTACGGTCGTAAACTCATGGTCATAATGGATTTGAGTGAAGTTTAAGGTCCTTAAATCATCAAGGAAGGGTTCTGGGTCACTTGCCTTGCATCTTATAGGGTTTATGGCCAATACATGCTTCAACATTGAGTTTACGGCCAAGGGAGATCTTGGGCCGTAAACTCATGATCTTTATGGGAAAAGGCATGTTTCAAGTCTCTAAGCATGGATACTAACTAGATATGATGTATAGGGAAGTGTACTTACGATATAAAAGCTTGAAATGGTTGATATTGGTCAAGAACACTAGTGTGTGTTCATGGTGTTCTTGGTGAAACTTGAAGATCTAAGAAAAGAGTAATTTCTATGGATGAAATCATGGAAGGATACTAGATTAAGTGATGTATCAACAAATCTAGGAAGAATACTTACTTATGTGAAGATCTTGGAAGGAAAACTTGATGATACTTGAGAGGATTTGAAGGAAAATCGGCCAAGGAAGGAAGAAATGAGAAGAAATGACCAAATGCCTTATATATGCACTTGAGTTTACGGCCACATGAGTTTACGGCCGTAAACTCATGGTCTTGTGGTCGTGAACTCATTTAGATGAGGTTAAGGTTTGCTTTGCTACACTGTGGTTCTAGTAGGTACTCTCTGACACTTAATCCTTAAGTGTATTAGGCTCAAAACTCCTTAGGGTGACCTTTAACCGGGCTAGAACTCAGTACCAATGAGTTTGACACTCATTTAAGTTGATTGACTGGGCTTTAAAATCGAAAAAAATTCCGGGTTGTCACACTGTGTCCCCATTTTCCCCAGTTTTCCTTCATCCGTGTTTTTCTTCCAGTCTGTTATCATCCCTTTCGAGATCTACGGAATTACATGTATATCTCTTTTCTTTTTTTTGTATGTCTCTTTTGAGTTTCAAATATCAGTTCCTTTTGAATTATCTCTCAACTTGATTGTATTGTTAATGGAATCTTGTGTTTATTGTTTTTTAACCAGATGCGTGTGTTAGTTTGTTTGTATTTATAGGTCTTGAAATGGGTGATTTCATCTTCATCAAACTTTACGTGGCCATTTTGCTCAAAATTACATGGTAAATTTGTTATTATAGGTATTTTTAAACTATTATATGATTATGTTGGATATATGATATGGTGTGATTTAGTGAGAATTATCTCTTTGTTGTGCATTTCACACTTCTTCTCCACGAATCCAATTATCCCCTAACTACTCTAGAACTCGATAGCTACAGCCACACATAATACTTTTAGAAAAGTGAGTTTGTAGAATGTTAATCGAGTAAAAAAGCTTGAAAATACCTTGAATTTTTTGAGTTTTCTTGGTATTGAGGGGTCTGGTGTCGTAACGGAATGTTATAATATAATTCCAACAAAAATTACATGTATTATGTGCACATGGCTACCAGAGTACCAGATGAGAATCATGATGATAACAAAGTCTGTGAATGAGGGATTTTATAGAAAATATTTCAAATTTGTATATCAAATGGTGTCATAATGGAATGTTAGATCTTAGATGTTACCATCTGATGAAAAATAGCAAATGGTTCTTTTTTTAGATGATAGTTTTTGTCCATGTAAAGCTTTTTTAATCAACTCACCTTAAATAGATTCGTAGATAAATTTATGCATATAATTGAAAATGACTATATCTTCAACATCTTTTTATACATGACCAATTTATTTCCTTTATGAATTATTTCAGGGGCACCTGGTACAAAGCTTTTAATGGCTTTGGTTATGTTACCAAATATGTGGACCAGGAGAAGCCAAGTTTTTCTTAAATAGCCTAATTAACTTTAAATAGTAAGTCATTTTACTCTTTCATCCCATTTATTATTCTTTCAAAATGATGTTACTTTTCAATTAGGAATGTACAAAAGTTAACACCTTTAATGTTACTTTAGTGTTCTGTTTTTTATAGTTCTTTCACATGACTTACGTAACGAAGAATGTGAAGTTCGAAGTTAAATTACAAGAAATAACAACTTACTTGCTTTGATGGCGGGTAAGATGACGAATGGGTTATAGATTAAGGCCTAAAGGGGTTGTCAGTTTATGCCCATAAATGTTATGGGTTTAGGTCAATTAGAAGAAACAACCATCTAATCTGAAGTGCAATGCTATAACAGGAAAAGTACGATAGGGTGGTATTTCTTGCATTTACCCCTTAAAGCTTTAAATGTAGGAAAATGAAACATATTTTCATGATTTGTTTATTATTGCACCCTACTTCCATTATTTGACATACTAGATACACATGCATCCTATGGTACCTACATATTTCATTTTTATCTAACATCCATGCAAAAATTCTTAAGGAATAAAACTTGGCAGGATTAGGTCATTGTGATGGAATGGATGCAGATCAAGTGGAAAAAAGAGGAGATGAAGTTGCTTAAGGTAAAATGTTAGTTGATGTTGAAGGCCAAAGAGTCACAGGAGTTGGTGTTGATGGAAAACAGTGATGATAATGTTAGGTTGTGGTGGAGGGGGTAAAGACGTCGAACACAAGCAATAAAAACTTGTGTTGTGGACTTTTATGCACAAGTTGATCGTCTAAAAGAAGTTGAGAATTTTGTTAAAGGATGCAACTTAAACTAGATGTTTGTGTTTAGGGTGCCTTGGTTATTGATTTTATATTTTATAATGATTCTTACTGCTATAATTTTGTTTATTTCTTTATAATAACACTAGGTTATAATCCGTGTGATAAAGAGTTGGACAATTTGTCATTGTTACAATTTTTTTTCTTATTCTTAATTTAAACCACTTAAATCACATATGTTGAACAAATAGCAACGTGCTTTATTGAATGAATTATAACAGAAATGGTCCATGGTTAAGTAATTATACAATAAATTACCATTTTATACTTTTTGATCAATTTAGTAAATTTGACAATTTTTGTTCTTTGTTGTCATTTGGATGAGTAAAAATAGAACAAAAGAGAAGTTTATAATAACATGACAGTCTTATAAATTGATGTATAATTATCTTTGTAAAAATAATAATTGTGGCCAAAATGGTCAATTTGACCATTTTGACAAAAAAAATCTTTTTGTTTAAATGGACGTGTTAAAAAGGAAGGAAAAAAACTAATAATAATATGAAAAAGTAAAAGACAAAAAATTAGAGGTTTTTTGTGGTTCTCATTTTGATTGTTTTGGACAATTTCGTCATTGTTACTATTTATTCTTTTTTATTCTTAATTTGGACCACTCAAGCCTTCACATATGTTGAATCAATAACAATGTATTGTTATCAAATAAATCATGCTTTTTCATTTTTTTCATTTGGATGAGTTAAAATGAACAAAATTTGAAATTTATAATGATATGAAAGTATTATAACATGACATACAAGTGTTTTGTGGAAGAATGACAATTCAGATACCGCCTCCATTAAGACATTAAGTTCCTCTGTTGCAAGTATAAATAGAAACGGAGACAAAGGATCTCATTGTCTCGCACCTCCTTAATTTCAAATTCCTTGGTTGCAGATCTATTAACCAACATAGAAGCACGACTCGATTTTAAACACATATGTATCAACTATCTCCATCTGGCATGTACTTGGTGTGGTGGGTCCATATGTTTATGTAGTAGAGTGCCAAAACATGTTTTTCCACATGAACAACTAAGGAGGCGATATGATGTCATTAATTAGTTAAAATGTAGTAAACTCTTTGTGCAAAAGAACTAATTGCTTCTCGAAACTAAACTCTGAAAAAACTATTCGTACCCGTCGCTTAGCGCGGGTAAACGGCTAGTGTGTGTATATATATATATATATATATATATATATATATATATATGTTCAAATGAAAACATTTTTTAGAATGAGAACAATTGAGAACAAATTTAAACCACTCATTTATGTTTTCTATTTTCTTGTATGCGCCTCCCTCCGCCTCACTCGTCCCCTCATCGGAAACCACTTTCATCTACTATCATCGAGCTCCTTTCCTCTATAATCTCCAAACTTTCCATCCTCGTATTCTCGTTTCTCCTCTCATAACCACCATTTCTTCTTTAGAAGACGATCCCCTCGCCAAACAAACGATTGATTTGATTTCCGAATTGTGTTGGTCAAGTGATTCTTCAATATACAACGACTTTTTTGCTAGGGTTTCAGATCCCGATTATCTTTTGTTTCCTTATTTTGGAGTAGTCATCGAATATATTTGGTAATTGTCCTTTGTTCTTATGAGTTCTGAATGATGTCAAATACATACTTGCTGGATGATTAGTGATTCTAGTTGTTATTGTTGCTTCATTACTCTTTCATTTGGGGTAATTAACTTCTATCTTGTTTCATATAATCTCATAGACATTGTGACAGCTTACATATTTTTTATGAACACCAAGTGTTCGATAAAATGCCTCAATGAAAAAACCTCCACAAATAAATCAAGAATAAGGTGGTGTATTTATTGTTGCAGTATGTAGGTGTTTGTTGATGGTTTTTTTTCTGAAACAACATCATTTTGATGTCTCTGTTTAATTTGGCTCTGTTTTTTTACTGGACTTCATTTCCCCAAACATATTCAACAACTTGAATATTTGGTTGTTGAGATTATAAATTGGATTTTATATTCTTGCATCGTTTCCCCAAACATATTTTGATATATTTGTTTAATTTTCCTCTGTGTAGGACTCGAAAGAGGTGACTTAAAGAGCTTAATGGGTTAAGTTGGCAACTTAACCCTAATTAGTATGAAAGAGACATTTTATTTGAAAATCTTTAACTTTGAACCCTTAGGTTAAATTGAGTTTCACATTTTATTTGAAAATCTTTAACTTTGAACCCTTAAGGCTTAACCATTAATTCCTTAATAGAACACCAAAAATGATTTAGAAGATAATATGATCAATTTTCCCAAATTTGTCCTCCAACTTCTAAAATCCGTGCAAGTCAATACTAACATATAAAAATCATGAGACTTAGTTTTCTGGAAATCTTAGTGTGTCTACTTTCTTCAAACTTTGAATCACATTTCGAAATTCCAAATCCTTGAGGGGTAAAATTGGCAATCTTTGCAGGCTGGTCCATGCTGTCACAGATTTCATGCACTGTCTTCCAAAAATCATAATAAATTCATCAGAGCTCTAAATGTCAAAATTCCAAAGCCTATAGTTAGACATGGATATATAGTTTCCAACATATAAAGGTACTGATGTATTTCTTAGTAGATTGATACAGTTTATTCCAAGAGTGTTGAGTGGTCCAGAAAGTGACAGCTAAAAGTTACCAACTTGTAAATTTAATATAAAATAAGCAAAAAATCATTAGAATGAGATCTTTATATTTCTGAAAAGATAAAAGGGGGAACTTTACCAATATAATTTTATCAAAATTTAATAATGGGTTTAAAGCTAAGAAAGCATATCCCAAACAGATGACTACAATCAAAGAGAAAATAAGGAAATATGTACATAAGTTTTATAAGATTAATACAACAAACACAAGCTAAATAATGTTATAATTTTTGTGTAGGTTCTCGGAAATGAAAGGATCCATCTTGCTCATGCTAGATAATTTTCAAGATCAAGGAGGTGAGTACTAACTCTCTTATTATGTAGGCATTACTTATTTTATGTTATTGTTCACAGATACCCTAATAACATGTGATTATGTGTATCTAATCACATATGATTTATGTGGCTAAGATTCTTTTACATGTTCTCGATTCAATAATTCTTTTTTTCACTTTAATCATATGTGATTAAATACATTTAATCAGATGTGATTATATGTTTCTAATCACATATGATTTTATTTGGAAAAAACAAATCTTTTTTATTCAAATCATATGTGATTAGATACATACAATCACATGTAATTATATACACGATAACAAATATTGAACCAAGAACGCGAAAACAAATCTTTATTCAAATTAATCATATGTGATTAAATACATATAATCACTTGTGATTATATGAATCTAATCTCATATGATTTATGTGGACATAATTCATTTTTGCTTTGTCGATTCAATAGTTGTTCTCATGTATTATATCACATGTGATTATATGTATATTTGTATGTGATTAAGTACATGAGCACAATTATTAAATCGAGAAGGAAAAAATGAATATTGTCCACCTCAAATCATATGTGATTATATACATATAATCACATGTGATTATATACATATAATCACATGTGATTAATTACACAAAAGCAATTATTCAGTCGAAACCGTAAAAATAAGTATTGTCTACGTAAATCATATCTGATTAAATACATATAATCACATGTGATTATATGTATCCAATCATATATGATTTATATGGATGAGATTCATTGTCACATTCTCGATTCAATAATTGTTCTTTTTCCACTGTAATCATATGTGATTTAATACATATAATCATATGTGATTATATGTATCTAGTCACATATGATTTATATGGACAAAAAATAATGATGTCTATATAAATCATATGTAATTAGATACATATAATCACATATGATTATATATACAAGAATAACTATTGAATCGAGAACACAAAGATAAATATTGTCCACATATATCATATGTGATTAAATACATATAATCACATGTGATTATATGTATCTAATCACATAGAATTTATGTGGAAAATATTTATTTCCGCGTTCTCGATTCAGTTGTTGTTCTTGTGTGCTTAATTACATGAGATTATATGTATCTAATTAGATATGATTTATATGGACAATATTCATTTTCACATTCTTGTTCAATAGTTCTTCTTGTACATTTAGTCACATATGATTTCTGTACACAAGATTTATTTTCACGTTTTTGATTAAATAGTTTTTTTCCACATTAATCGTATGTGATTAATACATACAATCACATATTATTAAATACATAAGAAAAATATTGAATCATGAATATTATCAATATAAATCATATGCGATTTGATACATATAGTCACATGTGATTAAGTACATGAGTACAACTATTGAATTGAGAAAGAAATAATGAATCGTGTCCACATAAATCATATGTGATTAAATACATATAATCACATGTGATTAAATATATTAGAACAATTATTCAATCGAGGCAAGAATAAATATTTTCCATACGAATCATATATGATTAAATAAATATAATCACATGTGATTAAATACACAAGAACAACTATTGAATCAACACGTGAAAACAAATATTGTCCATGTAAATCATATGTGATTAAATACATATAATCACATGTGATTTAATACACAATGTCAATTATTAAATCGAAAACACGAAAATAAATACGGCCCACGTAAATAATATTTTATTAAATACATATAATCATGTGTAATTGTATGTATTTAATCACATATGATTTACGTGGACAATATTCATTTTTGCATTCTCGATTCACTAGTTTTTCACGTGTATTTAATCACATGTGGTGGTGGGTGATAGTTAGTGGTGGTGGGTAGTGATGGTGGTGGTGGTGGTGGGTGGTGGTGGTGGCGGGTGGTAGGTAGTGGTTGTGGGTGGTGGTGGCAGGCGGTAGTGATGGGTGGTAGAGGTGGTGGTGGTGGCAGGTGGTGGTGGTTGGGTGGTGATGGTGGTGGGTGGTGATGGTGGTGGTGGGTGGTGGTTGGTGGTGGTGGTGGTGGGTGTTTGTGGGTAGTGATGGGTGGTGGGTGATGGGTGGTGGTTGGTGGTGGTGGTTAGTGATGGGTGGTGGTGGCGGGTGGTGGTAGTAGGTGGTGTTGGTTGGGTGGTGAGTGGTGTTAGCTAGTAGGTTTTTAATTGTTTGTAACTATTTTTTGATTTATATGAATACTATTTTATAATTTTAATTAAAAAAATTGTGTGGTCCAAATTTGTTCTCAAATGTTCTCGCGATAAGAAATGTTTTCGGTTGAACGCTCTCCTATATATATATATATATATATATATATATATATATATATATATATATATATATATATATATATATATATATATATATATATATATATATATATATATATATATATGGGAATTTTAAATGGACGAAATGGAACATAAACTCACGGACCATGTGGTGTTTCTTTGACCCATTCATTTCTTTTTTAATATAATAAATATTTTTATATGATATGAATTTTACCTTTTTAAATAATATATATATATATATATATATATATATATATATATATATATATATATATATATATATATATAAGGGGAATTTTAAATGGACGAAATGGAACTTAAACTCACGGACCAGTGTTTCTTTGACCCATTCATTTCTTTTTTTAATATAATAAATATTGTTATATATATATATATATATATATATATATATATATATATATATATATATATATATATATATATATTGTCAATGTATTAAATACATTGGATAATAAAAGTATTAAGATTTTTGTTGTTTTAGATCTATTTTGTTATATAATTGTGTAGTAAAAAGCATCTAATTTTTGTTTGTTTATTTCATAGTGATGTGACTTTTAATTAGCGATGTTATTCGGTCGGTTTTTTGGATTTTCGGTTTAATCAGTTCGGTTTTAGCGATTTTTCACATCTTAAAATTAACCATAACTAAACCAAATAAGATTCGGTTAATCGGTTTTGGTTAATTCAGTTATGGTTTATTTTGTTCGTTTTATGAGTTAAATCGAATAAAAATTTACATGTAATAATAAATATTAAACTAAAATAAATAAATTTACTAAACTTTTAACAAATTAAAAAATACACTAACACGTATTACAACTTTAAAAATTAATATCACTTTCAAAAAAAACTTTAAGAATTAATATATTACAACTTTATTTGTTTAAAACAACATGTTCAGGAGTACGATTAGTGGCCAAAAACTTCTCATATACATCTAGTCGATCTTTAATTTGGCATGTTCACGTTTCATCCTTAACATCCAACATTCATTTACATTAGAATACTTTCATTCTAATGAGAATGGACAATCTATTTAATGGTCAATTTATTTTTTTGGTGTCGGTATGTTTTGTAGAGATTTTCATATTTGTGTATATACCACCACAATCACATTTAAATAAAACATTAAAATCATGTTTAGAATTTTTTATGTTGATAACATAACCAAGAGAACTTTATGTTTGTTGCACCCAGTCTATTAAGTCTTTATGAGAATTGAACACCTGAAAATGATATAATAATCAATAACTAACAATCTTCTAGATAACAACCTTACTGCAATTAAATATTAATGAACTTAAATTTTATGCCATGTTGGTTTGAAAACTTGAGTCATTGATGAAGTAACTATTTTCTTTCTCGTTTTCATTTTCATTTCCTTCATATACGTTTGTGTAACGTCCCAAAAATCAAGAGTAAAAATTTCATTTTTATTATATTCAAAACACTAATATAATTTCATCCAAACATTGGAAAGCATTTGAATAATAAAACAATTATCAGAGTTCATTCCTAAAATCACATATTGCGGAAAACACGGGTGTATGCGCTGCGATCAAGTCGGACCCTTCCCTTTCGAACCGTAAGTACCTGAAACCATAAACCACAAACTTTAAGCACAAAGCTTAGTGAGTTCCCAAATACCACATACCAAACATTTCAAATAAGCCATACATATCATACATATACAATCAATCAATAAAAATGCTATGTGCCAACCATAGTCTTGTCATTATGCCATGAGCCACCTCGTGGTCTTCCTTGCCGAGTCGGGGGCCAAAACACTGGGTCTTACAGACAAGTGTCAGGAGCCACCTTTGGGTCTTCCATGCAAGAATCACAAAGACAACTAGCATACAATCTACACAACTTAACTAATTAACTGCCAGAGTTCAGACTTTGGTCTTGCATAAAGTTTGTCAGGAGCCGCCTCCTGGTCTTTCATACAACTGCCAAGGGTTACCCTCGGGTCTTCCTACAATACATAAACCAAATGGGCCATCATTGGTGCCTTCGACCCATAGAAGAGTGAGGAGACTCACCTCGAATGCAGAAGCTCACGGAAAGAAATCCCCAGTTGCTGCCCTGACGACTTCCCGAGCTATTAATGCCAAAATAACACCCAATTAGCAATTGGGTTCCAAACTATGATCCATAATCCATACTTGGGGTAAAATGAACATTTTACCCCTGGCCCAACTAGACTCACAACTAAGGCCCAAGCCCAAAACAAAACTAGCCTAAAACTACAAGATCCATAATAGCCCACTAATGTCCCAATTTTCCAAATTGGGCCCAACCTATATGGGTCTTATCCTAAAGCCCAATAATTTCTTGTCCGATAGTAAATATCAGAAGGCCCAAAGGCCCAAACAGCAAGTCCAATAAAGTGGCACATAGGAATGCAAAGCCCAAAATGCAACAACCCAAAATTCAGCATATCGACGAACGCGGGGCGTACGCTCAGCTACGCTTGGTGTGCTCGAGGAGTTACAGATCGCGACCAAAAGAAGGTACGTTGGGCATACCTTTAGTTACGCGGGAAGTAACTGTTGGATTAGTGTCTAAGTCCATAACTATATTTGGTATGTACTTGACCCGGTTGTAGCATGGTCCTTTTGGGTTGCCTTCACCAGAGTAACTTGACTGGATGAATAATAGAGAAAGAGGATATTATGGTTTATTAATATATTATATGAATAATATATTAAAAGAGAAATCATATTGTTTAATTAATATTGATCAAGAATTAATTTTGTGGTCAAAAAGATATTAATTGAACTAAGGGGACTGGAATTGTAATTATGAGATAATTGGAATTTGGGCTGTGGATCCCTTAAGCAAGGGATGGACGAAATCTTATGGGAGCCCATAAGGATTCCGTCCAAGGGCTTGATTCTGGAAGATTCCTATGGGTTGCTTAGGTCTTATGCAACCAGGTTAGGGATTTGACTGAAACCCTAATTATGCAGCTATATAAGGACCCATTGGGATAGTGAAATCGGCCACTTGAAACCCTAGAAGAGTTCCATCCGATTTTGAGCCTCTATTCCTCTCTCTCTCTCTTGCATTCTCCAATTGCTTTGGTGTTTGTGATCTATTAGAGGCACAGCATTTGAGGTGCTAAGGTTCTCAAAAGCTCAAGATCTTCAAGCAACAATCAAAGGTAACATTCTTACTATTTTATTTATGTTGATTTCGATTTTGTTGTATGCTAGATTAGGGTTTTTAAGTCTTGGACAAATATTGCATGTACAACTAGAAAAACTAGATCCAAGCATTAGGGTTTGCATAAACACCATAGGAATGTTGTTTTGCTCAAAACCCAACAGTGGTATCAGAGCCTAGATCGTTTCACTTTTGTATTTGATGCATAGCTAATTTGTTCAAGCTCAAAAATCGAAAAATCTAGCCTCTGACTGATGGGCTCGTCGAGTCACCAGATGTACTCGACGAGTCAGGGCTACTCGACGAGTCATGTTCTGTGACTCGGCGAGCCGGCTCGTCTGGTGGCTGATTTTTCGGGATTTTGACTAAATTTGAATTGGGATAATTACCAAAGACGTTTTTTACTGATAAAATTCAATTTTTTCAATATGGTATTGATTATCCTAATTCAATTAAAGGATAATTGTCATATATAAGATAATTACTTGTTTTATATGATAAAATTAATTATTTGTATTTTTTATTTGAATTATCTTGTAAAGAAAATAGATTAGGTCAAATTATGTGATAAATATTAATAATAAGATTAATTAATAATTTTTCAAATTTGATCTAAAAGATGTTTTGAAAAGTTTCAAAACTTGCCCTCAAGTTTTGGAATTTAAAATTTTTGATTAAAAGTTTAATTTTGAAATATTTAAATTCTAAACCCTAGAATTTTACAAGTTTAAAATTCAACCTTTATACTATTATAATATTATAAGATTAATAATTATATGTATAAGATTAAGCTAGTCTTACCGTTAGTAGGCCTCATTCACGAAGCCGATCTATAAGGGGGTATAAGGTTGTTGCCTATAAAATGGAAGTTTAATGGGTGTCCACTCTCACCCACCGCTTCCTTGATTGGTGGAGGGTCGTTAGCCGAACGGGTAGGATAGGGCAACTAATTCCTCATTAAAAGTATAATGTTTAATAAAGTAACTAAATGTTTTTATAAAATTCCCAATCTTAGTTACTTTAGGAAAAATGTGAAATGATGTTATTCCATGAAATTACACTTTGTACCCTGCCAAGTCGTTAGTGGAGCGTGCGTGGATAACTGGCACACTAATTTGGGACTAGCAAAGGTAGCAAAGGGTGGCTCGATGTTTATCATAGATCGATGGAGCGTGTGTGGCTAACCGGCACATTGATTAGGTGATAAATGACATCGAGGGTACCAAGTATATTTGCATGGTTATTCACACCTTGTTTGTGATCCTCGGTATCCCAGTCACAAACTTGAAGGGCATATAGAGATTTAAACATGCCATTGAAAAGTTCAATGAATCTCAAAAGATCTAGGAGTTTCAATACATTTAAAACTTAATTGCCTTTTCGTTTTTCATGGTGGAAATTGTAGTGGTGTTGATTATGATGGCAAGTGTGGAATTAGAAAAGATCTAGTGAATCATCATGTAAACTCAAGAACACAAGGAGTAAATAAATTTGTGTAAGCTCATATTAGATCTAGAAAGGATATACAAATGGGTTTGTATAAATTTCTCTCTCTAGTCTAACACTCCAAAATGATCATTCTAAATATGAGTGTCACTCACTTCCTATTTATAAGAAAGACAACTCATTTACACACATACAAAGGAGTAAAGCACAAATACATTCAAGAGTGACTTTGCACCCTAACATTCTCCCCCTCAAAGTTAGGATTGGATGTTCGGCTTCAATATCCAACGAGCTCACGCGATCAAGACCAAACTCCCCCTTGAAGTAACACCGGTCTTCAAATCCGCAAATGAATATCCGACAAACTCGCTTCGAATACCCATCATTATCCCCCTTTTTATAATCAAAAAATGATTATAAAACCCATTAAGGGTGAGAAGCGCCCGAGGAATAAACTTCAGAATACTCCCCCTTGATGTGTACCAAAAATGAATCACCAAAATCTTGCACAGAAAAACAATCACGAAAAAGCCTCAAAAAGTTTCCAATTAGTGAAAAATTTTGACTTTTTGAGTGAAAGTTGCAAGATTTTCCAAAATCCGGGTAAAAAATGTAACTTTCTGAATTCTGCAGGGACCCGTTGCGCCTAAAACATCCAAATATGCGAAATTCTCCCCCATTTGCGAAACTGGGTAGAAAATGTTAATTCGCACAAATTGCAGGGACCATAAATGAACATTCTTCAATTTCTCAAAAAATTAGCCCAATTTCGAAGTTGGGTATTTGCTGCCAACTTTTCGAAACTTCAGGGACTCATTTAGAAACTTCTGCATTCTTCACTTCCAAACTTTCGAAAATCAGTCCAACTTTCGAATATGAGTATAAACTGTCAAACTTTCGAAAGTTGCAAGGACCAATTCGAAAATTCTGCCTCATTTCTTACAAACTGTCGAAAATTACCCCAAATTTTGAAAGTGGGTAAAAGGTGTCAAACTTTCGAAACTTGAGCGACTAATTTCGAAACTTGTTTGCTTTCTTCCCAATTCGTTTCCCAGTTCACGAACGTCTAAAACCTTCGTTGGTTAACATCAATGCTCAAAGTTTCGACGGCAAGACAAAAATCTTCGCGATGTTAGTCAACATCAAATTTTCGAAACTTTTTAACCCACATTCATGGACACCAAAACCGAATTCACCAATATGTTTGCTTTTTCATTCACGAACCCAGTCAATAAAATCGAATTTTTCATGTCGACGATTTTCAAAACCAACACACAGTCTATTGTCGACATCAACCAAATGGATATCTTTCCCAATAACAATTCCAGACTCCCAAGCTTTCGAAATCCAGAAACATCAAAATCGATATATCAGTCGACTCAATTTTGTTATCTGCCATCGACATCAAAATCATTCTTCGCTTGTTGAGACTAACCCAAAACATCGAGTTTTCGTCATCAACCAAAAAAAAACTTCGATCGATTAAACGCCTTTGCTTTTGACTATGATCAATCGACATCTAATTCTTCGTTCCTTGACATCGATCACAAAAGCAAACTTCCAACCATCGATTCTCGATTTCACATCACCAATCCTTCGAAATTGACTCCAAAATCTTACAGCAACATCCAATTCGTTATTACTTACAGGGCTTCACTCTTAATCGACTTCCCAAACACAGTCGATTATCAGTTCATCTCCCTTTGAAAACAACATCAACCATCAACATTCGAAATCAAAAATCAACATTTCTCTTTTACAAATTACCAGCCAATGACCATTCTCAATTCGTTATCAAGACGATCGACTCCACAAAACATCGAAATCAAAAGCATCAGCCCTTTTCCCAAATCGATTTCTAAAACAAACTTATTCGATTCAACAATCACACATTGCTTCCAGTCCAAACCCACAAACATTGCATTCCAATACCTACACATATTCGATTATTAAAGCTTTCAATTTTAACGTCTAACACGAGACACTCAACCTCAAAGCGTTCGACCCCAAACACTGATTATCAAATCTATCATCCTATTCAACTCGATTTTGACATCGAACACTTGATTCCAATGTTTCCAAACAATTATAGGTAATAATCAAAATCGACTTCAACTGCAATCGACTCTAATCGATTTTGACTTTGCACTCGACTTTTCTGCATTGACTCTTCACACCAACACCGATTCCAAATTATCCTTCCCAAAATCCCATATTATCAATCGAAACTAACTCAAAAACGACATCAAATGTTCGTCATTCGCTTTTCAATTACTCTTTCTTCGACATTTAATTTTGACTTTTCAGTCAACTGTTCTTCGTTTGTTCATCAGTATGAACAATAAGAAACTTTAAATTGAATCAATTCGATTAGTTCTATTTTGACTTTAAGAACGAATGGACCGATTCGTTTAGATATTTGGCTAAACAAAAAGAAATGGAAATCGAATAGACTCAATATATGAACAGTATCAAACTGTTTGCGCTCAATGTGTTGGATCAAATGAAAAGGTTAATTGATTTATCGCGGGCCTCGAAAACAAATGTGAATGAACAGTGAAAAAATAATATTTGATTTTGATTTTTATGATTTGATCTAAACAAAAAATAATTGGATCAGTCAATGGGGTTGAAACAGATTTGATCCGATGAGGCAAATCGATCAAAAATGAAAAATGAAAAATACGAATCGAAATCATGGCGTTTTGGAACCCATCTGAGAATTTGAGATACCTTTTTGATGAATCGAGATCCATTTTCAACGAACGAATTGAATTTAGAAGATCTTGGTTCTTTTGTTGGAACGAGAAAATCTCCAATTTGAACATTGTACCACCCACTATGCGAGATGTACAACTCGTTCTTCGTGTTCTTCATCGATCCAAGAACATCTTCAAAAGAACCACCAACACTTTTGGGTTTTGACTTCAAATTCAATGCAACCTTTGGAGATTGTTGCTTTGGAACCCAAATTTGCTTCATGAATTTTGGATTCACAACAACATTCGATGATTTTTGTGAATAAACCCGGTTGTTCTTCCGTTTAATCTTCTTATTCTTTTTCTTTCTCATCTTTTTGCATCTTGAAGACTTGATTTCATGAACAAACCCACTTTCCACAACTTCAACTTTGTGAGTTTGAATCAAATCTTTTGGAGTTTGATACTTGTGAGTTTCTTGGATCATCGGCTTCCGATAAGGAATCATTCCTTCAAATGAATCACAAGAACACAAAATATCATCGGTTTGAACTCCAACCGAGCAAAAAACTTTTTCATCATAAGAATCAACTTGAACTCCTTTTTCTTGAACATCATGATCATCATCAAGAACACCTTCCCGAGCTTCACGACAATCTGCATAATATTGAAGTTTATTGCTTCCATATTTGCATTCAGCACGAGGAATTCCTTTTATAACTTCCCTTCTTTCTTATTTCTTTGTCTCTTTTAATATGTTGTAACCAAACGATCAAACAAATCTTTGGTTTGATAAATTGGACAACTAATTAATTCTCCAACTTCATTCTTTTCTCCATTTACAACGATATCACATTCACTTTTAAATCCAACAGTCAAGCTATAAAGAAGATATTCAAAAGTGCATTCACCTTGAACATCTTTACTATGTATCATCCATTTCTCCATAATTGCTTCTTTTCTTTCAAATCAAACGATATGAACTTGGATTTTCTAGAGAGAGAAAGTAAAAATCAAGGAGATCTCTAGAGAGAGAAAGTGAATATCAAGGAAATCTCTAGAGAGAGAAAGTGAATATGAACCAAATTTTAGTGAGAGAAAGTGGTACAAACAAGTATTCTAGAGAGAGAAAATCGAATTATGGATCAAATTAAGGAAAAATTCGATTTCTAGAACACAAAACACTCTCTAAGCACGAAGATCAATAAGAACATGAAGAATCACCAAATCAAGATAGCCATCAAGGATCAATTCTTGATCCAATCAAGAACACCCGCTATGATACCAATTGTAGTGGTGTTGATTATGATGGCAAGTGCGGAATTAGAAAAGATCTAGTGAATCATCATGTAAACTCAAGAACACAAGGAGTAAATAAATCCGTGTAAGCTCATATTAGATCTAGAAAGGATATACAAATGGGTTTGTACAAATTTATCTCTCTAGTCTAACACTCCAAAATGATCATTCTAAATATGAGTGTCACTCACTTCCTATTTATAGAAAAGACAACTCATTTACACACATACAAAGGAGTACAGCACAAATACATCCAAGAGTGACTTTGCACCCTAACATTCTCCCCCTCAAAGTTAGGATTGGATGTCCGGCTTCAATATCCAACGAGCTCGCGTGATCAAGACCAAACTCCCCCTTGAAGTAACACTGGTCTTCAAATCCGCGAATGAATATCCGACAAACCCGCTTCGAATACCCATCAGAAATTGGTAAATCGTCATTTACCAACCTTCTAGTTATTTGCAATTTGGATTACGGCATCCCTCTTCTAATTTGTAAATAATGTTGTTGGGTCCTAGCCCTAATTTCTCATTTAGGTGTTTAATTGGGGATTCTTATCTAATCTAAACTTTGTTCGTTTTCTATTTCAGATGTCTACTTCGAACAACAACAACACTTCTGGCTCGACCCCTTCCGACTCATTCTCACTCATGAACTTGTGTGGGAGGGTGATTTTTGATGGATCCAATTTCAACGATTGGATCCGCAACATTCGCATGGTCACCCGTTACGAGGACAAGGAGTATGTTCTCGACGAGGAGCTGAAAGAAGTCAATGTCAACACTGCTACTCCCAAACAAATCACTGCTTACGAAACCCACGAGCGAGATGCTACGAAGGTTCATTGCCTTATGCTCGCAACAATTACGGCTGAACTCCAAAAGTCCTACGAGGACTACTACCCCTACGAGATGCACCAAGATTTGAGGGAAAGGTACCATCAAAGTGCTAAGCAGGAACGGTACGAGATCATCGTTGCGATGATCACTACCAAAATGAAGGATGGAGAGTCCATCACGGCCCACTTGCAGAAAATGCGGAGATACGTGGACCACTTGCTGAAGTTGAATGTCAACTTCGATGAGGAGTTGGACATAGATATCATTTTACACTCCTTACCTCCTTGTTACGACCAGTTTCGTATGACCTACCACATGAACAAGGAGGAGGTCACTCTAAGCAAGCTTCAAGGCCTGCTAAGGACTGCTGAGAGTAGTCTAAAAGGAAAATATGTTGCATCTACTCCTACTACTGCTGCCCCGGTTTTGGCTATTAAGCAAGGAAAAGGAAATAAGAGGAAGGCTCTTTCTAAGAGCCACAAGGGAAAGTCTCATGATGGTACCTCTTTAAGTGGAACCAAAGCTGGTCCTGCTGGTCCCTCTTCCAACCCGAAGGATGCAGAGTGCTTCTACTGCTACGACAAAGGGCATTGGAAACGAAGCTGGCCAAAGTATCTGCAAGATATCAAGGATGGGAAGATAAAGCCATCCTTCGCAGGTATTTATACTATTCAATCTAATAACTAATCACATGATATGTCTTGGGTCCTCGATACAGGATGTGGTTTTCACATTTGTTCTGATTTGCAGGGTCTAAGAAGAAGTAGGTATGTGGAGCATGGGAAGATAAACTTGATCATGGGGAATAGGAAAGCGTCACCTGTCACCAAGATTGGAGTATACTCTTTAGTGCTTAGTAGTGGGTTAGGTCTAGACTTGAATAATTGTTGCTATTCGTTAGAAATGACACGAAACATTATTTCTTTTCATGATTTGTATAAAGAAGGTTTTAGATTTTCGTTTAATAATGAAAATGGTTCTATTAATGCTTTCTTTAATGGTACTTTCTATTTTGAAGCATTGCCTTGTAATGGTATATATGAAACTGTGATGGTTGTATACAACTTAGGAAGTGATGTGTTGCATATCGATTCTTCCAATAGTGTGGATAAAGCATGCTTGTAGCATTGTCGTCTTGGACATTTCAACAAGAAGCGCATAGCCCAACTCCAAAAGGATGGAGTGTTGGAGTCATTCGACCTTAGGGACGATGACACGTGCGAGTCTTGTTTACTTGGAAAGATGACCAAGTCACCCTTCACTGGTACTTGTGAAAGGGGTGAGGGTTTATTAGATCTCATACATACCTATGTATGTGGGCCCTTTAGATCCACCACAAGGGATGTGAACCACTTCTATGTGACTTTCACCGATGATTATAGCAGATATGGGTATATCTACTTAATCAAGCACAAGTCAGAAACCTTTGAAAAGTTCAAAGAGTTTAAGCAAGAAGTGGAGAATCAGATGGGCAAGAAAATTAAGATGCTCCGATCCGATCGAGGAGGTGAGTACCTTAGTACTGAATTCCACGATTACCTCAAGGAATGCGGAACTGTTTCGCAATTGACGCCACCTAGGACACCGCAGTTGAATGGTGTGGCTGAGAGGTGCAATCGAACCTTGTTGGACATGGTTTGTTCCATGATGATTCGTGCTTCGATACCTATCTCATTTTGGGGGCATGCCTTAGAGACTGCCACCCATATCCTTAATCTAGTCCCGACTAAGAAGGTTGCCAAAACACCTCACGATATGTGGACAGGGAAAGCTCCCTCGTTGGCACATATTAAGGTTTGGAGTTGCGAGGCTTTCGTAAGACGAGAGACTCATGACAAGCTCGAACCTCGTAGTGAGCGGTGTATTTTCATCGGCTATCTGCAGAAGTCCTTTGGATATCTCTTCTATAGACCGAGTGACAATGTTGTCTTCGTTACGAGGAGAGGGGTTTTCTGAGAGCGAGAACTCATAAGCCAAGAGGACAGTGGGAGGCAAATTGATCTTGAAGAGCTTCAAGAGTCAAACGATGAAGGAACCTCTAACACTGGCACTCAACCCGAGGAGGAAACTCCTGTTGAACCGATTGACGAGTCCCTACCTCTTAGACGTTCCAGTAGAGTTAGTGTTCCACCCATATTATATGGTTTCCATATAACTGCTGAGGGTGATACGTTTATTAGTGATAGTACACTAGTAAATTTGGATAAACCTAACCCCTACAAGGAAACCATGGCAGGCCCAAAGTCTGCGAAATGGAAAGAGGCTATGGACAACGAGATTCAGTCCATGTATGACAATCAAGTTTGGAACTTGGTTGACAATGTACCAGGTCGTAAGACGGTCAGGTGCAAGTGGATCTTCAAGAAGAAGACCGACATGGATGGCAAAGTACACACGTATATGGCACGATTGGTTACGAAGGGTTTTACTCAAACTCCCGGAGTTGACTATGATGAGACCTTCTCACCAGTTGCGAAGATTAAATCTATAAGGGTTATGCTAGCCATAGCTGCATTTCATGATTATGAAATATGGAAAATGGATGTCAAAACTGCTTTCCTTAATAAGAAGTTGGCTGAAGATGTTTACATGAGTCAGCCAGAGGGTTTTGTCAATGCAGAGCACCCTAATAGAGTGTGTAAGCTTGAGAAATCCATTTATGGATTGAAACAAGCATCTCGCAGATGGAATCTTTGTTTCGATGAGAAAGTCAAAGAGTTTGGTTTTTTGAGAAGCGAAGATGAGTCCTGTGTATATGTCAAAGCCAGTGGGAGTATAGTTAGATTTCTCGTTTTGTATGTAGACGACATACTGCTCAAAGGAAACGACATCCCAACCCTGCAGGAGGTTAAGTCCTAGCTTGGGAAGTGATTCGCTATGAAGGACCTCGGAGAAGCTGCTTATATTCTAGGGACAAGGATTTTGAGAAATATGAGTAAGAGACTAATAGGACTTAGTCAAAGTACTTACTTGGATAAAGTGTTGAAACGTTTCAGCATGGAAAATTCCAAGAATGGGGATTTACCAATCCAAAGCAATACCAAGTTGAGTAAGACTCAAAGCCCGAGTACCGATGCCGAGATAGCAGAGATGAGCAGAGTACCTTATGCTTCCGCAGTTGGCTCAATCATGTATGCTATGACATGTACTCACCCTGATGTGGCCTTCGCTTTGAGCATGGTCAGCAGATATCAAGGGAACCATGGTAGAGCACATTGGACCATAGTGAAGAATATTCTTAAGTACCTTCGGAGGACTAAGGAATGGTTTCTTATCCTCGGTGGGAGTGATGACTTGAGAGTGCGAGGGTATAGTGACGCTAGTTTTCAGACTGACCGGGATAATTTCCGCTCTCAGTCGGGCTGGGTCTTTACCCTGAATGGAGGAGCAGTGACATGGAAAAGTTCCAAGAAGGAGACCGTAGCTGATTCAACGTGCGAATCAGAGTACATAGCAGCGAGCGAAGCCTCAAAGGAGGCAATATGGCTAAAGAACTTCATCGGAGACCTTGGAGTTGTAGCAGCCATAAAGGAGCCAATGGAGATTTTCGACGATAACGAAGGTGCGGTTTCCTTAACCAAGGAACCGAGGGATCATGGCAGACCCAGGCATATCGATAGAAAATATCATTTCATTAGACATTGGGTAGAAGAGGGACTCCTTGTAGTGAAGAGGGTATCGTCAGAAGAGAACCCAGCAGATCCCCTTACGAAGGGACTGAGTAGGGTTAAGCACTTGCAGCACGCTAGGAGCATTAGGCTGAAGGACGATATTAGTTTTAGTGATTAGATAGATTTAGAAACTTGTAATAGATAAATTGTAATTAACATTTGATGATTAAATAAAGGAGTTTTATTTATAAGTAAAGTTACTGTCTTGTGTTAATTATTTACTATTGTTTCACTTTGCATGTTTTGACTTTCTAAATAATAAGATTATTTAAACTATCCACAGTCGATCATACGTTGGAAGTAGGTATGAAAGAAGATTGTCATGAATTGGTTTGTAGATTGTCTAAGTGTTTAGACATAGAAAAGGTTTGCTGCAACGTTCATGAGTGCTTATGAAATATGATTTAAGTATTGGATTAAACCTGCACTCACATGAATCACTTCATGGAATTTAATCACGAGTGATTGTGAGATGATAATATCATATAGTCTTTAAACCTAGATATATGAGTTGTTGTTTACAAGTCGGTTGTGCATTGATAATGCGTAAACGCATCAGTAACTTGATGTTATAAAACACATTGTTGTGTATGATTTGATGATTAATAGTACAAGCATATAAGTCGAAGTTTATCTGTTCCTTTTATCCTACGAGGCTAAAAGCGATATGTTGGGCCCCTCTATGATTTTGTTTTGACTTATGTGTCGGGCCCGGTCAGGATTGAATTGATGTGTTCAATTAAGTTCTATGTCAGAAAAATCATAGATCGAGAAACAAACTGCTGGACAATAAGTATGACTATGTTCCATGTAATTGTCCACATGATATCTTAAGAACGGAGGACTATACGATCCCTTATCTAAAGGACGTGTCAAAGTTCAACAGCGGCTTTTGAGAGCTACGATTGCTAATCAGATTTTGAAGTCCTACTTGCATTTATAGTTATTAGACTTATCCAAGTGGGAGACTGTTGGATTAGTGTCTAAGTCCATAACTATATTTGGTATGTACTTGACCCGGTTGTAACATGGTCCTTTTGGGTTGTCTTCACCGGAGCAACTTGACTGGATCAATAATAGAGAAAGAGGATATTATGGTTTATTAATATATTATATGAATAATATATTAAAAGAGAAATCATATTGTTTAATTAATGTTGATCAAGAATTAATTAAGAATTAATTTTGTGGTCAAAAAGATATTAATTGAACTAAGGGGATTGGAATTGTAATTATGAGATAATTGGAATTTGGGTTGTGGATCCCTTAAGCAAGGGATGGACGAAATCTTATGGGAGCCCATAAGGATTTCGTCCAAGGGCTTGATTCTGGAAGATTCCTATTGTCACAACCCGAAATATTCTATCTTGTGAGGTCAAACACATCAACTGAAGGTCAAATTTATAGGTTTCTAAGCCTAGTATAAGTCAGTGTTGTGTGTTAGGAAGTGAACCACTAAGGAAACGAGTTCAGAGTATACCATTCGGGCCTTAAACCTCATCAAGTGAGGTTCACGGCCGCAAACCATGTTCACGGCTGTGAACCCTCCTTAGGCTGTGAACTAGACCCTATATATATATATATATATGAGTTTACTTCATTTTTCTTTCATTTTTCTTCTTCTGGTCGTGATCTCTTCCATTCTCTCTCAAGTATCATCCTCAAGAACACTCTTTTCTTCCCTTAAACCTCCCTTTTCTTTTGTATCTTCTTGGAATACAACAAAGGGTCTTCAAACACTTGCCAAACAACAAGATCTTCAAGTGTTCTTCACACCTTTGGGTCGTGAACCCTTCATAGGGCCGTAAACCTTCATCAGGGTCGTGAACCCTTCATATTTGGGTCGTGAACACTCAAGTGTTCTTGGGCCGTGAACTCCCTTTCAGCCTCCTAACTTGCTTCTAACACTCCTTTGGTGAGTTATTCTTGCATCCTAAGTTGTTTCCTAATCGCCTTCGTAGTTAGATTCACTAATTTCTTGCCTATATGTATCATTACATGCTATTTAGGACTCGTTTGTGCTTCGGGACTTCACTCGTGGAACTTATCATTCTGTATCGAATCTTCAATTGAATCACCCACATAAGGTGAGTTCATACCCCCATATATTTCCTAACTTTTTAATATTTTTAGGGGGGAATACAAGTATAACACAAGAAATCTTGTGTTTTAGAATATAAATTACTTATTTATGTCTTTCCTACCCTTACAAATGTATTTAAAACATGAAACTTGTTAAGACATAGAAAATGAGTTTATAAGCTATGAGTTAGTTTATGAAACAAAGGAATCTTTTTACAAACTTATATGTTAATTATCAAAAGGGTTTTCCGCATTATTACTTGTAAAGTCGTTAATCTAGCTTGTGAGACACGTCTTCGAGTACTCACATGAGTACCAGTAGAAGTCTACCCTTATGAACCAGAGTCTCCTTGAGGGAGAGCGTGAAATTATGTATAGATCTATATGGGACCAAAAATCCCACACCCTTACTGTTAGCTACAGTTGGACCGGCAGGTCTGCGGGTGACAAAGTCATAAATGATACACGCGTCCGTTTCACGTCGTATCAATTAGTATGGTCATAACACTCACAAATAGATACTAACGATATATTTACGTAGTAATATACTCTTCTTAAACAATCTCAAAGGATATTAACTATGTGATTACTTAGTATATACTATAAGGTTAGATTAAACTGAAGTCCGGTAGACAGTGGAATGTGTGACTTCCGCCTCATTTCCTGTTCCTTCTTTGGTTGTGGGCTTAGGGCAGATTCACCCATTAAATTATCTATTCGATCTCGGTTATATACAACTTGTATGTAATAAGTGATCATAGGAGGGTAGTATCGCCGTATCAGGTATTCAGGGTAAACAAGTCTTTATTCAGTTTAACATATCAACAAAACTAGATATCATTGAAGTAAGTATATTGATTATACTTGTGCTTTTCGATCTTGGAACAACATAGACAATCAGTCGGTTTTATAGAAAATATAGGATTTTCTATGGTAAACATCGTTCATTTAAGGTAAACAGTTTTCGATAGAACTTTCTGAAAACAATAGCATTTATCACCAAAAACAATGTTTCACAAAAGAGTTAGTGAAACTAGAAACTTATTTATAAAAGGTTTAATACTTCTTATTAAACCAGTATAACATAAAGGACCTTTATTGGTTCATTCTATAATTCCTTAGTTTATACAACAGGGTTATATATAATTAATATCCGATAGGCAGTGGAATGTGTGATTTTCGCGTTACTTCCTGTTCCTTGTTTGGTTGTGGGCTTAGGGCAGATTCACACATTTAACTGTCCGTTCGATGTTAGATTATATATAACTAGTATAAACTAAGCAATTATAGAAGGAACTATTGTGGTTACCATTTTACTAAAGAAAATATATGATTTTCTTAAAGAATATTTTCATCAAATGTCAAAGAACTGTTACAGTTAACTCCGTAAGCACCTGGTGAATACATCAGGGTTATATACAATGAGGATCTAACAAACAATGGAATGTGTGATTTCCGCCTTACTTCCTGTTCCTTGTTTGGTTGTGAGCTTAGGGCAGATCCGCACAATTCATTGTCTGTTTGATCTGGATTGTATATAACTAGTATTCATTAAGTACTCATAGAAGGAATTGTAAGAGTCATTTTTTACTTATCATTCATCACATCAGAAAATTTAGGATTTTCTGGAGGAACAGGTGAACTTTTCTAAAGAACTCAAACTATACTTTTTATAACAAAAATACTTATGAACTCACCAGCTTAAATGTTGATCTACTCTTTCAAAATAACTTGTATTCTCAGGAAACTAGTAGACAGGTACACGTATCGGGATTCAGAAGACGGAGCATAGTAGCTTCATGTCCTTGTTTTGTTATTTACTTTTGGAGTCAATCACATGTGATTTGAATACAATGTAAACCTTTAATACTAATACAATGGATGTTGTTGCTTATTTACTATGATGCATGTGTTATGATACTGAGCATGACGTCCTCCATCCCCGAACGTTTCCGCCGTTTCGGTTTGGGGGTGTGACACCTATGGGCTACTTAGGGCTTAAGCAACCAGGTTAGGGATTTGACTGAAACCCTAATTTTGCAGCTATATAAGGACCCCTTGGGATAGTGAAATCGGCCACTTGAAAACCTAGAAGAGTTCCAGCCGATTTTGAGCCTCCATTCCTCTCTCTCTCTCTTGCATTCTCTCTCTCTCAAGATCTTCAAGCAACAATCAAAGGTAACATTCTTAGTAATTTATTTATGTTGATTTCGATTTTGTTGTATGCTAGATTAGGGTTTGTAAGTATTGGACAAATATTGCATGTACAATTAGAAAAATTAGATCCAAGCATTAGGGTTGGCATATATCTCGGGCGGAGCCAACCGGTACGGTGCCTTGACTATCGGAGCGGCACCCGTCACCAAATCAATGCGAAACTCCACTCGCCTCTTCGGAGGCACTCCAGGCAACTCTTCGGAGAATACATCCCGAAACTCTCGCACCACTGGCACATTACCCAAATCTGTCAAGGTCTCGACCCTCGTATCCGAGATATATGCCAAAAATCGTGAACAACCCTGCTGAAGAAGTCTCCTAGCCCTCGCAGTTGAACAGAGAGTTGTCCCCGATGAGGTCCTCTCTCCATGAATAACCAGTTCTCCCCTACTTGGGGTTCGAACCCTCACCAGCTGACGCTCGCAATCGATCATGGCCCCATTGGCCCCCAACTAGTCCATCCCGACGATCACCTTCAGCCCTCGCAACGGTATCAGGACTAGATCAACATGAAACCTCTCCCCAAGCACATTCAGGACATAGTCCCGATATACCCTCGCAGCACTCACAGTGCGGTCATCCGCAATCTCTAACTCAAGCGGGGAATCCAAAATCCCTGGTGCATCCCGGAACTTCTTGCTAAGTGCAAGAGATACAAACGATCGGGTAGCACCCGAATCAAATAGAACGTGAGCCGACATACCGTTGACCAAAAAGGTCCTTATACATGAGCACATATATACATATAAGCAATACCAATAAATATCAAGCAGGAAAGATAAAACACGTACCAGCCACGACGTATGGCACTTCCCGAGCCTCCTCGGTAGTCAACTGAAATACGCGGCTCTTCACCGTTGGAGCATCCGCCTTAGCAGGGCGGCCATCTGTGATCCTCAGTGTGGCGGACGCAGGCACCACCACTGCTCCTCGCCCTCCCTGCAACCTCGGACAGTCGGCCCGTTTGTGTCCGGTATGGTTGCAGTGAAAACAAATCAAGACCTTCTTGGGGCAAGTCTTGATCACGTGGCCTGACTGGCCACATGCTTAGCATCCCGAGCCTGCCATCCGACAAGCCCCACTGTGTGGTTTACCGCACTTGGCACGCCGGTCATGGCCCTGCTGGCCCCTACTGGAAGAATCCGAGGTTTTAGACTTTTTAGCCTGACCTACTGTTGTCTGTGCCTGCTCAAGCTTCCGCTTGGTGCGGAAGTCCAACTCCATCTCCCGCTCACGGGCCTTCTCTACCATCTCATTCAGGTTTTCGCACCCTGTAAGGCTCACAAACTCTCGGATATCATCCCTCAGCATGGAATGATACCTCGTCCTCCTCATATCCTTGTCTGTAGCATACTGTGGGATCAACATTGCTCGTTCCCGAAACTTGGCGGCGATCTCCGCCACAGTCTCGGTGGTCTGCTGGAGCTCATGAAACTCCCTCACTAGCCGTTGCACCTCGATAGGTGGTGCAAACTCCAAATCAAATCACCTGACAAACTCTGCCCATGTCATCTTAGCCACACTGGTTGCTCCCACCTGGCTAGTCACCTCTCCCCACCAATCTCGGGCTCAATCTCTCAGCATACATGAAGCAAAACCCACATTTTCCACATCAGGGCAAGAACTCGTGCGTTGGGTGTTCTTTATGTCCACCACCCAGCGTCGGCTAACTATGGGATCCCTGACCCCAAAGAACTCTGGCGCCCCGCACGCCTTGAACTCCCAGAATGAGGGAGTTCGGGCCCCGACCTGCCATGCAGAAATCTCAGCTCTGAATGTCCTGAGCCTATCCTCCATAATCTCCATCATCCCTTCCTTAACCATCCCAAAAATCACTAGGGTAGCATCAAGGATGCCCCTCGTAACCTCGGCTGCAATGAGCTCGTGCAACCTCTCATCAATGGGCTCGGTACCGTCGCCCAACCCAGATCCGGATCCTGATCCTGATCCCCCTGCTCCAAATCGTGTCACCACCATACTGAACTGCAATTTCATAAACCATAATGATCAGGATGTCCAAAAAGGGGATCCTCCCACACTGGTCCTCCTTATAGCTTCCAGGTCTAGCATTATTTTGGGTACAGGTCATGTTCTTTCAGTAGTACGGGCCCAATACTACCTTCCACACCTACCTGTACCTTCCCCAAGGCTCTACCTGATAACCCCAATTCATCCCAGAACAAAACATATCTCGCAGGCTACCGTATAGCTCAAACCCTAGGCTATCCTAAGATTTGCCTCATCCATAACAAACCATAACTTAATTATAAAAGGTTGCCTTATGCATGCAAATTATACACAGAACAGGATCAAATAGACTTTCGAATAACAGACTCTACCCTAAGACCACAACCAGACAAGGAACATGAAATAAGGCCAAATCAATCATTCTGAGGCTATAAAGACCCTAACCGTATATAGTTTTGAAAGCATACACGTAGCAAGATTCATACGATTATCATAACTCAAATATCAGTATAACATCGCTAACATATTGGGGAACTACTTACTTGGCTTGGCCGATCACGCGCATTGCACTGTCCTCTTTTCCATTTTAAGAAGTTTTTAACTTTTATTTTTTGAAAACAATTTTACCATTTCCTTAGTTTGAGTCCTGACACACCCGAGGGTGTGCCCGAATCCCTCAAACCAAGGCTCTAATACCAACTTGTAACGACCCAATTTTCAAAAGAATTTTCTTCATTTTTAAATAGTCAAAACATTTCCAATAAACCACAAATCTCAAGAACAATTGTTTTCAAATTAAGAACATCAACAAATTTTATTTCAAATATCAGAGTGTCCCATCAAATAAAATGTCGGAGAGTGCAAGCCACGCCATCAAGCCTTGCCCTTGCCTTGAGGCTCAGAAGTACCTGAAACAAATCAACAAACTATAAGCTAATGCTCAGTGAGTTCCCCAGACCATACCCCACACAAACCACATAATCACATAATCCATATTAGCTATAAAAGCAACATAAACCATATAAGCCATGCATACAACATATAGGGATGTCGTGGGCACCCCCAGGGTCTTACTCCAGGATGTCATGGGCTCCCCACATGGTCTTACACCTAAGTGACATGGGCTCCCCCCCCCCATGGTCTTTAATAGGAAAGCCATGAGCTCTCCACATGGTCTTACATCCAAGTTCCATGGGATCTCCTATGGTCTTTAATAAGAAAGCCATGGGCTCTCCACATGGTCTTACATCCAGGTGTCATGGGCTCTCCCATGGTCTTCCATACAAGCATACCACATATACAACTAGCATACCTCCCAGCACATAACCAACTAACATGCCACATAACACGACTTCAACTAGTGTAGCACATATCATAAAATGGGTCAGCCTTGGTGCCTTCGACCCATTGGTATGGTGAGGAGACTCACCTCTCAAGAATGTTGAACTGATAAGATGGGATCAGATAAGTCCTAACGCGCAGCTCCAACTCAACTTCCTATAACCATCATGTGATTAATTTGTCAAAATCCTGAAATACCATAAATACCCTCAAAGTCAAACTTGGTCAACCCTGGTCAAAGTCCAAGTCAACAGTCAAGGTCAACAATCCATGTTGACCCCAACTCATTGAGTGCATCTAGTAACTCGTCGAGTTCCTTAAGAGTCAAGAAAGTTGGAACAAACCCTAGCCAACTCGCCGAGTTGTATCATCGACTCGGCGAGTTCACTCTATATCCAGTAGACGGGGAAACCCGATCCAACTCGTCAAGTTATCAGGGCAACTCGTCGCGTTTTCCCCCTGTTTGCTTATTCCGATGATAAGTTAATTGCATGGACACTAGGGCTTAGATCTGAAACCTAAAGGTGTCTAGAAGGATAAAGTTTCCAACTTTATCCTCTAGAACCACTCTGAATGCTCTAAGGCCCTAACAAAGGTTGGAAAGCTCAAAAGCTTAGCCATGTGGTTCAAGACTCTAGGGATCTGGAATCCCTCCTTTCCAGAAGAGGTTCTAATCCTCAAAACGTTCGAAAGATGGAGACTTTATGGACATGCATGTCCAATGCATGTCTTGAAGTCAAAATGGCCAAAGAGGGAAAATATACCCTAAAATCCATGCATGGCATCCATGCTTGACCAAAAGCTAGATCTAGCCCACCATGGGACCATTTTGCCCTGGAGATTCATAAAGTTGCAAACTTTATGAACCCCATGCATGCAATCGACAAGAATGATAGGAAATGAAGAGTAAACTCAAGATCTAGTCATACTCTAAGATAAAAATCGAATCTTGAATGCTTACAATAGTCCACAAGATGGTCAAGCTCAAGAGTGAGGGCTTTATTTGTTGGATCTTCTCCTTCTTCTCACTATCTTCTTCTTCTTAAGCTCAAAAAGTCACTCTAGCTCACAATATGAGAGAAAATGGAGATTAGGGTTTATCAATGGTGTTCTTAGGGTTTGGAGGTTGATGGAAGGTCAGACTCAAGGTTTTAAGGAGATTATATAGGGTGGAAACCCTAAAATTTAGGGTTTTCCTTTATAGCGCCTACTCGTCGAGTTGGGCCTTCCAACTCGTCGAGTAGGTCCTAAATCCCTCGTCCCACAATGATCTCTAATCGACGAGTTGGAGCTCCCCAACTCGTCGAGTTCCAGTCTAAAACCCTAAAATTTTGAAAAGAAATAGATACTTGAAATGAGCGTTACACTATCAATTCGAACACACCCGGAGTCAAGCACGCACTCGACCAACCACCTAAAAGCAATTCCAATCACAATTACTAAAACCACTGAATCATGGCAATGTTGGATAACTAACCCTTTGAATCCTGACCATAAACCTTCCACACAATTCCCCTGAACCGATCACGACTATAAACCAAGGTAACACCAAACACTCCAAACCCGCTATAAGAGCAACAATCATTCACTAACCACTAATAATTCATGGCATGCAATTGGCATATAACATTTCTTGAAAATATAATCCAAACATAAGTAGAGAAATGAATCCAAAGATACGCTTACCCAAACCGATGCAAGATTCTAACAACATAAATACTGATAAAATCAAAAAGAAGGCAAAATATACATACCTGCAATGTCGCCTGCTGGAGTCCTGAACTCCCCTGTCTGACACCGCTAACCCCGAATCCTCTCCGTTGGGGCTCCTGCCCTACCCTCTCATCCATCGGTGATCCTCAAAGTAGCCGGGGCAGGCGCACTCATTGCTCCTCCCCTCAACATCATAAAATCGGAGTTCTTGTGGCCTACCTGATCGCAGTGAAAACATAATGGGCTTGCACCCCAAGGGCAATCCCTGCTGACGTGACCAACCCGGCCACACTTGTAGCAGCCCAAACCCCTGGAACGACAAACCCAATCGTGCAGTTTCCCGCATGTGTTGCACTGACCCCGACCCTGTTGGCCTCTCAAACGCTGATCAGAAGTCTTGGGTCTCTTCTCGGGACCCTCCACTACATGCACCTGATCTGATCCCCTATCCTGAGGTGCTCCAAATCAAACTCCCTGATGTCATCCCGCAGCATATCATGATACCTCACCTTCCCCATTTCCTCATTCGTTACATTATGCGGTACCAATAAGGCCATCTCCCGGAATTTGGCAGTGATCTGTGCCACACTCTCAGTAGTCTGGCCGAGATCCAGAAACTCTCGCGCCAACTGCTGTCCTCAATCGCAGGAGCAAACTCAGATCGGAACCTGGTCGAGAAGTCATCCCGTGACATAGCATCAATAACATCATCACCCAACTCACAACCAACCTCTTCCCACCAATCTCACGCCATGTCCTTCAATAGGCAGGAAGCGTATCTGACCTTCACTGTAACACCCAAAAATTCAAGCCAATTTAAAACTTTTAAAGACATTTAGAACCAATAAAAATCATTACAACTTTGTTTTTCAAAATTTATAATATCAGAGTTGTCCCAGAAACATAAACAAAACATGACGAGTTGTACGATCACGCCTTCGCCTTGTCGTGATCCCCTGATGTACCTAAAACAATAAACTGAAACTGTAAGCCCGAGAGCTTAGTGAGTTCCCCCAAAATACTGATACACTGCACATAACACATATATAAACAACAGCATGTACTGGGTCCACAGCTTTACAGACTGGATTACCCCATGGGCCCACAGTGTGAGTCTGGATTGCCTTACGGGCCCACAGCTCACATATGGCTTGTCATCGAGCCTACAGTACGAGTCTCCCTCAGCTCGTAGTTGGAATGCTCTCGAGCCCATAGTACGAGTCTCCCTTAGCTCGCATCTGGAATGCTCCCGGGTTTGTTGGTTACCGCACGGAGCAGTATCACCTCAACCCATACCACATAACATGTCCCCATATAAACATAACCACTGTGCATGCAAATAATCATATAACAACACAAGTAGTCCTACAGATCTACCTAATTGGCATAACCACTAGCATGCAGCACTAACTCATATTAAACATCTAATACTGCTACAATAACATAACCAATGGGCCGGCCTTGGTGCCTTAGACCCCTTAGTATAGTGAAGATAACTCACCTCACAACTGTCGTCTGAAACTAGAAAGCTCAACTCCCGGATCACCACCACAAACTCCACCACCTATATCCGACACATCACAAAGTTCATAGGTTTCCAAGATACTCCCAGAAGTCCAATAGTCAACCCTTGCCCAAAGTCCAAGTCAACTTTCAAGGTCAACAATCCATGTTGACCTCAACTCGTTGAGTACCCTTAGCTACTCGTCGAGTTCCTGGCATGACTCGCCAACTCGTCGAGTTCCTAGTGTCAGTAGTCGTAACCCCTTGGCCAACCCGCCGAGTTTTCCCTTTACAACTCGCCGAGTTCATATGTGTCTGAAGGTTGGGAAAACCCTAACCGACTCGCCGAGTCATTCGACTGACTCGCCGAGTCCAAGGCAATCTTCATCGGACTCGTCGAGTTGTTCATACAACTCGTCGAGTGCAGGATCATCTTCATGTGGCTCGTCGAGTTGACTATGCAACTCGCCGAGTCTCTTCAGACCTTCATCCATACAGTTACTTTTTAAGCCATGTAGCGGCTCCATATTGCAGATCCAAGCTTCTAAGGCATGTTTATCATGTAAAGTTGCAAACTTTACGTGCATGCAAGGCCCTAGAGACTCTAAATGACCAATCTAAGCTTATAATGGAGCTTTACACCTTAGGAGAGTCTCATTCTTGCGAAATCTGGAAACTTTATGGACTTAGAGACCCAAGGGAGTTCAGATCTGCGGTTGCAACCTCGGATCTTAGCTCAAACATAAGAAAGGCTTCCTAATTAGTTACAAAAGCCCTAAAATCCACCCAAAATAGATCTAGAATGAAAATAGGTCAAGGTAACAACTTGATACCTTCCAAAAGATGCTAACTGAGGTACATATCAAATCCCCACACGTTCCTTTCTTCTAGCCTCTTGCCCTCCAATCTCTTCTTACAAAGATCCACTTTCCAAAGCTTAAAACACACAAGAATGAAGCACCACACGGATTAGGGTTTTCTGGACTCTCAAGAGACTGTAAAGAGGTTGAAGGAGACTTATGATTCTTTAAATAGGGTGCAAAACCCCGAGATTTAGGGTTTCATCTGTCAACTCCTACTCGTCGAGTCCCTTCTTGGACTCGGCGAGTAGGTCACTAAAATACGTGGACCAACCCGCTGCTACTCGACGAGTAGGGCAACCAACTCGTTGAGTAGACCTTGGAATCAAAGAAATTCTTATTTAAATCAATACTTGAGAATCGGGGCGTTACATTCACCTCCTCGGGACAGAAACTCGTTCTGAACGCATTAGCCATATCTTCTAACCACCTCCTACTGACAATGGGGTCCCTCTCCCCATGGAACGCAGGAGCTCCACAAGCTCGGAACTCTCAGAAGGAAATAGTGCGAGCTCCAACAATAGCCATAACCTCAGCAAGGAATGCGCCCAAGCGCTTATCCAAAATCTCTAAAATATTGCGAGAAATCTCCGATGAGATGAACTCCCGTAACTGCTTGCTAATCGGCTCGACATCCTGCACCTGAGCTGAAACCCGAACCAGAACCTGAACCACATCCCTAAGTGCTCATCTCCAAACTGAAATACAACAAGCCAACGATCAAAACATGCCCAAGAATCCTCCTCCCATAAGCTTCTTAGATTCTCCAAGACTCTCACCGATTCGAGTATGGATCCTGTGCTTTCAGTAGTACGGGCCCAATACTATCTTCCACACTTATCCATACTTTCCTCAGCAATCCTCCCGAATCCTCTAAGCCACTTCCTCAAACCAATGCACCAAAACTCACTAAACTGCACCACTAACCCACTGAAGCATATCCTAGGCTCTCTTAGGTTCCCGACCTCACCCATTCCTCAGCTGTTGAAGGACTCCCACCAATGTCAACTAGCTTCCTCATGAATATAGTCACATGCAACAGAGATCAGATAATCCTTTGAGTAAAAGACTCAACCCTAGAACGGTTGGAGTTAAACAAGAGCTGCGCACTAGGGTCAAATCCATCCCTCTAAGATTATTTAACATGTTCCACTTGTGACTTAGCATATTCACTTAGTAGTCAATTCACATCACTAAGAGTCCCACAAAGCACTAAGCAAGCATCATTCAAACAACGGAAAAATCTACCAGCATACACTAACCAAGCCATTCTATTCACTCATTTGGAAACCATACTAACATGCAATTCTAGAGCTCATGCTATCAGGCATAAAAAAGCATCTCTCCTATCATAAGTTACTGAGCGGATCCTTAACCCTAATCTAGCATGCAATAATCATATCACATATCATAATAATTATGTATTGGTATTCTGGGAACCACTTACTTGAGCTCAGCCGATTGCACGCATCACCCCTTTCTTTGATTAGAAATCCCTATTTAATTAAATGTTTACTTTGTAAAAATCTTCACCAAATCCTCTCTTTGAGTTCAGGAACACCCGAAAGTATGCCCGAATCCCTCAAACCAAGGCTCTGATACCAACTTGTAACCTCCCAAAAATCAAGGATAAAAATTTCATTTTTATTATATTCAAAGCACTAATGTGATTTCATCCAAACATTGAGAAGCATTTCAATAATAAAACAATTATCAGAGTTCATTACCAAAATCACATATTGCGGAAAACACGGATGTATGCGTTGCGATCAAGTCGGGCCCTTCCTTTTCGAACCGAAAGTACCTGAAACCATAAACAACAAACTGTTTGATTAGGTGTCTAAGCCCATAACTATAATTGGTATGTACTTGAATTGATAGTAGCAATATCCTTTTGGGTTGCCTTCAAACCTGGCAATTGAATAGGATAATTGTTGGAGAGAGAAGAATGATTTATTAATTTATTACTTGGTTAATAAATTAATTTGAAATCAAGATGAATGATTTATTCATGTATTATGGATATAATATGTTAATTAGAAATCATATTGTTTAATTAATATTTAATCAGAAATTAATTTGGAATTAATTTTAGGATTAAAGGAGTTAATTGAAACTGCAGGGACTAAAGGTGACAATGTTAAAAATTTGAGCATTGAGCATTCTAGAATCCCCCTTAGAGCTGGGGAACGAAATCTAGATTGTCCTAGGGTTTCCTTGGGCTCTAAGGGTGCCTTGGAAGCCTTAGCGAGGAAGTTAAGGGATTAGGGTTATCTAAGGGATTAGGGTTAAGGGAAGTTAAGGGATTTCGTCCCATGCACTCCAAAAAAGGCTTAGAGCCGAATTTTCACTTCCCATCTCTCTCTCCATAGTAATCCTTGGTTGCTATGTTTGTTTGTGAGCCATTAGAGGCGCGACACGTGTGGCGCATGCTACCAAAGTTCAAGATCTTCAAGGATTTGATTGTTATTACAATATAACAATAAAGGTATGTATCCTAACCCTAATTATATGTTAATTTCGAAAATTACATGTGCCTCCTAGGGTTTCTAGTTTTTGTGTTCAATGCTTGTATGTCTAATAGTGAAAATATAGATCCTCAAATTAGGGTTGCATGCACACATAAGATTGTTTGCTATGTATAAAAGCCAACAGTGTTATCAGAGCTTCAGGTTGTTGTTTTCAATTAGATTTGATACAAAAGTATGAATTTGACAAATTAGGGTTTATGGCAAATAAACCCTAGGGCTTGGATTTTCGAAATTAGGGTTTCAAAACCCTAGTTTTCGAAATTTGTTAGGGTTTCTTGAACCCTTTTCCTTTCGCTCCATATTTTTGATTTTAGGGTTTGTAAACCCTTGGGTTTTCAAAAATACCTTCCTCCCTAGAATTAGATTTCAAAATTTTAGGGATTAGGATAATGTTATCTTTGGTAATTATCTTATTAATTGTTTAAATGAATAATTAAAGATTTTGAAATATCCCTTTCCAAATTTTCGAAATCTAGGGGATAAAGGGATTAGGTTAAATTAATTATTTAATTTAATGGATAATCCTTTAAGATTTAATAATTTAAATTAATTGTTTAATTTTGGATGATTATTAAATCAAAGTTTTAATATTTAAGATTTTAAAATTAAAAGGTATTAATTTTTTGAAAATTTTAAATTTGTTTAAAAACCCTAGTATTTTGAAATGTTTAAAATACACCCTTATACTATATAAAATTAAAAGTCTAATATTATATATGTATGAGTAAAGAGTCGGTTTTACCGTTAGTAGGTCTCATTCAAGAAGCTGGTCTATAAGGGGTGTTTAAGGAAGCGGCTTGTAAAATGACCGTTATTGAGTATCCACTCTTACCCATCGCACTCTTTACTAGTGGAGGGTCGTTAGTCGAATGGGTAGGATAGGACACAACCTTTCATTATAAGTATAATGAAATACGAAGTAACTAAACACTTTTACAAATTCCCAAAATCTTAGTTACTTTAGGAAAAATGTGGAATTGGTGCTAATCCATGAAATTGCACATTGTACCTTGTTGGTCGTTAGTGGAGCGTGTGTGGTTAACCGGCACACTAATATGGGACCAATGAAGGATGGAAATAGGTTTCTCGTAAGATTATCATTGATCAATGGAGCGTGTGTGGTTAACCGGCACATTGATTGAGTGGTGATCAACATCGAGAGTACCAAGCTAATTTGCATGGTTATCCACACCTTGTTTGTGATCCTCGGCATCCCAGTCACAAACTTGAAGGGAATAATCGAGATTAAACATGCCATTGAAAAGTTCAATGAATCTCAAAAGATATATGAGTTTCAAAACATTTAAAACCAAATTTTATTTTCATTTTTCATGGTGGAAATTGGTAAATCGTCATTTACCTACCTTCATATATTTTGCAATTGGATTACGACATCCCTCTTCCTAATTGCAAAAAATTGTGTTGGATCCTAGCCTTGATATTTCATTTGGGTGTTATATCAAGGATTCTTATCAACTAACTTGAATTTTCTCCCGTTTTGTAGATGTCAAATGACTATTGTCTTCCCGAATCCTTTGGAAAAAGCTTTCCACTTGAAGGTGATGTTCCACGATTGGATCGAGGAAATGGAAATCATGCTTCACTTCCTCCACCTCCTCCAATAGTTCTCCCTGACCCACGTGTTCGAAGACTTGAAAAATTCAAGGTCATTCAAGCCCGATTGGCAAATAAACACGAAAATGGAAAGTCTGTGTGTGCACACGTCTTGGAGATGAAGTCACACATTGACAAGCTGGGAATGTTGGGTGTCATTGTATCAAGGAAGTTGGTTGTTGACTTGGTTCTTCAATCACTTCTCGAATCATATAGTGAGTTCATTAGAGAGTACTATATGATGGACCATGACGTGACCCTCATTGATCTTACCTATTTGCTTATTGCTACTGAATCAACAATGAATTGGCGTACTGGTCAAGCAAATTTGTTGGGAAGATCAACCTCCCAAACTTCCATGGACATTGACCATGGCAACATTGGAAGTCCAGAAAAGTATTCTCTTCCCAATGGAAAGGGATTGGTCAAGGTCAAACTGTTTGACCAAATGGTAAAGAGAAAGGCTGAATCTGAAATTGTCCCATGTGTTGTTCCAAAATAGTCCGTTTGTTTCTACTGCCAAGGGAAGTGGCATTGGATGCGAAGCTTCCATATGTACCTGAAAGATCGCAAGGATAGGAGAGTCAAGATGTATGACTCTGCTTCAGGTAAATCCACTATCTAACTCTATTAAGTTCCTATTTGTAGATTCTTAATACATGATGTGATAAGATTACATTTTGATGTTTTGTAGGATCGAAGAAAAGAAAGGAAGCTTAAAAGGAAGAGTGAGTTGAGTCTGATCACGAAGAAATGGATTTCGATCGCATGGTTCGAAGATCGGATTTTTGAGCTGCTACTTAGAAGAGTTAGGATAGATTGCTTAGGAATATTTACATAGTTTTCATTTGTAATTGCGATTGAAAGGACAAGTTTTTCCGTATTTTTATAAATAAAATAAATTTTGGTTTTGTCTTATTTATATCCTTGAAATGGCATTTGTGGAAATTGATGTTTGTATGTTTCTATTGTTAGCAATACTGAAATGGATGTGATTCTTAATTATGATATTTGTGGTAGTGTCAGAAATTTTCCAAATAAGGAAAGATTTTCATCACCCAATTTTCAATTGGACAGAAACTTGGAATCATGCGACTTGCATCGTATGATGAATGAGAACCTTCATGTTTTGGAAAATTAAGACTAATTCCTTATTCACACAAGTATGTGAGTCAAGTGAAGGACTAAAGGGTCCAGTACACAATGTTGTGCATTGGTCAGGTCCACCACAAAGAACAATAAGACTATTCGTCGTGATTTACTAAAAGTTTAGTAAACATGGTTATACTTACAAGATTAAGTGTGACTATGAATCATTGAAAAAGTTTCAATGTAAAGCATAATGAATAGGAAGAATCAATTAGGCAGAAAGATAAAAGTTTCTCCAATCTGAAAAGAAGGGAGAGTACTTAATTATCGTGTTTTATGATTAACCTAGTGATTATGAAACTGTGTCACAATTGATCCTCTAAGAACACCTTAGTGCACTAGTATGGCTAAGAATAGGAATCGGAAATTGTTGAATGGTTAAATCAAAAGGTGAATCCTACTTCGTTCCAAAATCAAGTCTTACTCCAAGATTGTGTATTGAGTGACATGTCGTAAGTAGGTTTATAACACATCATCAAATGTGGAGCAGAAATGTTTCTTAGTCCTGCACGTTCGAAATTAGTAAGTTGTGATGTCTTGGATAAGACAAAGACCAACTAAGACCAATCGTGTGTGGTGGTTTTGTCTTGATAGGAACCCGCACTGACTCTTGAATATTTGTTTATCAAGAAATGTTTCTTGACAAGAGAATCTTATATGCCAAGCGGTCAGTGTGAGTCTTAATGATCTTGAAAAGTTTCAAGAACAAATCAAGAATAAACCTAATTGTTCATCACTAGCACACGACTTGAGGTTTATAACCTATCGTGTTGATATATTCTTGTTTCCGTGTCATTCCAGTAAAGTTGACTATGCATGTGAGGTCTAAGAATTCTCAATTGATTGCATAAAGCAAAGCACCTTGATTGGTGAAAGTTCATTGATCTGTATGGATGAGCTGCTTGACTACTTGGAAGACATGGTAGGCCCTAGTGTTGTCAGGTGGCAAGAAATAAAGATTGAACAAGTTCAGTCCATATGAGTTTGGATTTTTCACAAACCTTGTCTTATGATTATGGTTATGAAAAATTCATATGGATAAGAACACATACACCATAAAATCTAAGTGTCATAAGGTTTCTCTCCGCTTCATGAAAATGATTGTGAGGAAACGCTTTCACTAAGAAGATTTTAAGGAGATAGCATTATGTAAATTGCATTCTCAAATTCGATTATGATTACAGTATCCCTCTTCATAGTTCGAATTGTGAGATTTGGAAAATAGCCTGAACATTTGGAACTTATTGATATAAGTTCTAAAATAGTTTAGACACACATATGAGCTTACTAATAAAAGGTGTATGAGCTTAGATAAATTCTTATCGAAGCATCACGTATCAGAAATTTGAACTTTGGTAAGAAAGTTAATAAGTATTGATTTCTAGGAGTCCAGCTGATTTCTGAATACATGTCAAAGCTAGTGGGAGCATAAGTGTTATGCTGGTAAGGAAATAATTATCATGTTAGTGGGAGCATAATTATTATGTATTGAGAGTTAGCAATATTAATTATAGAAAAACAAAAGTTTCAATTTGCCAAGTTGCAGAGGTTGAGAAGTTGTTTTACTATATTTAAGGGAGAGGAACTTATACTTCATTTCAAGTCTAAAAGCTTAGATCAAGAAATTTTAATCAAACTTAGTCATGGACATATATGAATGTTATGTTGAAAAGGTTCAACATATGGGAATTATATATATATATATATATATATATATATATATATATATATATATATATATATATATATGTGGCAATATTATAGCAAGAGACTGGTAAAGTATCATGTCATTATGTAAGACATTATGTATCGTATCCTATACGCTTCGGGATCAATTACATATGTTGTAATATTCGACAGTTCTGATTTTCCAAATGCCTAGGGCATTAAGAGGGAAAAAAGGACCAGAACCGGATATGACTAAAATAATTAAACAACTATCAAGGACGATCTAAGGTTCGCTAAGGATTGGTCGCTAAAGGGCAGTTGGAAGTAAAGTATTGAAATGGAACATATTGGCATTATTATAAATAGATAGGATTCTATTAAGAATGAGTTTTCATATGACAAATATGGAAATGTTTTCATAATGGGAGTTGGATATTAAGAATCTATGTGTAGATTAGAAACTTTTAAGAAGGATGTTCAAAGGAATGTACTTTGAATGTGAGACTTCATGTCTATAGAGTTGTCTTATAACAATATCCAATAGAGCACTTTGTAATATCATTGGCAGAGTCTTGGTGACTTTGGTGCCATGGCATTACAAAGGGATCATTGCATAAAATGTTAGAATCTAACATATTCTAATAGTGGATAGAATTGGTATTCTTACACTTATGATAAGGATTAGGAATTGTGAAATGAGCATCATTGGGAATGTGTTCAATTGATCTATTTCACAAAGTAAGGACCATAGGCAAACATAGTATGCATGCTTGGAGCATGGGATAGCTATTGTTTTTAGATTCAAGTATTAAGTTGATTACTCGAAACATTAACAATGAATAATGTGTACTCAATATGGTGACTAAATAAAAGGTGTTTTATTTATACTCACAAGTTTGAGGCCATATTGGATTCGATTATTCTTGTGTTTCACTTCGCATGTTTTGACTTCCCGAATAACTAGGTTATTCAAACATCCATAGTCAATCGTACTTTGGAAGTAGGTAATGAGGTAAGACTGTCATGAATCCGATTGTAGATTTTCTAAAGTGTTTAGACATAGCAAAAGTCTACTGCAGTGTTCATGAGTGCTCCTGAAATAAGATTTGATTATTGGAATAAACCCACGCTCATGTGAATCACTTCATGGATTTTATCACGAGTGATTGTGAGACGATAATATCTTTTATTCTTTAAACGGAGACATGTGAGTTGTAGTTTGCAAGTCGGTTTCACATTGATAATATGTAAACGCACCAGTAACTTGGTGTTATAAAACATATTGTTGTGTGTGATTTGATGAGTAAGTACAAGCAATAATTTGAGTCGAAATTTATCCGTTCCTTTTACCCAATGTGGGATAAAAGCGATATATGTGGGCCCCTCGATGATTTAGTGATGACACCCTAAGCGCTTGGCCAAGCCTGGACTAAGTTGATGTGTTCAATTGTAGTATGTTGTCAGTCATCTTAAATCGGAAATCGGGAAACAACTATTGGACAGAGATTGATTATAATTCATGTCTCATGTCCATACGATATCTTGTAGAACGGGTGAATATTTGATCCATTATCTAAGCACACGTCACTAACTAGATCAGAGTTCGACAACGGCTTTTGGTAGCTAAAATTTGCTAGTCAATTTTTGAAGTTATACTTGCAACTATAGTTATTAGACTTATCCAAGTGGGAGACTGTTGGATTAGGTGTCTAAGCTCATAACTATAATTGGTATGTACTTGAATTGATAGTAGCAATGTCCTTTTGGGTTGCCTTCAAACCTGGCAATTGAATAGGATAACTGTTGGAGAGAGAAGAATGATTTATTAATTTATTACTTGGTTAATAAAGTAATTTGAAATCAAGATAAATGATTTATTAATGTATTATGGATATAACATGTTAATTAGAAATCATATTGTTTAATTAATATTTAATCAGAAATTAATTTGGAATTAATTTTAGGATTAAAGGAATTAATTGAAACTGCAGGGACTAAAGGTGACAATGTTAAAAAGTTGAGAATTGAGCATTCTAGAACTCCACTTAGAGGTGGGGAACGAAATCTAGAGTGTCCTAGGGTTTCCTTGGGCTCTAAGGGTGCCTTGGAAGCCTTAGGGAGGAAGTTAAGGGATTAGGGTTATCTAAGATACACCTGCCTTATCCTAAACTTTCCTTATCACCTATATAAACCCTTATAGGGTTGATTTCGTCCAATGCACTCCAAAAAAGGCTTAGAGCCAAATTTTCACTTCCCTTCTCTCTCTCCATAGTAATCCTTGGTTGCTAGGTTTGTTTGTGAGCCATTAGAGGCGCGACACTTGTGGCGCTTGCTACCAAAGTTCAAGATCTTCAAGGATTTGATTGTTATTACAATATAACAATAAAGGTATGTATCCTAACCCTAATTATATGTTAATTTCGAAAATTACATGTGCCTCCTAGGGTTTCTATTTTTTATGTTCAATGCTTGTATGTCTAATAGTGAAAACATAGATCCTCAAATTAGGGTTGCATGCACACATAGGATTGTTTGCTATGTATAAAACCCAACACAAACTGCAAGCACAAAGCTTAGTGAGTTCCCCAAATACCACATACCAAACATATCAAATAAACCATACATATCATACATATCCAATCAATAAATAAAAGTGCTATGTGCCAACCATAGTCTTGTCATTATGACATGATCCGCCTCGTGGTCTTCCTTGCCAAGCGGGGGACCAAAACCCTGGGTCTTACAGACAAGTGCCAGAAGCCATCTCCGGGTCTTCCATGCAAGCATCACAAAGACAACTAGCATACAATCGACACTACTTAACTAATTAACTATCAGAGTTCAGACTCTGGTCTTGCATACAGTTTGCCAGGAGCCGCCTCCTGGTCTTTCATACAACTGCTAAGGGTTACCCCCGAGTCTTCCTACAATACATAAACCAAATGGGTCGGCATTGGTGCCTTCGACCCATAGAACAGTGAGGAGACTCACCTCGAATGCAGAAGCTCACGGAAAGAAATCCCTAGTTGCTACCCAGACGACTTCCCAAGCTATCAATGCCATAATAACACCCAATTAGCAATTGGGTTCCAAACTATGATCCATAATCCATACTTAGGGTAAAATGACCATTTTACCCCTGGCCCAACTAGACTCACAACTAAGGTCCAAGCCCAAAACTACAAGATCCATAATAGCCCACTAATGGCCCAATTTTCCAAATTGGGCCCAACCCATATGGGCCTTATCCTAAAGCCCAATAATTCCTTGTCCAATAGTAAATCTCAGATGGCCCAAAGGCCCAAACAGCAAGTCCAATAAAGTGGCCCAAAGGAATAAAAAGCCCAAAATGCAACAACCCAAAATCCATTAGATCAACGAATGTGGTACGTATGCTCAGCTATGTTGGGCGTACTCGAGGAGTTCCATATCGCAACCAAAAGGATGTACGTTGGGCGTACCTTTAGTTACGCAGGGCGTAATCGCTATTTCTCCAAAACTTAATTCACGACTTAATTTGTGAAGTCCTTCCATCAAAACCTCAGGAGACCTTCCAACTAAGCTCTTAATGCATAAAGTTGGCACCTTTATGCATTTGCATGACTCAATGGGACCCAACAACCAACTTAATCCATTTAGACCCAATATAATCGAACTAGAACATTCATGGGCCAATTCTAAACATCAAGCAAGCATTTTTATGGACTAACAACATCAGAAGAGGCAAGATATATCACTCCAAGCTCCTGGAGTGACTAAAACTCACAAGGAGAACTTAATACACCATAAAAACCCTTAGTTTTGCCCTAAACTCAAACTTGCACAATAAGAAGTCAATATGAGAACTTTATACCTTGAATGAGCTGGAAATGAAGCCAAAAGTTTGGATCTAGACGTCCTCCCTTGAACCACAAGCTAGCACCAGGTACCCTATTCTTGGAAATGAGCAAGAACACACCAAAAGCAAACTTAGATCTCTCAAACACTCAAAATGAGGTTAGAGTTTCCGAAATGAGGCTTAGAAGGCAATGGAGGATGAGAATGAAAAAGCCTTGAGCTCATAAAGATGCTTAAATAGTGCCCAAACCCTAAAAATTAGGGTTTGGCACTCTGACCATTACGTTGGGCGTACCCAGCCAGACACGCGTATTCCTTCCTCGCATGCATGGGACCGATTTGCCAACTATTTCCATTAGGGGCCAATTATCCCAATATCTTCAAAATGCCATAACTTCCTCATCTTAGGTTCGTTTCCGACGAACCTTATATCCACAGAAAGGTGGCGAGAATCCCTACACCTCTAACAACACACCCAAGCCTTAAACCTCCCTAACAAAACCCAAAATCCATAAAATACCGAAATATCATATTACGATTATACCCTTGACCTCCGAAGACACAATCGCACATTTGGATCATTTAGAACATAACACCCACACCCGAGAAGGGCCAAATTCTTCCTTCCCCAAGGCCCTAAGCCTCATGACCACTGACGATTAGGCTGCAGCCCCAAATAAAAAAGCAAATCTGAAACCGAGTGTTACAGTTTGTATCAGCATTATTCATCCACACAAAATAAACACGTTACAAATTACAACTTATAAAAACAATTTTAGAAATAAAAGTGCTTATAATACATCATAGTTCATTTGATCATTGAATTGAAAATACTCTTCACAACCTTCAAATGCGTTTGTATGAAAATTATTCGTCTACACGAAACGCACACTACAAGCTACAACTTATAAAAGATAAAATAAAAAATAAAAACACTTATATAAAAGTACCATATAGTTCGTTTGATCGTTGAATTGAAAATATTTTTCACAATCTCCATATGTGTTTTTATGAACATTATTCGGCTACACGAAACACACACTACAGGTTACAACTTATAAAAAAAATTATATAAAAATACTTCATAATTCGGTTGATTGTTGAATTGAAAATACTCTTCATAACCCGGCATTATTTAAATAATAATAAAAACCTTATTTTTATAACTTTTTTGATGAAAACTTCTACTTATAGTAAGTATTTTTTAATATGTGAAAATAGATAAACACACATTATAGAAAAATAAAAACGTGGATGATATATATCTTTTTAGTATGTCCGCCGCCTCCTTTTTATAGAACCAAACATTTGCCGATGTGATCATTTAGAAGATAAAAAGATATCTTGAGTACTATTCCTCTATTTTTCCACTTGCTTGTTGCTAAAGATCAATGGATCGTTGTTTCTTTTTTATTTCTTCTTTGCTTTCCCATGAGATGACTCATAATGACATTTTCCGTTTTATCTTTTGTTGTTGTATAAATGAGAAAAGACCATCATGTATCTTATTTTTTTTCTTTATCTCGTCTGAAAAGGCAAATGGGAGGGGCTACCTTGATAGGTTTTGCATGGGGTAAAAAAACGTGTGAGGTAGATGCATGAGGGTGTGGGATGGCTTGTACGAATTGGAAGCCCCTCGTTGATTACAAATGAAGGCTAATACTATGTTTGCATGGGAAATAAGTGCACATATGACATAGGGCTCTAAGGGTGAATTGACTACCAAAAACAATTTGGAATTTAAAATGTTTTTTTTTTCTTTTTCTTTATCGTGGATGAAAATTTAAGAGAGAGTGGGGTTGGTATGGTTTTAATTTAAACAATCAACTATTTTTTCTTTTTATTAAAATGTGGCTAAGGAGGTAGTGAGTATAAATTTGTTTTAATAAAAATTGATGTTTGGGCATAGAAAAGAAAGTTAAACATTTGGTTTGAAAGAAAATATTGATCCGTTAAAATAGAAATTGTTTAAAAAAAAAAGGTTGTATTTTTGTTTCTTTTGTTTTTTTTCTTCATTTAGAAACGTAGAATATTATGGGGGTGGCTTTAATTTGTTTTAACAAAAAAATGGTTTAAGTTTAGGTTTTGTTCTAACAAAAAAAAATGGTTTAAGTTTAGGTTTATGAAATGGTTTAAAAATAGGTTCATGATTGAAATCGGTATTAATCGATAAGAAGGACTAAAAATAAAGAAAAACGATATAAAGTGAAAATAAACTTTAAATAAAAAGACTAAAGTTGTATTTATTTGATATTTGGACCAATATTTTCACTTTATATTTGATATTTTCAAGGCTAATTTCCGAATTCATTAGTCCAAATAGCACCATAAGGGTTTAGTAATTGTCAATAAAAAAGATACCCCCAAAACACCGGAATACATAGCTTAATTGTAGAAGACTTTTTTTGAAAAGTCTTCTTTAACTATATGTTTACATAGCAGATCTCCATTTAGTATCCGAAGGGTCGCTCATGCATATATATCTAAAATAACACAATATTGACCACCGACTACCCCATGTCAGTTTCTGGAGTGGGGGTGACCGCGTGGCCGGCGCTGACGTCTTGTTCATTAAAGTTCTTTTGAAGGTTAGCCTTTATATATCACAAATATAGAATCGCAATCCCAAGATACCGAAAAGACATGGCAATTGCTCTAGCAACGTATTCGGATTTAGAGATTGCGGTTGCTTGTATAGATGAAGAAGAACATGCAACATTATCTCCCCAACAACTTTCGCATGCACCTCGGTGAGTTCCACCTCGTCCTTTTCTTTTCAGTATTTTTTTTTCGTCATTTTGGTCCGTCCAATTAGTTTTTAATTTTACCTTTATATAACGATCCATAATCCAATTTGGTATTCTTTACTTTTAACCATTCAATACTACCTCCAACCAGTATCTTAAATGGGCATGTAGTTATCTATCAACGTCTTGCTTTTAAATGCTTCATAATCGGGTTATACTGTGTTGGTGGGACAAGAGGTGAGGGAATCCATGCCAAGAAAATGGCAGATGTTGGCGGTTGATGGAATGATTGTTGTGATTGAGATGGTGGCGCTGTGGCTGGTTGACAAGCCTCATGAAGACAAGAATCAGATATGAACATGTCATAATTAGATATATTTTTTTAATAAAATAGTTATCAACTACGGTTCATAACTAGCAGGGCGGTCTTATGATTTTAAGGGTCGTGCACAAAAAACAAAAATGGACTTCTTAATAAAAAATTTAAATATATAAACAAAATAAATTTATTATTAATTGTTGCTAACTTTTATAAATTTTATAAAAGTTCAGGGGCTAATCATGTAACCTTTTTAAAAAGTTGAAAGGAATGGTCCCTTGTGAAATAAACTAATGGCTGAAACTGTAAAAATGAATTATAAAAATATAAATTGCTATCAAGTGTACAACCTAAATTGATGCTAAAGAAAAGAGCGAGCTTAAACCAATTGTGTTAATTAATATGTAGTTTCTTGAAAAATATAATATATAATGATTTATTAATTTTATAATTTTATTAAAATTCGGGCTCTATTTTTTTTCAGAGCCTTGTACGGTTGCACCTTTTGCACACCCTTAGGGTCGGGTCTGCTAACTAGTATAACTAGAGTTACTATTCCGTGTGCGATGTTGCGGAAAATTTACGTATGTTAAATAGAAAAGACATAATTTACAGAATAATTAAGTTTAATTATATGTACGAGTACGTATAAGTTTAATTATACTTTCGTATGTTAAATAGAAAAGACATAATTTGAAGTATAATATATTAGTTCTTGAAATTGTAATTTATAATATTATAGTAAAATATAATAACAAGATGCTATAGGACCTAAAAAATAAAGAACCAGCTATTCTTGCGTTTAACCAACATGAGTCACATGTTTAAAATGATTAGTCAAACCCATTAGTCGACAAGAGTTCTTTATTCATAGTCGATAACTATTGGTTCATATATTTAACGAGCAATCTACTCAAATAAATAAAATTTTATTTGCCATACTCTTATTCAATTTGTCAAATGTTATTTTGTAGTTATTTTGAATTAATTTCTTTTTTTTAAATATCATTTTATGAGTTTTTCTATTTTAATAAATTCCGCATAATACTTTAATATAATAATTACAATAAATGTAATAATAAATGAATATCAATTTTATTAATGGACTTGTCTTCTTATTTCAAAACTCCCAAATTAAAGCTCATTAGTTTATTTTGTTTATTTTATTTAAATTTAAAAAATAAAAAAATCAATTTTAATAATTCATTATTTTTCTTATTTTCTTATAAATTTAAAGTTCTTAAATATTTAAACTTTTATATTTAAATTTTTTTAATTAACTCATGTAATACATGGGTTTTCCATCTAGTTAATTATTAAACGAAATACAAGATGAATTATTGGTAATTGATGAATTTATACACGCTAACGTAGTTTCATGTTTACAACATTATTAATTTATTATAAACATTTAGGAGGTGTGTGGATAGGAAAAAAAGATGATGTTTATTGTTTATTGCTTATTCTCACCACAATAAGCTAAGTTTAAGTGTTTTGATAGAAATCCTTAAAAATGAGCTTATTGTGTTAGAAATAAGCTAAATAAGTTGATTTTAATAAGCATCTTCCCCATTGCTGATTGCTTATTGCTTATTCCCACCACAAATAAGTTAATAAGCAATAAGTCAATAAGCTATAAACTAATTTATCCAAACACCCCCTAAAAATGCGATTTCAATTGGATTCGTCATAACAAAAAATGCAATATCAATTGCGTTATATGGTTTGATAGGAGTATATAATTAGCGATAATAAAATATTATGGTTTAATGCTTGTTTATGTAACGGGATTTTTTTCACTTTATACAATGAGTGACCTTTTAAAAATCTTTAATTTGTAAACTAAAGCTTTAACTCTATTAACAAATTTTTATATATTATTAAAAATCCAAAAAATCATTTTTATATGTTATTATGGTTTAATCCTAAAAATCATTTTTATATATTATTAAAACTCTTTAATTTGTAAACTAAAGCTTTAATTCTATTAACAATTTATTAAAACATTAATTTGGTCTCATTTACCTATCAATATGTCGATTTTGTTATATTGTATTTTGGATTAGTAAACTTAAAAATATTAGCTAAAAATGAAACGAGTCAAATAAGTTTATGCAAAATTTCATGCTCTATCTTCTTGTTAATCTTTTAATAGCGTGCCAACATTTTTTTACAGTAAAAGGTTTATATTTTACCAATTTATGCAATGAATTGGTTTTTACATAATTACGCAATCATATTTCAATTGCTTGAATATATTACATGTAAAACATTAATGCATATTTCGTTCCTACAATAAATTGTGATGGCATATTTCATCTAAAAATCACTTTGTCCCATAAAATGAAAAAAAAAAAAATTTAACTCAAAATGTTACTTTATATATAATATTTTGAGATGTGTTATTTTATATTTAAAATGTCTACTAATTTTGTTGCTTGTGTTTTGTACATCATCTCAGGTTTCGTGAATGTTCAGAGATATTGTATTATGTATATGTTGGGACTCTTCTGGTCACATATACACCACTCATAGGGCTGATTCAAGTGAAGTTCCAAAATGGAAATATGTCTCCTTTTAGAACTCATAGTTTCTTCATGATCATATCTGTGGTTGCATTAGTCATGGCCACACTGACTCTTAGGATTTTGTTTTACATCAATAGTCGCTTTGAAAACGAATGCTCCTCTACTATTCATCACATTATCCTAATAAACATTGCTTGGTTCTCGACACTTCTTGCGCCTCTATCCCTTGTGTTGGTAATATTCATCCCTACAAAGCTCATATGGATCGGATATTCAATCGTATGTGCACTCTTTCTGGCCATTGTTGCATGTAACTTTATTGGCCGCATATATTTACTTGGAAAACTAGCATATACCACAACTTTGAAGCTCATCAGTTATTTCCAAACTACCATAGAGAGATAGTATTGCAATGAAGAACAAATAATATATTAGCCTATTAGGTATTCCGCATTCTACATGTAAAGGTTCCAATATATGATTGCTACGTGTATATATTATGATTATAAGCAATTAGGGTGATTGTCAAGACAATATGGAGTTAAGTAATTTCGTTTATGTCAGCTTCATATTTTTCATGCATAGTAATTGTTCTAAGTATTGTATGTATAGTGATTCTTTGTATAGAAGTACTACTTTTATTTATTGAAATTTCATTATCATATATAAACAGTGGCGGAGCTTGAAGTTTTGATTGTATAAAAATTGAAAAACAGGGGGGGCCAAAGTCAAATTTTATAGTTTTAGGCATAATATGTAACTTTTTTTAATGTATAAGGACTAGTTATAAAAAAAATGGGGGAGGGGGGGGCACAGCCCCCCTGGCCCTATATAACCTCCGCCACTGCATATATTGTTTTTTGTTAAAACACTACTAGAAAGCATGGCGTTTTCCTACGGAAAATAGCTACGGAAAATTTCCGTAGCTAATTAGCTATGGAATTGCTACGGATCAGCTACAGAATGGGATGCCCTAGTTTAGTAACGGAATAGCTACGATGCGGGTCTGTAGCTATTCCGTGGCTAATTAGCTATGGAATAGCAACAGAATAGCTACGGATGCAAATCCGTAGCTATTCCGTAGCTAATTAGCTACAGAACGGAATGGCTACAGATACTAAGTACCTACGGATTAGCTACGGAGTATGCTTTCCGTAAGAATTCTGTAGCTAATCCGTAGCTAAGTAGCTACGGATTTTTCTTATTTTCAATTTTTCGGGCATCAAACGTCGTTTTTTTCGCTTCGTTTTTTTCACACCTCTACTATACATGATTATCTTTATTTTCACCAACTTGTAGCTATTAATATCGTTCATAATGTGGTGTACCCATTCGGGATCAAGTACTCGTTTCACGGTTTAACATTGTAATGCATATACTTTTCACCAACTTGTGATGGATTATGTTTGTATATGTATATTTATACACATGAATGAGTTATGGTATATGTGTACGTGTATATGTGTATGTATACGTGTTTGTGAGATGTATGTGAACGTATTCATAAGCATTATAGTGTTAAACCATTAAACGAGTAATGGATCTTGTATGTGCACACAACTTTATGAATGATACTAATAGCTATAAGTTGGTGAAAATATAGATAATCATGTATAATAGAGGTGTGAAAAAAAAACGGAGCGAAAAAAACGAAGTTTGTTGCCCGAAAAATCAAAAATAATAAAAATCTGTAGCTAATCCGTAGCTAAGTAGCTACGGATTAGCTACGGATTTTTCTTATTTTCGATATTTTGGGCACCAAACGTCGTTTTTTTCGCTTCGTTTCTTTCACACCTCTACTATACATGATTATCTATATTTTCACTAACTTGTAGATATTAATATCGTTCATAAAGTCGTGTGCCCCTTCGGGATCAAGTACTCGTTTCACAGTTTAACATTGTAATGCCTATACTTTTCACCAACTTGTGATGGATTATGTTTGTATATGTATATTTATATACATGAATGAGTTGTGGTATATGTGTACGTGTATATGTGTATGTATACGTGTTTGTGAGATGTATGTGTACGTATTCATAAGCATTATTGTGTTAAACTAGTAAACGAGTAATGGATCTCGTATGTGCACACGGCTTTATGAATGATATTAATAGCTATAAGTTGGTGAAAATATAGATAATCATGTATAATAGAGGTGTGAAAAAAACGGAACGAAAAAAACGACGTTTGGTGCCCGAAAAATCGAAAATAAGAAAAATCTGTAGCTAATCGGTAGTTAATTAGCTACGGATTTGCTACGGAACTCTAACGGAAAGCATATTCCGTAGCTAATCTGTAGGTAATTACCTACGGATTAGCTACAGAATATGCTTTCCGTTAGAATTCTGTAGCTAATCTGTAGCTAATTAGCTACAGATTAGCTACGGATTTTTATTATTTTCGATTTTTCGGACACCAAACATAGTTTTTTTCGCTCCGTTTTTTTCACACCTCTATTATACATGATTATCTATATTTTCACCAACTTATAGCTATTAATATCATTCATAAAGCCGTGTGCACATACGAGATCCATTACTCGTTTACTGGTTTAACACTATAATGCTTATGAATACGTTCACATACATCTCACAAACACGTATACCTACATCATCATCATCATCATCATCATCATCATCATCATCATCACCACCATCACCATCATCATTATCACCACCATCACCATTATCATCACCATCACCATCACCACCACCATCATCATCATCATCATCATCATCACCACCACTACCATCATCATCATCACCACAACCATCATCATCATCATCATCATCATCATCATCACCACCACACCACTATCATCATCATCATCATCATCACCACTACCACCACCACCACCACCATCATCATCTTCATCATCATCACCATCATCACCATCATCACCATCACCATCATCACCATCATCACCACAACCACCATCATCATCATCATCACCACCACCATCATCATCATCATAATCATCATCACCACCATCATCATCATCACCATCACCACCATCATCACCATCATCACCATCACCACCATCATCACCATCATCAACATCATCAGCATCATCAGCATCATCATCACCATCATCACCATCACCACCATCACCACCAACACCATCATCACCATCATCACCATCATCATCACCATCACCATCATCATCATCATCATCATCACCACCATCATCATCATCATCACCACAACCATCATCATCATCATCACCATCACACCACCATCACCATCACATCACCATCACCATCACACCACCATCATCATCACAACCACCATCACCACCACCATCATCATCACCACCATCACCATCACCATCACCACCATCACCATCACCATCATCATCACCACCATAACCATCATCACCATCACACCACCATCATCACCACCATTACCATCACCACCACCACCATCACACCACCATCATCATCACCATCACCATCACCATCACCACCACCACCATCACCATCACCATCACCATCACTATCACCATCACCATCACCATCACCATCACCACCACCACCACCATCACCATCACCATCACACTATAAATAGCCATTGTCATCATCATTATCATCATCATCATCCTCATCGTCATCATTTATGCATCAGTTTGTTGTTGTTTATTTTTTGTTTTAAGTTTAATCAGGATTACACTTAAATGGGGGGGGTTTTGTTGGTGATTTTATATCATCAATATTATTTAAGTGTAATATGATTAAAATTGTTGACCAAAAGTGATCTTGTTGAATATTGAACAAGTTAGGATGGTGTAGGAGTGCACACTTGTTCAAGTTTTTCAAGATTCAAAGTACATTGTTATTTAGGGGAGAAGCCCCTAAACGAACAAGGGTCCGGTGGTCCGGGGGCAGCGCCCCTGGTAGCGGGGTCCCAGGGGTGGCAGCCCCTGGCTGGGATCGATTTTTTATTTGGACTATGTTGCTATATTAAAAAATGCATCAAAAATCCAATTTTAGAAAGTTGACCCTTTTTAGAAAGTTAACTGTTCGTGTCTTAAATATGTAAGAAAATTTATCCAAAAAAAAGACCCGAATAATAATAATAATAATAATAATAATAATAATAATAATAATAATAATAATAATAATAATAATAAAGGAACGAAATTCGGTGAAAGTATAGATAATCATGTATAATAGATGTGTAAAAAAAACGAAGCAGAAAAAACGTTGTTCGGTGCCAAAATAAATTGAAAATAAGATATATGTGTGTTGTGTCGTAAATTGTCATCCCAACACACATAGATAATAATAATAATAATAATAATAATAATAATAATAATAATAATAATAATAATAATAATAGTAATCATAATAATAATAATAATAAAAAAAAAATAATAATAATAATAATAATAATATTATTATTATTATTATTATTAATGGAAGTGTATAAGACTAATAGTAAACAAAATATGTATGGATGTGGCATTCCCAGCCAGTTGGTAACTTCTTTGGTTATTCCTAGGTGAAATCCGAGTTCGAATCTTAAATGAATTCTTTTTTTGTCCGTAGATAATCGGTAGCATTTTAATTGAAAAGTTCTGTATACGCCTCCTCCTTCTCAGATGCACAAATGAAAAAAAACCACTACAGATCCTCCAAAGAACCTGTGAACGCCTCCTCCTTCTTCTCCATTTTCTGACCACCGATCCTCCTTCACCGGCGCATCTCCCCTTCGCATCTCTCCGTCGCACCTCATTCTCTACATTACCCATCTTGCTCGATTTCTTCTCCAAAGGTAAACCCTAGATTTTGTTTTCTTCTCCAACAAAGCCACCACCGTTAGACATCTCCTCCCCTGTGAAGCCACGGCCGGAGACCGTCGCTCCCAACAGATAAGGTTTGTTTTTGTTCATCTTTTCTCGGTATCGATTTTTCCTCCTGCTGTCGAGCCCTCCCCTGGTGTCGATTTCTTTTCATAGCTTTCATTCCTCTTGCTATACAGATATGCCGAAATACACGACAGACTGACCAGGTAAATGCCACCGACCTCACTCATCATCTTTTGGTTTTGGTTTTTTTCGATTCTGATTCATTTTCATGTTAATTTCTTTTGTTTTTTTGGTTATGTCTATCTGTTCTCATTTGACCATCAAAGTTCTAATTAGTTCATTACAGCCCTAATATCAAATTTTGTTATAGTGTTGGCAAGCCTCTGTTATTGTTGGCAACCCTCTGCTGGTCAGTTGGCAAGTTGGTAGTGATCTGATATGAAATGAAAATGTGAAGATAACAAATACCAACTCCTTTCTTCCTGGAGCATGACAAAAAGGTAACTTTTTTACATGATTTTGGATGGAATTTTGTGATTTCCGAATACCCTTTTTGACATTTTCCTACTTCCTCATATTTTAGGTCAATGTTAATAGAAGATAATATAGTTCCTTTCCATTTAGATGAGGATTGATGTTTGGTGGTGTCAAAGATACTCCCACCACGTTGCAGAAATAATAGGACCAGGGAGTGATACAGTCTTTCATCAAACTTGTGTAAGTACTCGACATCTTTTCTTGATTACATAAAAAGTGAATATTCAATTAACATGTGGTGTTCTATGGGATGCTAATGGTATACATTAACACAATTGAAACTTGGAGTCAAACTAAATAAGTCAAAGTTTCCTTCTTTAGATGTTGCTTTAACACTTCCCCAACAAAATTGTAAGAGGTATTAACCAGAGTTGTTTTCAATTTCTTTATAAGTTCCTGTAATTGTTTGGTTATGTTCTTGAATTTTGAGTAAATTGTTTAGATTTTTAATGGTTGGTTGTATAAGGTTATGTTTTCAGTGAAATTGATGTTGATGTGGTTCTTTCAACTTCAATTAATATTAATAGGAATGAATTTATGACAATTGAACCTGTTAGGTCATATTTTTTCTTTTCTTATACAATTCCCAATATCAAAATTACATTTTATGTACAACTTGAACAATCTGTTGTTGGTCCTTGTAATCTATAACTTTACAGGCTTAAGGGATTTTGTAAGGGTACATGTGGGGCAAATTGTGGATTAACTTTTTCTGAAAATACTTATAGGAAGGTGGAAAACATGCAAAGGAATGATTTGATGATGCGTCTCTTGATAAAGAGGCGTCTCTTGATAAAGAGGAGGCTCATAATCATGTAAGACTCTTTTTCATACATTGTTTCTGATTAATTGTTGTGAATGTGTGAGTAAAATAGTTTTAATTCATTTGGGATCTGTTTTGTGATCATTGATTATGGAGTGTTGAAACAGGAACAATTGGCGACCTTTGATTCAAAACTCAAATTGAAGAACACTTGTCAGCCTTTATCTATTCAACTTACCCAATAATTTGCCAAGTAATCCACCAAATAATTCTCAATTTTATGTTTGTAAGCACTTAGTTAAACATTTGTAGTTGACACTTTGAATGTGTATTATTAGACACATTTAATGTATTATAAGATAATATTCATTAGTAATATATATTTGTATTTGATATTTTTGTAGGTTTATTAGTTTTATTATAATGTTATTTGGTTTGTGGTTGATATTCAATATTATTATAAGTTTAATGTAATGTTTTTTTTTTGGATAGAAAAAACTGGATTTTTTTTTTATAATTTTTTGTTGTTTTAAAAAAAAAAGTAATTACCTACGGAAAATCCGTAGGTAATGTGAGCCGTAGGAAATCCGTAGGTAATAAAGTCAATTAGTCAAAGTGGGCTCTGTCAGTAATCCGTAGCAAATCCGTAGTTATGTATATACGTAGCTATTCCGTAGGAAACTAGTCAACTTTAGTCAAACTTGTCTCCCGTTAGTAATCCGTAGGCATTCCGTATCATTTCGTATTTGTAGCTAATCTGTAGGTATTATACCTACGGAATAGTCCGTAGTTATTCCGTAGCTAGTCCGTAGCAAATCTGTAGGTATAAATTTCCCACGGACATTTATGCTACAGGGCATTTTCCGTAGCAAATCCGTAGGTATCGCCTTATACCTACTGAATAGCTACGAATTGTGTCGTAGCTGTTGCCCTAGTTTTCTAGTAGTGAAAGATTGAAAACACTTGGAATGTTACTAGACGTGTGCCCGCGCAAAGCGACGTTGATAAATAGTTCTTTCGGCGAATAGTTTTCTTACGGGAAAATAATTATTATATATTATTATTAGTTATTATGTAATAAAATATTACCACTTCTAAAAAAATATTTATGTTTAGACCTTATATTTATATTGACTATTTATATATTTGATGTAAATTAATTAATAGCGGTGTCTAGTTTAAGGAATATAAATTAATTTATATACATGAATTTAATATTTTAAAATTGTCAATTTGCTCCAAGTTAAATTTCTTAATAACCTTCCTTAATTCAAGTTTTCAAACTTTTAATAAGTATTAATGACTTGTTATGCATAATTGATTTATACAAAAAACTTTATATCTTATACCTCTTAAAATTCAAGATACGATTAATATGTTTTACAATATAATATAAAATTTAAAACTAGAAATTGACCCATCCCCATTCCTTACTTCGTAGGGGACACAAGCAAAGTTTTGCTTAATATGTTCTAGTCACACAAAAAGAAAGTATTATTATTCATCATTTTATCGTTTTGTGTATACGATTTGCGGGGAACCAAACTTGAGGAGTTACGAAAGTCTAGGAACCAAACTTGTAAGGATGTCAATATACAAAAGTTAAAAGGTTTGTTAAAAAGGATTCAATTTAAATCTACTTACTCATATATCTATGGAGCTCATGATCTTCAAAAATATTATGTTCAGTGGTTTTGTTAAAAATGCATCAACGTGTCTATGTTGATATTAAGTGGAATGAAGAAATCATATATTTATCTTAAAATGATTTTCTAACCAAAGCTCTTCTCAAAATCATTGAAAGCAAATAACTAATACATGAAATTTGATTTAATTTCATTAAGCAATTTGAAAATAAACATATATTTACACATCAAAATTTGATGATGGTGGCTATTTTGGGTGTGTTCGACGAGTGATGATGGTGATATAAGGTGGCAGGTGGTATAAGGTTGGTGCTTCTAATTGAGTTCGATGGTGGAAATCAGGTGGTTCGGTTAACTGGTGGATTTAGAATTCACGGTGGAGACTGTGTTCGGATGTGAAGTTTTCCGGCAGGTTGTGGAATTCGACATGTGAAGGTCGTTTGTACATGTGGCTATGGGTTCCGATGGGTGGCTGGAACGAAGATGGCAGCGTTTTTTCCCAGAAGGTATTCAGAGGTGTGAACTGTGGAGCAGGGCTGAAGAAGGTGGTCTTACTGGTGGTGATGGTAGACGAAAGTGCAAAAGCCGGTGATAGAATAGCCAATTTATACATACAAAAGGACTAGATGTTCCCATCTCCAAAATGGAGCCGGCTCAAAAAAACACTTCTCATAAGCCATTTTTTTATGTATTGTATAATTGTTTGACGGAATATTTTTAGATAAAATCAAGGGAAATAAAAAAATCTATATGTATTGAAGATAATAACTATTTTTTTTTAAACAAAAATAACCATTTTTCTGAAATGGGTATCTAGTAGTTGATACCAAGAAAAAACATTTTTTTTGACTGATTTTGAAACAGCTTTCCGGATTCCGGACTAAAATGTCGGATTTCAGAAAAGAAAAAAATTCTTCAGAATTTTAAAAACAAGTCCGAAATCCGAAGAACTACATCGGAATTTCATGAAAAAAAATCATTTTTTTGTTTAATTTAACAAAAAATAAAACAAACATAATTATATTAGTGCATAAAATTAGATATTTTTATTGAAAAACAGTAACATAAACATTACAAAATGTAACATTTGAAATCCCCAAAAAAACAATTTCTTTTTGAAAATTATATAAAAAAAATCTGGAATATGAACAGTACTACGAAATGAGGGCATTTCGGAGAAAATTGTTATTTTTTATTTTTTATTTTTTTGAAAACCTCATTTATAATGGTTAGATTACTCAATTTCCCTGAAATCTATCATTTTATCATAATCGATAGTTATAATATTAATTAATAATTATATAGTTTGAATAGTTGAAATTGTATTCTTTAAAAAAATGAGTTATTCACTCAAATGACCATATTATGGGAGAACATATAATAAGTCACCGAGGTTATCCTTTTATTTCCTTTACCAACAAATTAATATTCAATATCATTTCTTCATTAGAATACAATGTACAACAAAATATAAATACACGATTATTGATATGGGCTTGCTAAACTAAGCTACAATCGGGCTAAATACAAATCCACACTAACATCCCATCGTAATTTTATTGGGAGATGTATGATGGACGTTCAAATTGGATTGAAAATCGGAAAATAAACTTGTTGGGAGCCCTTTAGTGAAGATATCGACATACTAAGCAGATGAAGGGACATGAAGAACTCAAATATGTCCGAGATCAGCTTTATGGCGAACAAAATGAATGTTAATTTTATGTTGGGTTCTTTGATGGCGAAACAGATTACATGACATATAACACTGATGTTGCCAGAGTAAACGATGGTGGCTTTTGGAGTAGGACAACGCAGCTCAAGTAACAAGTTACGAATCCATGATGTTTATGCAACAACGTTGGCAACTCCCCGATATTACACCTCCACACTAGATCTTGAAATGGTGCCTTGTCCGGAGGACCAAGAGATGAAGTTGTCCCCCAAAAATACACAATAATCGGAGTTTGATCAATGTGTAGCTAGACATCCCCCAAGTCAACATCAGAGTAAGCAATTAAGGACAAAGGACATGCAGGGGGAGACGTGAAGTTGAATCCCATGGTCAAGAGTGCTTCGAATATATCAAAGGATCTATTTGAGAGCATGAAGATGCATCTCTTTGGGATCATGCATGTATAGGCATATCTGTTGAACCATGAATATTATGTCGGGTATGGTGAATGTAAGATGTTGAAGAGCCCTTGCAAGGTTACAAAACATGGCAGGATCCGCAACTAGAGGACCGGTGGCCTCCAGTTCACAAACTGGTTCGTAGGGGTTCGACAGGGGTTGCAATTTTTTATGTTTGTACGTTCCAGAATGTCAAGAGGCATACTTTGCCTGAGACTGAGAGAGAAATAAACATGTGAAAGATCTCACTGTATAAATACTCGTAAATTGTTACAATGTACAACACAATATAAATACACGAGTACAATGAGATGGGCTTGCTAAACTAAGCTACATACGAGGACTGAATACAAATATACACTAACACAAACGACCACCATGTGTGTACATTCATTAAGGGGGGAGAACAAGAACAATAACAACAATATGTAAGACATGGTCGGATTTGAAGGGGACAAAGTGGACAGCTGCACAAGGCCCAATATTTTTTTGGGGCCTATTTTTTATAAATATTATCTATTTAATCCTGAGAATTTGGCTTCATAAGGTTTGTTGGCCTAAAGAGATGACATCCTTCCTTTTGATTTTGGAAGTTTCGCGCCTTGAAGTTTGGCATAATGTTATAGATAATACCCCACTTCTGAATTCTCAACACAACTAGTACCGAAAATTACAAAATTAGTCCCTAGACTTATATTTTCCAAACTATTATTATTATTATTATTATACAGATTAATTCTTTGTTCCTTTACGCACAGTTCCATCTTGCTATTGGTCATTTTTTTTTAATTTAATTTTACTTAATTTTATTAATTTTCCTTCCCCACTCATCGACAATATTTCTCCCTTCAATATTAGACAAACCCCAATTGCTACGTACGCTTCCTTGCTTCTCTCTCCAGTGACCGCTCAGACCAGCGATTGTTAGGCACCGACTTCCCCATCGTCATGTCGATTCTGCTTCTTTCGTCTCAGATGCTTCTCGGTTTTTCTCCACCACCTTATCTCATGTATTTGTTTTTTTTCTCATCGCCTCCATCAACCCAACTACAAGACCCATGCTTCACCGATTCATCCATGTTTCCTTTTGCTCAGTCTCAACCCACATAGAAGACTCATGCTTCTTCGATGATTCTGATGTTCCATTCTATTCGTTTAGGGTTGCTGACAACGGCGTCGATCGGGACTTCTTTCGTATCTCCCCCAAAATCAAAATCGTTTTGTGTCTTCTCCATCAGAACCGAAATCTTTGTGTTCTTCATAGAGCAATTCTTATCCTCTGTAGTGTTGGTGGTGTTCAAAGTGAATCAATTACTGTTGATAGACAAATGAGAAGACATGAAGTTCCAAGAGTTGCTTTTAGCAATAAACTTGATCGGATGGGTGCAGATCCAATGAATGTTCTCAATCAGGTATTTCTCCTTTTTAATTCCCCATTAAAAAAAGGGCAAAATTGTCAAAATTTTATTAATTTCTTGACTTTTTCAATTAAGCAAGGAAAAAGCTTCGACATCATAGTTCTACAGTGCAAATGCCATTAGGACTGGCAATGGCTGCAGAAAAGAGGCGCAAGTTAATTGAAGCAGTTTCTGATGTTGCTGATCAGCTTGCTGAAGTATTCCTCAATGATGAACCTATATCAGCTTCTGATCTTGAGGTATACTTACACTTTTGATATAAAATTCTTCTTCTTTCCACCTGATTTTCCCTTTCTAGGTCAACTTTCTGTCATTGGGCTCATATGTTATTAAAACCCAGCCCAAGTTTGCCAATTCCAGCTGCTATTTACGATTTTGCCCCTGAAAATGTTTACTACACGTAATATTCCTCCATTAAATCAATTGCTTTACATCTGTCCTGGGTAACTTTTTGATGGCCCTTACAGCTTTTGTGCATGTTTTTTTGATGATTATTCTCTTGAAGCTCAATGGAAAATGCTAGGTAAAACTTTACATAATTACTCGCCTCTGATCTGAATTAATGGTTCTAGCAGCAGTAATCTATTAACCCAGTACTTACCTTGCCAACCTGAACCTCAAGCCATCGTTTTATATCAATAATACTAGACGCAAATAAAACCAAACATAAAAAAGTCCAATCTGCCCTTTATTATTAAAAAAACACCAGTTCCTGATTGCAAAAAGGTTGACTTTTCATATAAAAGAGCCTCTACAACTTTTACAAATTAGCAATATCAGTGAATTAGAGTTAGTAGTAATCTTTTGTTCTGTTTTGAAGCAAATAACACACCATAGAGATTAGATGTATGATGATGTGGATGTATTTGTGTTTTGATTTTTATCAATATTTAAAAAATATCTTAGAAAAGTTTGATTTTTGTTTCAACATCCACCTGTTTCTACTTTAGGAGAAAGCTAGAAGTTAGGTGCAGAAAAGAGTTTGGACAGTTAAAAGCAAAGAGGTAATATGATTCATCATCAAATGTAAGTTCTTTTTTTTTGTGTTTCATTTGTTTTATAACCATCATGTTGTATGGGTTTGTAAGTAAGTGCTCCATATGTTTACTTGAATGAGATGCTTCATTTAATCCCATTTCATAATATGTATATTCTTATTACACCTATTCGGTTTTACTAGAACAATGGATATTGTTTCAGGGAAAACACAGCTTGAGAAACGAAACAGGTAATCAGAACTTTTATTTGCTTATATTTTGGTTCTTAATAGTTATAATATGTGATTTAAAACTCAAAAAAGACATTCTTCTTTTCATAAGGTCGGCCATCTTGGAGTTTTAAAACCGATACTTTCCTTCATTCATTCTTTAAATGCTTTCAAAGTTATGAGTGCTAGGAAAGGTATAGCTAATCAAAACAAAAATTTATTCAACTTATCTACCCTGTTGATTAACATGAGTTTAAGGGATATGATTTCAAGATCATGGGAGGATGTGACAAAGCTTCATTTTAAAATTAATATCTTAAATTCTAAAATGAAATATTTTATAACATTAAAAAATGTTTCTTGAAGCAGGTGATGATTGAGATAACTGGTGGAGGTGCATATTATTGATGGTCTAATTGTTCTCCATATTTTTGTATTTGAGACATGAAAATTACATTTTTAGCCGCTAATTCACACATACCTACAACCAGACTTCATTGCTCTCTGCTGATTGATATTTTCGTATTGAACTCTGTTAGCAGCTTCAAGTGTCAATCATATTCCAAAGCTTATGGTTTCTGGATCAGGGTTTAAGGCATTTACAACTCCACAACTTGATCAGTTAACTATAAAAGCTACAATGAATAATGGAATGGAATGAACCATCCCATTCCATTGTCATGTTTACTTGGCTGAAAATAATTATGTATTTTCATTTGTTTGTGTATTAACATATACCATCCTACTTCTATTTCCTTATATTGTATCACTATTAACTGAAATTAAAAATTTTTGTTACTTGGCTCCGCCTCTTGCAAACAGTCGAACACAAATCCAACCCCCGCAAAGCGGGGTACTTCACTAGTTATTATTATTATTATTATTATTATTATTATTATTATTATTATTATTATTATTACCCCTTTACATCTATGTAATGTCTTTTATTTAAATAATTCATTTGCCAAACTTACAAAAAAAATAATCTTTAATTATATAATTATTTGTATTATTTATTAACCCTATTTTGAAATAATTAAACAGAAACGTGACGTTATATAATTTTGAATTAGATTTCAGATTATCAAAAATTCTTATTGAAACTAATGAAGAATGTCAGGGGAGCTTTACGAGTCGTCATTTTGCTGTTATTGTATGTCATTAGTCGATAAAATATTATGATTTTGCTATTTGCTATGCTTTTTGCAATAAAGTTTATCGTCGTTTAAAAAAAAACTTAATTCCTTACACGTTAGGGCCTAGGGGCCTTTTTTTTCCAGCTCGTCCTAGGCATTTTGAAGCCTCATGATCAACCTTGATGTAAGAACAAGATAACTAAAGTAATTGAACATGGAGGAAGCAATAGCAATGAATTACACATCATAAAGCTTTGCCAAGTGTGGTAGAGGAACACAAAAGAGACGGTAGCTACAAGGGTTGATAGATGACAGAATTCCAAACTTCTTATACTTACGAACACTCATAAAGTTGTGGTAGAGCCACAAACGAACACGATATCTTATCCACCACATGACTCGAACCCTCAACCACTTAGTAAGTAACACATTTTCAAGAAAAAAAATATGTATTTGTATATACTACATATAAATTAAACAAATACTCTATTTTCATTTTGGAAATAGAAAAATAATTAAAATATGGGAAGTGTACAACATTTTTTTATTCATACATAAAAATTGTAATTCTAAATACAAGATTCGTATTCTAATTACATGATGAATTGATTGATTCGATTTGAGGAGATTAAATTATTTCTTTCTAAACTTTAAAATAATATATTTCATTTATGGCCTTTGATTTATATATATAAACTAGACGAACGTCTGCACAACATATAAAAGTTATATAGTTAAAATATAAAAAAACTTTAATGTTAAAAATAACTAAGTTGTTATTATCTATGAAATAATGATTTTATACCAAGTTAAAAAGTTGATCTTGAACATTATCATTATAATCAACTATATAGTAAAATAAAAACATCTCTTATAAGATTGGAATTTTAGAGTTCTAATAGTTATTACAATTGAATATAATTCATAAAAGTCAAATTCAAATTAATATGAGCTAAGATAAAAACTTATATATAACAACATTATTTCAATGAAATCTCCTTGTGTGTTGCGTGTAAAACAATTGTATATGATTTTCAAAAGATCGATCGATTAATGGGTTTATAAAAACAAATGTGAACATCGAAACATCGTTACCTTTAACAAAATGATCCCCATAATCAGGGTTTACCGTTCACAATTTTGGGTTTTCTCAATCTAGAGGATTTTCTGTACAAAAATCAAGATTTTTCGGGCAAAATGCTTTCACAAATTGACTGTAAATAAAGTGTAGTGTGTCGGAGTAAGCTTGCCATTGATTTTGCACAGTTGTAGAATCGGCAAATTGGATTATCTAGCTTCCATGATTCTCTTTGCTTTGATATCGGTTTATTGCGACATAAGCAACGAGGAGTCTCAATAACACAATAAATGGAAAGGGTGTTAGCTAATTCAAATGAGATGACATTGTTGGAAGCGTTCGTAAGAGGGAAATAAGGTTGTGAGGTTTGATCTCTTAGGGTGCGTTTGGTTGTGGAAAATTTTCCAGTTTTCTAGGAAAATTTTCCAAGAAAAACGGAAATTTTGAAAACGCGTTTGGTTCGTTCAATTTTCCAAAAATTTCTAAGAAAATGAAAATTTTCAGTTTTCCAAATTGTATGTAAACTAGAAAAGTGATTTTTACAGTTTTCCAAAGTTTTCCAAATTTCTAAGATGGAAAATGAAAACTCCACCGGTTCCAACCAAACGCATTTTCATTGAAAATTAAAAATGAAAACTCAACTTTATTTTTTGAAAACATTTTCTTAGAAAATGAAAACAGTTTTCAACAACCAAACGCACCCTTAGTCTTCAACCCTTATATAGTTTATATAGGAAGCTGACTAGACACACATGTAGACTAATCATACATGTAAGCAACGACTTTTGTTAACCGACTTTATAACCGGTTAAAACACCACGAGTTGCCTTTTTTAGCAGGTAATTTTTCACTTTAATAGGGTTAAAGTTACAAAAAAAAATAATAAATAAAAAACAAACAAACAAACCGGACCATATAAAACCATAAGGAAAACTTTATTGTGCTTTCATGTCAATAATCCATTGTTTATTTATAAATAGTTAATAAAATTTTCCAAATTATGAGGTATTATAAAGCTTATACATTTATCATTGCTTCATAAACAATGATTTATTCTATTCCTCTTTATGAAAATATATTTTTATTTTTTGAGCTTATTAAATTTATTATGGAATTAACATATGATAATTCGTAACTTAAATGCTTAAACACTATATTTTTAATATTTTTTTATGGTTATTTACTTTTTGTTTTAGGATATTAATAATATTTTTATTTTTAAATAAATTCTTTTATAACTTAGGATCCTTATTAACCTGCGACTATCTATAGTCAACCGACTAATAATGGTATTATACCCTCCAATTTTGATCATTTTAGTGATTATCCCCATCATTTATTTTCCTAAAAACATTCAGTTTTCTAATACGACACATAAAACGCTATTTCAACAATCCACATCGATATAACCATCTGGATGAAAGTAATTACAAGTTTACAACTTGAGAAAGATTCAACTACAGACGTTCGTTTCATAGGGCTTTAGACAATGAACAATTCAGCAAAAAAAAAAAAAACATGCACCACCATGAATACGAGGAATGGAATCCTACATATATATTGACATATTAAGATAAACAAAAGTTAAATGTATAGATGATCAATCTGCATATGAATTGTATGCATGAAAGGTTTCTCAAATACACAATATAGTTCCTACAGGAATGCTTGCAGGATCAAAATCTGTCAAACAATCAAAAGCATGCATGTCATGATTCATAAAAGAAAGAACACAACCTGCAAATCCAATGTCCTTTAGGTTAGTAATTTTCTGTACTTTAGGTCCAAATTTGAACCTTTTTTTTCACTTTTGGTCCCTATTTTCAGGTTTCATTTAAGTTTTAGTCCCACACTCACACCCACACCGTCCGTTTAAGACAGTTAACTTCTGGTAAAATGACCATTGTAGCCTCCATCTTGTGTTTTCCATTATTTTTTATTATTAGTAAAAACTTATATAATAAGAGTAAAATGGTCATTTTACTAGGGCTTGACGGACTTAAACTCAAGGTGTGGAACACAACAGAAATGAAACCTGAAAATGAAAAAAAAAAAAAAAAAAAAAAAAAAAAAAAAAAAATCCTTCAGACCTAAACCAAAAGAGATCAGTAATCACAAGGACCAAATTTGCATTTTACTCGAATATTTTGACTAAAGCACGAAAAAGAAAGGCAATACCTTGTGTTATCAGCAAGCTATTGTGGCTGTAGCCTCCGAGGGAGGACAACTGCAAGCACATAACCAATAACCATTAGCTAATAATCTTTAATTCTTTATCTATCTAACCAAACCAAGTCTCATAAAAAGATACTCAACACTTCTTATAGTTACCTTCATCCATACTGCAAAAGCTTCCTGTTGGAAATATTGTTTCAGGGTCAACCTCCCGCAGCAATAATGGCAGAGCCATCGCCACAGCTCTTTTACTGCAGAAAAAAAAAACCCAAAATGAATATCTTTTCATTACATAAAATTAAGAAAAAAAAAACATATAATGATAGAAAAATATACTTGGCCCATGATGGAATAAACTTTTTGGTGGGTAGTTCTTCTTCATCTTCATCTTCTTCATCAGAGCATTGATATGGGGAAATGTCATATGATTTTTCTTGACTAGTCAACATCACCGATCCCACTTGTCCAGGTGACTTTTCAAGTACGTTTGTTTCCGTATCCTATAATTAATAATGTTGATCATCGTAGGTAATATATTATAAATTGCAGCCTACTTTACTCATACAGTATAATAATGCCCCTATATTGGTAAAAAAGAGTAAAGTGCATTGCTATTATACATACCTTTTCAGGAAAAGGTGTAAGTTGTTGGATGATGATGACATCTGCTGCTAAGATTTTCTCATGTCTTTGAGAACCCTTTTCATCAAAAGCAATTTTATTTTCAGATCCTTTTTTACTTCCACCACCAGCAATTGCAACATGTCGTGATTTTTCATGTTGTGCTTTCTGCTCTTTTCGTGTTTCAGCAATTTTTCTTTTTTTAGCAATTTGCTTTCTCTCATCTTCCTCCCTTTGTTTTTTTCTTGCTGCCACGTCAGCTTCTTTTTTCTTCATTTCCTCCAGTTTTCTCTTTTTATTTAATTCCATTTCTCTTGCATTTTCTTTCCCAACTCTTTCCCTCTCAATCTTCAATGCTTCTTTCTTCATCCTCCTCTCATTTTCCTTTTCCTGTTCACGTCGTTTTGCAGCCTCAGCTGCCTCCAGAGCCTTCACTTTTATATCTCTCTTACCTTCAAAAACAACCAAACACACACACAGACATTAGGTTATTTTTTATATTTCACTTGCTTTGGGATAGAGAAAAAAAAATTATCTACCTGGGCAAACTGCAGCTGCTTGTTTTTGTTGAACAATTGAAACAAAGGATGTCACATTTGATACAATATTGTTACGCTGTGTTGGCCTTTTTATTGCACTTCTCATATTTTTACTGTTTTGAGTCTGAAGGGATGCATTCCTTCTAATACTAGCACGTGTGGAAACTGATGGGGTCCGGCTAACTCCAGGATGAAATTTGGACTTGTATTTTAACTTATCATGAGTCTTAGGGATGTTCACTTGTATATTCACAGAATTTGAACTGCATCTATCGCGATATTTCATGGGCCCAGAGGGTGGTTCTCTTTCAGCAAGTTGATTTTCTACTTTTGGAACAATTCCAACCTCCACCTCATCATCATTTTCTGTTGTTACAATTTCCATTTCTGTCTGTTCATTTGCTTGAAGTTCATCATTTTCAGTTTCTTCATTACTGTTAGGATCTTCATCTTCTTCAATGGGGAAGCAAGTATGTTCAGGATTTGGGCTTAATCGATTCTCTGAACTGCCTGAACTTGATGTTGACCTGTCCCAGAGCTTTCCAATACCAACAGGAGAGGAATAATAATTCTTTGACTCCCAATTAAATGGAGTACCAGAAAATGGAAGTGAATCAAAAGTCTTCTGCTGTGTTGGAAAAGAATAACCACAATCACTTCCTGAAATATCAGTATCCTTTTTCAAATCATCCTCATCAAGGATGATCCCATACAGGTCTTGAACTTGATGTTGATTAAATGTAGCAGATGAAAACTTGGAAAATGGTGTATTCATGCTAGCAGATTTGCAGATTTGTGCTAGAAGGCTGGCTCTTTTGATTGGGGAACTTGGCAATTCCAGCCTGTCAAAATCTATTCCACCACCTCCTTCAGCATTTTCCAGTTCCTTTTCATCTATGGTAAAACCCTCATACTCAGGCATAGTTTCATCAGGGTCAACCACAGTAACACCAACATCATCATTGCTTGTTTTATCCTCCACTTCAGCAACAGTTGCCTGTGATAAGAAAATTCAAGAGAAAATTGTTAAATAAAGGGAAATGTCTTTAAAAGTTCACTCAAACATAAGTTGGAATTAGTAGAACATTCATACCTCTGTAGCTTGAAGCTCCATCTCATCATGAACTCGCTTGTCAAAGCTCTGAATAGTGTCATCTGATTGGGAGTGGGAGATATGGAAATCATTTTCAGATGCTTCAAGATCACAATGAATAACATCACCTTGAACATGTCTGGAATCAGAGAAGCATTTTCTTTGGTCATCAGCATTCCTGTGAAGGTCCTGTGGCCATGTATTCACTTTGGCAGAATTCAGTTTCCAATTGGATTTTGAAGGATCGAGATCCAAGAAATCCTCAGAATCCTTGTCTCCTTGTTTGGATAAACATGAAGTAAGGCTTTGCTTGAGATCTTCGGAGACAGGTATAAAATCACCAGAAGCATTTTCATCATGGACATCAACCTATCACAATTCACAAAAGATGAATATGGCTTGAATAATGTTGAAAATGGAATGTTTTGTGTTACTTTTGCAAGTACATTACCGAAATGAGAAATGAAAAGCATATATGGTATTGGTTATGTAAGGGATGTGTGTAAACTCTTTAGATATATCCATCCATGTTTGGTATATCTTATACTGATATTTAGAAATGGGTTATATACATATTCTGTCCAATTTCAAGTAACATCTCAGTGGAATGAGTTTCCAGTTACATTCTTGATGGTTGGAATGCATATAGGGTTTGTAAATTTGAGATCAAAAGGTAGATTATGATGAGAAACCTCAATGCATGCTAAAATGTTTGTTGAAAAATACTAAAAGGAATGAATTTCAAGTATAAATCCTACATATCATGAGTATAAGTTTTGAAATGAAAGTTTTGGGTCTTTGAGAAGTGACACTTACCTCACAAAGAACAGCAGCATCATCAACATGTAGGGATACCTTAGGGTTGTGTTCAACATCCTCCCCTGTTGTGTTCTCATCCATGTTCAAACCAATGTTCATCATCTCATCTTTTGCACACTCATCAAAGTTGTCATGGGAATATGTCCTTGCAGCTTTTGATTGGCTTAAGTTTACATTCTCCATTGGTAATTGCTGCTCAATGGAAGTACCACTGGACTTATGATCTATTGATGAAGCAGAATCCATTCCCAACAATCCATCTGGCATTCTCTTCTTGGAAAGCATACCATCCTCCACCATTGGATTCTTATTCGTGTCCAAATCAATATTCATTGTCTCATCATTTGCACACCAAATAAAATTGTCATTAGAATGAGTCGTTGCAGCTTTCGATTTGCTTGATTCTACATTCTCCAATGGTAATTGCTTCTCAATGAAAGTACCACTGAAATTAGGATCTATTGATGAAGCAGAATCCATTGAAGGATTGCATTCCTGTCCCAACAATCCATCTGACATTCTCTTCTTGGAAAGCATACAATCCTCCACCATTGGATTCTCATACATATCCAAACCAATATTCATTGTCTCCATATTTGTACACACATCAAAATCCTCTTGAGAATGTATCCTTGCAGACTTCGATTGGCTTGACTGCTGCTCAAAGAAAGTACCACTGGATTTCTGATCTTTTAATGAAGCTGAATCCATTAAGGGATTGCATTCCTGTCCCAACAATCCATCCAGCCTTCTCTTCTTGGAAAGCAGACTACTAACTTTATTTGAATCGCATCCATCCATTTCATCAAAGTTCAGTTGCTTAGGTTTAACAAGAATACAACACTCAGAAGATTGCTTTAAGGCTAAACCATCTGATTCAGTGCACATGGTGACAGGATCCAACTTCTTTACAGAATTTACAGGCTGCATTGCAACTGGAGCATCTATAGGCCCATTTCCCACAACAATTTCACCATCTTCTCTGTGGTTAGCATCAAGTGAACATTCTTTCATAGACTCAGACTTGGAATTTGTAACTCGAGAAGTAGCAATATTGGAGGAACTTACAGACTTCTTTACATCTTTACTGCTACAAGTAACTTGTGTCTCCCTAACTCTATCACTACAACCCTGAGAAGTTTTGACTGCATCTAGTAACTTGTTGGAGGCATCAACTCCATGCTTCAAATCACCAATAGAATAACAAAGTGCACCTATACTACCTTCTTTTGGATTGTAAGAAGCAGATGTGCCCACTTCTAATGACTTGTTTAGCCCACCTGTTTGTTGGGTCGAACCCTTAGACCTGGTAATTCTACCAGAATAAGGTTTGCTTTGCCTTTGTGTATCGTGTGTGTTGCCAGTTAATGACTTTTTGGCTCCATAACTTCCCAAAGAGATGTCAAGAAGATTAACCCCTTCCATAACACCATCAGCATGACCAAAATGTTGACCTGTTGACTGTGCCAGGATACCACCATCTAATTCTTCCTTATCATTGGTTTTGGAAAGATCATTCATAAAACTATGTTTTTCATCAGAAGTGCTAGACCCTGCAAGTCTACCACTAAACCTGGTTCTACCCTTTCCTTCTGCTGCCACAGAATTTGCTCCACTGATATCATTGCATATGCCTGGTTCTGAAGGGCACTTATCTTGAGTGACTTGATGGAAATCACTTTTGGATACTTCATCTCCAGTAAAAGAAATACAGGTTCTACTTTCATCACCTAAACAACTCTTAGCTGTAGTTTTTGCACTAGTTCGAAGCTCTAGAGCTTTTTGCCTTGACTTGGACCTCTGAATTCTAGCAAGCGAAGTGTCTGGTGCAGCATAAATGCTTGATATTCTAGCATCCATCTCATTCTCTTTCTGAGGAGAGTTAACACTGTCATCTTGCTCATTAACACGGTTTAAGCTGCATCCCATGTCAACATTAGGACAAGCAAGTGTCACAGGTAGTCCATTGGTCACATTGCCACCTTTGTTAGGAGGAGCATGGGTTTCCATGGACACTTCATTTGGTAACTGTCCATTACCCCTGGAAACAACTGGTCTGTCATACAGAAAAGGGCCACCAGTTGAATAGCGAACAGACTCCCGTGGATGTTGAAGTAAGAGCTTGGAGATGATCTCTTCTTTTTTCAACTCTGCAAAATAACACCAATCTTTCAACAATTAATCATCATGAAACCATACCATAGAACCAGGAGTCAAAACTATATAATACACAGTGTAAAAGTCTGATGCTCCTTGTTCTTACTATGCTCTTGGGTTTAAGGTTTATACACATAAATGATAAACTAGTAGCTAATTGTATTCCTACGTCCAGAAAATCTTCCAGAAACCCCCTTTCAACTAAAAAAAAAACCTAAAATAATCTGTAAGGCCGTGTTGGTGTTATCCATATGGAGAAAACTTCTGAGTGATTGTTAGCTCCTTTCAAGAGCTTTCCCCAATAAATACCAATCTCGCATGCCCAAGTGACAAACACTTCAAAATCGGTGATGTTAAATAAATACACAAATAGAAATAGACATATGCATTATGATTATGGCCTCCTATGAATTTAGTAAGAAAGCGACAGGATGAAGATTAAATACAGTATGTAGACAAAAAGCGGGAAGCATGCATGGATGAACTAATTTTCTAACTTGAAAAGCACTGCAATCCCCTAGTTCAATCTGAAATTTAAGACAGTGCCTACTTAAAACGATAAGTGAATGCCTACCACGGGGATGAGAAGAACCAGAGTTAAATCTGGGGTTCAAAAGGCATGAAGGAGGTGTAATTCCATCGATAAGGAGCCTAGAAGCAAGTTGCTCGGTGTACGCATCGGCTTGCTGCTGGGCTTGTTCGATGATCCAGTCTTTGCGCTCGAAGAATTGAATGAACAACTTCTCCAACGACATGTTCACTGGCGACGAACCAAATCCATCAACGCATTCTTCTTTTCTGATTGAAATGTTATTGGAGCGCGAATTTAAATTCAAAACTTTGGATCCGGCGCTGGCGAGGGCGGCGCTGTCGATGTTTGGCGTTGGAGGTCGTAGCTTGGCGTCGGATGTCTGACCTTGGTGGTGCTAGTGGATTTCAGGGAGGTGATATCAGAAGGAGGCTCCGAAGTGCTGTGCGACGGAGGCTCCGGCGATGTGCGACGTCGGCCGGCTGTGAGAGGGCGCCTCGGTGCTCTGTGACGTCGGAGATACAGATGCAGAAGAGATGAAGGCTAATAGGCTATGGTGTTCGATGGATGCAAGAAAAGAGACAACGGTAGGGGTAGGGCAAAAGGGAAACGCCGTGTTTTTTTCTTCTTTCAACGAGGCTTTGAGTTTGAGCGGGATATTTTCAGATTCAATTGCAAAAATAAGATTCAAAATAGCAGCAAGCTTTTAGTATGTAAATATGATAAAAATATAGAGGGTTGATGGTAGCAATTGAAACATAGTAAAAGGATTTAATTTTTTTTTTTTAATCAGCTAACTAAAGTTATAAATTTACGCCCAAACAATTTACGTCGAAAAATTGACCACCTCTAATTTATATTGACTCATACGAAAGGTTATAAAATAAGAGGGGTGATAACTATAGGAAAATCAGATTATATATTACCGGGATAAAATAAATGTTTAGAAAATAAAATAGTGAATTTGACATTTTCCAACATTGGTGTGAATATGATAAAAATATAGATAGTTGAAAATGGCATTCTATTCTATAAAGTATAAAGGATTGTAGCAATAGAAACATAGTAAAAAGACTTAAATTGTCATAAGTTAAAAAAGAAGAATGTTTCATAATAAGTTTTATAAGGAAGTGATTGAAAATGGAAAATAAAAAAAAAAAAAAAAAAAAGTAGAAGAGAAAGAAAAGAAAAAGGAAGGACAAGGACTTAAATTGCCAAAAGGTAGAAAAGAAGAATGTTTCATAATAAGTTGTATAAGGAAATGATTGAAAATGAAAAAAAAAAAAAAAAAAAAAAAAAAAAAAGTAGAATGGAAAGGAAAGAAAAAGAAAGGGTGTCGACATTGCTATTTAGAATAGATATAATAACAAGTTTATCTGTTTTATTTCCAACAAAAATGCCCACATAGATATTATGTGACAGCAAAAATGTCTTATAAAATTTGTTAACAAACGTATTATATATGGGTTTAACTTCAGGTTATATGAAGCTCTCCTATTTTGTTTTCATTCCTCAAACAACTTCAGTTTATAAATGGGTTTAACTCATCCCGATCAAAGTCTATCCCTTTAACCACCACTCCTAACGATAGATTTCTCATGTGTACTCTCTTCCTAGCTATTGTGGACATCACTAGCGGGACCATCCACTTTAAGTGAAAAACATTTATTCACTTCAATGAAAAAAGGATGTTTGAATTTTCATGTTGGCGGTGATCTCGTGTTGACGTTTGAGAAAGGAAACCGGATGGATATGTTTGAAGTTATCATGAGTGGCTAATTCAGTCGTGTACGAGCTTCTAGAGAGAGAGAGAGAGAGAGAGATATAGACAGAGACATCGTAATTACATCAAACCTTTTATTTTGAGAGATGATTTGTACACAATAATTTTTCTCCATACACAACAATTAGTGCTTTAAAATGTTGTACTGTACAACTCTATAATACATAAATTGTTGTGTATGGCAAAAAACTGTTCATCGTCGTCGTCGTCGTCATTATTGTTATTACCACATGGTTAAGCCTTCTACTTCCCGATCATTCCCGCCACTGCTCACTCTCGAAACCCTCTTCTGGGGTGTTTGGCTAAGCTTACGACTTTCATAAGCACTTTTCAACTTATAGATTATAACTTATAAGTTAATAAGTTAGGGGGAGTTTACTTATAGATTTTGACTTATTTCCGGTATGATACCTTGATAAGTTATTTTTATCCAAACACTATTTTTAATCTATACCGGTGTAGAACTGGTAATAAGTTAAAAAAAAAAAAAAAAAGGAGAGCTTAAATAAGCTTAGCCAACCACCTCTTGTAACATACACGTTTTGAAATCGTGTTATGTAATTTGAAAAGTTAATAATATTATGAGATATTATGTGAAATTGAGTGTTGAGTTTTAACAGATAGTTTTTACTAGAAATGAAGTAAAACTATGTTTAGAATCACTCATAAAATATTGGAAGTCTTATAAGATTCCAATTAAAAGCCAAATAGTGAAATTTAGCGAAAATATAAAATTTGAAATAAGTAAAATTTTATTATTGAAAGTTGTAGATAATCTCGTTAGAAACATTTAGGCGAAAACCTCATCGAAATCCGAGTTATAACGAAGAAGTTATGACCAATCGAAGATCCGCGACAAACCGGCACGGCGCCGAATGACGTAAAAAATGAGTTTTTGATAAACTACTTTTTAGTCTTAGTGATCTAAATGAAAGTCATAGTATTTGTTAAACCGAGAATTTTGATAAAAAGAACGCCCAAATCTAACTTCGTATGAGGAAGTTATGATTTTTCTAAGTTTCGGTATAGTAGTAGACAGCTAAAAACTCGAATTTTAGATCGAGTGATTTTTAGCCGACACAACCTAAACGAGAATCGAAGGTCTCGTCATTAGCAGTACAACGGTAAAAAGTCTGACGAATACGGACATCGGATGAAGAAGTTATGAATTTTTAACGGATTTACCAGTCTCGGTCTGTTAAAAATAATAATATTAAAATAAAGTCAAAATTTGCCGACTAAGTCTAAACGAAAGTCGTAGAGCATAATTTTCCCTACGCGTGCATATAAAGAACGTCAAAAACGGAGCCCGTATGAGAAAGTTATGGATTTTACAAGTTTGGGCACAATTTCCGAGAAATTCGCATGGATTGGAGCTGGCCACGTCACCCTCGTAAGGATAAGGTCGATTTCAGTGAGTCATGCGCGCCACGTGTCCGAGCCGAAGACCCAGCTGATGACGCGTCGCCTTCTGATTCGTCCGAGCAGCGGTCCAATGCGCGTCCGACGCGCCTCGCCCGTGTCACACTTCCGAGCCTCGCACCTGGCCTCCCCGCATGCGCGACGTCTGGCGTCCGAACCAAGCCCTTGTTGTCGCGTGGCCTTCGCAGCTGCTGACTCCCCTAGCCTCGGATCCGACCCTTGCAAATTCACCCTATAAATAAGAGGGTTGCGAACCCTCCCGAGAGAAATGGGAAATTGGCCATTTTCACCCCCCCCCCCCCTTTTAATATTTTCATTATTTTGATATCCCCCGAAGCCCCGATATCATTTTTAGCACCCGAAACACGCCCCGAAGTGCCCGTGAAGCCCGAGAAATGTATCTTTTCGGTTTGAAGCTCTACCTTCGCAGAGCCCGGTTTTTCAATAAATCTCTCGGTTTTCAACGAATAAAGTCATATTTAGAGCCGAAATGCTGCACAAATTATTATTTTGACCCCCGGTTAATTCAAGGTGAGTTTAATATATAGGAACAATTGTATGTTATGTGTTATATGTGCTATGTGTTTTTCCATGTTATCATCTCGTGTTATTATTTCTGCTATTTTTATAGCAAGACTATACATCTGACCACGAAGTGTATGACATAGGCATCACTTGGGTATTGGTATGTACCGTTGACCATGAAGTGTATGAGATAGGCATCACTTTGGCTTCGGCAGTATGCTAAGATAAGGCTGAAAGCCTAAATATTCTAGCAAAATGATATTCCTGAGTATTTTATGTGCCACTTGTGCTGAAACTTTATTGATTGTATATCAAGTATGGAAATTGTTATGTCTCATTGATTGATATGGAAAGCTTTTCACATATGCCTTTGTTATTCCTTGTTCCTCTTTGCTTCTGCCATATTGAAGTATATATATGGCATAACGTTATATTGTATCTATTATTGAACTCACTAAGCGTCACCGCTTACCCTCTCAATGTTTAACAAATTTGCAGGAGATAAGTAACCAGTATAGTCATATACTGTTGGAAGGTTTAGATTAGTTGTAATATTACTTTTGTATTTCGGTTTATGATTGTATAAAATTACAATATCCTGGGTAGTTATGTAAAATATTAAAACATAGTCGGTTTGTATCCAATCTTTTGTAATCACTTTATCAATGTAAGATATTGTTTTATAAATATGCATGTAGCATGTTTTGGAGTAACTATATTGTGTAATATGAAAGTGTGGGTCTTTCATCTCTTAATCTGCTTCTCACTCTATTTGCTTTCACATCTTCACCGCTTTAATCGAGTGAACCTTGACCATCGCTCCTCTAAACCCCTCTTAAAACTTGAATCCCCATAACATGTCGATGCTTCCCCGATATTTAGATGTGCTACATAAAGTTTTATCTTATTTTCTAGGCTTCGCTTCTGTGCTCGCTGCAGCTGCCGTTCGAAGAGCATCACCGTCAAACCACCGCTTGAGTATGGTGTTGCCGACTTATTTTTTATTCATATCTGCTTCGATCTCTGTTCAAAAGTCAGCCTTCTTCCCCAAATATAGGTGAGATAACCACCGTTCTTCAACCAACATCACAACAATTTCTACATGACGGATATAGGTTCGGTCCTTTTAATATTTTTTGTACTTCCCACTCTTGCTAGAATTTTCCATCAGAGACTCAATTTCCTTCATGCCATCGATTAGGCCGACGATTCATATGATTCATTGCGTCTCTGTTGAGCCAGTTTGGGTTTGGATCTTCCGTTTTTGTCTTCTCCAGGTTCTTCTTCTGTCTTATCCGTCTGCTTGTTGTTACATGTTTCTATGATTCGTTCTTTTTGTGTGATTTTAGGGTTTAATTGATTAATTTTTTTCTTCTTGCATAAATTTTTTTTCTGTCGATCATCATGATAATGAGGAAGAGGGTTTTAAGAAAGAAATGAGGGATTTGGCTAAAATGTTGTCGAAATTAAATCCCATGGCTGAAGAGTTCGTTCCCCCTTCACTCACCAACAACAATTAGACGCCTTGCTAACATCGTCCACTACAGCATCCATCGAGAAGTAAGAATTACCAGGTAAATAACTTTTGCTTTTATCTTTCTTATCGCTTCATTTTGTTATCTGAAATCGCCATTCAATTTCTCCATTTTGGGTCTTCCCTGATTTAGGGTTCGACCTGTACAACACCATCTATTTGCGATTTACAGGTTTGTATTCAATCCTCTATCCTATGCTTTTTTTATTCTGGGTTAAATTTTTGATTCATCTCCAAATGCCCTTCAACATAAAGGATGTTAATTTTATTTGTTGTGTTTCCATTTTGACCCTTTCTTCTAGAATAAGTACATTACAATAGGGGTGTAGGACGTAACATGATGGTGTTTTGAAGTGTTTTCTTGCTAGGCTGTTTAGTTTCTGTGACATGCTTCTATGTTTTATATAAATATTTATCTGTCATGGATTTCACTGCTTATGTTTTATGTACAGTATACATAAGAGTTCTGATCAATTTCTCCGCTTTTGCTATATGCTTTTCCAATAAAGAGCTTTTTCCAGTCCTATACTTCATCAGGGAAAGGTTAATACAAAAGAAGTTGGTTAGGCTGATTCCTGGTGTAGTTTGTGTTGGGTTTTGAGCACTATAACACTCCTATGGTGCACATGCAACCCTAAATGCTTTGGATCTATGTTTTCTCTAATTATACATGCATATTTACAATTTTCCGAAGCATTGTCCTAACTAGCATACAAATTGTCAAATGAACAATACAACTAGTTAGATGACTTACCTTTTAGAAGGACTTGTAGTTCTTGACCTTTGAAAGCTTGAACACCCCAAGTGTGATGCCTCTAATGGTTCACAAACACCATATGCAAGAGGAGGCTTAAGAGAATAAGTTACTTGACATGAAATCAACTTCACTCTCATAGAACGAATGGAGCAACCGATTTTGGCTCTAGGGGACTCTATTTATAATGTGGCACATGCTAGGGTTACACTTTGTAAACCCTAATGACCTTTCATATACTTAGGCTCCATGGGTTAACCTCCATGGATTATCTCAATGGTTTAGCCCATCCTAAATAACTATGGATCATTATCCCACATTATAAGAATCATTGATTTACACAATCAATCCTCATATATTTAATTAGTCTCTTTTGATCACAAAATTAATTCCAAATTAACTCTTGATCAATACTAATTAAATAATATGATTTCATTAATATATTATACTTGTAATATATTAATAAATCATAATAACCTTATTCTCAAAAGCCTATCCTATCAAATCGCACTGATGAAGGCAACCCAAAAGGATCATGCTACAATCGGGTCAAGTACATCCCAGTTATAGTTATGGGCTTAGACACTAAATCCAACAATCTTCCACTTGGATAAGTCTAATAACTATAACTGCCAATGTACCTCTAGGATCCGACTTAGCAATCGTAAGCTTTCAAAAGCCGTTGTCGAACTCTGACCTAGTCAGTGACTCGTCCTTTAGATAAGGGATCATATAATCCTCTGTTCTCAAGATATCAGTTGGACAAATACATGGAACAATGTCATAATTATTTTCCAGCAGTTTGTTTTCCGATTTTCGATTCGTCTGACATAGAACATAACTGAACACATCAATTTAGTTCCGACCGGGCCCGTCACATAAGTCAAAACAGAATCATCGAGGGGCCCAAGATATCGCTTTTAATCCTCTCATGATAAAAGGGAACAGATAAACTTCGACTCATATGCTTGTACTAACTATTCTTTGAATCATACACAACAACACATTTTATAACATCGAGTTACCGATGCGTTTTCGTACTATCAATGTACAACCAACTCATAGTCAACAACTCATATATCTAGGTTTAAAGACGTATATGATATTATCGTCTCACGATCACTCATGATAAAGTCCATGAAGTGATTCGAGTGAGCGCGGGTTGAATCCAATACTCAAATATTATTTCAGGAGCACTCATGAATGGTGTAGCAAAACTTTTGCTATGCCTAATGCCTTAGGCAATATACAAGCCAACTCATGACAGTCTTCTTTCATGCTTACTTCCAACGTATGATCGACTGTGGATAGTTTGAATAACCTAGTTATTCGGGAAGTCAAAACATACAAAGTGAAACACAAGAATAATCCTAATCCTATATGACCCCAAAACTTATGAGCATAAATAAAACACCTTTTATTTAATCACCATATTGATTACTCCTTACTCATTGTATAATGTTTCGAATGATCAACTTAATACTTGAATTAAAACAATAGTTATCCCATGCTCCAAGCATGCACACTATGTTTGTCTATTGTCCTTACTATGCGAAATAGATCAATTGTAAACATTTCCAACGACACCCATTTCACAATTCCAAATCCTTACCGTAAGTGTGAGAATACCAAGTCCTTGCCACTTACTGTAATCTGTTAGATTCTAACCTTATATGCAATAATCCTCTTGTAATGACTATGCACAAAAGTCACAAAGACTTGGCAACAAACATTACAAAGTATTCCAATGGAGAGAAATTCCATGGAAATGAAGTCTCACATTTAATGTACATTCCTTTGAACATCCTTCTTACATTAAGTTTTCTAATCTGACCCAGATTTAAGGAATAACCTCCACTTATGGAAACATTTCCATATTCCCATTTTGACTATCACTTCTGAACAAGAGTTACCTCTTCTCAGATTATGCCAACATGGTCCTTCCAAAATTTACACTATGCTTCCAACTGTCCACAAGCAACCAATCTTTGGTAAAACTTAGATTGTCCTCGACAATTGCTTAACCATTTTAGTCATATCCAGTTTTGGTCCATTTTTCCTCTTAATGCCCTAGGCATTTGAAAATTTCAGAACACATAAATGTTATATAGAATTTCCCATGTTGAAGAATTTCAACATAGTATTGACTAAATTTGATTAAAATCTCAATCTATACTTTTCAAATTGAAATGAAGTATAAGTTCCTCTCCCTTAATTATAGCAAAACAACTTTTCAACCCTGCAACTTTGCGATTTGAAACTTTTGTTTTTCTATAATTAACATTGCTAACTTGCAATACTTACCATAATGATTATGCTCCCACTAGCATGACAATTTTTTTTTTGTACTAGCATACTTTTATGCTCCCACTAGCTTCGACATGTATCCAAAATCAGCTGGACTTCTAGAAATCAATACTTATTGACTTTCTTACCAAAGTTCAGATTTCTGATACGTGATGCTTCGATAAGCCTTTATCTAAGCTCATACACCTTTTATTAGAAAGCTCATATGTGTGTCTAAACCATTTCAGAACTTACAACAATAAGTTCTGAATGTTCGGACTATTTGCCATTTCTCACAATTCGAACTATGAAGAGGGATGCCGTAATCATAATCGAATTTGAGAATGCAAATATCACAATTGCTAACTCTTAAAATCTTATTAGTGAAAGCGTTTCCTCACAATCATTTTCATGAGTTGGAGCGAAACCTTATGACACTTTGATTTTATGGTGTATATGTTCCTATCCATGTGGATTTATCATAACCACAGTCTTAAGACAAGGTTAGTGACAAATTCAAACTTATATGGACTGAACTTGTTCAATCTTAATTTCCTGCCACTTGGTAGCACAAGGGCCTAACATGTCTTCCAAGTTGTTGAGCAGATCACTCTTACTGATCAATGAGCTTTCACTGACCAAGGTGCTTTCCCCTATGCAAACAATTGAGAACTCATTGAAATCACATGCATAGTCAACTTTAACTGGAATCGGCATAAAAACAAGAATATGTCAACACGATAGGTTACAAACCTCAAGTCGTGTGCTAGTGATAAACAATAGATTTGTTCTTGACTAGTTCTTGAAGTTTTTCAAGATCTTTAAGACTCCCACTAACCTTTTTACATATAAGATTCTCTTATCAAGATACATTCTTGACAAACAAATATTCAAGAGTTGGTGCGGATTCTCGTCAAGAATAACACTTCACACAATTGGTCTTAGTTGGTATTTGTCTTTACCAAGACATCACAACTTACCAATTTCAAATGTATAAGAGTAAGAAACATTTTACTCTACATTTGATGAGTGTTATAAACCTTCTTAAGATATGTCACTCAAGTCACAATCTCTAAGATTTGATTTTGGAACGAAGTATGATTCACCTTATTTGATTTAGCCATTTCAACAATTTCCAGATTCCTCTTATTAGTCATACGAGTGCACTAAGATGTCCTTAGAGGATCAATTGTGATATGGTTTTCATAATCATTAAATTGATCATAAGACATGATACTCAAGTACTCTCCCATCCTTTAAGATTGGAGAAACTTTTATCTTTCTGCCTAATTTGATTCTTCTGATTCGTCCTGCTATACATTGAAACTTTTTCAATGATTTAGAATTATACTTAATCTTGTAAGCATAACCATATTTACTAAACTTTAGTAAATCATGACGAATAGTCTTATCGTTCCTTGTGGTGGACCTGACCAATGCATAACCAAGTGTACTTGATCTCATAGTCCTTCACTTGACTCACATATACATGTGAACAAGGAATTAGTCTTAATTTCCCAAAGATGAAGGTTCTCATACATCACACAATACAGTTGCATAATTCCAAGTTTCTATCCAATTGAAACTTGGGTGATGAGAATCTTTCCTTATTTGGTAAATTTTGACACTACCACAAACGAAAGAATCAAATCCATATTGCTAACGATAGAAATATACAAACATAAATTTTCATAAATGGCATTGCAAGGAGATATAGAATAAGATAAAAAACAAAATTTTATTTATTTATAAAATGCGGAAAAACTTTTCCTTACAATGCAAGTACAAATGAAAACTATGTTATTACATATTCCTAAGCAATCTATCATAACTTCTAAACATCAGCTCAAAAATCTGATCCGCGACCAGATTCAACTTGCTCTTCCTTTAAGCTTCCTTTCTTTTCTTCGATCCTACAAAACATCAAAATGTAATTTCATTACATCATGTATTAATAATCTCCAAATAGGAGCTTAATAGAGTTAGATAGTGGATTTACCTGAAGTAGAGTCAAAGTTTTTAACTTCACCTTCTCTTATATCTTTCAGGTAGTCAGGGCAGCTTGGCTTCCAATGTCCATTCTCTTGGCAACAGAAACATATGGACTCTTTGCAAATAGTACACGGGACTATCTCAGACTTAGCCTTTCTCTTTACCTTTTGATCAAATAACTTGACCATGGTCGATCCCTTTCCATTGGGAAGAGAAAATTTTACTGGACTTCCAATGTTACCATTATCAATGTCCATGGAAGTTTGGGGAGTAGATCTTCCAATCAAGTTTGCTTTAATATTGTGCCAAATTATTGCTGATTCAGCCGCAATTAGCAAATAGGTAAGATCGATAAGGGTCATGTCGCAATATGTCATATAGTAATCTTTAATGAACTCACTATATGACTTAGGAAGTAATTGAAGAACCCAATCAACAGCCAACTTCCTCGAGACAACAATACCCAATACTCTCAACCTGTCAATATGTGACTTCATCTTCAAGACGTGAGTACACACAGACCTTCCATCTTGATGTTTCATTGCAAGTAGGGCTCGAGTGACCTTGAACTTTTCAAGTCTTTGAACTTGTAGGTTAGGGAGAATAATTAGAGGAGGTGGAGGAAGTGAACTATGATATTGTGGAATATCATCTTCATGTGGAAAGCTTTTTCCAACAGATTCGGGAAGACCATAGTTGTCTGAACTAGACATCTACAAGGGAGAAATTCAAGTTAGTTGATCTAAGTCCTTAATATAACATCCAAAATTAAATATTAAGGCTAGGACCCAACACAATATTCTACAATTGCGAAGAGGGATGCCGTAATCCAATTGTAAAATATTTGAAGGTAGGTAAATGATGATTTACCAATTTCCACCATGAAAAAACGAAATAGTTTATTAAGTTTTAATTGGTTTAAAATTCATAGATCTTTGAGATTCATTGAACTTTTCAATGGCATGTTTAAATCTCGATTGTGCCCTTCAAGTTTGTGACAGGGATGCCGAGGATCCCAAACAAGGTGTGAATAACCATGCAAATTAACTTGGTACACCCAATACTACAAATCACTTAATTAATGTGCCGGTTAACCACACACACTCCATTGATCTATGATTAACATCAAGTTACCCTTTGCCACACATTGTCAGTCCCATATTAGTGTGTCGGTTAACCACACACGCTCCACTAACGGCTTAACAAGGTGCAAAGTGCAATTTCATGGATTAGCACCATTTTCACATTTTCCTAAAGTAACTAAGATTTGGGAATTTAATAAAAGTTTAGTTACTTTATTTTTTATCATTATACTTTTACTGAGGGATAATTAATGTACTATCCTACCCGTTCGGCTAACGACCCTCCACCAGTCAAGGAAGCGGTGGATGAGAGTGGACACCCATTAAACTGCCATTTTATAGGCAGTAACCTTATACCCCCCTTATAGACCGACTTCGTGAATGAGGCCTACTAACGGTAAGACTGACTTGTCTTATACATACACACACACACACACACACATATATATATATATATATATATATATATATTATTAAACTTATAATATTATAAAGTATAATGTTTGAATTTGAACTTTTAAAACTCTTGGGTTTGGAATTAAAGTTTCATTAGTGAGACTTTACAAATTCCAAAACTTGAGGGTAAGTTTTGAAACTTGTAAAAACTCTTCCTATTCATAACTTATGAGTTAATGTTGGGATTTATGAAAAACTCTTGATTTTCCATAACTTGAGGACAAGTTATGGGGTTCATAAAAACATTTATGGAAAGACTTTTCATGTTCCATAACTTTAGGACAAGTTATGGAACTCATATAACAAGGCAAAACATATCAAATAATACAAATAATTAACCTATTATTTTAATATTTGACAATTGTCCTTTCATTTCCATAACTTATGAGTTTAATGTCATTTTAATGTATGAGACTTTTTATTTTCCATAACTTGAGGGCAAGTTATGGAGTCCATTAAAAGCATTTAGATCATTATTTTAATTAACACAATAATCAAATAATTCATCCATAATCTAGTTAAACTCACAAGAACAAGATAATTCATATCAACAATCTTCAAGAAATTAGCCTAATCATATAAACTAATACAAATCTTGATATTATGACAATTATCTTTAAATTGGATAAGCATGATCATTACCATATCAAAAACAGATTTCATGGTTCAAAAAATAGTTTGGGGTAATGATCCTAATCCAATTATGGCCAAGAACTCGAAATTCTGCACACAGGAGCACCAACTCGGCGAGTACATGAACTGGACTCGTCGAGTTGGTCTACTATAGGGTGGACTTGTCGAGTCAGCCAGTGGACTCGGCGAGTTCACCAATCAGAAGGCAGAAAATCGATTTTTTAGCTTTGAAAAATTAGCAAGCATCAAATATAATAGAAAACAATCCTATACTTTGATACCACTGTTGGGTTTTGAGCACTATAACACTCCTATGGTGCACATGCAACCCTAAATGCTTTGGATCTATGTTTTCTCTAATTATACATGCATATTTACAATTTTCCAAAGCATTGTCCTAACTAGCATACAAATTGTCAAATGAACAATACAACTAGTTAGACGACTTAACTTTTAAAAGGACTTGTAGTTCTTGACCTTTGAAAGCTTGAGCACCCCAAGTGTGATGCCTCTAATGGTTCACAAACACCATATACAAGATGAGGCTTAAGAGAATAAGTTACTTGACATGAAATCAACTTCACTCTCATAGAATGAATGGAGCAACCGATTTTGGCTCTATGGGACTCTATTTATAATGTGGCACATGCTAGGGTTACACTTTGTAAACCCTAATGACCTTTCGTATACTTAGGCTCCATAGGTTAACCTCCATGGATTATCTCAATGGTTTAGCCCATCCTAAATAACTATGGATCATTATCCCACATTATAAGAATCATTGATTTACACAATCAATCCCCATATATTTAATTAGTCTCTTTTGATCACAAAATTAATTCCAAATTAACTCTTGATCAATACTAATTAAATAATATGATTTCATTAATATATTATACTTGTAATATATTAATAAATCATAATAACCTTATTCTCAAAAGCCTATCCTATCAAATTGCACTGATGAAGGCAACCCAAAAGGACCATGCAACAATCGGGTCAAGTACATCCCAGTTATAGTTATGGACTTAGACACTAAATCCAACAGTTTGGATACATTTTCTTTTTGAAAGGTTGTAGTTAAGATATTAGATGGCGATTTTTATAGTTTCAACTTTGTTTTTGATATGTTGGATGATTGGTTTCCATGCAAATTCAATCAAGGTAAGGAGTAATTTGTGTCTAATAATCTCATCAGTCATCCCTTTTAGTGTTCTTAATCAAGAATCTAACATCAAATGTATATATGTATTATGATCTATCATGTAATACCCTTGATTTCATATCTATTTAAGTTCTAATTTTGAGTAGTTTTGAAAGGTGACGGATACGTCCTCTGCTCAAGCAAGGATATGATATCCAAGGCATTCCATGGGAAATATTGAATATAACAAGGGAAAGTTATGGGCGTACAAGAATTGAACAATACGGAAACTATGAAAATAGCATTACCTTTTGTTTCTATTAGACTGATATTACCAAAATAGCCCTAAGATTTTCTTTGGTATACAACTAAGGAATATGGTATGGGCTACCTCAAAGCATGATGTGTATCTTATGTCAATCATTATCACAAAGCTTGACTGAGATTCTAAACTTTTCTAGACACGTGACACCTACTGGTGTTTTTGTCAACAAGATGTGGGACAAAATAAACAACTCACAGATGCTTCCTTAAAATTTATTACTGGTATTATTATTATTATTATTATTATTATATATCTCCTTAAAATTTATATGAAAGGGACTTTATAAAATATTTTAAGATAGATGAGGGTAAATGTGTAATTGTTGTGTTTTTGTTGCTGGTCTGACAAAATTAGTGTCTCTAAACTTATCAAGTTCTCAAGTAACAGGTGAAGCATTGAAGCATCTAAACAATCAACATTTGTGTTATGATTGTCCTTTTAGTAATCTTATATTAGATTGACTGGTGCCTATGCTGGAAGTGATGGAGCAGTAGCCAGTGTAAATTGACAAGTAAGTGTATTCAAGGCTATTTTAGTATTTTTTTATACAAATGGTGAAACATTTGTCTGAAACCATGTAATTTTTTATGCATGTATATGATCACTATAAATTCATAGAACCACAAAATGATTTTATCTGATCATTCATTGGATGAACTGGAGGTGGAAAAACAAAACATTAACAATAGCACTCAACATTTAGGAAGCAACATATAGATGAGAAATAACGAAAAGAAGAAGAGTAAAAATAAAAAAAGTAGCGACACTCAAAATGCATTACCTAATTCTCTATTGGATGGTAATTCAGTTTTATGAGGTAAAAAAAGGTTTGTTGTTTTGTTCCTTATGTTATCAAGCATAGAAATGATGTTCTTATCATGTTTTTTTGGAACAATTATGAATCACAGTTGTCTGCACTCTGTTTGCAAGAAATGTGGACTAATTTGGAGAACAAAACATGGAGAAGGAGTTATTTGAATTATGAAGACATTTCTACAAATTGAAGATGACATTTGGGGAACAGAAGATAGAGAATGAGGTTAACAAAATGCTTTCTTATGCAATCGAACTTTTTAAAGGATATATTTGTCATTTTTCGTATGCGATCTCATTCTCCTTTATTTGTACATTCCATCAGATGAGTTTGAAGCTAAGGTGGGTTTTTTTATTGATTAGGAGGATACAGGTTCCAGAAGTGAGGGCAGATCAACAAAGGTAACATTTTCGTTTTCATCAACCACTTATTTAGCTATTGTAATATAAAATTATTGAATGACTTTTTATTTTATTAACTTTTGCTTTAAAAATTAAAAATAAAAGTTATTGATTTAGTATCACATGGGTATTAGTTAATAAAAAGAAAAAAAATTAAATGATGATGCCTTTAACCATTGAGAATTGGAAAACGTTGTATTGAAAGCTTAGATGATTTGTTGTCTTATGTAGAGTAGAGTAGAGTGGAAAGAATAAATTCAGACCAGGCCCTTTTCCAAATTCCAAGCAATAGATGCTAAAGCACTAGATAGATTTTTCTAAGCTTTGTTATCTACTATAATAAATGAAGATCCATTTTACCAAATGTCAATTTCTCATGAGTTTTGACACTTGTCACTTTGTGATACTTTTTAAAATAAATAATATCCACATGTAAATTTCTGATTTTTTTCAAATTTTAAAATTAAAAAGTCACATAATAATTGCATTTATATATGTAAAGTATTCAATATATACTAAATGTGATAGTAAATTGCAATTAATGCGTTTTCTTCGTACCTTATTTTGAAATTTTATTTTAAAAAATACTTATTGTTTATCATTTGATATTTAATCTTTTTAAATCAACCCGTGTAATACACGAGTTTTACATCTAGTAGATTAAAAAACAATGATTTTGACTATTTTAACACTTAAGAATTTCAAAAAATTTCATTTTCATTATACCTTTTATTAACCACTTATTTATCTATATTGTAATATAAAGTTATTATTTTATATTTATAAATTAGATTGACATTTTGGGGGTGTTTGGCTTATCTTTTGAGAGGCCAAAAGTCATTTTAGGAAAAGTTGCAAAAAGTCAGGTTTTTCTGACTTTTCCAAAAAGTTCATTTTCCTTATATCCAAAATCCAAAAGTAGCTTTTAAAAGTGTTTTTACCAAACATCTTTTACCTTTTATCTTTTCTTAAAAGGACTTTTGGCCTCTCAAAAGATAAGTCAAACACCCGCTTTGTTTTATTAACTTTTACTTTATGTTGAACAGGAAAGGGTTTGCATAGGCTACCGTTGTTAGATGAAAAAACAGACAGGTTAGATGAAAGGGGATTTATAAAATATTTTAAGATTGATGTGGCTAAATGTGTAATTGTTGTGTTTTTGTTGCAGGTCGGACACAATTGGTGTCTCTAAACTAATCAACTTCTCAAGTAACAAGTGAAAAATTACAGCATCTAAAGCCATTGAAGAAGTTAAAATCTCTGAGATTACAGTCCATTAAAGTGACAGCAAATGATATAAAACAACTCCAGAAATTTCACCTTCACATATTGTAACCTTTCGTCCTCAGTAACCATCCATGGATTTACTTGATTACTTTATTATTATATCTTTATGGTAAAATTCTCATTCCCAGTCACAATTTTCTGGCCCATACAATTAACAATAATATATTTTGTGCATGATACAATTAACAGTAATATATTTGTGTTATTAAGTGGACGATTATCAAGATAATTTAAGCATTCATACAATGTTGAATAATACTAAGCACTTACAATCAATAATTACCTTATGATTTTCATTTGAGGGTTGTGTGACGACTACCTGATTCGTTAGCACTTCCACTAACATTATGACAGTGATTACATTCTACCTCAAAAAAACATCTGTAGATTAGATGAAGTTTTTGTTTCAATAAATAGATCAACAAACTATGTACCGCAATATCCTTTTCATAATAGCTTAATCAAAATCCTTTCAACATTTTTTTTTCTATCAAAATTATTAATCCAAATTAATCTTCATAATGTCAGAAAAAATGATCAGAATGTATTCACTGGTACCTTACCTCCATTCCTTGGAAATTTTTCTGCAATGGTGCTCTTCTAAGTATATGATTTTTATTTTGTTTATTTGGATAAAGTTTTGTTGAATCATTTAGTTTTACCTAATGTACATAAACAGAATCCAAGTTATATTGTAACGCCCGTAGATCCGGGCTAGTCAATTTAGAGACAATGAGCATCAAAAATGAGTTTTTGATGGAAGATTATTTAGAAGGAGTAATCTTATCCAAGTGTTAGCATATGTTACAAGGGTTCCGTACATATAAAGAACGCCGAAATCCGAGTTATAACGAAGAAGTTATGGCCCATCGAAGTTTTACGGCAAAACCGGCACAGCACCGGGAAGCGTAAATAGTGAATTTACGATAGAGTGACTTTTAGCCTTAGCTATCTAAATGAAAGTCATAGAATATGTTAAACCGAGAGCGTCCATAAAAAGAACGCTCAAATCTGACTTCGTATGAGGAAGTTATCATTTTTCGAAGTTTCGGCTTAGCAGTGTACAACCCGAAGTTCGAATATTAGATCGAACAATTTTTAGCCGACACAACCTAAACGAGAATCGAAGATCTCGTTAATAGTAGCATAACGATAAAAAGACAGACGAAAACGGACGTCGGATGAAGAAGTTATGAATTTTTAACGGACCAATCCTGTCCCGGCCTGTTAAAAATATAACTTTTAAAATAAAGTCAAAATTAGCCGACAGAGTCTAAACGAAAGTTGTAGAGTACGTTCCCGCCTACGCGTAGATATAAATAACGTCAAAAACGGAGCTCGTATGCGAAAGATACGAATTTTTGAAGTCGGAATGAGAAATTGCGAAGTCTGTTGCAAGAACGATGACGTGGCAAGATCTCGGCCGTCCAATGATGATCAAGGCTCGCTTCAGATGAGTGACACGCCACCCCTCGCCTATGCCCCGCGTCCGAGGCCGAGTACGGCCAGCGTACTTCGGTCTTATCCAGTTCCGAGAACAGGCCACGTGCGAGACAGCTGGAAGCCATATCCGAAGTTACGCCCAACGTAACCAAAGGCTATGCCCAGCGTAGTCCGAAGGTTCAGGCCTATAAATAGAAGGTCGAGGCTGCCTTCTTTTTCACACCAAAACTCACTCTCTCTCTAACTTCTTTCTCTCTCTAGACTACCCTAAACCCCTCCTAAGCCTAGGTAAACCCCCTAGCACCCGAAGGAAGCCCCGAGGCTCCCGGAGTCCTGAGAAAAAGGGTCTTTCGGTTCGGAAACGTTGCTCCAAGCAAAACCCACTAAAAGTGAGCTACGCCTACGCTATTTTTAATATAGCTTTTATTTAATTATAGTAACATTATTAGGACCTTAAAATAATTATTTGAGCTATTATTATGAGTTATATAGAGTGTTGTTTAACGCTTATATAATAGTAATAATAGCTAGACTATTAATTAGTCGCGGTTAATGTTACACTAAACTCTAGTGGTAATGATACTAGGTTTTGTCCGAGGGAAATTGTTTTAAGATTAACGAAGCACTGTCCGAGTACTGAGTGACCACCTTATCAGGTGAGTGCATAGTTACTTTCATCTTACACATAGATATGAACTATTTTATATAAATTACGTGCTATGTGTGCATATAACCTGTATACTTGCTATCTACGCTGGATGAATGATTTTATACATGTTTTAAATAATTTAAACTGTATATGTATTTTATATCTACGAATATGTTGGGTAAAACATGGGTAGATGAATGATGAGAGATGAAAGATGATATGAGTGAACATTGGCAGCTATAGACTTAGTGCCTAATAAATAACATCGGCAGCTATGGACTTAATGCCTATTGGATAAACGTCGGTAGCTATGGACTTAGTACCTAATAGATAAACGTTGATAGCTATGGACTTAGTACCTGGTAGATAAACATTGGTAGCTATGGACTTAGTACCTGATAGATAAACGTTGGTAGCTATGGAATTAGTACCTGATGGATAAACGTTGGTAGCTATGGACTTAGTACCTGATAAACGTTGGTAGCTATGGACTTAGTACCTATTAGATGAACACTGGTAGCTATGAATTTAGTACCCGATGAATGAACTTTAGCAGTTATGGAATTAGTGCTTTACGAACGAGCATTGGCAGCTATGGACTTAGTGCATGTCTTATAACCCTGGAAGCAAGGGACTTCGAAATGAACGAATAGATGACTCTTAGGGTAGACCCTTGAGAGTAAGGAAGATAATGGGGATGGGTAATTGGGTTGATTGTTTGATGTTTAAACATAATAATTAAATTATTGTGGGTTGAAAACCCTATGTACTCACCAGGTTTCCCAACCTGACCCACTTAGTTTATTTGTATCACAGGTGTCGATATGAAGTTACTTTACACTGAGACATTTAAAAGAGATGTAGATCACTAGTGTAAATGAATGTAAGTTATGTTTATGCTTATGTTTCTGTATTGACGATGACATCCCGAATGTTTTAAAATGAATAAAAATACATTTCTTCGGAAATGCTTTGATAACGTATTTATCATGTTTTTCTGGGAACAAATTCAGCAAGATTTTTATTAAAAGAAGTACTCTGATTTTTATAAAGCATAAACAAAATCGGTATTTTCTGGCCGTGAAAATGGGGATGTCACAGTTGGTATCAGAGCATTAGTTTAAGCGAACTAGGAATATGGATTTATTTCTAGACTTAAACTTAGAATGCTAAATGATAATTGTGAGGAGTGTGTCTAATAAAATTTAGTTAACACACCTGAATAGACACAAGCACTAGCTTATTTAGGGAAAATGCCTAACATGCTTTTATGTGCTAAATGATTTGTGATGCTTTATGCTATCTTTTGATCGGATCTATGGTCTGTTGTCGACCAGATCTGGAAATTTTATGTGCTTAGGTTTCTAAACGTTTAATTACTATATTAGAACTAGCATGTAACTTTTTGGAGTAATAAGGAGGAATACGCATCTAAATCTTCCTCTATCTATATTCTCGTCTAAATATACCGAACGCCTGCTTTGGTGTATAGAATGTCATGATAAGGACTCATAGCAGACTGAGCAAATGGAGGAAATGAGAAGGCTTACGATATTGAATGATACATATCAGAAGATATTTTAAGAGTGATATCTTGCCTTTAGAACGCGTCTAAGAAATAATACGTCTAGTACGGGAGAAGTACACTTTCGATTAGCAGAAAGAAAGATTTTTTGTATAATCCACGAAGTTATCCCATCGTATGGAACTTCCACCACCAACCGAGTTGAAACATAATTGATGATTGAAGATACACATGGAGGAAGTCCTAGTAGAGTCTAGGGGAAATTTTATGATTGTTTGGACACATTTTTATGTGTTAAAATTGTTTTTGTGATAGTAACTTGGAAAGTTGCGAGACAATACTTGGGACGAGTATGAGTAGGTGTGAATGCTAGTAGAGGCCTATACTACCGGAAGCACAGGACTCGCACTTGGATCAGGGAAAGTCACAAGGTTACCAAGAAGCTAGTAATTGATTCCGTTTTGTTCGTGTTCGGTAATGACTAAGACAGATGATTATTTCGACCCTAGTGGTCATATCAAATCGAGTCCGACTAAGATGAGTATGTTACATGGTTCATAGAACCAAGATCGATGTAACATCCAACTTAAGCCAAAAGATTGAAGTAAAAGATAAGCGAAACAATCAATAGAAGTATTGCAATCATTGTTGGAGTAAAAAGCTTGTAGCTTGAAATGTTACATACTAAAATGTGATCATATCACATTAGAACATGAAGGTAGGTATATTCCATTCCGGAATTTGACTCTAAGAGACCTGAGTCTAAGCGTTGCAACATATAATGATAGGTTATTAGAATATGACACATCAATCCATTGTAGTAATAAAAGAACTTATCTTAAGTTTGTTAAGAAGAAGATGGAGTCTCCAGTAAGGATCGAGATTGTGACTGAAGGTCATAATTTGGAGTCTAACATGAGATAGGGAGCAGGTGCAAGATCGAGCACCGTCTGCAGTCAAGGAGTCCAAGAGTTAGATACTCGTTCGAAGCAACATAGAAGTTACAGTTATTAACTAGGATGAAGAGATGACGTATGGAGTCATTATACAAGCCTTGTTTCGTTGATGATTCCGGGACATAATCATCCTAAGGGGGAGATAATTGTAACGCCCGTAGATCCGGGCTAGTCAATTTAGAGACAATGAGCATCAAAAATGAGTTTTTGATGGAAGATTATTTAGAAGGAGTAATCTTATCCAAGTGTTATCATATGTTACAAGGGTTCCGTACATATAAAGAACGCCGAAATCCGAGTTATAACGAAGAAGTTATGGCTCATCGAAGTTTTACGGCAAAACCGGCACAGCACCGGGAAGCGTAAATAGTGAATTTACGATAGAGCGACTATTAGCCTTAGCTATCTAAATGAAAGTCATAGAATATGTTAAACCGAGAGCGTCCATAAAAAGAACGCCCAAATCTGACTTCGTATGAGGAAGTTATCATTTTTCGAAGTTTCGGCTTAGCAGTGTACAACCCGAAGTTCGAATATTAGATCGAACAATTTTTAGCCGACACAACCTAAACGAGAGTCGAAGATCTCGTTAATAGTAGCATAACGATAAAAAGACAGACGAAAACGGACGTCGGATGAAGAAGTTATGAATTTTTAACGGATCAATCCTGTCCCGGCCTGTTAAAAATATAACTTTTAAAATAAACTCAAAATTAGCCGACGGAGTCTAAACGAAAGTTGTAGAGTACGTTCCCTCCTACGCGTGGATATAAAGAACGTCAAAAACGGAGCTCGTATGCGAAAGATACGAATTTTTGAAGTCGGAATGAGAAATTGCGAAGTCTGTTGCAAGAACGATGACGTGGCAAGATCTCGGCCGTCCAATGATGATCAAGGCTCGCTTCAGATGAGTGACACGCCACCCCTCGCCTACGCCCCGCGTCCGAGGCCGAGTACGCCCAACGTACTTCGGTCTTATCCAGTTCCGAGAACAGGCCACGTGCGAGACAGCTGGAAGCATATCCGAAGTTACGCCCAGCGTAACCAAAGGCTACGCCCAGCGTAGTCCGAAGGTTCATGCCTATAAATAGAAGGCCGAGGCTGCCTTCTTTTTCACACCAAAACTCACTCTCTCTCTAACTTCTTTCTCTTTCTAGACTACCCTAAACCCCTCCTAAGCCTAGGTAAACCCCCTAGCACCCGAAGGAAGCCCCGAGGCTCCCGGAGTCCTGAGAAAAAGGGTCTTTCGGTTCGGAAACGCTGCTCCAAGCAAAACCCACTAAAAGTGAGCTACGCCTACGCTATTTTTAATATAGCTTTTATTTAATTATAGTAACATTATTAGGACCTTAAAATAATTATTTGAGCTATTATTATGAGTTATATAGAGTGTTGTTTAACGCTTATATAATAGTAATAATAGCTAGACTATTAATTAGTCGCGGTTAATGTTACACTAAACTCTAGTGGTAATGATACTAGGTTTTGTCCGAGGGAAATTGTTTTAAGATTAACGAAGCACTGTCCGAGTACTGAGTGACCACCTTATCAGGTGAGTGCATAGTTACTTTCATCTTACACATAGATATGAACTATTTTATATAAATTACGTGCTATGTGTGCATATAACCTGTATACTTGCTATCTACGCTGGATGAATGATTTTATACATGTTTTAAATAATTTAAACTGTATATGTATTTTATATCTACGAATATGTTGGGTAAAACATGGGTAGATGAATGATGAGAGATGAAAGATGATATGAGTGAACATTGGCAGCTATAGACTTAGTGCCTAATAAATAACATCGGCAGCTATGGACTTAATGCCTATTGGATAAACGTCGGTAGCTATGGACTTAGTACCTAATAGATAAACGTTGATAGCTATGGACTTAGTACCTGGTAGATAAACATTGGTAGCTATGGACTTAGTACCTGATAGATAAACGTTGGTAGCTATGGAATTAGTACCTGATGGATAAACGTTGGTAGCTATGGACTTAGTACCTGATAAACGTTGGTAGCTATGGACTTAGTACCTATTAGATGAACACTGGTAGCTATGAATTTAGTACCCGATGAATGAACTTTAGCAGTTATGGAATTAGTGCTTTACGAACGAGCATTGGCAGCTATGGACTTAGTGCATGTCTTATAACCCTGGAAGCAAGGGACTTCGAAATGAACGAATAGATGACTCTTAGGGTAGACCCTTGAGAGTAAGGAAGATAATGGGGATGGGTAATTGGGTTGATTGTTTGATGTTTAAACATAATAATTAAATTATTGTGGGTTGAAAACCCTATGTACTCACCAGGTTTCCCAACCTGACCCACTTAGTTTATTTGTATCACAGGTGTCGATATGAAGTTACTTTACACTGAGACATTTAAAAGAGATGTAGATCACTAGTGTAAATGAATGTAAGTTATGTTTATGCTTATGTTTCTGTATTGACGATGACATCCCGAATGTTTTAAAATGAATAAAAATACATTTCTTCGGAAATGCTTTGATAACGTATTTATCATGTTTTTCTGGGAACAAATTCAGCAAGATTTTTATTAAAAGAAGTACTCTGATTTTTATAAAGCATAAACAAAATCGGTCTTTTCTGGCCGTGAAAATGAGGATGTCACATATATAATCTTAATCTGAAATGTTATACTCCTAGAACATTTTTTTGTTGCATGTGGCATAGCATGTTCAGATTTATCCCAACATATATATATATATATATATATATATATATATATATCTTAAATCTGTCGTTTTTTTCCACTTAATATTTTCATATTGACAGTTTTTTTTCCTGAACAAGTCATTTGCCTATAATCATTTCTCTGGTCTCACACCCAACGAGCTTGGAAATCTTAAAGAACATGACAAAAAAATGTTTGTTTCGCTAATGGAATGGAATAGGCTATTCATTATGGTGTCTATTCCATTGAATCAAACTAAACACCTTTTTTAATCATGAACCAGGCAGAGGTTAATAATCTTCAAGAACTAATATTACCTTAGGAAGAACACATAATAGGAACAAATATTACATATTTCTGATTTCACTTCAGGCTAAATTTGGTAAAAAAAAATTATGTTATATATGTACATCGGTAAAAATAAATGTTTTGGTAAGTTTTGTTTTTTACATATTTTATTACATATTTCTGATTTCACTATTCAAAATTTTCTATTAGAGCATTGTAGTTTTAATCCGTTTTCATGTCTTTATGTTAGATTTCCTTCATCAATGATTTATTTGTGACACACTTAGATAGTAGAACATTCAACAAAAGCAGCATATCACAGACTTTGTAACAGAATTAGCGACCAAAAGAACTTTGTATACTTATAAAACAACATAACAGTTGCACAAAAAAAAGTGAAGAACATGATCCGTTTCACAATTAACCGATGGTTTCCAACCCCTGCAACATGTTCACTCCAGATCTCCCACATGTTGGACCAAAAAAAGTTCATAAATTCGGACCCCGCAAAGCGATGTCACTCATCTAGTTATTATTATTATTATTATTATTATTATTATTATTATTATTATTATTTTAAGATTATTATTATATAATATTTTTAGTATGATTATTTCATATTTATTAATATTATTGTTATCACGAGTATGAGTTTTATTATTATTATTATTATATTGTTTTTATTCCTAGTAATATTTTTATGATTATGATTTTGAATATTATTATTATTATTATTATTAATATTATTATTTGTATTATTTTTATTATGATTGATGAATATTGTTATTTTGAATACTATTATAAGATGCGATTAGGAATAAAAATACACTCGTTATTTTATTTTTAATACCCAATATAAAGTTGCTCTACAAAAGATTATTTATAAAAGGGATAATTTTATAAAAATCCAACATATTTTCATCAAAGTCTTAAAAAAACCACTATATTATCTTTTTGTATGTTAAAACTCTTATATTTTTTAAAATGTATCATTGAAGGCATTGAGCTCGGTAAATCCTAGATAACCAAAAATGTTAGGTAATCGATTCTTAACGTTTCTATTGTTACAATTCATTAGATTAAAAGTTTTAAAAAAATATGAGGGTTTAAATGCACTAAAATAACAATATAATGATTTTTTTAATCATTTCATTAAAATAGATTAGGTTTTTCTGATGTTAGAAAACCTTAAATAAGAATTTTAGAAAATATAAGAGTTTTAATGTACTAAAAAATAATATAATGGTTTTTTTAAGCGTTTGATGAAAATACGTTGGGTTTTTTCGAGATTTTCCCTTTATAAAACAATAAAGAAAAGAACTAACTTTATTATAACATTGTACTTCAAAAATATCTAATTAATTATAACATCCACCTAGTGAACTAATAAAGTAACTAATGCCCCGTTTGATTGACATATTTTCAGGTCCAAACAGATTTTTCTGACATAATGGATCAGAAAGACTGTTTATTTGCACAAAAAATATGTCTTTCCCGATAAGATATGTATTTCCCAGAAAGCCACAGAACCATATCTTTCTGGTTGAATGGGGCGGAAAGACAATTGTGCCCAAAACTTTGCCCTTTAATTATTAATTTTTTTAAAATTTTTTTTTATTGGATTATTACTTTTTTATTGGATTATTATATATTAATAAATAATATTTATAATATATAATATTTATATATTAATAAATATTACTTTATTGGATTATTAATTTGTTTTAGTTAACTTCTTTAATCAATTTTATTGGATAATTCTTTCTTTTTGGACAATACCACCACCATCGTAATTTATTTTAAAAACCTGATCTATCCCACAACTATCGGACATAAACTGGGTCAAGAATCACAGGTTTGGTTATAAAAACAACTAAAATTGCTAGAAAGAATAACAATGTAACATCAACTTGAAAAACAATAAACTAAAAACAACTTAATCGACAACATATTTGGATTTTAATTGATTTGTGTTTAGTTACTTTGTATGACAATTTATATTTGGATTTTTAAATGATTATTGTGTAATTTTGATTTTGTATGACAATTTGAACGTTTTTATAATTATTCAACGACTTCATCCTTCACAATATAGAACAACATGATAATATGATCATTTTTTTATCATTCGGCACAGTCATTCAGATGTACAATCAAACAACATGGTTTCTTTCTCGGTTAGAAAACTTTCCAAATAACAACTATCAAATAAAGACCTAACTTTAAAAGATAACACAACCAAGAATCTAATCTAATATTGAATGTTGAAAAAGTTGCATAAAAAACAAGTTAACAAGATACCACAAGCAAGAATCGGTTGACTTTTAAAGTGAATATGCATTTACCAACTTTCTAATGATCACATAGTTGCTCTTATATGTGTCTAATATTTTGGAAACCAAAAGTAATGCGTTGAAATGTGAGGTCAAAGTAGGATAAGTAATAGAAGATAGAGGGAGAAGTAATATTTTTTTTCTTACATTGTTTTTACTAAAATTTGTTATGAACCCAAAAAAACATATAACTAATAGGAAAATATTATTACAATAAGGAAACATGAAAGATTAAATGAAGTGAAGTATCCTTGCATTGCAAATCAATCGCTAAAATACAAAAGTTTAACCAATTAAAGTTTACTACAAATTCAATCCAAAGTTTATTTAATTTTGTTCATTCTTCAATATAAAAAATGATTAGAGTTTATAAAAATCCATGTAGATTTATTTAAAGTAACACCAACACACCTCCCTCAAACCAAAACATACACAAGTTTCAAAATAGATAAAAGAAAATCATAACACATTGAGGATGGAAGCATGAACCATAATCACAAATGAAGTCATTATCAATCTTTGTAATTTACAAACTGCAAGTGAAACTTAAACTTATTAAAGAATCCAAAATACAAAATCAAATAACCCATGAATGGGCTCTTTGATAAGATTAAAAGCTCAAGAATGATATACATACTAGAATGAATATGTATGTTGATAAATAAATCCATACATTGTAACTTTTTTGATCTTCTTCCTTTCCCATAAAAGTTGGTTTATTAAACGGGAACCACGAAAGATTGATTGGGTTTTTAAGAAAATTTATTTAGATGAATTCGAGAGGTGCTATTCAGTTTACCTAAAACCAAATCAAACAACAATATTACAATTACAATTACAAGCTATAGTTGCTCAATTTGCATTTCAGTTGTGAAACTTAAAGCAAAAAGAAAACTTAAGCATGTTGAGGGGGCTGTTTGGGTCATTTTACTTGCATATATAAGCTAGCCAAACATTCTTCAACTTATTGACTTTTTCCACTGCAAAAGTTAATCCAAACACTTTTTTAAAAACTCATTTTGAAAAAGTCATAAGTCAATAAGTCCTTTTGGCAAAAGTCATTTTAAAGTTTAAAAAGCAATCCCAAACACCCCCAATTACGCTTCCAACATGACAAGAGCTATTTTAATCTACTTGATCGATAAGGTCAAGATTTGGATGAAAAATTAGTAAAATGGAAAAAATAAATAGGAACGGTGCTCTTTCCATACCTGCAATATTGGTGTGGTCACCACAGACACAGAAATGAGACTTTAAATGTCAACCCATCTGACCTGTAATAATTTCAAGTGCAATAAAATTAAAAAGTATCCACCTTTTTTGTAAATGACTTAAGGGAGGGTAATTCTTTTTTACTCATAAAAAATTAATAGCAAGCTACTTAGTTTAAATTCTGATAACCAATGTTATGGTAAAAGTGCATTGCTTTAAAATGCTGAAAGTAAGTATGTTCCTGTGAACAAGAAAGTAGATTGCTATTAATTTAAATTTCCTCATGACCTGTTAACAACCTAAAACATTATTACGTGCAACTAACCCTTAATATCTATTTATTAAATAGTAGGTAGGGTCAGTGACCTCAACTTCCTAAATTGGAATTGGGAATACCTGAAATTACATTTACATGATAAGTAACATTATAATTCATAAACCTATTGGCTATTATTAAAAACTTGGTAGGAATAGGAATGACATACACATTATTCCCCTTCTTCCAAAATAGGAAAAATGCAATCCATCTCTTCTTTTAGCCAACTTAGTAAGTAAGATGAACATCTACAATAGTATTTGCCAAATTAAAAAGAATAAATACACAAAAAATTGAAAGTACATAAATTATAGGGACACAAGAAGCTAGCTATATTTGAGTTGAGGGTTTCTTTCTGGCATAACGTAGAAATAATAAATAGATTATCAAGTCAAATGAATGACAATAAATTATAACAAAGATGAAACTCAAGTGACTTTAAACTTTTTATAAAATAAAAAATACATTATTTACTTTGTTACCTTCATATTGGTGATGTAGAGAGAGAAAGAGCATAGATACATCAGCTTCAAGAGAGATCTTGTTGTAACCTTGAAACACAGTGAAGAAAACATACATGTCATGTCATGTGAGGTTAGAAAAGAAAAACAATCTCAAATCAACCATTATTTGTAACACCCGGATTCCAGGTATGCTTTTAACTTAAGTAAATCTTATAATTTCACTCTTGGACTCGGCGAGTTAATGGCCCGACTCATCGAGTCAGATCGAATCCGGATCGGGGAAATAAGTAACCTACTCGACGAGTCGGAAGACCGACTCGGCGAGTAGGCGCTGTCTGATGAGAACCCTAATTTCAAGGGTTTGTTCCCCTATTTAAGGAACATAAAGCCCCTTTGGTCTCCCTTGTCACTCCTACCATACCCAGAAAACTCTAAATCGCCACCTTGTGTATTGTGACTATTTGAGTGTCATTTCTTGAGACATCTTTTGTGTTGGAGTTTGGGTGAAGAAGAGGAAGAGGGAAGGCTTCAAGAAAAGAGTTCAGATCCAGAATCAACATCACTTTCCCCTCACTTTCTGGTAATAAAACTTCCCTCCTGACTTGTGATTTCCTAGATCTTCATATGGTTATTTTTGGTTAAGAAGCTTGACTTTAGAGATTTGGACATCCCAAGTTGTTTCACCTTCAGATCTAGGACCTTGAAGGGTCCTCATGGCATAAAAGTGCCATCCTTAGGGCCATGAGAACCCCATTCATGCTAAAACCTCCATTTTCGGCCTTTTAAGCTCCATTGATGCATGCATGCACGTAAAGTTCATAACTTTACGTGTTGGAACGACCTTAGAAGCCCAGGTCTATCTTTTGGATGAGAGTTGTACATCAGAAATCGAGTTATAGACTTGGACATTAGGCGACTCGCCGAGTTGTTCTTGGAACTCGACGAGTCTGGGGCTTGAAGTCCCCAATCTGTTGTGGTTCAAAGGAGTCCGGTTGAGTGAAAGCAGGGACTTAGTCAAGTTCAGAGGAGGGACTCGACGTATTAAGACATAGCCATAACCTGGAAGCCATGAGACTCGACGAGTGTAGGAACACACTCGGCGAGTCCAAGGAAATCTTCTTACCCACAAGAACAGTCTCGACGAGTTGTTCATACAACTCGGTGATTCGTAGACTGGACATGTTCATATGATGGAGGTGGACCCGACGAGTTGTTCATACAACTCGGCGAGTCAGTTGAAGGACGACTCGATGTTATTATAGAAGGAGAACTCGTCGAGTCTTTGCTAAACTCGACGAGTAGAGTCAGGTTGAGGAATAGAAGAAAGGATAGGGACTCGGCGAGTTGGTGGCCCAACTCGGCGAGTCAGGTCAACTGGAAGTTGACTTTGACCAGGACTTTGACTTTGATGAAGGGGTTAAATTGGTCATTTACTCCATGTGGAATCATCAGTTGATTCAGAGTGTTATGTGATTGTAGCCGGGAGTCGCCGGAGCACCAGATAGGAATTTCTCACTCGGGATATCAGCAGCCAGTCATACGAGGTGAGTTCTCTTTTAGTAGGAACGGGTCTACGACACCAAGGCCGGCCCGTAGTATGATATGATAGTAGCCGAGTGTGGGCGGGGCCCGTATCTTATCCTAGCAGAGTGTGGGCGAGGCCCGTATCTCATAGTAGTAGTTGATTATGATGTATGAACAGTAGATTAGCTTTACATGTTGTCTGTGTGATACTTGTATGTTGGGTTTAGTAGTTGAGTATGGGCGAGGCCTGTATCTCATCATAGCCGAGTGTGGGCGAGGCCCGTATCTCGAAGTAGCCGAGCGTGGGCGAGGCCCGTACCTCAGAGATAGTGGAGTGTGGGCGAGGCCCGTATCTCCTAGATAGCGGAGTGTGGGCGGGGCCCGTATCTCCCAGTTAGCGGAGTGTGGGGGAGGCCCGTATCTCCACGAGTGTGGGCGAGGCCCGTATCTCCTAGTTGTATGCTATGTGTAGATGGTATGTGGTAGATTGGGGAGACTCACTAAGCTTCGTGCTTACGGTTTTCAGTTTTGGTTTCAGGTACTTCCACTAACACTGGGAAGGGCTCGGGATGATCGCATGGCACACACCATAGTCTTCAGCCCGGGAATTAGACTCTGATCATTGGATATGATATTTTGACACGAGATTTGATATGTGACATTTGTTATGATATTTTGAGACATACTACTTATGGTTTTATTATGAGATTGGATATTGTGGTTTTACAATGAATTAAAAACGAAATTTTTAGACTATGTTTTTGGGATGTTTCAAGTTGGTATCAGAGCGTTGGTTTGAGGGATTCGGACACACTTCTGGGTGTGTCTGGACTCAAACTAAGGAAATGGTATAAGGTTTTCAAAAGGAAATCATTTCAAAAAGAATTTTGAAAAAGAGAAAAGGGTGTGGTGCATGCAATCAGCCGAGCTCAAGTAAGTACTCCCAAATTACCCATACAAGATTATGTTATGTTATGATTATCAGCTTTATTAGAACAACATGCTAGATTAGGACTAAGGATCTAGGAAGGATGCCTTATGTGCCTGTTATATGTGTTCAACTTTATGAGAACTACATGCTAGTACAGATTAGTCAGTATGATAGCCTGATTAGTATATGTTTGATTATGTGCACTCGATGTCCGAATGCTGCTTGCTTTGTGCTTTTAGGAGTTCTAGCTGTCTTTCACTAACTAGTAAACAAATATGTTAAGTTACATATTGCAAGGACTAAATAATTTCAGAAGGTTAGGTCTAACCCTATTTCGCAGCTCTTGTCTGAGTCCAACCGTTGTAGGGTGGGATCTCTCATTCGAAGAATTATCTAGTCTGAGTGATATGTAATAGTATTTGCGAGCTAGTTAGGGGAAGAAAGTAGGGACTTCTTACGCAGCTGATGGCGGAGAGTGGGTCGGTGATTACCCTAGGGCAAGCCTAGGATGAGAGTAGCAGAGATCGGTAGCAGTAGAAGGGATTTGGTGGAGTCAAGGCAGTTCTTGAGGAAAGTACGGATAAATGTGGAAGGTAGTATGGGCCCGTACTACTGAAAGCAGAGGATCCGTACTCGAATCGAGGAAGGCTGAGACAAGACTAGGAAACTTGTGGTAGATGTGATCCCTCTAGTTATGTCAGTATTTCTGATTATTGTTATTATATGTTTCAGAATGGTGGTTTTACGCCCTAGACCAGCAGTCGGCAGTTCAGGTGCCGGAGAGGGATCAGGTTCAGGCTCGGGAGCCGAGCATTTGGATGAGCAGACTAGAGAGTTCATCTCTTCAGAGGTCACTTGTAGCATACTTGAGCAGACTCCTGTGATCTTTGGATCGGTCAAGGAGGGTATCCTTGAGCTGTTGGATGAGAGGTTGAGTGCGTTCCGCACTGAGATGGTGACTATGATGGGTTCACATACTTTTACATTCAGGGAGTTCCGGGCTTGTGGAGCTCCAGATTACCAGGGGGCCAGAGACCCCATTGCGAGTACCAGATGGTTGGCTGATGTTGCCAACGCTTTCCGCACTAGCAGATGTCCCGAGGGGGACAAGGTCCGACTTACATCCTGCCTTCTGAAGGGCAGGGCACATGATTGGTGGGAGGAGGTCGGACATGTCATTGGGGATGATGCAGCCCTTGATGCTATGACCTGGACGGATTTTGTGGCCTGGTTCAGGGCCGAGTTCGCACCTGTCATTGAGGTGCAGCAGCTTGCTAGGGAGTTTCGGGATCTCCAGCAGACGACGGAGACAGTGGCGGAGATTACCGCCAAGTTCAGGGAGAGGGCTCTTCTCGTTCCTCAGTACGCGGAAGATGAGGAGATGAAGAAGGCCCGGTACCATGAGATGTTGAGGAGTGATATCAGGCAGTTTGTGAGCCGGTCCAGCTGTAAAACGCTGGATGACATGATTACGAGGGCTCGTGAGAGGGAGATTGATCTTGAGATGGAGAGAAAGAGGAAACCAGAGGCAGTGTCTGGTTCAGATGGTTCGGGCAAAAGGCCCAAGATAGATTCCCGAGGGAAGGGCCAGCAGGGCCGAGGCCGTTGCGGCAAGTGTGGTAGGTCGCACGATGGGGCGTGTAGGGCAGGGAGTTTGGGCTGCTTCAAATGCGGCCGTACAGGTCATATGAGCAGGGATTGTACTGCTACTTCTACCATTACTACCACGTCACTTTCTGATCTGATTTGCTTTCAGTGCAATCAGAGGGGCCATAAGAGGTCCCAGTGTCCGAGCTTAGCAGCAGCAGGGAAGGTGGCGGCACCTGCCCCTGCTACATTGAGGATTATAGACGGTCGTCAGGGCCGGGCTGAGGCGCCAGTGGCGAAGAGCAGAGCCTTCCAGCTGACAGCAGAGGAGGCGCGGGCGACTCCAGATGTGGTTACTGGTATGTATCTTCTCCATCATCTTATTATCATTTTATTTGATTATTGCTTATGTTATGACTATGTGCTCAGGGTCGTTCCTAGTTAACAACATTTCAGCTATGGTACTTTTTGATTCGGGGGCTACCCGATCATTTGTGTCGCTTGCACTTAGCAAGCGATTTAGCAGAGCTCCGGGGGAGCTGGATTGCCCACTCGACGTGGAGATAGCAGATGACAGGACCGTCAGGGTCGCGAGAATTCATAGAGGATGTACGCTGTAGTTATTTGATGAGCAGTTCTCAGTAGACTTGGTTCCTATTCCCCTGCGAGGGAATAAAGGTATAGTAGGTATGGATTGGGTGAGCCCCAATGGAGCAGTGATTGATTGTGAGCTGCAGTTAGTGAGGGTTCACACTCATATTGGGGGAGAGTTAGTGATTCAGGGCGAGAGGCCACATCGCGTACCGATTCTTTGTTCAGCAGCGAGAGCGAAGCGCTATTTCCAGCAAGGTTGTGCGGGGTACGTCGCCTATGTTATAGATACCCGAGATAAGGGTAAGGCGACGGTTGATGATGTACCGGTGGTACGAGAGTATTCGGATGTATTTCCGGAGGATTTGCCTGGGATACCTCCTGAGAGACAGGTTGAGTTTCGGATTGACCTGGTTCCTGGTGCGGCCTCGATAGCCAAGGCACCGTACCGGTTGGCTCCTCCCGAGATGCAGGAGTTGTCTATGCAGCTGCAGGAGCTGCTAGACAAAGGATTTATCAGGCCGAGCAGTTCACCATGGGGAGCCCCGATCCTGTTCGTAAGGAAGAAGGATGGGTCGCACCGTATGTGTATAGATTACCGGGAGCTGAACAAGGTAACGGTGAAGAACCGTTACCCAATCCGAAGGATAGATGATCTGTTTGACCAACTTCAGGGAGCATCTTGGTTTTCCAAGATTGATTTACGCTCCGGATATCACCAGATGCGGGTCAGAGATGAGGATGTGCAGAAGACCGCTTTTAGGACCCGCTATGGTCATTATGAGTTCGTGGTGATGCCGTTTGGTCTCACCAACGCTCCAGCCGTGTTCATGGACCTCATGAACCGCGTGTGCAGGCCGATGCTGGACCGGTGTATGATAGTGTTCATTGATGATATCTTGGTGTATTCCAAGACTCAGGGGCAACATGAGGAACACCTGAGGGAGGTGCTAGAGACCTTGAGGAGGGAGAGACTTTTCGCAAAGTTCTCCAAGTGCGAGTTCTGGTTGCGCGAGGTGCAGTTTCTGGGACACCTCGTCAACCAGAAAGGTATAATAGTTGATCCGGCCAAGATAGAGGCCGTGATACAGTGGGAAGTCCCGAGGTCTCCATCCGAGATTCGGAGCTTCCTGGGCCTGGCAGGGTACTATAGGAGATTCATCCAGGATTTCTCCAAGATAGCAGTACCATTGACCCGACTGACCAAGAAGTCGGTGGTGTTTCGCTGGGGCCCTGAGCAGCAGGCAGCCTTTGAGACGCTCAGGCAGCGATTGTGCGAGGCGTCGATTCTTACCCTGCCAGAGGGGGTAGATGACTTTGTAGTCTACTGTGACGCTTCGAGCACAGGCATGGGAGAAGTATTGATGCAGCGAGGCCATGTGATTGCTTATGCCTCTAGACAGTTGAAGCCTCACGAGGCTAACTATCCGACGCATGATTTGGAGTTGGGGGTTGTTGTGTTCGCCCTCAAGATTTGGCGGCACTATCTCTATGGGGCCCGATGTACTATTTACACGGATCACAAGAGTCTGAGGTACCTCATGGATCAGCCGAATATGAACATGAGGCAGCGACGATGGTTAGATGTGGTTAAGGATTACGATTGTGAGATCCTTTACCACCCGGGCAAGGCCAACGTAGTGGCCGATGCCCTGTGCCGCAAGGTGGTGGCGGCCCCGATACGAGACATCTGTTTGAGGATGATAATGATGACTCCATTGCTGGAGCAGATTAGAGAGGCACAGGCTGAGGGCCTGAAGGAGGAGAGGCGGAAGTGTGAGAGGATCGTGGGCCGGGTGGCTTCTTTGGATTATGATAGCCGAGGACTGTTGACCCTGCATGGGAGGGTCTGGGTACCGTACTGGGGCGGAGTACGACAAGAGTTGATGGATGAGGCCCACAAGTCTCGGTTCTCCATCCACCCAGGGGCGACGAAGATGTACAAGGATCTTCAACCGGATTATTGGTGGCCCTGCATGAAGCGGGACGTCACCTGGTACGTTGAGAGGTGCCTGACCTGGAGGAAGGTCAAGGCGGAGCACCAGAGGCCGCACGACAAGATGCAGCCATTGGATATTCCAGTGTGGAAATGGGAGGATATCACTATGGATTTTATTACAAAGCTTCCTAGGACCACACGTGGGGTTGATTCGATATGGGTCATCGTGGATCGATTGACCAAGAGCGCTCATTTTATACCGATCCAGGAGAGTATCTCGGCCGAGAAGTTGGCCGAGATTTATGTGAGAGAGGTAGTGGCACGTCATGGAGTGCCTGTCTCGGTGGTGTCAGACCGAGATGTCCGATTTACTTCCAGATTTTGGAAGCCGTTTCACGACGAGATGGGTACTCGTCTCCATTTCAGCACCGCTTTCCACCCTCAGATGGATGGATAGAGCGAGAGGACGATTCAGACTCTCGAGGACATGCTTCGGGCATGCGTGCTAGATTTCGGTGGCAGTTGGGATACGTATCTTCCGTTGGCGGAATTTTCGTATAACAACAGCTATCATTCCAGTATAGACCGACCTCCCTTCGAGATGCTCTACGGGAGGAAGTGTAGGACCCCAATATGTTGGGGAGAGGTCGGTCAACGAGTCATGGGGAGTACAGAGGTGGTACTCAAGACTACAGAGCGGATTCAGCAAGTTCGGAGCAGGCTCCAGACTGCTCAGAGTCGACAGAAGAGTTACACCGACAAGCGGCGTTCGGGCTTGAAGTTTCAGGTGGGCGATATGGTCCTCCTGAAGGTGTCACCCTAGAAGGGTGTTATCAGATTTCGGAAGCGGGGCAAGCTGGGCCCCAGGTTCATTGGTCCGTTTAGGGTTTTGGCCCAGGTGGGTCGGGTTGCTTATCGACTAGATCTTCCAGCAGAACTCAGCCAGATCCACAACACTTTTCACGTTTGTCAGTTGCGGAAGTGTTTAGTGGATGATTCAGCAGTGGTACCCCTTGAGGACATTCAGGTTGATGATAGCCTAAACTATATTGAGAGACCAGTGGCGATTCTGGATCGCAAGGTGAAGGAGCTGAGGAACAAGAGAGTAGGGTTAGTAAAGGTGCAGTGGCAGCACCGCAAGGGCACAGAGTGGACGTGGGAGCCCGAGGAGGAAATGAGAGAGCACTACCCCGAGTTATTTTCAGAGACAACAGACTTCGAGGACGAATTCTAAGACAAGTGGGGAAGAGTTGTAACACCCAGGTTCCAGGTATGCTTTTAATTTAAGTCAATCTTATAATTTCACTCTTGGACTCGACGAGTTGATGGCCCGACTCGTCGAGTCAGATCGAATCCGGATCGGGGAAATAAGTAACCTACTCGACGAGTCGGAAGACCGACTCAGCAAGTAGGCGCTGTCTGATGAGAACCCTAATTTCAAGGGTTTGTTCCCCTATTTAAGGAACATAAAGCCCCTTTGGCCTCCCTTGTCACTCCTACCATACCCAGAAAACCCTAAATCGCCACCTTGTGTATTGTGAGTATTTGAGTGTCATTTCTTGAGACATCTTTTGTGTTGGAGTTTGGGTGAAGAAGAGGAAGAGGGAAGGCTTCAAGAAAAGAGTTCAAATCCAGAATCAGCATCACTTTCCCCTCACTCTCTGGTAATAAAACTTCCCTCCTGACTTGTGATTTCCTAGATCTTCATATGGTTATTTTTGGTTAAGAAGCTTGACTTTAGAGATTTGGACATCCCAAGTTGTTTCACCTTCAGATCTAGGACCTTGAAGGGTCCTCATGGCATAAAGGTGCCATCCTTAGGGCCATGAGAACCCCATTCATGCTAAAACCTCCATTTTCGGCCTTTTAAGCTCCATTGATGCATGCATGCACGTAAAGTTCATAACTTTACGTGTTGGAACGACCTTAGAAGCCCAGATCTATCTTTTGGATGAGAGTTGTACATCAGAAATCGAGTTATAGACTTGGACATTAGGCGACTCGCCGAGTTGTTCTTGGAACTCGGCGAGTCTGGGGCTTGAAGTCCCCAATCTGTTGTGGTTCAAAGGAGCCCGGTTGAGTGAAAGCAGGGACTTAGTCAAGTTCAGAGGAGGGACTCGACGTATTAAGACATAGCCATAACCTGGAAGCCATGGGACTCGACGAGTGTAGTAACACACTCGGCGAGTCCAAGGCAATCTTCTTACCCACAAGAACAGTCTCGACGAGTTGTTCATATAACTCGACGATTCGTAGACTGGACATGTTCATATGATGGAGGTGGACCCGACGAGTTGTTCATACAACTCGGCGAGTCAGTTGAAGGACGACTCGATGTTATTATAGAAGGAGAACTCGTCGAGTCTTTGCTAAACTCGACGAGTAGAGTCAGGTTGAGGAATAGAAGAAAGGATAGGGACTCAGCGAGTTGGTGGCCCAACTCGGTGAGTCAGGTCAACTGGAAGTTGACTTTGATCAGGACTTTGACTTTGACGAAGGGGTTAAATTGGTCATTTACTCCATGTGGAATCATCAGTTGATTCAGCGTGTTATGTGATTGTAGCCGGGAGTCGCCGGAGCACCAGATAGGGATTTCTCACTTGGGATATCAGCAGCCAGTCATACGAGGTGAGTTCTCTTTCAGTAGGAACGGGTTTACGACACCAAGGCCGGCCCGTAGTATGATATGATAGTAGCCGAGTGTGGGCGGGGCCCGTATCTTATCCTAGCAGAGTGTGGGCGAGGCCCGTATCTCATAGTAGTAGTTGATTATGATGTATGAACAGTAGATTAGCTTTACATGTTGTCTGTGTGATACTTGTATGTTGGGTTTAGTAGTTTAGTGTGGGCAAGGCCTGTATCTCATCATAGCCGAGTGTGGTCGAGGCCCGTATCTCGAAGTAGCTGAGCGTGGGCGAGGCCCGTACCTCAGAGATAGTGGAGTGTCTGCGAGGCCCGTATCTCCTAGATAGCGGAGTGTGGGCGGGGCCCGTATCTCCCAGTTAGCGGAGTGTGGGCGAGGCCCGTATCTCCTAGTTGCATGCTATGTGTAGATGGTATGTGGTAGATTGGGGAGACTCACTAAGCTTCGTGCTTACGGTTTTCAGTTTTGGTTTCAGGTACTTCCACTAGCACTGGGAAGGGCTCGGGATGATCGCATGACACACACCATAGTCTTCAGCCTGGGAATTAGACTCTGATTATTGGATATGATATTTTGATACGAGATTTGATATGTGACATTTGTTATGATATTTTGAGAAATACTACTTATGGTTTTATTATGAGATTGGATATTGTGGTTTTACAATGAATTAAAAACGAAATTTTTAGACTGTGTTTTTGGGATGTTTCATTATTAACCTGAATTAGGAAGATAACATCTCCTAAAATCACTCACTTGACAGTCTTTATTTAGTCTTTACTTTGGTATTGAAATGATCTCAAAAGAATTTATACAAAGAGTTGGTTAAGAACATTCTCTATTTGTTTGCCAAAGTCTTTTTTTCCTCTCATGCATGGTAAGAAACCTACTTAAAGGAAGTCCTAACTTTTTTTTTACAACTTTACCCTCATTTCTTTTTTCCTTTCATTTCCTCGAGTGTGTCAAATAATTTTTTATCATAACAAACATAAAATCAAAACTTGATAAATGAAATGACAAAATTTTTGCTTTCTCATGAACAACATTTCATAATTCCAAATCCATACTTTAACATGACAATAAAACTCAAGGAATGACCAAGTGAAGAAATCATACTTACACATATAATTATAAATAATATTTCCTTTTCTCTCGGATGTTAGAATAAGGATCTAGAAAAATCTGCATAAGAAACATAACTTTTCATTTGAATCTAACCCTAGACCTTCTTCTTCTTCTTCCAAGTTTGTACACTACTACTACAACAAAAAATCAAAATTATATAAAAAGTTAACTGCAAGCTAAAAATTGAAGTAAAAAAACTTTTAGTGCCAATTAGTTTTCTTGGCAGTTGAAACATGCAAGGGAATAATGGTAATTTTCTACTAAAAACACCCTAGTTAGTAGTGATTCTATATAACAAAACTCTCAATGCTAGTTAGCTTGAAACTTGCAAGGGTAAAATGGTAATTTTTTCCTATTAAGAAACTTATTTACGATTTAAGCCTAACCTAACCTAACCCTTTTCATATTATGAAAGCAACATATAACATATAGACTTGTAAACAAGAATAAGTTGAATATGAAAATACTTTATTGATTGTCTACTTTACAAGGAAGCGGTACAAAACTATAAATAGAGACAGGATCTCACCCTATAGGCCCATGGGCTAAGTAGGCCAAAACCACTATATGTAATATTTACATTCTAACACTCCCCCTCAATTTGGATCATATATGTTAATCATACCCAACTTGTTACAAATAGCAGAGATCCACGAACCAACTAAAGATTTGGTGAAGACATCAACTAGTTGACTTCCTGTTCGAACATGGTGAGTAGAGATGGTTCCATCTTCTAACTTTTCCCGTGTGAAATGGTAGTCTCCTTAAATATGTTTATTCCTTTCATGAAGCACATGATTGTTTGCAATGTGCATAGCCGCCTCATTATCACAATACAAGTTCATTGGTTTCGATTAAGCAAAACAAAGTTCATCCAGCAGATTTCGTACCAATATCATTGATAGGTATTGAGCATATCTACATTCCTATGTGATCATGCAACCCTAATTGATTTGGATCTAAGTTTTTCACTAATGGAACATGCAAATTGAATACCAAAGCAACAACCCTATAACTAGCATACAATTTCGATTTTCATGTATAAATTAGGGTTAGAAGATTACCTTACTTGTTATGTAGTAATAACAAGACAACTTCGAAGATCCTTGACTCTTGAAAGCTTAGTGCCTCAAGTGTTGCACCTCTAATGGAGTCACAAACACCCAATGCAAGAGGATGAGAGGAGAGACAAGGAAATTTCGACCAGGGTTAGGAACACACACATAGGGCTGAAATTCTAATGCTTGGGAGGGTTTATATAGTTAAGGGCTGCTAGGGTTTTCAGGTGTAAACCATAATTTCCTGCTTAAGGCTTAAGCAGCCCATGAACTTCTTACCAGTAGGCCTTGGACGAAATCTATAGTGCCTCCCTATAGGATTTCGTCCACTCCTAATTAAGGATTCCATCAGCCTAGTTTTGCAACTATCAATGATTTGCAAAACAACCCCTCCATTATTAATCAGTTCCTTTAATCCCAAAATTAATATCAAATTAATTTCTGATTAATTACTAATTAATAATATGATTTCCAAATATTGAACATACAACTATTGAACACAAATAGAAAACCCTAGTTTGATGGGCTTTATACAAACAATCCTATGTGTGCATGCAACCCTAGTTTGGATCTATGTTTTCTCTATTAGACATACAACTATTGAACACAAATAGAAAACCCTAATATACATCTAATAATTCGAAAATATACTAATGAAGATCACATACCTTTGTTGTTATATAGTAATAACAACTAAAACTTGAAGATCCTTGCTTTTGAGAACAAGTACCACAAGCGTAGTACCTCTAATGGCTCACAAACATACTAGGGCAAGAGGATGAATATGAGAGAGAGGAGAGAGGAGTAACTTGCTCAGAAATTCGGCTCTTCTAGGGTTTCAATAGGGTGCACGAATTTAAGGGCTAAGGGGCTCTATTTATACTTGAGGCTAGCTAGGGTTTTAAGGTGGAAACCCTAATTCCTTAGCTTAGGGCCTAAGCAAGTCCATGGACTCCCTTAACTTACGGATTGGACGAAAATATCTAGAACCTTCTAGGGATTTTCGGCTATCCCTCATTAGGGTGATCCAATGGCCCAAAACCTCAACTATCAAATAATTACAAAACAGCCCCTGCACTTTTAATCAATTCCTTTAATCCTAAAATTAATTCCAAATTAACTTCTGATTAAATACAAACTAATAATATGATTTCTAATTAATATATTATTCTTATAATGTATTAATAAATCAAGTTTATGCCCCAATTTATTATTCTAAATAATAAATTCAGCCTCTTTCTCCAATAGTCACATGTCTAGTTAATTGCCAGTGTGAAGGCAACCCAAAAGGACCATGCTACTATCAAATCAAGTACGTACCAATTATAGTTATGGGCTTAGACACCTAATCCAATAATCTCCCACTTGCATAAGTCTAATAACTATAATTTCATGTATGCTTCAAAATCCGATTAGCAATCGTAGCTCTCAAAAGCCGTTGTCGAACTATGATCATATCAGTAACGCGTCCTTTAGATAAGGGATCAAATATTCCTCCGTTCTATAAGATATCGTATAGACATGAGACATGGATTATAATCAATCTTTGTCCAAGAGTTGTTTCCTAATTTCCGATTTATGACGACTAACTAATTGAACAAATCAAATCAGTCCAGGCTTGGCCAAGCGCTTCAGATGTCATCACTAAATTATCGAGGGGCCCACATATATCACTTTTACCCGTTTAGGGTAAAATGAACGGATAAACTTTGACTCATATGCTTGTACTATTTAATCATCAAATCAAACACATCAATACATTTTATAACATCAAGTTAATGATGTGTTTACGTATTATCAATGCACAACTGACTTGTAAACAACAACTAATATGTCTCCGTTTCAAGAATATAAGATATTATCATCTCAGAATTACTTGTGATAAAATCCATGAAGTAATTCACTGAGTGTGGGTTTAATCCAATACTCAAATTCCTATTTCAGGAGTACTCATGAATACTGCAGCAAACATTTGTTATGTCTAAGCACTTGGACAATCTATAGTCAGATTCATAACAGTCTTAATTCACTACTTACTTCCAAAGTATGATGAACTATGGATGTTCGAATAATCCAATTTTTCGGGAAGTAAAACATGCGAAGTGAAACACAAGAACAACCTAATCCAATATGGTCTCAAAACTTTTGAATATAAATAAAACACTTATTATTTAATCACCATATTAATTAGACCTTATTAATTGTATAATGTTTCGACCAATCAACTAAATACTTAAATTAAAACATTAGTCATGCCATGCACAAAACATGCACACTATGTTTGTGTATGGTCCTTTCTTTGTGAAACAAATCAATTGAACACATTTTCAATGATGCTCATTTCACAATTTCAAATCCCCATTACAAGTGTAAGAATACCAAATTATTTCCACTAATAGAATGTGTTAGAGTGTAACCATACATGCAATATGCTTTTGTGATGACGTGACGTCAAAGTCACCAAGACTTGGCCAACGATGTCACAAAATGCTCCATCGAAACTTTGTTACTTAAAACAATTTCATGGTAATTAAGTATCAAATTCAAGATATGATTCTTGAACACCTTCCCTACATTAAGGTTCCTGACTTACATTTATATTTCAATATCCAACTCCCATAATGGAAACATTTCCATATTGCCATATGACACCTATTCTTAACAGAATTCCATCTATTCAGAATTACGTCAATATGGTCCATCCATTACTATACTTCCAACTATCCATAAGCAACCAATCTTTTGGCAAACCTCAGAACGTCCTTGATAGTTGTTTAATAACTTTAGTCATATCAGGTTCTATTCCTTGTTCCCTCTTAATGCACTAGACATTTGGAAAAATCATAACAAGTGAATATGATAGCATATGCAATCGATCCTATATCTGAAGTATATGGGATTCGATTCATGATGTCTTACATAAAGACATGATACTTGAACAATCTCTTGCTATAATATTTCCATATATAGAATTTCCTTCGTTGAATCATTTCAACATGATATTCATATATGTCCATGACTAAGTTCCATTAAAATTTCAATCTAAACTTTTAGATCTGAAATGAAGTATTAGTACTGTTAGAACAAAGTTCTTGTAGGATCGATAGATTCTAAGCAGAAAACAATAAATGACGTAATGAAGAACACAAGAATGGTTTAACTGATGTCGAATGATTAAGCTTTAACACCTCAGAAGAGCTCGATTAAGAACTTCGACTGTAGAGGTGTTTAGGGTTACAAAAGCAATAATAATAATAATCACGACCGTATCTAAGGCATACATGCATGCACTATTTATAGCTTAACCCTAACTAATAATCACGGATGGACAGGCCCAATCCGAATATACAAAACTAAGCCCATGACGCAACATACAATACCCAACAATCTCCCCCTTTGCGTCAATGGAGCCGAGAGCTCAGTTCGGTTGAGCTATAGAAGACTTCTTGACAGTCTTGAACACCTTTGGTATAATGGCCAATAGAGTATGATGAAAAGTGATATACCACCGAAGCATGTCTGTGAAGTTCTTCTTGTCTGCCTCAGTGTTCTGCTTGCATCGATGGATGATATTAATTATATGCTCCAAGCAGTCCGTTGAGAACAGATGCTTATCAACAAGAGCGAAAAGAAATCTGTTAGCTTCGCCTCTTGTGAACATCACTGTAGGATGTGTAGAATCAATTTGTCCCATCTTCATCTTGTTCACATCTCCAGGTTTTGCAGTTGGCTTTACAGTAGGTTTCTTCTTCAAAACTTTAGCAATCTCTTGATCCATTGCAGCAACTTCATGGACATAAGAAGCCAACATCATCTTCAGATGATCTAGGATCGGCTCATACTCCTTCGCATTAGTGAGCAAGATGTTGAACAACAAGATCCAATCATGAGGATTCAAGTTAGGAAGATCTGTCAGGGATATAACAGAAACCGAGTTGGCTGAACCTCGGGTTATTTTGAAATGGACATTAACAAACTTCCCTGCAGGCGAAGGTTTCAGCACCTTGACTGTTATGATCTTCTGTGCACTCCATGTCAGGTACTGAGGCTGACCGAACTTGAGATAAAAATCGATAAGTTCACGATCAACTTGAGGGTGAGGTGAGGGAACTTGAACAGTTGAATCAAAGCAGTGAAAAGTAAATGCCTTTTGTGTTATAGGCATATCAAACTGTGAGTCCCTCGAATTCTCACAATCAAATGAAGCTACAGGTTCCAGCCAGTACACGCTTGGAAACTCTATCGCTTCTTTGATGAGCATTTCCCTAGTCCAAGGAGGAAACAAGGCCTTTTTGCAAATTAAGGCATCTTGCTCTTCCTTGTTCTTTCGCTTCCTCTCTTCTGCTTCCTTTGCAACCCGAAGGGTTTCATCCAATTCCTTATCCCTTTTCTTTCGTTTCAGGGCATCGGCAATTGTTTCTTCTTCATCACTGTCATCAGCCAGTCCCTTCTTCTTATCTTGATTACCAGAACCCGAAGCTTCATTACCCTTCGGTTCTGTTTTGACAGTGACCTTCGGTTGAGTTGTCTGAGCACCTCCTCCCCCTTGTTTTGGAGATACGAATCGCTCCGAAACACCCTTCATTTCATGTAAAAGTGCAAGGGCAGGAAGAAGCTTGGAAGTCAGATGATTCCGGATGGTTAGGGTAGGAATCGGATCATGAGCACTAAGAATATTGTTTAGCATATTCTAAACATCACCAGCACAACTCCGGAAAACAGCACGCTCAGTCTTCAACAATGAAATCTCTCTTTCAGCTTGAGCCAATTGAACCTTCTGAACTTCAATTGTAGAGGTTTGACGAGCAAGATCCTCCCTTAATGCGCTCTCCTTTGCTAAATCAGCATGAATTGTTTCAAGGCGAGAATTCACTGAGCTAAGAAGAGAAGTGTTCTCAGCTTGAATTGAAGAACAAACATTCTCAAATTTGGCTTGCTCCTCTTGAAGTGACTTGGATAGAGAGTCAACTGAAGCATTCACTTTAGCTGCATTCGAATAAGCATGACCCTTGAGGGATTCAAGAAAAATCTTGGAACTGTGAATAAGTTCTGCAACTTCAGTTGTAGCCTTCTGGCAAGAAGAGGTTGATGCTTCAATTGCCTTCGTTGATTTGTCAATAGCTCTTGTATACTGCTCAAAAGCGGTGTCCAGAAAAGCCTTGAGCACAACATCGTTGTATGTCTTAGTAGAGGCGAGCAATTGATCAAGCTTTTCATCTAGACTCTGCACTTGTTGTCTGGTGACAGGAGCCTCTTCATCTTCATCAGTGGGAAGTCGATAAGGACTGTAATAAGTCGAGTCAAACTCAACATTATCACCACCGAGAGTATCACCAGAATCAGTAGAGGGTAAAAGAGGTTTGGATGTAACAGGAGGTTCGGTTTCAGTATTGGCCCCCGTATCAGATACGTTGACGTTTACTAGAGGTTCGGTTGTTGTGGTGGTAGGAGTAGTTGGTGGTTGCTTGTGAAAAGATGGGAGGTGGTAAAGGAGTTGTAGAGATTGGTACGGTACTAACTGGTGGTGGTAGTGGCACAGAAGTGGTTGTTTGAGATGTAGGAGGTGGTGGAATGGGAGCAACCGAAACTGGAACAGTAGCTTTCGGTGGAGATGGAGGAGGAGTTGGAATCTTGTCATGAAGTTGTTCAGTAGGAGTTGGAGAACGAGGAGGTGTATTACCTCTTGGTGAACCATGATGCTGAACTTCTTCTTCCTCAGTTTCCGATCGCTCCTTATCATGGTCTGAGCTTGAAGGAGAAGGACTTTTGGATTTCCTTGCCATCTTCTTAACTTTCTTTGGAGCCGAAGAATCACCCTTTTCAGCCTTTCGCTTTTTAGACTTGACAGGCTTAGATGAAGGACCTTCGGTTGCCATTTTCTTGGTATCTGCCTTTTTTCCTCGCTTGGCTGGCTTCTCTACAGCATCTAAAGCAACTTGTTGTTCAGGAGTCAGTTCTCTTGGTCCTTTAGGAGGAAGCTTTCGGTAGTCAGCCATTACTTTACTTTCGCTTGACACACACCTGTACATCGTTTCAGGTATTGAACCATTATGAGAGAACTTGGTGGCATCTAAGAAGATGATCTTCTTCATATGAAAAGAAGCCACAGAGGAGACCAATGCATCTTTCATGACTGGAATCTGCAAAGTGTCAATGGCCCGCCGGGTGACGATGGTCCAGAAACGACCACAAGAAATCTCTGAATCTCTTGTCGAGGTGTTGAGACTTTGCACCAGTTGCGACCAAATAATCGACCCTTAGTCGAGATTAATGCCATTGTAGAGACCATAGAGAATGGTCAGAAAACCTTTACTTGTACCATCTGACCCAGCAACCCTCTCTGCTAAACCCTTGTTGATAAGGGTAAGTAACCCATTCCATTGTGGCGGAAAACACGATTTCTTAATCTTCGTCACTGTGGTAAGAACATCAGTGTACCCCATCTCATAGAGCATCGTAAACAGTTGAGTTGTGGTTATGAAATCAGGAGAGATAACAGAGGCATCGACAACAAGATTTAACAGGGAACATAATCGCCCTTTTGAAATTGATGCCTTGTGAGAGAAGATTTGAAAATAGATCCTCTCCTTGTTCTTGTCATAGGATGCAGTAGAATAGACTTGGGATAGTAGAGACATTGGAACAGATTCCACCTGCGTCAGTGCGATAGCCAGAGGTGAGTACTTGAGACATTCGACAACTTGGAGCATGTACGAATCATACAGAAAGGGGTTCAGTTGAATGATCATGTTCTGATTGGGTTTGATCACGAGCAATGACGACGAAGCAGTTTGATCTTGAACAGATGATGATTCCGCCATTGTTGATGTAAGGAAGAAGATGAACAGTTGCAGATCGCCTTGTGTATTTGAGAGAGTTTGAAGAAGGTTAGAAAGTACAATTTGTGCGAGAAACCCTTTATATACCGTTGCCAGGAGAGAGAAAGAATCTTCGTGATGATGATACGATCACTGGAATGTCGCCTGAAAAAGCGCGATGTGACAGATAGACGTCATCAAGCGTGGGTTTAGGAACCGTTCAAATTCACGCGCCCAAAATCTTATCCACATATCGTCTTTTCAAATACACTTTCGCTCCAGATGTTAAAATAACCATTGTCGCGCCAAAAATTAACTTTAAACGAGCCATAAGGAACATCAATCAGAATTTTTGAAAATCACAAAGTATTTTCGTGTAAGAGTGTGCCAAAAATAAAGAAATAAAGAAAAATGTGTATAGGATGTGAGTGATGTCTTTAAGAAGACATAAAGCAGATGATTCCGGGCAAGAATATCTTCCTTCAAAGTCAAGAGAGACTTGAAGTGCTTGCGTGGTTCCCCGAGAAAATACGATCGAGTGTTTGTAAAGAAACACCGAAAGGCTTCTTTTAAATATTAGTCTAAAGGGTGACTTATCTTCAACCGAACATCGATTCTTAACATAAGACCGAACGTTGGATGAAGTACTTGTGAGACCGATGTGGTCTGTTGAACAAGTAGGTTAGATATAATTTGTTGTGACTAAAGATGTTATAAAAATCTCAAAAACAAAAAAACAAACTGAATCTTTTTGGAAAGAAATGCCTTGGTGTTAGACAATTTCATAAAAGACCACTCAAAAAATAAAATGAGATTTCGTTAGGTAACAAGTGAGATCTTGAATATTAATATTCACCGTCAATTCATTATTGGTATTGGATTTTGGGTCTCACTTAGCACGTGGTGTACGCATCTAAGATCATAAACACAGATTTTGTGCGACCATAAACCTCAGTGGTAATATCTGAGAGTCTCAAGGGTTACTTTGTTGAAACGAAAGTTAATGGAGAATGTAAAGGAGGTGGTTAAGGAACCGAAAGTACCTCTACTGTATAAACGTGACAAAGCAGAAAACTCTTAACTCATTTGAGAAGAGTAAGGTAGCTCATGACTTGAGTGGATTTATCAGCCTGATTGGGAAGAAACGATAGGTATAGATCGAATCATTAAGGTCTTGCTCCTAGTCTTAGAGGCTTCGGTCTACATGCAGCAGCATGCTTCTAGGGACACTTAACTAGTTCATGTTAAGATAATCATACATGCCCTAGCTCCAATTTATGTAGCAATGATGTACTTGGTACCTAGTAAAGCAAACAAACAAACCACACAAACAAAACAAACAAAACAAACAAAACAAAAAAAACAAAAAATAAGAGAAAAAATAAAAAATAGAATCTTTTGGAAAAATATTTTTGGATTTTTGAAGTTTCTGAAAACTAATAAAAATAAAATAAAATAAAATAAATATTTTTGGATTTTTAATGTTTCTGAGAAATGATAAAAACAGAAAAAAATAAACAAAATGAAATTAATACTAAACACTTTTGGAATAAAAATGAAAGAGAAAATAGAGCAAGAAAAAGATTTAAAAAAATGTTTACAAACTATACAGCCGAAACCAAACCTTAAAAAAATGAAGCGGAATAAGCTGAGCGTTCGGTTCATTTCGGTTCCCTAAAATTCCGGAGCCGAAATAGACCGAGCGTTCGGTTCATTTCGGTTCCCGAAAATTATGGAGCCGAAATAGACCGAGCGTTCGGTTCATTTCGGTTCCCGAAAAATCCAGAACCGAAATAGACCGAGCGTTCGCTCTATTTCGCTTGTCTAATTTTTAGAGAGAGGTTTGAGGGTTCGGTACCGACTCTGCTTCCATCATTCCCAAACCTTGTAAAATTTTATTGAAGCTTGCTTCTGGTAAGACTTTAGTGAAGATGTCAGCCAGTTGATCAGAGGACCGAACGAAATATACTTACACGTTTCCATCTTCAACATGGTCCTTGATGAAATGGTATCTCAGTGCAATATGCTTTGTCTTTGAGTGTTGCACTGGATTGTGACATATTCTTATCGCGCTTTCTGAGTCACAATAGAGAGGTATTTTCTTCATACTCAGTCTGTAGTCTCTTAGTTGGCTTTGTATCCATATCACTTGTGAGGTACAGATTGCTGCAACTATGTACTCAGCTTCGGCTGTTGAAAGAGACACACAGGTTTGCTTCTTGGACTGCCAGCTTACAAGTTTACCGTCAAGGAATTGGCATCCTCCAGTTGTGCTCTTTCGGTCCAGACCGCATCCTCCAAGATCAGTGCCAGAAAAGGCTTGAACAAATAATCCGGATCTAGCAGGGTACCAAAGACCGAGAGTAGAGGTTCGCTTCAGATAACGGAAAATATTTCTCACTGCCACCATGTGAGGTTCTCTTGGATTTGCTTGAAACCTGGCACAATAACAAACAGAGAACATAATGTCTGGTCTACTAGCTGTTAGATACATAAGAGACCCTATCATTTGACGATAGAGTGTTACGTCAATAGCAGGTTTTTCCAGATATGGTGTTAACTTTGTGCCAAACGCCATGGGAACCTTCACCTTCGAATCTCCCGTCATACCGAACTTTTCCAGCAAGTTCTTCGTGTAGGCCTCCTGGTTGATAAAAATACCTTCTGGTCCCTGTCTTATATTCAAACCAAGGAAAAAATTAATCGGACCCATTGCGCTAATTTCAAATTTAGTCTCCATCAACTTCCTGAATTCAGCCGTTAAGCTTGGATTCGTGGAGCCGAAGATGATGTCATCGACATAAATCTGAACTATCATTAGATGTTCGCCTTCTTTCTTTCGGAAGATGGTTGGGTCAACCGAACCTTGCTTGAATTTCGACATTTTAAGAAAGCGAGTTAGAGTTTCATACCAGGCCCTTGGTGCTTGCTTCAGACCATATACAACTTTATCCAACACATAGCAGTGATCAGGGTATTTCTCGTTCACGAACCCAGGTGGTTGCTCAACATACACCGTTTCTTCTAGTTCTCCATTTAAGAAGGCACATTTCACATCCATTTGGAAAACTTCGAAGTTTTTATGAGCAGCATATGCCAGAAAGATTCTAACTGATTCCAACCTTGCTGCAGGAGCGAAGGTTTCGTCATAGTCTATCCCTTCTTCTTGGCAATATCCCTTCACCACCAACCGAGCCCTATTGAGTATGACGTTCCCCTCTTTGTCCAACTTATTCCTGAAGACCCATTTTAAGCCGACCACTGAAGCATCCTTTGGAGTGGGAATCAGTCTCCAAACTCGATTACGTTCAAACTCATGGAGTTCATCTTGCATAGCTTGTACCCGATCAGCGTGATCAAGTGCAGCATTAACCGTCTTCGGTTCGACTTTGGAGACAAACGAATTAAACATATAGAATTCAACATTAGAGAATAATGCAGGTTGTTTCGCTTTCAATTGAGAACGTGTGAGAACTCGCTCAGATGATTCACCAATAATTTGTGCTTTGGGATGATCCTTAGTCCATTTCGTTAGAGGAGGGTAATTAGGGTCATATGCAGGATCAAACTCTGCATTTACCTCTTCTTCAAGTTCTGATTGATCACCTTCGTCATTTGTATTCTCATTCTCCCCCTCAAATGGCGAAGCGTATCCCTTGTCAGGTTCAGGATTCTCCTCCTCTGTTGGAGTTGGATTCTCCCCCTCGATTGGACTATCATTGGTTGGGATTGGAGTTGGATTCTCCCCCTCGACTGGACTATCGGTTGTTTTTGGTACAAATGAACCCTCCCCCTTGAACGTTGAGCTGTTGTTTGGAGGGTCAGTTGAGGGTTGACCACCAGTCGGTTTAGGAGGTTTATTTTCCATTTCTTTTGCAGCTTCATCAATGATCTTTTTCAGATTGTCGATTTCGTTGTCTGCTGCTTTCGCCTCTGAGTGTACAGCCCTCTCTGGTTCATCAAATAGCCTTATGTACTCTTCAAACAAGTTGGAAATGGGAACCGAGACTTGTCCTGATTCAAGAAATATTCCCCCAAGGCACTTTCGCTTCTTTGAACTTTCTTCATGTAGTTGTCATCAAAGGTTACATAGTATGTTTCTTCAATATGTTTGGAGCGTTTGTTCAAAACCCTGTATGCCTTTGAAGTGAGTGAATAACCAAGAAAAATCCCCTCATCGGCTTTGACGTCAAACTTGTTTCGGTTCTCTTTGGAGTTGAAAATGAAGCACCTTGAACCGAACATGTGGAAAACCTTAACGTTGGGATTTTGATTGTTCAGAATCTCATATGGAGTGATGGAGAATCGTTTGTTAAGTAAGGATCGGTTCTGAGTATAACACGCGGTTGCGACTGCGTCGGCCCAAAAGTATAGCGGAAGAGAAGCGAAGCTTAGCATGGTTCGGGCTGCCTCACATAAAGAACGGTTTCGTCTTTCAACAATTCCATTCTGTTGTGGTGTATAGGGGGCCGAGAAGTTGTGAGATATCCCCTTTTCAGCCAGAAAATCCTCAAAATCTTTATTCTTGAATTCAAGCCCATTGTCGCTTCTAATATTCCTCACCAGCCTTCACAGCTGCAGTTCCACTTGCTTGATAAACGTCTTCAACTTGAGAGTCGCGTCTGATTTTTGTTTAAGAAAGAAAACCCAGGTGAAGCATGAAAAATCATCTACTATGACAAGAATGAACTTACTACCACCAAAGCTTTCGATAACCGAAGGTCCATATAAGTCAATATGCAAAAGTTCAAGAGCTTCAACAATCTTTGTATTGATACCTGTAGGATGGTTCTTTCTGCTTTGTTTGCCCATCTCACACGCTGCACATAGGTGTTCCTTATTGTGACAACCGTCAAATTCAAGTCATAGTCAAAGTCAAAGTCAACAAGTCAAACCAGTCAACTTAACTAGTACTTGTATGTTAAAAGTTATTCTATGTATAAAAATGTGCATCTTTATGTCAAAAATTCAAATGTATCGAAGAATCTATGTGTTAATAATGTAAAAACCCTAAAAAGGGAGTTAAACGCATCAAAACACGACTAAGGACCCTTTCGGGGACTTAAAACGACCATTAACGAAGCATAACGGGGTTCGCGAACCTTGCAGTTGCGAGATTATGCGATAATAATGGCTAAGGTTAAAACTCTCCCAAATCTCTTCAAGAATGTGAAATCTCTCCAAGTATGTGAAATCTCTCCCAAATCTCTCCAAGTATGTGAAATCTCTCCCAAATCTCTCCAAGTATGTGAAATCTCTCCCAAATCTCTCCAAGAATGTGAAATCTCTCCAAATATGTGAAATCTCTCCCAAATCTCTCCAAGCATGTGAAATCTCTCCCAAATCTCTCTAAGTATGTGAAATCTCTCCAAGTAAGTGAAATCTCTCCCAAATCTCTCCAAAAATGTGAAATCTCGCCCAAATCTCTCCAAGAATATGAAATCTCTCCAAGTATGTGAAATCTCTCCCAAATCTCTTCCAAAATTTCTCTAAAAAACTTTTTCTGGTCATCCGGGTCATCCCGACCCTTAACTTGGTCAAAAATCACGCAAAACGGAAAGATTTCTCGAAAAACAGTCATATAGAACCGAAACTCCTCTTAGGAACAGAAACTCCTCTTAGGAACCGAAACTCCTCTTTGGAACCGAAACCCCTCTTAGGAACCGAAACTCCTCTTAGGAGCCGAAACTCCCCTTAGGAGCCGAAACCCTCCTGTCAGAACCGAAAGTGTCAGAAGTCTCTCGGACCGAAACCTCAGCGGACCGAAGCTCAGCAGCGAGGACCAAACTTCGGCCCCCATCCGAGACCCTTGCATCCCACTTCGGACCTTCGGACCCTCGGCCTACTATCGGTCCTTCTTCTTCCCTTCTCTCGGTTCCTAGCTCCTAAGAGCCGAACCTCGCAGGTTCGGTTCCTATTGTCCGGTTTTCGACTACTTTCGCCTCCTAAACCCGTTTTTGACGGGATTTTTTCACCAAATTCATATTTTTATCATTTTTAACCCCCAGAACTATTATTTTAATTATTTTTCAAGGATTTATTAATTAAAAATCATTATTTTATATTAAGAGGATATTTACCCCACAAGTGGGTCAAGTGTGCCCACTTGCCTTCCATGTGTCATCCTCCCACTTGCCACCTTATCCACATCACACATACCAATGCACACATCACTTCAAACTCACAAGTTGCTCCAGCAACCTTCCATATAAGGAAATCCCTGGAGGATTTCTTGAGTTACTTGCTCATTTCAAACATAAACACTTCTCATATCACCTCAAGAAAGGCTCTTTTCTCTCAACTTTCAGCCACACTTTTGATGTGTTCTTGAGTCATTTATTCACTTATTGGTAAGTATTTCCTTCTAACTCAAGTGTTATTACATGTTTTCATAACACTCTTGGATTAACAACTCATATCTTCACACCAAAAATCGTTCTTAGGATCATCCAAAACTTCGTGTGTTCATCAAGTGATCTAGACTTGAAACTCACCATCTTCAACCTTCCACTCTACAAGAAATCACTCAAGGTGAGTTCATACCCCTACATTTTCTAGTTTTCAGGGGGGGGGGAATACAAGTTAAAATACCAAAACATATTCAAAACTCAACTTGACAGCTTACAACCGAAAAGTTGTGACCTGTTCACGAACTGTTTTACCCAACTTAAACTTAATATCTTTCAAAACTGTTTAATATGCAAGTAGTTCAGGTTTATACCTTTAAAATGACTACTTTCACATCTCCATATGATTTTTTTACGATTTATGGTGGTTTTTACAAAACTGCCTATCATTTCAGAAACGAATTCGGACCAGTCTGTGATTATGAACACTTTCACATAAGTTAGAGACTTCTAAAAATCATAATAAAAATTATGAATAAACTAGACACATTTTCTAAACTCTCAGAGTTTACGGAGTTAGTTTTCGACTCCGTATGATTTTTCTATGATAATTTCAAAACAATGCAGAAAGGATAAAAACTAGTTGCATAGCTTACCTTATTAATAACACTTTGTAGTATGTTGAGCAAAGTGCATAACAATAAGTTTCTCAATGTTTGGATGCATTCTTGTTAGTTTATCATCATAAACATAAATTAGTCATTCATGTTAAGGTTTTTCCTCCATTCATTTCGAACACATATAATAAACTACATTAAGTATAGTTTATGAATTTTCGATAAAAGCATACTACATGGAAAAGGTTTTACTCTCAAAACAAATGGGTTTTTCATATACTACTTGATAAACTATAATAGTAATAGTTTATGGATTTATATCACAAATGTATTTTCATAAAAGGTGATTTCACTTCCTCCACGGAAGAGGTTTTATACTCAAAACTATATGTAAACTAGTTAACGTAAGTTGTGAGACATTCTCCTTCGGGGTACTCTTAAGTACCACAGAAAATCCTGAATTAGTTATAACCAGAGTCTCTTCTAGGGAGAGCGTGATAATTGTGTATAGATCTATATTGGGATTGACAACCCACACCCATGCTGCTTGCATAAGTCCGATCGGCCGATCGGGGGTGACAAATGTCATTTCGATTCCGACATCTGAAGAACGTCGCAGCAGGTTATTCTGTCGTAGTATGGTTATAGCGACTCACATAGGGAGTTAACAATCTTTCAAGTTTACATGAAAAATTCTACTTTGAAAAGGGGTTCTACTTCTAAATTAAACGAGTTTATGCCGATTTAAACTTGCATGAATTACTCTAAGTATGGAAAAATACTTGTATATTCTCGGTCTTGACGTTTAGGACTACATGACTTTTATAAGGAAAATATTGGATTTTCTTTGGAAACACATTTCCATTATGAACATTATAAGTACAAAACACACACATATTCTCTGTCTTAATATTTAGGACTACATGACTTTTATAAGGAAAATATTGAATTTTCTTTGGAAACATATTTCTATCAAAACTACATCCCATCTAGAATTGTTAGAGTTCAGCTATAATTGCTAAGTGTATATGCTAGGGTTATATAAGAATCTAGTCGCAATCGACCTAGAATTGGTGGGCCCGCCTTACTTCCTGTTCCTTGTTTGGTTGTGGACCTAGGGCAGACCCATTATATTCGACGGTTTATTTAACTTAAATTTTATATAACTTATATACACTGGGTGATTATAGAAGGAATCTACGGGTCTTTCTAGTTTACATTATTGCATAACATAGGAAAATATTAAATTTTCTGGAATCATATTCTATCGCTTTTTACAAGGAAAACGACTTCTTTCTCAAATAAAACTCTTATGAACTCACCAACTTAATTGTTGACGCTTTTTCAAACTACTTGTATTCTCAGGAATTCAGTGAAACAGGAAATCAACCGCTTTTGAGGATGGGAAGTTAAATCGTCAAACATTTCATTTTTGTCATCATAAGTGTAATTGATTGGAAACATGTAAACACATACTATTGTATAACTTTTTCAATTATATTTATGATGGTTGTATTTACTTTGGGCACTATTATACTCGTTGTTATGACACTATACATGAAGTCCTCCACCCCCGGACGTTTCCGCCATCCTTGGTTTGGGGGTGTGACAGATTGGTATCAGTGCATTGTTTATAGTGAACTAAGTATATCGAACCACATAAGATATACAAACTATAAATGCATTGGGACTTAAGTCTCTGATTTAAACATTTTCAAATAACTATACTTTTAGAAATAAATAGTTTCTTGTTAAAAGTATAAGTACATACATGCATACCGGTTTAGTGCCACGTCTAAGGAAAACACAAAAGTTAAAAATAGAGGAGTTGTGCAATGTGAATATGCCCTGGGATATGCAATCAAGTCTGGGAGGAATATAGCCTGATCAACTATATTCGTCCGAGAAGTGACTAGTATGTGTCGGGGAATAGTCATAGTGGACAACGAGTCTATCAACTTACCAACACCCATACCAGAAAATCGTTAACAACCAAACATAACATTTAAAATACTATAGGAGTATTTTGTGGTAGTATAACTTATGTGAAAACTAAACTGATTCTTGCTAGTAGGTCTACAATCACTAAATGGATACGCTAAAGTTATTTATAACCTAGGTATGTAACTAGTATGCACCATGTTATCATAAAAGTAACTAAAGAGGATCAAGCCCCTATAAGTAATTCTAGGAATATAATTATTATATGCCTCTTACCTCACCCCTATTCTCGCACGGACACCATGACAAGATCTTACTTACCGGGAGACCCCTACTTTCCGAACCCGGAAAGTTAGTGGGTGCTGAGGAAAAGAGTCGAAGATGGAGCCAGAGGTCGACAACTCTCCTTACATAGCCAGGGCTCTCACGAACCGCCTCGACTACATCGAACATGTGCCCCGTTAGGCAGCATTGATCAAGGGATGGAGTCGCCATCAGCAACAGCAATTACCATTTGGGGACGAATTGTCGAGAGTAAAGTTCATTTTACTCACAAGACCTGCTAGATTAGGCCTATGAGTATGCGTTGGTGTTACTCCCCTCCATGTGTAGGCCCGACCCTGCGAGTTAGTGATTACACTAGTCGAGAGATTTGTTTGCGGTCCAAACCTTTCCTTGCAATAATGTGGTGTAGACCTGCATCAGGCTCAAAACCTTTCTCTAAAAACTAAATATACTAGAATCATACAAATGAAAGGGGCATGCGTATTATTTCATTGGGAGCAATACTACTAAGAATTCATAAGTTTATTATATATAAACTCTCATTATGAATTGTTTTCAAAAGACACCAAAAACATTGGAACTCGATACACTCAGAACTAAGATAAACTGAGTGAGATAACTCCTGACGTATAAACCCTTATTCAATACTCATTATCATCTCTTCTTTTTAAACCTCATGGTTGAAAGGTGCCTTTCCATAGACCTATAGGGTGCGGTCATACCAGCACTAATGCACCGGATCCCATCAGAACTCCTCAACTAAGTGTGTTTGGACAAACCTAATCCTAGGATGGGAAAAACTTAACGCCCGTACAAAACCCACTTCTACCCACTACCATAAACTCCGTCTTCGGAACGTTAGCAGAAACATCAAGACTAGTTCAGTGAATTGCGAAATTTATATATGTGTATATATAAATGATAAGGGTATAATTAGAATCATCCCCACTCACGAAATCGTTTCTCCCCATGCAACAGAGTTATGTCTTCACAAGAAGGTAACCAGCCAACAAGCAAGGTAGCAATCCTGCAGATAGACTCTGCTACTTTCCAAGCTGCGGTCACGGCAGCCGTGACAGCCGTCATGGCGCAACTCAATACTAACAACGCCAGCAGAGTTGAAGGCGGTGTTGGCAATTCTAACCGCAATATCAGTCAAGAACACCAGCGAATGTCTACCCACGAAGACGCCTTAGACCACAAGTCCAAGAGCAAGAAGCGAAAGTTTTGGAACAAAAAGGAGCACAACCTATCTCAAAAACGCGCTAAAAGACAACAATCCATGGCTGCCCCTGTAATTACAACATCAGTCCCGACTCATGCCTCGACACTAGCCACACCGTCTGTCTCTCAAGCACCGGTTAGACAATATATGGGAACACTTCCAAAGTGTATCAAGTGTAGCTACCATCACAATGGGGTTTGTCGGGTGATGCACTGTAAAAACTGCAATAAGGACGGACATACTGCCCGCTTCTGCAGGAAACAGACCCAGCACATCGCTTCAATCACCAACATCAGTATAAGTCCAGTATGCTACCTATGCGGTGAAAGGGGACACTTCAAGAGAGACTGTCCAACTGAGAGGAATGACGGGGGGACAGGAGAAGCGTGACAAACAAACCAGCGGGAGCAACAAAGAACCTTATTAGGACTTTTGTAATGTTTCCAACAACAAAGACGTTTAAGTACCATATGTTTGCAATGAATTTGGTATGTTTGCTAAAATTTCCGTATATCAAAAAGTAGTTAAAATACTCTCCCATTCAATCAAATCAAAGACACTTATATATGATCTTAGGATCATTACCAGTAAGCTGGGATAACTTGGTATATACATCAAGGTTAATTATAATCAAAATACTAAAGACTTAAAGCGAATAATTCCGTCTTAACCCCTATTCCATGTCTAGTAGTGGGATCAGGGTAGAGCCGCTCACTCGTCGGTTTCATCAATACCAATTTACATACGACTTGCATATACCGATCGACCATAGAATGATCGGTTGGGGATCATGATATAAGGAATCACTACTAAATTTCAGAACACACTTACTACCAGTGCTAGCTGTTGTGGTATGAATCATTTGCAGTAACAATAACACCGATCAAAACAGAGCACAATAACAAGAATCACATGATACTCTATCTCCCTAATGAATAATTCGTACGAATACAACCTAACACATGTGTTACTAAAAAGATCCGTTGTCATCATTCGATGTCGATTGGTATAGTCCTCACTTTCCCGATTACACGGCTACGAAAAGACCCTTCACCTAACCTCGAAACCATCGTCTCTTATAAACACAATTCCGACACGGACCTCCGGGCCATCTCTCGCTGTGAAACCTCAAAACACTCACCAGAGGAGTATTACACTTTCCGCACCTTTTCAAATTATTCCTAGTAACCCCTTCGAGAATATCACACGTATAACAGGACAAGAGCAAGCACAGAAGCTTGAGACGGATACAGTTAGTCTATCACTACGAAGTGTATACGCGATGATAATATATAATTAAGATTCTATGGACATTGGATGTGTGTTTCCGCCCTATTTCCTGTTCCTTGTCTGGTTGTGGACTTGGGGCGGAGTCACCCATCCAACTGTTTTACCAATCCTAATTACATACGACCTCTATACGCAAGTTAAAGATAGATGGACCAGGTACGAGTCCTACCATGAACTTCGGGACAAGGCTACCCAGGAGTGCGAATGAACGTCCTACCATCCGAATAAGTCTAGTCTCGAAAACCGAACCCATATGCTCCCTACCGACCTAATCAAATGAGAAACACTAAAGCAGACCTTATGCAGCGCTCCGAGGGGAAGTATTACTTACGACTTAGTATAAATTCGAGAAAGGCTGAAAGCATCTCGAAGCCGACAAAAGAACTACACAGATAAGCGACGCAAACCCTCAGAATTGCGGGTTGGTGACCGAGTTCTACCGAAGGCCTCACCATTCAAAAGAATGATATGTTTCGGTAACCAAGGGAAACTAAATCCAAGGTACAGCGGACCATTCGAAATCCTTACTAGGATTGGCTCAGTAGCATACAAACTCCGACTGCCCCAAGAACCTAATAATGTACATCCAACCATCCACACGTCAAATTTAAAGAAAGGTATGTCCGACGAGACTCTTGTGATACCTCCCGACGAAACCAAAGACGCATCCCTGTTGTGAAGATCTGTTGGATCGTGAAACAAGGACCCGAATTCACCTGAGAACGCGAAGGCCAAATAAAGCAAAAATACCCACATCTATTCCCCAACCCTTGATGTCCCACTCAAATACAAATTTCGGGACGAAATTCCTTCTAACGGGGGGATAATGTGACAACCGTCAAATTTAAGTCAAAGTCAAACTCAAAGTCAACAAGTCAAACCAGTCAACTTAACTAGTACTTGTATGTTAAAAGTTATTCTATGTATAAAAATGTGCATCTTTATTTCAAAAATTCAAGTGTCTCGAAGAATCTATGTGTTAATAATGTAAAAACCCTAAAAAGAGAGTTAAACGCATCAAAACACGACTAAGGACCCTTTCGGGGACTTAAAACGATCATTAACGAAGCAAAACGGGGTTCACGAACCTTGCAGTTGCGAGATTATGCGATAAAAATGGCTAAGGTTAAAACTCTCCCAAATCTCTCCAAGAATGTGAAATCTCTCCAAGTATGTGAAATCTCTCCCAAATCTCTCCAAGTATGTGAAATCTCTCCCAAATCTCTCAAAGTATGTGAAATATCTCCCAAATCTCTCCAAGTATGTGAAATCTCTCCCAAATCTCTCAAAGTATGTGAAATCTCTCCCAAATCTCTCCAAGTATGTGAAATCTCTCCCAAATCTCTCCAAGAATGTGAAATCTCTCCAAGTATGTGAAATCTCTCCTAAATCTCTCCAAGTATGTGAAATCTCTCCCAAATCTCTCCAAGTATGTGAAATCTCTCCCAAATCTCTCCAAGCATGTGAAATCTCTCCCAAATCTCTCTAAGTATGTGAAATCTCTCCAAGTAAGTGAAATCTCTCCCAAATCTCTCCAAGAATGTGAAATCTCACCAAGTATGTGAAATCTCTCCCAAATCTCTCCAAGAATGTGAAATCTCTCCAAGTATGTGAAATCTCTCCCAAAATCTCTCTCAAACTTTTTCTGGTCATCCGGGTCATCCCGACCCTTAACTTGGTCAAAAATCACGCAAAACGGAAAGATTTCTCGAAAAACAGCCATATAGAACCGAAACTCCTCTTAGGAACAGAAACTCCTCTTAGGAACCGAAACTCCTCTTTGGAACCGAAACCCCTCTTACGAACAGAAACTCCTCTTAGGAGCCGAAACTCCCCTTAGGAGCCGAAACCCTCCTGTCAAAACCGAAAGTGTCAGAAGCCTCTCGGACCGAAACCTCAGCGGACCGAAGCTCAGCAGCGAGGACCGAACTTCGGCCCCCATCCGAGACCCTCGCATCCCACTTCGGACCTTCGGACCCTCGGCCTACTCTCGGTCCTTCTTCTTCCCTTCTCTCGGTTCCTAGCTCCTAAGAGCCGAACCTCGCAGGTTCGGTTCCTATTGTCCGGTTTTCGACTACTTTCGCCTCCTAAACCTGTTTTTGACGGGATTTTTTCACCAAATTCATATTTTTTTTTATCATTTTTAACCCCCAGAACTATTATTTTAATTATTTTTCAAGGATTTATTAATTAAAAATCATTATTTTATATTAAGAGGATATTTACCCCACAAGTGGGTCAAGTGTGCCCATTTGCCTTCCATGTGTCATCCTCCCACTTGCCACCTTATCCACATCACACATACCAATATACACATCACTTCAAACTCACAAGTTGCTCCAGCAACCTTCCATATAAGGAAATCCCTGGAGGATTTCTTGAGTTACTTGCTAATTTCAAACATACACACTTCTCATATCACCTCAAGAAAGGCTCTTTTCTCTCAACTTTCAGCCACACTTTTGATGTGTTCTTGAGTCATTTATTCACTTATTGGTAAGTATTTCCTTCTAACTCAAGTGTTATTACATGTTTTCATAACACTCTTGGATTAACAACTCATATCTTCACACCAAAAATCGTTCTTAGGATCATCCAAAACTTCGTGTGTTCATCAAGTGATCTAGACTTGAAACTCACCATCTTCAACCTTCCACTCTACAAGAAGTCACTCAAGGTGAGTTCATACCCCTACATTTTCTAGTTTTCTTCAGTTTTCGGGGGGGGGGGGGGGGAATACAAGTTAAAATACCAAAACATATTCAAAACTCAACTTGACAGCTTACAACCGAAAAGTTGTGACCTGTTCACGAACTGTTTTACCCAACTTAAACTTAATATCTTTCAAAACTGTTTAATATGCAAGTAGTTCAGGTTTATACCTTTAAAATGACTACTTTCACATCTCCATATGATTTTTTTACGATTTATGGTGGTTTTTACAAAACTGCCTATCATTTCAGAAACGAATTCGGACCAGTCTGTGATTATGAACACTTTCACATAAGTTAGAGACTTCTAAAAATCATAATAAAAATTATGAATAAACTAGACACATTTTCTAAACTCTCAGAGTTTACGGAGTTAGTTTTTGACTCCGTATGATTTTTCTATGATAATTTCAAAACAATGCAGAAAGGATAAAAACTAGTTGCATAGCTTACCTTATTAATAACACTTTGTAGTATGTTGAGCAAAGTGCATAACAATAAGTTTCTCAATGTTTGGATGCATTCTTGTTAGTTTATCATCATAAACATAAATTAGTCATTCATGTTAAGGTTTTTCCTCCATTCATTTCGAACACATATAATAAACTACATTAAGTATAGTTTATGAATTTTCGATAAAAGCATACTACATGGAAAAGGTTTTACTCTCAAAACAAATGGGTTTTTCATATACTACTTGATAAACTATAATAGTAATAGTTTATGGATTTATATCACAAATGTATTTTCATAAAAGGTGATTTCACTTCCTCCACGGAAGAGGTTTTATACTCAAAACTATATGTAAACTAGTTAACGTAAGTTGTGAGACATTCTCCTTCGGGGTACTCTTAAGTACCACAGAAAATCCTGAATTAGTTATAACCAGAGTCTCTTCTAGGGAGAGCGTGATAATTGTGTATAGATCTATATTGGGATTGACAACCCACACACATGCTGCTTGCATAAGTCCGATCGGCCGATCGGGGGGTGACAAATGTCATTTCGATTCCGACATCTGAAGAACGTCGCAACAGGTTATTCTGTCGTAGTATGGTTATAGCGACTCACATAGGGAGTTAACAATCTTTCAAGTTTACATGAAAAATTCTACTTTGAAAAGGGGTTTTACTTCTAAATTAAACGAGTTTATGCCGATTTAAACTTGCATGAATTACTCTAAGTATGGAAAAATACTTGTATATTCTCGGTCTTGACGTTTAGGACTACATGGATTTTATAAGGAAAATATTGGATTTTCTTTGGAAACACATTTCCATTATGAACATTATAAGTACAAAACACACACATATTCTCTGTCTTAACATTTAGGACTACATGACTTTTATAAGGAAAATATTGGATTTTCTTTGGAAACATATTTCTATCAAAACTACATCCCATCTAGAATTGTTAGACTTCAGCTATAATTGCTAAGTGTATATGCTAGAGTTATATAAGAATCTAGTCGCAATCGACCTAGAATTGGTGGACCCGCCTTACTTCCTGATCCTTGTTTGGTTGTGGACCTAGGGCAGACCCATTATATTCGACGATTTATTTAACTTAAATTTTATATAACTTATATACACTGGGTGATTATAGAAGGAATCTACGGGTCTTTCTAGTTTACATTATTGCATAACATAGGAAAATATTAAATTTTCTGGAATCATATTCTATCGCTTTTTACAAGGAAAACAGCTTCTTTCTCAAATAAAACTCTTATGAACTCACCAACTTAATTGTTGACGCTTTTTCAAACTACTTGTATTTTCAGGAATTCAGTGAAACAGGAAATCAACCGCTTTTGAGGATGGGACGTTAAATCGTTAAACATTTCATTTTTGTCATCATAAGTGTAATTGATTGGAAACATGTAAACACATACTATTGTATAACTTTTTCAATTATATTTATGATGGTTGTATTTACTTTGGGCACTATTATACTCGTTGTTGTGATACTATACATGAAGTCCTCCACCCCCGGACGTTTCCGCCATCCTTGGTTTGGGGGTGTGACACTTATCAAACTTGAGAAGAGGAAGGCCTCGAACATGATCACCAAGCACCAAGTTATTAATGTCTTTGAAGTTCAGGTGCGATAGGCGTCGATGCCATAACCAGCTATCATCAGAGTTCACCTTTGACAGTAGGCATATTGCTGGTTTTCCTCGAATTGGGTTGAGATTTAAAGGATACATATCTCCCTCGCGTTCAAACTTCAACAGAACTCTTTTGGATTGCTTCTCAATTATTTTTGATCCCTCATCATCGAATGAAACCTTCAAACCAGTTCCCATAACCAACTGAGATACACTGATGAGGTTGTGCTGCAACCCTTCCACATAAGCCACTTTTCGAATCGTGAAGTCTCCGTTGGTTATCATTCCATATCCTTTGATTGTGCCAAAAGAATTATTTCCATACTTCACACATCCACCATCCTTAAGGGACCGAAACTCCCTCAGCTCTTCCCTCCTTCCTGTCATGTGACGCGAGCAGCCATTGTCTATGTACCATTCGTCATCGAACTGCTCGTCACTTATAACCTGCAAATTCAAGCAGATTTAGGAACCCAAAGTCTCTTGGGCCCTGGTGAGTCTTTTACAGAAAAAGGAATAGCAGAAGAAATATCAACCAAATAAGCTCTTTTTATTAGAGTGGTTTTGTCTTTTCTTTTGATGGTATACACCTTGATTTTGTTTTTATCTTGTTTAAATTGTGGTGTATCAGATGGTGTGTTGTTAGATAGTTTTGGAATATATTTTTGATTCCTAGGGTTAGCTGACTTTTTCTTATTATTGATATCAGAATCTGAATCAAGCGTTCCCTTTCCTTTGAAGTCCTTCACTGAATTCGGTTTTCTTTGGTAGTTGGAAGGACCAAAACTAGACTTTCGGTTGTTAGGCTTGACGTTGTGACCGAAACTTGACGTTCGGTTCTGAGCTCTGGTGTTGGAACCGAAACTAGATGTTCGGTTTTGAGCTTTGGAATAGTAGGAGTTTGGACTAAAACTTTCCTTTCGGTTTGGCTTGTCATTTTCTTTGACATTTGATTCTTTCTTGTAAGGAACGTAATTAGGATTTTGAGACTGCCAAAACCGTTTTCGCTCATTCAGATTCTTCATGTATCTCTGATTTTTTGGCGTTTCTTTTCATCCAGCTGCTTTTGAGATTTATGAATATTGAAGCTTGATTTTGGCTTCTACTTTTGAGTTTCGGTTGTTTTGGAAGGAACATTTGATGCTTTCTTTGGTTCTTCTGGTATTTCTTTTGTTCCACTAGTGCTTGGTTTATCAAAACTCGAGGGTTTGTTGATGGGTTCAGCAACGTATCTACCTCTTACCCTCCACGAGGTTCGCTCCGATAAACCGATGGTTTCATCTCCATTATCAATAGGGGCTGACCAGAAATAATCGTCGCACCCTTCAGCATTGTCTGTGTCGACCAAGACTTTCAATTCTGCTGTTTGTTTTTCAGTGACCCCTGTAACAGCATATACCTGATTTGGCACAGTTTGAACTTTCTGATAAACCATTGCTTTCTCTTTGAGTTTCTGCGGCTTGTCCTTTGACAGGCGAGCATATTCAACCGAGTTCTCAGATATGAGGGATTTTTCATTCTTGGTTTCGCTCTTCATAAATTCAGAGCAATCAACCACATCTTCCACCGAGATTTCGCTCATCTCACTTTCCTCATCAAATTCAAACGTGTTTTCTATATTCATTTTATGTTCTGAAATTAATTTGGCGTTAGACGAGTCAAATGATTGGAATAGTAGAAAATTTAAGTTTTAATTCATTTAATTCTTCTTCATAATTTGTTACCGGAACTTTAAGTGATTCAAGGATGGATTGTACCTTTTTGATCAGTCGATCACAGTAGTTGATCTTCTGACTCACGGGCTTAGCTGCAAAGTACTTGTCCTCAGTCAGGTTTGGCTCCTTAAGCTCACCTTCGGTTGGTCTTCCAGCTGTAACTATCAAACATTTTCCAGCCGAAGCCATATCTCTCACCACATAAGCTCTTCCATGTGTGGGTTTTCTCACTTCTTCATCCTCAGAATCGGTTGACCAGACTTCAACGCCACCGAACTCATCTTCGTCCACATTTTCCCGCACAATCAAGGCATTCATCGAACTGTTAGTTGCCGTCTTTTTCTTTATTTCTTCCAACTTTCGCGTGTAATACGCCTCATCATCTTCACCATCCCTTTTCTCAGCCATCTTCCTCAACATGCAATCTTTGGCAAAGTGGTTCTTGCCATGAAAGTAATTCCAGTCGAACCCAGAGTCTCCTACAAGCTTGCTTTCCTTCTTGTCGTCATCCTTTTGAGAGGTATTCTTCGTTTCTTCTTTCACCTTCTCAGAACTGTAACTTCCTTGCCAGTTTCTGTTTTTATTGACAGGGAACTTCTTTCGTGCAAACTTCTTTGGGTTGGTGACCATCATTGCATATTCTTCTCCTGTAAGGTCACACTCAGACATATCTGAATCCTCATATTCTTCTGCAACACTTTTGCCTTTTGAGACAAGGGCCAGCGATCCCACACCCGAAACTATCTTCGCCTCCTTGGTCACCATACTCTCATGGGATTTAAGTATACCCACCAGTTTCGCTAGCGAGTATGATTTAAATTGTTCGTGAGCTTTCACTGTTGAAACCTCTGCCATCCATTCTGGTCTTAAACCATTCATGAAGGTTACCTTTTGCTCGATCAATTTTCTTTCAATACCATGCTTGATCATCTTGCTAAGGAGATGATTGAAGCGATTGAAGGTTTGTATCAGTTTCTCTTCAGGTTTCTGTTCAAAAACTCCAAATTTCGAGAGCAACAAGGTTTGGATTGAGTGTTCTAGATCCTCATCGGTTGAGTAGAGTTCTTTTAACCTATCCCAGATTTCTTTAGCCGTCGTGCATGAACCAACTAACCGAAAAGTGTCAGATTGCAATGCGAATCTGATCATTCTCATGGCCTTCACATTACATAGTACCTTGTCCTTTTCATCCTGTGGCATCTTATCTACGTCCGCCACAAGCTGATTATATTCTTTTTGAGTCTTCACTGTCCTGTTCGTTCCAGAGTGAACAAACGGCCCAAGCGTGATAGCTTCCCAGATGAGATAACCATTATCTTCAGATCCGACTACGTAATCTTCAAAGTGATGCGCCCACACTTCATAGTCTTGAGTGTAAAGAATGGGAACCCTTGTAGTGGATCCAATGCTGTTGGAGATGTTGATGGGATTAGTTTGAGAATCGTCGTGAGACATGGTGAGCCTTTCCTTAGAACTGCTAAAATCAGACCTGTAAACTTGAGATTAGGGTTTTATCAAACACAAGAGTTACCGTCAACAAGAAGAAGACGACTTCTTTATATTCAATAAAAGCGGAAACCCTAAAGAATTCTTCAATCAGAAGGAATGTGTATTGATCACACAGTCTCCTGCTCTGATAGCAATTGTTAGAACAAAGTTCTTGTAGGATCGATAGATTCTAAGCAGAAAACGATAAATGACGTAATGAAGAACACAAGAATGGTTTAACTGATGTCGAATGATTAAGCTTTAACACCTCAGAAGAGCTCGATTAAGAACTTCGACTGTAGAGGTGTTTAGGGTTACAAAAGCAATAATAATAATAATCACGATCGTATCTAAGGCATACATGCATGCACTATTTATAGCTTAACCCTAACTAATAATCACGGATGGACAGGCCCAATCCGGATATACAAAACTAAGCCCATGACGCAACATAAAATACCCAACAAGTACCCTCTCCCTTAAGCATTACTATAGCGAAACAATTTCCAAACTCTGCAACCTTGCAAATTGAAAACTTTGTTTCCTATGAATAGCGTTGCTAACTTGCAATACTTAACATAACAAATATGCTCCCACTAGCATAACGATTAAGTTCTTACTAGCATAACAATTATGCTCCCACTAGCTTTGACATGTACCCAGAAATCAGCTGGACTTCTAGAAATCAATACCTATTGACTTTCTTACTAAAGTTTAGATTTCTGATACAGGATGTTTCGATAAGTCTTTATCTAGACTTCTCAATCTCACACACCTTTCATTAGATAGCTCATGTGTGTGTCTAAACCTTTTCAGAACTTATAGCAATAAGTCTTGAATGTTCAAACTATTTGCCATTTCTCAAAATTTGAACTATAAAGAGGGATGTCGTAATCATACTCGAATTTAAGAACACAATTATCACAACTGCTAACTCTTATGATATTAATCAATCCATTAAAATCTACTAGTGAAAGCGTTTCTTCATAATCATTTTCATGAAACATCTTGCCACTTAGGTTTTATGGTGTATGTGTTCCTATCCATGTGAATTTGTCATTTCCAACCACTATCATAAGATAAGGTTTATGACAAATCCAAACTCATATGGAATGAACTTGCTTAATCTAAATTTCTTGCCTTCTGGTAGCTCAAGGGCCTACCAGTGCTTCCAAGTTGTTGAGCAGCTCATCCATACATATCAATGTACTTTCACTTGTCAAGGTGCTTTGCCTTATGCAGTCAAATGAGAACTCATAGAACTCACATTCATAGTCAACATAACTGGAATGGGCACAAAAACAAGAATATGTCAACACGATAGGTTATCTACCTCAGGTCGTGTGTTAGTGATTACTAAAAGTTTTTATTCTTGATTAGCTCTTGAAACTATTCAAGACCATTAAGACTCCCACTGACTTCTTGACATATAAAATTCTATGTCAAGGAACATTTATCGACAAACAAATATTCAAGAGTTAGTGTGGGTTCTTATCAAGAAAACACTTCATATAATTGGTCTTAGTTGGTCTTTGTTTTAACCAAAACATCACAACTACCAATTTCAAATGTGAAAGAGTAAGAAAACATTTCTACTCCACATTTCATGAGGTGTTATAAGCCTACTTAGAACATGTTACTCAAGGTACAACTTGGAGTAACTAGAGTATAACTCTAAAACTTGCTTTTGGAACGAAGTATGACTTATCCTTTTAATTTAACCATTTCAACAATTCCTAATTCCTCTTCTTAGCCATATAAATGCACTAAGGTGTCCTTAGAGGATCAATTGTGACATGGTTCCATAATTATTAGGATGATCATAAAACATGATACTAAAGTACTCTCCTTTCCTTTCAGATTAGAGAAACTTTTATCTTTCTGCCCAATTAATTTTTTGTTATTCGTTCTAGTATACTTTGAGACTTTTTCAAGGTATCAGAATTACACTTAATCATATAAGCATAACCACATTTACTGAACTATCAGTAAATCATGACGAATAGACTTATTGTCCTTTGTGGTGGATTTGACCAGTTCACATCAATGTGTACTAGATCCCTTTAGTCCTACACTTGACTCACATAAACACGTGAGAAAGGAATTTAGTCTTAATTTTCCAAAGATCAAGATTCTCACACATCACACAATCCAAATCGTATGATTCCAAGTTTCTTTCCAATTGAACCTTGGGTGATGAGAATCCTTCCTTATTTGGTAAATTATGACACTACCACAAGGTATATAACTAAGAATCAAATCCATTTTCAACATTGCTAATAATAGAAACACAAACACCAATTTTCATAAATGCCATTGCAAGTAATCATAAAGTAAATAAGATAAAACCAAAATTTACTTTATTGATAATGTGCGGAAAAACCTGTCCGTACAACGCAAATACATATGAAAACTATGTTTCTAAATATTCCTAGGCAATCTATCATAACTCCTAAGCAGCAGCTCAAAAATATGATCATTGAACTATGCGACCGAAATCCATCTCTCATGATCAGACTTAGCTTACTCTTCTTTTAAGATTCCTTCTTTCTCTTTGATCCTACAAAACATCAAAATGTGATTAACACATTATGTAATAAGAATCTATAAGTAGGAACTTATTAGAGTTAGATAGTGGATGTACCTGAAGTAGAGTCTTACAGTTTGACTTTACCATCTCTTAGATCTCTCAGGTGGTCAGGGCAGCTTCGCTTCCAATGCGCCTTCAATCGGAAATAAAGACAGATGGACTCTTTAGGAGTGACACATGAAACTATCTCAAAAATTTCCTTTCTCTTACGGTCAAACTTTTTAACCTTGGCCAATCTCTCTCCCTTAGGAGAAGAAATCATTTCTGGACTATTATCGTTGTCGTTGCCTATGTCCATGGAAATTTGGGAGGTAGATCTTCCAAACAAATTTGCTTGATCAATATGCCAAAGCATTGTTGCTTCAGCAGCAATTAGCAAATATGTCAGATCAATAAGGGCCACGTCGTGGTCTGTCATATAGTAGTCCTTAACAAAGTAACTATATGACTCAGGAAGCGATTGAAGAACCAAGTCAACAGCTAGCTTCCTTGGGAAAACTACACCCAACATTCCTAGTCTGTCAATGTGCGACTTCATCTTGAGGACCTGTGCACACACAAAATTTCCATCTTGGTGTTTGCATGCCAATAGGGCTTGAGTGACCTTGAACTTTTCAAGTCGAAGAGAACGTGGGTCAGGGAGAATCACTGAGGAGGTGGAGGAAGTGAAGTATGATTTCCAGTTCCACCAATGTACGAGGAAGGGATTGATCTTTCACCTTGATCGACACGTGGAAGATCATCTTCAAAAAGAAAGCTCTTTGCAAAGGGTTGAGGAAGACCATAGTTGTCAGAACTAGACATCTTCAAAAGGGAGAAAATTCAAGTGAGTTGATTTAATCCTTAATATAACACCCAAATGAAATATTAAGGCTAGGACCCAACACAATAACTTAAAATTCAGAAGAAGGATGCCTTAATCCAACTGCAAATTATTTGAAGGTACGTATATGACGATTTACCGATTCCACCACGAAAACGAATTTTTTTTAACGAATTAGGTTTTAGATGAAATTCCTAGATCTTTTGAGATTCATTTAACTTTTCAATGGAATGTTTAATCTCGATTATGCTCTCACTTGTGACTGGGATGCCGAGGATCACAAACGAGATGTGGATAACCATGCAAATTAGCTTAGTACTCTCGATGTCATTTTACCACCAAATCAATGTGTCGGTTAACCACACGTGCTCCATTGATCAATGATAATTTACGAGTTACCCATTGCCACTCTTTGTTAGTCCAGATTAGTGTGACGGTTAACCACACATACTCCACTAATGACTTGACAAAGTGCAATGTGCAATTTCATGGATTAGCATCAAATTCACATTTTCCTAAAGTAACTAAGATTGGTAATTTTGTAAAAGCATTTAGTTACTTTATATTGTTCATTATACTTATTAATGAGAGGATTAATGTCCTATCCTACCCGTTCGGCTAACGACCCTCCAATAGTTAAGAGTGTGGTGGGTAAGAGTGGATACCCAATGGCGGTCATTTTATAGGCCACTTCCTTAAACACCCCTTCTAGACCAGCTTCGTGAATGAGGCCTACTAACGGTAAGACTAACTTTTTCTTATACATATATAATATTAAAATTTTAATTAATTATATATATATATATATATATATATATATATATATATACACACACACACACACATATATAAGGGTGTACTTTAAACATTTCAAAATACAAGGGTTTTTAATCTAATTAAAAATTTTCGAAACTAAAACCTTTTAATTTAAAATCTTAAATATTAAAAACCTTAATTCAATAATTATCAAAAATTAAACAGTTAATTTAAATTATTAAATCTCATAGGATCATCCATTAAATTAAATAAATAGTGTAACCTAATCCCTTTATCCCCTAGATTTCGAAATTTTGGGAAGGGATATCAATTATCTATTTAAACAATTAAAAGATAATACTTACCAAAAGCCCTAGATTTTTGAGATCTAATCTTGGGGAAGGCATATTTCGAAAATTCTACGGTTAGGAAACCCTAAAATTCGAAAGTATGGAGGCCAAAAGAACGGGTTCAAAAACCCTAATCAATTTTCGAACCTAGGGTTTTGAAACCCTAATTTCGAAAAATCTAGGCCCTAGGGTTTAGTTTCCATAAACCATAATTTGTAAGGTTCAAACTATTGAATCAAATCTAATTGAAAACAACAACCAAAGGCTATGATACCACTGATGGGCTTTATACAAACAATCCTATGTGTGCATGCACCCCTAGTTTGGATCTGTGTTTTCTCTATTAGACATACAACTATTGAACACAAATAGAAAACCCTAATATGAATCTAATAATTCGAAAATATACTAATGAAAGATCACATACCTTTGTTGCTATATAGTAATAACAAATAAACTTGAAGATCCTTGCTTTTGAGAACAAGTACCACAAGCGTAGTACCTCTAATGGCTCACAAACACACTAGGGAAGAGGATGAATATGAGAGAGAGAAGAGAGGTGTAACTTGCTCAGAAATTTGGCTCTTCTAGGGTTTCAAGAGGGTGCACGAATTCAAGGGCTAAGGGGCTCTATTTATACTTGAGGCTAGCTAGAGTTTTAAGGTGGAAACCTTAATTCCTTAGCATAGGGCCTATGCAAGTCCATGGACTCCCTTACCTTAGGGCTTGGACGGAAATATCTAGAACCTTCTAGGGATTTAAATCCCTTACTCATTAGGGTGATCCTATGGCCCAAAACCTCAACTATCAAATAATTACAAAACAACCCCTACACTTTTAATCGGTTCCTGTAATCCCAAAATTAATTCCAAATTAACTTCTGATTAAATACTAATTAATAATATGATTTATAATTAGAATATTATTATTATAATATATCAATAAATCATATTTATTCCCCAATTTATTATTCTAAATAATAAATTCAGCCTCTCTCTCCAATAGTCACTTGTCTAGTTGCCAGTGTGAAGGCAACTCAAAAGGACCAGGCTACTACCAAATCAAGTACATACCAATTATATTTATGGTCTTAGACACCTAATCCAACAATATTAATCTTGTAATATAATAATAAAATCATTTTGAGTACCAATTTATTATTTCAAATAATAAATTCTACTCTCTCTCCACTGGTCATCCTGTCAAGTTGCATGAGTGAAGGCAATCCAAAAGGACCATGCTACTATCAAATCAAGTACATACCAATTATAGTTATGGGCTTGGACACCTAATCCAACAGTCTCCCACTTGGATAAGTCTAATAACTATGATTGCAAGTATGACTTCAAAATTTGACCAACAATCGTAGCTTTCAAAAGCCGTTGTCGAACTCTGATCTTATCAGTGACGTGTCCTTAGATAAAGGATCAAATATTCCTATGTTATACAAGATATCATATGGACATGAGACATGGATTATAATCAATCTCTGTCCAAGAGTTGTTTCCCGATTTCTGATTTATAATGACTGACCACAATTGAACACATCAATTCAGTCCAGGCTTGGCCAAGCGCTTTAGATGTCATCACTAAATGATCGAGGGGCCTACATATCGCTTTTATCCCATTTAGGGTAAAAGGAATGGATAAACTTTAACTCATATGCTTGTATAATTTACTCATCAAATCACACACAACAATACGTTTTATAACATCCAGTTACTGATGCGTTTACGTATTATCAATGCACAACTGACTTTGTTGGGTATAAGTGTTGCGTCATTGGGCTGTTTAATTTAGTCCGTTTTTGTACCCGGGTTGGGCCTGTCCACCCGTTATTGATTATTAGGGTTAGAGTATTTAAGGTGCATGCATGCACCGTTTTTGGAACTTTGGCAATATTCTTGTAACCCTACACACGCCTCTACAGTAGTAATTCTTCATCGAGTTCTTCTGAGGCTGTGGCTTATAATCATTCAACATATTTTGAATCATTGTCTTGTTCCTGTTCTTTGTTTGTTTTCTGTTTAAGAATCTAATCGATCTTTCAAGGATTTATATCCTAACAATTGGTATTAGAGCAGGAGACTGTGTAATCTATACACATCTCTTCTATTTAAAGAGTCATTAGGTTTCTGTTAATATTGGATCTGGTTTAGCCGTCATCACTGTGTTCTTGACGCTGTTCAGTGATCTCAATATCACCCTAAAATTATTTCAGTGTTACACGTCTGATTCTTAACAGGTTTCAAAGATCTTATCATCATGCAACTCGACGACTCTCACATCAACTCCATCAATCTGTCAAGCGGCATCGGATCAACAATCAGGATCCCTATCCTGTTTCCCAACGAGTATGAAGTGTGGGAACTTCACTTTGAAGATTATGTTCTTGGTTTGGAGAACAATGGTTATCTGATATGGGAAGCTATCACTTCGGGGACATTCGTTCATACTACAACCAGAAGAGTCATCAAAACTCAGAATGACTACAACAGACTTCTTCTTGAAGTTAAGGATATCCCTTTAGAATAGAAGAACAAGCTGATTAGCAATGTTAAGGCAATGAGAATCATTCAATTCGCTTTGCCTCCTGATACTTTTCATCTGGTCAGTTCTTGTGACACATCCAAAGCCATATGGGATATGCTCAAGGAATTATATTCCACAGATGCAGAACTTGAACACTCCATTCAAACACTCTTGCTTTCAGATTTTGGAGCCTTTTTACAGAATCCTGAAGAAAGTTTGAGTCAATCCTTCAACCGTTACATTCATCTTCTCAGCAAGATGATGAAACATGGCATTAGACGTGAAGTGATCGAACAAAAAGTCACGTTTATGAACGGACTTAGATCAGAGTGGAAGGCAGTGGTGTCTACAGTCAAGGCACATGAGCAGTTCAAGAACTACACGTTGGACAAGCTTGTTGGAATCCTAAAGTCACATGAAGATGAAGTGACTAAATAAGTGAAAGTAGTCTCTAGGATGGGATCATTGGACCTCATCGCGAAGGGTAAGAAGATTGCTGAAGATGATGATTCAGATTTTGAGCTTTCTGATTGTGAACTCTCTAAAGAAGAGTTTGCAATGATGGTATCGAATCCAAAGAGGTTCGCAAAGAAGAAATTCAACGGGAACAAAAACTAAAACTGGCAGGGCAGTTACAGCTCTGAAAAATTGAAAGAGGAAAATGCAAACGGTTCACATAAGGATGAAGACAAGAATGAGAAGAAACTCATGGGTGACTCCGGCTATGATTGCAACTATTGTCACGACAAAAATCATTTAGCCAAGGAGTGCATTCTGCGAAGACTGAACGAGAAGAAGGAAGGAGAAGATGACGAGGCTTACTGTCTGGGAAAGCTTGAAGAAATCCAGAAGAAAAAGAATGCTGATAACTCTATGCCTGCTTTGATTGTGTAGGAAAATGAAGCTGGTGATGAGTTTGGCAGGGTGGAAGTATGGTCCATAGATTCTGAAGATGAAGAGGTTCGCAGGCCTACTCATGGTAGAAGTTTTGTTGCGAAAGATGTGGATTCACAGTTTGGAGGAAGGTGCTTGATGGCGACAAATGATGTGTCACAGATGCGAGGGTATGCAACTGACAGTGGATGTGAGGGTGATAGCTGTTTCACAGCGAAACCCGTTCTTGAGCAGATCAACGAATGCGAACAGTTGATCAATAAGGTAAATTCTATTCTTGAATCTCTCAATATTCCTGTGTCCAGATATGAAAATGAACTAGATGTCTTAAAGTTTATGTTTTCTAGTATAAGCGATAATTTAAAACGAATTGGTCTGACAAAGTTTGATTTAACCGATCAACTCAGCAGGGTTTCGTCAAAGAGTGAGGAACGAAGGATGTGGATAGAGAAGATTGAGTCTGAACTATCTAAGTCTAGGGATGAGTCAATTTATTTGCAACGAGAAAATTAATGCTTTTGAAACAACGTAATATTTTTTGTTTAATTGCGAAAAGGTTATATTTTAATATTACTCATTTGCACCTTGATTGTGAGATTGGTAAGAAAATTCACAAAATGATTTTGCCATTTCTTGACTTAAAGGAAGATAAAATTGACGCTGACTGTTACAAATGTGAATCTATCGTCTCATTAGACGAAACTTCGGATGCCTACAAGATTGGTCTGGACAAAATTGAATCTTACATTAAGTCCAAAGATCATAAAAATATGTTAAAACAATTGCTTGATGAAAAAGACAGACATAAAATTAAATCCGAAACTGTGCAGAAGTTTGACTCATTGAGTTCTAAGTTAAGTTCAGATAATAAACTAAATGTTGAAAATGTATCTGAATTTGATGACAACAGTGATATGAGTGAAATTTTCGTAGAGGATGAGGTTGATTGTTCCGAGTTTGTTAAAAGCGAACCTGAACCTGCGAAAGTCCTTATTTCTGAAAATTCAGTTGAATTCGCATGATTTTCTGAAAATAAATCTAAAGTTTTAAAAGAAAAAGCTGTTGTTTTTTAAATGGTTCACACTGTACCAAACCAAGTTTTGGCAACTACGGGAGTTGACAAAAATCACACTGTTGAACTAACGTCATCAGTGGAAGAAGATAACGCTGATGGATGTGATGAGTTCTTCTGGTCAGCACCAATCGACAATGCTAACGAAACAGTTGGTCTCTCAGAAAGGACTTCGTGGAGAGTAAAAGGAAGATACGTAGTAGAACCAATCAATAATCCATCAAGCTACGAAAGAGGAAGTCCAAGTGGAACCAAAGGTGTTCTAAGCGAAACTACATCAGTAGATGACGAGACTCCAGTTAGAAAGACGAAAACCAGGGCTAACATCCACAAGTCATCTGAGCAATTCGCAGCGTAGAAACGTCAAAGGAATGCGAGATATAATAAAAATCTCAGAGAGAGAAAGAAGTTCTGGCAATCAAGGAATCCAAATTATGTCCACAAGGAAAAATCCACTCGTTCCAATCCAAAGGCGAAATCTAAGAGTTTTTCACAAAGTCAGTCTAAGATTCCCCAAGCTTCAAAACAATTTTTTTTAACAAAAACCTAAGTTTCAAAATCAAATGAAGCCTGTGGAAAAATCAAAATACAATGAGCACGTTTCAAACTCTGCTAAAAATCGAAAGATGTAAAAGGCAAAGGAAAGCTGGTTTCGGAGCCCAAATTTTATAACAAGAAATCCGAACCTAAGTCGAAAAAGGAAGAGAAGCAATTTGTTAAACAAAAAATTCAACATCAGAAAATATCCACTAAGGATACGAATCTAAAAGACAAAAGAATAACTGTTTTTCAAATTACTAGGAAAGATAGCCCGACCTTAATAAAACGAACATATCTGCTTGATCCATCTATTGCTTTTCCTACTTCAATGAAAACCTCACGAGGACCCAAACAACTTTGGGTTCCTAAATTTGCTTGATTTTCGCAGGTGATACGTGACGAGCTGTTTGACTAAGAATGGTATATCGACAGTGGCTGCTTACGTCACATGACATGTAGAAGGGAGGAACTACGAGAGTACAGAGCATTGAAAGATGGAGGAAGAGTAAAATTTGGAAACAATTCTCTTGTTGTAATCACAAATCGCGAATTCTCTATTCGCAAAGTGGTGTATGTGGAAGGCTTGCAACACAACCTGATCCGTGTTTTGCAGCTGGTGGTAGGAACAGGTCCGAAGGTTTTGTTTGATGATGAAGGGTCTGAAATTATTGAGAAGAAAACAAAGAATGTTCTCATAAGATCGAAACGAAAAGGCGAGATGTTTCCTCTTGAACTAAAACCCATTAAAGGAAAGCCAACTATCTGTCTACTTGCGAAAGCTTGATCAGACGACAGTTGGTTGTGGCATCGTAGGCTTTCACACTTAAACTTCAAAGACATCAACAAGCTCGTTATTGGTGATCATGTGGGAGGTCTACCTCTCTTGAAGTATGATAAAGAACATCTCTGCGTTGCATGTGAAATGAGAAAGCAAAGTAGAAAGAGTCATCCTACAATTGTCAATACGAAAGTCATAGAACCACTCGAACTTTTGCATATCGATCTTTGTGGGTCTTCTGTAATTGAAAGTGTTGGTGGAAACAAGTACATTATTGTTATTTTAGATGATTTTTATCGATTCACTTGGGTGTATTTTCTTAAGTAGAAATATGAAGCCACTCCCAAGCTCAAAGACTTCATAAAGCCGATAGAGCTCCAACTGCGAAAGCTGGTTCGCAGCGACAATGGGTTGGAATTCAAAAACCAGTTGTTTGAGGAATTTTTGACTGCGAAAGGAGTTTCACTCAACTTTTTAGCCCCTTATACTCCACAATAGAACGGAGTTGTTGAAAGAATAAACCGGTCCTTATGTGAAGCTGCGAGAACCATGCTCTCATTTGCAAATCTGCCACTCTACTTCTGGGCTGATGCAATTGGAACAGCCTGTTTCACCCAAAATCGCTCAATTCTCAACAAATGATTCTCGGCCACTCCCTATGAAGTCTTAAACAAACGCAAACCCAACGTTAAGTTTTTCCATGTTTTTGGCTCTCGTTGCTTCATCTTTAATTCTAAGGAACAAAAGAACAAATTCGATGTGAAGGCTGACGAAGGTATTTTCTTGGGGTATTCACTGACCTCCAAGGCATATAGGGTTCTTAACAAGAAGTCCAAAAAGATAGAAGAAACCTACTATGTCACCTTCGATGATAATTATCTGAAGAGGTATCAGCAGACCGCGAATCAATCAAATGAGATCTTTCCACAAGCGAATCAAGCATCCATATCACTGGCTAATCTCTACGAAGAATTCATGCTTTTATTCGACGAGCCAACGAAAGCCATTTCCTCAGAGTCCAAAGCAGCAGATAACAAAGAAGACGAGTTAAAGAAAATCATTGATGAAGCTGCGAAAGATCTGGAAAGTAAATCTTAAAGTCCGAAAGAACCACAAACAGGGAGCACTCCATTCCAGGGGGAGGGTTCATCTTCACCTTCTACACCAAACTTACCTCTCCATGGGGAGAATTCGTCTCCTAGTATGATACATGAAAGTCCAGTCAAGGGGGAGAATCCAACTCCTAACGTGGAGGAATTATCATCATTCGAGGGGGAGAATAACAATACGAATGATGATTCGGACGTACAATCTGAATTTGAAGAGGTGAATGCTGAACTGGATCCATCTTATGACCCAAACTACCCTCCACTGACAAAATGGACCAGAGATCATCCAAAAACTCAAGTCATTGGTGAATCATCAGCAGGTGTTCTTACGATATCACAACAAAAAGCAAAATAGACTGCATTATTCTCTAAAGTGGAATTCTGCATGTTTAATTCGTTTATCTCCAAGATTGAACCCAAAATAGTCAGTGTTTCTCTCGATCACTCTGATTGGGTGCAAGCAATGCAAGATGAACTCAACGAGTTTGAACGAAACATGGTCTGGAGATTGATTCCCACTCCACCGAATGCATCTGTAGTTGGCCTTAAATGGGTGTTTCGCAACAAGTTGGACAAAGAGGGTAACGTGATCAGAAACAAGGTGAGGCTCATTGTCAAAGGATATTGTCAAAAGAGGGTATAGACTACGAAGAGATCTTCGCACCCGTTGCAAGGTTGGAATCTGTTCGCATCTTCTTGGCATATGCAGCACATAAGAACTTTGAAGTATACCAGATGGATGTCAAGTGTGAATTCTTAAACGGGGAACTGGAAGAGACAGTATATGTGGAGCAACCACCTGGCTTCATAAACGAGAAGTATCCCAATCATTTTTACATCCTAGACAAAGCGGTTTATGGTCTAAAGCAAGCTCTAAGAGCCTGGTACGAAACTCTAACTTGTTTCTTAAAAATGTCTAAATTTAAACAAGGTTCTGTTGACCCAAACTTCTTTCACAAGAAAGAGGGTGACCATTTAATGATCATCCAAATTTACATTGATGATATTATCTTCGGATCAACTAATCCCAGCTTAACAGCTGAATTCCGAAAGCTAATGGAAACGAAATTTGAGATGAGCTCAATGGCTCCAATTAACTTTTTCCTTGGATTGAACATAAGACATAGCCAGGAAGGTATTTTTATAAATCAGGAGGCATATACAAAGACCTTGCTCGCTAAGTTTGGGATAATGGGAGAATCAAAGGTGAAGGTTCCAATGGCATTCAGAACGAAACTCACTCCATCTTTGGATAAACCGACTGCAGACATGACGCTCTATCGTCAAATGATAGGTTCTTTAATGTACCTAACTGCTAGTCGACGAAATATTATGTTTTCCGTTTGTTATTGTGCTAGGTTCCAAGCAAATCCTCATGATCCTCACATGATTGCTGTCAAAAACATATTCCAGTACTAAACCGAACATCTTCACTTGGAATATGGTACCCGTCGAAGTCTGGCTTCTTTGTGCAAGAATTTTCGGATGCTGATCTTGGAGGATGTGGTTTGGATAGAAAGATTACAACTGGAGGATGCCAATTTCTTGATGGCAAACTTGTCAGTTGGCAATCCAAAAAGCAAACATGTGTCTCCTTGTCAACAGCTGAAGCTGAGTATATTACTGCTGTCTCATGTACTTCCCAGGTCATATGGATTCAGAGTCAACTTCGTGACTATGCCCTAAATATGAAACGAATCCCACTATATTGTAACTCCGAAAGTGCTATTCACATTTGTCACAACCCAGTGCAACACTCAAAGCCGAAACACATAACACTGAGGTATCATTTTATCAAGGATCATGTGGAAGATGGCAACGTTGAAATCCATTTCGTAAGATCTGCTGATTAGTTAGCTGACATATTCACGAAAGCCTTGCCTGAAACAACCTTTAGTAGAATACTTCAAGGCCTAGGAATGATGGAAGCTGAATCTGTTTTGAAACCACTTTCGCACTCATAAAGTTACCACTGCAAATTGGTGCGAACGCTCGCAGTAGTTCGCAATCTACTCTGACACTACGAATTCAAAAATATTTTATTTCTTCTGTTTTTATTTCTTTTTCAAAAAATCCCAAAATTTCACAAATATTTCATTTCTTTCTGTTTTTATTTCTTTTTCAGAAAAACAAAATTGCAAAAATATTTTCTTTGTGTTTATTTTTATTTCTTTTATTCTCACAAAAATATAAAATACCAAAAATATTAGATAATTGAGAAGCTCTTGAAGGAACACATTCGTATCACTCTCAATTCATATGATGGGGAAGGTATACATCTCTTTACCTATATACTAGCTAAGTGTCCCTAGAAGCATGTTGTTGGATGTTGGCTAAAGCCTCGACGACTCTATGTTGAAACCTTAATGAACCGATTCTACCAATCGTTTATTCCCAATCAGGATGCTAAATTCACATAAGTCATGAGCTAACTTACTCTTCTCAGTATGAGTTAAGAGTTATTTGCTTGGTCACTTTCGCATAGCAGAGGTACATTCGCTTCTCTGGAACCAGCTCCAAATTTCTCCATCTCTTTCGCATTCATGAACGTAACCCTTGAGACTCTCAACAATTACCACTGAGGTTTACAGTTACATAACATTTGTGTTAATGATCTTAGTTTCGTTCAACCACGAACTAAATGAGACCCAAAATTCCAACACACTTTAATGAATTGACTGTGAACAATTAAACGTTCAAAACTTTTCACCAAGGAATTTACGACAGTCCACTTTCATAGTATGTACAAAGGAATCTTTTTTTCTTTTGCGAGATCTTTATGAAATGGTCTAGACCTAAGGCATTTCTTCCTATAAGATCCTGTCTTTTTTTTTTTTGAGATTTCTACAATTAACCAAGTCACTGAAATAATTTCAAAGCTACTTGTTATTTTGACTACACAGGTCAGACAAGTACTTCATCAAACTCTCTTACTTATATCAAGTTTCAGAGTCTGGTTGAAGACGAATCCACCTTTAAAGCCTAATCAAAAGATGCCTTTCAAAGTTTCTTGTCAAACTATTGATCGTATTTCAACGGGAAACTACACAGACACTTCTTAGTCTCTCTTGACTTCGAAGGAAGAGATCTACGCTCGGGATCCACAGTTTCATGTCTTATTAGACATCACTAGTATTCCATAAATTAAATTTTCTTTATTTCTTTATCTTTGATACGCTCTTACATAAAGATCCTAGTGATTTTCCAAAGTCTGGTTTGTGGTTCTCATGGTTCATCTGAGTTTTGCAGCTCTATCAATAACAGTCTAACTGCGAAAGTTCATGTTTCGCTGCGAATGTCTTCCCTAGGCCATGACTGTGAAAGGGGAGAGTTTGAAACGACTATTTTAAAAGGATAATATTTAATTTGGGCGCGTGAAGATTTGAACGAACGCCTACATTACCGCCGCCTGACACACGTCTCTAACATAACAGTTGTCAGTCACGCTTTTACAGGCGACTTTTCAGTGCCCGATACACTCTCTCTCCGGATTTCTCTCACCAAACAAATGGTATAAAGGGTTTTGGTGCTTCATCTCTCCTCACCACTCACATATTCTCTCAAAGATTTCCGGTGATCAAAGCTTCTACTGTTCATCATCTTCTTTCTCAAGAAATCAACAATGGCGATTTCATCTTCCGCTCACGATCAAACTGCACAATCATCTCTTCTTGCTATCAAGCCAAATCAGAACCTGGTGATCGATCTTGATCCTTGAAAGTATGATAGCTATCTTCTTCCTATTGTCGAATGCCTGAAGTATTCCCCTCTACTCACTGCTTTGACGAAGGTGGAGGCTGTTCTGATGTCTCTTCTGTCCAAGGAGTGTTAGAATGCTCAAAAACGTTCAGTGGTATCAGAGGCTAGGCTTGTTTTCAATTATACTTGATGCTATTTCAAGAAAAATCGTTTTTTTGGAATCTGCCAGTTCACCACGAGGTGGTAAAATTTACCACGAGGTGGTGACTGTTCACTGAATTTTTTTTTAGTTTTTTTGGCTTAGAATAATTACCAAAAAGTGTTTTTGTTCATAAAACTTGATTTTGATGTGATGGTAATGTTTATTCTCATCCAAATAAATGATAATTGTCAAAGTTTCAAGACTTGTTTTAGTTTATGTGATTAGCTAAGTTCTTGAAAATTGTTGATATGAATTATCTTCACTTATGAGTTTGATCTTGTTCATAGAAAAATTACTTGATTGATGTGTTAATTGGTAATTTGATCTTAATGGTTTTTATGAACTCCATAACTTGTCCTCAAGTTATGGAAAATGAAGAGTTTTTTCTTTTAAAGTGTCATTAAAAGTCATAGGTTATGAAAATGGAAGAGTCTCTAATTTTAATGTCATCATAAAATGTTTTTTATGTCTTCCATAACTTGTCCTCAAGTTATGTGTCGCACCCCCAAACCAGAACGGCGGAAACGTTCGGGGGCGGAGGACTTTAGGTAAGTATCACAACACATGCAATATAATAATCAAAGTACAAACAACCATTGCATTAATAAGTATAAGTTTTACATAAGTGTTCAAACATTACATATTCAAACACTAAAGTAGGTACAGTAGAAGACAAGAGTCGCGGTACGGCACTAGGTAGTCTTCTCAAAAGCTTCCGGAGTGTACCTGTCTACTGGATTCCTGAGAATACAAGTTATTTGGAAAGAGTAGATCAGCATTTAAGCTGGTGAGTTCATAAGTATTTTAGTTCTGTTAAGTATACCCTAAGTTCTTTGAATAAGTTCACTAGTTTCTCCAGGAAATCCTATATTTCCTGAGGTGATTAACTGATAACCTCAATAGTTTCCCTCTGTAATTACTTAGTTTATACTGATTATATATAACCCAATATCGAATGGACAGTCAAATGGGTGTATCTGCCCTAAGCCCACAACCAAACAAGGAACAGGAAGTAAGGCGGAAGTCACACATTTCACTGTCAATCGGACATTTCTTATGTATAACTCTAATGTAATAACTATGGAATTATAGAATTAACCACTAAAGGTCTTTTATGTTATACTAGTTTACAAAGATTGAATGACTAAGTTTCATTTGATAAGTGGTTTAATCCCATAAACCGTTTCCTTTGTATAAGTGGTTTAATCCCATAAACCGTTTCATTTGTAAAAGTGGTTTAATCCCATAAACCGTTTCATTTGTAAAAGTGTTCTTAGTTATATATGTTCTATAGTAAAAACCTTAGTATTAATCCTGGAGAGTATTGTATTATCCATAATACTGTCTTGTGGTTTTAAATGTTCAAAACCAGAAGTACAATACTTGATTTCATGATACGTAGCTTTTACTGTAAGTAAAAACTACTGAAGGTATATCTGGACGGGATGTAATTAACCTTTCTTACTGTTATAAGAGAAGTATATTACTTTGTAATTCACTCGTTGTTTTTTCCATGTGAGTTCTATTAACCATACTAATATGACTGATATGCCTGCGGCGACGTTCTTCAGGCGTCAGAATGGAATGATATTTGACACCCTAGGCCTGCCGGCCAAACTGTAGCGAACAGTAGAGGTGCGGGATTGTCAGTCCCATATAGATCTATACACAAATTCACGCTCTCCCTACAAGAGATTCTGGCTAATAGTTCAGGACTTAAAAGGTCGTACTTAGATAAGTACACCGTGAAGGGTCTCACAAATTTATTGTTTCAACGAGATTTACGATGTATTATTATTACCCTGTGAATGCTAACTCTGGTACTTTGTATCGTACCCTTGGTTAATGCAAACCCGGTATGATGTATTATTACCTCGTGTTTGCTAACTCGGGTACTCTGTATAGTACCTTTGCTAAAGCAAACACGGCAGAATGTATTATTACCTCGTGTTTGCTAACTCGGGTACTCTGTATAGTACCTTTGCTAATGCAAACCCGACAGGATGTATTATTACCTCGTGTTTGCTAACTCGGGTACTCTGTATAGTACCTTTGCTAATGCAAACCCGACATTACCACGTGTTTGCTAACTCTGGTACTCTGTATAGTACCTTTGTTAATGCAAACCAGGTATGATGTATCTTTACTTCTTTAATATGTTGTTTGTATATTAAAGGTATTATACATATCTTGGTATAGTTGAATGAATTTTGGTAATTTCCTTGGAAAGTATACAGTCGTGAATCATACGTGTATATTTAGTTTTGAATCATAAATTATACCTATTATAATTTATATGTTCTATCTGATTAGCATGAATTCTCATGGATGATCACCTTTGCTCAGCCTGATACAAAGGTAATGATACTAAAAGGAGTAGCCTTTTAGACTCATATATGTATAATATATATATAATTAAGAAGGAAACGACCTTCGGACAAATAATACAACCTTAATTCCACATCCAAACAAGGAAAAGGAAATAAGATAATTCATTAGTCCTAAGCCCTTCAAGTCTTATTTATATATTTATACATATATAAACATGATTTTGACATTTATAATTTGAAATAGTTTATAAAACATTTTTCAAAGAATTTAACGGAGTTTACATGACTTTAAAGATTTAACATGGCTTTAAGTTATTTTGGAAGTATTTGGTAATTCTTAAAAGCATACGGAAAATCTTTGTGTGATTATTATCACATACAGTTATTAACACAATTTAATATTGTGTTAAACTTGTATTCCCCCCCAAAAAAGCATATAAAATCATTTAAAAAGGTATATTATAGGGGTATGAACTCACTTTGATAAGCGGTGATTCGGGCAGCGTTTCGTTTCCCGGAAAAGAGTTTGTTTGACGAAAAACTGGCTCAAAACGGGCAGAGTTTTGACAGGAGAGAGGATAAATTCTCGAGAATTTCGGGGCTCCAGGGCTTGCTTCAGGCTTTAGACACGATACCGGGGCCTTGGGGGGTCGTGAGAAAGTCGAGGGGGGTGAAAATGTGAATTTTGGGAAAATTTGGGGTGAAAAACTCTCCTTAGCCGAGGAGTCTCGCACCCTTTATATAGGGGTGCGAGGGTGCGGTCCGAAGGCGGTTCAACAGCCACCTGGCGAGGCGAGGAGGTGAGTCAGCAGCTACGTGGCAGCTCCTGCGAAGGCCACGTGCGAAGGCTAAGGCGGTGGAGATTTCGGACCCTGGTGCGAGGCACATGATTTCGGACAGGTGGAGGCTCCTAAGTGGGCCGAACTTCGGTCCAGTGGGGAAGGAGGTGATGACTTCGGACCAATCAGGAGGCGACACGCGAGGCTGCGGTCCAATGAGAAGCGAACACGTGGAGGCCTCGCATGCGAAGGGTGACGTGTCCGAAGATGACTCAGCGAAATTTCCCGGTTTTCAACATTTTCTTGATTTTTGTGCAAAAAACTTGTGAAAATCATAACTTTCGCATATGAGCTCCGTTTTTGGCGTTCTTTATATGCACGCATAGGTAAAATCATATTCTACGACTTTCGTTTAGACTTCGTCGGTTGGTTTTGACTTTATTTTTAATATTATTATTTTTAACAGACCGGGACATGAAATCCGTTAAAAATTCATAACTTCTTCATCCGACGTCCGTTTTCGTCTGTCTTTTTACTGTTGTGCTACTTTTAACGAGACCTTCGATTCTCATTTAAGCTGCGTCGGCTAAATATCGATCGATTTATATTGCGAATTTTTAGCTGTCTACTGCTAAAACCGAAACTTCGAAAAATCATAACTTCCTCATATGAAGTCAGATTTTTACGTTCTTTTTATGAACGTTCTCGGTTTAACATATTCTACAACTTTCATTTAGGTTGTTAAGGCTAAAAAGCCTTTTATCGAAAATTCGCTTTTTACATTGAGGAGTGTTTTGCCGGTTTTATCGCGGATTTTCGATTGGTCATAACTTCTTCGTTATAACTCGGATTTCAGTGTTCTTTATGTTTTTGGAAACCTTGTTACAAACTCTACCACTTGGTTCATCCCAATTACGATTATTGATCAATTTATTTTTGACCAAAATTTGACTGGTGTCACATTATGGAACTTGAAAAGTTTTTCATAAAAACCATATTAAACTCATAAGTTATGGAAACCAAAAGTTTTTGAATTCTTCAAAACTTGCCCTCAAGTTTTGGAATTTCTAAAGTCTCATACACACTTTAATTTTAGAATTTTTAAAGTTAAAGTTCAACCCTTATACTATTATAATATTATAGGTTTAATATTATATATATATATATATATATATATATATATATATATATATATATATATATATATATATATATATATATATATAAGAACAAAGTCAGTCTTACCGTTAGTAGGCCTCATTCACGAAGCCGGTCTATAAGGGGGGTATAAGGTTACTGCCTATAAAATGGCAGTATAATGGGTGTCCACTCTCACCCACCGCTTCCTTGACTGCTGGAGGGTCGTTAGCCGAACGGGTTTGACAGGACTCTAATTCTCCCTTCATTATAAGTATAATGATAAATATAAGGTAACTAAACCTTTTATAAATTCCCAATCTTAGTTACTTTAGGAAAATGTGAATTTGGTGCTAACCCATGAAATTACACTTTGCACTTTGTTTAAATCGTTAGTGGAGCGTGTGTGGTTAACCGACACACTAACCTGGATTTAACAAGGTAGGAAAAGGGTAACTTAATGTTTATCATAGGATCGGTGGAGCGCGTGTGGTTAACCGGCACATCGATTAAGTGATAAATATTAAGGGTACCAAGTATATTTGCATGGTTATTCACACCTTGTTTTGTGATCCTCGGCATCCCAGTTACAAAACTTGAGAGGGCACAATCGAGATTGAAACATGCCATTGAAAAGTTCAATGAATCTCAAAAGATCTAGGAGTTTCAAATCCAATTAAAACCTAATAAATTATTTCGTTTTTCATGGTGGAAATTGGTGAATCGTCATTCGCCTACCTTCAAATAGTTTATAGCTTGGATTACGACATCCCTCTTCCAAGTTATAAAATATTGTGTTGGGTCCTAGCCTTAATATTTCATATTGGGTGTTATATTAAGGAGTTAAATCAACTAACTTGAATATCTCCCATTTTAAATGTCTGGTTCAGACAACTATGATCTTTCCAAATCTCTTGGAACAAGCTTTCCTAATGAAGATGATGTCCCATGGTTGGATCATGGAAATCATACTTCAATTCCTCCACATCCTCCAATTATTCTCCCTAACCCACAAGTTGAAGGCCACTCAAGCCCTATTGGCAAGCAAGGTCTATGTGTGCTCACATCTTGGAGATGAAGTCACATATTGACAAGCCGGGAGTGTTGGGTGTCAAAGTCTTGAGAAAGTTGGTCCTTTGTAACAGACTATGACATGACCCTTAATGATCTTATCTATTTGTTTGGTGCTGCTGAATCATCTATGATTTGGAGTAGGGCTGTTCACTATTTGGATAAAACCGAATTATCCAATTGGACAATTTGGATTGGACTATTTGGTTCGGATATTCGGATTTTTGGATTGGATTCCACCAAAACCGAATTATTATTTTGGATTTCGGATTGGTTTTGGTTTATAAAATAAGAACCGAATAGTCCAAAAAAACCGAATAACAATTTATTATTTATTTATTTTTAATATATCTATATCTATTTAATAATTTTATAAATTACTTTGTTCCAAAAAGTTCAAAATGTTTCACCTAATAAAAAAAATTAATATGCATTTTCTCTCAAAAGTGTTTTATCTATTAAATATTAAATTATAATATAACTTCGTGGTAGTTGTATATAAATTATAAATTACAACTAAATAATTTGTTATTGCTTCTTTTATAAGAATTGGATAATATTATAATTATATATCATTTTAAAATGTTATGCCTTTTGAAAACCGAATTATAAAAACCGATCCAACCGAACTATAATTGGATCGGATCGGATCAGATTTGAATTTAGTTTGGACAATTCGGATCCATATTTTGAAAACCGAAATAAATTTTGATTTACTTAATTGGATCGGATCAAACCGATCCATCCAAACGAACACCCCTAATTTGGAGCACTGGTAAAGCAAATTTGATTAGAAGATCAACTTCCCAAACTTCCATGGACATTGACAATGGTAACATTGGGTATCCAGAAAAGCTTTCTCTTCCCAATGGAAAGGGATCGGTCATAGTCAAATCGGTTGACCAAATGGTAAAGAGAAAGGCTAAGTCTGAGATAGTCCCATGTACCATTACCAAAGAGTCCATATGGTTCTATTGCCAAAGGAAGGGGCATTGGTTGCGAAGCTGCCCTAACTACCTGAAAGATCTGAGAAAAGGTCAAGTCAAAAAGTTTGACTCTGCTTCAGGTAAGCCCACTATCTAACTCTATTAAGTTCCTTATTGATGATTCTTAATACAAATTGTGACTCGATTACATTTTGATGTTTGGCAGGATCAAGCAAAGGGAATGAAACTTAAAAAAAGAGTATGCTGAATCTGATCGCGAAGATGGATTTCGTTCGCATGGTTCGAAGATCGGATTCTTGAGCTACTACTTAGGAGTTATGATAGATTGAGTACACATTCTTGAGCTACTACTTAGGAGTTATGATAGATTGAGAACTTTCAGCTTTGGAAAATTAAGACTAATTCCTTATTCACATGTATATGTGAGTCAAGTGAAGAACTAAGGGATTGAGTACACATTCTTGTGCACTGGCCAACTCCACCACAAAAGATCGATAAGACTATTTGTCATGATTTACTAAAGTCTTTAGTAAATATGGTTATACTTACAAGTTTAAGTATAATTCTGAAGCATTGGAAAAGTTTCGATGTATGGCAGAAAGAATGAGAAGAATCAAATTAGGTAGAGAGATAAAAGTTTCTCAAATATGAAAAGATGGGAGAGTACTTTAGTATCATGTTTTGTGATCATCTTAATGATTAAGAAATCATATCATAATTAGTCCTCTAAGGACATCTTAGTGCATTCCTATGGCTAAGAAGAGGAATCTTGATATGTTGAAATGGTTAAATCAAGAAGATGAGTCATACTTCGTTCCAAAATAATTCTTAGAGTCATACTCCAAGATTGTAACTTGAGTGATATATCTTAAAGAAGGTTTATAACACTTGTCAAATGTAAGAGTAAAATTTGTTCTACTCTTGTACATTTGAAATTGGTAAGGTGTGATGTTTTGGATAAAACAAAGACCAACTAAGGCCAATTGTGTGAAGTGTTTGTCTTGATAAAGAATCCGCACTATCTCTTGAATATTTGCCAAGAGAGTCTTATATGTCAAGAGGACAGTGGGAGTCTTAAAGATCTTTAAAAAGCTTCAAGATCTAATCAAGAATAAAAACCTGTAGTTTATCACTAGCACACGACTTGAGGTTTATAAGCTATCGTGTTGACATATTCCTATTTCTGTGCCCATTCCAGTTGAAGTTGGCTTTGCATATGAGTTTTGAGAGTTCTCAATTGGTTTCATAACAACTTGGAAGCAATGGCTGGCCCTTGTGCTGCCAGGTGGCAAGAAGGTAAGACTGCACAAGTTCAGTCCATATGAGTTTGGATTTGTCACTAACCTTATCTTGTGATTATGGTTTTGAGAAATTCACATGGATAGGAACACATACACCATAAAATCTAAGTGTCATAAGGTTTCTCTCCTATTCATGAAAATGATGGTGAGGAAACGCTTTCACTAAGTAGATTTTAAGTAGATAATAATTGTGATATTTGCATTCTCAAAGTCATTAGTGGAGCGTGTGTGGTTAACCGACACACTAACATGGACTTGTGAGGAATGTCAAAGGTCTAAACAATTGAGACTATGATTACAACATCCATTTTCATAGTTTTGAAATTGTTTAGACACACATGTGTGCTATATAAGGAAAGGTGTATGATTTTGATAAAGTTTTATCAAAGCATCTCGTATCAGAAATCTGAACTTTGGTAAGAAAGTCAATAAAGTATTGATTTCTAGAAGTCCACCTGATTTCTGAGTACATGTCAAAGCTAGTGGGAGCATAAGTGTTATGCTAATAATCATCATGTTAGTGGGAGCATGATAATTATGATAAGTGTTGAAAGTTAGCAATGTTAATTATAGAAAAGAAAAGTTTCAATTGGGAAAAGTTGTTTTTCTATAATTAAGGGAGAGGAAATTGTACTTCATTTCAAATCTAAAAGCTTAGATCGTGAGATTTTAATCAAATTTAGTCAAGTATATATATGAATGTTATGTTGGAATGGTTCAACATAAGGAAATTCTATATATGGGAACATTATTTGCGTTCTAAAATTCGATTATGATTACGGAATCCCTTTTCATAATCTGAATTTTGAGAACATGGCAAATAAAAATAGAAATATTATAGCAAAAGACTGGTCTAGTATCATGTCTTTATGTGAGACATCATGAAGCGTGTCCCCTATGCTTCGGATATAGGATCGATTGCATGTTATATAATATTCATCTGTTCTAAATTTTTCCAAATGCCTAGAGCATTACGAGGGAAAAAGTACTAGAACTGGATATGACTAATTTGATTAAGCAATTGTCGAGAATAATCTAAGGTTTACCAAAGATTGGTTGCTCAGGGACAGTTGGAAGTATAGTGTTAATTTTGGAAGGACCATATTGACATATTCTGAAAAGAGGCAACTCTTGTTCAGAGGTGATAGTCAAAATGGGAATATGTAGATGTCTCCATAGGTGGAAGTTATTCAATATGTGTAAGATTAGAAACACTTAATGCAAGAAGGATGTTGAAAGCAATGTACTTTGAATATGAAACTTCGTTTCCATGGTGTTGATCTCCATTAGAATACTCTGTAATGTCTGTTGACAAGTCTTTGTGACTTTGTGCATAATCATTACAAGAGGATCAGTGCATATAAGTTTAAAATCTAACAGATTTCGGTAAATGGCAGGAATTTGGAATTATTGCATTTGCGGTAAGGATTTGGGACTGTGAAATGAGAATCATTGGAATTATGTTCAATCGATCTATTTCACAAAGTAAAGATCATAGACAAACTTAGTGTGCATACTTGGTGTATGGCATAACTAATGTTTGGACAAACATAATGTGCGTACTTGGTGTATGGCATGACTAGTGTTTAGAAAAACATAGTGTACATGCTTAGAGCATGGGACAAATATTTTTTTAATTCAAGTATTAAGTTGATAAATTTGAAACATTATACAATGAATAATGTGTAATCAATATGGTGATAAATAAAAGGCGGTCTATTTATATTCATAAGTTCTGAGACCATATTGGATTTGATTATTCTTGTGTTTCACTTTGCATGTTTTGACTTCCAGAATAACTAGGTCATTCTTCCCGAATGAATAAGTTATTCAAACCATCCACAGTCGATAATACGTTGGAAGTAGGTATTAAGGCAAGACTGTCATGAAGCTGACTTCTAGATGTCTAAGGTATTAGACATAGCAAGAGTTGCTACAACATTCATGAGTGCTCATAAGTTCTGAGTATTGGATTAAATCCAAGCTCATTTGACTCACTTCATGGATTTTATCACGAGTGATCATGAGACGATAATATCTTATATTCTTCAAACCTAGAGATATGAGTTGTTGACTATGAGTTGGTTATACATTGATTGTATGAAAACGCATTGGTAACTCGATGTTATAAAACGTGCCTTTGTGTATGATTCAACAAGCAGTAGAACATGCATATGAGTCGAAGTTTATCCATTCCTTTTACCCTTGAAGGGATAAAAGCGATATATGTGGGCCCCTCGATGATTTAGTGATGACACCCCGAAGTGCTTGGCCAAGCCTGGACTGATTTGATTTGTTCAATTAGTCGGTCGTCATAAATCAAAAATCAGGAAACAACAAATGGGCAGAGAGAATGATTATAATCCATGTCTCAGTCCATATGATATCTAAAATGGAGGAATATATGATCCCTTATCTAATGGACGCGTCATTAATTTGTTTAGAGTTCGACAACGGCTTTTAAGAGCTACGATTGCTAGTCGGGTTTTGGAGTCATACACAATAATAGTTTTAGACTTATCCAAGTGGGAGACTGTTGGATTAGTGTCTAAGCCCATAACTATAATTGGTATGTACTTGGCCCGATTTGGCATGGTCCATTTGGGTTGCATGGCATCGAAACAATTTGGATAGACTTTTGTGAGAAAAGGATATTTATGATTTGTTATATTATAAGTTCTAATATATTAATATGAAATCATATTATTTAATTAGTATTGATCAAGAATTAATTTGGAATTAATTTTGTGATCAAAAGGAGAATAATTAAATATATGGGGATTGATTGTGTAGATCATTCATTCTTATATATGTGGGCTTATGATCCATAGTTCTTCATGTTAGGCTAAACCCATGGAGTAACCTATGGATACTCCATGGAGGTTTTAACGCATGGAGCATGAAGAATATGGAAAGACATGAGTTACATGGTGTAACCCTAATAGCCACAATATATAAGGACCCCATGGCTCAAGAAATTGGCACTAAGGTATGTACACATGAGGGCTAGCCGATTTGAGCATAATAACTTCTCTCTCAAGTTATTCCAAGTTGTTGGTGGTGTTGTGTGAACCATTTGAGGTGTCACATTTGAGGCACTAGGCTCTTAAGCTCCATGGAATCAATCTACAACATCAAAAGGTATGTCATTCTACTAGATTCTTGTAGTATAGTTGCTTCATATTATGCTAGTTAGGATGAAACCTTGGAATATCAAATATTTGCATGTATAATAGAGAAAACATAGATCCAAGGTTTATAGGGTTGCATGTACACCATAGGAGTGTTATAATGCTCAAAACCCTTCAAGAAGCTCTCAAGAAGGTTCGCACTGACCTTCAAACAGACGATTCTACCTTTCAAACCTCAGTCTCCTCTCAGCTCAAGAAACTTCAAGAAGACTTGGCGGTTGAAAGTAAAATAATGGATGAGCTTGCTCTTAAAACAACAAGGGTCAAGGTGTTGTCTGCGAAGCTCACTCAAGACAAAAATGGTATCAACGAGCTTAAATCCGAACGAGTTGTGATGAAAAGTTGTGTTTCGGATGTTAATGCTTTACTTTCCAACTTGATTGAAGCACACAATCCTCTTCTCCCCCTCACCACTCGCATACACTTAGCTGAAAAACTTCGTCCTGCTGTGGCTATGCTAAACCGTTTGGAGGGTGTTTCGGCGTCTCCTGACCATCCAAAACAAGGGGGAGAAACTATGAAGCCTCCTACTGGTTCCCCTGGTAATGATGAGGGAAAGTCAAAAGAGAACGAACCGAAGGATAATGAAGCTTCGAGTTCGAAGGGAAAAGGCAAGGTTGGAGAGAGTGACGAAGAAGAAGAAGAAGAAAACGAGGCTGAAAAGTTAAAGCGAAAGGCTCATGATGAAGTGTTGAATGAGAACGCTCGCATAGCGAGAGAGGCTGAAGAGAAGGAATGGGAAGAACGTGAAGCCCAGGTTGCCCTACAAAGCCGAAAAACTTTATTTCAAGTGTGGACCATGCAACGAATCGTGAATGAAGCTATTGAATGCCCAAATATTCACTGGCTTGAACATGTTGCTTCGTTCAAGCTATAGAATACCGTTGATTCACAGTTTGACATGCCTCTCACTGCGAAGGCCTTCCTCTTCAGATGCTTTGAGCCAACTGTGAACACAGCTCCATGCAATGCGAAAGTTAACAAATCTTTGATGGAGTTCTATCTCAAGCATGGAAAGCCTCAGTACGAAACTTGGAGTGCTCAAAAGATCACAGATGTGAAAGTTATTGGGCCAATTGAGACAGGGAGTTTCGACAATGTCAAATTTAAAACAGCGAAAGGTTCGCAGAACGTTATACATGAATTCACTCTTGTTGATCTTCCTTGCCTCAACCCATACGACTGGATCGTTTTGTTGCACTTATTGTTAAAGGATGAGAAAAAGTATGAGCCGATTTTGGAGGATGTCAAGAGAATGTTGGCGTCATACGTTAATGAAGTTGCAAAGCTTGACATCGAGATCATTTCTACTCAAAAGTGAAAGCCAACTGTCCTTCCCCGGGGCGTAGCCAGTGATGTTAACAAGATGCAGTTGGGGAAGATTGACAGTGATAACTGGACTGTGATGTTTCATCGTGGTTCAGAAGAATGTGGTGATTTTTCGAAATGTCTTTTCGCCCTGCCTGACAAACATCTCTTCTCCACTTCATTCTTAAACTATATTTTGGAGATAATAGAGAATTGTCGAGCGAATGATACTGCTACAAAGAAGAATTTTAATGATATGATTCACTAGTACATCGCCTTTCACAACACTCTTCTTGTTGTGATGCCCAAGCTCTTCAATACTACGAAGAAGCCTCCAAAGTGAAAAGCCTCCTGCCTCAATTGACGCAAAGGGGGAGATTGTTGGGTATTAGTGTTACGTAATTGGGCTGTTTAGTTTAGTCCGTTTTTGTACTCGAGTTGGTCTTGTCCACCCGTTATTGATTCTTAGGGTTAGAGTATTTAAGGTGCATGCATGCACCGTGTTTTGGAACTTTGGCAATATTCTTGTAACCCTACACACGCCTCTATAGTAGCAATTTTTCATCGAGTTCTTCTGAGGATGTGGCTTATAATCATTCAACATATTTTGAATCATTGTCTTGTTCCTGTTCTTTGTTTGTTTTCTGTTTAAGAATCTAATCGATCTTTCAAGGATTTATATCCTAACAGACTTGTAAACAATAACTCATATGTCTCCGCTTCAAGAATATAAGATATTATCGTCTCAGAATTACTCATGATAAAATCTATGAAGTAATTCTATGAGCGTGGGTTTATCCAATACTCAAATTCTTATTTCAGGAGTACTCATGAACACTGCAGCAAACATTTGTAATGTCTAAGCACTTAGACAATCTACAGTCGGATTCATGACAATCTTAATTCACTACTTACTTCTAAAGTATGATTGACTGTGGATGTTTTGAATAATCTAATTATTCGAGAAGTAAAACATGCGAAGTGAAACACAAGAATAACCTAATCCAATATGGTCTCAAAACTTTTGAATATAAATCAAACACTTATTATTTAATCACCATATTAATTAGACCTCGTTCATTGTATAATGTTTCGACCAATCTACTAAATACTTGAATTAAAACATCTAAGCATGCACACCATGTTTATCTATGGTCCTTCCTTTGTGAAATAGATATATTGAACACATTTCCAATGATGCTTATTTCTCAATTCTAAATTCTTATAACATGTGTAAGTATACCAAATTCTTGCCATTACTAGAATGTGTTAGAGTCTAACCTTTCATGCAATGATCCTTTTGTAATGTCAAGGCTCCAAAGTCATAGAGACTTGGCCAATGATACTACAAACCATTCCACCGGAGATTGATTACAAAACAATTCCATGGAGATGAAGTCTAACATTCAAAGTACATTCCTTGAACATCCTTCTTGCATAAAAGTTTCTAACTAACATATAGATCTCAATATCCAACTCCCATAATGGAACATTTCCATATTTCCATATGACAATCCATTCTGATCAAGAATTATCTTAATATGAAATATGTCACGATGGTCCATCCAAATATTACCATACTTCCAACTGTCCACAAGCAACCAATCTTTAGCGAACCTCAGATCGTCCTTGACAGTTGTTTAATAACTTTAGTCATATCTCGATCTAGTCCTTTTTCCCTCTTAATGCCTTAAGCATTTGGAAAAATCTGAACGAGATAATATTATAGCATATGCAATCGATCCTATACCCGAAGCATATGTGATTCGATTCATGATGTCTTACATAAAGACATGATACTTGATAAGTCTCTAGCTATAATATTTCCATATATCAAATTTTCCCATGTTGAAACATTTCAACATGATATTCATATATGTTAACGAATAAGTTCCATTAAAACTTCAATCTAAACTTTTAGATTTGAAATGAAGTATTAGTATCCTCTCCCCTAGGTCTTTCTATAGCGAAACAATTTCCAAACTCTGAAACTTTGCAAATTTGTAACCTTTGTTTCCTATAAATATCATTACTAACTTGCAACACTCAATATAATAATCATGATACCACTAGCATAACATTTATATTCTTACTTGCATAACAATTATGCTCCCACTAGCTTTGACATGTACCCGAAAATCAGCTGGACTTCTAGAAATCAATACCTATTGACTTTGCTACCAAAGTTCAGATTTCTGATACGTAGTGCTTTGATAAGTATTTATCTAGACTTCTCAAGCTCATACACCTTTCATTAGATAGCTTATGTGCGTGTCTAAACCCTTTCAGAACTTATGGCAGAAAGTTCCGAATGTTCAAACTATTTGCCATTTCTCACAATTCGAACTATGAAAAGGGATGCCGTAATCATACTCAAATTTGAGAACGTAATTATCACAACTGCTAACTCTTGTGATATTAATCAACCCTTTAAAATCTACTAGTGAAAGCGTTTCCTCATAATCATTTTCATGAAGTAGAGAGAAACCTTTTGCCACTTAGATTTTACGGTGTATGTGTTCCTTTACATGTGAATTTTGTCATTTTCAACCACTATCATAAGACAAGGTTTATGAAAAATTCAAACTCATATGGACTGAACTTGCTTAATCTCAATTTCTTGCCATCCGGTAGCAAAAGGGCCTACCATTGCTTCTAAGTTATTGAGCAGCTCACCCATACTGATTAATGTACTTTCACTGACCAAGATGCTTTGCTTTATGAAATCAAATGAGATCTCATAGAACTCATATGCATAGTCATCTTAACTGGATTGGGCACAGAAATAAGAATATGTCAACACGATAGGTTATAAACCTTAGGTCGTGTGCTAGTGATAACTAAAAGGTTTATTATCTCTTGAAACTATTCGATACCTTAAGACTCCCACTGACCTCTTGATATATAAGATTCTATGTCAAGGAACATTCCTCGACAAACAAATATTCAAGAGTCAGTGTGAGTTCTTATCAAGAACTCACTTCATATAATTGGACTTAGCTGGTCTCTGTTTTTAGCCAAAATGTCACAACTACCAATTCCAAATGTGCAAGACTAAGAAAACATTTCTACTCCACATTTCATGAGGCATTATAAACCTTTTTAGAACATGTTACTCAATGTGCAACTTGAAGTAACTAGAGTATAACTCTAAAACTCGATTTTGGAACGAAGTATGACTCATCCTTTGATCGAACTATTTCAACAATCTCTGATTCCTCTTCTTAGTCATACAAATGTACTAAGATATACTTAGAGGATCAATTGTGATATGGTTCCATAATCATTATGATGATCATAAAACATGATACTAAAGTACTCTCCTTTCCTTTCAGATTGGAGAAACTTTTATCTTTCTGCCCAATTGATTCTTCTTATTCGTTATGCTATACTTTGAAACTTTTCAAGGTATCAGAATTATACTTAATCTTATAAGCATAACCATATTTACTGAACCAACAGCAAATCATGACGAATAGACTTTATCGTCCTTTGTGGAAGATCTAACCGGTCCATATCGATGTGTACTAGATCCTTTAGTCCTTCACTTGACTCACATATACATGTGAACAACGAATTAGTCTCAATTTGCCAAAGATCAAGATTCTCATACATCACACAATCAACAGTATGATTCCAAGTTTCCGTCCAATTGAAACTTGGGTGACGATAATCCTTCCTCACTTGGTAAATTATGACATTACCACAAGCGATATAAATAAGAATCAAATCCATTTTCAACATTGCTATTAATAGAAATATAAACACCAATTTTCATAAATGCCATTGCAAGTAATCATAAAGTAAATAAGATAAACCACAAAAAAAATTCATTTTATTGATAATGTGCAGGAAACTTGTCCTTACAATGAAAATACATATGAAAACTATGTTTGTAGATATTCTTAAATAATCTATCATAACTCCTAAGTAGCAGCTCCGAATCCTGATCATTGAACCATGTGATCGAAATCCATTTCTTCATATCAGAATCAGCCTACTCCTATTTTAAGCTTCCTTCTTTCTCTTCGATCCTAAAAAACATCAAAATGTGATTAACACATCATGTAATAAGAATCTATAAATAGGAACTTAACAGAGTTAGATAGTGGACGTACCTGAAGTAGAGTCATACAGTTTGACTTTACCATCTTTAAGATCTCTTAGGTAGTCTGGACAGCTTCACTTCCAATTCCCCTTCAATCGGCAATAGAGAGAGATTTTAGGAGTGACATGTGAAACTATCTCAGAATTGGCCTTTCTCTTATGGTCAAACTTTTTGACCTTGACCAATTTCTCTCCCTTAGGAGAAAAAATCATTTCTGGACTATCAACGTTGTCATTGCCTATGTCCATGGAAATTTGGGAGGTAGATCTTCCAATCAAATTTGTTTGACCAGTGTGCCAAAGCATTGCTGCTTCAGCAACAATGAGCAAATATGTCATATCAATAAGGGTCATATCGTGGTCTGTCATATAGTAGTCCTTAATGAACTGACTATATGACTCAGGAAGCGATTGGAGAACCAAGTCAACAACCAGCTTCCTTGGAAAAACGACACCCAACATTCCCAGTCTATCAATGTGCAACTTCATCTTCAAGACATGTGCACACACAAAACTTCCATCTCGGTGTTTGAATGCCAATAGGGCTTGAGTGACCTTGATCTTTTCAAGTCGACGAAAACGTGGGCCAGGGAGAATTATTTGAGGAGGTGGAGGAAAAGAAGTATGATTTCCAGTTCCACCAATGCACGAAGAAGGGAATAATCTTTCACCTCGATCGACACGTGGAAGATCATCTTCAAAAGTGTTGGGTCAAAATATGGTTTATACTTTGCTTTTCTAAGCATTTATTGTTTTTATTATTTGGGCCAAAAATAGTATAGGATTAATTGTAGCTTGGACCGAGCATTGGATTATTTGTATTTTGGGCTTGGCCTTAGGTCCATATATATATATATATATATATATATATATATATATATATATATATATATATATATATATATATAGGGTGAGGAGTGCATGTGAAGGATGAACACATAAATGAGGAGAGCTTAAGTGTGTGAAACTCAAGGTGTTCTAGAGAGAGAAAGAGAGAGAAAAGAGAGTGTGTGTAAGTGTGTGTGAATCTTGTATCCGGATCTTCATTCATATCAATACATACAAGATTCATCATCTTCTTCTTCTCCTTCTCTTCTATTTGATCTGACATCATCCGTTTGATTGGGATTCTGCACCATCAAACGGATCTGATTTATACACAAGCAGATTAGGGACTTACAATTGGTATCAGAGCTCGGATTGTATCACTCATCTTTGTCAGATCTGGAGCCGATTTGATCTTATTTTGGAAAGATTCTTGCGTTTTGGATAGATCTCTGAAAATTAGGGGGGGTTTGTTCTTCGCGTTTTTCATAAAAACGAGTTTTTGATCGAGTTTTGGAGCAAAAATGGTGAAAAACGTCGTTTTTTTCGCGATCTGAAGCTGTGTTTACGGTCTTTGAAGGGTTTACAGTCCGGAGTTTACGTCCGTAAACGTGTTTACGGTCGTCGGAGTTTACGGCCGGAAACAGTTTACGGTCGCCGGAGTTTATGGCCGTAAACGTGTTTACGGTCGCCGAAGTTTACGGTCGGCGGCTTGCGGCTCGGAGTATATGGCTCAGCGGTTTGCGGCTCGAACGTGTGTGGCTCGGCTTGGACGGCTAGGGAATTCAGCGTTCAGCAGCATTCAACGATTTTTTTTTCTCGTTCAGCGTTCATTTAAAAAGGGAAACGGATTTGGGGGTTGCCGGGGATCGAACCCGGGACCTCTGGTTGATCAAACACGCGTCTTACCAACTCCTCTAAGCTCCTCCTTGGTTCATCACTTCCGATTTTAATTCAAATACATTGCCATTCGCACCTACTTTCGCATTTTTGTCAATTTCAGCCCAAAATTGATTTTCTTTTAATTTTAAATTCCTTTTTCATCCAAAAAATTTTAGTTTTTAAATTTTGAATTTTATTTTTGATTTTTTACTTAAAATTTTGACTTTGACTTTTAAAATTTGACCTTTGACTTTAAACTTTGACTTTCTCATTTAACTTTTAAATTTTCAAATTTAGCTTTTCGGTTTGACTTTTAAGTTTGACTTTTCAAGTTTGACTTTTGAGTTTGACTTTTTAAATTTGACTTTTAAGGTTGACTTTTGAGGTTTATAGTCAAAGGGCATTTTTTTTTGGGTTTGACTTTTAAGTTCTAGTTGTGCTTTAAATGGTTTTTGAGGTCTACAAGGGAATTGAAGACATGAAAGAGAGTCGTCAGGATATGTTACGACAAAATTTCAACATGTTCGATTATATCCCTGGAGAAACCCTGGAAGCTCAGTTGCAGCGATTTACTACACTTACTTCTGAGATGAGTATAGCTGGGATTTTCTTGACTAAATCTGAGATAAACAAAAAGCTGCTGAATTCACTTCCGAAATCATGGGATATGAACGTGGCGGTCATCAAGAAGACAAAAGATCTCAATCGTCTTAGTCTTGCTGATATAATTAAAGAACTTGACGCTTTGAATTGTCGAAAAACAATGAGTTCCGCAAACCTTCCGGTCAATGAAGTTCCATGTTCTCAATCATGTGAAGTTTCATGTTCTCAATCATGTGAAGCTACAATTAAACTTCTTCGTGAACATAATGATTTATTAAAAAGAGAAGTTGAGGACCTGAGATATGAAAGATATCAACTCAGGAAAGGACAGAAACCCCTGAAGGCCCAGTTAGAAACAAAAATAAAGGATTTTAAGAGAATTCAGACAGAATACAGTGAAAAATGTGAACTTTATGACTATATTAAGAGACAACTTGATGCTGTAACCGAAGAACTTGACGCTTTGAAAATTAAGTGTGGAAAAACATATGTTAGTTTCAAAAATTATACTGCGTCAAGTAAGACAGTCGAGTCCTTATTTGAAACCCAATTAAGATTCAAAGATAATCAAAACAAGGGTCTAGGGTATGATAGTGTTCCTCCACCTTTCAATCATAACTACACATCCATCCCTACGACACAGGAAGAAATTGACAGGGAGGCAAATCTTCAATATGGCAAACCAGCTGGTTTCGTTTCAGGAGGTATTCAGGTTGAAAATTCTAATGCTTCTACTTCATGTGCAGGTAAAGTAGCAGAAGATGAGAACAAGGATAAAAACATTGAACAAACCAACATCTCCTTGAACTCTGAATCTGTTGCTTCGAACTCAGCTGTTTCTGATCAACCTGCTGTTGAGAAATACAGGCCACCAATTCCAGTGAAACAGAGTGCCTGTTGTAATTGTGCTTGTGGGAAAAATAAGAGACAAGGCAAGGACACGCCACCAGGGGCAGGAAGAAACAATTTCCCAGTGAAGAAAAAGACTTGTTTTCACTGTGGAACACCTGGACACATTGCCAGAAATTGTCTTAATCGCACATACGTTCCCTTCTATGCACAAGGCTGGCAGAACGCGCCAAGAGGGAGATACTTCAAAAGAAACCCCTCAAGGTCACGTTCAGACCATGGTGACTGGAACGCGCAGAAGGCCAAGAATCAAACCTACAAGGCCAAGAATCCAACTCCCAAGGGCAAGAAGGGAATGTCGGCCAAGAAGCCCAATCCAAGAGATGCTCCAGTGAAACAAAGACCGGTTAGGTCAAAGTCATCTCAACGGCCGACATCAAGATCAAAAGCAAGTACTGAGCCACCCATCAGATCGAAAAAGAAATGGGTTAAACCCAACTACAAATGGGTTCCAAAGGCTCACTCGCCCAAATTTTCTAATGACTCTAATATTTCTACATCTTCTGTTTGTGATAAACAGGACATGTCGTGGGAGAATGTATCTTGCGTAGACGACAAAGGTCGACCCAGTTTCAAAATGGACTGGGTTCCAAAGACCAACTGATCCCACTCTGTGTCGGAGCAGCTATGGAGGCATATCATTAGACTTCGGTTTGTTGGTAGTGGCTATTCCTGGCACATGATAAGAGACATCTCTCAACTGTACAACACTCAGAACATTGTTTGGGAGTATGTGTCCTTTGCGGAAGAGATCACAAACGGGGTTAGTGCTTAATGACATGAAGAATTTTCGGATCTGTTCTGAGATTACGCGTGCTGTTCTTAGACCTTCTGGATGCAAATTCAATCGGTGACTTACGGTTTGAGTTTTCCTCTCTATACTCCTGAGTTTTTCTTAAGCTGATTCACTTTAAAGACTAATTTTTGTTTTAGTATAGTTTAAATTTGTGCATTTACTTTCGTTTCTCTCCTATGCACAAATTTAGGGGGAGAAATAAAAACAAAACAAAAATTAGAAAATTTTAAAAAATCCAAAAACATTAGAAAATCATAAAATCAAAAAAAAATATGTTGGTTATGGAATGTGCTTGAGGGAGATGTTTAGGGAAGTGATATAATCATGTGATAACAGGCAATCTGAATCTGTGTAAGGGACTGAATCTGAATTGTCTAGGCTCTGTGTTCGATGCGCTGGTAGGCACGAGAGATTAAAATGGACTTGACTAGGCTTGGTGAACTTAAGGAATCTAGAGACTTGAAAAATATTGACCTAGATAGATCCATTTAGCCTGACAATACGACGCTCAGATAGGTTGAGCCGGGAGATATACATGATAATCCACCGGTCACATTAAAGTTATCCGTATCTAGAACTGTGGTTTAACTCTTCCTCGATGTACGGATTTTGTCCTTAATTCCGGTATTGATGGGGCGACTGGGGAATTCCGATAAAGTAGGTCTGTAGAAAATTATTTTCTTGCTTTCCTTCTGTTAGTCATATGTTGCCTCCTCTGCGTGATTGAAATACATCCGACCTGGACTGCAACATATGCAACTCTATTTCTATGCATCTTCTATCTATGCAATTCTTCCTGCCTGTTAGCCATATACTGTCTCCTTTGCGTGATTGAAATACATCCGACCTGGTACACAGCATATGCATCATTCTTTTTCTCAATCCCTCTAAAACTTCAGTTAGTCATATGTTTCACCCTCTGCGTGATTGGAAGAGATCCAACCTGGGTGTATAGCATATGCATTCTAAATCTGACCTCTCTCATAATAATTGTCTGCTCACCTAAAGTAAAGAGTACTTTGGAAGTTACTGATTATTGGGGTATGTCAGGAAGCGGGAAACATGTTCTAGTACATTTAAAATTGAACAATCACTAGGTTGTCTGTAGATCTCGCTGCTCAATTTAGGTGGACAACAATATCTTTGGTCGTCGTCAGCTGAATGGTCCTTTAGGAATATTATCTAGGAACATAGGGTCACATTGTCTTGTCACTTATAGTATGTCCTAATTTTGTCACAATCTCTCGTGTTTAAGTGGACCACAATACCGGCGATCGACCAGACAAAGACGTGAAGATAAAAGGTACTGATAAACGGATAAAGGCTGTCTAAAAACTTTGATCCCAAATCACTCTTAAAGTTAGATATCATTTTTATTTTTGTTAAATTTGTTCATAGTTTTCTTCTAATTTAAATATTAGGGGAGAATTAAAAATTTTAAAAACTAAACAAAAATCAGAAAATAAATAAATCCAAAAATAGTGTTATTTCTGTTTTATTTCTTTTTCAGAAAATATGAAAAATCCAAAAAATATTGTGTGCTAATTTTCTCTTTTAGTTTTGTTTTGTCTTGAATAGTGAATTCAGGTAAAGATGAAACTCGTGGAGTTTGTGTCGAAGATTTCTGAGCCAAGGCTTCATCCGTGATTATCGAAGAATTCTCATTCGAAGGAGCAAAAAATGAAGATTATTCTTTCGACATTCAATCTTTCAACCCTAGTAGCAAGGTCAAGCAATTGAAGATTATGTGACAGATTGCATTGAAGCCTCCTCAATCAATCTGCTGCTATCTTGAACCTGCTGAAGTGATCCAGAAGATTTGTTCTCTCTGATGTTCTCTCTAAAGATTCTCAAGCTGAAAGCGCTATCTCTCAAGAATCAGTACAAGAAGTCTCCTCACCCAATGTGCGTTCAATGTCAAATTCTGAAGAAATGCCCAACTGCTCAAGATGAAGTCGATTATTGAAGATTCATCATGTCCATCTTGAAGCTGTGAAGAATTCGAAGATTAAAGCTGAAGCCAAAGCTCCCAATGAAGATTATCAAGAAAGCCAGCTACTTTTTAGGGGGAGCTTGTTGGGTCATTTAAGAAAAGAAAAGAAAGCTATAAACCAAGGGGGAGATTGTTGGGTCAAAAATATGGTTTATACTTTGCTTTTCTAAGCATTTATTGTTTTTATTATTTGGGCCAAAAATAGTATAGGATTAATTGTAGCTTGGACCGAACATTGGATTATTTGTATTTTGGGCTTGGCCTTAGGTCCATATATATATAGGGTGAGGAGTGCATGTGAAGGATGAACACATAAAGGAGGAGAGCTTAAGTGTGTGAAACTCAAGGTGTTCTAGAGAGAGAAAGAGAGAGAAAAGAGAGTGTGTGTAAGTGTGTGTGAATCTTATATCCGGATCTTCATTCATATCAATACATACAAGATTCATCATCTTCTTCTTCTCCTTCTCTTCTATTTGATCTGACATCATCCGTTTGATTGGGATTCCGCACCATCAAACGGATCTGATTGATACACAAGCAGATTAGGGACTTACAAAAAGGAAATCCTTTTCCAAAGGAATGAGGAAGAGCATAGTTATCTGAACTCGACATCTATAAAGGGAGAAAATTCAAGTTAGTTGATTAAAGTCCTTAACATAACACCCAAATGAAATACTAAGGCTAAGACCCAACACAATATTTCACTATTCGGAAGAGGGATGCTGTAATCCAATTGCAAATTATTTGAAGGTAGGTAAATGAGGATTTACCAATTCCACCATGAAAACAAAATTTTAAACGAATTAGGTTTTAAATGAAATTCCTAAATTCTTTTTAGATTAATTGAACTTTTCAATGACATGTTTAATCTCGATTATTCCCTTCAAGTTTGTGACTGGGATACTGAGGATCACAAACAAGGTGTGAATAAGCATGCAAATTAGCTTGGTACTCTCGATGTCATTTATCATCCATTTAATGTGTCGGTTAACCATATACGCTCCATTAATCAACGATAGTTTACGAGAAACCCATTGCCAACAATATAAGTCCCATATTAGTGTGTCTGTTAACCACACACGCTCCACTAACAACCAATAAGGTGCAATATGCAATTTGATGGGAATTTATATAAAATGGTTTAGTTACTTTTTATTTTCATTATACTTATTAATGAGATTTAACGTCCTATCAAACACGTTCGGCTAACGACCCTCCACTAGTCAAGGGAGCGATGGGTAAGAATGGATACCTAATGGCGGTCATTTTACAAGCCGCTTCCTTAAACAGCCCTTATAGACCAGCTTCGTGAATGAGGTCTACTAACGGTAAGACTGACTTTTCTTATACATATATATATATATATATATATATATATATATATATATATATATATATATATATATATATAATTAAACTTTTAATTTTATATAGTATAAGGGTGTATTTTAAACTTTTAAAATACTAAGGTTTAGTCTTTTAATAAATGAAACTTTTAATTTAATTAAATTTAAACCTATCTATGAATTTATCAATTGTCTTTTAATTAAACACTTAATTAATTTATTAATAAAATCCATGAGGGTGTATTTTCCAACTATTCAAAATACTAGAGTTCTTCCATTTAAATTTCCAAAATTAAAACTTTTAATTTCAAATTTAAACTATAAAACCAAAGGGTGTATTTTTAAAACTTTTTAAAAATACTAGGTTAAATTTCAAATCAAAATAATCTTTTAATTTTGATAAGGATACGATGTTATCTTTCAGAAAATTCGATTTTAGGCTTTTAAAACGAATTTTGGCAATTATCCTAATCAAAACCTGATCTGAAAATCGTAAAATTAGGAAACTGACGAGTCAACTCGTCGAGTTGGACATTGAAATCGTCGAGTTTATCCAATGCGTCAAGTTCTTCATTGAACTCGTCGAGTTCCAGCATCAGACAGCCAAAAACGATTTTGTGCTACTTTGGACAACTCATTATTGCATCAAATCAATTGAAAAACATCCTAGGCTCTGTTACCACTGATGGGTTTTGAGCATATCTGCATTCCTATGTGATCATGCAACCCTAATTGCTTTGGATCTAAATTTTTCACTAATTGAACATAGAAATTGAATACCAAAGCAATAACCCTATAACTAGCATACAATTTCGATTTTCATTTATAAATTAGGGTTAGAAGATTACCTTACTTGTTATGTGTTGGGTCTAGTAGGGTTGCGTCCTTGGGCTTGGTCATTAGCCCAATTTTGTTATCCGGTTTGGGCCTGTCCAACCGTGCTTATTATATTAGGGTATAGTATTTAAGGTGCATTGATGCATCCTTTATTGGTAGGACTTTAATTATTATTCTGATCATTGTACTACAAACCCTAGCTCGCCTCTACAGTGGAAGTTCTTCATCGAGCTCTGCTGAGGCGTGACTACATTTGAATCATTAAGCATTACTTGATTCTATATTGTGTTTATTGTGTTTGTTTGCTTTTATTGTTTAGCCTGTTGAAGATCTAATCGATCTAAGAGTTTTTCAACTCATCAATTGGTATCAGAGCAGGAGACTGTGTAATTCATACACATCTCTTCTGTTGAAGAAGATCTTAGGGTTTTCCGCTTTGATTGATATTGTTAGAGCCGTCATTTGCTATTGACGTAGTTCTTTAAGTATTCGATCTTACCCTAACGTTATTTACAAGTCTGATCTTAAACATGTTTTTGAATAAACATCATCATGTCCATGGATGATTCTCAGTAAAACCCAATCAATATCTCCAACAGCATAGGATCGACGACAAGGATTCCTATATTGTACACTCAGGATTATGAGGTCTGGACGCATCACTTTGAAGACTACGTGATTGGCTCAAAAGACAATGTATACTTGATCTGGGAGGCAATTACTGTAGCTCGATTCGCTCACTCAAGCACTTCAAGAATTGTTAAAACTCAAAAGGAGTACAATCAACTCGTTAATGATGTGAAAGACATTCCCCAAGATGAGAAGGAAAAGTTTCAGTGCAACATCAAAGCTTTACGAATGATTGGGTTTGCTTTACAATCGGACACGTTTCGGTTGGTAAGCTCATGCACAACGACAAAATAAATATGGGACAGATTGAAGGAATTGTATTCTACGGATGAAGATCTTGAGCATTCAATCCAACCATTGTTGCTCTCAGAATTTGGTGACTTTAAGCAGAAGCCTGAAGAGAAGCTTATTCAAACCTTCGATCGCTTCAATCATCTCCTTAGTAAGATGATAAAGCATGGGATTGAAAGGAAAGTCATTGAACAGAAGGTGACATTCATGAATGACCTTAGACCCGAATGGATGGCTGTGGTGTCCACTGTGAAGGCACATGAACAATTCAAGACTTATTCTCTAGCAAAACTGGTGGGAATATTAAAATCACATGAGAGTGCCGTAACTAAAGAAGCGAATGTGGTTTCTGGCATGGGTTCCTTGGCCCTAATCTCCAAAGGAAAGAATGTTGCTGAAGAAGAAGAAGATTTGGATCTTTCTGAATATGATCTAACAAGTGAAGAGTATGCTTTAATGGTGTCAAATCCCAAGAAGTTCATCAAAAGAAGGTTCCCAACAAATAAGAACCGAAACTGGCAAGGTAGCTACAGTGCCGAGAAAGCGAAGGAGGAACCGAAGAGTGTTTCTCAGACCGAAGAACCAAAGAAGGAAGTAAAACTTGGAGGTGACTCGGGCATTAATTGTCACTACTGCGGAGGCAAAAATCACTTCGCCAAAGATTGTATGCTGAGAAAGATGTCAGAAAACAATGAAGATGAGGACGAGGAAGCTAACCTCACACGACGATTAGAAGAAATCAAGAAGAAGAAAGCTGGATCTAATAACACTATGAATGCTCTTATTGTACAGGGAAATATTGTTGACGATGAGTTCGGAGGTGTTGAATTTTGGTCCACTGATTCAGAAGATGAAGAAGTGAGGAAGCCTACTCATGGCAGGGCTTTGTTGGTGAAAGAAGAGGACGTTGCAGGAAAGTGTCTAATGGTGACTTCTGGGGTGTCACAAATGAGAGGCTATACCACTGATGGGGGACTGGATGAAGCAAAGGAGCGAGAAGACAGGTGTTTTGCAGCGAAACCTGTCAATGAGCAGATCAACGAATGCAATGAGTTGATCAAGAAGGTACAATCTATTCTTGCTTCCTTACAAATTCCCATCACAAACTATGAAAAATAACTAAATGGATTAAAATCTAAATTTTCTAGTATAAGTGGTAGTTTAAATCAAACTCGCGTCACAAACTCTAACCTAACTGATCAAATAAGCAGGGTATCATCGAAGAGTGAGGAGAGGCGTATGTGGATTGAGCAGAAGGAGAAGGAGTTGATTAGGTCTAGGGATGAAACAATTTATTTGCAAAGAGATAATTTAAAGCTTTTAAAACAACGAAATGTTTTTTGTTTAATTGCTAAACGATTATATTCCAACATTACTCAATTGCATCTTGATTGTGAAATAGGGAAGAAGATACATCGTATGATTTTACCCTTCCTTGAGTTAAAGGAGGATGAAATCGATGCCGATGCATATAACTGTGAAAACGTTGTTTCTTCTGATGATATTTCTCCCGCTTACAAAATTGGTCTTGACAAAATAGAGTCCTTCATAAAGTCAAAAGACCATAAGGACATGCTCAAAAATTTGTTGGATGAAAATGACAAATTAAAAATCAAAACCAAAACTGTACATAAATTTGACTCTTTGAATGCCAAGTTGAGTTCAGAAAATAAAATTGATATTGAAAACACTTTTGAATTCAATGAGGATGATGATATGAGTGTAATATATGTGGAAGATGAGGTTGACTGTTCCGAATTTGTCAAGAGCAAACCCGAAACCAACAAAAATCTTATTTCTGAAAATTCCGTTGAGTTCCCTCGTTTATCCAAAGAAAAGACCAAAGTCCTCAAAGAAAAAGCTGTTGTATATCAAAAGGTCCAAACGACTCCAGATCAAGTTTACAAAGTTCATGGAGTTACTCAGCAACAGACAGCCGAACTGACAGCATTAGTAGCAGAAGATAATGCTGATGGCTGTGATGAGTTTTTCTGGTCAGCATCGATTGATAACGCCGATGAAACAGAAGGTCTATCTAAGAAAACATCATGGAGAGTAAAAGGAAGGTATGTGGCAGAACCACTTAATGATCCTACACGCTTTGATGTGCCCAGCACAAGTGGTACCAAAATTCCTTCAGGTGAACCGGTCATGGTGTCTAGCGAAACCTCTTCACTAAAGAGCGAGCCTCATGCTCAAAGACCAAAGAAAAAGGCCAACATCCACAAAAATCCAAAACAGGTGTCAGACCAAAAACATCAACGAAATTTGAGGTACAAGAAGAATCTCACTGAAAGAAAACAGTTCTGGCAATCTCAAAACCCTAATTACGTTCGCTATGAAAAGCCTTCTAAGTCAAAGGAGGAAGGAAAAGCAAACTCCACTTCTCGTGCTCAACATGATGAAAACAGCCGAAAGAAGAGTTTCGGTCCTCAGAATCAAAACAACCGAAAACAGAGTTTCGGTCCACACAGGCACAGCAACCAAACAAGAAGTTTCGGTCCTCAAGATGAGAGAAACCAAAAGGGTGGTTTCGGTTCTAGACCAACCAGTGAGAGGAACCGAAGGGAAAGTAGTTTCGGCTCTCAACCATGTAAGAGCAATGACCGAAAGTTTAACTCTGATCCCAAATATCATCTCTCTCGTTCTCACTATCACTCACAGAATGATCGAAAGGGAAAAGGAAAGCTCTCTCCAGAAAACGCAAAGAAGACGTCGTTTAAACCTGATTTTGAGAACCGAAAGTCTGCCAACGTCAAATTCTCAAATTCAAAAACTCCACCTAAAGTACTTAAATCAGATAAAATCAAAGTTTTCACCTTAAAAAGAAAAGATGAAACAACCTTAATAAAAAGAACCTTTTTAGTTGATGTTTCTCTTACAATTCCCTGTTCTGTAAAAGGCTCACTAGGACCCAAGAAACTTTGGGTTCCTAAATCTGCTTAATTTTTGCAGGTTATACGTGACGAGCAGTTTGACGATGAATGATACATAGACAGTGGCTGCTCACGTCACATAACAGGAAGAAGGGAAGAGCTGAGAGAGTTTTGGTCCCTTACAAATGGTGGTAGTGTCAAGTATGGTAATAATTCTTTTGGCACGATTAAAGCTTATGGTATGATCACCAATGGCGATTTCTCGATACGAAAAGTGGCGTACGTTGAAGGTTTACAACACAACCTTATCAGTGTTTCTCAACTAGTGGTTGGTACCGGGTTAAAAGTTTCATTCGATGACGATGGTTCAGAGATTATTGAAAAGAAGACGAACAATATTCTGCTGAAATCGAAGCGAAAAGGAGAGATGTACCCTCTGAATCTCAATCCCATACGAGGGAAACCAACAATCTGCTTACTAACGAAGGCCCATTCAAACGAAAGCTGGCTTTGGCACCGAAAACTCTCCCATCTCAATTTTAAAGACATCAACAAACTGGTGCTTGGGGATCATGTTCGAGGTCTTCCTGTTCTGAAGTTCGAAAAAGAACACATGTGTGCTGCATGTGAAATGGGAAAGAAAAGTCGACAGAGTCATCCTTCTCGAGTCAACACAAAAGTTATTGAAACACTTGAATTACTTCAAATTGATTTATGTGGTCCATCTTCAATCGAAAGCATTGGCGGTAACAAGTATATACTTGTCATAGTGGATGACTTCTCTCGGTTTACTTGGGTGTTCTTTTTGAAACAGAAATCAGAGGCCACTCCCAAACTTAAACTTTTTATCAAGCAGATAGAAGTTCAACTGTGAAAGGTAGTTCGCAACATAAGAAGCGACAACGGGTTGGAGTTCAAGAACAAAGACTTTGAAGATTTTCTTGCAGAGAAGGGAACAACTCACAACTTCTCGGCTCCGTATACTCCACAACAGAATGGAATTGTCAAAAGGCAAAACCGATCTTTATGTGAAGCAGCCCGAACCATGCTGAGCTTCGCTTATCTACCTCTATATTTATGGGCTGATGCCATAGCTGCTGCGTGTTTTACACAGAACAGATCTTATCTCAACAAACGTTTCTCCATCACTCCCTATGAGATCTTGAACAACCGAAAGCCTAATGTAAAGTTTTTCCATGTGTTCGGTTCATGATGCTTCATCTTCAATTCAAAGGAGCACCGAAACAAGTTTGATGTGAAAGCAGACGAAGGGATCTTTCTGGGTTATTCCTTAACCTCCAAAGCATATAGGGTTCTCAACAAGCGTTCAAAGAAAATAGAGGAGACCTATTATGTTACCTTTGATGATAACTACGTCAAGAAACTGAAGATAACCGAAGGCTCTGTGGAGGAAATATTTCCAATCTCTGGTCAAGTTACGGTACCCATTTCAAATCTTTTTGAGCAGTACATGCTGCTATTTGATGAACCAGAAAAGGCTATTCTCTCTGAATCTGAAGCTGCAGACAATAAGGTAGATAACTTGAAGAAGATAATCGATGATGCTGCGATGAAAATGGCAGAAGAACAACCGGTAACAACCGAACAGTCAGACACAAGCGAACCTCCAAAAGATAGTTCTCATATTCAGGAGGAGGGTTCGTCTTTTCAACATAACCAAGATTCACCATTCCAGGGGTAGATCTCATCATCATTCATTCCAACCAAAAGTCGAGTCCATGGGGAGAATTCTGAGCCTGAAACTGAGGAAGTATCATCATTCGAGGGGGAGAATGCGAATTCAAACGACGATGATATTCAGTCAGAATTTGAAGAAGAAGTGAATGCCGAACTGGATCCCTCATATGATCCTAATTACCCTCCTCTCACCAAATGGACCAAAGATCATCCACAAACACAAATTATTGGTGATTCGACAGAAAAGGTTCTCACACGATCACAACTGAAAGCGAAACAAACTGCACTTTTCTCTAAAGTGGAATTCTGCATGTTTAATTCATTCGTCTCCAAAGTCGAACCAAAGTAGATCAAGACTGCACTCGATCATTCTGATTGGGTACAGGCAATGCAGGACGAACTCAATGAGTTCGAGCGAAATAAAGTGTGGAGACTGATTCCAACACCAAAGGATGCTTCCGTGGTTGGATTAAAGTGGGGTTTCAGGAACAAGATGGATAAGGAAGGAAATGTGATACGCAACAAGGCAAGATTGGTTGTGAAAGGTTACTGTCAAGAAGAAGGCATAGACTACGAAGAGACCTTCGCTCCAGTAGCAAGGCTAGAATCAGTTCGTATTTTTCTCGCCTATGCTGCACACAAGAACTTTGAAGTATTCCAAATGGATGTGAAGTGTGCCTTCCTAAATGGAGAACTGGAAGAGACGGTGTATGAAGAGCAACCACCGGGTTTCGTGAACGAGATGTATCCAGATCACTGCTACATTCTGGACAAGGCAGTCTATGGTCTCAAACAAGCACCAAGGGCATGGTATGAAACTCTAACTAGATTTCTCAAAATGTATAAGTTTAAACAAGGTTCGGTTGACCTAACCTTCTTTCGTAAGAAAGAAGGTGACCACCTTATGATCGTTCAGATTTACATTGATGATATCATCTTCGGTTCCACAAATCCTAGCTTAACAGCTGAATTTAGGAAGTTGATGGAGACTAAATTTGAAATGAGCTCAATGGGTCCTATTAAATTTTTCCTTGGCTTGAATATAAGGCAGGAACCCGAAGGCATTTTCATTAATCAAGAGGCTTACACGAAGACCTTGCTCGCTCAAAGAGTGCAATTAGGATTTGTCATAACCCAATGCAACACTCAAAGACGAAACACATAGCACTGAGGTATCACTTTATCAAAGATCATGTGGAAGATGGTAACGTTGAAATTCATTTCGTAAGAACCACTGATCAATTGGCTGACATCTTTACTAAGGTCTTGCCTGAAGCAAGTTTTAATAAAATCCTACAAGGCTTAGGAATGATGGAAGTTGAATCTGTACCGAAATCTCTTTTGTCTCAATAAAGTTGGAAGCGAAATAGAGCGAACGCTCGGTCCATTTCGGGTTCGGTTCTTCCGGGAACCGAAATGAACCGAACGCTCGGCCTATTTCGGGTTCAGTCTCACCGGGCTCGGTTCACCTCTCATCTCCAAATGATGGTTTCGGTTGTATAGTATGTATACTCTTTTCTCGCAATTTATTTTATGTTTTTCCTTTTATTTTCATAAAATTCATAAGTATTTTTCTTTCTGTTTTAATTCTTTTTCAGAAAATCTTGTAAAATCCAAAAATATTTTTCTTTTCTGTTTTAAGAAGAGTAAGGTAGCTCATGATATATATAAATCTTGTCTTCCCAATCAGGCTGTCAAATTCACTCTAATCATGAGCTACCTTACTCTTCTTAAATTGAGTTAAGAGTTTTTCTGCTTAGTCTATCTTTTATAGCAGAGGTACATTCGGTTCTTTAACCACCTCCTATTTATTCTCCATCATACTTCATCTCATAAATGTAACCCTTGAGACTCTCAGCATTACCACTGAGGTTTACGATTACACAACTTCTGTGTTAATGATCTTGGTTTCGTGCCACTACGTGCCAAGTGAAACCCAAAATTCAAAACCTTTAAAGCATTAACGGTGAACAATTAAATGTTCTAGATTTCACCCTTTGAATTAACGAAACCACTTTTATGAAAGTACCCTGAAATCTCCTTTTATTTTTGAGAGATCCTTATGAAAATGTCTTTCACCAAGACTTTTCTTCCCAAGGGATCCAGTTTATTTTTTTTGAGGTTTCTAATTAACAATTATCAACAAGTCACTGAATATGTTCCAAACCTACTTGTTTAACAGGCCACATCGGTCTCACAAGTACTTCGTTCTATTTCGGTCTTATATCAAGTATCGAAAACCAGAATTGAAGCGAAAGCCACCCTTAATAGCCTTATATATAAAAGATGCCTTTCAATGCTTCTCAACAAGTACTTGATCGTAATTCAACGGGAATCCAAACAAGCATTTTGAAGTCTCTCTTGACTTTGAAGGAAGAGATTCGTGCCCATGATCCACTGCTTTATGTCTTAAATGACATCACAAATTCCCACAAATAGTTTGATTTATTTCTTTATCTTTGACACTATCTTGCACGAAAATCTTGCATTTTCCAAAAGTCTTGTTTGGTTATTCATAAGCTATTCATAAATATATAGCTTCGGTTCCTAACGATGTAATGCAGTTATTTCCAAACGAAGGGATGCGTCGGTATAAAGCCTTTGGTACTTATGGTAATAAAGATTCGATTAAAGGTTCAAGCGCTGACTCAGCAGGAAGTCTAATCGATTGGTGATTTGGAAAGAGGATAAGTATGGAAGGCGCGTGAATTTGAATCGTTACCTAATCATGCGTCATCAGCTGTTTTATCGGAGTTGCTAGTTGTCCAATCACGCCTTTTTAGGCTTCGTTTCCCAAATTAATGGAATCATTGCTCACGATTTTTCTCTCTCTTCAAAATCGTATATAAGGGATTGATTTCTGTGGGATTCTTCTCTACCACACTTCACCTCTCTCAAGCAAAAGAAGGCGATTTGGTATTCACTGTTCATCTTCTTCTTCACCAAGCTTCAACAATGGCAGAATCTTCCTCCGTTCAAGAAACCACTGCACACTCCACTCTTCTCGCAATCAAGCCCAACCAGAACTTGTTGATCGATCTTACACCGTTCCTCTACGATACTTACATGTATCAAGTGGTGGAATGTCTAAAGTATTCCCCACTCATCAAAGATCTATCAACGGTGGAAGTCGTTCCAATGGCATGCCTCTCTCAAATCTATTCCACTGCTACGTACGACAAAGGTGCGGAGAAGATTTACTTCGACATCCTCAACCAGAAGGCTTCAATTTCCAAGAGCCGATTTTGCTCGTTGCTAGGGCTCACTTATGACGAATCCATGATGAATCCTGATTCCATCTCCACAAGTCAGCTTTTCTCGATGTTCTACAACATGGGGTACATTGAAACCCTAACTACTGTGACCAAGTTCAAGAAATCATGCCTTCCTCCTCAATGGAATGGCCTTTTCACCCTTCTCTTCAAAGGACTTTCCGAACGAAGTGCAAGATCTGATGGTGCTAGCAAGTCTTTCATGACTCTGCTTTATGGGTTGTACCATGGTGTCAACTTTGATTATGGTTCGGTTTTGTGGCTTCAACTTGTCCAAAGTCTGTCATCTGCTTCTCGCCACACAAAAATTTCATGTGCCCGGTTTTGGACCATTATCACTCAATGGATTATGGATCGTTATCATGTTCCTATCATGGCAGACTCACTGATCTCCTCCATTGCTACATTTCATACCACAAACATCATTGTCTCTCATCCGTCGAAGTTTATCTTCGTTGGCTCAATTCCTGAGTCAATGTATGCTTGTGTGTCCCCTGCGAGCAAGCTTATTCAGGAGTACAAGAAGCTCCCCTCTTCTGGTCCAAGGGAACTTACTCCTGAAACGTTAAAATATATTGAGGAAGCAGACAAACCTGCTAAGCGGGGCAAGAAGCAAGAAGCGAAAAAGGGGGATAAAGGAGGTCAAGTATCAAAGGTTCAGACTCCAAAGAAGCGAAAGTCTGAGAAGGCAACACCTTCCCAGCCCAAGCAGAAGAAGGTCAAGAAACCTTCTCGGAAGCTTATTCTTCAATCATCAAGCGACTCCGACTCCGAGTACGTGCCTACTGGTCATCAACCTCCCATTCCTAGCGAATATGAGAGCGAAAGCTCAGATGATGAAGGTTTGGCTCATGGTGGTACACCACCTTGTTCGCCTACACCAGAGGTACATGTTCGCTCCCAAGCACCTTCTCCTCCGCCTGTTTCCATTCCTATTTCCTTACCTCACATTTTCCCTATCATCACATCACAACCTTCCTCTACCATTCCCATTCCTACACCTATTTTCTATGAAGCTACAACCACAACCACCACTGGAGTTCAGACCAACGTATCTGATACGGAGGTTCGTACTTCAGCACCCAAAATCGCTGTTACTACCAAACCTCCATCACCTACCCAATCGACAGAGACCAATACCGTTCTTGGTGGTGAAAATGTTGATTATGACACCTTTTACTACAGTCCCTACAGGGTGCAAAGTGACAATGATGATGATGCCCCTGTCACCAAGCGCCATCTCAAGGAGCTGAATGAGAAGCTAGATAAGCTGATGGCCTCCTCCTCTACCCAGGATTCCTCTTCTGAGTCTGCTTTACAAGGCTTGATGGCCACCTGGGTCAAGGAACACGAAGCTTCCATCACCAAAGCCACTTCCGCTATTGATGCTTCAACAAAAGTTTGCACGGAGGCGACCGAAAAAGTCGATAAACTAATTTCTAATGCAAACATTTTCCTTGAATCTTTATAGGGCGCTACAGAGCAGACTGCTACCAAGGTCAATGCCTCGGTTCAGACCCTCACTCAATCTCTTCAACAAGAGAAAGAGCTATTTGAGGTGTTTCGCAAGAACCTCACCTCTGATCACATCAAATATCAAGCTTCTGTCTCTGAACGTTTGGATCAACTTCAGGCAGATCTTGCCTTGGAAAACAAAGTGATGGATGAACTTGCTCTGAGGACCACTCAACTTAAAACCCAGACTCTCAAGCTTAATCAAGCGAACAAGGATCTTGAAGCACTACGTTCGGAGCGGTCTGTGGTTAAAAACTCTGTTGGTAATGTTCACTCTATTCTCCTTCATCTTCTTGAAGCCTACGATTCCGTTCTTACCATCTCGGTTCAACGTCATTTGGCTGACAAGTTACGGTCTGCTCTGTATATTCTAAGCCAGATAGAGGGTGTTCCGGAGTCCGTTGTCTCTCCGCAACAAGGGGGAGAAGAGCCAAAGTCTTCATCTCAACCACCGAAACCACATCAACCGAACCATCAACAACCGAAACCGAAACCACAACAACCGAAGGTGGTTACTGAACCGAATCGGAAAGAAGCTTCAGGTTCGGGCATGCAGGATAAGGGAAAAGGAGTTGCTGATGATATTGATGACGAGGATGATGTTGTTATTGAAGAAACGGTTCCTAAACCAAGTCCTCTCAAAGCCAAGCCCACTGCTCAAGAGATTAAGGAAAAAGTCACTGATGCCCTTAATAAGGAGAATGAGAAGAGAGAAGTGAATCTGCTTAACCAGAGGAAATCCATGTTTCCTCTGTGGACATTGGAAAGGCTACAAAAGGAGGTTATTGAAACTCCAAGTTCACATTGGCTGGAGCCTGTTCTTTCATTTCATGTCGAGAATTCTAAAGATTCTCAATTTGACATGTCAATCACTTGTAGAGCCTTCATCTTTCACTGCTTCGAGTCTGTAGTGGCGGTTCCTTCTCCTGACCCGAAGGTTGATCAAGACTTGCTTGAATATTATCATGAATTTTCTCAACCTCAGTACCTTACCTGGAGTAACAAGAAGATCACAACAATTAAGGTGCTGAAACCTACTGCAGCAGGGAAGTTCATTAACATCAAGTTCAATGTGACCCGAGGATCAGATGGTTCTGTCCATATGATTTCCCTTGCTGATCTGCCAAATCTAAATCCACACGATTGGATTCTTCTGCACAATATCCTACTCTCCAATCAGAAAGAATATGAGCCCATCATTGATCACATCAAGCGTATGCTAGTGTGTTACATTCATGAAGTGGCGAAGATGGATCAGGAGATTGCCACTGCTATACGCAAGAGACCCTTAATCAAGCCTGTTGGGAAGGTTGGTGACACTAAGCTGATGGTGAAGGGAAAAATTGATCCACAGTCTCACACTGTCATGTTTCTTAGAGGCGAAGGTCAAAATGCTTATTTGCTATGGCTGACAAACATCTATTCTCCAATTCCTGTTTGGAGCACATTCTTGAGCTTACCCATGGGTGTGATCAAAATAGTGAAGCAGACAAGAAGCTGTTCTCAGATATGCTTCGGTGGTATATGGCTTTTAGACAAACTCTTCTTGCCATAATTCCAAAATTGTTCAAGGTTGTGAAGCGAACTCCTCAACTTCCACCGAAGTGAAGTCTCGCCCCATTTGACGCAAAAGGGGAGATTGTTGGGTCTAGTAGGGTTGCGTCCTTGGGCTCGGTCCTTAGCTGTTGGGTCAAAAATATGGTTTATACTTTGCTTTTCTAAGCATTTATTGTTTTTATTATTTGGGCCAAAAATAGTATAGGATTAATTGTAGCTTGGACCGAGCATTGGATTATTTGTATTTTGGGCTTGGCCTTAGGTCCATATATATATATATATATATATATATATATATATATATATATATATATATATATATATATATATATATATATATATATATATATAGGGTGAGGGGTGCATGTGAAGGATGAACACATAATATAGAGGAGCTTAAGTGTGTGCATTTGAAGGTGTTCTAGAGAGAGAAAAGAGAGTGTGTGTTAGTGTGTGTGAATCTTGTATCCGGATCTTCATTCATATCAATACATACAAGATTCATCATCTTCTTCTTCTCCTTCTCTTCTATCATTGATCTGACATCATCCGTTTGATTGGGATTCTGCACCATCAAACGGATTTGATTGATACACAAGCATTTTAGGGACTTACAATTGGTATCAGAGCTTGGTTGTATCAATCAATTTTTGTCAGATCTGAAGCTTATTTGATCTTATTTTTGAAATTTTTTTGCGTTTTTGGATAGATCTCTGAAAATTAGGGGGGGTTTGTTCTTCGCGTTTTTCATAAAAAGGGGTTTTTGATCGAGTTTTGGAGCTTCAAAGTCGAAAAAACGCTGTTTTTGGTCGTAACCAGCGAGGGGGTGGTGGCGTTTATGGTCAGCAGCTAGGGTTTCCGAGTTTACGGGCCGGAGTTTACGGTCCGAGGTGTACGGTCCGAGGCCTCGGAGTTTACGGCTCGCACGTGTACGGCTTGGGTTTACGGTCAGCAGCAGTTTCCGGTTCGCACCAGGTCCTCGCATCGCGTCGTCGGTCTTCGCACCTCGCATCGCTTCGCACCTCGCCTCGTTCAGGAGCCTCGGTCTCGCGCCTCGCACCTCGTCCTCGCAAGCAGCAGCCTCGCCTTCGCATCTAAAAAATAGGAAACATATTTGGGAGTGCCGGGAATATAACCCGAGTCCTCAGGTTCATAAGCAGCACGCCTTACCAGTTGAACCAACCAGCAACTTGTTACAAGCGTTTCGATTTTAACTTAAAACCACTCCCAGCCGCACCAAATTTCGCATTTTAACACATTTAACCCAAAAAATCAATTTCCTTTAATTTTAAATTACATTTTCAACCCAAAAATTTTAGTTTTTAATTTTTGACTTTTGTTTTTGACTTTTTACTTAAAATTTTGACTTTGACTTTTAAAGTTTGACCTTTGATTTTAAACTTTGACTTTCTCATTTAACTTTTAAATTTTCAAATTTAGCTTTTCGGTTTGACTTTTCAAGTTTGACTTTTGAGTTTGACTCTTTAAATTTGACTTTTAAGGTTGACTTTTGAATTTTTAGTCAAAGATTTAAAAATAAATAAATAAAATATATATATATATATATATATATATATATATATATATATATATATATATATATATATATATATATATATATATAATTAAATAAAACAAAAAAAATGAGTTCCGAATCCATTCCGGTAAATAAAGTTTCATGTACTCCAGCTTGTGAAACTACGATTAAATTTCTTCGGGAACAAATTGATTTATTAAAAAGAGAAGTTGAGGACCTGAGATATGAAGGATATCAACTCAAGAAAGGACAGAAACCCCTTAAGGCCCAATTAGAAACAAAAATAAAGGACTTTAAGAGAATTCAACAAGAATACAGTGAAAAATGTGAAAATTATGATTATATCAAAAGACTGAATGATGAATTAACTACTGAGCTTGATACATTAAAGAGACAATTTGATACTGCAAATTTTGATTTTAGAAAATTTGATGGATCAAGCGAGGTAGTTGCCAACATGATTGATCATTGCATGCAGTTCAAACGAAACCAGCAAAAGGGTTTAGGATACGATAATGTACCTCCTCCTTTTAATCATACATATCAGTATCAACCTTTGTCCAAAGAGGAGATTGCCAACGAACCATTCATGGTTTATGGCAAGCCATCTGGTTTTGTTTAAGGAGGATTTATTAATGTTGAAAGTACTAACGTTTCTACTTCCCCTGCAGATCAATCCTTAGATCAGTCAAAGCACAAAGTTGAAGGATCTGTTTCTGATAACAAAACTGAGCCTGAACCTGATGTTTCTGTTTCGAATGAAAACTCTATTGTTTCTGATGTTAAAATTGATGATACATCTTGTGATGCTTCTGCATCGGATCATGTTGAGTTAAATTTTTTTGACATATTTGATTATTTGTTTGAAAATACCGATGTTCCTGTTTCTAGCATATCTACTTCATGTGCAGGTAAAGTAGCAGAAGATGAGAACAAGGAGAAAACCATTGAACAAACCAACATCTCCTTGAGCTCTGAATCTGTTGCTTCGAACTCAGCTGCTTCTGATCAACCTGCTGTTGAGAAATACAGGCCACCAATTCTAGTGAAACAGAGTGCCTGTTGTAACTGTGCGTGTGGGAAAAGCAAGAAACAAGGCAAGGTTACGCCACCAAGGGCAGGAAGAAACAACTTCCCAGTGAAGAAAAAGACTTGTTTTCACTATGGAACACCTGGACACATTGCCAGAAGTTGTCCTAATCGGGCATACGTTCCCTACTATACACAAGGGTGGCAGAACGCGCCAAGAGGGAGATTTTCCAAAAGAAACCCCTCAAGGTCACGTTCAGACAATGATGACTGGAATGCGCAGAAGAGCAATAATCAAACTCCAAAGGACAAGAATCAAAATCCCAAAGTCAAGAAGGAAATGCCGGCCAAGAAGCCCAATCCAAGAGATGCTCCAGTGAAACAAAGACCGGTTAGGTTAAAGTCATCTCAACGGCCAACATCAAGATCAAAAGCAAGTACCGAGGCACCCATCAGATCGAAAAAGAAATGGGTTAAACCCAACTACAAATGGGTACCAAAGGTTCAGTCTCCCAAATCACCTAATGGTTCTAATATTTCTACATCTTCTGTTTGTGATAAACAGGATATGTCATGGGAGAGAGTACCCTGCAATGATGACAAAGGTCGACCCAGTTTCAAAATGGACTGGGTTCCAAAGACCAACTGATCCCGCTCTGTGTCGGAGCAGCTATGGAGGCATATCATCAGACTTCGGTTTGTTGGTAGTGGCTGTTCCAGGCACATGATAGGGGACATCTCTCAACTGTACAACATTCATAACTTTGTTTGGGAGTATGTGTCCTTTGCGGAAAGGAAGAAAGGAAGAGATCATAAATGGGGTTAGTGCTTAATGACATGAAGAATTTTCGGATCTGTTATGAGATTACGCGTGCTGTTCTCAGACCTTCTGGATGCAAATTCAATCGGTGACTTACGGTTTGAGCTTTCTTCTCTATACTCCTGAGTTTTTCTTAAGCTGATTCGCTTTAAAGACTAATTTTTGTTTTAGGATAGTTTAAATTTGCGCATTTACTTTCGTTTCTCTCCTATGCACAAATTTAGGGGGAGAAATAAAAACAAAACAAAAATTAGAAATGTTTAAAAAATCCAAAAACATTAGAAAATCAGAAAATCAAAAATATGTTGCTGATAGTTTTTGTTTGTAGATGATGTTTTGGGAAGTGATATAATCAAGTGGTAACAGGCAATCTGAGTCTGCGTAACATACCCAAAGTTGAAGGGTGTATGCTCTGGGTTTGATGCGTTGGTAGGCACGAAAGATTCTAAATGGACATGACTAGGCAGAGTTGAACTTAAGAAATTCATAGACTTGACAAATCTTGACCTAGTTAGATCCGTTTAGCCTGACAATACGACGCTTGGATAGGTTGAGCAGGGAGATATATATGGGAATCTACTGGTCACATTAAAAGAACTTGTATTTAGAACCGTGGATTAACTTTTCCTCGATGTGCGGATCTGTCCTTAATTCCGGTATTGATGGGGTGACTGGTGAATTCCGATAAATTAGGTCTGTAGAAAATTGTTTTCTCTCTATCTGTCTGTTAGTCATATGTTGCCCCCTCTGCGTGATTGAAATACATCCGACCTGGACTGTAACATATGCAACTCTATTTCTCTGCATCATCTATCTATGTAATTCTTTCTATCTGTTAGCCATATACTGTCTCCTTTGTGTGACTCACAATCCGACCTGGTACACAGTATATGCACCATTCTACTTCTCAGTCCCTCTAAAACTTCAGTTAGACATATGTTTCACCCTCTGCGTGGATCAGACCTGGTTGTATAACATATGCATTCTAAATCTATCTTCTCTCTTAATAATTGTCTGCTCACCCGATGTAAGGAGTATTCTGGAAGCTCTTGATTACTGGAGCATATCAGGAAGCGGGAACCATGTTCTAGTACAATTAAAAAAAATTGAACACTCACAGATTGTCTATAGATCTCGCTGCTCAATTTAGGTGGACAACAATATCCCTGGTCGTCGTCAGCTGAATGGTCCTTAAGGAATATTATCTAGGAACTTAGGATCACATTGTCTTGTCACTTGTAGTATGTCCTAATTTTGTCACAATCTCTCGTGTTTAAGTGGGCCACAATACCGGCGATTGACTAGATCTATTCATGAAGGGAGAGGTACTGATAAACGGATAAAGGCTGTCTAAAAACTTTGATCCCAAATCACTCTTAAAGTTAGATATCATTTTTATTTTTGTTAAATTTGTTCATAGTTTTCTTCTAATTTAAATATTAGGGGAGAATTAAAAATTTTGAAAACCAAACAAAAATAAAAAAAAAATTAAAAATCCAAAAATATTTTTGTTTCTGTTTTATTTTTTCAGAAAATATAAAAAAAATCCAAAAATATTGTGTGCTAAGTTTTCTTTTAGTTTTGTTTTCGTCTTAAAAGCGAATCCAGATGTAGATGAGACTCATGGAGACTGAATCGAAGATTTCTGAGCCAAGGCTTCATCCGTGATCATCGAAGAATTCTCATTCGAAGGAGCAAGAAATGAAGATTATTCTTTCGACATTCAATCTTTCAACCCCAGAAGCAAGGTGAAGCTGAAATTGAAGATTATGTGACGAATTGCATTGAAGCCTCCTCAATCAGTCTGGTGCTATCTTGAACCTGCTGAAGTGATCCATAAGATTAGTTATCTCTGTTATTCTCTCTGAAGATTCTGAAGATGAAAGTGCCATCTTTCAAGAATCAGCACGTCAAGCCTCCTCACCCAATGTGCGTTCAATGTCAAATCTTGAAGAAATGCCCAACTGCTCAAGATGAAGTCATTCATTGAAGATTCATCAAGTTCATCTTGAAGTTGTGAAGAATTTGAAGATTAAAGTTGAAGCCAAAGCTCCCAATGAAGATTAACAAGAAAAGCCAGCTACTTTTTAGGGGGAGCTTGTTGGGTCATTTAAGAAAAGAAAAGAAAGCTATAAACCAAGGGGGAGATTGTTGGGTTAAAAATATGGTTTATACTTTGCTTTTCTAAGCATTTATTGTTTTTATTATTTGGGCCAAAAATAGTATAGGATTAATTGTAGCTTGGACCGAGCATTGGATTATTTGTATTTTGGGCTTGGCCTTAGGTCCATATATATATATATATATATATATATATATATATATATATATATATATATATATATATATATATATATATATATATATATATATATATATATATATATATATATATATATATATATATATATATATATAGGGTGAGGGGTGCATGTGAAGGATGAACATATAGAATAGAGGAGCTTAAGTGTGTGCATTTGAAGGAGTTCTAGAGAGAGAAAAGAGAGTGTGTGTTAGTGTGTGTGAATCTTGTATCCGGATCTTCATTTATATCAATACATACAAGATTCATCATCTTCTTCTTCTCCTTCTCTTCTATCATTTATCTGACATCATCCGTTTGATTGGGATTCCGCACCATCAAACGGATTTGATTGATACACAAGCATTTTAGGGACTTACATTAGCCCAGTTTTGTTATCCGGTTTGGGCCTGTACAAACGTGCTTGTTATATTAGGGTTTAGTATTTAAGGTGCATGGATGCATCCTTTGTTGGTAGGACTTTAATTATTATTCTGATCATTGTACTACAAACCCTAACTCGCCTCTACAGTGGAAGTTCTTCATCGAGCTCTGCTGAGGCGTGACTACATTTGAATCATTAAGCATTACTTGATTCGATATCGTGTTTATTGTGTTTGTTTGCTTTTATTGTTTAGCCTGTTGAAGATCTAATAGATCTAAGAGTTTTTCAACTCATCATTATGCAGTAATAACAAGACAAATTTGAAGATCCTTGACTCTTGAAAGCTTAGTTCCTCAAGTGTTGCACCTCTAATGGAATCACAAACACCCAATGCAAGAGGATGAGAGGAGAGACAAGGAAATTTCGTCCAAGGTTAGGAACACACACATAGGGCCGGAATTCTAATGCTTGGGAGGGTTTATATAGCTGAGGGCTGCTAGGGTTTTTAGGTGTAAACGTTAATTTCCAGCTTAAGGCTTAAGCAGCCCATGGACTTCTTACCAGTAGGCCTTGGACGAAATCTATAGGGCCTCCCTATAGGATTTCGTCCACTCCTAATTAAGGAGTCCATCAACTCAGTTTTGCAACTATCAATGATTTCCAAAACAACCCTTCCATTATTAATTAGTTCCTTTAATCCCAAAATTAATATCCAATTAATTTATAATTAATTGCTAATTAATAATATGATTTCCAAATAATATATTAATCTTATAATATATTAATAAAATCATTTTGAGTACCAATTTATTATTTCAAATAATAAACTTCTACTGTCTCTCCACTGTTCATCCTGTCATGTTGCATGAGTGAAGGCAACACAAAAGGACCATGCTACTATCAAATCAATTACATACCAATTATAGTTATGGGCTTAGACACCTAATCCAACAATCATCTCGCATGTAGTCTGATCCATAACTCGGTATTCAGATTTAACACTTGACCGTGAAACGACATTATATTTCTTACTTTTCCATGAAACTAGATTCCCTCCAACAAACACATAATAACCTGTAGTAGATTGCCTAGTTGTAGGATCCCCATTTTAGTCGGCATTAGTGATCCCTTCGATGACATGATGATCAAGATTTGTATAAAAGATGCCATGACCAGGAGCACCCTTTAGGTACTTCAAAATATGACTAACAACATCCCAATGAGTGGTTCGTGGAGATGACATAAACTAATTTACAACACTTACTGGAAAAGCAATGTCTGAACGTGTAATCGTTAGGTAGGTTAATTTTCTTATAATTCTTCTGTATTTATCTGGTTTCTCAAGTGGATCTCCTTCTTCTACTTTCAATTTCATATTTGGAACCATTGGAGACTCGCAAGGTTTTGTTTCAATCATCCTCGAATCCTTCAAAATATGCAAGCGATATTTTCGCTGAGACAAACAGACCCCTTTTCGAGTACGAGATACTTCAATTCCCAAAAAATCTTTTAAAGGTCCTAGGTATTTTGTTTGAAACCGAGATGCAAGGAAATCTATCATCTTCTTGATCCCAATTCCATCACTCCCAATAATCACAATGTCATCAACATATACCACTAACAGAATGCATCCGGAAGACGATGAAGCAAAGAACACCTAATGATCATAAGAGCTTATTCGTAAGCCAAACTGTGTCACCACAACACTAAACTATCCAAACCAAGACCAATGGGATTACTTTAAAGCATATAGTGATTTATGTAATTTACAAACTCTACCATACTCCCCCCTGAACAACAAACCCAAGTGGTTGATCTATATATATATATATATATATATATATATATATATATATATATATATATATATATATATATATATATATATATATATATATATATATATATATATACTTCTTCATGTAAATCACCATGCAAAAAGGCATTCTTCACATTCAGTTGATAATATGCCCAATCATAAGTAGCAGCTAATGAAATGAATAACCAGATGGAAGATACCTAAGGTATAGGAGAAAATGTCTCAGAGTAGTCTACCCCATAAGTCTAAGCATATCCTTTAGCAAGCAAGCGTGTCTTTAGACGAGCTACAAATCCGTTTGGATTAACTTTCACAATGAATACCCATTTGCAACCTATTGCCTTTTTACTCGCAGGTAAGTCTACCAAATCCCATGTATTATCATGATCGAGAGCATTGATCTCATCAATCATAGCATACCGCCATCCAGAATGGTTCAAAGCTTCACCAACCGTTTTAGGAATAGATATATTATCAAGTGTAGAGATTATCGTGCGTGAAGTTGAAGATAGTTTACCATAAGAAACAAAAGAGAATATAGGGTAAGTATATGAACACTTCCCTTTCCTTAAGGCAATGGGGACATCAAGGTCAGGATCCTGTTTATTGGAAGATGGTGGATCACTCGTATCATGAGGATCATCAGTACTTGGACTTGTAGGGGAAGATGGTATCATATAGGGAGTTGTTGTAGGTTGTCGTTGCCTATTATACACATGAATTACTGGTGGTCTCGCAGGCTCTGATGGCTGCTCAGAGTTGGATGGAATGGGAGACTCTACAGTCGAGTCAGAAACATGTATATAGTATACACCAACAAATCATAATTGTCTACTTGATCATTGTTGCTGTCACAAAAAAGGAACTTTCTCTAGAAAACTAACATCTCGTGAACTGATATAACGGGTGAGTGTAGGAGAAAAACACCTATAACCTTTCTGAAGGCGAGAATATCCAAGGAAAACACACTTGAGGGACTTTGGATCTAGTTTGTTGATCTGAGGTCGAGAATCCCGAACAAAACAACTAAAACCAAATATCTTTGATTCAACAGGGAATATGTGTTTATTAGGAAACATAACAGAAAATGGAATATCACCACCAAGAACTACAGATAGCATACGGTTGATGAGAAAACAGGCAGTAGAGACTGCATCAACCCAAAATGTTTTTGGAACGGTCATCTGAAATAATAGTGCTCGACCTACTTTAAGAAGGTGACGATTTTTTCGTTCAACAACACCATTTTTGGCAGGTGTATCAACACAAGAAGATTCATGGATAATACCTTGTTGAAGCATGTATGATCAAAATATTTCAGAGGTATATTATTTTGTATTATCACTATGCAAAGTTTTCACTGACACTAAATTGTGTTTTAATCTCAACAACAAATGAACAAAAATGGATGAACCTCAAAGTGATTTTTCATCAAATACAACCAAGCAACACAGGAATAATCACCCACAAAAGTCACAAAATACTTGAACCTGGTTTTAGAAGTAATGGGACAAGGACCCCATACATCAGAGTGAACCAATTCAAATAGGGATGCAACCCGTTTATAAGCTCTAGGGCTCAAGTGAACATGTTGATGTTTAGCAAATTGACAGGATTCGCAATTAAGGGATGATAAACGACTAAATTGGGGATATAATTTCTTCAAACTTTGAAGAGATGGGTGACCTAAATGACAATGTAATTCATATGGATATAATGACATCAATCCTACTCGAGATTTCGGGACCTCGGGTTCAAATACATAAAGTCCACCGGATTCACGTCCTCTACCAATTATTTGATTTGTTGAAAGATCTTGAAAAACACAATAATCAACGGAAAATGTGACACTACAATTCAATCCATGAGTAATTTTACTGACTGCTATCAAGTTAAACGAGAAATTAGGGAGGCTCAACACAGAAGATAATGAAATAGATAGGACAAGATCAACTGTGCCAGATCCTAGAACTTGAGGGTAGACCCATCAGCAATGGTAACGTGGGATGTTGATGTATGAGTATGGAAATCAGACAGAAGATGATGATTACCTGTCATGAGATCTGAAGCACATGAATCGATAATCCATTTAGTAGAGTTGTCCGTCTCAGCAAAAGCAGCCACCGATGAATGTAAATTTCCATATCCAAAAAAAAACAAGCATTCTCTTTCGTAGATATAGTAATAGTAACAGAATCAAAACCAGAAGTAGAACCAGAAGCAGGTATTCCATGCATAATATCAGAACCATAACCAAAAATAGGAATTTCTTAACAATCCATAATCATTTTCTAATCTCCCCAAGGATCACGGTAGAACTCCACATGGTGTTGGCAAACGAACCAATGCACTCACAGGGTGCCCAAATTGGAAAAAACTCAAAAGTAGAACAATCACAGGGTACCCTAATCAGAAAACTCAGAAGTGAAACGATACCTAAGTCTCGATCAACAGTAGCATGAATAGTATCATATGCACAGTAATCATGAATAGTGATGATGAACAGTAACCGTGAATATTATGATGAACAGTAACATGAATAGTCTCGTGAATAGTAGGTTTGCAGCCACCGACCGGTGCTTAACACAAAAAACCCTCCAACCCTAAACCTCGCTCTGATATCATGTAAACAAGAAGAAATTGAATGTGAAAAATACTTTATTTATTGTCTACTTTACAATGAAGCGGTACAAAACTATAAATAGAAGCACGATCTCTATAAAAAGGAAACCCTGCGGGCCCATGGGCTAGCTAGGCCAAAACCAATATATGTAATATTTACATTCTAACAAGACCAAATTAACCGTAGTCACATAGATCATGGAACGCTCTGGTACGGGAACGTGGATCAGGAACGCATTTAGCTAGGTTGGACGTATAGGGTACGAGGAGGGGTAGGTTCATTTCAGTATGTCTTATATGTCCTGGTACGGTGAACCAAAGAATCCGATACAGTGTACCCATGCTCAAAATACAGTTCCAACAACAATTGATCTAGATTATAACACACTAGCACCTTCAAATCAGATTGTAACATAGTAAAACTTTAAATAAGATATTACATTCCAACAACTAACACTTCAAAAGTCAAACCATTAAAATTGAAACAAAATCCCAAAAAACAGTAACACTTTGAAAAAAAACAAGAAATTAACACTTTAAAAAACTTAAAATTAATCTATTCTTTGCTTCTTTCCATTTGTATTTGTATCACCATCATCTCCATCTAAGTTCTCCCAATGAAAGTCTTCATATCTTGTAGTTGGCTCTTCCAAATTTGTATTTTCTAGATTTATATCCCGTTTTTTAATTGGACCCGCTTCATAATTTTCAGAATAACATGACTGGAGTCGAATATTTGAGTGGATAAAAACCAACTTATCTGCCATTTTACTGTTTAATTGATTTCTTTTCACACTATGAATATAAGAGTAGGTACACCAGTTTCTTTTGGCTGAGGAGCTGCTAATGGATTGTGAAAGAACTTTTTTGGCAACTTCAGCTAATTTTGGAGTTTCTAAATCATAAATTGACCACCAATTAATCACATCAATGGTCATCACATCCATTTGAGTTGTTTTCATTGAATAAAGTCCCATTTTCATGTGAAATGTTACAAATTGCTCTCGTAACATTCGATCTTATTCTTGACTTTTGGCTGAGGAGCTGCTAATGGATTGTGAAATAGTACCACTTCTTTGTCCAAGTTAGGAGCTTTTCTAGCTATTCTACCTTGTGATAACTTTGCAAGATATTATGTATCATAGAAGCATGGAGATAAAGTGAACCCCAAACAGTGTAACGAAATCGTTATCTTCTCCCATCGAGCTAGCAAGATTTTTTCTACTTCAGGGTAGTAAGAATTGTATTTTTTTATTCGACATCACATCTGTAATGTCTTCTAACATGTAGTCCATTGTTTTTGTATATTTCCCCCATTTTTTCTCCCTCTCCATCACAAAATTTTATCAATACGAAAATCAGTTTTGTTATGGCTAGAATGATTTCCATGTCTTCCCAAAACTCTTTGCTTCTAATTGTATCAACAACCTTTGATCCAGTAATCCTACTATTTTCATCTCCTTGTTTCACTCAATCCCTCCAAGAATTAAGGGCATTGGTTATAGAAAGAGCTGCTCTACAATCCATTAACCTTCTTAACAATACGTAATGAGATGCAAATCTCGTCTTTGCCACTTTTAATAAATCAAGCGTTGAGTTATCTCTAAACATTGTCAATGCATGATTATGATTAAGAAAGTATTTTTAACAACCTCTTTCCCTCTTTTATATGTCGTCATTAACCAGTAGAACAAATTTGCAAGATCTTTGAAAATGAAATTCAACGTATGCACACAACAAGAAGACCAAAAAATTTGTTTGTGTACCTTTTCTATTTCCTTCCCGACAGCCTTGCAAGTTGCAGCATTGTCTGTAACAACTTGTAAGACATTGTTGGTCCCTACTGTTTCGATGGCTCCAAGCAAATAGTTTTCTATTGCAACTCCAGTTTTCTCCACACCAGAAAAGTCTTTTGCATACATGAACATCTCCCCACGACTATTAACAGTTATGACATTAATCAGTGGCGTGTGCTTTACATTTGTCCACCCATCAAAAACAATTGAAACACCTTGCGTATACCATGTCTCGTTAATAGGATTTAAATCTTTTTTCTACATCTCTATGACATTCATCAAGCAGAACCGTCCCTGCTTTCTCACTAGAGGGAGCATTATAACCCGCAGGTGCTTTGTTAATAGCACTAACCGTTTCCAAAAATTGGGGATTACGTAGCACATTAAAAGGAATTCCATTTGCACAAATCTCTCTCGTGATCTTCAAGTCAATTGTGCTTCTCTCCATAACAACAAATGCATCTTCATTTGGTTTCTTAGAATAAGAGGAAGATTGTTTTTTAGTGAAAATAAATTTCTTTAAAGCACGAGACACACCCACTTTTTCAGCTTCCCTTACTTTGTACATCAGCCTTTCAAACTTCTCTCAATCATTTAGTATAACCATACACCTTTTAATTTATGGTTTCTTGCCCGACATAGCACCAAAAAAGTGTACATGTATCCTCGTTTATGAACTAGTAGACTGTTGTTTGCAATGTTTACAAACCCACTTCTTTGAACCCCTGGATTCTTGCTAGTTACATCAGGAAGAATGGTTACTTCCTGCGCAATAGGGGCTTGTCATCCTTCACTTATTTAACTTGCACTTTTTGAGTCTCCTCTACGAATGTGTTCTATTGGATGGTATCTTCATCTTCATCTACTTCAATAGGCTCTCTGTGATCATATACCTGTTTGCCAAATACCATTTTTTCTGTGATAACTAATAATTAATGTGCCTCTAAGTGGTTTTGCTTCTGTTAAGAATGTGTGGAAAATAAAAAAAATTCATCTATGTATATATTGGTCTGATCACCTAGTGAAATCAATTGTTAATAATCAATTGCTGATATGAAATCATTTGTCTAAACACTGTGATGATCCTAGAAAATCAATTAATTTTTAAACAAATCTCGACTCACTTAAATTAATGAAATTGATTAAAATTAATCGTGTATATGGAACATATCTAGTGAATCGATGCTTTATATGAAGGAGATTTATAAAATCAATTGCTCAAAAGATATGATTTTTTTCAATTTTACCGGCTGTTGATCCCATACCTAAAAATTAACGCTCCCAACTGTTGTTCCTGTCTTCCAGGATCACAAATTCAGGTATGGTCAATTCAATTTTGCAATCGGTGCTTTTTCCGATCCGGGTTGCGTTCCACAGGCGATTGGAACAAAAACGTACCACGACCCAATTCGTGTGATATAAAATGCAAATCGTGGCTACTCTAGCGATCTATGTTACTATGAAATGAACTCACTTGAAAAGTCTTTAAAAATGAGGTTCAAGGTATCTACACAACATGGTGACCAAAAAATATGTTTGTATGTCTTTTCCACTTCTTTCCCGCAACTTTACATTTTGCAGCATTGTCCGTCACAACACTGAAAACATTACTTGGGCCGACAGACTTAATCGCATTGCTATGAAATTCAGCAACTGCTTTACCTGTTTTCTCCTTCCCAGGAAAGTCAATAACATACATGAATATAAAACCTCGGTTGTATAAAGCAAGAACATTGAGCAATGGTTTATGTTTGATGTTTGACCACCCATCAGATACTATAGAAATACCGTGTGAGTACCATGTATCTTTAAAATGTGTCATGTCCTTCTCAACATCTCTCACACATTCATCTAGTAGAACGGTTCTTGCCTTCCCACTAGATGGAGTTTTATAACCTTCGGATGCCTTTCTTAATGACTTTACCATTTCACAAAATTATGGATTACACAAAATAGTAAATGGAATCCCATTTGCACATATAGCCCTCACAATAATTAAATCAACCACACTTCTCTCCATTATAGCAAAAGATTTCTCTATCGGTTTGTTAGAGCTCAAATTAAGTTTTTTGGTAAAAACAGATGTTTTAACGGATTTAGAGACTCCTTCCTTTTCTGCCTGTTTCACCTTCTTTTGCAATCTTCCATAAGTTTCTTGGTCTTTCATTACAACTGGACACCTTTTAATTTGAGGCCTTTTTCCGAGTTGAGAACCAAAAAAGTGAATTTAAATTTGAGTGTATGAGCTAGTGAAAGTTCTGTGGCAGTGTTTACAAACCCATTTTTTAGAACCCCCCCTTGGGTTTTTACTACCACCAACACTAATAAAAGTAACTTCATGGTATAAAGGTTTAGGATATACAATTTGTTTTTTTCGTGTACCTTCATCATAATGAGTCCGACTTGGCTGCTGAGTTTCCTCATCCACATTTTGGTTCGGATTGTCTTCTTCGTCGCCAAGGTCAACAACATAATCATCTTCATCCTAGTATTGCTGTGATTGCAGTCCTCCATCATCTTCCTTATAGTGAACACCTCTACTCTTTCCAAAAACCATGATTCTCTAATTGCGATTGAGAAATTGAGATTATGATTATTTACTTCTGTTTATGATAATGAATGGAGCTTCAGATTATGATTACGTACTTCTGTTTGTAGAGGGTCGTCAATTAATTTTCTAACCGTTAGTAGAATCGTGACTTTACAACTTCTAGTACGATGTTCCCAATCGACTCGAGAACGCGTATGGGATTCATCAAATTCGTGATCCAAAAAGCAACATGTATGATTCAATTGCATTTTGGGAACATCAATTTCAAAATTAGAAACGCGATATCGAGCATACCCAGAACGCAAACGTACCACATTTTGGTACGAGGTTCATGGCACTTCCAGCGAATTATGTGACTATGATTTAACAAGTTGGAGTTGCCAAGTTACACAATCGAAAGAGCCAGCCTTTTAGAAAAAATCCGCAAATCTTCTAGCATGATGAATACACCATTTTCCAAGTTTTCATCTACTACATTGTAAGTCCCAAAACTATGGGTCTTATACGATATCAATCTTAATTGCTTAAATAATGTGGAATGTTAATCAAGCAACGATTCAAGAACACACAAAACAACTTCAAATGCACACGATATATTGATTAATCGTCTGGTACATATGAATGCTCTCTTGACAGCCAAATACAATAAATGGAACAACTAGCCTCTAAACGACTGAAAAGCTAATTATATATACCAAGTACAAAGCCTTAAAAGGCCCAAGCCCATGATGACCGAAATCACCATAGTGATTTCGGTCCCAATAACCGAGAACAACAATAGCCCACTAACAATAAACGATCCTAAGCCCAAGTACATTAATAGCCCAGCATAAACCATAAATATGAACCAACAATCTCCCCCTTAGTTTATTGCTGGCTGATTCTAAAGCTTCTACATAAGATGAACATCAGCCTGATCAAATGCCCCAGCCCACAGCTGTTTCCCAATGATGGTAGCTACCATTCCGGTGAAGGCTTTTGCGGCAGCTTCAAACAATTCATTCTCAACAATTATTTGAAAGCGAGACAAAGTTTGGATATCACTTCCACAAAACTTCAACAAGTCTTTGGGATCTACAATGTGATACCGGTTCTTCTTCATCTTGATCACCACTGAAGCGGTAGCCTCATCATAAACCAAGAATTGCATTGAGTCCAAAGTGCCTTCTGGTAAACGTTGGGGAAGCAGAATCCTTGTAGCTTGCTTTGTGGGCGGCCACATAACATTCACCATGGTTTTATTAGTGCGAGGATCAATAACACCCTTGACCTTTTTCGTGAATGATGAAGCAGTCCTTATGCCTTCAAAGTTATTTTTAGCTTTATCCTCAAGAAAATTCTCAAAATACCAGGCCATGGGCTCATTGGTTGGATTGTGGAAAGGAGCGTGAATGAGTTCAGTAAGATCAACTTTTTTCCAGGATAGAAAATCGACTTTCTTCTCATAATACTCTATTCGTCCGCTCTTTCGTTTTACGATCCACATTTTCTTATCAGCATCATATCCCCACATCAAAATTCCAGAGTGATCCCCATACTTATTTGTAAGTTTCTTACCAGTCTCCCTGAAAAACATCTCAGGGCTGATCACCTGGAGCATTTTGGTCTGAATGCTTCATCACTAGCATCTTTCCTCTCGGCTGCTCAATCCTGACTTGCTCCTCTCTTCTTTCTTGAGCAGAAGCAGGAGCAGAAGATAAAAATGTGTCAAGATTTGTATCCGGAGCAGGTCTTACAACTTTTTCACTTGCAGTTTGAGAAGTTGGATTGCCTGGACCAGAACTAGAAGCAGAAATCTTTTCAGCTTCAGCGCTTAACGGTTTAAAATGATCACCGAACTTTTGATGTAAGCGTTGTTTCAGGTCAAAGAGTAAAGCAGTTAGACCATCAAGATTTCCTTGAAATTATGAAATCTTTGCATCTTTAACAGAGTTTTCCTGCTCAAGGTTAGAAACTCTCACATCCAGATTACCAATCAGTAAGTCCTTCTCAACGAACTCCTGCTTCAAAATTGCAATCTCTTGTTTGAGCTCAGAAATGGCTTGATGAGAGTCTTCATCACCTACTTGCCCGGAGCCAATAGATATTCCCTTTCCTTTGGACTGAGGAATAGAGTCTTGAAAAGCAAGTAGCTTGGCTAGCTTGACAGATGCAGAATCATGCTCTGGAGGTAGTGGGACATAAGAACTTCCCAAGGCAAAAGTTTCCTCATGAGCTAAGAAGTCTTTATCAAAAGTTGGGCCTTGATCATCTTGACCAACCTAGGCTGGCTCAACGATTGGGCTTTGAACATCTTGATGAACCTAGGATGGCTCAACAATTGGGCTTTGAACATCTTCATGAACCTAGGCTGGTTCAATAATTGAAGCTGGTTGTTGTACTAGTTCAGTAATAAGCACTCCCGACCTTGGATCTCTACGTCTTCGGTTTCTAGGCATCAGGGAGGCATTTGAGTCATCTTTATCACTCTCAGATGGAGACTCAGAAGTAACAGGAACTGCTTAGGGAATCTTCCTTGCAGTTGACTGTAATTGTGAGATAAGGGCTTCCATCTTCTCGGGCGTGGAATCGTTTGGTTGCTTAAAAATGTTGATTTCTTTTTCTATCTCAGCTGGAGAAATCACAACCTTATTGACCGACTCCTTTGACGGTACAAACATACAAAAATCCATACAATCATCATCACTAGCACTCTCATCATCATTATCATCATCATTATTATCATCATCATTATTAACATCATCATCATCATCATCATCATCATCACTATTAGAAACCTCAAACGAAGAACTGAGATTTGGTCTTGATGGCGCCACATGTTCTTCGACCACCATAGCAATTGGAGTACTTGAAGTTTGAACACCTTCTGTCTCTGCAAATTTTCCAAATTTCACCAGCTCCTTCAATCCTTGATAGGTAACTTTGGCTGCTTTTCTTGATTGCTTAGCCCAAAGGTGTTGGGACCCAAGGATTTCATATCCAAAGTATCAGATGACCTCTCAATTTGGGGATATTTTTCATTTAGGATCATTTGAAGGAACCTAGAATACATCAAAAATAGGTCATTCTTCTTCCCCTGGAGGTTGCTTTTCTTTTCTTCAAAGACAAACCTTGAAAAATTGCAATCCCAGTTCACAAAATAATGTGCCAGAATCCTCCAGTAAGGTGGCAAAAGGTTCTTTGTGGTGGGAAGATAGGTTCCTTCATAGCACATCTTCTCAAGGACTTCCTTCACTTGATCAATAGAGTACTCAATTGGAAATGCAGGTGAATCACCAAATTCAAATACTTCTCAGAAAACTTGCTCAGAAATAACTACCGGAGTTCCCTTCACCACCGATTCAACAGCACCAGCTCCATCTGCTCCCTGCTTGTTGATTGAAGTATTCTTCCAGAACTCAGTAATCAGGTCCTTGTAGATGACTGGATTAGAACGTAAAGCGTGGGAAATCCTGCAATTGTTCAAACCCACGATCATGGATTTGAATTCACTGTGCGCAGCAGGTGGATCCAAGAGATATCCAGCGATATTGTGAGAGTCCACAAATTTCAACTGATCCGCCATTTAACCGAACCAAACGAATCAAGTGAGAACAATAAAAATTATAATTAAAAATTAAAATTAAAATTTTATTTTTCTCAAAATGTTTAAATTTGGTCAATATTGTCGATTTCGGTCAAAGTATGTTGAATGCGGTCAAAAACGGATTATTTCGGTCAAAACAAGGTGTTTTCGTTTGGATCATGTTGACTTCGGTCAAAATATGGTGATTTCGGTAGAAAGGGGAACGTTTTCGGTCGGATTCAATAGATTTCGGTCGAATTCGGGTCAAACCGAAAACCCAACTTTTGATTTTTGAAATCCTCAATGAATTCGCCGGAAACCACCGTCAGCCACGCCGAAAAAGCTTTGAGCACCTGCAAAAACCTCAAGAAATTGCATAAAAACAACAGTGTGCAACTCGAAATCCACTTACCAAGTCAAAACTTCAAAGAATCAAGAGTTTTTGATGATTAGAATCGAGAAGATGAACAGATGGAGTTTTCGCCTAGGGTTTTGAGAGAGAAAGTAGATTTCGGTGGAAGTGAATGAGAAGAAGAGAAAAATTCTTTTATACCCCCAAAACGGGTTCTCGACCCTTTGGGCCACCGAAAACAATGGGCCCCAATCTATTTAACAATCCTTTTCAATAATTCGTTTCTTTAGATTAAAAAAAATAGAATGAAAATAAAATTTTTAAAATGAATGCAACTAAAATGCCAAATAAAATAAAAATAAAGTAAAAATAAAACAAGAAAAAGAATTTTAAGATTAAAAATTAAAAGTAAAAATAAATTAGCACACAATAGAAGTAGCTAAGAAATAAAAATAAAATTAAAATACACGCAAAAACAATATTTTATTTCTTTTTAATTATCTGAAAAGGAGATAAAACAGAAATAAACATATTTTTGGATTTTTGAATTTTATGATTTTTTTTTAATTCTCCCCCTAAATTTGTGCATAGAGGAAAATTTGAACAAATTTAACAAAACAAAAATAAAATAAAATAAAACAAATACATTTTAATAACTAAATTTGAAACTTTTGGGATCAAAGTTGTCAAGCAATTTAATATCGTTTATCAGCACACACCTGCATGAATAGCTCTGGTCAATCACCAATATTGTGATCCACTTAAACATAAATGATATTTGCAAGTTCGATAGATTATAAGTGACAAAACATTGCAACTATATTCCTAAATAGACCATTTAGTTGACGACGACCAAGGATATTGTTGTCCACTTAAATTCAGGAACGAGATCTATAGACAACCTTTAGTCATGAGCCAATTCAATTTTAAGTGCACTAGAACATGTTCCCCACTTCACGACATACCCTAGCAATCAAGGAATTCCAAATTGCTCTTTACTTTAGGTGAGTGCTCAATTATTTGAGAGAGAAGATATATATGGAGATGCATATGTTGTATCCCAGGCCGGATGTCTTCCAATCACGCAAAGGGGACAATATATGACTAACATAGATAGAGAGATAGAAAGATGCATATGCTGTGTCGCAGGTCGGATCTCTTCCAATCACACAAAGGGGAAAACATATGAATGACATAGATAAATAGAGAGATGCATAGATAGAGAGATTCATAGAAATAGGAATGCATATGTTGTGTCCCAGGTCGGATCTTCCGATTACGCAAAGGGGACAACATATGACTGGCATAGAGGATAAGAAAGAAACACAATTTCACACAAACCTACTTTATCAGAACCCCCACCCCCCAGTCACCCTATCAGCACTATAATTGAGGACATAAGTCCGTACGTCGAAGAAATGTTGAGCCACAGTTCTAGATGATAATTAACTTTAATGTATCCCACAGACTCCCTAGTTTATCTCACTGCTCAATCTATCCAAGCGTCGTATGGTCAGTCCAAATATAACTATCTAAGTCCATATGAGTTAACATTGTCAAGTCTTTTCATTGTCAACGGTGTCTAGTCCTTTCATTTTAAATCCTTCGTGTCTACCAACACATTGAACACAAAGTCTAACTAATTTAGCTTCAGTGCATTACACGCATTTCATATTGCCCTTTGACACTAAACTTCATATCACTTCCCACGAACATTTACAAAAGAAGACATTTTTGGAATTTTTGATTTTATTCATTTTTTTGTATTTTTTTTTATTTTATGATTTTTTTGTATTTTTGATTTCTCCCCCTAAATTAGTACATAGGGAAGAAAGGAAATAAAATAAATGCGCAAATTTAAAACATACAAAATAAAATAAAAAATTTAATCTTCGAAACGAATCATTTTCAGAAACCCACAAGCACATCGAAACGAGCCTTACTGAAGGGTTTGGTGAACAAATCCGCCACATTGTTATCGGTGTGAATTTGTTCCAAACGAATGAGCTTACGCTCATCACAGTCTCGAATAAAATGAACTTTAATGTTGATGTGCTTGGTTTTTGAATATTGAACAAGATTTTTAGCAATTTGAATGGCCACATCATTATCACAAAAAATGGGGGTGTCAGAAAATCAAACTGTAATCCAGCAATTGGTGTTGAATCCAGATAACCTGAGAGCAGCAGGCTGAGGCGGCAACGTATTCAGCCTTAGCCGTCGAGGTTGACACCGTTTGTTGTTTCTTGCATTGTCATGACACCAATCGGTCTTCCAAGAACTGACATCCACCCGCTGTAGATTTCCTGTTAAGATCACAACCTCCATAGTTGCTGTCAGCAAAAGCATATAAGTCAAATTCTGGATTTCTAGGATACCAAAGACCCAATTTTGGGCTACCTCTAAGGTACCTAAAAATCCTTTTAACAACAATTAAATGATAAAGTTTAGGATTAGCCTGATAACGAGCACATTGAAAGACGACAAACATGATGTCAAGTCAGCTGGCAGTTAGATACATCAGAGATCCGATCATCGATCGATATTCAGTTTGATCTACGGATTCTCCTTCTGGATCTGGCATCAACAGTGGTCTTTCTGCCATTGGAGTGGAAGCAATTTTTGAGTCTTTAAACCCGAACTTTTCTAGCATGTCTTCCACATATTTGCCTTGATGTAGTAAAATTACGGTCGAATCCTGTCGAACTTGTAACCCTAGAAACATTGTCATTTCACCCAGCGAGCTCATCTCAAATATTTTCTTCATTACATCCTCGAATGCTTTGCATAGCTTTGTGCTGGTCGACCCGAAAATGTTGTCGTCTACGTATATTTGGACGACATTCAGATATGCATCCACTTTCTTGATGAATAACGTCTGATCTATCATTCCCCTTGTGTACCCATGCTCCAACAGATGGTCAGTTAAGGTAGCATACCAAGCTCTAGGAGCCTGATGCAAACCATATAGAGCCTTATCCAGTTTGTAGACATGATTTGGAAATTTTGGATTAACAAACCCTGGTGGTTGATCAACATAAATCTCCTCCTTCACGACTCCGTACAGAAAGGCTGTCTTGACATCCATCTGATAAACCGTAATTCCTATGAAAGAATCATATGCAAGGAATATACGAATGGCTTCCAACCGCACCACAGGAGCATACACTTCGGTGTAGTCAAGGCCCTCTATTTTCCTGAACCCACAAATGACCAAACGAGCTTTGTTGCGCACTATTACCCCGCTATCATCTTGCTTATTTCTGAACACCCAATGGGTATCTAAAGATTTTTTGCCCTTCAAAAACTCTACTAACTACCATACTTTCAACTTCCCGAACAGATTCTGCTCTTCATGCATTGCATCCACCCAGCTCAGTTCGTTAAGAGTCATGTCCACATTCTTTGGTTCAATTTGGGATATGAAGCACGAGTAAAGACACTATTTGACATTTCCACTTTGACTTCTGGTCTGAACCCCGCTTTCTGGTGGACCAATAATGTTATGAATAGGATGATTGCGTTGAACACTGGTATGGATTGGATGGCTGATATCATTTACTGTGACCGGAAGATTTGTGATGTTGTCAAATCTGCCCGCTGCCGAATCACCCCCTTCAGATGGTCTTTGACCATGAGAAGACCTTGCCACAAACTCATTGGCAACCGACTCTAGAAAGAAAAATTTCGTGAAAGTTTGTGTGGCAGTTACAATGTCGCTTGAGATACTCTCAACTTCTTCGGGAGTAAGGGGAATGGCTTCGGTGTCAGAACTAGACTTTGGGACTGGTGAAGAAGGAGGTGTACTTGATGTAGCTGCATCCATCGTAGGAGATTCAGGAATCACCACAGATGATTTGAATGAGCCAATGATAACATCTTCTTCACCATCTTCAACAGCTGCACTCGAACCTGAATATGAACCTGAAACATCATCTGAAAACACATTAAATGATTTAAATAAAGAAGTGTAATCAAATAACCAGTCTGGTCCAACTCGAGCGTCCGTCGCATTTTCTTCCAGCTAGCACACATCGAATGACTCCACGATCTGTTTGGTGGATTTGTTGTAAACTCGATAAGCAGTGGCCCATCATATCCCACGAAATAGCAGTCATCAGCTTTTGAATTGAAATTAGGAGTGGACTCCAGGTGAAGTAGTGTGCAAGGGCATCTAAAAATCCTGAAGTGAGCAACCGTTGGCTTGTGACCGTATAAAATTTCATATGGGGTCTTCATCTGCTGTTTGTTGATCTGAACACGGTTTTGAACATAGCACGCCGTGTTAATGGCTTCATCCAGAAAAAACCGGTAATTTAGAGTCACAAAGCATAGTCATTGCTGCATCAATTAGAGTACGATTTTGCCGCTCCGCTACGCCATTTTGTTGAGGAGTCCGAGCAGCACTGTATCAACGCAGTATACCCTTTTCAGCACAAAAATGATCCAGGACAGCGTTCTTGAACTCTGTGCCATTATCACTCTGAATCCCCTTCACCTTCTCGTTGGTCTGATTTTCAATGAGCATAATAAACCTTTTGATAAGTTCAGCAGTTTCACTCTTATTGGACAAGAAGAAAACTCAGGTGAAACGTGAGTAATCATCGATTATAACCAAGCAATAAGAGTTCTTGTTGATGCTCAGAACATTCACGGGACCAAATAAATCCATATGTAGCAGCTGGAGAGTTGTGTTGATTGAGTTCACCAGTTTGGGCTTGTGTGGCTTGCAATGGTGTTTGCCTTGAGCACAGGCCACCCATTTCTCAAAAGTGATGAAGTTCTTTATTGGAAGACCACAGCCAATGTCATTCTTAGCAAGACGATTGAGGTTCTTAGCGTTTGCATGACCGAGACGATGATGCCAAAGCATAACATTGTGTTCTGAGACCTTTGAAAATAGACATGTGACTTGCTCGGGAATGTTGTGATTCATGTCGATGATGTAATCATTCCCTTCGCGTTCAGATCTCACCAAAATCCAATCCTATGGTATGATGATACCAGGATTCAAAATTAGACATTCCTTGTTTGTGAAATGAGTTGAAAAACCTTTGTCACAGATCTGAGAGACGCTCAAAAAACTATGTTTCAACTCTGGAGCAATATTAACATTCTTAAAGCTTAACACGCCGTTAGTAACCGTACCCTTCTGAGTAATTTTTACTCCTTCTCCTCCCATAAAGGAAACATACCCTCCATTAAAGTTCTGAATGTCATGCAGTTGAGAGATGTCTCATGTCATGTTCCTGGAACAACCACTATCAACATACCAAGGTCTGATGATATTCCTCCATAGTTGTTCCTACACAATGTACGAGATTAATTTGATTTGGGAACCCAGTCCATAGTGACACTGAGTTGACCATTTCCATGTACACATGAAACTTCTTGCCATACCATATCCTTTGAATCAAATAATGTACATGATGAATTTAAAGGACGGTGAGGTGATTGGGCCGCAAGACTTTTGGGCACCCATCTGTAATCAGGTTTAAGAATTTTATTACTCACACATAAAGGGCTTTGACATTTGATTTTCAAGAATTTTTATCTTTTGTGTTTGATCTTGTGGGTATCCATCTATGGTTAGATGATGACCCATTAGATGAGTTTGGTGACACCGATCTTGGTTTGACAAATTTTGGTTTTGCGAAATTATCTCTTAAATTTTGTTTCAAAATCTTTTTGTCCTTATTTTCTTTGACAGCCTGATTTTTGTCATTGTTTGAATTCCAATCACCATCACTGGAACGTGACATCGAGGAATTTCTTTTGAGAGATCTTCCTCGTGAAACGTTCTGCCTACCTTGTGCATAGTAGGGAATATATGCACGATTTGGGCAGTTTCTGGCAATGTGTCCAGGTGTTCCACAGTGGAAAGATGTTTGTTTCTTCACATAAAAGCTGTTACCACTAGTCCCTGGTTGCGTGTCCAGATTATGTCCACAAGCACACTTGCAATTAACAGTCTGTTTGGCTTGTTTTGGTGGCTTATATTTATTAACAACATGTCCTCTAGTATTGGAATTTACAAACACACCATCGCAAATATTAGAAGCAAAAGAAGTATCAGTTTTAAAAGAAACTTTATTTGAACAATAAACAAAATCAACCAAAATAGCAGTATCAGTTTTCAAAATATTAATTTTCAAAGTAGTGTCATTTTTCAAAACAGAAACACTTTCTCCATCCTCTTTCCTGTCTTGCACTAGGGGTTCATCTGCATATGAGGTAGAAACATTAGTATCGTTCACCCTATCATTATTTACAGGCTCGACTACAGTAGGTTTGCCATACTGTAGGTGTGCTTCCCTTGCCATCTCTTCCTCAGTCATAGGAGTAAAAGTGTAATTATCATTAAATGGAGGAGGAACAATATCATACCCTAGACGTACATTCTTTTTGTCTTACCATCTAAGTTGTTTTTAAATCATTGTCTCAACATTCTTACTTGACACATCAAAATTTTTAAAATTAAAATCTGCATTTTTAAACCTAATTTTCAATGTGTCAAGCTCATAAGTTAGATTGGCAATCTTTTGTTGAGAATAATCATAGTGTTCACATTTAATGTTGTACTCTTTCTTAATTTTGTTTGATCTTTAGTTTAGGCCTCTAATTCTTCTTTTAAGGGTTTTTGGGCCTTTCTGAGAGTATATCCTTCATATTTAAGGTCCTCAATTTCCATAATTAATAACTCATGTTGATCGCGATAATGTTTAATTTTATCACTACATGCTTGAGTACATAAAGTTTCACTAACCTCTTTTGTGGCAGGTGTGGTAGAGATCATGAAGGCGAATTACAGTTCCATCATCTCTTCTTCAGCTTCCTCCACCTTTGAACTTTCACTAATCTGTGCCAAATTTGTTGTGTCATGTCCTGCCAGATTCATCACCTGCATTTGATCCTCCCAATCAAATCTTTGTGACACCATCGCTAAGTTAGCTGTTTTATTGTTGGATGCAGCTCCTTTGTTGTTCCCTGCAGGTACCAGCGTCCTATCAAGATTTTTCCTGGTATCTGGCTTGGTGCGTTCACGATAAAAATGACCTGGCTTGTGACAGTTGAAGCATCAGAGCTTGCTCTTGTTGAATCCCACCTTCTTCTCCACATTCATTCCCCAGTTGTTCTTTCATGTGCGTTGAGTAAACTTCTTTTCCCTGAATACAACCATAGCTATTGGCCACGTGATTTCCATCTCTTCCACGTCCTCAGGATGAATCTGATCCAGTTCTCCAACCATGATTGGAGGAGCCAAATCTCCTACCAATAGATCATTGTAACAATTCATGAACCCAACCATTATAGCCATGTTCTCTTCAACTTCTTTTGGAATTGATGAAGTTTGAACTGTAGCTGTGGCTTTAGAACTTGAGCCAGAAGAACTTGAAGGTGCCAAATGTTGATGAGGTACAACAGGATGAACATAATGTGTCTGTTGAGCTGAGAATGCACTATTTGTTGAGATTCCCAGATTGACAATAGAATAAGAGTTCACATGGTTGATTTCATGCTGCTTATCGTCCATGTCACATGCCTTGATTATAGCCATCACTTCTGCATGGGAAAGCCTTCTCAGATCTCTAGTCTTCTCGATCACTGATACATTCATGTCCAACCTATGTGGAAGAGAATTTAGCAGCTTCTTGCTAATCTCTATATGTGGTAGATCAACCCCATCAGTACTCATTTCTGTAGTGAGAGTAACAAATCTTTGCAACTGAACTTCAAGAGACTCCCCTAGAACATGATTGAACATATTTAACCTCTGTCGAAGAAAGTCTTGTCTACTCTGCCTCATGTCCTCGTTTCCCTCATAACCTCAATCAAAGCCTCCCATAAAGCCTTTGCAGATGTATACTGCCTAAATCCTTAGGAAATTTCAGGAGATAAGGCCATCGTAAGAATGGCAAGAGCTCTATCCTTTTATCAACAACAGTCATAGCTTCATCATTCAAAGTTGTTGTAATCCTGACTAGACCTCTGAGAATGCTCCTCCATATCCTGGCATCCTTCATTTTAATGTACTTCTCAATTCTGAATTTCCATTCTGGAAACCCATCAGCGGACAAAAGTCAAGGAATGCGAGTGGCAGTAGCCATAATAGAATCCAACTCCTGATGCACTGAACTGTTGTACTAAGATTCCATTTTATTTAATAACACCGCAAACACCCAAAAATAAAAGTCAGCCGAAAACAAAGAAAGTCAACTGGAGAGTTGACCGAAAACTCAAAAAAACTTTGACCGAGAACAAGGAAAAGTTGACCGACAACTTGATGATTTCGGCCAAGAACTAAAAACCGAATACGCTAATTTCTTGAACAGATTTCGGTCTAAACGTTGAACGAAAACCTTGAACTTTGACCAAGAACCCACCGAAAACCCTTTAGGATGTTGGAACTAAAAACCTTGATTTCTTATCAGGAAGTTATCGAAATCCCTTAAATTTGTGATTTTGATTAATAAGGATCCGATATAATCCCAATAATTCAGATGAAGATCCACGAAGAACACAACGAATGTCAAGAATTCCAAGAACAGTTAATCGATGAACAACCAAAATTTTATTAGTTTAAATCAAAACCTATCAATTTTCGATTAAACCAAAGATCTCAAAACAGTTAGAAGCGAGTCCCCAAAGCCCTTGAATCGATTGATACCTTAACAAAGCTCTGATACCAATTGTAAGTCCCAAAACTATGGATCTTATAAGATATCAATCTTATTTGCTTAAAGAATGCAGAATGTTAATCAAGCAACGATTCAAGAACACACAAAACAACTTCAAATGCACACAATATATTCATTAATCGTCTGGTACATATGAATGCTCTCTTAACAGCCGAATACAATGAATGGAACAACTAGCCTCTAAACGACTGAAAAGCTAATTATATATCCCAAGTATAAAGCCTTAAAAGGCCCAAGCCCATGATGACCAAAATCACCATAGTGATTTCGGTCCCCATAACCGAGAAAAACAATAGCCCACTAATAATAAAAGATCCTAAGCCCAAGTACAATAATAGCCCATCATAAACCATAAATATGACCCAACAATATTTAAGAAACATCAAGCTCATGACTTGTATGATGAGAATATTGATACTTCAGCAAGTGATTAAGATGTAGTGAGCAAAGCTGATTATTCTTTGCTGTAACGCCCGTGTTTCGGGGCTAGGAATTAGTAGAAGATGTAATAGTCTAGGTCAACTATTGTAACTCTTTTTGAAGCAATAAAGATGAATTATTTGAGTATTACGTGAATTATGTGAATTTATGTGCTTTATACTTAATTATAAAGATATAATTAATATAGAATTAAAATAAGCGTCAAAATTAAAGTGTGAGATAAACCCAATATCTTTACATAAATTTGTAGTGGCCGAAACAAGGATTCCGGATATATAAAGAATGCCGAAATCCGAGTTATAACGAAGAAGTTATGACCCGTCGAAGTTTCGTGACGGATTCGACACGGCACCGGGAAGCGTAAATAGTGAATTTACGATAGAAGACGTTTTGGCCTTATTAATCTAAATGAAAGTCATAGAGTATGTTAAACCGAGAATATCCATAAAAAGAACGCCCAAATCTGACTTCGTATGAGGAAGTTATGAATTTTCTAAGATTCGGCTTAGCAGTGCACGGCCCGAAACTCGAACTTTAGTTCGAGCAGTTTTTGGCCTATACGACCTAAATGGGAGTTGAAGGTGTCATTAATAGGAAATCAACGGTAAAAAGACAGACGAAAAAGGAGTCCGTATGAAGGAGTTAGGAATTCTTCGCGGTCATTTAACAGTCTAATCTCCTCGTACTGTTAAATTTAAGATCGGTCGAGAATTAGCCGATGGAGTCAAAATGAAAGTTGTAGATATTATGTTTATCTACGTGTGGATATAAATAACGTCGAAAACGGAGCTCGTATGCGAAAGTTATGAATTTTTGAAAATCGGCTGGTTTCCACCCTGTGTGCGCTGCCACGTGTCAGCACCAGGCTGTGCCTGGCTGTATACAGCTGGCTCACGACGTGAGCATCAAAGGCTCACAACGTGAGAGCCATTTCAGCCTCCTTTAAATAGATGGTCGGGGGTAGAGCATTCTTCACACCTCTCAAGCTTTATTTGTCTCTCTAAACTCTCTCTCTAACTCCCCAAACCCCCCAAAAGCCTAGGAAACTTCCCTAGCACTTGAAGAAAGCCTCGGAGAGCCCGGAGTCTCCAAGAAAAAGAGTTTTTCGGTTTGAAACTCTGCCCGCGCAGAGCCCGGTTTTCAAGCAAACTTCCCAGTTTCGTCAAAGAAGATTATTTTAAGAAGCGAGGTGTTGTTCGAATCACTCTGTATTAGGTGAGTGTATAGTCACTTTAATCTTACACATAGATATGAAGTATTTTATATAAATTATGTGCTATGTGTATATATGTTATCTGTTTACCTGAGATGTTTGCTAGATGAAAGATCTATACTTCTTTCTTTTAGATCGGAAACTTTTTCCTTCAGATCTACACTTTTTTATCTCAGATCTAAACTTTTTCTTCATATCTAAACTGTATACTTTGAGATCTATGTTGGATGAAAGATCTGAACTTCTTTCTTTCAGATCTGAAACTTTTTCCTTCAGATCTACACTTTCTCATCTCAGATCTAAACTTTTTCTTCAGATCTAAAATGTATACTTTGAGATCTATGTTGGATGAAAGATCTGAACCTCTTTCCTTCAGATCTGGACTATATATGTATTTTATGCTTTAAAAGTTATGTTGGATAAAAGATGTAAGCTTTATTTTACAGATCTGGACCATGTATGTATTTTATATCTACGAATATGTTGGGTAGAACATGGGTAGATAAAATAGTTGGTGTGGTAAAATAAAATGATGAGAGGCCTCAATGTTGACGTTGTTCCAGTCATCTAGCGGAGTATGGATGACGACCACAGACTTTTCTAGGAAGTCCAGTGGAACGCTAGCGGGCTCGCAAGGTGTAGGTGTTTGTGAACGAAGTGTTCACCGGTGTACTCCATCCCCCCATGGTTTCCTTACAGACACATATGGCTGAGGAACCCCCTTAGCAGTAGTGTCCATCCCGATGAAATTCCTTAGGATAGGTCCCTTATAATAGATGCTCTAGGGACGTAAAGTGAGGATAACGGGAACGGGTAATCGGGTTAGTAATTTGATGAAAATAAATAATGAACTTATTATTGTGGGTTGAAAACCCTATATGCTCACCAGGCTGGGGAGCCTGACCCACTCAGTTTCTTGTATTACAGGTAGTGGCAAAAACATAGTTGGATAATTTGACGAGAGATTACGGATTTGAGGCCAGATAGTGTTTTGTGGCCTAAGATGTTTATTTCTTTTTAGTTTATGCTTATGGTCTGTATCGATGATTGACATCCCGAGTTTTTGTAATGTAATGGAAATACATTTCTTTAAGAAATGCTTTGATAAAATTTATATCATATTTTGTTTTGGGAACAAATTCCGCGATACTTTTCTTAAGAAGTTACACTGATTTTTATTAAAAAACATAAACGAAATCGGTCTTTTCTGGCCGTAAAAATGGGGATGTTATAGTTGGTATCAGAGCATTAGTTTAAGCGAACTAGGAATTTGTAGGATTTCTAGACTTAAACTTAGAATGCTAAGCGATGATCGTGAGATGAGTGTCTCCCATATTTTAGACACGAGCACTAGTTTATTTTAGGAAAGATGCCTAAAATGATTTTATGTGCTAAATGCTTTATGCTTTTCCTTATGTGCTAATATTTGTTCGGATCTATGGTCTGTTGCCGACTGTATCTGGAAACCTTATGTGTTTAGGATTCTAAGCGTTTGAATACGATATTAGAACTACCATGTAACGTTTCGGAGTGATAAGGGGAAATTTAAACGCCCATCATAAATAAAGATCTAAATTCACCTAACTTGGTGTATAGATCGAGATGACAAGAACCCGAAGTGGAGCTGGGAACGCAAATGGTAACAGGAATCAGCAGCCTCGTCCCGAAGTGATTGAGCAGGTACCGATAGTCGAAGTTGCACCTGAGCCAGTCACAATGGCTGGAGTTCAAGCCATGATTCGGGCTATGATGGCCGAACAGAGGGAAGAAATGAGACAACTATTGCTGAATAACAGAAGCGAACCTTCAATGCCTGTTGAACAACCAGAACGAAATGATAGAGAGTCGGAAGAAGGGAATAACAGCCGCACTGTCAGTCAAGTGGAACCCCCAGTGGTAATAAGGAATGACCCGGAGAGGGAAATCGACCGAGAGGGACGTATGTATAAGAACTTCTTGGGTACCAAACCACCAAGTCTTTCCGGAAACCCAAAGCCTGTGGAGATTATGGACTGGATCTCCGAAATGGAGATGGTATTTGAAAACTGCAACTGTAGTGATAAGCAGAAAACCGTCTTTGCGGTTCGACAACTGAAGACCAGAGTCTTGAGCTGGTGGAAATTGTTGGCGGATACAATGTCATGAGGAGAAGCCTTGAAGATGTCTTGGGAAGCGTTCCTGGAGCAGTTGAAGATGCATTACTGCTCCGAGATAGATCTGATCGATCTAAACAATGAGTTCCAAAACTTGAAGAAAGGGAAAATGAGCATTGATGACTATGCTACTGCGTTTACTGAGAAGATGAAGTTATTTCCATACCTGGTGCCGACTGAACTCGCCAAGATCGAGAAATTTGCTAACGGATTGCCATCAGACTTTGGCCCAACAGTCAAAATGGCAAGCACGCTGAAGGCAGTCGTTAGAGCAGCCAAGAATGTTTAGACCCAACTAAAAGAAAGGGGTCTGGAAAGAACTGAGGCAGGAGAGAAGAGGAAGTTCGAGGGATCTTCAAGATCCAACAAGAAAAGTAAATCCTCGAAGTCTGGTTCGAGAGGAGGAGGAGGCGAAGCAAAATGGTGCGAAAAGTGCAAAAAGAAACATCATGGGAAATGTGACGGGGAAGTCACTTGTTTTAAATGTGGTAAGCATGGGCACTATGCCAACGAGTGCACATTCAACAAGAAAGTTTGTTATGGTTGCAACGAGGAAGGGCACCTTTTGAAGGACTGCCCGAAAAAGAAGGAGACAGCAAGGCCCAATGTCCCACCGAAGCCAAAAGCCAGAGCTTTCCAGATGACCCTGGAAGCCTCGAAGGAAGCAGCGGATGTCGCTTTAGGTACCTTTCTTGTAAATAGATTTCCTGCCAATATATTGTTTGATTCTGGAGCAAATTACTCCTTTATATCACATAAATTTGGTGGAAGACTAGCATTGCCTATAGAAAAACTTGATGATTCCCTAGTTGTAGAAGTTGCCAGTGGCAAATTCATACCTGTTAGCAATTGCATTAGGAATATCGTCATCGACTTAAACGGAAACAAATTCCATGAGGATCTGTTACCTATTGAGCTGAATGGTTTCGATATCGTACTGGGAATGGATTGGCTTAGCGCCAATGATGCCGAGATACTGTGCAAGAAGAAGATAGTAAGGGTGAACCCACCCGGAAAAGAGTCATTTATGGTGTACAGGGACAAACACAGAGTAAATTCTGGAATCATCTCCCTGATGAAAGCCAGTAAATGTTTGTCCAAGGGATGTGCATCGTACTTGGCATTCGTGATCGATGCAAAGAAGGAGAAAAATGAGGTGCAGGATATACCGGTCGTGTGTGATTATCCGGAGGTCTTTCCCGAAGATCTTCCCAGATTACCACCCGATAGACAAGTAGAGTTCAGAATAGACTTGTTACCAGGAACAACACTGATAGCAAAAGCACCATACCGATTAGCACCAACGGAGATGAAGGAGCTCATGACGCAACTTCAGGAGTTGTTAGACAACGGTTTCATTCGACCCTGCTCATCACCTTGGGGAACTCTAGTGTTATTCGTGAAAAAGAAGGACAGAAGCATGAGAATGTTTATAGACTACCGAGAGCTGAACAAGGCAACGGTGAAGAACAAGTATCCATTGCCAATGATTGATGACCTATTCGATCAATTGCAAGGATCGAGCTATTTCTCAAAGATCGATCTTAGGCCAGGATATCATCAGCTGAAGGTAAGAGAGCAGGATATTGAGAAAACTGCATTCAGAACGAGATATGGACACTACGAGTTTTTGGTTATGTCGTTTGGATTGACCAATGCTCCAGCAACATTCATGGATTTGATGAATAGGGTTTGTAAACCGTTCCTCGATAAATCTGTAATAGTGTTCATAGATGACATTCTGGTTTACTCAAAGAGCCAGTAGAAGCATGGCAAGCACCTGCGAGAAGTGTTAGAAGTTCTGAAGAAGGAGAAGTTGTACGCAAAGTTCTCCAAATGTGATTTTTGGATTCGAGAAGTCCAATTCTCGGGTCACGCGGTTAACCAAGAAGGGATCATGGTTGACCCAACAAATATTGAAGCTGTGATGAAGTGGGAACGACCGAAAAGTCCTACAGAGATCCGAAGCATTCTGGGATTAGCCGGATATTACCGAAGGTTTATCCAAGGATTTTCTTCGATAGCTGCTCCATTGATAGCTTTGACCCATAAAGGAGCCACTTATACGTAGAGTGAGAAACACGAAGAAGCATTTGAGAAGCTAAAGAAGAAGTTATGTGAAGCACCGATTCTTTCTCTGCCCGATGGAGTTAAAGACTTCGCAGTCTATAGCGATGCATCTGGAGTTGGGTTAGGTTGCCTTCTGACCCAAAGGGATAAGGTGATAGCATATGCATCGAGACAATTGAAAGAACACGAAAAGAACTACCCCACTCATGATCAGGAGTTGGCAGCGGTGGTATTTGCACTAAAGATATGGAGACATTATCTTTACGGCACGAGGTGCAAGCTTTTCACCGATCATAAGAGTTTTCAGTATCTCTTTGATCAGAAAGAGTTGAATATGAGGCAACGACGCTGGCTAGAGTTGATTAAGGATTACGATTGCGAGATACTTTACCACCCTGGTAAATCAAATGTCGTAGCCGAGGCTTTAAGCCGAAAAGTGAGCCTCGAAAGGAGAAGGCCAATAGCGTTAAGAATTGAAGTTGTCTCAACGATCGTGGAAAGTATTAAGAGAGCTCAAGAAGGAGATTTAGAGAAAAATGACCGAAAAGAAGAGCGTTTGGGCAGAACGTTGGTGTTCGGTACGAACAATCAAGGGTTAAAGGTATTCCAAGATAGGATTTGGGTACCTAAGACAGGAGGAATAAGAGATCTTCTGATGGAGGAAGCGCACAAGACCATGTACTCGATTCATCCTGGTAGCACTAAAATGTATAGGGACCTAAAGCCCTACTACTGGTGGCCGACGATGAAGCTCGATGTTGCGAAGTATGTGGCCGAGTGTGTGACATGTGCGAGAGTTAAGGCACAACATCAGAAACCGTATGGGAGTTTAGAACCTTTACCTGTACCCATGGGTAAATGGGAAGACATCACCATGGATTTTGTGACTAAACTACCCAGGACGAAGAACGGTCACGACATGATTTGGGTAGTCGTTGATCGATTCACTAAGAGTGCACACTTCATAGCAGCTAACGAAAGATGGTCGATGGATAAGCTCGCCAATGCTTACGTGAAGGAGGTGGTAAGACTTCACGGTGTTCCTTTAACGATTGTATCAGATCGTGATGTGTGTTATTTGAGGAAATTCACGGGAAAAGTTCCCGACATAATTCCAATCTCAGAGTTAAGGATGGATGAGAATAAGAGGCTAATCGAAGAGCCCGAGGCTATCGTTGACCGTAAGACTAAGAAGTTACGACGCAAGATGGTCGACTTAGTGCTAGTCCCCTGGAAACATACGAATGAGCCGAATCTCACTTGGGAAACAGAAAGTGACATGATGAGTCGCTATCCGCATCTGTTTGCTGACGCATGATTCCGGGACGGAATCATCCTAAGGGGGAGAGAATTGTAACGCCCGTCTTTCGGGGCTAGGCATTAGTAGATGATGTAATAGTCTAGGCCAACTATTGTAACTCTTTTTGAAGCAATAAAGATGAATTATTTGAGTATTACGTGAGTTATGTGAATTTATGTGCTTTATACTTAATTATAAAGATATAATTAATATAGAATAAAAATAAGCGTCAAAATTAAAGTGTGAGATAAACCCAATATCTTTACATAAAGTTGTAGTGGTCGAAACAAGGATTCCGGATATATAAAGAACGCCGAAATCCGAGTTATAACGAAGAAGTTATTATGACCCGTCAAAGTTTCGCGACGGAACCGGCACGACACCGGGAAGCGTAAATAGTGAATTTACGATAGAAGACTTTTTGGCCTTAGTAATCTAAACGAAAGTCATAGAGTATGTTAAACCGAGAACATCCATAAAAAGAACGCCCAAATCTGACTTCGTATGAGGAAGTTATGAATTTTCTAAGATTCGGCTTAACAGTGCACGACCCGAAACTCGAACTTTAGTTCGAGCGGTTTTTGGCCTATGCGACCTAAATGGGAGTTGAATATCTCATTACTAGGAAATCAACGGTAAAAAGACAGACGAAAATTGAGTCTGTATGATGGAGTTACGAATTCTTCGCGATCATTTAACAGTCTAATCTCCTCGTACTGTTAAATTTAAGATCGGTCGAGAATTAGCCGACGGAGTCAAAATTAAAGTTGTAGATCTTATTTTTACCTACACGTGGATATAAAGAACGTCGAAAACGGATCTCGTATACGAAAGTTATGAATTTTTGAAAATCGGCTGATTTCCACCCTATGTGTGATGCTACGTGTCAGCACCAGGCTGTGCCTGGCTGTATACAGCTGGCTCACGACGTGACCATCAAAGGTTCACGACGTGAGAGCCATTTCAACCTCCTATAAATAGATGGTCGGGGGTAGAGCATTCTTCACACCTCTCAAGCTTTCTTTCTCTCTCTAAACTCTCTCTCTCTAACTCCCCAAACCCCCCCCAAAAGCCTAGGAAACTTCCCTAGCACTTGAAGAAAGCCTCGGAGAGCCCGAAGTCTCCGAGAAAAAGAGTTTTTTGGTTTGAAACTCTGCTCTTCCAGAGCCCGGTTTTCAAGCAAACTTCCCAGTTTCGTCAAAGAAGATTATTTTAAGAAGCGAGGTGCTGTTCGAATCACTCCGTATCAGGTGAGTGTATAGTCACTTTAATCTTACACATAGATATGAAGTATTTTATATAAATTATGTGCTATGTGTATATATATGTTATCTGTTTACCTGAGATGTTTGCTGGATGAAAGATCTATACTTCTTTCTTTCAGATCTGAAACTTTTTCCTTCAGATCTACACTTTTTCATCTTAGATCTAAACTTTTTCTTCATATCTAAACTGTATACTTTGAGATCTATGTTGGATGAAAGATCTGAACTTCTTTCTTTCAGATCTAAAACTTTTTCTTCAGATCTACACTTTCTCATCTCAGATCTAAACTTTTTCTTCAGATCTAAACTGTATACTTTGAGATCTATGTTGAATGAAAGATCTGAACCTATTTCCTTCAGATCTGGACTATATATGTATTTTATGCTTTAAACGTTATGCTGGATAAAAGATGTAAGCTTTATTTTACAGATCTGGACCATGTATGTATTTTATATCTAAGAATATGTTGGGTAGAACATGGGTAGATAAAATAGTTGGTGTGGTGAAATAAAATGATGAGAGGCCTCAATGTTGACGTTGTTCCAGTCATCTAGCGGAGTATGTATGACGACCACAGACTTTTCTAGGAAGTCTAGTGGAACGCTAGCAGGCTCGCAACCTGTAGGTGTTTGTGAACGAAGTGTTCACCGGTGTACTCCATCCCCCCATGGTTGCCTTACGGACACATATGGCTGAGGAACCCCCTTAGCAGTAGTGTCCATCCCGATGAAATTCCTTAGGATAGGTCCCTTATAATAGATGCTCTAGGGACGTAAAGTGAGGATAACGGGAACGGGTAATCAGGTTAGTAATTTGATGAAAATAAATAATGAACTTATTATTGTGGGTTGAAAACCCTATATGCTCACCAGGCTGGGGAGCCTGACCCACTCAGTTTCTTGTATTACAGGTAGTGGCAAAAGCATAGTTGGATAATTTGACGAGAGATTACGGATTTGAGGCCAGATAGTGTTTTGTGGCCTAAGATGTTTATTTCTTTTTAGTTTATGCTTATGGTCTGTATCGATGATTGACATCCCGAGTTTTTGTAATGTAATGGAAATACATTTCTTTAAGAAATGCTTTGATAAAATTTATATCATATTTTGTTTTGGCAACAAATTCCGCGATACTTTTCTTAAGAAGTTACTCTGATTTTTATTAAAAAGCATAAATGAAATCGGTCTTTTCTGGCCGTAAAAATGGGATGTCACATTTGCCAAGACAACAAACTTACGATTCAGCTCCATTTAATTAGGAATCAAAGAAATATCATTCATCTCTTCTTGGTGTGGGAAAGCTTTGGGACAAGTGAACATTGAGTTCAGAGAATCCATTTTCATAGGAGATATCTTCATACCAAAGTGGAGATTAAGATAATATACCCACCAATAAATATAAATTTGTTCCATCATTGGCAAGGTATCTTTCTATCATTAAATTTAAGTTTATTATTATTATTATTATTATTGAAGTTGGAGTGTCTCATATGTGATTTGGTTTCGTTTGGTGCAGGAGAAGTGTTGTAGGCATGACTCTTCAATTGCATCAGAAGGTTGACCCTGAAAGCATATTCTCCAAAGAAACATTCAACAATATCGATGAGAACACAAAGGTGGAGGAGGATGTTGTTTTATGTGAGGTAAGTATATCTCCTAAGGAAATCCATGAAGAACAACATTTAGTAAAAGTCTTAGAGGCTACTAAGGCTGTAAAGGTACACTAAGAAAAGAAGGTGAGTGAGAGGAAAAGGAAGAAATAAGCATTTCAGATCGGGATAGCAAGACGCAAGAATCAAAAAGCAAGAGGATATGAAAAGAAAATGCAGAAGGAGATGAAATTAGTTGATGTGGCAAAGCAAAATAGGGCTAAAAAATCCAAAAACAGAGCAGAAAGCACAACACTGTGAGAATGATAGAGCAAAAGTTAATGTGATAGAAATGGAATCAATTAAAAAGAATGAGCATGAAGAAGAAGTGAAGGAAAAAAGCAGGAGGAAATGGTTTTCCTAAGAGAATAGAGAGGTCATCCTTCAAAAAACAACAAATGTTTTGGTGAATATAAGAGAAATAAGCAACTTGAAATCGTAAGTAAATCATTCTAAGCATTTTGGCACCATACCAATATCATACCATAATTTTGGTTTATGATGGATATTCCTTGTGTTTTGGTGAATATGCAGGTAGTGGTGACATCATCTAACAAAAAGTATTGGATTTGTTTTTCATGCATTAATTAAACAAAGCCAATACCTTTTGTTAGATAATGTCACCACTAACTACATATTCACCAAAACAAGGGATATCCATCATAAGCCAAAATTATGGTATGGTGCCAAAAGGTTTAGAATGGTTTACTTACGATTTCAAGTTGCTTAGTTCTCTTATATTCACCAAAACATTTATTGTTTTTTGAAGGATGACCACTCCTTTCTTCTTCCTGCTCATTCTTTTTAACTGATTCCATTTCTCTCGTGATTTTATCTAATACCATTTCTATTGCATTAACTCTTGCTCTATCATTCTCAACGGGTTGTGCTTTCTGCTCTTTTTGTGACTTTCTTTTTTAGCCAACTTTTGTTTTGCCACATCAGCTTCTTTTTTCTTCATCTCCCCATGCATTTTTTTTTCATATCCTCTTGCTTTTTATTTCTTACGTCTTGCTATCTTGATTTGTCTTCCTTTTCCCCTCACTGGTGAGAATGAGGGAGCAAGATTTGATGCCAGAGAAATGAAGTTCGTTAAAAAGAAAAGGCTAGCTGGAAGAAATGGATTCTATTGGTGATTTGAAGCATTCTCAGGTGTTCAGTGATAGAATTAGGGAGCCACAAGTTATTTGTAGCAATAAAGATGTAAACAAGCCATTAGTTTCCTTTAATATTATAAGGTCAAGGTTTAGGGGTTGTGTGAAAGAATGTACACTTGGTGCTAACCACAAAGAAGATAGGGCAATGCAACATGTAAATTCTGTCACTATGTGTAGGGAATCAGATGGTTTAGCCATAAAGCAATATTCCAGGTGTTGTATTCTTGTTAGGCCTAAGCACCTGAATTTTTGATAAAATGGAAATGGATGGATGTGATTCAAGTAAAGTTAGTAGTTTGCTTTCCAGGAAGAGAGAACTATTGGGCAATCCCTCAATGGATTTTGCTTCATTAAAAGATCATCATAAATCTAGTGAGCAATAGTCAATCTTAATCCAATTGAAGTCCGCAATGGGATGTTCTCATGAGACAATAAATATTGTTTTGGATATGTATGAGAACCCAATGGTGGAGGATGCTTTGTCTTCTAAGAACATAAAGTTGGATGGATTGTTGGAACAGGAATGTAATCCTTCATTGGATCCTAAATCCATTGGTACTTTCGCTTTCAATGAGCAGTAATTACCAATGTATAATGTAGAATCAAGCCAATCAAAACTTGTAATGACACGTTCTCATGAGGATTTTGATTAGTGTACAAGTATTGAGACAATGAACATTGATTTAGACATTAATGTGAATCCATTGGTGGAGGAGGGTCTGCTTCCCAAGAACAGAAATTTGGATGGATTGTTGGGACAGGAATGTAATTCTGGAGATCATAAGTCCAGTGCTGAACAACAATTAGAAATGGAAAACGTAAAATAAAACCAATTAAAAGCTTCAAGGAGTAATTCTCATGAAAACTTTGATGAGTATGCAAAAGATGAGATAATCAACATTGGTTTGAACATGTATGAGAACACGAAGATGGAGGATGTTGAGCACAACCTTCAGGTTTCCCTACATGGTGTTGCTGAGGTAAGTATAAGGTGTTGTTTGTTTTTTTGAAGCAAAAATTCGTAAAGTCTGCGGACCACCTATACAACCCTCTACAGCAGAATAGGTGGACCAAACGGCTGCAGACTGTAATAAGAAGCGTGTTTGTTTTTGTTAACATTTGCAGACTGCAACAGACATTAAAAAATTAAAATAAATTGATTTAATAAACCGAAAATAGTTTTTAAATACAGAAAATTTAATAATTGTAGTCTTAAAACATTGAAATAAATTTCATACAACTAAATTAGTCTTACAATAACATTTTGCAATAAAGTTCATACAACTAAACTTTAATAATTCTCATTCGATATTTTGCATCAATTGCTCGACAATTTTCATCCCATAATTGGGTCATATATTCACGGTCTGCGGCAGTACTATGTCTTGGAATCTCATCTTCATCATCATCAACGACTGCATTGTTATTCTGAACCGAGACATTTGGTTCATCATATCGTGCAAAATACTCATCACGTAGTCCCTCTCTTCTTATAAAATTACGAAGCGCGACATGCAAGGGTAATGTTTCGTTGTGTAACCAACGAGAATGGTGCCATCCTCTTTAATATAGGGAATCGTGCTTTCAAGACACCAAAAGCACGCTCAATGATGTTTCGAAGTTTTGCGTGTGCATGGTTAAAGTTTTCTTTATTCGTTAATGCACGTCCTCGACGGAAATCCCCAAGCCAATACCTCACATTACGGTACGGTGCCATAAAACCTTGAATGTTTGCATAGGCGGCATAACAAAGATAATATTTATCTGTAAAAAGGAATAAATAAATAAAAATCATTTCTTTTTCAAACTAAGATAAAACTATTTAAATAACCATAAACTTACCTGATGGTGGTAACGGGAACGGTGCATGTGGATTTGCTAATGCTTCTGATAATATTCTAGAATCGTGTGATATCCCTTCCCAACCGGCCACAACAAACGTAAACATCATGTTGAAGTCACATATTGCCAATACGTTTTGGTAACAATCGCCTTTTCCCCTACTTCTATATAAATCTCGCATGTTTGTAGGGACAACAACATGTATCAAAGTGCCATCAAGTGCACCAACTGCTCCTTTGAACACCCGTCGTAGCCTCCTATTATGTCCAGGAATGTTTGGATTTATATTAAAAGAAGTTGGTACTATAATGTCATGTGCGAAAAGCAACATTTTGTCCAACACTTCATGAAAAAACTTATGAATTGTTTGCTTTGAGTGTTGAAATCTTCGCTTGATAATCACATAATGTTGGTTATGACCGATCATCATCAAAAACAAAGTCATCTTCTCCTCAACCGATACATGTTTGCTATTCTTTAACGCTTAGTTTACTCTAAAATGAGCACATAGTCGTACAAATGATTCACGGGACATGCGTAGTACTTCAACACATTGTAAAGGATTACGACGAAGTAACTCTAACGTAAATTCATGTCCCGTCATTTCCGAATCGTTGTCCCACACTCATTTGACACCCCTCTTCCAAAAATAGCGGACGTACAAGTACATTAGAATTATGAGAAGTATCTTTTTGTCGTGATCCATTAGGAACCTATTAATCAACACAAGTACCAAATAACATAAAATAAGACTTAAGTACCAACTAACTTAACATGATAGCATAACATAAGATTCAAGTACCAAATAACATAACATAAATCTCCAGTACCAAATAACATAAGATTTAAGTACCAAAAAACATAACATAAAACTCAAGTACCAAATAATATAAGATTCAAGTACCAAATGATACAAATAACATTCAAGTAGCAAATAACCAAAAAACATAACTACATAGTTCCAATACATGCAATTAAAACCTAAAAAACTCAAACATATAAACTTAACGAACAATCTTTCCATCCTTTAAAACTCCTAAACTTGTAGCTGTCATCTCGATCCATCCTCTTAATATTTGTGGATCATTGGGCAAATTTACCCACATCTCTCTTATAATCATGGTTCCTCCAAAAATGTGATACGCAACAAATCGTAGAGGGTCTATCGGGCCTAACTCGAGCAACTCAAGCTTCTCTAAACATTGGGGAATTGTTGGCCCTTGAGTCAAATGGTGTAGAGCTTTTTGTATCTCCAGTTCTAAATCATCAACAGTAATAGAAGCTTTAGGTGAGGCACAAGAAGGTGGATCAGGTGAGGCACTAGTAGCTCGAGGTATAGGAGTTGAGGGTTTAGCCCTTTCGTTGGGGTTACCGGAAGGTGAATCAGCAGAAGGTGAAGCAGCAAAAGGTGGCGGCTGAGTAAAATGCTCACTAGTATGATTGGAAAAGTAATCATCCTCATCTATGTTAATGGAAGGGTCGTCTCTAAGCTTTAGTGGTTCGACATGGAAAGAAGATGATCCAAGTCTTGATGGTGTTTGGGATATGGCATAGCTGAGATTACCAGAGGCACTATTTCCATCAAAGAGTTATGCACAAAGCTCTGGAAACAATAATGGGACTGTTTTCAAAGAAGCGGCTTTCGGATGTGTCACAACTAGGAATTCTAATGCTTTGTAAACATTAAACAAGGATAACATTGTAACTAAAACTTGAAAGCAACGTATGATGCTTATTCAATGTCAAACAAATTCCATTAAACACTCTATTCAAATCACTCAAATAGTCAACAAAAGGTTGGAAACCCTAGAAATCCCGGTTTAAGTCCATTATGGACTAGGATTTCTTTATTGGGCCTAATGGGCCAATAAACCTCCAATGTGACTATCTTGGGCTTAGAACTCTTAAATGGGCTCTAATTGGACCCACTCTCATAAGACTTAACCTTTTTGGGCTTTATAAGTCTAAAATGGACTAGTTTACCTGTAATGGGCCTTATTGGGCCATAACAATCCAACAAGCCCTAAAAAGCCACAAATCCATTCTTGCATGCACGTTTGGGCCGTAACCCACTCCAAAGGCCCAAATGGGCCGAAAACTATTAATTTGGGCTCCATATTTTAGACTCTAACATCAAAGCCCAAATCTTTTCTTTCCTCTCTCTCTCTCTCTCGGCCCAAGTAAAACAAAAAAAATATAAAAGAATGGATAAGGGAGAGTTGACTTTTAATGGTACCACCTCATAATTATCCATGGGATATCCATGCACCAATCTCATACTTCCATGCACCATCACCTCAAGACTCCCTCCTCTCTCTTCTCTTCTTGTTTCGGCCGAGGATCACCAAACACACACACACATCTTCAAACTCTCATCCTAAACACTCTCAAGCACATCCTCTTCTCCATTCAAATTTTCGAGATCTTGGAGCATTTCAAGGAGGTTCTTCCACAAGAATCATCATCTTAGGTAAGTTAAATGCTTGGATCTATAATCTAGTCTCTTTATTTCATCAAGAATCTTTCTAAACTCACACAAACTCATGATCATCATCCTAGAGAACTCTAAGTTCGAGATCCACCCAAGAAGGCTTACTAGGACCAAAACTCTTCCATTTCCTTCTTCAAAACCGAACCCACAAACCTAAGGTGAGTTCATACCCCTCTATTTTCGGTTTTCATAAGTTTTATGGGGGAGAATGCAAGTAAAATGTGAAGATCTATGTGTATTTGTATGATATGTGTGTTTTCTTGTGATTTTGTGATATATTTGTGCTAAAAATGAAAGATATTTCGAGATCTATAGTTCAAGAAGGAAAAATATGTGATCTAGTTCATATTTCACTCAACATGTCAAGATAAACTAATATACAAGCTTTAAAATAACATACTACAACATCAAAACTCATTTTTGGACTATTTTTGTCAAATAAGTAAAAGTCAGGGAAAAAGTTGTCATTTACGGTTTCTACAAGGTTCAAAATGCCAAAACAGTTAAAATAGAAGTTTCTATGAACATTATGTTTTTCAAAGGACTAAAAATGAAATTTATGGCTTATTGGGCTTTTCGGCCCATAGGCCCAAAGTTGCGAAAAAAATGGATTTAAGGGTGGGCTGAAATGGTAAATTTCTCAAAACAGTGGGTAGAAAAGTAAATAAACTTATTTCAGGGGTTAAAATGGCCTTATTTGCCAAAAAGGATTGAAAATGCAAAGATTTTGGGTTTTGGGTAAAAATTGTAAAAATTGCGAAAAAGGGGGACTAAAATGCAAATCTTTTAACTAAAGGGTTGAAACTTTCAAAAAATTTACTTTTGGGCTTAAAACATTATTTAAATAAGTGTTTGGGTCAAAGATGTCGAGAAAAATAGTCCAAGGACCTAATATGTCATTCTTTTTATAAAAAGGACTAAAATTGCCAACTTTACCAAAATAAAGGGGCTGAATAGGTCGAATTAATGTTTTTGGTCAATTATATTAATAATAATAATAATTGGGTCAAAATATACAAAACTTTATAACTTATGGGTTTTAAGTAGAAAAATAACTATTTTTATAAATCTATAAATTGTTATAAAACAAATTCGTGATTTATACGACACATCGATTAAACCACTCGCAACATTAATTCTATATAAAACAAGTAAGCGTTCAAATGGTTGGGCTTGAGAGATTCTAATCATGCTTAATGGGCCTTCGTGACTCATTAACATGGCTTTTGGGCCCAACAAAATAATACATGTTATTGGGCCTTCTGTGACCCAATTACATGCTTAAGGGACCCTCAATGGTTTTTACATGCTATTGGGCCTCAGTGGCCCATTAGCATTACTAGTAAGGTCCAAATTAATCATATGCGAAATGGGCCAACGCGCTTTTCGTATACTCGACAGCCTTAAATAACATACGAAATTAGTAGGGTCTAGTAGTCCTCTTCTCCTCGTCTGTTAGGCTTACCTTCTCTTCAAGAAAACTAAAATCGGATCATTAATCAAGGTTAAACGAATTCATGTGGATTGAGTGAGTAATAACGGGTGACACCAATAGGTGTCGGTCGTAGTCTGTAGTTGTAATCAAAGTCTCCTGGAGGGAGAGCGAGAGTTTGTGTATAGATCTATACGGGGGTGACTCCCCCACACCTAAGCTGTTCGCTACAGTTAGACTCGGCCAGTCTAGGGTGACAAAGTCTTAAGATCAAATTTTGGTGTTCATTTAGAATACCAAGACAGACGAGCTAGTCATTATCATGCATGGTTATAACGACTCACGTAGAAATCCGACATCATTAATCAGGGGTCATCATTAATCATGGGAAATCATATTCATTCGATGTAACGATTCAATAAGGCAAAACAATCATATCTTTTTATCGGAAAACATCGGGTTTTCCGGGGGAAACCAATCTTACTCATTTGTACTTCAAAAACTATAATGTAAAACTTCTCATTTATACACGTTTTGAAAACATTCACGCATATACTTACAAGATCATCACAACATTTTCAAGAAAAGAATTAATACAGAAAATATCGGATTTTCTGGGTTTTACCAAAGACATAAACTATTTTACATTAAACACACTTATGAACTCACCAACATTATAAATGTTGACTGTTTTCAAAATGACTTGTATTCTCAGGTAATCGTTAGACAAGGAGGCATCCAGTATGTTGAAAGTTTCTTTTGTAGTTGCTAATCACCAAACTCTTTATATTTTGAAATCATGTAATGTAAACCTTGTGCTTGATGTAAACAATGCCAGTTGTACTATGTAATGGTTGGTGATGCATGTGTTATGTTTCATATATATTCATTGTGATGGTATTTCAATTTAAGTTACGCGAGCCCTCGGACGTTTCCACCGTCTGGTTCGGGGGTGTGACAGGTTGGTATCAGAGCTCTGTTTATAGTGAACTAGCATATCTAACCACACATTGATATGCAAATATAAACCCAAAGAGGGACTAAATAACTCTGAACAAAACAAATAAAATATACTAATAAACACTCTTATTTGTGCGACTTAGAAAAATGAACACAATAAAAAATCGAATAAAACGATTGGGAGAACCTGACATCCCGGTTAAGCCAGGACTGTTCACGGTTGTATTAGGGATGAATATGGCCTGATCAACTACATTTCTTCGTAATACAACTATCACAGGCACTAGAGCGGTCGCGATGGTCAGTAAACCCAAGGCATACCCCATTGTTAATCAAGAAGAATGCATTAACCCAATAACAACTAAGAATATTTTAGGATTAATAATAGTTTATTGATATACCCCCCCCCCCCCCCGTGCAGACAGTATTGTCACAACTAGGAATTTTGGTGCCTTGTAACTACAACACTTATAACAACTATGAATCAATAACATGAAAGCATGCATGATGCTTATTCTATAACAACAAAACTTCATCAAATACTTCATTCTAGCACTACAAATGGTCAACAAAGAATTAGAAACCCTTGAAATCCCGGTTTAAGTCCATTTTGGATTAGGATTCCCTTATTGGGCCTAATGGACTAATAAGTTTCTAATTTGTCTATCTTGAACCTAGAACTCTCAAATGGGCCCTAATTGGACCTATATGCATGAAACTTAATATTTTTGGGCCTTATGAACCCAAAATAAATTAGGTTAACTTTAATGGGCCTTAATGGGTCACAACTAATTTAATTTAGCCCTAATGAATCATAAAAATTATACCTTGATTTATTTTGGACCAAAAATCATCTAATAAGTTATGATATGGGCTTAAGCATACAAGGCCCAATAATTTTCTCTCTTCCCCTCTCCATTCTCGGCCCAAGCCCACAAAGAAAGAGAAGTTGACTTTTGGTAGCCACCTCACCATTATCTCTTGGATTCCCGTGCTAAGTCTCATATCTCCATGCAACAATCCCATCACCACTCTCTTCTTCTCTCTCTTTTCTTCTCTCGGCCGAACACAACACACACACCTCACCAAAAACTCTCTCTAAACCACTCTCAAGATCATCTTCTTCTCCTTTGAAGATCTCGAACATTTGGCTTGAAATCTAAGGATTTTCATCAAGTAATTCATCATCTAAGGTAAGTTGATGACTAATTCATGATCTAGCTACTTCATTTCATCAAAATCTCTTCTAAATCTAATCAAACTTGTGATCTTGCACCTTAGAAACATCTAAGTTCGAGATTTTCCAAGAAAGCTTCTAGGATCGAAATTTTCTTCACTCCTCTCTTCAAAAACCGAAACCACAACTCAAGGTGAGCTTCATACCCCTCGCTTTTCGGTTTTCATATGTTTTATGGGGGAGAATACAAGAAAATGTGTAGATCTATGTGTATGTGTATGCTATATGTGATTTTATGCATGTATGTGTGTGATTTTATGTGTTTTTGTGATGAATATGCAACCAAAAAGGAGTGTAACTCGAGATATAGGACATGAGAAGGGAAACAAACATAATATAAGTTATTCTACACTAAACAAGTCAAGAATAATAACTTATAAGATTTTGATGAACATATTTCAACATAAAAACCCATTTTGAGCTTAAAATGTCAAATATGCAAAACTAGGGTCAAACATGGTCAAGTCACGGCTTCTTGAGGGTCAAAAGGGTCAAAACAGTTTCTATAATCATTTTTCTGAATATTAGAATTTTCAAAGGACTTGAAATGCAAATTTTTAGCTTAATGGGCTAAATTTGGGCTTTTTGGCCCAATAAGCCCATAATTGCGAAAATGATGTTTTGAAGGGGCTGAAATGAAAATTTCTGCAAAACAGGGGACGAAAAGTGTAATAAAACTATTTCAAAGGTCAAAAATACTTTTCAATTCCAAAAAAAGGATCAAAAATGTAAAGTTTTTGGATTTTGGGCAAAAACTGTAAAAGTTGTGAAAATGGGGTTTTAACCGGGAGTTACCATTTTAAAAGGGCTGAACCTGTTATCAAAATAAATTTTGGATTAAAACTATCATTTCAACAAATTTATGATGCAAAAGTGTCAAGAAATTGTTTTAAGGACTAAAAATGAAATTCTTTTATTTAAAGGACTTCAATTTTTATTTTTATGAAAGAAAGGAAATGAAAAGGTCAAACTTCTACTTAGACAAACTATTTCATTAAGTCAAGTTACAAAGCTACGACTACCGACAAATCGAAAGACAAATACACCTTTGACTCCAAATATCGTGATACACGAATCGATTTGGTCTCGAATCGATACAATATAACTAACATCAAAATCAAACTCTCCAAACGATACGCGATACCTACGATGAGTAAACTTACAAACTTTGGGCTTATGAGTTTCAAATCATGCTTGGTGGGCCTTGCTAGTCCATCAACATGATCTTTGGGCCCAAAGGGATAACGCTTATATGTTATTGGGCCTTCAATGACCCAATATTTTATAAAAGGACTTTCAATAGCTTTTATGTGCTAGTGGGCCAAAGTGTCCCATTAGAAAAGTTAGTAAGGTCACAGTAATCAAATGCGAGTTGGACCATCGTGTCTTTCGCATCCACGACAGCCTAAGGTACTTACGATAGTAGCAGGACATAGTGTTCCTCTTCTCTTCGTTCGCTAAGGCTTATGAGTATTCAAAGTAGACGAAATTAGGACGATATTCATTCGATATGACGACACAAGAACTAGTAATTACGTACATCTTTCGACATCGGAAAACATCGGGTTTTCCGGGGAAATCAATACTACTCGCTCGAAAATTCTATAACTAAAATACAAAACACCTTTCATATATATATATATATATGTTTTGAAATCATTCATGCATCAACTATGGATCTTCACACTTTGATAAACAAATGTCTTTTCAGAAAATATCGGATTTTCTGGGTTTTACAAACTATACAAATCATTTTATCTACAACTATGCTTATGAACTCACCAACATTCCATATGTTGACGTTTTCCAAAATAACTTGTATTCTCAGGTAACAGATAAGCGGAAGGGTAATGCCAAGTATGTTAGAATATTTTGTGTTAAAAACTTTGAAACAATTTGTGTTATGAAGTGTAATATTTGAAAACAATGTACTGGATGTAAACAATATCAGTTGTAATATATTGATGCATGGTGATGTTTGTGTTATGATTCATGTATATTCATTGTGATGGTATTCAATTTAAGTTACACGAGCCCCCGGACGTTTCCGCCGTCTGGTTTCAGGGGTGTGACAGGTTGGTATCAGAGCTCTGTTTATAGTGAACTAGCATATCTAACCACACATCGATATGCAACTATAAACCAAAAGAGGGACCAACACAACTCTGAACAAAACGAATAAAACACAACGATAAAACATCTTTGCTTATGTGATATAGGAAAGAGAACATAATACTTAATCAAACAAAATAACACTGACATCTCGGTTAAGTCAGGGACTGTGCATGGTTGTAGTAAGGGGCGAGTGTAGCCTGATCAACTATACTTTCTCCGAAGTGCAACTATCACAGGCTCCGAGAAAGCCTCGGTGGTCAGTAAGCTTAAAAACATACCCTTAATTACCAAGAAAAGAACGTTAACTCAAATTGCATAATAACTAAATCATATTAGGAGTAATGATAGTTACTTATACATACCCCCCCCCCTCTCTCAGTCAACATGGAAGGAGAACACCAGGGCATTCAGTTTCATCAGGTCCTAGTAGCCCACGGGATGATCGAGGATGAGCCGGAGATGGAGCAGGGAGGAGCACACGACGTGGGGCCTGACGAGTACACAGACACAGACTATGAGTTTGATGATACCGACGACGACATGGACGAAGAACCAGACTCAGGCAAGGACTCTACCACATCACCAGCCAGCGCGACGCAGCAGGACCACCCCGCTCCACCAGGAAATCCCGCAAGGGAGAATCGCTCTCCGGAGGCTGAGATTGCTGCTCTGCGGCAACAGCTATTCGCCATGGAAGCGCGCGCAGTACAAGCAGGGCAGGAAAGGGATGAGGTCATTGGAGAAATGACCGAGATGGCCCAGTTATTGGCACAACACTTCGGAATATGACCCTACCTACCACCGACTAACGTATCTTAGAGTGTTAGGACTAGTCATATCTATCTTTAGTATTAGGCTTATGTGATTCTATGCTATGTATCATCGACTCTATGTTTAAGTGATTACACTACTCATAGAGCCGTTACGCTGCCGAACTTGCACCACTTATGTATACTCTTCTGAGCAAAATTTTCAAGTATCAAAAATGCGGATAATATTAATGAAAAGTTTTATGTGTTCTATTGCAATGTTGTGATCTGTTATGTGCTATATATACATGATTGTATGCTAATTTGTGAAACCACTTACGTTCATGCAAAACACCTAGTTCTTAGGACCACGATCTCACAAAACTATAGGCACTCAACATCTTTCCGTTCCATGACAGAAAGATGCCTCAACGACCAACTCGTGGAAACCCTGGACCAACCCCACCCGAAGTCAACTCAGCTGCATTCCAAGCTGCTGTATCTGCTGCAGTTACTACAGCCATGGCGCAGATCCAGCAAGGAAACAACGGTGGAGTCAATGGACAAGGGGCTGGGAGTTCGAACAATGGGACAAATCACGGACCTACCAGGACATGTTCCTACAAGGACTTCACCAACGCCAAACCCCGAACCTTTAATGGCACGGGTGGAGTGATAACCCTGAAAAGATGGGTGGAAAAGGTGGAATCAGTGTTCAAAATATGTGAATGCCCCGAGGAGGTGAAAGTGAAGTTTGCCGCGTGCACGTTTGTCGACCAGGCTCTCACCTGGTGGAATGGACACATAGAAGCCATGACCCTCCCTGTAGCCAACGCTATGCCATGGACGGAGCTGAAAGAAATGCTGATGGCTGAGTACTGCCCTCGTGGCGAAATCCAGAAGATGGAGCAAGAGCTGTGGGATCTTACCGTCCGAAACTCTGATATAGATGCATACATATCAAAGTTTAGCGAGCTGTCATTACTGTGCCCTGGCATGATTTCGTCTGAAGGTAAGAAGGTCGAACGATTCATCTGGGGATTGAACCCCCCAATTCAAGGAAATGTAATCGCTGCAAAACCTGAAACCTTCGACGATGCCAAGAGGTTGGCCAAGAACCTGTACGACCATAACAACAAAAGGGCGAGAAGCCAGCGGATGTTGAACGCAAGAAGGAGAGTGACAACAAGAAGGGAAAGAACAACAAGAGAAAAGGTCGACAAGGCTCGGAGTCGACAAAGAAGCAACAAACAGTGACAGTCAACGCTGCAACTACCCAAATACCTTTCACACCACATGCTCCAGTCGCAGCTAATCCAAGCACTCCCAAGCCGTATTCTGGGAATCTCCCAAAGTGCAACAGGTGCAATTTCCATCACAATGGCGAATGTAAGGAAATGCAATGCACCGGTTGCAATCGGAAGGGTCACACGTCAAGGTATTGCAGGACCTATCCTCCCCAGAATCAACCGCAAGGAAACAACAACAACAACAACCGCAACAACAACAACACCAACAATAGCGGCAATAACACAGGATCAAGCCCAACCTGCTATGGGTGTGGAAAGACAGGACATATCCGTCGCAACTGCCCCAACACCAACAACCCTGGGAACGCGGGAACAGGAAGGGTGCTAGCTATGGGTCAGGGAGAAGCGGTTCAGGATCCCGCTGTTGTTACTGGTACGTTTCTCCTAAACCACACTTATGCATGCATCCTATTTGATACCGGGGTAGAACGAAGTTTTGTGAGTAATAAATTCAAACACTTATTAAAACAACAACCCCAGAAGCTTAATGAAACCTTCACGGTGGAAATGGCCAATGGGAAGACAGAGTCCACTGGGGAAATCTACATCGGATGTACCCTGACTTTAAATCACCACGTCTTTCAAATAAACTTAATGCCTGTTTCCATTAGGAGTTTTGATGTGATTATCAGCATGGATTGGTTAAGCCCCCACCATGCTGAAATTATGTGTCACGAGAAGGTCGTTCGCCTTCATCTCCAGAATCACGAAACCCTAGTTATTTACGGAGACAAACCCAGCACGAACCTCCGTCTTATCTCGTGCATTAAGGCGTAAAAGTACCTACGAAAGAAGGACTTCACGTTCCTAGCTCATATCGGGGATAAGTCCAAAGAAGAGATCAATATTCGAAACATCCCTGTGGCTTGCGATTTCCCGGATGTCTTTCCAGAGGATCTTCCGGGAATACCCCCAGAAAGACAAGTCGAGTTCCGAATAGATCTAGTGCCAGGAGCTACTCCCATCGCCAAATCACCCTACAGATTGGCTCCTGTGGAGATGCAAGAGTTGTCCAGTCAACTCAGCGAGCTTTTGGACAAAGGATTCATCCAACCCAGTTTCTCACCTTGGGGAGCTCCGGTTCTCTTTGTCAAGAAGAAAGACGGTACCTTCAGGATGTGTATCGACTACAGAGAACTTAATAAGCTTACCATCAAAAACCGCTATCCACTTCCACGAATTGACGACCTGTTTGACCAGCTCCAAGGAGCTAGTCACTTCTCAAAAATAGACCTGCGATCTGGATATCACCAACTCAAGGTCCGGGAGGAGGATATTCCTAAAACCGCCTTCCAAACTCGTTACGGACATTATGAATTCGTCGTAATGCCCTTCGGTCTAACGAATGCTCCTGCCGCATTCATGGACCTAATGAATCGAATCTGCCAACCATTTCTCGATAACTTCATCATCGTTTTCATCGACGACATTCTCGTCTATTCTCGAAGCGAGGAAGAACACGGCCGACATCTCCGCCAAATCCTGGAAACCCTGCGAAGCGAAAGGTTATACGCGAAACTCTCTAAGTGCGAGTTTTGGATCCGAAGCGTGAACTTTTTAGGACACGTTGTTAGTCAGGAAGGAATTCATGTGGATCCTTCTAAGATCCAAGCCATCGAAGGATGGGAAATTCCAACAACACCCACGGAAATTCACCAATTTCTAGGCCTCGTAGCTACTACAGGAGATTCATTCAAAACTTCTCCAAAACCGCAAAGCCACTTACCTCGCTTACGCAAAAGGGCGTACCCTTCGAATGGACAGACAAGCAAGAAGCTGCATTCCGAACCCTGAAGCAGGCACTCTGCAGTGCGCCAGTGCTATCGCTACCCGAAGGAACATAAGACTTTATAGTTTACTGCAATGCGTCAAATCAGGGTTTAGGCTGCGTTCTCATGCAGCGGGGAAAGGTGATAGCTTACGCGTCCCGGCAACTAAAGACGCACGAGGTGAATTACACCGCTCATGATCTGGAACTGGGAGCAGTGGTCTTTGCCCTGAAGATTTGGAGGCACTACCTTTACGGTACCAAGTGCACCATCTTCACCGACCACAAGAGTCTCCAGCACATCTTGAATCAAAAGGAGCTAAACATGAGGCAACGAAGATGGGTCGAACTGCTGAACGACTACGAGTGCGAAATCAAGTACCACCCAGGCAAGGCTAACGTGGTAGCCGATGCCTTGAGTCGGAAAGAATACTCGAATCGTTGTTTGAAGACTCTCTCCATAACCATTCGATCCCACCTAACCTCTCAAATCAGGGCAGCCCAGTTCGATGCCATGAAGGTAGAAAACAAAACCAGCGAAGCGCTGCGTGGGATGGAGAAGAACTTTGAAGTGAGAGAAGACGGAACAAATTACTTCATGAACCGCATCTGGGTCCCTAAACTCAGGGGATTCAGGGAAGTAGTCATGAACGAAGCCCACAAGACGCGATACTCCATCCATCCAGGTTCAGACAAAATGTACTTGGATGTGAAGCAACATTATTGGTGGCCTAATATGAAGGCAGAGATTGCCACTTACGTTAGCAAGTGCCTCACTTGTGCTAAGGTAAAGGTGGAATATCAGAAGCCCTCCGGATTACTACAGCAACCAGTAATTCCAGAGTGGAAATGGGAAAGGATTACCATGGATTTTGTGACCAAACTACCCAAGTCGACGGATGGTTTGGACACAATCTGGGTAATAGTTGATAGATTAACGAAATCCGCCCATTTCCTACCAATAAAAGAATCATACAAGATGGAGCGCCTGACAAGAACCTACATCAAAGAAATCGTGAGACTCCACGGAGTACCGGTATCTATCATCTCAGATAGAGATAGTAGATTTACTTCACGCTTTTGGCAATTGCTTCAGAAAGCTATGGGAACACAACTTGACATGAGCACTGCCTACCACCCACAGACGGATGGTCAAAGCGAGCGAACCATTCAAACGCTAGAAGATATGCTCCGCGCGTGTGTGATAGACTTTGGAAAATCGTGGGATACCCACTTGCCTTTGATCGAATTCTCATATAACAACAGTTATCACTCGAGTATCAAAGTTGCTCCTTACGAAGCATTATACGGGCGGAAATGTAGATCACCGTTGTGCTGGGCTGAGGTAGGAGACACCCAGCTAGCGAGAGGGCAAACGCCAAACAATGCCTTGATGGGACCGGAAATCATACACGAGACGACCGAGAAGATAATTCAGATCAGGGCGCGACTGCAATCGTCACGAGACAGACAAAAGAGCTATGCTGATAGACGACGAAAGCCCCTGGAATTCAGAGTCGGAGATAGGGTGTTACTAAAAGTCTCTCCTTGGAAAGGAGTGATTCGTTTTGGGAAGCGGGAAAACTGAACCCTCGATACATTGGACCCTTCGAGATTCTTGCCCGAATCGGTCCAGTGGCTTATACACTGCAGCTACCCGCTAAGCTCAGCAGTGTACACCCTGTGTTCCACTTTCCAACTTGAAGAAGTGCTTATCCGACGAGACTCTCGTCATTCCATTAGAGGAAATAGAAATCAATGAGAACCTTCTGTTCATCGAGGAGCCAGTTGAAATCATGGACAGAGAGGTGAAGCGTACCAAGTAGAGCCGCATTCCAATTGTGAAAGTTCGATGGAACACGAGACGCGGACCAGAATTCACATGGGAACGCGAAGATCAAATGAAGCAGAAGTACCCTCATCTATTCTCGCATTCTCAAATCTAGCTTTCAAAAGAATTTCGGGACGAAATTCCCTCTAACGGGGGGATGATATCACAACTAGGAATTTTGGTGCCTTGTAACTACAACACTTATAACAACTATGAATCATTAACATGAAAGCATGCATGATGCTTATTCTATAACAACAAAACTTCATCAAATACTTCATTCTAGCACTACAAATGGTCAACAAAGAATTGGAAACCCTTGAAATCCCGGTTTAAGTCCATTTTGGATTAGGATTCCCTTATTGGGCCTAATGGACTAATAAGTTTCCAATTTGTCTATCTTGAACCTAGAACTCTCAAATGGGCCCTAATTGGACCTATATACATGAAACTTAATATTTTTGGGCCTTATGAACCCAAAATAAATTAGGTTAACTTTAATGGGCCTTAATGGGTCACAACCAATTTAAATTACCCCTAATGAATCATAAAAATTATTCCTTGATTTATTTTGGACCAAAAATCATCTAATAAGTTATGATATGGGCTTAAGCATACAAGGCCCAATCATTTTCTCTCTTCCCCTCTCCATTCTCGGCCCAAGCCCACAAAGAAAGAGAAGTTGACTTTTGGTAGCCACCTCACCATTATCTCTTGGATTCCCGTGCTAAGTCTCATATCTCCATGCAACAATCCCATCACCACTCTCTTCTTCTCTCTCTTTTCTTCTCTCGGCCGAACACAACACACACACCTCACCAAAAACTCTCTCTAAACCACTCTCAAGATCATCTTCTTCTCCTTTGAAGATCTCGAAAATTTGGCTTGAAATCTAAGGATTTTCATCAAGTAATTCATCATCTAAGGTAAGTTGATGACTAATTCATGATCTAGCTACTTCATTTCATCAAAATCTCTTCTAAATCTAATCAAACTTGTGATCTTGCACCTTAGAAACATCTAAGTTCGAGATTTTCCAAGAAAGCTTCTAGGATCGAAATTTTCTTCACTCCTCTCTTCAAAAACCGAAACCACAACTCAAGGTGAGCTTCATACCCCTCTCTTTTCGGTTTTCATATGTTTTATGGGGGAGAATACAAGAAAATGTGTAGATCTATGTGTATGTGTATGCTATATGTGATTTTATGCATGTATGTGTGTGATTTTATGTGTTTTTGTGATGAATATGCAACCAAAAAGGAGTGTAACTCGAGATATAGGACATGAGAAGGGAAACAAACATAATCTAAGTTATTCTACACTAAACAAGTCAAGAATAATAACTTATAAGATTTTGATGAACATATTTCAACATAAAAACCCATTTTGGGCTTAAAATGTCAAATATGAAAAACTAGGGTCAAACATGGTCAAGTCACGGCTTCTTGAGGGTCAAAAGGGTCAAAACAGTTTCTATAATCATTTTTCTGAATATTAGAATTTTCAAAGGACTTGAAATGCAAATTTTTAGCTTAATGGGCTAAATTTGGGCTTTTTGGCCCAATAAGCCCATAATTGCGAAAATGATGTTTTGAAGGGGCTGAAATGAAACTTTCTGCAAAACAGGGGACGAAAAGTGTAATAAAACTATTTCAAAGGTCAAAAATACTTTTCAATTCCAAAAAAAGGATAAAAAATGTAAAGTTTTTGGATTTTGGGCCAAAACTGTAAAAGTTGTGAAAAATGGGGTTTTAACCGGGAGTTACCCTTTTAAAAGGGCTGAACCTGTTATCAAAATAAATTTTGGATTAAAACTATCATTTCAACAAATTTATGATGCAAAAGTGTCAAGAAATTGTTTTAAGGACTAAAAATGAAATTCTTTTATTTAAAGGACTTCAATTGTTATTTTTATGAAAGAAAGGAAATGAAAAGGTCAAACTTCTACTTAGACAAACTATTTCATTAAGTCAAGTTACAAAGCTACGACTACCGACAAATCGAAAGACGAATACACCTTTGACTCCAAATATCGTGATACACGAATCGATTCGGTCTCGAATCGATACAATATAACTAACATCAAAATCAAACTCTCCAAACGATACACGATACCTACGATGAGTAAACTTACAAACTTTGGGCTTATGAGTTTCAAATCATGCTTGTTGGGCCTTGCTAGTCCATCAACATGATCTTTGGGCCCAAAGGGATAACGCTTATATGTTATTGGGCCTTCAATGACCCAATATTTTATAAAAGGACTTTCAATAGCTTTTATGTGCTAGTGGGCCAAAGTGTCCCCTTAGAAAAGTTAGTAAGGTCACAGTAATCAAATGCGAGTTGGACCATCGTGTCTTTCGCATCCACGACAGCCTAAGGTACTTACGATAGTAGCAGGACATAGTGTTCCTCTTCTCTTCGTTCGCTAAGGCTTATGAGTATTTAAAGTAGACGAAATTAGGACGATATTCATTCGATATGACGACACAAGAACTAGTAATTACGTACATCTTTCGACATCGGAAAACGTCGGGTTTTCCGGGGAAATCAATACTACTCGCTCGAAAATTCTATAACTAAAATACAAAACACCTTTCATATATATATATGTTTTGAAATCATTCATGCATCAACTATGGATCTTCACACTTTGATAAACAAATGTCTTTTCAGAAAATATCGGATTTTCTGGGTTTTACAAACTATACAAATCATTTTATCTACAACTATGCTTATGAACTCACCAACATTCCATATGTTGACGTTTTCCAAAATAACTTGTATTCTCAGGTAACAGATAAGCGGAAGGGTAATGCCAAGTATGTTAGAATATTTTGTGTTAAAAACTTTGAAACAATTTGTGTTATGAAGTGTAATATTTGAAAACAATGTACTGGATGTAAACAATATCAGTTGTAATACCGACGCATCTCAGGGCGCATCCACATCATCAGCCCCACCACCCGACGCATCTCAGAGCACTTTGGACCAGTAAACTTCCCTACTAGTGCTATGTTCTCCATGTTCGCTATATTATGTACTACCGACTACATGTTTAAGTGATTACACTACTCATAGAGTCGTTATGCTGTCGAACTTTGTACCTCTAAGTATGCTCTTTCGAGCAAATTTTCATGTATCAAAGTGCGGATATTATTAGTGAAAAATATTATGTGTTTTATAGTGATGTTGTGACCTGCTATGTGTTATACTATTATTGTTTGGTGTGAATTTATGGGAACAATTAGATACAAAAAAAAAATCGATTCACGAAATTCTCAACTTAAAAACAATACATACTCAACATCTTTCTGTTCCGTAACAGCAAGATGCCTCAGAGACCAAACCGCGGAAATAACCAACCACCGACTCCATCGGAAGTCAACTCAGCCGCGTTTCAAGCCGCTGTATCTGCTGCGGTCACAGCAGCATGGCGCAAATCCACCAGGGGAACAATGGCGGAGGAAACGGGCAGGGAGCTGGAAGTTCAAACAATGGAATAAATCAAGGACCTACCAAAACATGCTCTTACAAAGAATTCACCAACGCCAAGCCACGAACCTTTAATGGAACGGGAGGCGTCATAGCCCTAAAGAGGTGGATTGAGAAAATCGAATCTGTCTTTGAAATTTGCGGGTGTCCAGATGGGTGCAAGGTCAAGTTCGCAACATGTACCTTTGTTGATCAAGCTCTTTCATGGTGGAATGGTCACATTGAAGCCATGACCCTTCCAGTGGCAAACGCGATGCCCTAGGAAGAACTGAAGGAAATGATGTTGGCAGAGTACTGCCCTCGAGGCGAGATACAAAAGATGGAACAAGAATTGTGGAACTTGACGGTTCAGAACTCCAACATCGAAGCATATATATCCAGGTTTAGCGAGCTATCCCTTCTGTGTCCGGGTATGATCACCTCAGAAGGAAAAAAGATTGAGAGGTTCATCTGGGGATTGATTGCACCTATCCAAGGGAATGTCATTGTGGCAAACCCTGAGACGTTTGATAGCGCCAAAAGATTGGCCAAGAAACTGTATGATCATGGCAACAAGAAGAGTGTTAAGATCGTGGAAGCGGATGTTAAGAAGGAAGAAGAGAATAAGAAAGAAAAGAGTAACAAGAGAAGAGGTAAACAGAACTCAGAATCATCCAAGAAGCAACAGACAGTGACTGTCCACACAGCAACCCAAGCTACCCCAGTACCACATGCTCCAGCCTCATCCACGCCGAATACTCCGAAGCAGTACACAGGGAATCTTCCCAAGTGTAACAAGTGTAAATACCATCACCTCGGGGAATGCAGAGAGATGATGTGCACAAGATGCAACCGGAAGGGCCATACAGCAAAATATTGTAAGGCCCAGTTTCCACAAAACCAGATGCACAACAACAACAACAACAACAACAACAACAACACCAAGGACGGAGCCAGTTATACCTATTATGGGTGCGGTAAAACTGGACATTTCAGACGAAATTGTCCCAATGCGAACACCTAGGCGACAGGAGCAGCAGGAAGAGTGCTGACTATGGGGCAAGGAGAACCGGTTCAGGATCCCGCTGTCGTCACCGGTACGTTTCTCCTTAACCACTCTTATGCATGCATCATGTTTGATACCGGGGCAGAGCGAAGCTTTGTGAGTAACAAACTCAAACACTTGCTAAAACAACAACCCCAAAAGCTTAATGAAAGCTTTACGGTGGAAATGGCTAATGGGAAAACAGAATCAGCCGAGGAAATCTATGTAGGATGTACCCTAACTTTAAATCAGCATACCTTTCAAATAAACTTGATGCATGTAACTATTAGGAGTTTTGATGTGATTATCGGCATGGACTGGTTAAGCCCCCATCATGCCGAAATTTTGTGTCGCGAGAAGGCCGTTCGCCTTCATCTCCCTAATCACGAAACCCTAATTATATACAGAGACAAACCTAGTATGAACCTTCGTCTTATCTCTTGCATTAAGGCACAAAAGCGTCTACATAAGAAGGACTTGGAGTTTCTGGCACACATAGTGGATAAGTCCAAGGAAGTGGTCAATATTCGAGACATCCCAGTGGCTTGCGACTTCCCGGACATCTTTCCCGAAGATCTTCCGGGGATACCCCTAGAAAGACAAGTCGAGTTCCGAATTGACCTGGTACCGGGAGCTACGCCAATGGCCAAATCACCCTATAGGTTGGCTCCTGCGGAAATGCAAGAACTGTCAAGCCAACTCAGCGAGCTCTTGAGTAAAGGATTCATCCGACCTAGGTCCTTTTTGTTAAGAAGAAGGACGGATACTTTAGGATGTGTATCGATTATAGAGAGCTGAATAAGCTCACTATCAAGAATCGCTACCCACTTCCACAAATCGACGACCTGTTCGACCAGCTCCAGGGAGCAAATTACTTCTCTAAGATAGATCTACGGTCCGGCTACCACCAGCTCAAGGTCCGGGAAGAGGATATCCCCAAAACCGCTTTCCGAACCCGCTATGGACATTATGAATTCGTTGTAATGCCCTTCGGTCTAACGAATTCCCCTGCCGCATTCATGGACCTAATGAATCGAGTCTGCCGACCATTCCTTGACAACTTTGTCATCGTTTTCATCGACGATATTCTAGTCTATTATCGAAGCAAAGAGGAGCATGGCCGACATCTCCGGCAAATCTTGGAAACCCTACGAACTGAAAAGTTATACGCAAAACTCTCTAAATACGAGTTCTGGCTCCGTAGCGTAAACTTTTTAGGTCATGTTATCAGCTAAGAAGGGATACATGTGGACCCCTCTAAGATCAAAGCCATTGAAGGATGGGCAGTCCCAGCAACACCCACAGAAATTCATCAATTTTTAGGTCTCGCAGGCTATTACAGGAGATTCATCCAGAACTTCTCCAAAACAGCCAAGCCACTTACCATGCTTACACAGAAGGGTGTACCATTTAAATGGACAGAAAAGCAGGAGGTTGCCTTCTGAACTCTGAAGCGAGCTCTCTGTAGTGAACCAGTATTATCACTACCAGAGGGAACAGAGGACTTCGTAGTTTACGGCGATGCTTCGAATCAGGGTTTAGGCTGTGTACTCATGCAGCGTGGTAAGGTGATAGCTTATGCATCTCGACAACTAAAAACACATGAGGTGAATTATACCACCCATGATCTCGAATTGGGAGCTGTGGTCTTCGCCTTGAAAATTTGGAGGCACTACCTTTATGGTACCAAGTGCACCATTTTCACTCACCACAAGAGTCTCCAGCACATTTTAAATCAGAAGGAGTTAAACATGAGGCAGCGAAGATGGGTTGAGCTACTAAACGATTATGAGTGCGAAATCAAGTACCACCCAGGCAAGGCTAACGTGGTAGCTGATGCCTTGAGTCGGAAAGAATACTCAAATCATCGTGTGAAGACTCTTTCAATAACCATCCAATCCCATATGTCCTCACAAATCAAAGCAGCCCAGTTCGACGTCATGAAGACAGAAAACAGAACGAGCGAAGCATTACGTGGAATGGAAAAGAACATCAAAGTCAAGGAGGATGGAACGTATTATTTCATGAACCGAATTTGGGTCCCTAAACTTGGAGGATTCAGAGAAGTAGTCATGAATGAAGCTCATAAGACACGATACTCCATCCATCCAGGGTCAGATAAAATGTACCTGGATGTCAAGCAATGTTATTGGTGGCCTAACATGAAGGCAGAGATTGCCACTTACGTTAGTAAATGCCTCACTTGTGCTAAAGTGAAGGTAGAGTATCAAAAGCCCTCGGGACTATGACAATAGCCGGTGATACGCGAGTGGAAATGGGAAAGGATTACTATGGACTTTGTGACCAAATTACCCAAGACAACAGATGGATTGGATACCATATGGGTGATAGTCGACAGGTTGACAAAATCCGCTCATTTCCTGACAATAAAGGAGACATACAAGATGGAGCGACTAACAAGAATCTACATCAAGAAAATTGTGAGACTCCATGGAGTACCAATATCTATCATCTCAGATCGAGATAGTAGGTTCACTTCACGCTTTTGGCAATCGCTACAGAAGGCTATGGGGACACAACTCGACATGAGCACTGCTTACCACCCACAGACGGATTGTCAAAGCGAGCGAACCATTAAAACGCTTGAGGATATGCTTCGAGCATGTGTGATAGACTTTGGAAGGTCGTGGGATACCCACTTACCTTTAATTGAGTTTTCATACAACAACAGTTATCACACAAGCATCAAAGTTGCTCCTTTCGAAGCATTATATGGTCGTAAATGTTGATCACCGTTGTGTTGGACAGAGGTAGGCGACACTCATATGGCAAGGGGGCAGACACCAAGCAATGCATTAACAGGACCAGAAATCATACGAGAAACGACAGAGAAAATAGTTCAAATCAAAGCTCGACTTCAAGCATCACGCGACTGACAGAAGAGCTACACCGATAAACGGCGAAAGCCCTTGGAATTTCAAGTCGGGGATCAGGTGTTGTTAAAGGTCTCCCCCTGGAAAGGGGTGATCCGTTTTGGGAAACGGGGAAAACTAAACCCACGGTACATTGGACCATTCGAGATTCTTGCCTGAATTGGTCTAGTGGCTTATAGACTGCAACTACCTGCCGAACTCAGCAGTGTACACCCCCGTGTTTCATGTTTCCAATTTGAAGAAGTGCTTATCCGACGAAACTCTCGTCATTCCGTTAGAAGAAATCGAAATCAACGAGAATCTCCTGTTCATCGAGGAACCCATCGAGATCATGGACAGGGAGGTGAAGCGTACTAAGCAAAGTCGCATTCCAATAGTGAAGGTTCGGTGGAACGCAAAGCGTGGACCGGAATTCACTTGGGAACGCGAAGACCAGATGAAGAAAAAGTACCCTCACTTATTCTCGCATTCTTAAGTCTAGCTTCAAAAAGAATTTCGGGACGAAATTCCCTCTAACGGGGGGATGATGTCACAACTAGGAATTCTAATGCTTTGTAGGACCAAAACTCTTCCATTTCCTTCTTCAAAACCGAACCCACAAACCTAAGGTGAGTTCATACCCCTCTATTTTCGGTTTTCATATGTTTTATGGGGGAGAATGCAAGTAAAATGTGAAGATCTATGTGTATTTGTATGATATGTGTGTTTTCTTGTGATTTTGTGATATATTTGTGCTAAAAATGAAAGATATTTCGATATCTATAGTTCAAGAAGGAAAAATATGTGATCTATTTCATATTTCACTCAACATGTCAAGATAAACTAATATACAAGCTTTAAAATAACATACTACAACATCAAAACTCATTTTTGGACTATTTTTGTCAAATAAGTAAAAGTTAGGGAAAAAGTTGTCATTTACGGTTTTTACAAGGTTCAAAATGCCAAAACAGTTAAAATAGAAGTTTCTATGAACATTATGTTTTTCAAAGGACTAAAAATGAAATTTATGGCTTATTGGGCTAAATTTTGGGCTTTTCGGCCCATAGGCCCAAAGTTGCGAAAAAATGGATTTAAGGGGGGGCTGAAATGGTAAATTTCTCAAAACAGTGGGTAGAAAAGTAAATAAACTTATTTCAGGGGTTAAAATGGCCTTATTTGCCAAAAAGGATTGAAAATGCAAAGATTTTGGGTTTTGGGTAAAAATTGTAAAAATTGCGAAAAAGGGGGACTAAAATGCAAATCTTTTAACTAAAGGGTTGAAACTTTCAAAAAATTTACTTTTGGGCTTAAAACATTATTTAAATAAGTGTTTGGGTCAAAGATGTCGAGAAAAATAGTCCAAGGACCTAATATGTCATTCTTTTTATAAAAAGGACTAAAATTGCCAACTTTACCAAAATAAAGGGGCTGAATAGGTCGAATTAATGTTTTTGGTCAATTATATTAATAATAATAATAATTGGGTCAAAATATACAAAACTTTATAACTTATGGGTTTTAAGTAGAAAAATAACTATTTTTATAAATCTATAAATTGTTATAAAACAAATTCGTGATTTATACGACACATGGATTAAACCACTCGCAACATTAATTCTATATAAAACAAGTAAACGTTCAAATGGTTGGGCTTGAGAGATTCTAATCATGCTTAATGGGCCTTCGTGACTCATTAACATGGCTTTTGGGCCCAACAAAAATAATACATGTTATTGGGCCTTCTGTGACCCAATTACATCCTTAAGGGACCCTCAATGGTTTTTACATGCTATTGGGCCTCAGTGGCCCATTAGCATTACTAGTAAGGTCCAAATTAATCATATGCGAAATGGGCCAACGCGCTTTTCGTATACTCGACAGCCTTAAATAACATACGAAATTAGTAGGGCCTAGTAGTCCTCTTCTTCTCGTCTGTTAGGCTTACCTTCTCTTCAAGAAAACTAAAATCGGATCATTAATCAAGGTTAAACGAATTCATGTGGATTGAGTGAGTAATAACGGGTGACACCAATAGGTGTCGGTCGTAGTCTGTAGTTGTAATCAAAGTCTCCTGGAGGGAGAGCGAGAGTTTGTGTATAGATCTATACGGGGGTGACTCCCCCACACCTAAGCTGTTCGCTACAGTTAGATTCGGCCAGTCTAGGATGACAAAGTCTTAAGATCAAATTTCGGTGTTCATTTAGAATACCAAGACAGATGAGGTAGTCATTATCATGCATGGTTATAACGACTCACGTAGAAATCCGACATCATTAATCAAGGGTCATCATTAATCATGGGAAATCATATTCATTCGATGTAACGATTGAATAAGGCAAAACAATCATATCTTTTTATCGGAAAACATCGGGTTTTCCGGGGGAAACCAATCTTACTCATTTGTACTTCAAAAACTATAATGTAAAACTTCTCATTTATACACGTTTTGAAAACATTCACGCATATACTTACAAGATCATCACAACATTTTCAAGAAAAGAATTAATACAGAAAATATCGGATTTTCTGGGTTTTACCAAAGACATAAACTATTTTACATTAAACACATTTATGAACTCACCAACATTATATATGTTGACCGTTTTCAAAATGACTTGTATTCTCAGGTAATCGTTAGACAAGGAGGCATCCAGTATGTTGAAAGTTTCTTTTGTAGTTGCTAATCACCAAACTCTTTATATTTTGAAATCATGTAATGTAAACCTTGTGTTTGATGTAAACAATGCCAGTTGTACTATGTAATGGTTGGTGACGCATGTGTTATGTTTCATATATATTCATTGTGATGGTATTTCAATTTAAGTCACGCGAGCCCTCGGACGTTTCCGCCGTCTGGTTCGGGGGTGTGACAGGATGTCCCTAAACCCAATCAATGTAACAAAAGTAATATAAGAATCAATGGCAACTATATAAACAAAATACATATAAATGTGTGCGTGTGTGTGTATGTATGTATATATATATATATATATATATATATATATATATATATATATATATATATATATATATACCTTTTTAAAGTCCTCCCACTCCTCATTTGTTAAGTTAAAAGTATTTGTTTGTGGATTGTAAAGGTTGTCAGTTTTGTTTTTCAAGTATAACAATCCTGTGTATTTGGCTTTAAGGTTGTCATAGGCGTTTTTTTAATTGTCTTTGATTCAAATCCACGCCATACTTTTCCTTAATGGCTGTTCCTAACTTGTGCCATGATTTTTTGTGAAAACTCAAACCTTTTATACCCACAGTTTGTACTTCTTCAATACAAGTTAGCAATAAGAATTTTGTTTGCTCATTGGTCCATGTATGTTTATCTCCCATTGCTAATAACAAAAAAAATATGGAATACGTACTTTAGCAACAAAGATTAATTATATTTCAAAATAATAATAACTTAAATTGATGACATTTCAACAACAATGCATCATGAAACAAAAAAAAACATATAAGCAAAGATTATACAACACAATCAACAAATAAGTTTAGCATATTCAGCAAAGATTTAAGCACAAACTTGCATATAAGCATAAACTTGATCTCCAATCAAGAAATACAAGTGATAACAATTCAGCAAATAAGTTTAAAAAAACCATTTCAGCATACATTTTAACATATTCAACAAAGATTTAAGCATAAACTTGCATGTAAGTTTATGATTTCAACATATAAGTTTATGATTTTACCAAACATTCATAACAATTCAACACAAATTATTTTCAACAAAACATAAATAACATCATTTGAGCAGAAAATCTGTTATAAGAACAATTATATCATAAATCAACATTCATATGCATAACTTTCTGATTTCAACAAAGATTTTAGCAAGGATTCTTCACATCTCAGCAACAAAATCGGTACTCAAATCAGAAATTGGTACCCCAAAGCAGAAAATCGTTACTCAAATCAGAAATCAAAAAAAAAAAACCCATACCTGTTGAAGACGATGGCATTGGCGGTCAACTGGGTAGCGGTTTGGCGACGACCGACGATTGCTGGCAGAGTGGTCATTCTTCGGTTCTTCAACAGCCTCGACGACGAGAAGATGGAGAACGAGCGAAGACGGAAGAACAGAATACGGCTACCGATTTTTTTCCGCTTTTTTTTTTAGATTAGGTTAGAAGAGATGAGAAGAGCCAATCCCAATGTTGTGTGTGGCGGAGGACGGGAAGAGGTTTTTGAGCCCGAAGTCTTTTAAAAAACAAAGTACTGCGAACTTAAAAGTGTTGCGCGTGTGCTGCGCCGCGCAACACTAAGAGGTAAGTAGAGTTTTTTTTTTAAAACAAACACCACCTAACACTTCTTAAAGACCCAAAGCTTGCTTTTCAAAACTTATACATACTCATGATATGTAGGATTTGTACTTGGTTGAGACATTAAATACATTCCTTTTAGTTTTTTTCAACATTTTAGCATGCATTGAGGTTTCTCATCATAATCTACCTTTTAACCCCAAATTTACAGCCAACTGTTACTGAAGTGGAACTCAAATAGTCTGGACCTAGTTTGATAAAAAATGCAGCTTTTGATCAAACAAACAATGATGATGTTGGTGTTACTGAGGTTGACTCTGATGAATACACCATTTTTCAAGTTTTCATCTACATTTAAAAACATCAAGCTCATGACTTGTATGATAGTGGATATAGATACTTCAACAAGTGATTATGATGTAGTAAGCGAAGCTGGTTATTATTTTCCAACACATAAAACTTACGATTCACTTTCATTTAATTGGGAATAAAAAAAATATCATTCATCCTCTCTTGGTGTGGGAAAGCTTTGAGAAATGTCATAATTGAGTTCATAGAATCCATTTTCATACGAGATATCTCCATACCAAGGTGGAGATGAAGATAATATCCCTACCAATAAATATCAATTTGGTCCATCACGGGCGATGTATCTTTCTATCATTATATTTAATTATTTTTTATTATTGAAGTTGGAGTGTCTCATATGTGATTTGGGTTCGTTTTGTGCAAAAAAAGCGTTGTGGGCATGGCTCTTCAATTGTAGCAAGAAGTTGACCCTGAAAGCATATTCTCCAAAGCAACATTCAACATTATCGATGAGAACACAAAGGTGGAGGATGCTACTGTTCTTCGTGAGGTAAGTATATCTCGTAAGAAAATCCATGAAGAACATCATTTAATAAAAGCCTTAGAGGCAGCTAAGGCTGCAAAGGTATGCCAAGAAAAGAAGGTGAGTGAGAGGAAAAGAAAGACAGATGGAGATAGCTTTTGCCACATCAACTTCTTTTTTATTCATTTGTTCCTACATTTCCTTCTCATATCTTGCTTTTTCTTTCTTACGTCTTGCTGTCTCCATCTGAAATGATTCTTTCTTCATTTTCCTATCACTCTCCTGATTTTCTTGGCGTACCTTTGCAGCCTTAGCTGCCTCTAAAGCCTTCACTTTTATGTCTTGTATCCTACCTTCAAAGGCAAAAACAAACACACACAATGTTATTTTTTGGTATTTCTTAGTTCAAACTTTGGAATAGAGAAAAGTTTACCTACCTGCCCAAACTGCAGCTGCTTGTTTTTGTAGAACAAACGATGTGATGTTTGATATCAAATCCCCAAAATGAATTCTCTGACTGTGTCCCAGAGCTTTCCCACACCAACAGTAGATGAATAACAATGCTTTGATTTCCAATTAAATAGAAGTGGATCGTAATTTTGTTGTGTTGGAAAAGAATAATCAGTTTCGATTATTACATCATAATCACTTGCTAAAATATCCATATCCTCATGATAAAAGTCTTGAACTTGATGTTGCTTAAATGTAGTAGATGAAAACTTGGAAAATGGTTTATCAGTTTCATCAGAGTCGACCACAGTAACACCGACATCACTGCTTGCTTGATCAACAGCTGCACTTTTGATCAAACTAGGTCCAGACTGTTCAAGTTCCACTTCAGTAAATGCTGGTTGTGTAGAATAATGCATAAGAAAATTTAGGAGAAAAATGTTAAATTAAGGAAGGGAAAGGCTATTAAAACTTCATTTGACATAATGAGAAAAGAAAAGCATATTATATGGTATCAGAATATTGGATAGGTAAAGGATGCGTGTAAACTCTTTAGATATATCCATCCATGTTTGGTATATCTTATACTGATATTTAGAAATGGGTTATATATTATGTTTAATTTCAAGTAACATCTTAATGGAATGGGTTTCCAGTTACATTCTTTATTGGTTGGAATGCAAATAGGGTTTGTAAATTTGGGGTCAGAAGGTAGATTATGATGAGAAACTATGCATGCTAAAGTGTTTGTTGAAAAAAAACTAAAAGGAATGCAATTAATGTCTCAACCAAGTACAAATCCTACATATCATGAGTATGTATAACTTTTGAAATGCTAGTTTTGGGTCTTCAAGAAGTGTTGTACTTACCTCACAAAGAAAAACATCATCATCATAGGGAAACCTTAGGGTTGTGCTCAACATCCTCCACCTTCGTGATCAACATTCCTACGTGACAGAATTTATATAAACTTTTTCTTTGGTCATCAACATTCCTACGTGGCCACATGGTAGAATCTGTCCCAACTTCCAATTCTTCAAGATCCAAGAAATCCTAATTTTCCCTCTCCCTCCCCCTTTCTTGTTGGAGTGCAGTTAGTTGTAAAAGAAAAATAAATGAAAGAAAAACGTTTGTTAGAAGAAGAAAACTAAAATGTTATCAGATGAAAACTTGCAGTTCTGCATCTTTTTCAAAAGATTCTTTGGACTATGATAGTAGTCAATTACAATCCAAGAATTGAATGCGACAGAATCACTAGTTTGGTGGGTGTCGTGGGTGAAGTTTCAGTGATCAGCAGCAGTGTAGTTGGTGTCATGAAGTAAGAAGAAGATGACGACTAAGAAAACAAAAAGATTTATCATTTTCATGATGAATGAATAAAGAGAAAGAACGATGATTGGCGAGAGAGTTAAGAGATCGATTGTTAGTTCGACAAAAAATGAAATGCATGTCTTAATTGTTTAGCGGTAGCTGTGGGATATTTATATAACCGTTACAAAAATATAAAAAATAGTAAAATCTCTTCAAAACACACCGACTCGTTTGTTCCATCCACGCTCCGTTTGGTTTTTTGTTTTAATCTAGACAAAACTGAACAAATTGTCCTATGTGGTTAGCTAAAAATTGCCACTTTGGTCCAAAAAGGTTTGGACTAGCACCAAAAGTTCAAACTTTTCATTTTGTTGCGAGTCCAATTTGGTTTTAACTTTTTTATAATGACAATTTTGACCTTGATATTTTCTTTTTTAGTTTTTTTTATTACAGAAATTAAAAAGAAAAAGAAATATAAAATACTCTCTCTCTCTATGTGTGTGTGTGTGTGTGCGCAAACACACATTGAAACTCAAGAACACATATTCATATCCATGAACACATACATAAACACTCCATGTTTTTTTGGTTTATTCTTCAAACACACACACACACACACACACTCAAGAACACACACACGAAATCAGATCTGATGAAGAGTTTTCTGATGTTCAAGAAGACGAAATCAGATCGAGTCATAGGTCTCCGATCTCCTCTCCGGACGACAAGCTCCTCCTCCTGCTGCCGCTAAAGGAAGCCCTAGCGCCGCGCAAGCCCTACCATGAAACTCTACGACCCGATCATTGTTAACAATCATAACGGATCAAGATCTAGTAGGGGTCGAAGGTGGCGGCGGCTAGGGTCTAGACTTGTTCCCCCTCGTCGCCGTTCTCAGTGTAGATCTATCTCGTCATCGTATTTCTCCTTTCCGCCACCATCTCTGAAACGAATCTATAACAGGTTAGGGTTTGTAATGGTGGCGAGCTGAAACCTTAGTAGTGGCGGCGCTGAACTCGACCTAATCGACTGAGGTTTGGCGACTACCATCTCTTTACGAACCCTTTCTCAGATCTTACACTGACTAAGGTTTAACGCTAAACTCAACTTTGTTCGTTCTAGTTTTTTGAAACCCTAGTTTTTCAGATATATTGTGGCTTTTGTCTATTTATGTGTGCTTAATCTCTCATTGTTCTTGTTCGAGTTTGTGTGTGTGTTTAATATGTATGTGTGTGTGTGTTTGTGTTGAATCTATTGAAAAATCGATGGATGTTTGTGTTGATCTGTGTGTGTTCATCATATTTCGTTTTTGTGTGTGTTCATCTGATCTGATTTTGTGATCTAATTTGGGTGGAGATGGAAGTGGCGAATTGTGGTGGTGGTGGCGGACGGTGGTCGAATGGTGGTGGTGGCGAAAGATATTCATGAGTGTTCTTGAGGAAGAAGAAGAAGATGGGTGAGAGAGAGAGAGAGAGTATTTTTTAATTTTTATAATAAAAAAAACAAAAAAAGAAAAGGGCAAAATCGTCATTATAAAAAGTTAAAACCAAAATGGACCAAACTCCCAATAAAATGAAAAGTGTGGACCTCTAATACTAGTCCAAACTTTTTGGATAAAAGTGGCAATTTTCAGCTAACTATAGGGACCATTCGTACAGTTTAGTCTTTAATATATCACTAAGTGTAAAATCCGTGTATTACACGGGTTGATTAAACAAAAAATTAAATATTAAAATGTAACATTAAATATTTTTTAAATAAAATTTTGAAATAAGAAATGAAGAAATCTATTAATTATAATTACTATGACATTTATTACATTTAATACTTTATATATATATAAATATAGAAGTATTATGTGTTTTTTTAATTTAAAAATTGAAAAAACCTAGAAATTGACATTTGGATATTATTTATTTCAAATTTCAAAAATATAATAAAATGACAAGTGTCAAAACTCATGAGAGATTGACAAATAACAAAATGAATCTTCATTTATTATAGTTGATGTTGCCACATGGTATTTAAGAATAAGGGATATAAATTTTATGAATAGAATTAATTATTTAGAAAACGATCAAAAAACAAAAATATAAAAAGCCAAAATCAAAGAGTAATATTTTCTTAATTATCTAGAAACGTATTTTTTTTCTTAACTATCTTGTACATCTATCTTGTACATGTTTTTTTATATCTAAAATAATAATTTAGTTGTTTATATATAAACATTTAAATATTTATATATCTAAAATAAATAATTTAATTAAAAATGTTTATTAACTATGTTTTACTATCATATAAGCTAACTCAAAGACTATTTTAAAATTTGAATTTCCTACAGGATAAACTAATAAACTTTTTAACAAAAAAATATTATCATTGTTAATGGAAGTGAAAATTTGGGTTTAGTTAGGTTGTGGTTTTTGTTGCTAATCGGAATGGAAATTAAATTTTAAATTGTTTAAAAAAATATTAAATTTTAATTTATAAAAAAGTGTGGCAAACCCCACATCCTAAGACCCAATAGGTGTGGGAGGATCTCCCACTCGGTGGTGGCGACGTGTCACCGTCGTGGTGCGGTGAACAAGACACCGACCAAAGTGTTTCACCACAGTAATTAGGGTACCGCATGAGAGGATATTGCCCCACCTTATTTTGTTTTTGTTTTAATAAATTATATATATATATATATATATATATATATATATATATATATATATATATATATATATATATATATATATCAAAATTCATGGTTTTTAATCCCCTATAAATAGAGTATAACAATGATATATTATTTATACATATTTAAATATTAAAAAAAAATAAGGTGGTAAGAGGTGACCATTCCTATTAATTTTGTTTTGTGAGGTGTGGGGAAAATGATGTGGCCCTGACATGACAGACCAAAAGTGTGGTAAGGTGCGGTATCATATGACACCCAACTGTCACGGTATGACTTTTATGACTAGTCTATTTCATGTGCCACTTAGTTTTCTTCGAAAAAGTCAGGCTAATGGTTTGCTACAAATGGCCCTACCCCTATTTATAGGGTTCTTACACCTCCTCAAATGGAAGTGTCTAAGACGTTCTAGAGAACTCTAAGACGTTCCAAGGTCTTCTATGTTATTCTTGTATGATCTAGCATCTCCTCAAGTGCTCCGGAGAATTCTAGATCTCGACCGTGACACACTGGGCTAGATGGAAAAAGTTGTATGTAGTGTGGCAAGTGTGATGTGGCGCCTACATGGTGTCACACCCCAAAACCGGAACGGCGGAAATCGTTCAGGGGTGGAGGACGTCATGTTTAGTATCACGAGATATGTATATGGTAAGCAAGTAATGAACAACCATTTCATTTCGAAAGAGAGTGTTTACAATGTGTGTTCACAAAACATAGAATTCATACACAAATAACAAAACAAGACTTGAAGCTATAATGCTTCATCTTCTGAATCCCCAGCACGAGCACCTGTCTAATAGTCTCCTGAGAATACAAGTTATTTGAAAGAGTTGATCAGCAATTAAGCTGATGAGTTCATAAGAGTTTAGTGATGTAAGTAAATTGTAAAGTGTTGTTAAAATGTATATGTAACAATGGTGTAAGTTGTAAGTTCTGTTGTGAAAAGTTCGCCAGTTCCCTTGGAAAATCATATATTTCCTACTTTGATGGAAGTTTAAGTAAAATGACACTACAACCGATTCTATGGGTACTGAGTGGGTACAAGTTATATAAGACTCAGAGTAAACAAACAATCTATTGTGCGCATCTGCCTCAAGCTCACAACCAAACGAGGAACAAAAATTAAGGCGGATAGCACACATCCCATTGTTTGTTAGATCGTCGTCATATATAACCCTGATGTATTCACTTGTTACTCATGGAGTTAGTTGTGATGGTTCCTTTGGATCTAATGAAAAGTTCTTTAAGAAAACCCTTATTTCTCATAATAAAAAGGTGACCACAGTGACTACTTTTATAATAGCTTAGTTTATACTGATATACATAATCTAATATCGGATAGAAAGTTAATTGAGTGAATCTGCCCTAAGCCCACAACCAAACAAGGAACAGGAAATAAGGCGGAAAGCACACATCCAACTACCTACTGGGTATTAGTTTTATATATAAACATGATGTATAAACTAAGGTATTATAGAGTTACTCACCTAAGGTCTTTTAAATTGTACTGGTTTAATAAAATGGATTAAACCCTTTACTGGGAAGTTTCTAGTTTTGTATACCAAAAGTACTGAAAGTATGTTTTGTACTAGAAAAACTGTGCTTTGACTCTGTGTTCTATAACCTGACCCATACCTGGTACCCTTATGATGACTTAATGTATACTAAGCATACATATATATAGAATCGGGTAGAAAATAGATTGGGTGAATTCGTTCCAAGCTCACAACCAAACAAGGAACAGGAAATGAAGCGGAGAACACACATCCTATTACCTGTCGGACCCTATTGGTATATATATATCATGTGATGTATACATTAAGGAATCATAAGACTAGCATTATGGTCCTTTCTTTTAATCGTATCCTTCTACCAAGGCATCTTTTGTTATGTGCTAGACTCGACTGTTCCGTTTTTCGTTTGTAAGAATGTATATTTTCCCTAATTTATAACTATCTTGACTCAGAAATAGTTTGGGTTGGACTTTCAAGTGGTAATGTCACTTTATGAAAGAAAAGGGAAATGTAAGTACACAGTTGTCGTTTATAATGACATGCGGATGTACTAATAACCTAAAAACATATTTGTTTTATTACGGTTATAATGTGAAGGCTATAACCCCTACTATACGCTCTCCCTGTCAAGAGATTAAGGGTACTAAACGCGACCTCTGCAAATTCTTGCAAGCCGTGTAATTCACATTAAAGTATATGATCATGTATACCCAATATAACTATCACCTTTTGTTTAAAACAATGAGTTAGTGATTCATTGGTATAATTAGATCCTGTATGTGTTCTCATGCTATAGCAACCTAACTTGTTTGTTTTGTACTGTATATTGTACGTTCTGTTTGTTTCTTGTAATTGTGTGTTCTCTCTGTATGGTATTGTTTGATTCTCTTCACTATCTGTTCTGTATGGTATTGACTCTTTGTGTGCTTCATTGTACTAAAAGTAATGAATAGCATTCTCCTAAACTATACCTATTATAGCTTACTAATGTTCTACTTGGACTGTTACTGGAAAGACTCGTTTATCTATTAAGTTATGTTTGTACTTTAAAAACAAAGTTTTGTATAACTAGACAGTAACATAACTTTAAAAGCGTTTTGAAATGTTTTGACGACTTATATGTATATATATCATAAGTAACATTTTGAAAGATGTTTATAACAAACATTTACACAATTATCATTGTGTTCAACTTGTATCCCCCCCCCCCCCCTTAAAACAGTTAAAACAGTTAAAAGATTCATTACGGGGTATGAACTCACCTGATGTGGGTGATTCAAACGGGTATGCGTGTAAGGATGAGAAGTTCCACGAATGAAGTCCCGAGACACAATAAGTCCTAAATGACATATAAGGACACATATTGACATGAATATAGTGTTTATAAACAACTATATGAAAGGAGACACCTTCCGGGACTAGGAAACACCTTGATCAAGTGTTGGAATCACATGTGATTCATCAAAGGGAAGTGAAATGGCACCAACATGTGTTTACGGTTTTGGGACCAACTCCCTTGGAGTTTACGGTCGTAAACCCATGAGTTTACGGCCGTAAACTCATGGTACTTCTACCATTTTGTGTTTTGAAGCTTATAAGTCCTAAAGAAGCATTCCTACTTCATGTCTAAGCCTTAAGAAGTGATTAGGGCAACATTTCACCCCTTTATGGAGTTTACGGCCAATGGACCACTTCTCCATGTGTTTACGGCCGTAAACCCATATGGTTTATGGTCTTTTTGATGTTTAAGGTCCTAAGCACTTCAAGGATGGGTTCTGGGTCACTTGCCTTGCATCCTATAGGGTTTATGGCCCTAATGTCCACCAAAATGGGGTTTACGGTCTTGGGAGTTTACGGCCGTAAACTCCCTTTGATCTTGTGTCCTTTGTGTTTTCTAGATGATAATGAAGTGTAACAAGCCTTATAACAAGCCAAGGTAAGAGTACTTACTATATAGAAGCTTGAAAGGGTGTTAAAAGTCCAAGAACACTAGTGTGTGTTCTTGGTGAAACTAAGAACACTTGAAGATCTACACAAATGGAATGATTTCATGGATGAAATCGTGTAAGATCACTAGATTAAGTAAGAGATCAACTAAACAAGGGAGAAAACACTTACTTTCTTGAAGATTTTTGAAGAAACTTTGGATGATACTTGAGAGAGAATTGGTCCTAGTCTTGAAAGTGTGAAAAAAACTAAAAATTAACTAAGTGCCACTTATATAGTCATTAGGGTTTACGTCCCTAATACCATTTGGGCCATACACTCCAAACTCTTGAAGTTTTGGGACCTTATTGTTTCACAATAAACCCTTTGGCATCCTCTCTCCAGTTATCTCTTGAAGTACTAACTTTTAAAACACTCAAACTGATTCTAAAAAGCTTGAAAGTTAGCAGAAACAGTTCTGACTTCTATTGAAGTGAATGGTTGTATAGAATAGAAATTTCGGGTTGTCACATCATCCCCCCGTTAGAAGGAATTTTGTCCCGAAATTAGCTTTCTTAGCATTACTACTGGGGTTGCTCTCTTCTGATTGGCAGAATACCCACTCGTAGACTTGGTAACTTTGCCCTTCTGTTCATGATAGGATTCGTACTTGGTCCATCTATCATTACCTCGTGTATACAAGTCGTATATAATTAGGGTTAGTAAGACGGTCGGATGTGCGACTCTGCCCCAGGTCCACAACCAAACAAGGAACAGGGGATAGGGCGGAAACACACATACTAAATATGCGTAATCATAATCATATACCACCCTCGCGTATACACTAAACAGTGATAGGTGGGCTGTATTCGTCCTTAGCCCCTGTGCTCGAACTTGGTCTGCTGGACGAGTGGTATTTCGTGACGGTCTGCGTACGTCCGACGATAAGGCTTCGGAGGACAAAGTACTCTTCGCACGAGTACTTCGGGGTTTAGAATACGAAAGATAAAATCGAGGTTTAGGTCGGACTTTCGATACGAATGACGAAAGTTTCGAGAACTTGCCGATCGAGGCGATAGAAACATATGAACTTAGCATGGTGAGGACCACGCCAACTCATGACGAATGAAAGCAACGGACTCTTTACCGGACAAAGTTTTGGTCAAATGAAAGAAACGTCTGATATACGACTATGTATTCCTGGTATGCCCGGTACTATACTCCTAGTATGTTCGACAATGTACTCCTTGTAACTGTCTCCGTGTTTCCTGTTTTCTCTTTGAAGTTAACACTCCTACGTATCGTACCGCTATGTGCGCATACATACGAACAAAAGTGTTATACTAACTGGTGGGGATACTTTATATCATAATCCTCGTTGGTACCACTACCATCGCCTGCCATATACAAGTTATGAATATTTAAGATGAACCAGGCAGTCGACTGAGTAACTCTGCCTCAAATCCCCCAACCAATTAAGGGATGGGGACCTAAGCGGAGTCACTCACTCTTAGTCCGTAACATCTTATTTGCGCACAACCCTGATGTATATGGTAAGCCATAATAGCTTCTCTATACGGATCTTTTAGTTCTCTTGAATATTGTGACCTATTTCGACATGTGAGTTGTTATTGTTACTTTTAAGTGTTATCCCCAAATTTTAATCTTATATGAATATAAATTAATTTTTAAAAGTAATTACTATATTGAAAACGTACCGCTACTCGTCGACGACTCCGGGGTAGATTCTCCTGCGGTGATCATCAGAATGCGTCCATCCGCGCCTGAGTTCCTTTTTATCGGGTAGTCCCTCTGAAAATGCCCAGCCTCACCACAGCCATAGCAGACTTGGTTTTCTTCAGCTCCGAGGACTTGAGAGATCGGTTGAGCCGATGTCCTGCAGAAACGGACTGTGTGTCCCTTTCTGTGGCAGTTCAGACACTGCATTTCCCGGCATACTACGGTGTGGTGAAAGTTGCACTTTCCACACTTCGGAAGGTCTCCAGCATATCGACTGGCAGGTGCTGAAGCAGTAGGCATCGTAGCGGTGTACATAGTACTCGCTCGTTACTCTTGCGGGGTGTCTTGTGTTGTTCGCTTCTTCTTTATCTTGTTCCCCGACTTTTAATTATAGTCCTCTTCCCTCGATGGCTCGGGAATAGGGACTTTTACACCATGGTGGACTCCATGGTCGATGAGTCGCTGAGCCAGGCGCTTAGCACTATCGAACGTGGCTGGGTTAGAAGACAACACATTTCCTTGGGTCGGAGCAGTCAGACCCCAAATGTATCTTTCTATCTTCTTGCTCTCCGAGGTAATCATCCCGGGGAATAGAGCTGCTAGCTCGCTGAACCGGTCGGTGTAGGTCACTATATCAGAGCCAACCATAGTGAGATCCCACAGCTCTTGTTCCAGCTTTTGAATTTCGCCTAAGGGGCAGTATTCCTCTCGCATTAACTCTTTTAGGTTTTCCCAACCTATTGAGTTAGCCACTGGTAGAGTCAGTGATTTAACATGGCTGTTCCACCATGTTAGGGCCTTGCCAGAGAAGGTGCATGCAGCAAACTTCACTTTGCTTCATTCTGGGCATAAACAGATTTCGAAGATCGACTCTGTTTTCTCGAACCATTGCATGAGGGCAATGACTCGTTCAGTCCCTTTAAAGGACAATGGCTGGCAATTGGTGAAGTCCTTGTAGGAGAACTCTCTCGAGCACACGAGGACCTCACCTTGAGTAGAATCAGTAGGCGTTTCACCTCCGCTGGTACTGATGGGGTGATATTGAGCCATGGCTGTTGCCACAGCCACAGCCACTGCAGCGTTTATAGCTGCAATATCGATTTGCGAAGGAGGCGGTATTGGAGTTATCGGAGTAGTGCGTCTGATAGATCTGTGAGGAGGCATCTTTGCTAAAAGAACACAAAGATGAGACAGAATAAGTCTAAAGCAATGGACACAAGCCGAAAGCTGAAAAGACAAGGTTATCCTAGTTCTGGATGTATCAGGTCTTGACTTCCACAGGGTTCTAGAAACAATTCATAAAAGAGTCTATACCTAATAAACTCTATGAATTTGAAATAACTATCCTCGAATGAATATCTGTTTCCTGAATAACTGTTACCAGCTGCATGTAAGAAATAATCTTAACAAATAATGTGAGCAGTGTTTCCACTCGCTCATTAAATTAACTAGATTATTATTGATTAGCGTGACGTTTAAGACGTTTTGGTTACTTCGGCTGATCCCTCTTCGAAACTTCTCATGAACTTGTTCTTGTTCCCCCTGGACTCTTCTATTGTCTACTATGAGGAAGTGGTTACATCTATCTGGGCTTGTCGTGCGAGAATGAAAGTGACTAAAGAATTTATGAGCTTTAAGGTAACTTTTATGGGGTGATCCTTACGGAGTCCTCCTATACTTGTACAAGGTACACAAGTTTGTATACAATTGAAGATTAAATAGACCTTCGAATAAGTGATCCTACTCCAAAGCTACACCCTTAAGAGGAATGGATAGCGAAGCGTAGACCACAGATTCTAAGTCTATAAGATCTTGATTACATATAAACTTGAGGAATATACCTTGCAAGATTATAGACCTACCCGTAAGGGTCTTTTAAGTTATCACTTAAGTTCTTTATGTGGACGAAAATACTCCTATAGTATTCTAACTCTGGATGTACTTGTTCTGGTGTTCAGGTAAGTTTTAACACTGTTGCAACACCACATTATTCCCAAACACATGTCGGTCACATCTCGAATGAATATAGTTGATCAGGCTATATTGATCCTAGCTATGATTACATAACTGTTCAGGTTGACGACAGTGCCCAACCTTTAAATACTTTAGTTCTGTTATCCTCGTGACACTAGTTCTATTATGTACATGTATAAGCAAGTAGATATATTTTTATAACCTATAGTTATATTCTAAAAATATATCATTATCCAGAGCACTTAAGCCCCATTGTATTTATAGTTGTATATCTTTTATTGGCTGATATACTTAGTTCACTATAAACAATGCTCTGATACCAATCTGTCACACCCCAAAATCGGAACAGCGGAAATCGTTCAGGGGTGGAGGACGTCATGTTTAGTATCATGAGATATGTATATGGTAAGCAAGTAATGAACAACCATTTCATTTCGAAAGAGAGTGTTTACAATGTGTGTTCACAAAACATAGAATTCATACACAAATAACAAAACAAGACTTGAAGCTATAATGCTTCATCTTCTGAATCCCCAGCACGAGCACCTGTCTAATAGTCTCCTGAGAATACAAGTTATTTGAAAGAGTTGATCAGCAATTAAGCTGATGAGTTCATAAGAGTTTAGTGATGTAAGTAAATTGTAAAGTGTTGTTAAAATGTATATGTAACAATGGTGTAAGTTGTAAGTTCTGTTGTGAAAAGTTCGCCAGTTCCCTTAGAAAATCATATATTTCCTACTTTGATGGAAGTTTAAGTAAAATGACACTACAACCCATTCTATGGGTACTAAGTGGGTACAAGTTATATAAGACTCAGAGTAAACAAACAATCTATTGTGCGCATCTGCCTCAAGCTCACAACCAAACGAGGAACAAAAATTAAGGCGGATAGCACACATCCCATTGTTTGTTAGATCGTCGTCATATATAACCCTGATGTATTCACTTGTTACTCATGGAGTTAGTTGTGATGGTTCCTTTGGATCTAATGAAAAGTTCTTTAAGAAAACCCTTATTTCTCATAATAAAAAGGTGACCACAGTGACTACTTTTATAATAGCTTAGTTTATACTGATATACATAATCTAATATCGGATAGAAAGTTAATTGAGTGAATCTGCCCTAAGCCCACAACCAAACAAGGAACAGGAAATAAGGCGGAAAGCACACATCCAACTACCTACTGGGTATTAGTTTTATATATAAACATGATGTATAAACTAAGGTATTATAGAGTTACTCACCTAAGGTCTTTTAAATTGTACTGGTTTAATAAAATGGATTAAACCCTTTACTGGGAAGTTTCTAGTTTTGTATACCAAAAGTACTGAAAGTATGTTTTGTACTAGAAAAACTGTGCTTTGACTCTGTGTTCTATAACCTGACCCATACCTGGTACCCTTATGATGACTTAATGTATACTAAGCATACATATATATAGAATCGGGTAGAAAATAGATTGGGTGAATTCGTTCCAAGCTCACAACCAAACAAGGAACAGGAAATGAAGCGGAGAACACACATCCTATTACCTGTCGGACCCTATTGGTATATATATATCATGTGATGTATACATTAAGGAATCATAAGACTAGCATTATGGTCCTTTCTTTTAATCGTATCCTTCTACCAAGGCATCTTTTGTTATGTGCTAGACTCGACTGTTCCGTTTTTCGTTTGTAAGAATGTATATTTTCCCTAATTTATAACTATCTTGACTCAGAAATAGTTTGGGTTGGACTTTCAAGTGGTAATGTCACTTTATGAAAGAAAAGGGAAATGTAAGTACACAGTTGTCGTTTATAATGACATGCGGATGTACTAATAACCTAAAAACATATTTGTTTTATTACGGTTATAATGTGAAGGCTATAACCCCTACTATACGCTCTCCCTGTCAAGAGATTAAGGGTACTAAACGCGACCTCTGCAAATTCTTGCAAGCCGTGTAATTCACATTAAAGTATATGATCATGTATACCCAATATAACTATCACCTTTTGTTTAAAACAATGAGTTAGTGATTCATTGGTATAATTAGATCCTGTATGTGTTCTCATGCTATAGCAACCTAACTTGTTTGTTTTGTACTGTATATTGTACGTTCTGTTTGTTTCTTGTAATTGTGTGTTCTCTCTGTATGGTATTGTTTGATTCTCTTCACTATCTGTTCTGTATGGTATTGACTCTTTGTGTGCTTCATTGTACTAAAAGTAATGAATAGCATTCTCCTAAACTATACCTATTATAGCTTACTAATGTTCTACTTGGACTGTTACTGGAAAGACTCGTTTATCTATTAAGTTATGTTTGTACTTTAAAAACAAAGTTTTGTATAACTAGACAGTAACATAACTTTAAAAGCGTTTTGAAATGTTTTGACGACTTATATGTATATATATCAGAAGTAACATTTTGAAAGATGTTTATAACAAACATTTACACAATTATCATTGTGTTCAACTTGTATCCCCCCCCCCCTTAAAACAGTTAAAACAGTTAAAAGATTCATTACGGGGTATGAACTCACCTGATGTGGGTGATTCAAACGGGTATGCGTGTAAGGATGAGAAGTTCCACGAATGAAGTCCCGAGACACAATAAGTCCTAAATGACATATAAGGACACATATTGACATGAATATAGTGTTTATAAACAACTATATGAAAGGAGACACCTTCCGGGACTAGGAAACACCTTGATCAAGTGTTGGAATCACATGTGATTCATCAAAGGGAAGTGAAATGGCACCAACATGTGTTTACGGTTTTGGGACCAACTCCCTTGGAGTTTACGGTCGTAAACCCATGAGTTTACGGCCGTAAACTCATGGTACTTCTACCATTTTGTGTTTTGAAGCTTATAAGTCCTAAAGAAGCATTCCTACTTCATGTCTAAGCCTTAAGAAGTGATTAGGGCAACATTTCACCCCTTTATGGAGTTTACGGCCAATGGACCACTTCTCCATGTGTTTACGGCCGTAAACCCATATGGTTTATGGTCTTTTTGATGTTTAAGGTCCTAAGCACTTCAAGGATGGGTTCTGGGTCACTTGCCTTGCATCCTATAGGGTTTATGGCCCTAATGTCCACCAAAATGGGGTTTACGGTCTTGGGAGTTTACGGCCGTAAACTCCCTTTGATCTTGTGTCCTTTGTGTTTTCTAGATGATAATGAAGTGTAACAAGCCTTATAACAAGCCAAGGTAAGAGTACTTACTATATAGAAGCTTGAAAGGGTGTTAAAAGTCCAAGAACACTAGTGTGTGTTCTTGGTGAAACTAAGAACACTTGAAGATCTACACAAATGGAATGATTTCATGGATGAAATCGTGTAAGATCACTAGATTAAGTAAGAGATCAACTAAACAAGGGAGAAAACACTTACTTTCTTGAAGATTTTTGAAGAAACTTTGGATGATACTTGAGAGAGAATTGGTCCTAGTCTTGAAAGTGTGAAAAAAACTAAAAATTAACTAAGTGCCACTTATATAGTCATTAGGGTTTACGTCCCTAATACCATTTGGGCCATACACTCCAAACTCTTGAAGTTTTGGGACCTTATTGTTTCACAATAAACCCTTTGGCATCCTCTCTCCAGTTATCTCTTGAAGTACTAACTTTTAAAACACTCAAACTGATTCTAAAAAGCTTGAAAGTTAGCAGAAACAGTTCTGACTTCTATTGAAGTGAATGGTTGTATAGAATAGAAATTTCAGGTTGTCACACATGGCATGAAAAAGACAGTAGATGTATTGAAATCAAGGATGTGTGAAAATGAAATGTTTTGTGTTAGTTCTGCAAGTACATTACCGAAATGAGAAATGAAAAGCATATATAGGTTTGGCTATGTAAGGGATGCATGCAAACTCTATAGATATATCCATGTTTGGTATAGCTTATATGGATAGGTATAAATGCATTTTAAAATGTTTGTTGATAAAAACTAAAGGGAATGGATTTACAGTTTCAACCAAGTATAAGTCTTACATATCATGAGCAAATTTTGGTTCTTTGAGAAGTGATATACTTACCTCACAGAGAACAACAATTGCATCATGTAGGGAAACCTTAGGGTTGTGCTCAACATCCTCCACCGTTGTGTTCTCATCCATGTTCTTTATCTTATCTTTTGCACACTCATCAAAGTCGTCATGAGAATTTATCCTTGCAGCTTTTGATGAAGCAGAATCCATTGAAGGATTACAGTCCTGTCCCAACAATCCATCTGACATTCTCTTCTTGGGAAGCATACCATCCTTCACCATTGGATTCTCATTCATATCCAAATCAGTATTCATTGTCTCAGTATTTGTACACACATCAAAATCCTCATGAGAATGTGTCCTTGGAGACTTGGATCAGCTTAAATGCTTCTCAAAGAAAGTAAAGTACCATTGGATTTATGATCTTTCAATGAAGCAGAAGCATAACATGATCCATTGAGGGATTGCATTGCATTACTATCCCAACAAGCCATCCAACTTTCTCTTACTGGAATTAAAAGGAGACTACTAAATTTATTTGAATCACATCTATCCAATTCCATTTCATCAAAGTTCAGTTGCTTAGGTTTAACAAAAATACAACACTCAGAAGATTGGTTTAAGGCTAAACCATCTTATTCCATGCACATGGTGACAAGATCCAACTTCTTTACAGAATTTACAGGCACAAGGACATGGTTCACAGGATCCAACTTCTTCCTGGAATGTACAACAAGAACATTTAACAAGATTGCTTTATAGTAATGTATAATGACTAAAACATGATACACTTTCTTATAAGAATTGATAAGGAGTGTTCTAGTTTATATAACATGGATTGCTTACATTTTGTGATTTTCTGGGAACTTTTTGTAGTGTTCGCCAAATTGGACAACAAGAACATGGGAGTTTCATCTACATATAATCCATATGCAAGTATTAGACAAACAACACCATCAATGAGATCATATATATATACTAGAAAAGTTTTGAGGCCCGTGCTCAGCACGAACCACGGAGGGTAATTTGGGTATTTCATGTACCGTTGTCTAAAGTGTATCGTTTTAAAAGTACAATATTATAAATGGGTGGATTTTCAATGTAGAATGCAAGAATTAAGAAAATAAAAATGGAAATACATTGTTATAACCGACGAATATATGAAAGTCCATTATAAGTTTCTGATAGATATTTTCATTTTATTGAAGAACTATGAGTATCATTTTTGGAAAAGTATATGGATATTAAGATTAATCATGAAATATGGCCCTTCATTGCACTTATAATTACTCATTTTAAGTTTTCGATTGACCTTGAAGACCTGTAAAAAAACGCAACACAGGAGAGGGTTAGGGTTAGTAATCAGGAGAAACAAAGATGAAGAACATTGGGTGGCTGAATGGAGGAAGTAATTTATAGGTTTTATGGTTTGAAACACATCAAGAGAGAGAGAGAGAGAGAGAGATATGCATAAACTGAAACCTTAGACCATGAAGGAACAACTATGGCGATTCAACCAAGGCAAAAATAAAGAAAATAAGAGAGCGTTCTGACTACAAAGTTTAAGAACTGAAATAAAAAATGAAATATAAATCATAAATCGATTAAGGGCATCGTCAGGGAAAAGGGAGATAGTGGATCAATGTGCAAACTAACAGGCATAGGCGCGAATCAGAGGGTAGAAAAACAGTCGGCTTTCATGGCCTAACCTCTCATCGATTCAGGACATTACCTTGCTCAATCCGTTCTTGGAATTTTTAGTTAGGTTTCGTTCCATCATCCTCCACTTCATTCTTTCGATTAAATAAAAAAAAAACTCACTTTAATGTAGAAGCAATCATTAAAATGTCAAAGACAGGCGATCCAATAGAAGGGTGAAGAGGGGAAAGAGAGAAAATGTGGTCGGATACAGGTGTCTATAGCGATTAGCGAAGCGGTAGTTTGAACGCGAGGAAAAAAACTCACTTTTTCAACCCTCATTTTAGAGCTTATCTTATATCGAAAAAAATAGATAAATTCATCATTTTTCAACCCCTTTCCATATTGGTATTTGAAAAAAAAAACTGTAACATGTGCATTATTTGGAAAAAAAAATTACAGCTTATTTTCTATTGGAAAAAATAACTAAAAATATGTAAATTTATCATTTTTTAACCTCTACCCATACTTATATTCATATTCTTTTTTTTTTTGCTTATAACGTAAAATGTGCACCATATTCACATAAGTAGAAAAACGTTTGTTTTGAATTTCTTTTTTCACCTTCTATAGTAGTTTCCTAACTTATTAAGATGTTTTTCATCTGTACATTAATGTGCATATATGTAGATGTTCATATATGCATATTTTCATTTTGTGTATATGTGCATATGGTACACATTTTACGTAATTTTTTTTCCAAATATCAACATGGGAAGAGGTTAATAAATGATGAATTTACATATTTTTAGTTATTTTTTTCGATATAAGATAAGCTTTAAAACCAATGTTGAAAAATCATGCACATTTGAGTTTGTGCATATATGCACTTTTTTTTAAACTTTTTCTATATATGTTTTTTTTCTAACAACATTTTAATTGAGTAAGATGTTGATATAGTGTAACAATTTGTAAAATTGACCAGAGTTCGGCGGTCAAACCATTGTGAACCGTTGTGTAATACTGACCAATTGTGGGTAATTTTATGCTTATAAAGTATATTAAAGATATTATATTAATAATTACTTTTCGAACATCTCAAACTACTCAAACCATCTATCGTTGAACATCGAATTGAAAATCACCAAAAATTAAAGTATATTTGTGACGTTAAAAATAATTTTTTTCATCAAGAATATCTGAGAGTTATGGATAAGATATTTGAATCGATTATGTTCTCCTGATTCCGTGGATACAAAGAACGACAAAAACAGAGATCGTAAGAGAAAGTTACACCTGTTTAAATTTATAAAAATCAATATTTATCAGATTTTCCTGAAACGAATTGTGCATTGCTTCGTTTGGGATAACTACGAACCTCGTAAATCATTTCTGAGCACGTATTTGAGCTCAGGCTACGATCTACTATTTTATTACATTTTATCATATTTTTAATCTTGACCAAAATCAGATTCGAAAAATCTGTCGAAGCAGAAGCAATTAATCGCGAAACTTTAAACGTTGATTCCCAGAGTTACGTATATCGGAACTGAACTCCATCTGCATTTCTGGAATCACCATGACCGAGACAATAAGCAGGCACTTTCAAAAAAATGTGACAAGACGAAATGATGACATGAAAATCGAGAAACGAAATATACAAAAAAAAAAAATACATTTCAATTGATTTTGCCCATAAAGTCAATAGAGACTTTTCAAAATGTGTAGTAAATTTTGCTTCAAAGGGAAGCTACCCTTTCACTCGTCTTTCCCCATCTCTACCTTCATTTTTCTTTATTTGTTTCTTCTTCTTTTTGATTTCCGGCAAGACACCTGCCACCAGAGGTGGGAGTTTTCCGGCCACCAAGACAGTAAAGCTTCTTCATGTCAAAAAGCATCACCCAAGCACCCCTCCTCCCCTTTGACATCGGATCAGACCCGACGATGACAAAATCGAACAAGAGAGCTCGTCGGAAACATGACTACGACCTCTTCCTCTTCTTTTGTTCTTTCTGGTAGAATCTCAAACAGCTAAACACCCCCACCTTCTGTATTGTTTTCGTTCATGTTTCTTCATCCCGATCAGATGAGGATTAGAGACCCAATTGTAACATCCTAATTTTGAGGTAATTTCAATTTTAGCCTTATATATGGATAAACATTTCATTCTAGTCCTTTTGCATGAGAAAGGGTGAAAAAAGGCCCATAGTGACATTTTGGTAGTTTCAGGACATAACTTAGAACGATGGGCATACTGTTCGTACGTATGGCGTACATGTGAGGGGCCTAGTACGTTGGGCGTACTCTTCGTACGTAGGGTGTACATGCGAGGGTTCCAAATTCTAATATTTAAGTTTTGCACCCTATTTAAACAACTTTATGACCCAAGACCTTCACCCCAATCAACCTCCAACTAAGAATTTGACCCTCTAGCAAACCCTAAGTGAGCAGTGTGATTTTGAGCTCATTTGTGTTATTTGTTGGTGTTCTTAAATAAGAAGAAGTTGGTGCAAGGACTGTGACAACCGTCAATTTTTGGCCAAGTCAAAGTCAACTAAAGTCAACGAGTCAAACCGGTCAACTCATCTAACCCTTGTATATCAGGGTTTCCATTATATTTCTTATTGAACAACTCGCAATCTTAATGCAAAGTATCACTTAGAGTTTTCACGTGTTCGGAAATTCTAAACCCTAATCAGGGCAAGTGATGAAACTACTCGATAAAACATTATTCCTTAACCCTCGGGGGCATATAACAATCATAACAAGACTTAACGAGGTTCACAAACCTTGCGTTACAAAGCCAAACACTCAAAAAGGTCACAAAAGAAGTCTCTCCAAATCTCTTTCACTCTAACTCTCCCACAACTCTCTAAGTAAGACAAATCTCTCCAAGAATGTGAAATCTCTCCCAAATCTCTCCAAGTATGTGGAATCTCTCCCAAATCTCTCTTTGTATGAAAAATCTCTCCAAGAATGTAAAATCTCTCCCAAATCTCTCTCAAAAGTTCCTTTAACTTTTTGTAATCATTTGGGTCATCCCGACCCTTAACCGGGTCACAAATCGCTTAAAACGGGGTGAAAACCGGTGAAATGGCCTTAAGGAACCGAAACCACCCACTAAGGAGCGAACCCTCTTAGGACCGAAGGTCCCCTATAGGGACCGAACCTGCTGAGACCCGAAACTTCCTTGAACCGAACCCGAAACCTCCTTGAACCGAACCCGAAACCCACTTCGGACCGAACCTCCTTTTGCCTTCGCTTCTGACGTTTCGCCTTCGCCCCATTTCGGTCCTAGCCACACAACCGAAGTTCGGTCCCACCCTCCAAGGGCCGAACCCTCGCACCTTCGGTCCCCCATGCGAGAAGCCTCGCAGAATTAGCTTTTATTCCCGGTTTTCGACTAGTTTTGCGTTCTAAGCCCGATTTTAATTATTTTAACGTGGGGTTTTCACCCAAAATCATATTTTAACATATAAAACCCCTTATTTCATAATTAATCACGTTTTTAGTGCCAATCATATCCAAGATTTAGTGGTTGAAGTACAAGGGGGTGGAGTGTTGACTTATCTTTGATTTATTACACAAGCAACCACCCATACCCACTCCATGACCAGCCACACTCCTTCCACCATATCTAGGTCATGTCAATGTACTTTCTCATCATTTCCAGCCATTTCCCACGTTCTTAGAGCTGGAACATCCACCCTCTCTCCTCACACTTCATTCATTCTCTCATTTTCCACCAAGAATCACACTCCAACCTCTCTCATCTTTCTCTCTCAATTTCGAGACTTCCAAGGCTGATCATCAAGCTTTCCTCCACTCTTGCTAACTATAATTCATTCTTCTTATGATTATTACACATCCTTCTACTCAAATCATAGATATTTTACACAAACATCATCACATTCATGTTAGATCTTCGAACCTTCAAGGCATCTTCTTAGTGTTCTTGAGTTGAACACTACCATTCTCCATCATCCATTTACTGAAATCACTCAAGGTGAGTTCATACCCCTATCTTTTCATGTTTTTCTTAAGTTTTAAGGGGGGGAATACAAGTTAAAACACTAAGAACACAACTAAACTCATTTAACAGCCTTCATCAGAAAAGTTCAACTCCATTCACGGACTGTTTTGGTCAACTTAAACATTTTAGTTTTCAAAACTGTATTAGGTGAAAATAGTTCAGGTTCATACCTTTAAAATGACTACTTGCACATCACCATACGATGTTTCTACGATTTATGGTGATTTTTACAAAACTGCCTATCATTTCAGAAACAAATTCGGACCAGTCTGTGAATATAAACATTTTAACATAAGTTAAAACTTCTAAAAATCATAATAAAAATTATGAATAAACTAGACACATTTGATGAACTCTCAGAATTTACGGATTCAGTTTTTGACTTCGTATTATTTTTCTATGATTTTTCTAAAACAGTGCAGAAAGCTTAAAAACTAGTTAACAACTTATAACTTTCATAACACTTTGTATTATGTTGAGCAAAGTGTATAACAATAAGTTCAAAATATCGAATGTAATTTCTTGTTAGTTTATCATCATAAACTGAAATTTAGTCATTCATGATAAGATCTTTCATTCATTTCGAACATATATAATAAGCTATAATAAACATAGTTTATGGATTCATAGCACTAGTGTATTTTCATAAAAGAGTTCTTTTTCAGTACAAACGTTTTGGATAAACTATAATAGGTATAGTTTATATATCATTTACATTTCAAACTCATTTACCAAAGGTTTTCAGTTAAGTTCACGTAAATCTGTTAATGAATAAATTTGTGAGTCATTCACTTCGTGTTGCCTTCATGGTAACAAAATCAAAAGTCCTGTAAATTGTAACCAGAGTCTCTTGTAGGGAGAGCGTGATAGTTGTGTATAGATCTATATTGGGTTTGACAAACTCACACCTGAGCTGTATGCAACAGCTAGACCGGCATGTCTGTGGTGACAAGTGTCATTTAACGTGCGACGCCTGAAGAACGTCGTGTTACGAGGCCATCCAAACTAGTCTTAGCATGGTTATAATAGCTCACATGTGGTATTAACAAATCATAAGATTTACGGGTTCTTACTTTTAAATTAGCGAGTTATGTCGATTTAACTCATAGGAAATACTTTAAGTATGGAAAAATACTTGTTTATCTTCGGTCCTGGGATTTAGGACCACCTAACTTTAAAAAGGGTTTTATGCCGATTTAAAATCGCTTTTATATCTTTAAGTGTGGAAATATACTTGTTATCGGTTCTGGGATTTAGGACCACCTAACTTTAAAAAGGGTTTTATGCCAATTTAAAATCGCTTTTATATCTTTAAGTATGGAAAATACTTGTTTACTTTCGGTCTTGGGAATTAGGACCACATAACTTTTATAAGGAAAATATAGGATTTTCTTTGGAATCATATCTCTGTTAAAACTATATTTCATCTAGAATTGTTAGACTTCAGCTATAATTGCTAAGTGTATATGCTAGAGTTATATAAGAATCTAGTCATAATCGACTTAGAATTGGTGGGCCCGCCTTATCTCCTGTTCCTTGTTTGGTTGTGGACCTAGGGCAGACCCATCATATTCAACGGTTTATTTAACTTAAATTTTATATAACTTATATACGTTGGGCGATTATAGAAGGAATCTATGGGTCTTTCTAGGGTGCATTATCACATAACATAGGAACATTCTTTTCACACTTAACTAAGAAAATATTGGATTTTCTGGAGATTAAACTCTATCGCTTTTACAAGGAAAACGGTTTCTTCCTCAAACAAAACTCTTATGAACTCACCAACTTAATTGTTGACACTTTTTCAAAACTACTTGTATTCTCAGGAAATCAGTGAAACAGGAAAACCAACAGCATTTTGAGGATGGGACGATAAATCGTCAAATAGTTCATTTTCTCATCATAATGTAATTGATTTGAATCATGTAAACATATACTTTGGTGTAACTCTTTCAATTATATTTATGATGGTTGTATTTACTTTGAGCACTATTATACTCGTTGTTGTGATACTATACATGAAGTCCTCCACCCCCGGACGTTTCCGCCATCCTTGGTTTGGGGGTGTGACAAGGACCTTGGAGCTTGAGAGAAGCTTGGATTTGGGATTCTTCACTTGTTAGCTGCCTCCAAAGGGTAAAAAGCTCATTGCTTGATCACTCCATCTTGTAGTCATTTCTTCATTTACGGCACTTTTGGTCCCAAATATGGCGATTCTTGAGTATGTCATGCTCTTGACCAAATAAGTCGTTCTTTTAGATATTATGAGGGGTCTTGAGTCATAAAAATGTGGTTTTAATGCTTAGTTTCACTCCATGCATGCTATATAAAGTCTTAAGGCATTAAGATGTTGAAATTTTGTGTATTATGCACTCAATGGACATGCAAAGTCATAAAGTTGGAAACTTTATGACTCTTAGTGGTATTTTGGCACTGAATCTGAGGGTTGGATATGAGAGCTTAACGTATTGAGCTCTTATTGAGAAAATGGTAAGTCTGAGCATACATCTTGCGTAATATGGAGTACGCAGCGCGTACATGGTCAATCACCCGACTGCGGTCAAAGCTTGGGTACGCCCCGATTACCTTCAGAGTACTCCCCGCGTACCTCCGTAGTACGCCCCACGTACTAGCCCTTTGTCGACTCAACTGGGTTGACTCGTTTGACTTGTTGATTTTGATCAGTTTTTGTAATGCCTGCACATTCGGGCTAGTCAATTAAGAGACAATAAGCATAAAAAATGAGTTATTGATGGAATATTATTTATAAGGATTAATCTTAACCAAGTGGTAGTATATGTTACAAGGGTTCCGTACATATAAAGAACGCCGAAATCTGAGTTATAACGAAGAAGTTATGGTCCGTCGAAGTTTTACGGCAAAACCGGCACGGCACCGGGAGACGTAAATAGTGAATTTACAATAGAGGACTTTTTGGCCTTAGTGATCTAAACAAAAGTTGTAGTATACGTTAAACCGAGAGCGTGCATAAAAAGAACGCCCAAATCTGACTTCGTATGAGGAAGTTATAAATTTTCTAAGATTTGGCATAACAGTGCACGGCCCGAAACTCGAATTTTAGATCGAGCGGTGTTTGGCCTACGCGACCTAAATGAGATTTGAAGATCTCATTAATAGGAAGTCAACGATAAAAAGAAAGACGAAAACGGAGTCCGTATGAAAGAGTTATGAATTTTTCGCGGTCATTTAACAATATAATCTCCTCCTACTGTTAAATTTAAGATCGGTCGAGAATTAGCCGACAGAGTCAAAATGAAAGTTGTAGATCTTATTTTTACCTACGTGTGGATATAAAGAACGTCAAAAACGGAGCTCGTATGCGAAAGTTACGGATTTTAGAAGTCGGAAATGTGCTGTGCGAAAATGGGTGACGTGGCACAATCTTTGTCATTGCTTTCTCCCCAAGTCTTGCCACCAGATGGTGACATGCGGCACCAAGTTCAGCTATATTTCACCCTATAAATAGAACCTCTCTCACCCTCATTTTCTTTACACCATTCTCATTCTTTCTTCTCTCTACACTCTCTCTAAACCTCCCAAAAACTCCTCTAGCGCTAGAAGAAAGCCCCAGAGCGCTCGACGGCTCCGAGAAGAAGAGATTTCGGCTTAGAAGTTCTAACCCTGCAGAGCACGGCTTCTAGCCAAACCCCCTCGTAGGTAAGATACGCCTACCTAATTTTTAATATAGCTTTTATTTAAATATAGTAACATTATTAGGGCCTTATAATAATTATTTGAGCTATTATTATGGGTTATATAAGTGTCTTTATAATATCTTTTTAACCACTCGCGGTACGAGGAATCCGGTTTGAAGGGCCGCCTGGGTTGTTGGATTTCATAAGTGCTATATGCCAAAATGATCCTGCCCTCTGGTGTTTCATGTCTGGCCCTGTCTGTACATAGTGAGTTAAGAGTATTGTTTAACACTTATATAATAGTAATAATAGCTAGACTATTAATTAGTCTCGTTGAACATTAGACTAAACTCTAGTGGAAATGATACTAGGTTTTGTCAACGGAAATTTGTTTTAAAGTAAACGAAGTGCTGTCCGAGTACCGAGTCACCACCTTTGCAGGTGAGTGCATAGTTACTTTCATCTTACACATAGATATGAAGTATTTTATATAAATTACGTGCTATGTGTGCATATAACCTGTATACTTGCTATCTATGATGGATGAACGATTTTATACATGTTTTAAATAATTTAAACTGTATATGTATTTTATATTTACGAATATGTTGGGTAAAACATGGGTAGATGAATGATGAGAGATGAAAGATGATTTGAGTGAACATTGGCAGCTACAGACTTAGTGCCTAATAAATAACATCGACAACTATGGACTTAGTGCCTATTGGATAAACGCTGGTAGCTATGGACTTAGTACCTGTTAGAGAAACGCTGGTAGCTATGGACTTAGTACCTGTTAGATAAACGTTGGTAGCTATGGACTTAGTACCTATTAGATAAACACTGGTAGCTATGGATTTAGTACCCGATGAATAAACTTTAGCAGCTATGGAATTAGTGCTTTATGAACGAGCATTGGCAGCTACGGACTTAGTGCCTGTCATATAAACCCTGGAAGCAATGGACTTCGGAATGAACGAATGCAGGATAGATGACTCTTAGGGTAGACCTTAAGAGTAAGGAAGATAATGGGGATGGGTAATTGGGTTGATTGCTTGATGTTTAAACGTAATAATTAAATTATTTTGGGTTTAAAACCCTATGTACTCACCAGGTTTTCCAACCTGACCCACTCAAGCTTATTTGTATCACATGTGTCGATATGAAGTTACTTTACACTGAGGGATTTAAAAGAGATGTAGATCACTAGTGTAATCGAATGTAAGTTCTGTTTATGCTTATGTTTCTGTATTGACGATGACATCCCAAATATTTTAAAATGGATAAAAATACATTTCTTCGGAAATGATTTGATAACGTATTTATCATGTTTTTCTGGGAACAAATTCCGCAACATTTTTATTAAAAGAGGTACTCTGATTTTTATAAAGCATAAAAAAAATCGGTATTTTCTGGCCGTGAAAAATGGAAATGTCACAGTTTTGACCAAGGATATTTTGGGAAAATGTTATTAATTTAGAATGGAAATGTTTTGACATTTAGGATTTGGGTTGAGCCGGTATTTGGGAGAAGAGTATTGAGTAACTATTCGTCAGACTGTGAGGTGAGTCTTCCTCACTGTACTTATGGGTCGAAGGCACCAAGGCCGACCCATTGGATTGATATCATGGTTTTACCGTATGCTGTTATGTTGTAGTGATCTGTTAGATCTGTATCCTGGTATATAGGATGTTGTTATGATGTAGTGATCTGTTAGATTTGTATGACCACCTGTATGTGCTAGCTATTGATTGTTATGGTATATGTTGATATGTGATGGTTTATTGGTTTGAGGCGGTCCTGCTTTGTGTTGAAGGCCAAGATACCCAGGGCGGTCCGATAGACAGAAGGGCTGCGAGGCGGACTAGTCAGGCTGAAGGCCCGAAGAGCGGTCTAGATAGGATGAAGGCTCGGTGAGACGGTCTAGTCATGCTAAAGGCTCTGTATGCATGCTGTTGTTTGTTATATTTATGTGGTGGTACTTTGGGGAAACTCACTAAGCGTTGTGTTACAGTTTTGGTTTTGTTTCAGGTACTTCAGAGGACCGTCGCAAGGCGAAGGCGTGACCGTACACATCCTAGATTTTATGTTGTTGATATTGGGAGACTCTGTTTTGAACAATGTTTTGAGAACAATGGTTATGTAAGCACTTCTTTTTAGTAAATGGGTTGTTTTGAAAAGTTTATGTTGTTGCGATTTTCCAGACGTTTCCAGTTGGTATCAAAGCCTTGGTTTGAGTGAATTGGAGGAACATCCGTGTGAATGCAGACTCAAACTAAGGAATTGTAAAAGTTTTAGAAATGATTTTTGAAATCGTTTTAAAAAATAATCAATAAAAGATGTGATGTGTACGATCGGCCGGAGACATTAAGTATACCCCAAGTTATCCACACTGTTACTTGATATTATGTTTATGATATAATAGCATACTAGTAGTAGGCTAGGGATCTTCAAAAATAACATGATAGAATTGTCTGATATATATATATATATATATATATATATATATATATATATATATATATATATATATATATATATATATATATATATATATATATATATATATATATATATATTTCCTGATAGCCTAGGGTATCCTCTATGAATTTGACATCATTATTATAGTTGCTTAGTGTATGCATTATAGTTGTACATAACTAATATCTTATAGCCTGAGAATGTTTGGTTTGGACTTATTTACTTTTCCTTGTCTGGTTGTGGACTTAGGGTAGAATCGGGTATTCAAATGTCTATGGGATCCAACGTTATGTATGACTAGCATACACGAGTGTTGCATGGTTGGTGGAAGTTACATAGATGGGTTTGTGTGCACAAAAAGCCAGTCATTTGAGGAATGTCTAGTCTTTATCCAGGTAGGGAGAATAGTATGCGTGCGTATTCTAGTGTGTGTTTTTAGGGTTGTTGTGATGATCTTCTGAGATAAATATGGGTATTTGTTGAAGGTAGTATGGACCCATACTACTGGAAGCATAGGACCCGTACGCGTAGTAGGAAAGTCACAACCCCTAGGGTTTCGTTATTTGAAATAGCTCCTATGTTATGAATTGTGCTTATTCTAATGGTTTTTGGTTTATTTCAGTATGGTGTATACGAGGGGATCATGATTGGGAGCAGGAGCGAGTGGCCAGGTTAAAACAGGGGTGACTGAGGACCAGGTCAGGGAGATGATTCACGATGAGGTTGTTTCTATTATCTGGGGGCAGATAGCAGGGTTGTTTGGGTCTATCAATATCACGATGATGGAGTTCTTTGATGACCAATACGCTGCACTTTTAGAAGTTATTGTTGCTGCTGCAGCTACCACGGTCGTCGCTGTTGCAGGGATTGGAGGAGGGAGAGCCTTCCAGTATCGGGACTTCGACAATACGAAGCCCCAGGTATTTGATGGAGTTCATGTTCTGATCATTTCCATGAGGTGGCTGTCTGATGTTGAGGGTTGTTTCTTTACTTGCTCCTTCCCAGCTAACCAGAAGGTCAACTGCGCCCTGAACCTTCTCAGGTTGGGGGTGAAGGATTGGTGGAGATTGGTTACCAACTCTTACACTCTAAAGAAGAGGGTTGTTGTATCATGGAAGCAGTTCTCTGAGATGTTCCGCTTGAGATATGTCCCACTGGTTGAGAGGGACAAATTGGACCAGGAGTACTTGGACCTGAGTTAGGGTACTGATTCGGTGATGGAGTTTACCAAGATGTTCACCGACAGAGCACTGTTTTGCCCTGAGTTTGCTGCTTCTGAGCAAGCTCAGATGACTCGGTTCTTGAGCATGCTCAAGACGAACATCCTCTAGTTTGTATCTACTCAACGTTATGGTTCACTCATTGAGTTACAGAAGGCCGCGAGGCGGCATGAGATTGAGATGGAGCTCCATAGGAGGGAACTGAGGCATGCCCCTGTGAAGTCGCAGCCTGTGGAAAAGCGGTTCAAGGCCGTTGATGTGATATCTGGGAGTCATAGGGGCCGTACTTGTGGCAAGTATGACAAGGTTCATGAGGGTCCTTGTCGATCTACTTCTGAATGCCACAAATATGGCAAGGAGGGGCACTTTGCGAGGGATTGTCGCCAACCAGCCCGAGTACCGAGAACCAGTATTTGCTACCATTGTGATTAGGTTGACCATGTAAAGGTCAATTTTCCATTGCTTGCCTCCAAGCTGGCGCAGGCCCCGGCGCCAGCAACTCTGGGGATCACCGATGGGTGCCAGGGGAGGGCGGAGCCCCCGAGGGCTCAGGGTCGTGCTTTTCAGCTCACTGCCGAGGAGGCCAGGACAGAGTCAGACGTCGTGACTGGTATGTTTCTATTTATTGTTTAGTCGACTATTTTAGGGTATGCTTATGTTTATGTTTCTAATAGGTACATTCTTAGTGAATTCTTTGTCGGCTCTTGTGTTATTTGACTCGGGCGTGAGTCGGTCCTTCGTATCTTGATCTTTTAGTATGGATTTTGGTATGACCCTTAGCGAGTTGGAGTGTCTGTTGCGAGTTTCTATCGCCAACGAACATGGGGTTTCTACATCCAGAATGTATCAGGGTTGTGTATTGGAGATCTTCGGAGTGCCTTATCCGATTGATTTGATCCCTATCCCCATGGAGGATGTATGCATGATAGTGGGGATGGATTGGCTGAGCAGGTTTGGTGCTATGATACATTGTGAAGGTTCGCAACTGATAGCTCGAACCCCAAGTGGGGGAGAACTAACTATCTATAGAGAGGGTACCAGGGTTGGATCAGGTTTTCATTCGGTGGCCAATGCTCATCAATATATTCAATATGGATGTATGGGTTATCTTTCCTATGTGGTTGATACTTGGGTAGGGGAGTAGACTTCGGTTTCAGAGGTGCCAGTTTGTAACACCCTATTTCAAATCGTTTTGAAATTTGGGGCTGTGACCCAAAGATCAGTTATCATAAGGTTTCTAGCCTTGGGGGAAAGAGATATTTAGAACCCCCTTTGGTTGTAAGTAATGTAGATTAGTTGATCCGAGAATTCGAGTGCTGCTATGGAGCCCGAGGGTATAACCGTAAAGTGATAGTTCAGGCCTTTTATAAATTTTGGATTTAAGTTCGGAAAGTTTTAAGGCAAAGAAGAGTTGATAGGATTTTAGACTTCCCATTACCTTTCCGTGGATATAATGATCGTCAAAATCGGAGTCGAAACAAAGAAGTTCTGACCGTTTGAAGTTAGGGCAGTTTTAGGTTGAGTTATGTACATTGGGCTTAGTCAAACTTGTATGTTGGGCGTACTAGGGCATCCCTAGTAAACTGGGCATAAATTGAGTATGTTAGGTGTATGCAATTAGTGCCCAAACCCTATTTTCGTGGTTTGAGACCTATTTAAGCTCCTTAACTCCCCGAAACCCATTCCATTCTCAGCCTTCACCACTCCAACACCCTCTCTACAAACCCTAACCCTAGATTGAGCCTTATGAGCAAAAAGAAAGTGTGTTTAAGTGCTTTAGAGTCTTCTTGGTGCACCTTGGAGAATAAGGAACTCATTGAAGAAGTGTTGGTTGCATTGTATCTTGTAGATCCAGACTTTGTTCACCTTGATCTTTCTCCTAGATCTATTTAGTTTTGGGTGTTATGAGCTTTTGGTCTCTTTAAGTGCATAAAGTTTAGATCTTGAAAGTTTTATGGATAAAGTTGGATACTTTATCCATTTAAACAACATTTTGATTCAGATCTGAAGGTCGAAGACTTGGACTTAATGGATTAAGTTGAAAATGATGCACTTTTGGGTCCCTGTGAGACTTAAAGACTAAATCTTGTTTGTTGGGACCATTCTAATGGATAAAGTTGGAAAATTTATCCACTATGTAGCTATTATGAACCATAAAAATGTGATCTTGGCCCTTTTATCCCTTCCATTCAAGAGTTGTGATGTCTTATTGGGTTAAGAACTTAGGGTTTTGGACATTTAGCACTTTATAGTTATGCAAAGTCATAAAGTTGGAAGCTTTATGACCTAGGACATCATTTTGGGCTTGGATCTGAGTTTTGGACGTAAGGGCTTAATGGAATAAGCTCTTAAAGGAGTTTTGGGATTGGGTTGCGTACTATGGGCCTACCAGGTGGTACAATGCATGTATGCGGTCAGCGCCCCGCTTTTTGTCAACATCAGAGTACATTGGGCGTACTCTCTTGGTACATATGGCGTACTCCGTTGGGAAGAAATATTGACTTTTGGACCTTGACCCTTGACGTTGACTTTGACCAGGATTTCGACCAAGTTTGACCTAAGGCCATTTTCGGTGAATTGATTTATAGTTTGAGATTTGGGTTCCTGTTAATTGTATAGGTGACCGGTAGAGATAGCTTTTAGAGCAGTGATCGGTGCAACTATTCTTTCAGGATGTGAGGTGAGTTTTCTCACTGTATCTATGGGTCGAAGGCACCAATGTCGACCCATTACTTATTGTCTAGAATGATAGTTGTCTCTATGATACTTGCATGAAAGACCATGATTTGGCCCCTGGCAATTATATGAAAGAACAAGATTTGGCCCCTGGCAATTATATGAAAGACTAGGATCTAGCTCCTGGCACTTGTATGTAAGACCGGGATTTGGCCCTCGGCATTGTATGGAAAGACCATGGTTCGACCCTTGGCAGAAAACGATTATAAGACTATTATCTGGCACATACATTTCTTTTGTATGGTATGTGGTATTTTGGGGAACTCACTAAGCTTTATGCTTACGGTTTCATATTTATGGTTTCAGGTACTTTCGGTTCGAAAGGGAAGGGCCCGACGTGACTGCACTGCATCCCCTAGAGTTTTCTGCATTACCAATTAATGATATTAGTCAAGTATTTAGATACTATATTCAGTTTGATCAGTTTTGGAATAACTTTTTTGTATGATTTATTGTTTTAAATATGACAATCTTACCTTGGATTTTCCGGACGTTACAAGTTGTTATCAGAGCCTTGGTTTGAGGGATTCGGGCACACTCTCGAGTGTGTCTGAACTCAAACAGAGGAGTCATAAAATATTTCAAAAAAGAAAAATGATTTTCCAAAAAGGTTTTTAAGAAAAAGGGATGCGATACATACAATCATCCGAGATCAAGTAAGTATTTCCCAAAATACCCATATATGTGTTATGCTTATTGTTTTGGCATGAGTATATGAGAATTTCATGCTAGATTTGGGCTAAGGGTCTGCTCAGGATTGCATGATGGAATTCTAGCAGGGATGCCTGTATATTCCTGTTAATTGAGCTTTTGGAACTGCATGCTAGTACGAATTCTAGATGTTGGATAGAATTGCTTGATTTGTGATGCCTTGTAGACTAGGAGGAATTGTATGCTATGTTAGAATTAGAATCTATGTTTGTGGAATTTATTGCTAATCGCATGCTTTAAAAATTGTATACGATTAAGATCATATAGCCCTAGAAGGATTGATTTGGCCTTATTTTATGTTCCTTGTCTCGTTGTGGACGTAGGATAGAATCATTCATTCGACAATCTACGTGATTCTGTTTTGTGTACAGTTTGCATGCATAAGGAAACCAAAAATGTTAGTGTAAGTTCCTAGCATCGTAGTAGCAAGTGAGTTGGAGGATGCCTTTATGATTGAGGGTGTTACTGCCCGGATGTTGCTTGCTTTGTGCTTTGTGGGACTCATATTGATGTGATCTAAGTATTAAGTGGATATGTTAAGTTACATGTAGTAAAGGTTAAATAATTTTATAGTGATTTACTTGGCCCTATTGCGCAACTCTTGTTTGAGTCCAACCATTGTAGGGTTGAGTCTTTTATTCGAAATATTTTTTAAGGTTTGTTGCGTGTAATTGTATTCATGAAGTAGTAAGCTAATATTAGTCAGGGTTGTTCACTAGCTGATGGCAGGGTAAGGTTGGAATACTAAGAGAACCTAGGAAGTGTCTTAGAGAAACTGATGTGTTGTTTAGCGATGGGTATTCGTTTGGGAACGGGTGTATGGGATTGGATAGGACGAATGTGGACAGGAGTAGTTCTTAGAGGACCCGAGTTGGTTCTTAAGGAAAGTATGGATAGGTGTGGAAGGTAGTATTGGGCCTACCGGAAGAACAGGATCCCTACTCAAATCAAGGAAAACTTTGGGGATGCTAAGGAACTGGTTAAGGGAAGAGGGCATGGTTTGGCAGCATGATTCGTTGCAGTGTGTTTTCCTTATCGGTTTAGCAGTTATGGTCGTTCAAGCCGAGGATGGGTCTGGTGATTGTTTGGGCCTTAATGGCCATGTCTGTTTGGGTTTCAATGGTGCAGACCCATGAGAGTTAGCTGATTTCAAGGTCTGGACATCCTTGCTCGAAGTAGTGACAGTTGAGTCGCGGGACTCAAGAAGGAAGCGATTGTGATGATTGGCTCGAGGATTGTAGTCGAAGGCTGAGTAATTAGCAGACGGAGTGGGATGTCACGATCTTCAATGGGAGTTATGTTCTTCCAGCATTCTGTATCCAGAGGAAAGAGAGAGCAGACATGAGATTTTCAGAGGTGGGATGTAGACCCAACATGGGGCTAGATGGTTACCGTTTGTTAGCGGCAAGTAGGGCAATATGGAAAGGCACAAGAGGATTGTTGTGGTATGGTTGTAATGAGATGAGATCAAGGGTCTACTTCCTTTGAGTTTGGTTAATTCCGGTGTTAGTTGGTTGTTCCAGGTGATCAAGGAAGGTGAATTGGAAGCAATAACTTTTGTTGTCTCTAATGTATCACGACTATGAGAATGTTGCCCCTTGTATTTATGAATGATCCTCGCGATGAATTGATGGTTGGGGATTTGCAGGCGGGAAGTATGATAGCCCATTTGTTTGTAAAAAGTAAGTATGTGTTATGAGTAGACTGCCAGAATTATTGTTTGTTCATCTGTAGGGGATTCTGATGTTAGAGGCGGTTATGATTGGGAGGTTTTTGAGGTCTCCATCTGGGATTCAGAATAACCTTGAGTTTGCTTAGCCTTTATCTGGAAGACCAACTTATGTTGTGTTATATATGCTAAATATTCGGGGATGCTACGCGTCCGATTGAATCGATTTTAGATGTGGCTTTTCTGCAACGTCATTTGTTAGTATCTTGAGCCCTAAGTGGGGGATAACTGACTATTTTTCTTGGGGGATCATCGTTATGTTCGAGCTTATGATTTAAGAAGAATGTGTCTTATGGATTTGTGGTTCGGGTATGCGACACTTTGTTTCAGGATTTGGTTAGGACGGAGATGTAGAGGAAGTTATAATCAGACGTATGTGTTCAAGAATGCAAGAGTCATCTTCACGACAAGAAGATGTTGGATAAGGAGCTTGTTGTAGCAAGTGGTACCTTTTGGAATGTCGTTGAATAGATCAATAGGCATTGGGGATGCTCAAGTTGAGTATCGGTTGTTGAGGGACTTGTTAACTCGATTTATGGATTGCTATCTACAGTCTAGACTGGGCAGTTGTCAATCGGTAAATCAGTTTCAGATATGGGTATGTTCAGCTCCGCGTGGGTTTTGGTTCACTAGATTAGGCGTCAATGTGTTCTCGATCATTGGTAATTTCATACATCATCAAAGTGGATATTCTTCAGAAGTTTTGCGCTATATCAGTTGTAGTTCAACGGATTCATCGACCTTTCGTCAAGTTCGGCTCGAGTTTGGAAGATGTCCTTGGTTATTGGGGGTCTAGAATTTGGCACTGTGTTGCTCAGTTTTCCCGGTGGGACATTAGATCTGCGTGGAATCTAATTTTTGGCATGTCTTGCTAGAAAGGTTGGTATTTGGATGGATCGAACTAGAGTCTTAGCAGAATTTTGGATAACCTTCAAAGTTTTATCGAGATAGTTATGTATTGATGGGGTCTATTCAGTCTCAATCAAGGAATGGGCTCTTGTTTCGATCGTTCATGAGGATGTCTTCTGTTAATGATTGAGGTTCATCATTTCATTAAAACTTAGGTACTTCGCCCTTTTGGGTAAGGTTATAGGTTCCCTCAAGGCGTGTATTGTGGTAAGTCCATTAGATACTATCGTGAGGGGCATATGTGGGCTAGACAAGAGAGAAATGGAGAACTTGGTTCAAATTATATGCATGGTTCTTATTTGGGATATAGATTTGGAATTAGAACAAGAGTGCGATCGTCTATTCCATTCTCGGGTCATGTGCAATAATGTTTTCGTCAGATTCTGCGTTGGTAGCAGCTTGTACTGTGAAAGGAATTGTGTCTGGTAAGAAAGTATGGTATTGTTGCACTCGGTTAGCATTGAGAGGGATGTTGATTGGGCTCCTGCAAGTCGGTGGAATGAGGTTGGGTATCTTTAGGCCCCCGTGGTGTTGGTCGTGAGATTCCAGGAGAATGATGGAATGTCGACATGATCAGTGTAATATCGGGAGCATTCCAGACGTAGGTTGTGGGCCCAGTGATCATGATTCTTTATTTCTTATGTATGTGGTACTCTCGGTGTTGGTGCATTTTTGGAAGTCGGGAGACTCACAAACCAGCTGATTAGGATAAAGTGAGAAGTTAAGGGTTATCGAGAGTATCAATTGTGCATTAGAAAGTCTCTGTAGAGTGTTTGCATTATGAATCCCATTTGTTCGCGAGCTGTTATTAGGGGTTTGGTTACCAAGGTTGGGTATCGGTTATGGAGTCTCGAGTCATAAAGTTCATTGTGAATGTCTCGAGTGATTTGCCAGGGTGGGGTTACACCAGAGCTGATAAGGGTTGGATGCAATGTGAAAATTCTTGTATTAATCATCTTTGCTCGTAGGAGCAGTGGTTGGTAATGGAGTGTTACAGATTCAAGGGTTTATTTAAGGTTTTTGGTACAACTTATGGAATTTGAATTGGTTGAAATTCGTGATCGATATGTTTGAAGATGGTCCTACCTGTGTGGAGATCAGGTAAAGTTTTAGGGGTTTCAGAATTTTAGCAGTGAGGTGTTGGTATGTCAGTTAGTGGGTTAATAATTGTTCACCATTAGGGTGTGTGAGTTCTACTAAAGTTAGGCTTCAATGATAGCATTGGAAGGTCGCTATGAGTATGAGTCAGTCTCTTCATTGGAGCGGGATTTAAGAGGAATTGGTTGGCTTGCCTGGCTGCCAGGAAGGTGGCAAGAAGTGATTTCGAGGACGAAATCAAAATTAAGTCGGGGAGAGTTGTAATGCTCTGTTTCGAATCGTTTCGTAATTCAGGACCGTGACCCGAAGATCAACTATCATAAGGCTTTGGGCCTTAGGGGAAAGAGAGATTTAGACCCCCCCCCCTTGGTTATGGGTAATGTTGATTAGGTGATCCGAGAGTTCGAGTGGTGCTTTAGAGCCCGAGGGTATAACCATAAAATGATAGTTCGGTCCTTTTATAAATTTTGGATTTACGTTCGGAAAGTTTTAAGGAAAAAGAGAGTTGATAGGATTGTAGAGCTTCTCATTACATGTCACACCCCAAGCCGGAACGGCGGAAACGTTCAGGGGTGGACGACGTCATGTATAGTATCACAACAATTGCATCATAGTAATCAAAGTAAACACAACCATTACATTGAATAAGTAAAATATTTACATTTGTTTGTTACATAGTTTGTATACATCAAAAGTATAGCAAAATATAAAAGACGTGGCTCTATACGCTCTGTCTTCTCAAAAGCTGTGGGAGTACCTATCTACTGATTTCCTGAGAATACAAGCGGTTTTGAAAAGAGTATCATCATTAAGCTGGTGAGTTCATAAGCAGGTTTTTGTAATGAAAACCTGTTACTGAATCCATGAAAATGTTTGTATGTTTCCAAGAAAATCCAATATTTTCTAACATATATGTTTGTTACTGTGTTCTGTAGTAATGAATGATGTATTAGTTCGTATGCCTGGCTACCACTAGCTGTATTGTATATCGTTGTTTTGAATGAAAACCCTTTTGTATGAAAACCCCGGATATCACTAGTAATGCATAAAATGTTCTGTTTGAAAAACCCTGGCCACCACCAATATGTATAGTAGTTTCATTACTTAAAATAAAACCATGAATTGTATTCCCTGGAATCCTCCAGTGTAAGGTATAGTAGTTCTATTAATTAAAATAAAACTAATGAAGAATGAAATCCCGTAAACAAAGGTTAGGTTATACTATTGTGAGTCGTATAACCATGCTTGATATGACTGATGACCTCTGCGATGTTCCTCAGGCATCGGACGGTATGATATTTGTCACCCCAGGCATGCCTCCCTAACTGTAGCTAACAGTTTAGGTGTGGGATTGTCAGTCCCGAATAGATCTATTCACAAATCTCACGCTCTCCCTCCAGGAGACTCTAGTTACACTAATGATAGGATTTAGCCTGCACCCCGAAGGGTACAATTGAAGTGATGTCTCACAACCCTGTATTAACTACTTTACGTGTAGTTTTGTATCGTACTCTTGTACTTGAAATCGTATGTATACTTTTCAGAGTAATAATAATTATACTTAAATAATTATTTAGTATGGTACTCTTGTATTCAGAAAGTAGTAATGTATGCCATAAACTATACCTGTCATAGTTTATATGATTGTTAATGTAAAATCCTGAGATGGTAAAACTGTATATTGAAATCCCAAACTATACCTATAATAGTTTGCATGTGTGTTATGTACTTGGTTCGTGTATTGTTCTGAAAACTATGCAATTATAGTTGTGAGTTGAAAACTTCCCTTATGCTCAACATGTTACAAAAGGGATAAAATATCTAAATAATTTATAAAATGTGGTGATCTTTTGGTTGTATCAATTGCATAAGTTTTAATCCTGATGAAATTCTGTGTATAAAGTTCACAAAACTATTTGTGTTTGGCTTGTATTCCCCCTGAAAACGTTAAAATAGTAAAAGCGTAGGGGTATGAACTCACAGTTGGTTGCATGTATGTGCCAGACAACGAGACTGGAAACGAAGACCCTCGAGTTAATGTACGCGGCACTTAACGGGATCCTAATAATAATTAAATACATATGTGCATTTAAATTAGCGAACCCATTAATTAAAGTGTTAGAAAAACACTTGCTTTTGGTTAAGGAATGTTACCGAGACTGATGAAGTGAATGGAGGGTTTTTGGTTTTCAAAGTGTTCACTGCTAGAAAGTGTTCACGGCCGTACACGGTTCATGGCTGTGAACGGTTCTTGGTGTTCTTGGTGAGGATTTGAAGGGTTCACGGTCCTTGAATGGTTTGCGGCCGTGAACAGATTTCGGCCCTTGAAGATTTGAAGGGTTCACGGCCGTACACTCTTCAACAGGGGTTTGCTGATTCGGTAAAAAACGCGTTTTAGAGGCTCCACAACAACACCCAAAGGTGAGTTTTGATGATTTTCGGAAGAAAATGAGACAATCTTGAGTTTGCGGTTGGAAGATTAGAGAGAAGATAAATGAGTTTTCGGCCAAAAAAGTGTAAATGAGGGGTAATAACACATATATATAGGATGGGTTTACTGTCGATGGTGGGTCCCAGCCCTGAACGGTTTACGGCCATGATCGTGTCCACGGCCGTGAATACCAATCAGACCGGATTTTGCTGATTTTCGAAGAAAAACTCGGGTTTTTGCATCATTTTGTTTCCAACACTTATAAAAAAATTCAATTTATATGATCTAAGTTGTTTTCAACCCTTACAAGATAGACAAAATAAATGAAATTCAAACTTTTTATATAACGGAAAAATGACTTTCGTTGACTGAAATGGGCTTCATTCATGACAACCTCCCTGTACCCACCAAACTTCGGAGTCCAGATCCAGTCCATGAAATAACGAATCCCGTCACCCTTGATCTCAAAGTTTTTCTCCATTCCTCTCAATGCTTCATCTGCTACGTTATCTGACTTCAAGGCTTCTAGCTGAGCCTCTTTGATCTGTGTGGACAGATGGGAATGAATTGTCATGGTTAGTGCATTCACCCTACGACCTAAGTATTCCTTTCGGCTGAGGGAATCCGAAACTACATTAGCCTTTCTAGGATAATAATGTATTTCGCACTCATAATCGTTGAGTAGCTCTACCCATCGCCTTTGTCTCATATTCAACTCCTCCTGGTCAAAAATGTGCTAAAGGCTTTTATGGTCGGTGAAGATGGTGCACTTGGTTCCGTAGAGATAATGTCTCCAAATCTTTAATGTGAAGACCACTGCTCCCAACTCCAGATCGTGAGTTGTATAATTGATTTCGTGTGCCTTCAGCTGTCTCGAGGCATCGGCAATAACCTTTCCTTGCTGCATGAGCACATAGCCTAGACCCTGATTGGATGCATCGCAGTAGACCACGAAGTCCTTCGTCCCTTCTCGAAGAGACAAGATAGGTGCGCTGCATAGGGCCCGCTTCAATGTTTGGAATGCAGTGTCTTAATTTTCTCCCCAACTAAAGTTTACACCTTTCTGAGTCAGGGCGGTTAGAGGCTTAGCAATTCTGGAGAAATTTTGGATAAACCTGCGATAGTAGCCAGCTAGACCCAAGAATTGACGGATTTTTGTGGGCGTCTTCGGTGCTGACCAATTCTCGATCGCCTTTATTTTGGAAGGGTCCACGTGTATGCCTTCCTCGCTAAACACGTGACCAAGGAAAGTTACCTTTCTGATCCAGAATTCACACTTAGAGAATTTCTCATAAAGTTTCTCCGCCCTCAGAGTTCCCAGCACTTACCTCAAATGCTATCTGTGATCTTCTTCACTCCGAGAATAGACAAGCATATCATCTATGAATACTATCACGAACTTGTCTAGGAATGGGCGGCACACCCGATTCATCAGATCCATGAATACCGCGGGTTCGTTGGTTAGACCAAAGGGCATTACTACAAACTCATAGTGACCATACCGAGTTCGGAAAGCTGTTTTCGGAACATCACTCTCCAGGACTCGTAATTGATGGTACCCCAACCTCAGTTCTATGTTTGAAAAGTAGTTGGATCCTTGAAGTTGATCGAAGAGATCGTCGATTCGGGGAAGGGGGTAGCGCTTCTTGATGGTAAGCTTGTTTAGTTCGCGATAATTGATGCACATCCGAAATGACCCGTCTTACTTCTTAACGAACAAGACCGGTGCTCCCCAGGGTGAGGAACTTGGTCTAATGAATCCCTTGCTAAGCAGTTCGTTGAGTTGACTAGATAATACCTGCATCTCTGCTGGAGCTAGACAATACGGGGATTTGGCTACGGGGGTAGCTCTGGGGATTAAGTCGCTCGGAACTTGACTTGGCGCTCGGGAGGAATTCCGGGAAGATCTTCAGGGAAGACATCAGGAAAGTTGCAGACTTCGGGGATGCTCTCGAGGCCTTTAACTTCCTGTTTTTCGTTAACAACATGGGCTAGGAATGCATGACACTCCTTTTGCAGATATTTTTGGCTTTGATGCACGAAATGATACGAAGGCTTGAACTGAGTTTATCACCATAGATAATGAGGGCTTTACCAGATGGCAGATTGAGGCGAATGGCTTTTTCATAATAAAGGATATCAGCACAATTGGGGCTCAACCATTCCATGTCGATGATGACATCGAAGCTTTTTATGGAAACTGGCATGAGGCCGATTGGAAAAGAATGGTCATTTAAGGTAAGGGCACAACCTATGAATACGTTAGTGCTCTTTTTCTTTCCGTTAGCCATCTCGACGGTGAATGTTTCGGTTAAAGTTTGGGATTTATGCTTGAGTAGATGTTTAAATGCATGACTAACAAAACTCATCTCCGCACCAAGTCAGTGCTCTATTGGTGAAGGTGCAGGCGGAAAACTTCACCTTGCTTGCCTCGGGGCACACACAAATCTCAAAAATTGATTCGCTCTTCTCGAACCAACGAGTTAGGGCAATGACACCTCCATTGCCGTCAAAGGATTTAGGTTTCGTGTTCATAAAATCTTTGTAGGAACACTCCTTCAGGTGTCCCTGACCACCATCAAGATTAAGGGGATGGGTACCACTTCTCGATCCGCTAGTGCCGCCAGAATTCATCTGCGTCATTACGGCAGCCACATCGGCTGTAACTGATGCCTGGAACATAACAATATCGAACTGAGGAGGTGACGTCATGTATAGTATCAGAGCAATTGCATCATAGTAATCAAAGTAAACACAGCCATTACATTGAATAAGTAAAATGTTTACATTTGTTTGTTACATAGTTTGTATACATTAAAAGTATAGCAAAATATAAAAGAAGTGACTCTATACGCTCCGTCTTCTCAAAAGCTGCGGGAGTACCTGTCTATTGATTTCCTGAGAATACAAGCGGTTTTGAAAAGAGTATCATCATTAAGCTGGTGAGTTCATAAGCAGGTTTTTGTAATGAAAACTTGTTACTGAATCTGTGAAAATGTTTGTATGTTTCCAAGAAAATCCAATATTTTCTAACATATATGTTTGTTACTGTGTTCTGTAGTAGTGAATGATGTATTAGTTCGTGTGCCTGGTAACCACTAGCTGTATTGTATATCGTTGTTTTGAATGAAAACCCTTTTGTATGAAAACCCTGGCTATCACTAGTAATGCATAAAATGTTCTGTTTGAAAAACCCTGGTCACCACCAGTATGTATAATACTTTCATTACTTAAAATAAAACCATGAATTGTATTCCCTGGAATCCTCCAGTGTAAGGTATAGTAGTTCTATTAATTAAAATAAAACTAATGAAGAATGAAATCCCGTAAACAAAGGTTAGGTTATACTATTGTGAGTCGTATAACCATGCTTGATATGACTGATGACCTCTGCGATGTTCCTCAGGCATCGGAGGGTATGATATTTGTCACCCTAGGCATGCCTGCCTAACTGTAGCTAGCAGTTTAGGTGTGGGATTGTCAGTCCCGAATAGATCTATTCACAAATCTCACGCTCTCCCTCCAGGAGACTCTAGTTACACTAATGATAGGATTTAGCCTGCACCCCGAAGGGTACAATTGAAGTGATGTCTCACAACCCTGTATTAACTACTTTACGTGTAGTTTTGTATACTCTTGTACTTGAAATCGTATGTATACTTTTCAGAGTAATAATAATTATACTTAAATAATTATTTAGTATGGTACTCTTGTATGCCGAAAGTAGTAATGTATGCCATAAACTATACCTGTCATAGTTTATATGATTGTTAATGTAAAATCATGAGATGGTAAAACTGTATATTGAAATCCCAAACTATACCTATAATAGTTTGCATGTGTGTTATGTACTTGGTTCGTGTATTGTTATGAAAACTATGCAATTATAGGTGTGAGTTGAAAACTTCCCTTATGCTCAACATGTTACAAAAGGGATAAAATATCTAAATAATTTATAAAATGTGGTGATCTTTTGGTTGTATCAATTGCATAAGTTTTAATCCTGATGAAATTCTGTGTATAAAGTTCACAAAACTATTTGTGTTTGGCTTGTATTCCCCCTGAAAACGTTAAAATAGTGAAAGCGTAGGGGTATGAACTCACAGTTGGTTGCATGTATGTGCCAGACAACGAGACTGGAAACGAAGACCCTCGAGTTGATGTACGCGGCACTTAACGGGATCCTAATAATAATTAAATACATATGTGCATTTAAATTAGCGAACCCATTAATTAAAGTGTTAGAAAAACACTTGCTTTTGGTTAAGGAATGTTACCGAGACTGATGAAGTGAATGGAGGGTTTTTGGTTTTCAAAGTGTTCACTGCTAGAAAGTGTTCACGGCCGTACACGGTTCATGGCTGTGAACGGTTCTTGGTGTTCTTGGTGAGGATTTGAAGGGTTCACGGTCCTTGAATGGTTTGCGGCCGTGAACAGATTTCGGCCCTTGAAGATTTGAAGGGTTCACGGCCGTACACTCTTCAACAGGGGTTTGCTGATTCGGTAAAAAACGCGTTTTAGAGGCTCCACAACAACACCCAAAGGTGAGTTTTGATGATTTTCGGAAGAAAATGAGACAATCTTGAGTTTGCGGTTGGAAGATTAGAGAGAAGATAAATGAGTTTTCGGCCAAAAAAGTGTAAATGAGGGGTAATAACACATATATATAGGATGGGTTTACTGTCGATGGTGGGTCCCAGCCCTGAACGGTTTACGGCCATGATCGTGTCCACGGCCGTGAATACCAATCAGACCGGATTTTGCTGATTTTCGAAGAAAAACTCGGGTTTTTGCATCATTTTGTTTCCAACACTTATAAAAAAATTCAATTTATATGATCTAAGTTGTTTTCAACCCTTACAAGATAGACAAAATAAATGAAATTCAAACTTTTTATATAACGGAAAAATGACTTTCGTTGACTGAAATGGGCTTCATTCATGACAACCTCCCTGTACCCACCAAACTTCGGAGTCCAGATCCAGTCCATGAAATAACGAATCCCGTCACCCTTGATCTCAAAGTTTTTCTCCATTCCTCTCAATGCTTCATCTGCTACGTTATCTGACTTCAAGGCTTCTAGCTGAGCCTCTTTGATCTGTGTGGACAGATGGGAATGAATTGTCATGGTTAGTGCATTCACCCTACGACCTAAGTATTCCTTTCGGCTGAGGGAATCCGAAACTACATTAGCCTTTCTAGGATAATAATGTATTTCGCACTCATAATCGTTGAGTAGCTCTACCCATCGCCTTTGTCTCATATTCAACTCCTCCTGGTCAAAAATGTGCTAAAGGCTTTTATGGTCGGTGAAGATGGTGCACTTGGTTCCGTAGAGATAATGTCTCCAAATCTTTAATGTGAAGACCACTGCTCCCAACTCCAGATCGTGAGTTGTATAATTGATTTCGTGTGCCTTCAGCTGTCTCGAGGCATCGGCAATAACCTTTCCTTGCTGCATGAGCACATAGCCTAGACCCTGATTGGATGCATCGCAGTAGACCACGAAGTCCTTCGTCCCTTCTCGAAGAGACAAGATAGGTGCGCTGCATAGGGCCCGCTTCAATGTTTGGAATGCAGTGTCTTAATTTTCTCCCCAACTAAAGTTTACACCTTTCTGAGTCAGGGCGGTTAGAGGCTTAGCAATTCTGGAGAAATTTTGGATAAACCTGCGATAGTAGCCAGCTAGACCCAAGAATTGACGGATTTTTGTGGGCGTCTTCGGTGCTGACCAATTCTCGATCGCCTTTATTTTGGAAGGGTCCACGTGTATGCCTTCCTCGCTAAACACGTGACCAAGGAAAGTTACCTTTCTGATCCAGAATTCACACTTAGAGAATTTCTCATAAAGTTTCTCCGCCCTCAGAGTTCCCAGCACTTACCTCAAATGCTATCTGTGATCTTCTTCACTCCGAGAATAGACAAGCATATCATCTATGAATACTATCACGAACTTGTCTAGGAATGGGCGGCACACCCGATTCATCAGATCCATGAATACCGCGGGTTCGTTGGTTAGACCAAAGGGCATTACTACAAACTCATAGTGACCATACCGAGTTCGGAAAGCTGTTTTCGGAACATCACTCTCCAGGACTCGTAATTGATGGTACCCCAACCTCAGTTCTATGTTTGAAAAGTAGTTGGATCCTTGAAGTTGATCGAAGAGATCGTCGATTCGGGGAAGGGGGTAGCGCTTCTTGATGGTAAGCTTGTTTAGTTCGCGATAATTGATGCACATCCGAAATGACCCGTCTTACTTCTTAACGAACAAGACCGGTGCTCCCCAGGGTGAGGAACTTGGTCTAATGAATCCCTTGCTAAGCAGTTCGTTGAGTTGACTAGATAATACCTGCATCTCTGCTGGAGCTAGACAATACGGGGATTTGGCTACGGGGGTAGCTCTGGGGATTAAGTCGCTCGGAACTTGACTTGGCGCTCGGGAGGAATTCCGGGAAGATCTTCAGGGAAGACATCAGGAAAGTTGCAGACTTCGGGGATGCTCTCGAGGCCTTTAACTTCCTGTTTTTCGTTAACAACATGGGCTAGGAATGCATGACACTCCTTTTGCAGATATTTTTGGCTTTGATGCACGAAATGATACGAAGGCTTGAACTGAGTTTATCACCATAGATAATGAGGGCTTTACCAGATGGCAGATTGAGGCGAATGGCTTTTTCATAATAAAGGATATCAGCACAATTGGGGCTCAACCATTCCATGTCGATGATGACATCGAAGCTTTTTATGGAAACTGGCATGAGGCCGATTGGAAAAGAATGGTCATTTAAGGTAAGGGCACAACCTATGAATACGTTAGTGCTCTTTTTCTTTCCGTTAGCCATCTCGACGGTGAATGTTTCGGTTAAAGTTTGGGATTTATGCTTGAGTAGATGTTTAAATGCATGACTAACAAAACTCATCTCCGCACCAAGTCAGTGCTCTATTGGTGAAGGTGCAGGCGGAAAACTTCACCTTGCTTGCCTCGGGGCACACACAAATCTCAAAAATTGATTCGCTCTTCTCGAACCAACGAGTTAGGGCAATGACACCTCCATTGCCGTCAAAGGATTTAGGTTTCGTGTTCATAAAATCTTTGTAGGAACACTCCTTCAGGTGTCCCTGACCACCATCAAGATTAAGGGGATGGGTACCACTTCTCGATCCGCTAGTGCCGCCAGAATTCATCTGCGTCATTACGGCAGCCACATCGGCTGTAACTGATGCCTGGAACATAACAATATCGAACTGAGGAGGTGACGTCATGTATAGTATCAGAGCAATTGCATCATAGTAATCAAAGTAAACACAGCCATTACATTGAATAAGTAAAATGTTTACATTTGTTTGTTACATAGTTTGTATACATTAAAAGTATAGCAAAATATAAAAGAAGTGACTCTATACGCTCCGTCTTCTCAAAAGCTGCGGGAGTACCTGTCTATTGATTTCCTGAGAATACAAGCGGTTTTGAAAAGAGTATCAGCATTAAACTGGTGAGTTCATAAGCAGGTTTTTGTAATGAAAACTTGTTACTGAATCTGTGAAAATGTTTGTATGTTTCCAAGAAAATCCAATATTTTCTAACATATATGTTTGTTACTGTGTTCTGTAGTAGTGAATGATGTATTAGTTCGTGTGCCTGGTAACCACTAGCTGTATTGTATATCGTTGTTTTGAATGAAAACCCTTTTGTATGAAAACCCTGGCTATCACTAGTAATGCATAAAATGTTCTGTTTGAAAAACCCTGGTCACCACCAGTATGTATAATACTTTCATTACTTAAAATAAAACCATGAATTGTATTCCCTGGAATCCTCCAGTGTAAGGTATAGTAGTTCTATTAATTAAAATAAAACTAATGAAGAATGAAATCCCGTAAACAAAGGTTAGGTTATACTATTGTGAGTCGTATAACCATGCTTGATATGACTGATGACCTCTGCGATGTTCCTCAGGCATCGGAGGGTATGATATTTGTCACCCTAGGCATGCCTGCCTAACTGTAGCTAGCAGTTTAGGTGTGGGATTGTCAGTCCCGAATAGATCTATTCACAAATCTCACGCTCTCCCTCCAGGAGACTCTAGTTACACTAATGATTGGATTTAGCCCGCACCCCGAAGGGTACAATTGAAGTGATGTCTCACAACCCTGTATTAACTACTTTACGTGTAGTTTTGTATACTCTTGTACTTGAAATCGTATGTATACTTTTCAGAGTAATAATAATTATACTTAAATAATTATTTAGTATGGTACTCTTGTATGCCGAAAGTAGTAATGTATGCCATAAACTATACCTGTCATAGTTTATATGATTGTTAATGTAAAATCATGAGATGGTAAAACTGTATATTGAAATCCCAAACTATACCTATAATAGTTTGCATGTGTGTTATGTACTTGGTTCGTGTATTGTTATGAAAACTATGCAATTATAGGTGTGAGTTGAAAACTTCCCTTATGCTCAACATGTTACAAAAGGGATAAAATATCTAAATAATTTATAAAATGTGGTGATCTTTTGGTTGTATCAATTGCATAAGTTTTAATCCTGATGAAATTCTGTGTATAAAGTTCACAAAACTATTTGTGTTTGGCTTGTATTCCCCCTGAAAACGTTAAAATAGTGAAAGCGTAGGGGTATGAACTCACAGTTGGTTGCATGTATGTGCCAGACAACGAGACTGGAAACGAAGACCCTCGAGTTGATGTACGCGGCACTTAACGGGATCCTAATAATAATTAAATACATATGTGCATTTAAATTAGCGAACCCATTAATTAAAGTGTTAGAAAAACACTTGCTTTTGGTTAAGGAATGTTACCGAGACTGATGAAGTGAATGGAGGGTTTTTGGTTTCCAAAGTGTTCACTGCTGGAAAGTGTTCACGGCCGTGAACGGTTCTTGGTGTTCTTGGTGAGGATTTGAAGGGTTCACGGTCCTTGAATGGTTTGCGGCCATGAACAAATTTCGGCCCTTGAAGATTTGAAGATTTGAAGATTTGAAGGGTTCACGGTCGTACACTCTTCAACAGAGGTTTGCTGATTCGGTGAAAAATGCGTTTTAGAGGCTCCACAACAACACCCAAAGGTGATTTTTGATGATTTTCGGAAGAAAATGAGGCAATCTTGAGTTTGCGGTTGGAAGATTAGAGAGAAGATAGATGATTTTTTGGCCAGAAAAGCGTAAATGAGGGGTAAGAACACACACATATATATAGGCTGGGTTTACTGTCGGTGGTGGGTCCCAACCGTGAACGGTTTACGGCCGTGATCAGGTTCACGACCGTGAATACAAATCAGACCAGATTTTGCTGATTTTCGAAGAAAAACTCGGGTTTTTGCGTGATTTTTTTTTCCAACACTTATAAAAAAAATTCAATTTATATGATCTAAGTTGTTTTCAACCCTTACAAGATAGACAAAATAAATGAAATTAAAACTTTTTATATAACGGAAAAATGACTTTCGTTGACTGAAAAAGGTTCGGGTTGTCACATCACATGTCTATGGATATAAAGATCGTTGAAATTGGCGTTAAAATGAAGAAGTTATGACCGTTTGAAGGTAGGGCGGTTTTGTCTTGAGCCACATACGTTGGGTGTACTCAAACCTATACGTTAGGTGTACTCAAACTGTTGGATTAGATGTCTAAGCCCATAACTATTATTGGTATGTACTCGACCCGAGAGTAGCATGGTCCATTTGGGTTGCATGGCATTAGAACAATTGGATAGACAAATAAGAAAAGGTTATTTATGATTTATATTAATATATTATAAGTTCTAATATATTAATATGAAATCATATTATTTAATTAGTATTGATCAAGAATTAATTTGGAATTAATTTTGTGATCAAAAGAGACTAATTAAATATATGGGGATTGATTATGTAAATCATTCATTCTTATATATGTGGGCTTGTGATCCATAGTCCTTCATGTTGGGCTTAAACCATGTGGTAAACCATGGATACTCCATGGAGGTTAAAACCCATGGATCATGAAGGAAATGGAAAGTCATGCACATTAGGGTTTACATGGTGTAACCCTAAAAGAGCCACACTATATAAAGGAGCCCATAGTTCGTGAAATGGGACTAGTGGATACACAAAGAGGGCAAAGTCGATTTCATAGAGTGAACCAAGTAACCACTTCTCAAGTTATTCCAATTGTTGGTGGTGTTGTGTGATTCCATTTGAGGTGCAACACTTGGGGCACTAAGATCTTAAAGTTTCAAGACTTCAAGCTCCATCAAAAGGTATGTCATCTAACTAGACTTTTGTAGTATAGATAATCCATTGTATGCTAGTTAGGATGATGCTTTGGAACTTTGTATGTATGCATGTATAATAGAGAAAACATAGATCCAAAGCACATAGGGTTGCATGTACACCATAGGAGCGTTAGAATGCTAAAAACCCATCACAAACGTGTACTTTGGGCGTACTAGGGCATCCCTAGTATGTTGGGCGTATGGAGGTATTATAAACCATGAAATTGTGATCTTGGCCCTTCTATCCCTTCCATTCAAGAGTTGTGATTTCTTATTGGGTTAAGTACTTAGGGTTTTGGACATTAAGCACTTTATAGCTATGCAAAGTCATAAAGTTGGAAACTTTATGACTTAGGACGTCATTTCGGGCTTGGATCTGAGTTTTGGACGTAAGGGCTTAATGAAATAAGCTCTTGAAGTAGTTTTGGGACTGGGCTGCGTACATTCGGCATACATGGTGGTACGCTGCGCGTACGCGGTCAGTGCCCCGCTTTTGATCAACATCAGAGTACATTGGGCGTACTCTCTTGGTACACAGGGCGTACACCACAGGAAAGAAATATTGACTTTTGGACCATGACCATTGACTTTGACTAGAATTTTGACCAAGTTTAACCTAAGGGCATTTTGGGTGAATTGATTTATAGTTTGAGATTTGGGTTCCTGTTAATTGTATAAGTGACCGGTAGAGATAGCTTTTAGAGTAGTGATCGGTGCAGCTATTCTTTTAGGATGTGAGGTGATTTTTCTCACTGTATCTATGGGTCGAAGGCTCCAATGTCGACCCATTACTTATTGTGTAGAATGCAAGTTGTCTCTGTGATACTTGCATGAAAGACCATGATTTGGCCCCTGGAAATTATATGAAAGAACAAGATTTGGCCCCTGGCAATTATATGAAAGACCAGGATCTAGCCCCTGGAACTTGTATGTAAGACCGGGATTTGACCCTCGACATTGTATGGAAAGACCATGGTTCAACCCTTGGCATAAAATGATAATAAGACTATTATCTGGCCCATACATTTATTTTGTATGGTATGTGGTATTTTGGGGAACTCACTAAGCTTTGTGCTTAGGGTTTCATATTTATGGTTCCAGGTACTTTTGGTTCGAAAGGGAAGGGCCCGACATGAATCCACTGAATCCCCCAGAGTTTTCCGCATCGGCAATTAATGAGATTATTCTAATGTTTAGATAATGTGTTCACTTTGATCGGTTTTGGAATAACTCATTTGTATGATTTTTTGTTTTAAAAATGAAAATTTTACCTTGGATTTTCGGGACCTTACACAGTTGTCAGGGAGTTTGCTGATGTGTTTCCGTAGGAGTTGCCTGGTGTGCATCACGAGAGGCAGGTTGACTTCAGGATTGACCTAGTTCCAGGTGCGGCTCAGATTACCAAGGCCCTATACCGTTTGGTACTGCCCGAGATGGAGGAGTTGTCCTCTCAACTTCAGGAGCTATTAGGCAAGCACTTCATCAGACCAAGTAGTTCGCCGTGGGGAGTGTCGATATTGTTCTTCAAGAAGAAAGATGGTTTGCACTGGATGTGCATTGATTATCGGGGGCTGAACAAGTTGACGATGAAGAACCGTTATCCCCTTTCGCGGATTGAAGACCTCTTTGATAAGCTGTAGGGTGCATCTTGGTTCTCCAAGATCGAATTGAAGTCAAGGTATCATTAGGAGAGGTTGAGAGAGGAGGGCGTGGAGAAGACCGTGTTTCAGACTCGTTATGGGGATTACGAGGTCGTGGTGATGCCGTTTAGGCTCACCAAAGCGCCTGCGGTGTTTATGGACTTGTTGAATCGGGTATGTAGGTCGATGCTCGATCGATCAGTTATTGTATTTATCGACGATATCTTGGTGTATTCCAAGACTAGATAGCAGCACGAGGAGCATCTTCGAGAGCTTTTGGGAGTTTAAAACGACTATATGCGAAGTTATCGAAGTGTGAGTTTTGTTTACGAGAGGTCCAGTTCCTGGGACATCTCGTTAACCAAAATGGGATTTTGGTCGATCCGGCCAAGATAGAGGTTGTGATGCAGTGGGAGGTTCCGAAATCTCCCTCAGAGATTAGGAGTTTCTTGGGTTTGGCGTGATATTGTCGGAGATTTATCCAGTATTTCTCCAAGATTTTTGTACCCCTCACTCGTCTGACAAGGAAGGGAGTGGATTTCCGATGGGGCTCTGAGCAGAAGACGACATTTAAGACACTACAACAAAGGTTATGTGAGGCCCTGGTGTTGACCCTTCCGGAGGGTGTTGAGGATTTTTTGGTATTTTGTGATGCACCCATTACTTGTTTGGGGCGGTCCTTATGAAGAGGGGACGACTGATTGCTTATGCTTCTCGGCAGATGAAGCCGGATGAGGCACGATATCCTACTCATGACCTGGAATGAGGGGCAGTGGTGTTTTCCCTAAAGATTTGGAGACATTATCTATATGGAGTCGAATGTAACGTTTACACTGATCACAAGAGTTTGCGGTATCTCATGGACCAGCCAACCTGAATATGAGGTAGCTCAGGTGGCTGGACGTGGTTAGGGATTATGACTGCAAGATCCTTTACCATCCACATAAAGCGAATATGGTAGCGGATGCCTTGAGCCGCAAGTCAGATGGATCTTCAGCTGGAGAGATATGTATGAGGATATCCATTGATTCCCCACTTTTTGATATGATTAGAGGGGCTTAGGTAGAAGGAGTCGAGAAGGAGAACTGGAAACGGGAGAGGATCAGGGGCGAGATAGACAGGTGTTTCACTGATAGTTGGGAGTTGTTGACTCGGTGTGGTCGGGTTTGGGTTCCAGTTTCTGGTGGGATCAGGCAGATAGCGTTGGAGGAGGCTCATAAGTCTGGCTTTTCAATACACCTGGGAGCCACCAAGATGTATTTGGATTTGAGATTAAGTTACTAGTGGCCGTGTATGAAGAGGAAGATAGTCTGGTATGTTGAGAGGTGCGTGACATGTAGAATAGTCAAGGCTGAACATCAGAGGCCACATGTAAAGATGCGGCCATTGGAGGTTCCCATAGGGAAGTGGGAACAGATCACCATGGATTTTATCACCAAGTTGTTGAAGACTGCCAAGCATTTTGATGTTATATGGGTCATCGTGGATCAATTGACCAAGAGTTCCCACATTTTGGCCATCCGGGATAGCTCTTCGGCCAAAAAGTTGGCCAATGTGTATGTTTGGGTGATTGTTTCTCGTCATGTGGTTCCGGTCTCCATTTTATTAGACCAAGATGTTTGGTTCACTTCCCGATTCTGGAAGAAGTTCCACGAGGAACTGGATTCAAGACTACATTTCAGCACTACTTATCATCCGCAGACTAACCGCCAGAGTGAGAGAACCATCCAGACCCTTGAGGATATGTTTTGTGCATGTGTCATTGATTTTGGTGGGAGCTGGGATTCCTACCTACCTCTTGCATAGTTTTCCAACAACAACAGTGATCACTCTAGCATTGGTGCACCGCCTTGTGAGCTTTTGTATGGTCGGAGATGTCATACCCCAGTTTGTTGGGGGGAGGTTGGTCACAGAGTCATGGGAAGGACTGAGGTAGTCCTTTAGACCACAAAGCTTATTCAGAAAATCAGGCAGAGACTGTAGACAACTCAGAGTCGGCAGAAAAGCTATGCCGACCGGCGCCGATCAAAGTTGGAATTTCAGGTCAGTGATATGGTGCTACTGAAGGTCTCACCCTAGAAAGGTGTGATACGCTTCAGGAACAGGGGGAACTTGGGTACCCGGTATATTGTACCATTCCATGTGATCGCTAGCATAGGAAGGGTGGCCTACCGGTTAGATTTTCCGAGTGATCTTAGCCCGATCCACAACACTTTCCATATTTCACAGTTGAAGAAGTGTGTGTTGGACGATGAGGCAGTGGTGCCTTTGGATGATATTCAGGTCGATGAGTGTCTGAATTATATTGAGAGACCGGTAGCGTTAGTGGAAAGGAAGATGAAGATGTTGCACAACAACGAGATACATTTGGTAAAGGTTCAGTGGGAACGTCGAAAAGACTCCGAGTGGACCTAGGAGCCAGAGGCAGAGATGCAGGAGCATTATCCTGAGTTATTCACAACAGCTGACTTCGAGGACGAAGTATAGTTCAAGTGGGGGAGAATTGTTACATCCCAATGTTGAGGTAATTTCAATTTTAGCCCTATGTATGGATAAACCTTTCATTCTAGTCATTGTGCATGAGAAGGGGTGCAAAAAGGCCCATAGTGGCATTTTGGTAATTTCCGGCCAGAACTTAGTACGTTGGGCGTACTCTTTTTACGCATGGAGTACATGTGAGGGACATAGTACTCTGGGCGTACTCGTCATACGCAGGGCGTACATGCGAGGGTTCCAAACCCTAATATTTAGGGTTTGCACCTTATTTAAACAACTTTATGGCTCAAGACCTTCACCCTAATCAGCCTCCAACTGAGAATTAAACCTTATAGAAAATCCTATGTGAGAAGAGTACTTTTCAGCTCATTTGTGTGCTTTGTTGGTGTTCTTGAAGAAGATGAAGTTGGTTCAAGGACCTTGGAGCTTGAGAGAAGCTTGGATTTGGGATTCTTCACTTGTTAGCTGCCTCCAAAAGGTAAAAAGCTCCATGCTTGATCACTCCATCTTGTAGATCTAGTCATTTCTTCATTTAAGGGACTTTTGGTCCCAAATATGGTGATTCATAAATATGGCATGCTCTTGACCAAATAATTCATCATTTCAGACCTTATGAGGGGTCTTGAGTCATAAAAATGTGGTTTTAACGCTTAGTTTTACTTCATGCATGTTATAGAAGGTCTTAAGGTGTAACGCCCGCAGATTCGAGCTAGTCAATTTAGAAACAATGAGCGTCAAAAATGACTTTTTGATATAAGATTATTTAGAATGAATAACCTTAACTAAGCTGTAGCATATATCACAAGGGTTCCGTACGTATAAAGAACGCCAAAATCCGAGTTATAACGAAGAAGTTATGGCCTGTCGAAGTTTCGCGACAAAACCGGCATGACACTGACCGATGTAAAAAGTGAAATTACTATAGAGTGCTTTTTAGCCTTAGTGATCTAGACAAAAGTCGTAGCATACGTTAAACCGAGAGCATGCCTAAAAAGAACGCCCAAATCTAACTTCGTATGAGGAAGTTATGATTTTTCCAAGTTTCGGCTTAGCACTATGCATCTCGGAGTTCGAATGATAGATCGACCCATTTTTAGCCGACACAACCTAAACAAGAATAGAAGGTCTCGTTAATAGTAGCGCAACGATAAAAAGACAGATGAAAACGGACGTCGGATGAAGAAGTTATGAATTTTAACAGACTTTTCCTGTCCCGACCTGTTAAAAACATAACTTTAAAAATAGATTCAAAATTAGACGACAGAGTCTAAATGAAAGTTGTAGAGTACGGTCCCACCTATGCGTGGATATCAAGAACGTTGAAAACGGAGCTTGTATGCCAGAGTTATGAATTTTTGAAGTCGAGATGGTAATGTGCGAGACTGTCCGAAGGGAACGCCTCGCGTAGAAGGAACGCCCCGTGTTCTCGCAACACTAGGCTCCGGAGAAGCCATGTCGCCCCAGCCAGCTTTGGACACGCACCCCTCGGAACGCGTTGCGTTCACAGAAACGCCCTGCGCACCGAGGCCAGGCTCCCCTATAAAAGGCATGTGAGGGTTGGCTTCTTCCTCACACCTTTCCCTCATTCTTTCTCTCTCTACTCTATCTCTATCCTCCCTAAACCCCTCCCAAGTTTAGGGAACTTCCCTAGTACTAGAAGGAATCCCCTGAGCGCCCGAAGGATCCGAGAAAAAGAGCTTTTCGGCTCTAGAAAACGCTGCCCGTGCGGAGCTCGGTTTTTAATAAAACCCGCTGTAAGTGAGATCAGCCTACCCTATTTTAATTATAGCTTATATTGAATATTAGTAATGTTATTAGAAACTTATAATAAATATTTGGGATATTATTATGCTTTATATAAGTGCCGTTATAATGCCTTTTAACTACTCGCGGTACAGGGAATCCGGTTTGCAGGGCCGCCTGGATTGTCGGATTTCAGAAGTGTTATTATGCCAAAATGGTCCTACCCTCCGGTGTTTCATGGCTGGCCCTTGTCTGTACATAGTACTTGAGAAGTATTGTTTAACGCTTGTATAATAATAATACTAAGACTGTAACGCCCCGATTCTCAGGTATTGAATTATGGTTATAATTTTCATAATTTCAAGGTCTACTCGACGAGTTGGATGCCCTGACTCGTCGAGTAGCAACGGGTTCGTCCACGTGTTTAAGTGACCTACTCGCCGAGTCCAAGGAAGGACTCGACGAGTAGGAGCTGGAGGATGAAACCCTAATTTACGGGGTTTTTCACCCTATTTAAAGGATCATTGGCCTCCTCGGCCTCCCCTTACAGCTTCTTGACATTCCAAAACCCTAATTTGTGTGTGTGTATGGTTCTTGGGTGTGTTTAAGATTTGGGAAGAGCATTTTGGTGAGAAAAGATTGGGGAACCAGTGATTAGAAGCAAGGAACTCGTGGGAATCAGAGATCTACTTCAGTGGACACCCTTTTGAAGGTATTAAGCTGTTACCTTGGCTCATTTCTTCCTAGATCTTTTTGGGTGGGTTTTTAGGAAGCCTTTCTTGTGTTTGAGCTAAGATATGAGGTTGCAACTTCAGATCTGATCTCTCTTTGGCCTCTAAGTCCATAAATTCGTTAGCTTTGGCAAGTATGAACCTCCCCTCAAGTGTAAGACTTCTTTGCAAGCTTAGTTTTGTCATTTAGAGTCTCTAGAGCCTTGCATGCACGTAAAGTTTGCAACTTTACGTGATAAACATGCCTTAGGGACTTGGATCTGCAATATGGAACCTTAGCATGGCTTAAAAGCATCTGTTTGGGTGAAGGACTAAAGGGACTCGGCGAGTTGCATGGTCAAATCGGCGAGTCCGATGAAGATTGTCGTAGACTCGGCGAGTCAGCAGGGGTTTTCCCAACTTAGGACACGCGTGAATTTGGCGAGTTGTAAGGGAAACTCGACGAGTTGGCCAAGGGGTTCGTGGCCACAAACATTAAGAACTCGACGAGTCACTCAAGTGACTCGGCGAGTTGACGAGTTCTTGAGGGAACTCGGCGAGTGGCGGGTTGTACTCGACGAGTTCAGGTCAACATGGACTGTTGACCTTGGCAGTTGACTTTGACTTTGACCAAGGGTTGACGATTGGACTTCTGGGGCATTTTGGGAATTTATGAACATGGTTGTGTTGCGAATATAGGTGGTGGATTTTGTGGCGGTGATCCGAGAGTTGAGCTTATCTTTCGAGCCGACAGTTGCGAGGTGAGTTATGGTCATTATACTCAAGGGTCTAAGGCACCAAGGTCGGCCCTTTGGATTGTTATCTGGTTATGTTATGCTAGTATTATCTGTTAGATCGGTATCCTAGAGGGTAGGATAATATTATGTGGTATGTGGTATGATCTGTTAGATCGGTATCCTAGAGGGTAGGATAATATGATGTGGTATGTGGTATGATTTGTTAGATTGGTATCATGGTATATAGGATGGTATTAAGTGCTATGTGGTATGATCCATTAGATCAGTTGTTGTCTATAGACTGTTATGTGATTATCTGTTATATGTGCACATGTTTATTTGGTGGTTGAGGCTTATCTGCTTTGTGTGAAAGTCAATAGACCTGGGCATTCTAACCTGTTGGTTGTGGGCCGTGAGTATTCCATCCCAAGGATGAGTGGACTCATAGTATGTGGGAATTCCAACCTATTGGTTGTGGGCCTGGGGTATTCCATCCCGATGATGATTGGAACCATAGTATGTTGGCATTCCAACCTGTTGGTTGAGGGCCTGGGGTATTCCAACCCGATGGTTGACTGGACCCATAATATGATGTTTCTGATTATATGTGTATTTTTGTGAGTATGGGTATTTTGGAGGAACTCACTAAGCTTTTGGGCTTACAGTTTCAGTTTATTGTTTCATGTACATCAGGGGATCGCGGCAAGGCGAAGGCGTGATCGTACAGCTCCTCATGTTTTGTTATTGTTTCTGGGAGAACTCTAATATAGACTATTTTGGAAACAAATTTGTAATAACTCTTGGTTTTAAATGCTTTTGAAAAGTTTAAAATCGGCTTAAATTTTATGGGTGTTACAAGTTGGTATCAGAGTCTTGGTTTGAGTGAATTGGAGGAACACTCGTGTGAATCCAGTCTCAAATCAAGGAAATATTTTCAAAATGATTTTCTAAATGGTTTTCAAAATAAGTAAATGAGGATGCAGGGTGTACGATCAGCCGGAGCCAGTAAGTAGACCCTAAAATACCATACTGTTGTTTGATATTGTGATATGTTAGAACAACATGCTACTGATAAGATAGGGATCCTCAGGAATCGTATGATAGAACTGCCTGATCTTTGATGCCTTATCTTATGTAGAGTACCTCATTGAGTGTTGTATGATTCTTTTGTGTGTGAACTAACTATTGGGTGAATACTCCAAGTCACATGCTACAGGGCTTAAATGGTCTTAGGGTAAGGGATTTGGTCCTGCTGTGCAGCTCTTGTCTGAGTCCAACCATTATGGGATTAAATCTTTTAGCCTAAGATTGTTTAAGCCATGCGACATGTGATTGTATTCATTCAATAGTTAACTGGCACCAATGAAGGGTCGTGTGGCAGTTGGTGGTAGGGTGGGTTGTGCGAGGCCGATAGGTCAGTTATGAGATACTTAGCATTCCTCTAGGGGTGAGGATTGAGCACGTGCTATGTTTTGTGTATGGTTAGGGTGTTGTGGTGATACTTGAGACAAAATATGGGTAGGTGTGGAAGGTAGTATGGGCCCGCACTACTGAAAGCACAAGACCCATACACGTAGCAAGGAAGTCATAACCCCTAGGTTTTGGTTGGGGTTAGGTTCCCCGTCGTTTGTGCAGATTATCTAATATCTTCATGGTATATGTTCAGTATGGTGATGGCGAAACGATTTGAAGCAGGATTTGGATCAGGATCGGAAGCGAGTGGCCGGGATAGGCCGGTATTTTCCGTTGATCAGATACGAGAGATGATTTCCGTGGAAGTTTCTCAAAATTTGCGAGAAGAATTGTTTGGTGTCGTGTGATTGCCAAGTTCGAGGAACAGGTTGTAGCCTTGCAATCTATGAGAGACGTTGCTATTGGGATGACTACTGGAGGAGTGCCAGTGGTGGGGTCAGAACTAGGAAAGAGGAGGAGGGACTTCTCAGCGGAGGACGAAGATTTGGAGACTACTGACCTGGGTACTGGAAGTCAAGAGGGTCTGGAGGTGTGTGGCAAGTATGGGGGGACCCACATATTTGCTTGTCACAAATTCAGGTGCTATAAGTGCGGGGAGAGAGGACATGTGCAACAGGATTGCAAGAAGGATCATATATGCTTTCACTGCCACCAACCAAGTCATTTTAGGTCCAGCTGTCCTACTTTAAGGGCGGAAGGAGTTTGGATTCCAGCAGTCATCATTCCTCAGGAGGTCAAAGCCGAGCCGCAATAAGTCTTTGGTATGTAATTGGGAACCCCTATTCGGTAATAATATTATGGTCAAGTCATCTTTGATCGGTATTTATTTTGTCTTGGAAAAAAAATTGTTAAGTATGGATAAGCAGTAATTTCGGTTTAGTGGCCTGTTTTGTCTTATCTATGTGTTGCATAGCTCCATGAGTCATTAGAACATAGGAGGGTCAGAGGAGTTTAGTATTAAGGGGTGTTGGAGAATGGGAAGTTAGGATATAGGATCACCATTCCAAGGCCAATAGTTGTGAATTGGAGATACAGAAGTGTTCAACTGGGATTTGGGTTTTCTTTTGAAGTTCGGTTGCACCATGCCGAGAGGATTGTTCTGTAGAAGTTGTTCACTCCAGGGTTAAACGATCCATAGCTAAGGATGATGATATCTAGTAGGGACGGTTAAGTTGTGTTTCGGTTTCGCTGCCAATAGGTAGTAGTTAGTGTCTCAAGTGGGGGAGAATTGTAAATTCTCAAGATGAGCGTCATTCATTGAAGGTTTTGATTGTTGCGGTTCAGATTATGGTTTCCCGAATGGTCAGACAGGCGTTAATCGATGAACCTCTCAGGGAGCGGGAATTCTCTGAAGGAATTCAATAGGCGACAGTTGAGAAGTTAGGAACGCCTCACTAATTCCCTTATGCAGTGTGTTTATGTTTCCTAATTCTTTGGGGTATGTTTCCCCTCGATGATAGAATAGAATTTTGATTTGTATCGAACTCGGATGTTGGTAACATTCAGGATAATCATGGAAGTCTTCTCAGACTAGTTCAGTATTAATAGAATCGGATCTGTATCAGTCAAGTATGGGCTTTGTGGTGAGTGAATATGGAATTAGGGATTCCTAAATATGTGCATGGAAGTGATTCTTCGTGTGCATCTGTGGGTATTCAAGGTGGAAATAGAGTTGGTTCGGTTTACGTGTGATCGGGTATGGGTTATAGTCTGCAAGTTGGATCTAGAGTTCAGCTATCATTCTATTCTGGGGTCATGTGCGACCAAGGTTGTAGAATTTTGCTTGGATAGCAACTTGTTCTATAGGTGGATCGTGCATAGTGGGATTTCAGCATTGTGGTCCTGATTGATGTTGTGAAGGATGTTGGTTAGGCCTTTTCTTTTGGACAATGTGGATAGTTTATCAAGAGTATTCCAGTCATAGGTTGTGGGCCTAGTGATCTTAGTAGTTCATTTCTTCTGTTTGAGCGCTTCCGGAATGGACACATTGTTGAGGTTCGGGCGAGCCGTAATCGGCTGCGAGGAATTAGAAAAATTTGTGCGAAATACAAGGGTAGGTCCTTGAACCTCCAGTTATGAGTTTAGACCTGAGTTTCGTATATAGTAGTATTCTAATCTAGGGTATTCCATCCCGAGGATGACCAGACCCAATGATCGATTGGACCTGACGTGTTTGGTATTCCAGCCCGAGGGTTGATTGGGCCAAACATGTGTGTGGCACGAGGGTGTTCCATCCTAGGGATGACCAGACCCGTCGTAGGCATGCCTAGTATTCCAACCCGAGGCTGATTGGGCCAGGTGTGAGTGTTCATGCTTTGTTAGCTGGTTGTTTAAGTGAGTTATTTCGGGAGCTGAAGAACGCATCATCCTGTCAGCACAAAAGGGGTCCGCTGTACCATATACATGGATCACAAGAGCCTGAGACACATCATGGATCAGCCGAACCTGAACTTGAGACAGCGCAGGTGGCTGGATGTAGTCAAGGACTACGACTGTGAGATCCTTTACCACCCCGGTAAGGCGAACGTGGTGGCGGACGCTTTGAGCCGCAAGTCAGCTGGGTCTTCCACCCCAACGATATGTATGAGGATAGCGGTGGATTCTCCACTGGTGAGTTTGATCAGATATGCTCAGGTTGAGGGAATGCGACCAGAGAACTGGAAGATGGAGAGGATCAGGGGCGAGAACACCCGGTTTGTGCAGGATAGTCGTGGATTGTTGACCCGATGTGGTCGGGTATGGGTTTCGATGTCTGGTGGGGTCAGACAGATAGTTATGGAGGAGGCCCACAAGTCTCACTTCTCTATTCACCCGGGGGCCACCAAGATGTACCGAGACCTGAGTTTGAGTTACTGGTGGCCATGTATGAAGCGAGAAATCGCTTGGTATGTCGAGAGGTGCTTGACCTGTAGGAGGGTCAAGGCCGAGCATTAGAGGCCGCATGGTAGGTTGTAGCATCTAGAGATTCCTATGTGGAAATGGGAGCAGATCATGATGGATTTCATTACCAAGCTGTCGAGGACGGCGAAAGGGTTTGATGTTATATGGGCCATCGTGGATCGGTTGACCAAGAGTGCCCATTTCTTGGCTATTCGGGAGAGTTCGTCGGCCGAGAAGCTGGCCGACGTGTATGTTCGCGAGATCGTCGCTCGCTATGGGGTTTCAGTCTCCATTGTTTCTGACCGGGATGTTATATTCACCTCCCGTTTCTAGCAGAAGTTCCACAAGGAACTGGGCACGCGGCTGCATTTTAGTACAACTTTTCATCCGCAGACCGATGGTTAGAGCGAGCGAACCATACAGACCCTCGAGAATATGTTGAGGGCGTGTGTTATTGAATTTGTTGGGAGCTGGGATTCCCACCTACCCCTTGCAGAGTTCTCCTACAACAACAACTATCATTCTAGCATTGGCGCCCCACCTTTTGAGCTGTTGTATGGGCGTAGATGTCGCACCCTAGTTTGTTGGGGTGAGGTTGGACACAGGGTGATAGGGCGGACGGAGGTAGTCTTACAGACTACCGAGAAGATTCAGCATATTAGGCAGCGACTGCAGACCGCTCAGAGTCGGCAGAAGAGTTACACCGACAAACACCGTTCTGAGTTAGAGTTCCAGGTTGGGGACATGGTACTCCGGAAGGTCTCGCCCTGGAAGGGTGTGACACGCTTCAGGAAGAGGGGGAAATTAGGTCCCCGATATATTGGGTTGTTCAGGATCGTTGCCAGGGTTGGCAAGGTGGCATACAGGTTGGAGCTATCAGATGAGCTCAGTCGGATCCACAGCACCTTTCACGTATCCCAATTATGAAAGTGCATTATGGATCAGGAGGCGGTGGTATCCTTGGATGACATTCAGGTCGATGAGCGCCTGAATTATGTTAAGAGGCCCGTGGCCATTCTGGAGAGGAAAATTAAGGTTATACTGAACAAGGAGATACCTTTGGTAAAGGTACAGTGGGAGCACCGAAGAGGGTCCGAGTGGACGTGGGAGCCGGAGGCAGAGATGCGGTCCGGAGTTGTTCATCGCGACAGACTTCGAGGGCGAAGTCTAGTTCAAGTGGGGGAGAATTGTAACGCCCCGATTCTCAGGTATTGAATTATGGTTATAATTTTCAAAATTTCAAGGTCTACTCGACGAGTTGGATGCCCTGACTCGTCGAGTAGCAGCAGGTTGGTCCACGTGTTTAAGTGACCTACTCGCCGAGTCCAAGGAAGGACTCGACGAGTAGGAGCTGGAGGATGAAACCCTAATTTTCGGGGTTTTCACCCTGTTTAAAGGATCATTGGCCTCCTCAGCCTCCCCTTACAGCCTCTTGACATTCCAAAACCCTAATTCGTGTGTGTATATGCTTCTTGGGTGTGTTTAAGCTTTGGGAAGAGGATTTTGGTGAGAAAAGCTTAGGGAACCAGAGATTAGAAACAAGGAACTCCTGGGAATCACTACTTTAGTGGACACCCTTTGAAGGTATTAAGCTGTTACCTTGGCTCATTTCTTCCTAGATCTTTTTGGGTGGGTTTTTAGGAAGCCTTTCTTGTGTTTGAGCTAAGATCCAAGGTTGCAACTTCAGATCTGAGCTCTCTTTGGCCTCTAAGTCCATAAAGTTGTTAGCTTTGGCAAGTATGAACCTCCCCTCAAGTGTAAGACTTCTTTGCAAGCTTAGTTTTGTCATTTAGAGTCTCTAGAGCCTTGCATACACGTAAAGTTTGCAACTTTATGTGATAAACATGCCTTGGGGACTTAGATCTGCAATATGGAACCTTAGTATGGCTTAAAAGCATCTGTTTGGGTGAAAGAATGAAGGGAATCGGCGAGTTGCATGGTCAACTCAACGAGTCCGATGAAGATTTTCGTAGACTCGGCGAGTCAGTGGAGTGACTCGACGAGTTGGCCAAGGGGTTCGCGGCCACAAACATTAGGAAATCGACGAGTCACTCAAGTGAATCGGCGAGTTGACGAGTTGTGCAGGGAACTCGGCGAGTGGCTGGTTGCACTCGACGAGTTCAGGTCAACATGGAAAGTTGACATTGACATTTGACTTTGACTTTGACCAAGGGTTGACTATTAGACTTCTAGGGCATTTTGGGAATTTATGAACATGGTTGTGTGGCGAATATAGGTGGTGGAGTTTGTGGCGGTGATCCGAGAGTTGAGCTTATCTTTCGAGCCGACAGTTGCGAGGTGAGTTATCCGCACTATACTCAAGGGTCTAAGGAACCAAGGCCGGCCCTTTGGATTGTTATCTGGTTATGTTATGCTAGTATGATCTGTTAGATCGGTATCCTAGAGGGTAGGATAATATTATGTGGTATGTGGTATGATCTGTTAGATTGGTATCCTAGAGGGTAGGATAATATTATGTGGTATGTGGTATGATATGTTAGATTGATATCCTGGTAGATAGGATGGTATTAAGTGCTATGTGGTATGATCCGTTAGATCAGTGGTTGTCTATAGACTGTTATGTGATTATCTGTTATATATGTGCACATGTTTATTTGGCGGTTGAGGCTTATCTGCTTTGTGCGAAAGTCAATAGACTTGGGCATTCCAACCTGTTGGTTGTGGGCCGTGAGTATTCCATCCTGAGGATGATTGGACTCATAGTATGTGGGCATTCCAACCTGTTGGTTGTGGGCCTGGGGTATTCCATCCCAAGGATGATTGGACCCATAGTATGTTGGCATTCCAACATGTTGGTTGAGGGCCTGGGGTATTCCAACCCGATGGTTGACTGGAACCATAATATGTTGTTTATGATTATATGTGTATTTTTGTGAGTATGGGTATTTTGGGGGAACTCACTAAGCTTCCGGCTTACAGTTTCAGTTTATCGTTTTAGGTACATCAGGGGATTGTGGCAAGGCGAAGGGGTGATCGTACAGCTCCTCATGTTTTGTTATTGTTTCTGGGAGAACTCTGATATAGACTATTTTGGAAACAAATTTGTAATAACTATTGGTTTTAAATGCTTTTGAAAAGTTTAAAATTGGCTTAAATTTTATGGCTGTTGCAAAGACTATTAATTAGTCTCGGTGAATATTAGACTAAACTCTAGTGGTAATAATACTAGGTTTCGTCAAAGGAACTTGTTTTTAAGAAGCGAAGCATTGTCTGAGTTCATAATCACCACCTTAACAGGTGAGTGCATAGTTACTTTCATCTTACACATAGATATGATGTATTTAATATAAATTACGTTCTATGTGTGCAAATTATATGTGTTCTTGATATATATGTTGGATGAACAATTTATACATGTTTTTAATGATTTAAGTTGTATAAGTATTATATATCTATGAATATGTTGGGTAAAACATGGGTAGATGAATGATGAGAGATGAAAGATGATATAAGTAAACATTGGCAGCTATGGACTTAGTACCTAATAGATATCATTGGCAGCTATGGACATAGTTCCCACTAGATAAACACTGGTAACTACGGACTTAGTGCCTAATAAATAAAATCGGCAGCTATAGACTTAGTGCCCATTAGGGAAACGTTGGTAGCTATGGACTTAGTGCCCGATAAATGAACCTTGGCAGCTATGGAATTAGTGCTTTATGAACGAGCATTAGCAGCTATGGACTTAGTGCCTGTCATACAAACCCTGGAAGCAATGAACTTCGGAATGAACGAATGCAGGATAAATAATTCTTAGGGTAGACCGTTAAGAATAAAGAGGATAATGGGGATGGGTAATTGGGTTAATTGTTTGATGATTAAACATAATTATTATATTATTGTGGGTTGAAAACCCTATGTGCTCACCAGGTTTCCCAACCTGACCCACTCAGATTATTTGTATCACAAGTTTCGATACGAGGCTATATTACACTGAGAGATTAAAGAAGATGTGAATCACTAGTGTAAATGAATGTAAGGTCTGTTTATGCTTATGTTTCTGTATTGACAATGACATCCCAATGTTCTAAAATGAATATAGATACATTTCTTCGGAAATGCTTTAATAACATATTTATCATGTTTTTTCTGGGAACAAATTCCGCAACATTTTTCTGTAAAAGGTTACTCTGATTATTATACAAAGCATAAACAAATCGGTTTTTTATGGTCGTGAAAATGGGGATGTCACAGTTGGTATCAGAGCATTAGTTTAAGCGAACTAGGAATAAGGATTTATTTCTAGACTTAAACTTAGAATGCTAAGTGATGATCGTGAGGAGTGTGTCTAATATATTTTAGGTAGTACACCTGAATAGACACAAACACTAGCTTATTTAGGAAAAATGCCTAACATGCTTTTATGTGCTAAATGATTTGTGATGCTTTATGATGCTATCGTTTGATCGGATCTATGGCAAGTTGTCGGCCGGATCTGGAAACTTTATGTGTTCAGATTTCTAAACGTTTAATTACAGTATTAGAACTGGCATGTAACTTTTTGGAGTGATAAGGAGAATTACACGTCGATCATAAATAAAAAATATTCTCGTCATTACACACCGAACATCTGATTTGGTGTATAGATCGAAATGGCAAGAACCTGAAGCGGAGTTGGAAACGCGAATGGAAACAGGAATCAGTAGCCTCAACCCCAAGTGATTGGGCAAGTACATGTAGTAGCAGTTGCACTCGAGCCAATCACAATGGCAGGGGTTCAAGCAATGATCCATATGATGTTGGATCGTCAGATGGAAGAGACAAGGAGTCTACTTCAACAAAATAGGAATGAACCTACAGTACCTGTTGTGCAGCCTGACCTGAATGAAGAGCTGTCAGAGGAAGGAAATTACAATTGTACTGTGAGTCAAGTGGGACCCCGAGTGGTCAGGAGAAACGACCCGGACAGAAGGAATGACAAGGATCGGCGCATGTATCAGAATTTCTTGGGTGCCAAACCACCAAGTCTTTCAGGAAGCCCAAATCCTGTAGAGATTATGCACTGGATCTCCGAGATGGAGATGGTATTTGAGAGCTGCAACTGCAGAGATAAGCAAAAGACCGTCTTTGTAGTTAGACAACTAAAGACCGAAGTGTTAAGTTGGTGGAAGTTGTTGGCAGATACAATGCCACGAGGAGAAGCCATGCGAATGTCTTGGGAAGCATTCATGGAGCACTTGAAAATGCAGTATTGCTCAGAGATAGACCTAATAGACCTAAACAACGAGTTTCAGAACCTTAAGAAAGGGAAGATGAGTGTTGATGAGTATGCCACCGCATTCACCAAAAGAATGAAGCTATTCCCCTACTTGGTGCCTACTGAACTCTCCAAGATTGATAGGTTTGCTAGCAGACTGCTAACAGACTTCGGCCCAACGGTCAAAATGGCAACTACGTTGAAAACAGCCGTTAGAGCAGCTAAGAATGTAGACACCCAGATAAGAGAAAAGGGTCTAGAAAAGGATAAGGCAAGAGAAAAGAGGAATTTTGAAGGCTCCTCAAGGTCCAACAAAGAGAGCAAATTATCGAAGCTTGGAGGAGGAGAAAGAGGTGAAGCGAGATGGTGGGATAAGTGTAAAAATAAGCATTGTGGGAGATGCAACATATAAGTGACTTGTTATAAGTGTGGGAGGATCGATCACTATTCCAAGGATTGTACAGATAATGCTAAGGTATGCTATGGATGCAGAAACAAGGGGCACATGTGAAAGTCCTAGTATGCTCAAGAGTCATATTAAAGTGATATTACTAAATAACATAGGATACTAATGGGTCACACTAACAACAACTTGATACAATTGAGTATTTATTAGAAATTGATTTTAATAAATATTTAATAAAACTCTTATAATTAAATTGGAAATTATTTATTTCATGAAAATAATAAATTCCATTAGCAAGTAACTTAATATATATCATATGGTATGATTTATAAGTCATGTACAAACTTTTGGACTAGTTGAATCCTTTTGTCTTTTTCCTAAAAGACAAGGTTTATATTTTATAAAAGAGATTATAAAAGTTTGACTTTCTTTCTTCTTCTTTATGAAATTTTCGAGATATGCATAAAAAGAAGAAGTGTATGACTTGTCTAATCATGCTTTAAAAGCATGGGAGACATGCTTATGACAATTAATGGGGACAAGTTTTCTTGAAGTGCTAAGGACTAACGGTTAATAACTTCACTTTATGCATATAAATAAGAGAGCTTGCACTTGGATTATTGTATTATTCATTACTTGATGCAAAATCTGAATCCTCTCTTCCCTCTCCCTTTCTCTCCAGTTTTGGTTAGAAAACTTGAAGAACACTTGCATCTTCAAGCCCTCTTTAAGTTCATATTGGTTATGAACTTAAAGCTTAAGGGCTTAAGAGTTTTGGACTAGCATCTACATCAAGTTGAGTCATTGTTGGTGTCTCAAAGGTTCCAGATTCTTCATCAACTTCCAAGCCTCCCGAGAGGACCCAAAGAACTACAAAGGTTGTTATTTCTTCACCTCTTCTTTGGTTGGTGTTTTAATCTTTCTATAACTTGCAAGAAGATCCTTGGTGGGTATAAAATGTTTATGTTATTTCAAAAAAATTAAAGTCTTCCGTTGCCATATTTTTCAAGTTTATGAAACTATTTTTGAACTAAAACCCAACAATTGGTATCAGAGCCATCTTGCAAGTTTGGTTAGATTTTTTGATTTTTGGAAATCTTAGTTTTTGGAGAATATGTATAACTTTATTTTGCATAAAAATAAGTTCATACATATTTTCTATGACAACTTTTTTGTTATTTTATGTGACAAAAGTTTCATGCATCTTTTGTCATTTAAAGTTGTCTTAGAAAAACAAAGGTTGTTTGATGTGTATATTGATGTATAACTAGCCAATGACCAATGTGTTGTTATGTTGTTGTGTTGGTTATTTTTGTTATAAAATGGTTTTAATAATTTATTTATTCATATGGTATGTAATAAATTAAGTATATTAGTTTTCTTGTTTATTTTTGTAAAGTAATAGATTAGTTTTTAGAAATAATTTATTTGTACAAAGATGTAACAAGAAATGAAGTTTGAACCATTTTTTTAAGACAAAAGGAATATTTTCGAGTTCAACATGTGCTGGGCAAAACATGACACTTTCTGAAAAGTTCCATAAATGCTACACATGTGCTGAAAATGTGATGAACAGAAAGATGACACTTTCTGAAAGGTGTTATGAAAGTTGTAGTCTTTCCTTTAAAGAAGCTTTTCAAATCTTTTGCAAGCAATGAGTTTTTACTCAAGTGGGAGCTTCTTCAACAACATTACAAAAATATTTTTGGTCCCCTTAAATGTCCCTTTAGGAATGGACTTGGCATTTTTGTGTTGGCTCATAAAAATGTCATTAGTTGGTTATGTTTATGCACATATCTTTTTATGCATGTTTGTGTTGTTTATTTTATACAATTATTATGTGTGGTTGATAAATTATTTTTTCACATGCTAAAATAATTTTGGACACAATAAACATCACATGGAGTTTGGGTTTTTCAAAACTGGACATAAGATGTAACAAGTTATTATTTTAAAACAAAACCCGGTTTTATAAAATCGTTAATAACGGCAAATTTTGAAATACTCCATTATAAGTTTTAAAATGGTGATTTTTGTAACTTATACAAACTTCAAATATATAAGTAATAAAAGAAAGTTTTATTAAAGATATAAAAGGTTCAAATGCATTCAAACTTAATACCGGTTATTAAAATTGAATTGCGTCAAATTATAGAAAAATAGCTTTTTATATAGAACCTTTAAAAGTGATTTTCTTTTGAAAATTGGTACCATGGTTTATTATATGCATGTAATAACCATGATATCATATGTTTTTAAACTAGAATTATAAAAACATATAAAGACCCTTTTTACAAACCTCAAATCTATGCAATCTTTTTGAAAAACACCTGCATGTCTCCTGTATGCACTAGTGGGATAAAGGATACCTAACCTCTTAGTGTTATCTTCTGATGGCCGGGGTGTATTCGCGATTTCTATAACCAAGTTATAGGCCGATTACACAAGTTTTTCAAATTGGACGATTTGATCGGAAATCTTTTGTGATAAAGGATACCTAAGCAAGAGAGTTCTGAGGCATAGATGAGATCAAACATGTCTAACTAAATTTGTTATTAACGATACCATAAATCTAGGAATTATATAGCAAGATATAATTGATAATTGATATCTACCGGGTCGAATTCAAATGGATTGGATAAAGGATACCTAACCATTTATTTGTTTTGCAATTTGGATCCTAGACTTTGATAATTAATGTTTTTGGAAACTAAAAGGGTATTAATTATTGAAGATTAAATATTGAAAATACTAAATAAATTTTGTTAAAATTTTGTAGTTTTATAATCCATTCTCATTATCATGAATTGTCATTTTCTTTAATGACTTAATGAAACAATAACATTCAAAAGATACAACTTCAATGAATGGGTTCATGTCTTCAGAGACAATCTCGTGAGAGATATGAAATTGTACACACTTAAAGGTCCTAGTCCTAAAGCATTTGCTTTGAGCAATAAGCCTGAAAAATGATACCTAGTAAAGGCATCACTATGATGCTAAAGATGCTTCTAACATCAAGCTAGGAATAGTTATTCATGACTTTTAGGAAGTCTTGGATAATTTAAACATATATCTGATGATATACAGGTCAAACAATATTCCAATAAATACAGTGATATTTTATTTAAAGCTAGTTTAAACATTGGAATAATGCAAGGCTAAAAGAGTCACCTAGTGTGATTTAAGAGGCCCATGTTTTTTGGACTGAACACCTTTAAGCCCAATAAATCTACTAAAGCCCACATAGATGGATCTTGTTTCTTTTGAGATGAAACTGAACACTGGAAGAGGATTTACTCCTCTTATTTGGAAAGAAAGTCTGAAACAGGCTAGTACTTCAAGTATCTACTAAATAGAACTCATACTTTTCATATAACACTTAGGTACTTGGTACTTAAATGTTAATCTAATATTTGTAAATGGCTTGCAAATATTTACTGAAGAGTAACCAAGCTGAGCACAATCAAGTTGGAACTACACTCTCGGAGTTTAGTTTATTATTTGTGTTTGGAACATTAATTACTTGTAATGTAAAATGATATTTGTTTTGGAACAATGTATGTTGTAATTTAGTATGTCTATATTTATGTCTCAGTTATTTTATTCAAATGTTTGATAATTTACTCGATCGTTTTTCATAATGCTAATATTCATATTCTGAATTGATTAACTTCTATTTATGAGACTAGATCTCTTAATAGAGTTGTGAAGTAAATATCAACATTTCATAAATAAAATTAAGTTCTATATGCAAGCACTTTTTGACCTAAACTTGTTTTAAGTCATACTCATATTTGACATTGTTATCCTTATTATATAAATGGCATCACATATTCCAACTTCAAGAAAGGGATCTTTAAAGGAAAATAATGTAGTTTATTTGACATATGTGAACCTTATTTATATGTAAAGGATTCCTAATGATATTTTCACTAAGGTGTAGAGAAAATAATTAATTAAGGAACTATACACTTTGATGTATGACTTCTTTTCTAATGAATGTTTGAGACTAAGCATAAGATACCAAATCTACTTTATTAACAATTATAGTAGTTTTAATTATATTTTACGTGGTAAAGCATAATTGTGAAATCTTTGTTGAAGGTTTCAAAATTTAAGATACAAACTGTCTATGGCCTTAATGATAATAAAGGATGAAATAAATCTTACTTGGTATGATTTACTTTCTAATCGGTAGAAATATCCTCCTTTAACCTTTTTGGGATAATACTTCAAGCGCTATTAATTGTATCTTGCATACAAATACCAACTAATACGTAGATTAAACATTTTATAAGATTAATTCTGGAGAGGCTCAATCCTCATCTTACTTAATGTTTTATGGATTTGAAGCCGATGTTGGACTAAAGCTTCTAAACCCAAAATCTACTAAGTACATATTTGTATAATACTCTAAATGTGGCTTAGATTATCATATGCAAACCCACCAAGAATAAGTTCTCTTATTCTTGTGAAAGTTAAGTTAGTAGAAAGCAAGTTTCTAATCACAAAGTGAGTGGGAGGTACATGGAATTTGAAGCAGCTCAAGAACCATAACCTTATGTAGTAATAGTTGGCACCAGTTTTAACAAGGATTGTTAAAATTGAATAATAGCTATCCACAAAGGCAAATTGTTCGCATTAATGGTAGAATTCATCTGAGAAATGTGGAATCTATCATTGATGAGATTTTATTGATAGTTTCTGGAAAATCTATCAAATACCAAGATGTTATGTCAAATCTTGAATCTGATAAATGACTTAGAGTCATGAGCATGAGATGCAATCCATGTATGATGATCAAGAATGGGCTTGATTAAAATTTCTCCCTATCGCAAGGCTAGAAGGAGTAAATGATTCTTTTGGAAAGAATAAATTACATGGATAACCATACACATTTAAAGCAAGACTTGTAATAAAAGGATTTCCTCATACTCATGTCATTGACTATGGTCCTCATCATACTCATGACATTGACTGTGATCAAACCTTTTTCAAAAGTAGCTATGATTAGACCAACAAGGATATTATTTACTATAAATTCATATTCTTAATATGAGATATAGCAAATAGATTTCAAGAAAGACCGCTTTTCTTAATAGACATCTACTAGAATATATCTATATAGATTAGCCTGGAGGTTTTCTTAATCCATGTTATCCTAACTAAATGTGTAGAGCTTGAGATCCAATTGTGGATATAAAGCAAACATCTCAATGTTGCAATTATTATTTTAATATAAAACTACAAGGTATGTTTTTATATCAAAATGAATAGAACATGTGTGTTTACTAAGAACTAGTGGGAGCATAGTGAAATTCCTAATCTTGTATGAGTGAGACATACTTAATCATTTGAAATCACATTCAGACTAAGCAAGGTCGTTTTCACCTTGACTCGGAAAGTGTTTCTAAAATGAAAGACTTAGGAAGGAAAGGATACATTATTAGAATGTAAAATCTATAAGGGATATAAAATGAATGTTAAAAGTTTCATGTCCTTATACATATATTGGCAAGATCTTGAAAGGGATCAAGACACAAGATTCTTTTGGAGAATTCTTGGCATTGTCATATGGCACTATTTGAGCTAGCCTCAAAAGTACATAGCTCATAGGTTTGAACTAGATGAAATGATTTATATTCTATTTGCTTGGCAAATGAATTCATCATTTACGCCATATTATGCATAGGACATGGTATTTGATCATGTTGTAAGCATGTCATAGGATACTAATTGAATACATGGTTAAGTCACTCGATGACTAAGAAAACATTCTAAGAGTACTTTAGAAGAACTAAGAGAATGTATATGAGACTATAACGCCCGTGTTTCTGGGCTAGGCATTAATGTTGATGTAATAGTCTAGGTTAACCTTTGTAACTCATTTTGAAATAATAAGAATGTATTATTAGAGTATTATGTGATTTATGCCTAATTGTTGTGACTTAATTGAATTAAGGATAACTTAAGCGTTAAAAATAAAATGTTAGATAAACCCGATATCAATACATGAAGTTGTAGTGGTCGTGGCAAGGTTTCCGAATATATAAAGAATGCCGAAATCCAAGTTATAACGAAGAAGTTATGACATGTCGAAGTTTCGCAACAGAACCGACACAACACTGTATGACGTAAAATACGAATTTAAGATAGAGCGATATTTAGCCTTAGTGATCTAAACGAAAGTCATAGAATACATTAAACCGAGAGCGTGCATAAAAAGAACGTCTAAATCTGACTTCGTATGAGGAAGTTATGATTTTTCTAAGTTTCGACTTAGCGGTATGCAGCCCGAAACTCGAATATGAGATCGAGTGATAATTGGCCGAAACAATCTAAACGATAATCGAAGATCTCGTCGATAGTAGTCCAACGGTAAAAAGACAGACGAAAACGGACGTCGGATGAAGAAGTTATGATTTTATAACGGAGTTTTCCTGTCCCGGCCTACTAAAAATAATATAATAAAAACAAAGTCAAAATTAGCTGACGGAGTCTAAATGAAAGTTGTAGAGCATAGTCTCACCTATGCGTATAAATGTATATATTTTATCTACTAATATGTTGGGTAGAACATGGGTAGACAGTTGTTGTGTGATGAAATAAAATGATGAGAGGCCTCGATGTTGTTGTTGATCTAGTCATCTAGCGGAGTATGGATGACGACCACAGACTCTTTCTAGACAGTCCAGTGGAACGCTAGCAGGCTCATAACCTGTAGGTGTTGTGAACGATGTGTTCACCGGTGTACTCTATCCCCCTCGTGGTTGCCTTTAGGACATCTATTGTTAAGGAAACCCCTTTGCAGTAATGTCCGTCTCGATGAAAATCCTAGATTAGGTCCCTTGTAATAGTTGTTGTTTTAGGGACATAAAGTGAGGATAACGGGAATGGGTAATCGGGTTATTGTTGGTTGATGAACTAAATAAATTTTTTATTGTGGGTTGAAAACCCTATATGCTCACCAGGCTCCCAAGCCTGACCCGCTCAGTTTTTCTTTATATTACAGGTAGTGGCGCGAGGGCATAAGTTGGATGACATTGTCAAGATATTTTTGGATTATAGACCCGTAGTTATATGTAACTGTTGTAAGGTCTATTTTGTATTGTTTATGCTTTTGGTATGTATCGGAACATGACATCCCGAGGTTTTGTTATATAATGAAAATACATTTCTTTATGAAATGCTTTGATAAATTCTTATCATATTTTGTTTTCGGAACAAATTCCGCAACTCTTTTAATCAAAGGATTACTCTGATTTTATTTAAAAGCATAAATGAAACCGCTCTTTTTTGGCCGTGATTTTGGGGATGTCACAGTTGGTATCAGAGCATTAGTTTAAGCGAACTAGGAATTTATAGGATTTCTAGACTTAAACTTAGAATGCTAAGTGGAGATTGTGAGATGAGTGTCTATTATATTTTAGACACGAGAACTAGTTTACTTTAGGAAAGTCGCCTAAAATGCTATTATGTGCTAAATGTTATATGTTTTCCATATATGATATTATTTGTTCGGATCTATGGTTTGTTGGCAGCCGGATCTGGAGACCCTATGTGTTTAGGATTCTAAGCGTATGATGACGATATTAGAACTAGCATGTAAACGTTTCGGAGTGATAAGGGTGATTTGATTATCTATCGTGATTGAGGATCTAAATTCACCTTATTTAGTGTATAGATCAAGAATGGCAAGAACAAGAAGCGGAGTTGGAAACGCGAATGAAAACAGGAATCAACCACCTATAATCGAGCAAATACCTGTTGTAGTTGTTGCACCTGGGTCGGTGACAATGGCTGGTGTACAATTGATGATTCAGACGATGTTGGATCGTCAGATGGAAGAAACTAGACGTCTGCTTCAACAAAATCGTGAAGGGCTTTCAATTCAAGTTGACGAGCCCGAAGTGAATGGAGGGCCGTCGGAAGGAGGTAACTTCAGTGGGACTATTGGTCAAGCCAACCCACCGATTGTTAGACAAAACAATCGTGATGGAGGAAATGATGGAAGGGGATGTAAATACAAGGATTTTATGGCATCTAAGCCACCGTGTCTATCCGGAAGCCCGACGCCGGTGCAAGTTATGGACTGGATCTCCGAAATGGAGACAATGTTTGAAAGTTGTGAATGCAGCAACAGGCAGAAGACCGCTCTTGCGATCCCTTTGTTAAAATCTGGTGTGTTGAGTTGGTGGAAGCTGTTAGCTGACTCTATTCCCAAGGGAGAAGCGAGCAAAATGTCTTGGGAAGACTTTGTGGAACAACTGAAAGTGCAATACTGCTCCGAGCAGGACCTTTTGGAAATCAATAATGAGTTTCAGAATTTGAAGAAGGGAAAAATGAGCGTTACTGAATACGCTGCAAGTTTCACAGAAAAGATGAAGCTTATCTCATACCTAGTTCCAACAGAACTCTCAAAGGTCAATAAGTTTGCCCTCGGATTACCAGCGGATTTTGGTCCAATGGTTAAGCAAGCAACCACATTGAAAGCCGCCATCTAGGCTGCTAAGAATGTTGAGACTCAGATCAGGGAGAAGGGTCTGGAGAGATCAGAGGGTGGTGAAAAGAGGAAGTTTGATGGGCCTTCAGGGTCTAACAAGAAAAAAGAATTCTCGAAGTCTAGTTCGAGAGGAGGAGGAGGCGAAGCGAAGTGGTGCGACAAATGCAAGAAGAAGCATCATGGGAAATGTGACGGGGAAGTCACCTGCTTCAAATGTGGAAAGCCATGGCACTATGCCAACAAATGCACCCTCACCAAGAAGGTTTGTTATGGGTATGGGGAGGAGGGGCACATCTCGAGGGATTGTCCGAAAAAGAAGGAAGCAGCAAGACCTAACATTCCACCAAAGCCGAAGGCGAGAGCCTTCCAGATGACACTGGAAGCTGCCAAGAAAGAAGCTGATGTCGCTTCAGGTACCTTTCTCATAAACCAATTGCCTGCCCAAATTTTATTTGATTCTGGAGCCAACTACTCCTTTATTTCACATGAATTTGGTAGAAGACTAGCTTTTCCTGTTGATAGACTAGATAATGCTTTATTAGTCGAAGTTGCTAGTGGCAAGTTTATACCTGTTAGCCATCATGTGAAAAACATCTTAATTGATTTGAATGGGAATAAGTTCCACGAGGAATTACTGCCTATTGAGTTAAATGGTGTCGACATCGTGCTGGGAATGGATTAGCTTAGCGCCAATGATGCCGAAATATTGTGCCGGAAGAAGATAGTAAAAGTAAACCCGCCAGGGAAAGAGTCATTTATGGTGTACGGGGACAAACGCAGGGAAAATTCTGGAATCATTTCTCTAATGAAAGCCAGAAAGTGTTTGGCCAAAGGATGTACATCATATTTGGCATTCGTGATTGACGCAAAGAAGGAGAAAAAGGAGATGAAGAGCATTCCTGTCGTGTGTGAGTATCCGGAAGTATTTCCCGAAGATCTTCCTGGATTACCGCCTGATCGACAAGTAGAATTTCGTAATGACTTGTTACCAGGAACGACGCCAATAGCAAAAGCACCTTATCGATTAGCACCAAGGGAGATGAAGGAGATGATGAAGCAACTTCAGGAGTTATTGGACAAAGGTTTCATAAGACCTAGTTCATCGCCCTGGGGAGCTCCGGTGTTATTCGTGAAAAAGAAAGACGGGACTATGAGAATGTGCATTGACTACAGAGAGCTGAAAAAGGCAACAATAAAGAATAGATATCCGTTGCCGAGGATTGATATCCTGTTCGATCAACTACAAGGTTCAAGTTATTTTTCAAAGATCGACCTAAGGTCAGGATATCATCAGCTGAAGGTGAGAGAACAGGACATCGAGAATACTGCATTCAGAACGTGATATGGACACTACGAGTTTTTGGTTATGTCGTTTGGACTAACCAATGCTCCCGCAGCATTCATGGATTTAATGAACAGAGTTTGCAATCCATTCCTTGATAAATCTGTGATAGTGTTCATAGATGATATTCTGATTTATTCGAAAAGCCAAGAGGAGCATGGCAGACACTTGCGAGAAGTGTTGGAAGTCTTGAAGAAGTAGGAGCTGTATGCTAAGTTCTCCAAATGTGATTTTTGGATTCGAGAAGTCCAATTCTTGGGTCACGTGGTCAACCAAGAAGGGATCATGGTTTATCCAGCTAAGATTGAAGCTGTGATGAAGTGGGAACAACCGAAAAGTCCCACGGAGATCCAAAGCTTTTTAGGATTAGCTGGATATTACCGAAGGTTTATCCAAGGCTTTTCTTCGATCGCTACTCCATTAACAGCTTTGACTCACAAAGGAGCTACTTATGCTTGGAGTGATAAACATAAGGAAGCATTCAATTTGCTAAAGAAGAAGCTATGTGAAGCACCGATTCTTTCTTTACCCGATGGAGTTGAAGACTTCGTTGTCTATAGCGATGCGTCTGGTGTTGGGTTGGGTTGTGTTTTGACCCAAAGGTAAAAGGTGATAGCATATGCGTCTCGACAGCTAAAAGAGCATGAAAAGAACTACCCCACTCATGATTTGGAGTTGGCAGTGGTAGTATTTGCTCTGAAAATATGGAGGCATTACCTCTATGGCTCGAAGTGCAAACTTTTCACTGATCATAAGAGTCTCCAATATCTCTTTAGTCAGAAGGAATTGAATATGAGGCAGCGACGCTGGCTAGAATTACTTAAGAACTACGATTGTGAGATACTTTACCACCCCGGTAAAGCCAATGTTGTTGCTGATGCTCTCAGTCGGAAAGTCAATCTTGAAAGAAAAAGGCCAAGAGCGTTGAGAATAGAAGTTGTCTCGATAATTGTGGAAAGTATAAAGAAAGCTCAAGCAGAAGCTTCAGAGGAGAATGACCGGAAGGAGGAACGTTTGGGCAAAACGTTAGTGTTTGGTACAAACGGTCATGGACTGAAGGTATTCCAATATCATATTTGGGTACCTAAGTCAGGAGGAATAAGATATCTTTTGATGGAAGAAGCTCACAAAACCATGTACTCAATTCATCCTGGCAGCACTAAAATGTATAGGGACTTGAAACCCTATTACTGGTGTCCGACGATGAAGCTCGACATTGCGAAGTATGTGGCGGAGTGTGTGACCTGTGCGAGAGTCAAGGCGCAACATCAGAAACCATACGGGAGTTTAGAAACTTTACCTGTGCCTATGGGTAAGTGGGAAGACATCACTATGGATTTTGTCACTAAACTGCCCAAAACAAAGAATGGTCACGACATGATTTGGGTGGTCGTTGATCGCTTCACTAAGAGTGTGCACTTCATAGCAGCCAATGAGAAATGCTCTATGGATAAGCTTGTGAATTCTTACGTGAAGGAAATTGTGAGGCTTCACGGTGTTCCGTTAACGATTGTATCAGATCGTGACAGCCGTTTCACCTCAAGATTTTGGAAAAGTCTACAAGAGGAATTGGGTACCAAGTTGTGTTTAAGTACATCTTACTATCCACAGACTGATGGTCAGAGCGAACGAACGATACAAACACTTGAAGATATGCTGAGAGCATGTACCCTAGAATTCCAAGGTAACTGGGACGAACACTTACCTTTGGTAGAATTTTCCTACAATAATAGTTTCCACTCGAGCATAAAGATGGCACCTTATCAAGCTTTGTACGAACATAAGTGTCGTACGCCGTCTTGTTGGCTTGAGGCTGGGGAAAAGCAGTTTATGGGACCGGAGATAGTCCATCAAACTGCTGAAAAGCTAAAAATAATCAGGGAAAGAATGCTAGCAGCTCAGGATCGTCAAAAGAGCTATGCTGACAAGAAAAGACGACCGATGACTTTTGAAGTTGGAGATTCGGTTTTGCTTAAAGTCTCGCCGTGGAAGGGACTTATAAGGTTTGGTAAAAGGGGAAAGTTAAGTCCAAGGTTTATTGGACCGTTTAAAGTTCTTCAGAGGATTGGGAACCAAGCTTACAAGCTCGAATTACCCGAAGAACTGAATGGAATTCATAACACTTTCCATGTGTGTTACTTGAGGAAATTCACGGGAGAAGTTCCCGACATGATCCCACTTTCTGAGTTAAGAATTGATGAGAACAAAAGGTTAATTGAAGAACCGGAGGCAATCATTGACCGAAAGACTAAGAAATTACGACGCAAGATGGTCGAATTAGTGCTTGTCCGATGGACACATACGAATGGACCAAATCTCAACTGGGAAACGGAGAGTGAGATGATGAGTCGCTATCCGCATTTGTTTGTTGATATGTGATTCCGGGGATAGAATTATTCTAAGGTGGAGAGAATTGTAACGCCCGTGTTTCTGGGCTAGGCATTAATGTTGATGTACTAGTCTAGGTTAACCTTTGTAACTCATTTTGAAATAACGCCCGTGTAACTCACCTATGCGTGGATATAAAGAACGTCAAAAAAGGAGCTCGTATGAGGAAGATATGATTTTCTGAAGTTTTTAAATAATTAAAATATATAAAATTAATTATTTATTTGGATAATATCCGAAGAGCTGACTCACCTGATCTAATCTGAAAGGTACGCTCAGCGTACTAGGTGTATGCCCTGCGTACATGTCGACACCGAGGTACGCCCTGCGTACGAGATGGTTACGCAAAGCGTACTGCTGCATTGCTCAGTCCAGAAGAGTCCACGTCGCCCCACCCGAAGTTCGCCACCTGGAAGCCTGATCCGAACTACGCCCCACGTAGAGCTTCGTACGCCCACCGTACGTGTGAGGTTCATCCCTTATAAAAGGGCATGCAAGGCTGCCAATCTTTTTGCTCAAAATTATTCTCTCTCTCCCATATTTTCTCGTTTTGCGTGCAAGAAATACCCCCAAAGCACCGGTATGTGTTTATATATTATTTTTTTATATATTATTTGTTTATTTGAACTAGTTGTTGAATGGATGTTTTGTACAGGTTTTAAGCTGTGTATAAATGTATATATTTTATCTACTAATATGTTGGGTAGAACATGGGTAGACAGTTGTTGTGTGATGAAATAAAATGATGAGAGGCCTCGATGTTGTTGTTGATCTAGTCATCTAGCGGAGTATGGATGACGACCACAGACTCTTTCTAGACAGTCCAGTGGAACGCTAGCAGGCTCATAACCTGTAGGTGTTGTGAACGATGTGTTCACCGGTGTACTCTATCCCCCTCGTGGTTGCCTTTAGGACATCTATTGTTAAGGAAACCCCTTTGCAGTAATGTCCGTCTCGATGAAAATCCTAGATTAGGTCCCTTGTAATAGTTGTTGTTTTAGGGACATAAAGTGAGGATAACGGGAATGGGTAATCGGGTTATTGTTGGTTGATGAACTAAATAAATTTTTTATTGTGGGTTGAAAACCCTATATGCTCACCAGGCTCCCAAGCCTGACCCGCTCAGTTTTTCTTTATATTACAGGTAGTGGCGCGAGGGCATAAGTTGGATGACATTGTCAAGATATTTTTGGATTATAGACCCGTAGTTATATGTAACTGTTGTAAGGTCTATTTTGTATTGTTTATGCTTTTGGTCTGTATCGGAACATGACATCCCGAGGTTTTGTTATATAATGAAAATACATTTCTTTATGAAATGCTTTGATAAATTCTTATCATATTTTGTTTTGGGAACTAATTCTGCAACTCTTTTAATCAAAGGATTACTCTGATTTTATTTAAAAGCATAAATGAAACCGGTCTTTTCTTGCCGTGATTTTGGGGATGTCACAGAGACAATCAGTATAGAAAGGATCTTTTTGGAAAGATCTACACAAGATGTTTGTTTCTAATCAGATATATATAATTATGAATTATAATTGGATTTTTTACTTCATTATGGAATGAAAGGTAAGTTTTGTTGGAATGAGGTCCAAGCAAAACATAATGACACAATCTACTACAAAATAAGAATACACTACTTTAGAAGTTGAATTCAAATATGATTGGATGAATGAGATCATTGAAAAACTATGTTGATTTCTGTCATTCGAGGATCACATAGAAATCTTTGTGACTTCAAGAGTATACTTAATCAAGCTAAGAGACTCTACGTCACGAAAGAACACCAATCATATCTCCAAGATATTTAACTATACCTAGAGTAAAGTTAAGTACAAAGATGATAGTATTCACAAAATTCATATAAAATTAAATTTTGACATACTCATTAATAAAGTCATTCTTTTGAGCTAAGTATGAATGGTCACACTTCAGCTACAAGACTTTATTATTCTAGAAATAGATTTTTTATTTGGATTTAGTATGTGGATATTGGAACATTATAACAACAACTATTAGAAAATGTTATGATATATTGGGATATAGTCATCACATTAATACTTGTTGTGTTCTATATTAACATGTTTAATCCATGAATAATGTTATTATTCTAAAGGTTCATAGTCGGTTATAATTGTGGGAGAAATTATGAAGTAAGACTAATATGAATTGGATTGGTTGACTCTCACTAGATGAAAGTAGGCAAGTGGTTGTAACCAAGTTTCATAGGTACTTGTCAGAGAACTAGTATTGAACTGACCCGCATCAAGATCATCTCATGGATCACTATCGTGAATGATACTTGATTAAAAGGTACTATCTTTGTATCCTTAAAACCTGAGATACATAGTGGGACTTAAGTGTATGGAGTACTATGCTTTGATATTGGTCAAATGTTGTTCCTTAACCGGGCAGTTATAAAAGCCATTTTCAGGCATGATGTGAACTATGCAAGAGGCTTATGTAGTCAAGATGGGATTTGTTCCTCTTATGTGTTGAGAGTTAGACATCTAAGACGCCTTACCAAAAGTTGAACAACTAATGAGATTGATCGCGATCCGAATCTCATGTTCAACTTGATGTCTATAGCAAAGCGATAACTGATAAACTTACCTTATACACCAATTGTAGCTTTGAGCTTTTTGGGAATTGGGCGTTGATAAAATGACACAAACAGTCATATGGTCGTAGGGACAGCGAAATGTTGCTAGACGTTCACCACTGTCTGTATCAGTCTAATATGAGTCTTGCGCAAGTGAGAGATGGAAAGGCCTAGTATGCTCAAGAGTCATATTAAAGTGATATTACTAATAACATATGATATTAATGGGTCACGCTAACAACAACTTGATACAATTGATTATTTATTAGAAATTGATTTTAATAAATATTCAATAAAACTCTTATAATTAAATTGGAAATTATTTATTTCATGGAAATAATAAATTCCATTAGCAAGTAACTTAATATATATCATATGGTATGATTTATAATTCATGTAAAAACTTTTAGACTAGTTGAATCCTTTTGTATTTTTCCTAAAAGACAAGGTTTATATTTTATAAAAGAGTTTATAAACGTTTGACTTTCTTTCTTCTTCTTTATGTAATTTTCGAGATATGCATAAAAAGAAGAAGTGTGTGACTTGTCTAATCATGCTTTAAAAGCATGGGAGACATGCTTATGACAATGGGGACAAGTTTGCTTAAAGTGCTAAGGACTAATGGTTAATCACTTTATGCATATAAATAAGAGAGCTTGCACTTGGATTATTGTATTATTCATTCCTTGATGCAAAATCTAAATCCTCTCTTCCCTCCCCCTTTCTCTCTAGTTTTGGTTAGAAAACTTGAAGAACGCTTGCATCTTCAAGCCCTCATTAAGTTCATATTGGTTATGAACTTAAAGCTTAAGGGTTTAAGAGTTTTGGACTAGCATCTACATCAAGTTGAGTCATTTTTGGTGTCTCAAAGGTTCTAGATTATTCATCAACTTCCAAGCCTCCCGAGAGGACCCAAAGAACTACAAAGGTTGTTATTTCTTCACCTCTTCTTTGGTTGGTGTTTTAATCTTTCTATAACTTGCAAGAAGATCCTTGGTGGGTATAAAATGTTTATGTTATTACAAAAAAAATTAAAGTCTTTCGTTGCCATATTTTTCAAGTTTATGAAACTATTTTTAAACTAAAACCCAACAACATGTCTAGAGACTGCCCGAGGAAAAATGAAGCAGCAAGGCCAAATGCACCGCCAAAGCCAAGGGCATTCCACATGATCCTCGACGAAGAAAATAACAACGCAAGGAACTAGAAGTAAGGAATTTATATCTGGAGATCAGGATATGAAGTAGCCATGCAGATAGTATCCAGTAGTAAAGCCTAATATAAGAGGCATAGTATAGAGTGAACTTGAACACCTATGTAATCATTTCAAGAATTAATATAAAGCCTCAATTTTGCTATCTGTTGTGTTAAAATTCTATGTGGTTTTCTTAAATGGTGACTTGGAAGACTGCGAGACAATACTTGGGACGAGTATGAGTAGGTGTGAATGGTAATAAAGGACTATACTACCGGAAGCACAGGACTCGCACGTGGATCTGGGAAGGTCACAAGGTTACCAAGAAGCTAGTAATTGATTCCATTTTGTTCATATTTTTCATTATCATTGTTTCGGAAATTATTAAGAAAATGATTGCTATTCCGGCCCTAATGGTCATATCAAATCGAGTCCGACTAAGACGAATATGTTACATGGTTCAGAGAACAAAGATCGATGTAACATTCGACTTAAGCTAGAAGATTGAAATAAAAAATAATCAAAGCGATCAGTAGAAGTATAGCGATGGTTGTTAAAGAAGCTTGTAGCTATAAATGCTACTTGTTAAGATGTGATTATATCACATTAGAACATGAAGTAAGGTATAATTTGTTCTTGAACTGGACTCTAAAGGACCAGAGTCTAAGCGTTGCATCATACGATGAGAGGACATTAGAACGTGACCCATCGGTCTATTGTGGAAATCAAATAACTTATCTTAAGCTTGTTAAGAAGAATAAGGAGTATCCAATAAGGATCAAGATCGTGACTTGAAGGTCATAATTTGGAGTCTAACGTGAGATAGGGAGCGGGTGCAAGATCGAGCACTGCCTGCAATCAAGAAGTCCAAAGAGTTAGATACTCGTTCGAAGAAACATAGAAATTATGGTTATTACTTAGGATGAAGAGATAACATATGGAATCATTATACAAGCCCTGTTTCATTGATGATTCCGGGACGTAATCATCCTAAGGGGGAGATTCGGGTTAGTCAATTTAGAAATAATGAGCGTCAAAAATGAATTTTTGATAGAAGATTATTTAGAATGAATAACCTTAACTAAGTTATAGCATATGTCACAAGGGTTTCGTACATATAAAGAACGCCGAAATCCGAGTTATAACGAAGAAGTTATGGTCTGTCAAAGTTTCACGACAAAAACGGCATGACACTGCATGACGTAAAAAGTGAAATTACGATAGAGTGCTTTTTAGCCTTAGCGATCTAGACGAAAGTCATAGCATACGTTAAACCGAGAGCATGCATAAAAAGAACGCCCAAATATGACTTCGTATGAGGAAGTTATGATTTTTCCAAGTTTCGGCTTAGCAGTATGCAGCCCGGAGTTCGAATGATAGATCGACCCATTTTTAGCCGACACAACCTAAACGAGAATCGAAGGTCTCGTTAATAGTAGCGAACGGTAAAAAGACAGACGGAAACCGATGTCAGATGAAGAAGTTATGAATTTTTAACAGACTTTTCATGTCCCGGCCTGTTAAAAATATAACTTGAAAAATAAAGTCAAAATTAGCCGACGAAGTCTAAACGAAAGTTGTAGAGTACGATCTCACCTATGTGTGGATATAAAGAAGGCCGAAAACGGAGCTCGTATGCGATATTTATGAATTTTTAAAGTCGACATGGCAATTTGCTAGACTGTCCGAAGGGAACGCCTCGCATAGAAGGAACACCCCGCGTTCTCGCAACACTAGGCTCCGGAGAAGCCACTTCTCCCCAGCCAACTTCGGACACGCGCCCCTCATAACGCGCTGCGTTCGTAGGAACACCCTGCGCACCCGGAACACCCTGCGCACCGAGGCCAGACTCCCATATAAAAGGCATGCGAGGGTTGGCTTCTTCTTCACACCTTCCCTCATTTTTTCTCTCTCTACTCTCTCTCTCTCTCTCTCTCTCTCTCTCTAGCCTCCCTAAACCCCTCCCAAGTCTAGGAAACTTCCCTAGCACTAGAAGGAAGTCCAGAGCGCCTGAAGGCTCCGAGAAAAATAGCTTTTCAGCTCGGAAAACTCTCCCTGCACGGAACCCGATTTTTAATAAAACCCGTTGTAAGTGAGATACGTCTACACTATTTTAATCATAGCTTATATTTAATATTATTAATGTTATTAGGAACTTATAATAAATATTTGGGCTATTATTGTGACTTATATAAGTGTTGTTATAATGTTTTTTAACTACTCGCGGTACGGGGAATGCGGTTTGAAGGGCCGCCTAGGTTGTTGCATTTCAGAAGTGCTATTATGCCAAAATGGTCCTACCCTCCGGTGTTTCATGTCTGGCCCCTTTCTGTACATAGTAGTTGAGAAGTATTGTTTAACGCTTGTATAATAATAATAATAATACTCAGACTATTAATTAGTCTCGGTGAATATTAGACTAAACTCTAGTGGTAATAATACTAGGTTTCGTCAAAGGAAATTGTTTTTAAGAAGAGAAGCGCTGTCAGAGTTCAGAATCACCACCTTAACAGGTGAGTGCATAGTTACTTTCATCTTACACATAGATATGAAGTATTAAATATAAATTACGTGCTATGTGTGCAAATTATATGTGCTATTGATATATATGATGGATGAACAATTTATACATGTTTTTAATGATTTAAATTGTATAAGTATTTTATATCTACGAATATGTTGGGTAAAACATGGGTAGATGAACGATGCGAGATGAAATATGATATAAATAAACATTGGCAGCTATGGACTTAGTGCCTAATAGATAACATCGGCAGCTATGCACTTAGTGTCCACTAGATAAACTCTTGTAGCTACGGACTTAGTGCCATAAAATTGGCGGCTATGGACTTAGTGCCCGTTAGGTAAATGCTGGTAGCTATGGACTTAGTTCCCGATAAATGAACCTTGGCAGCTATGGAATTAGTGCTTTACGAACGAGCATTGGCAGCTATGGACTTTGAGCATGTTATACAAACCTTGGAAGCAATGGACTTCGGAATGAACGAATGCATGATAAATGATTCTTAGGGTAGACCCTTAAGAATAAAGAGGATAATGGGGATGGGAAATTGGGTTAATTATTTGATGATTAAACATAATAATTATATTATTGTGGGTTGATAACCCTATGTGCTCACCAGGTTTCCCAACCACTCAGATTATTTGTATCACAGGTTTCGAGACGAGTCTATATTACACTGAGAGATTAAAGAAGATGTGAATCACTAGTGTAAATGAATGTAAGATCTGTTTATGCTTATATTTATCTATTGACAATGACATCCCAGTGTTTTAAAATGAATAAAGATACATTTCTTCGAAAATGATTTAATAACATATTTATCATCTTTTTTTGGGAACAAATTCCGCAACATTTTTCTGTAAAAGGTTACTATGATTTTTAAACAAAGCATAAACAAATCGGTCATTTCTGGCCGTGAAAATGGGGATGTCACATAAGGCGTTAAGATGTTTAGATTTTGTGTATTAAGCATTTAATGGACATCAAAAGTCATAAAGTTGGAAACTTTAGGACTCTTAGTGGTATTTTGTAATTGAATCTGAAAGTTGGACATGAGCTTAACGTATTAAGATCTTATTGAGAAAATGGGAAGTCTGAGCGTATGCCCTGCGTAATCTGGAGTACACAGTGCGTACGTGGTCAATCATCTGACTACGGTCAAAGCTTGGGTACGACCCCTGTGTCGACTCGGCTGAGTTGAGTCAGTTGGGTTGACTCGGTTGGGTTGACGCAGTTGACTTGTTGATTTTGACCAGTTTTGACCAAGGGTATTTTGGGAAAATGTTATTAATTTAGAATGGAAATGTTTTGATATTTAGGATTTGGGTTGAGCTTGTATTTGGGAGCAGAGTATTGATCAACTATTTGTCAGACTGTGAGGTGAGTCTTCCTCACTGTACTTACGGGTCGAAGGCACCAAGGCCAGCCCATTGGATTGATATCCTGGTTTTAGCGTATGCTGTTATGTTGTAGTGATCAATTAGATCTGTATCCTGGTATATAAGATGTTGCTATATTGTAGTAATTTGTTAGATCTGTATGACCACCTATATATGCTAGCTACTGATTGTTATCGTATATGTTGATATGTAATGGTGTATCGGCTTGAGGCGGTCCTACTTTGTGTTGAAGTTCAAGATACCCAGGGCGGTTCGCATAGACTGAAGGCCTATGAGGCGGACCAGTCAGGCCGAAGGCCCGAAGAGCGGTCTAGATAGGCTGAAGGCCTGGTGAGGCGGTCCAGTCATGCAGAAGGCTATGTATGCATGTTATTGTTTGTTATGTTTGTGTGGTTGTACTTTGGGGAAAACTCATTAAGCATTGGCTTGCAGTTTTAGTTTTTTTTTCAGGTACTTCAGAGGACCATGGCAAGGCGAAGGGGTGACCGTACACATCCTGGATTTTATGTTTTTGATCTTGAGAGACTCTATTTTGAATAATGTTTTGATAACAATGGTTTTGTAAACACTTATTTTTAGTAAATGAGTTTTTTTGAAAAGTTTAAAATTGTTGTGATTTTTGAGACGTTTCACCATTCCCTTTTTGTTTGAACTGTCAAACCAAGCACTGCCATCGTTGCCTTCGATCTTCACCCTTATTGCCTCGATTGAACACATCAGATCTCCATTTCCCTTCGTTGCCACTGTCGTCGGTGTCCGCTTCTGTTAGCGCCCTTCCTTGCGATTGACTCAACCACCGGAAACCCCCCTTGATTTTGGTTTCCGTTTACATACATGTTGCTCCGATTAGACGCAAATACAACAAGAGAAGAGCCAAGGAAAGATCTCCGAAGATCGATGCCCCTCCTCACGATCTCCCAGCCACCGTCAGAGATTCCCATCGCCTGTTATCGTGTTTTCCCTCCCTATCAGTGAATACGGAGATGAAGATCCCGTTCCCCTTCTCCATTTTTTTGTGTTGGACCAAACTAGTTCCTCGATTAATTTTAAAAGAGAAAAAATGACCGTCATTTGTATTTGTTGGTTAAACAGTCCCATTTTGTGTGGAAATATCAAATCAGTCCCTATGGATTTTAAAGCTTTAACACAGCAACCCTTGATGTTATATTTGATCAAATCAGGTCTCATTTAATTAAATCATTACAAACATGGTCCCTTTTGGATATAATTTATCACAAAAACAATCCTTATGTTTGATAAATTACAAAACATCCTTTTAAATATAAAGTATTTGAAAACAAGTCCCTTTTGTTTAAAATATTACAAAAATAGTCTCGCGGGTTGTTTTATCTGAAAAAGGAGTTGATTTCAGTTTCTCACGTGAAGCTTCACACAAATGAACCAACTTCGAACGAGTCGAACTCACGCTTCAAGGTTGAGTTTCTACGTCCCCTCTTTTACGGTTTTCATATTTGGGGGAGTATATATGTGTGTCTATTAAAGTTTTGATGATTTTCAAGTTTTATATACAAAAGAGTATCATACTTTATTATTGGTCAAAATTTTATGAAATAGCAATCTAAAAATCTGATACATCACCAATATATATATATATATATATATATATATATATATATATATATATATATATATATATATATATATATATATATATATATTTATATATATATATGTGTGTGTGTGTGTGTTATGTAAAAATGAATGTAAAATTTATTAATATATTTTATATTAATTATACAAATATAACTCATTTTTACTAAGTTATGGGTTTCTATTGCAATAAATAGCATGATCGACTTAAATCTTAAGAGTCGTTATTTGTGAAATAGTGTACTTTATTGATCACATGAATTATAAATATCATGAGAATTATTGGTTTCACGTTGGTTGATGTCACACCCCAAAACCGGAACGGCAGAATCGTTCGGGGGTGGAGGACGTCATGTATAGCATCACAACAATGAATAGTAGTAAACAAGCAACAACATCATCCATTGCATTAATAATATAATTTAATACAAGTGTGTTCTGTCAAGTTTAATAGACACCAAAACATGAATCAAAATAAAAGATGAGTCTTGAACGAGCTCCATCTTCTCAAAACCTGGCACCGGTGCCTGTCTACTGGTGACCTGAGAATACAAGTTATTTTGAAAGAGTTTATCAGCTTTAAAGCTGGTGAGATCATAAGTATAGTAGTGTCATTTTTTGTATGAAAGTGTTTGTACGTACTTGATGTATAAGTTGTAAATGTTTGAATCTCCTAGAAAATCCTATATTTTCTACTAAACGTAGCCTTCTACCAAGGCATCAAATGAAATGTATGTTTGTTTCTTGTGGAGGTGTGTATTTTCCCAAGTAAGACTATCATTAACTAAATATAGATATACGCTAATGAGTATGTGATAAGATCACAAAATAAATGTAATAGGGAAAATAATGTTTTACCTCAGCAGTGACACTGCTGGTTATAAAGTGATAAAATACAGACTCCAGGTAGTACTAAATGTACAGTACACCTCGGGGAGTCGAAAGTAATGAAATGCAGACTCCAGGTGGTATTAAATGAACAATACGCCTCGGAGAGTCTATTTGCCTTTAATCCTAAGTCGGTTAATTAAAGGTTTAAATGTGAAATCGTATGTAACCATGCTGATCGACGACTGAATAAAAGATGACCCTCCGGTGTCATATGTAGTGAGGTAACATTTTGTCACCCCTTGTTCGTGTCGACTGGGACTGTAGCTAGAAGTCAGGGTGTGGGAGTGTCTGTCCCGTATAGATCTATACACAAGATGCCCGCTCTCCCTCCAGGAGACTCTGGTTACAAATTGATACAACACAGTGTCGTTGTATCCTTAAATGGTGTGTCACATTGTTTTATCGTATAACAATGTTTGTATAGTAAGTCATAATGTAGAAATGTTCTTTCTGTACTAATGTATAGTATACTCTTCTAGTTTCTCATAATAGTATATATTGACTCATGTATGAACTGACTCCTTGTATGTTTCATTGTTCTAGTAATAGTATTTGTAACTTCCTAAACTATACCTATGATAGTTTACTAGCAATATTGTTTGTATAAATGAACATGTTTGTATACCTTTGCTACCCAAAGGTATTGAACTGAAAGAAGGACTTTTGTATCTATATACATATACACAATATATAACTAAGATTCAAACGACCTTCGGACAAACAACCGATACCCTAAGACCACAACCAAACAAGGAACAGGAGGTAGGGTGAGTTATCAGTCCTAAGTCCTTTGAATCCTACTTATATAACTATATCTACATAGATACACATTTAACAATCTATATTAGATTAAAAAACAAAGAAGTTTTGTAAAATCTTTTGAAGAGTTTTAATAAATACTGATGACTTGATGTCATTTCATAAAACGATTTGAAAGCAGTTTGGCATAAAGAAACAAGTTTGATAATGAGTTTAACATGTAAAAGTGTTTGATAAACATTTTGAAGTTGTTTGTTTGATAAACCAGTTTGAAAAGTAAGAAATCCACTTGTTTGGTAGTTATTAATCACATGTGATTAATATAATAACTATAATAGGTTAACTTGTATTCCCCCCATAAAAGCATTTAAAATCATTTAAAAGGTTGATTAAGGGGTATGAACTCACCTGTAGTGAGTGATTTGGATGAACGGATGGTATAGGATGCTAAGTGTCAAGTGAAGACTTGAACACACACACGGATCCTAATTAACATATAATAACACATATATGTATCCAATTAGTCATTTAACAACTAATTAATCAAGTAAAGACACCCTAAAACATGGATAACACTTTGATTCAAGTGCTAGTAGTACCAAGGATTGCATCTAAGGGTTGTAGGGCTTTGCTTTTGAGTTTATGGTCCAAGGGTAAACTCTTCATGAGTTTACGGTTTAGGGTTTACGGTCCTAATGGGTTTACGGCCGTAAACCCATGGTAACTTCTACCATTTGGTGTTTTAAGGTCTTACAAGTCAAGTTTAAGCATACTATGATCAAGTCCAAGCCTTAGGAAGTAATTGTGGCACCATTGCACCACCTTTAAGAGTTTACGGCCCATGGACCATTCCTCATGAGTTTACGGCCGTAAACTCATGTGTTCTTGGTTCTTTTGTTTGTTTAAGGTCCTATACTCCACAAGGAAGTGATCTAGACTTGTATCCAAGGCTTAGTAAGGGACTAGGGCTCACAATGGCCCTTTCATTAGGGTTTACGGTCCAAGGAGATTGCCTTGGCCGTAAACTCTTGTGATCTTATGTTTCTTGTTGTTTTCTATTTGTTTATCAAGTGTATCAAGCCTATAACAAGCTAAGGTAAGAGTACTTACAATATAGAAGCTTGTAAGGGTGTTTATAGTCCAAGAACACTAGTGTGTGTTGTTGGTGTTCTTGGTGAAATGAAGAACACTTGAAGATCTATCAAAATGAAGAGATTTCATGGATGAAATCATGTAAGATCACTAGATTATGAAGGATATCAACTAATTAAGGCAAGAAACACTTACAAAGTTGAAGATCAAGAAGGAAAATCGGATGCTACTTGAGAGAGAATGAGTTTCTAGGCTTGAAATGGTAAAAAAAGTGTATAAAATGACTAAGTGTCATATTTATACTCCTTAGAGTTTACGGCCGTAAACTCCATGTTTGGGCCGTAAACTCCAAACTCTTGGATTTTTGAGACTTTATTGATGCACAATAAACCCTAGAGTATCCTCTCTCCAGTTATCTCTTGCAGTACTAGGCTTTAGAACACTCAAACTGACTCCAAAAAGCTTAAAAGTTAGCAGAAACAGTTCTGACTTCTATTGAAGTGAATGGTTGTACAGAATAGAAATTTCGGGTTGTCACAGTTGAAACCTAGAACATATTATAAAAACAGTCGTCATGTTGTCCAAATTTTGTCATAACAGACATTAGAAATTTGGAAATCCATTAAGTCTTACGTATCTGAAGTACTAAAAGACTCTAAAAACATCGATAAGATCATAAGGGTGAAAGAAATAAGGTGCGAAAAAGCTACATATGAAGCATTTTACCTAATGAATGAAGGCTACTGATTTTTGGATTCTGATGGATGTCCGCTTCAAGAGTTTCCAGCACAAGTCATTGATGGGAATGACGTTTCTTTCGATGCATTGGGATGGGATAAATATTGAAGAATGTTTCAGTAAGATAAACCATGAGGCCATCTCCTACCTGCATATGGTATATGGTATAAAGATTTAACCCTAATATATAGATAGACAGAAACGTCATTCCCATCAATGACTTGGGATGGGATAAATATTGAAGAATGTTTCAGTAAGAAAAGCCCTTATATCTTCAATTCCATCTTTTCAATTTTTACTTTAAATTGATTTCGTGTTTGCTCACTTCACAAAGATTCGTCTATCTAGATCTATATACCTTTAAAAAAAATTCAATATTTTGGGAAAGAGATGGTAATCAATGCAAAAATTCAACCCAACCCCAAGGAATCAGATGTGGATTACCCTCTGTAATAGCAGACTCCATGAAGCTGATGCTTGAGTGAAATTGCTATCAACAGATATGAAGTCATTAGCAGCAGTACATGTTTATTGTAGATACAAAACTCGTATTTTGTTGGAAGAGAGAAAGAAAGTAAAAATCATGAAGACCACAAAAGGGTGCAGCTTACCCCAAACAATGTGAGTACATTCTCACATGACATCCTTTCAATGGTCATTCTAACAATATGCACATAGCCATCAATACAATTGTATGAGTTAGAAGAAGAAACAACCTACAACATTCAATGATAATGAAATTCAGACTGAATGAAGTAGACAGAGTAGCGATTACTTAATGTACGAAATTGAGGTTTTTCTAAGGATTTGTGTATACATATATATATATATATATATATATATATATATATATATATATATATATATATATATACATATGTGTGTGTGTGTGTTTATTCATTTCATGAATCAAATCTAATCTTAGACATTCCTCCATTTTTCATTTATGTATAAGTCAAACTGCGCATCTTTAAAATAAAATAAAAAAAAAAAAAAAACCCGTTGCTTGTGCCAAGTGGATCAATACCATCATCTAATTCTTCCTTACCATAGGTTTTGAAAATATTGATGGGTTTTGAGCATTCTAACACTTCCTAAGTGTACACGCAACCCTAATAACCTTGGATCTATGTTTTTCTAATAATCATGCAAAGTTGAATTCCAAGGTTATATTCCTATCTAGCATACATGGGGAACATTTTTAACTTGAATGAAAGATAGAATAACTTACCTTGTTGTTGATTATGATCCTTGAAACCTTGTGAGCCTAGAACCCCAAGTGTGATGGCTCAAATGCTTCACACAACACCAAATGCAAAGGAGTAAACTTTGAGAGAATCTTACACTTGCAAAATCGGCTCTAGCCTTCTTGTTTCTTATGTGTCCCGATTTTGGTGGAGAATGGGTTTCTTATATAGTGTTGACACATCTAGGGTTACACCATGTAAACCCTAATGTGTCATGACTCTTCATTTCCATGACCCATGGGTTTGTAACTCCCATGGAGCATCCTATGGGTGGAACCCAACTTGATAATCCATGGAGCCTCTTAGCTCACTATATAAGATATGGAAGATTTACATAATCTACCCATATATTTAATTAGTTATCTTTTGATCACTTAATTAATTCTAAATTAATTCTTGATCAAACTAATTAAATAATATTATTAATATATTAGAACTTATAATATATTAATAAACCATAAGTGTTATTTCTCTCATTTTAGTTTATCCAATTGCATGGTGCCATCCAACCCAAATGGACCATGCCGGGTCGGGTCAAGTACATACCAGAAATAGTTCTGGACTTAAACACCTTATCCAACAGTCTCCCACTTGGATAAGTCTAATAACTATAACTGCAATACTTCAGGAACCGATCGGCAATCGTAGCTCTTTCAAGGTCTCTCGGAACTGAGAAGATGATGATACGCCATTTAAGATAAGTGATCATATAATCCTCTGTTCTAGATATCAGCCGGACAAATACATGGAACAATGTCTTACTTATTGTCCAGCAGTTTGTTTCCCGATTTCCGATTTGTTTGACAAAGAACTTAATTGTACACATCAACTTAGTTCTGACCGGGCCCGGTACATAGGTCAAAACAAAATCATCGAGGGGCCCAGATATCAGCTTCTAATCCAAGAAGGAACAGATAAACTTCGACTCATATGTTTGTTCTACCACTCATTGAATTATACACAAAAGCACGTTTTATAACATCGAGTTACCAATGCGTTAACGTACAATCAATGCATAACCAACTCATAAGTAACAAATCATATCTCTAGGTTTGAAGACTTATATGATATTACCGCCTCACGATCACTCGAGATAAATTCCATGAAGTGATTCCAGTAAGCGTGGGTTGAGTCCAATGCTCAGAACTTATGAGCACTCATGAGTGTTGTAGCCATGTCCAACAACTTAGACCTCTGCAACCAATCATGACAGTCTTGATTCATACCTACTTCCGACATATGACCGACTGTGGAGGTTCGAATAATATGATATACCAAACATAATTATTCTGGAAGTCAAAACATGCAAAAAAAAATATAATAAACGATCGACAAGAGATAGCAACACTTTACTCATAAATAAAACACCTTTTATTCATCATCTAATGTCAATTACACTTTACAAATTTCAAGGTTATCTAACTACTAAATCTAATATCATCCTTCAGCCCTATGCTCCGAGCATGCTGGAGATGCTTAACCCGAGTCAGTCCCTTCGTGAGGGGATCTGCTGGATTCTCATCCGATGATACCCTCTTTGCCACGAGGAGTCCTTCTTCTATTCGATGTCTGATGAAATGGTATTTTCTGTCAATGTGTCTGGATCTCCAGTGATCCCTTGGTTCCTTGGCTAAGGCAACTGCACTTTCACTATCACAGAAAATTTCCATTGGCTCTTTAATAGCTGGTACAACTCCAAGGTCTCCAATGAAGTTCTTCAGCCATATCGCCTCCTTTGCTGCCTCGCTAGCTGCTATATACTCTGATTCGCAAGTTGAATCAGCCACTGTCTCTTGCTTGGAACTCTTCCAAGAAATTGCTCCTCCATTTAAGGTAAAGACCCAGCCTGACTGAGAGCGGAAATTATCCCTATCAGTCTGAAAGCTAGCATCACTATACCCTACAACTCTCAAGTCTTCACTCCCACCGAGGGTAAGGACCCAGTCCTTAGTCCTCCGTAGGTACTTGAGGATATTTTTTACCGCAGTCCAGTGTGCCTTGCCAGGGTTCCCCTGATACCTGCTAACCATGCTCAAAGCAAAGGCTACATCAGGTCGAGTACACGTCATAGCATACATGATCGATCCTACAGCCGAAGCATAAGGTATTCGACTCATTTCTGCTATCTCAGCCTCAGTACTAGGGCTTTGTGTCTTACTCAATCTGGCATTACTCTGGATGGGTAACTCTCCTTTCTTGGAGTCCTGCATGCCGAATCTCTTCAACACCTTATCCAAGTAAGTACTCTGACTAAGTCCAATTAGTCTTTTACTCCGGTCTCTCAAGATCCTTATCCCTAGAATATAGGCAGCTTCTCCTAGGTCCTTCATAGAGAAACACTTCCCAAGCCAGGACTTAACTTCCTGCAGAGTTGGGATGTCATTTCCTATGAGTAGTATGTCATCCACATACAATACCAAAAAGCTAACTATACTCCCACTAGCCTTGACATATACACAAGATTCATCTTCACTCCTAGAAAAGCCAAATTCCTTGACTTTCTCATCAAAGCAAAGATTCCATCTGCGAGGTGCTTGCTTTAACCCATAAATGGATTTCTCAAGCTTACACACTCTATTAGGGTACTCTGTGTTGACAAAACCCTCTGGCTGACTCATGTAAACATCCTCAGCCAACTTTCCATTAAGGAAAGCGGTTTTAACATCCATTTGCCATATTTCATACTCATGAAATGCGGCTATGGCTAACAGAACCCTAATAGACTTAATCTTGGCCACTGGAGAAAAGGTCTCATCATAATCAACTCCCGGAGTTTGTGAGAAACCCTTTGCAACCAGTCGTGCCTTATAAGTGTGTACATTACCATCCATGTCGGTCTTCTTCTTGAAGATCCATTTGCACCCTACAGTCTTACGACCTGGTACATTCTCAACCAAGTTCCAAACTTGATTGTCATACATGGACTGTATTTCGCTGTCTATTGCCTCTTTCCACTTGGCTGACTCAGGGCCTGCCATGGCTTCCGCGTAACTGTTAGGTTCATCCAGACCTATCAGTGTCTCATCACTGATAAGTGTATCACCTTCCACAGTAATATGGAATCCATAGTAATGCTCAGGTGCATTCCTAACCCTTGTGGAACGCCTCAGAGGTACAAACTTGTCAATTGGCTCAACAGAAGTTTCCTCCTCAAGTTGAGTGCTAGGGTTTGAAGTTCCTTCACCACTTGACTCTTGAATTTCTTCAAGGTCAACTTGCCTCCCACTGTCTCCTTGGCTTATGAACTCTCTCTCTCGAAAGAAAGCCCTCCTAGCTACAAAGACCACATTCTCACTAGGTCTGTAGAAGAGGTAACCAAAGGATTTCTGTGGGTAGCCGATGAAAATACACCTCTCACTTCGAGGTTCGAGCTTATCATGAGTCTCGCGTCTCACGAAAGCCTCGCAACCCCAAATCTTAATGTGGTCTAGTTTGGGTACTTTACCAGTCCACATCTCATGAGGAGTTTTGGCAACTTTCATTGTGGGAACTAGATTAAGGATATGGGCGGCAGTCTCTAAGGCATACCCCCAAAATGAGATTGGTAGCGAAGCTCGACTCATCATGGAACGAACCATATCCAACAAGGTTCGATTACGCCTCTCATCTACACCATTCAACTGCGGTGTCCTGGGAGGTGTCAATTGTAAGACAATCCCACATTCCCTAAGATAGTCGAGGAACTCTGAACTAAGATACTCACCACCTCGATCGGATCGAAGCATCTTAATGTTCCTGCCCAATTGATTCTCGACTTCCTATTTAAACTCTTTAAACCTCTCAAAAGTCTCTGACTTATGCTTGATTAAGTAGACATGTCCATATCTACTGTAATCATCAGTAAAAGTCAAATAATAACGATTAGCATCCCTTGTGGCATGTTTGAAGGGCCCACACACATCCGTGTGTATAAGATCCAACAAACCTTCACTCCTCTCACAAGAACCTATGAAGGGTGACTTTGTCATTTTTCCAAGTAAGCATGATTCGCAACTATCATCTGACTTTAGGTCAAATGACTCCAATACTCCATCCTTTTGGAGTTGGCCTATGCGTTTCTTGCTTATATGTCCAAGACGACAATGCCATAATGATGCTTTATCCAAGTTATTATCATTAACAGAATCAATACACAATACATTATTTCCTAAGTTATCAACCACAGATACAGTTTCATACACACCATCACAAGGTAATGCTTTAAAATAAAGAACATTATTAAAGAAAGCATTAATCGAACCAACTTCATTATCAAATGAAAAGGTGAAACCTTGTTTATACAATGCATGAAAGGAAATAATATTTCTTGCCATTTCTGGCGAATAACAACATTTATTCAAATCTAAACTAAACCCACTACTTAGCGATAAAGTATAAACTCCAATCTTGGTGACAGGTAAAGCTTTCCTATTCCCCGTGATTAAGTTTATTCTTCCATGCTCCACATTCTCACTTCTTCTTAGTCCCTGCAAATCAGAACAGATATGATTTCATACCTCTCTTGTCGTGCACTTTGATGGTATCTTTCCATCAGATCTTGGTGCATTTCAAAAGGGTAGAAGTCCTCATAGGACTTTTGGAGTTTCGCTGTCATGGTGGCCAACATGATGCATGCCACTTTTGTAGCATCCCTTTCATGTGCCCGGAAGTCAGCGATCTCCTGGGGAGTTGCAGTGGACTCATCAATCTCCTTAAGCTCCTTGTCAAGGACATATTCTTTGTCCTCGTAGCGGGTAATCATCCTGATGTTTCTGATCCATTCATTGAAGTTGGATCCATCAAAAGTGACTTTCCCACACAAGTTCATAAGGGTAAAGGAGCCATTAGGATTAGAGCCAGAAGCAGCATTGTTTGAAGACATCTGAAAGAAGAGAACAAGATTAGTTTAGATATTAAGAGAGTCCTTAATAAAACACCCAAATGTAATATTAAGGCTAGGATCCAATCACAATATATTATAACTTAGAAGAGGGATGCCGTAATCTAAGCTAAAACATATTTGAAAGGTAGGTGAATGACGATTCACCAATTTCCACCATGAAAAACGAAATATAAATATTAGGTTTTTAATTGGTTCTTAGAAATTCCTAGATTCTTTTGAGATTCAATGAACTTTTCAAAGGCATGTTTCAATCTCGAGTGTGCCCTCCAAGTTTTGTGACTGGGATACCGAGGATCACAAAATGAGGTGTGAAGTAACCATGCAAATCACTTGGTATACTCAATGTTTATTACTCAATCGATGTGCCGGTTAACCACACGAGCTCCACCGACCTATAATAAACTTTAAGTCACCCTTTACCTACCTTGTTAAGTCCAAGTTAGTGTGCCGGTTAACCACACGAGCTCCACTAACGACTTAAACAACGTGTAAAGTGTAATTTCATGGATTAGCACCTTATTCACATTTTCCTAAAGTAACTAAGATTGGGAATTTAATAAAAGCATTTAGTTACTTTATAATATTCATCATACTTTTAATGAGAATTTATAAGTCCTTGTCCTACCCGTTCGGCTAACGACCCTCCACCGATCAAGGAAGCGGTGGGTGAGAGTGGACATCCATTAAGTTGCCATTTTATAGGCAAAAACCTTATACCCCCCTTATAGACCGGCTTCGTGAATGAGGCGTACTAGCGGTAAGACGACTTGACGTTATACATATATATATTAGTAACTTATAATATTATAAAGTATAAGGGTTCAATTTTAACTTTTAAAATTCGAAGGGTTGGAACTAAAGTTTTAATCAAGACTTTACATGTTCCAAAACTTGAGGGCAAGTTTTGTAAACTTCCAAAACTTTTCATTTCTTATAACTTATGAATTAATTGAGTAATAAAAATGAAGACTCTTCATTTTTATAACTCTTGTGTTCTTTTAATGGCTTTAATAAAAGTGAGACTTTTGGTTTTCCATAACTTGAGGACAAGTTATGGACTCCATTAAAACACATTATGATCATGAATTAAACTACCATGAAGGTTACAAACAATTCCTATGATCATCTAATCTTCATAAGTTCAAGAACATGAATATGAACACTTTCAAGAATCAAAAAATTAGACTTAAAAAAACTTGTAATTTTAATAATTGCCATGGTAAATGGATTAGCATAAACATTACACCATCTAAAACAAGCTTTAAAACATCAAAACAGTTTAGGGTAATGTTTCTAGTCCATTTCCAGCAACAAATGTGCAAACTTTCATACGAGCAGAAAACAGAAAAACGATTTTTTTTCAAGCTGTTTGCACACAAAAAAAAACAACAAACAAACCTGGTTCTGATACCACTGATGGGTTTTCAGCATTCTAACACTTCCTAAGTGTACATGCAACCCTAATAACCTTGGATCTATGTTTGTCTAATAATCATGCAAAGTTGAATTCCAAGGTTATATTCCTATCTAGCATACATGGGGAACATTTTTAACTTGAATGAAAGATAGAATAACTTACCTTGTTGTTGATTATGATCCTTGAAACCTTGTGAGCCTAGCACCCCAAGTGTGATGCCTCAAATGCTTCACACAACACCAAATGCAAAGGAGTAAACTTTGAGAGAATCTTACACTTGCAAAATCGGCTCTAGCCCTCTTGTTTCTTATGTGTCCCGATTTTGGTGGAGAATGGGTTTCTTATATAGTGTTGACACATCTAGGGTTACACCATGTAAACCCTAATGTGTCATGACTCTTCATTTCCATGACCCATGGGTTTGTAACTCCCATGGAGCATCCTATGGGTGGAACCCAACTTGATAATCCATGGAGCCTCTTAGCCCACTATATAAGATATGGAAGATTTACATAATCTACCCATATATTTAATTAGTTATCTTTTGATCACTTAATTAATTCTAAATTAATTCTTGATCAAACTAATTAAATAATATTATTAATATATTAGAACTTATAATATATTAATAAACCATAAGTGTTATTTCTCTCATTTTAGTTTATCCAATTGCATGGTGCCATCCAACCCAAATGGACCATGCCGGGTCGGGTCAAGTACATACCAGAAATAGTTATGGACTTAAACACCTTATCCAACAGTCTCCCACTTGGATAAGTCTAATAACTATAACTGCAATACTTCACGAACCGATCGGCAATCGTAGCTCTTTCAAGGTCTCTCGGAACTGAGAAGATGATGATACGCCATTTAAGATAAGTGATCATATAATCCTCTGTTCTAGATATCAGCCGGACAAATACATGGAACAATGTCTTACTTATTGTCCAGCAGTTTGTTTCCCGATTTCCGATTTGTTTGACAAAGAACTTAATTGAACACATCAACTTAGTTCTGACCGGGCCCGGTACATAGGTCAAAACAAAATCATCGAGGGGCCCAGATATCAGCTTCTAATCCAAGAAGGAACAGATAAACTTCGACTCATATGTTTGTTCTACCACTCATTGAATTATACACAAAAGCACGTTTTATAACATCGAGTTACCAATGCGTTAACGTACAATCAATGCATAACCAACTCATAAGTAACAAATCATATCTCTAGGTTTGAAGACTTATATGATATTACCGCCTCACGATCACTCGAGATAAATTCCATGAAGTGATTCCAGTAAGCGTGGGTTGAGTCCAATGCTCAGAACTTATGAGCACTCATGAGTGTTGTAGCCATGTCCAACAACTTAGACCTCTGCAACCAATCATGACAGTCTTGATTCATACCTACTTCCGACATATGACCGACTGTGGAGGTTCGAATAATATGATATACCAAACATAATTATTCTGGAAGTCAAAACATGCAAAAAAAATATAATAAACGATCGACAAGAGATAGCAACACTTTACTCATAAATAAAACACCTTTTATTCATCATCTAATGTCAATTACACTTTACAAATTTCAAGGTTATCTAACTACTAAATCTAATATCATCCTTCAGCCCTATGCTCCGAGCATGCTGGAGATGCTTAACCCGAGTCAGTCCCTTCGTGAGGGGATCTGCTGGATTCTCATCCGATGATACCCTCTTTGCCACGAGGAGTCCTTCTTCTATTCGATGTCTGATGAAATGGTATTTTCTGTCAATGTGTCTGGATCTCCAGTGATCCCTTGGTTCCTTGGCTAAGGCAACTGCACTTTCACTATCACAGAAAATTTCCATTGGCTCTTTAATAGCTGGTACAACTCCAAGGTCTCCAATGAAGTTCTTCAGCCATATCGCCTCCTTTGCTGCCTCGCTAGCTGCTATATACTCTGATTCGCAAGTTGAATCAGCCACTGTCTCTTGCTTGGAACTCTTCCAAGAAATTGCTCCTCCATTTAAGGTAAAGACCCAGCCTGACTGAGAGCGGAAATTATCCCTATCAGTCTGAAAGCTAGCATCACTATACCCTACAACTCTCAAGTCTTCACTCCCACCGAGGGTAAGGACCCAGTCCTTAGTCCTCCGTAGGTACTTGAGGATATTTTTTACCGCAGTCCAGTGTGCCTTGCCAGGGTTCCCCTGATACCTGCTAACCATGCTCAAAGCAAAGGCTACATCAGGTCGAGTACACGTCATAGCATACATGATCGATCCTACAGCCGAAGCATAAGGTATTCGACTCATTTCTGCTATCTCAGCCTCAGTACTAGGGCTTTGTGTCTTACTCAATCTGGCATTACTCTGGATGGGTAACTCTCCTTTCTTGGAGTCCTGCATGCCGAATCTCTTCAACACCTTATCCAAGTAAGTACTCTGACTAAGTCCAATTAGTCTTTTACTCCGGTCTCTCAAGATCCTTATCCCTAGAATATAGGCAGCTTCTCCTAGGTCCTTCATAGAGAAACACTTCCCAAGCCAGGACTTAACTTCCTGCAGAGTTGGGATGTCATTTCCTATGAGTAGTATGTCATCCACATACAATACCAAAAAGCTAACTATACTCCCACTAGCCTTGACATATACACAAGATTCATCTTCACTCCTAGAAAAGCCAAATTCCTTGACTTTCTCATCAAAGCAAAGATTTCATCTGCGAGGTGCTTGCTTTAACCCATAAATGGATTTCTTAAGCTTACACACTCTATTAGGGTACTCTGTGTTGACAAAACCCTCTGGCTGACTCATGTAAACATCCTCAGCCAACTTTCCATTAAGGAAAGCGGTTTTAACATCCATTTGCCATATTTCATACTCATGAAATGCGGCTATGGCTAACAGAACCCTAATAGACTTAATCTTGGCCACTGGAGAAAAGGTCTCATCATAATCAACTCTCGGAGTTTGTGAGAAACCCTTTGCAACCAGTCGTGCCTTATAAGTGTGTACATTACCATCCATGTCGGTCTTCTTCTTGAAGATCCATTTGCACCCTACAGTCTTACGACCTGGTACATTCTCAACCAAGTTCCAAACTTGATTATCATACATGGACTGTATCTCGCTGTCCATTGCCTCTTTCCACTTGGCTGACTCAGGGCCTGCCATGGCTTCCGCGTAACTGTTAGGTTCATCCAACAAATATCACAAAATTTTCTCCACTAATATTATTGCATTTGCCTGGTTCTAAAGGGTACTTAGCTTGAGTCCGGTGCAGCATAAATACTTGATAATCTAGCATCCATCTCATTCTGATTCACTGGAGAGTTAACAATGTCATATTTCTCATTAACACGGTTTAAGTTGCATCATATGGTCACATTGACACCTTTGTTAGGAGCATGGCATTAGTAAATATTTAAGAATTAAAAAAATTCATGTTTTCCATTGAAGAGTTCAATGACCATTGAACTCCAAATGCATTGAATGCCAAGGATAACACTTTGATTCAAGTGCTAGTAGTACCAAGGATTGCATCTAAGGGTTGTAGGGCTTTGCTTTTAAGTTTATGGTCCAAGGGTAAACTCTTCATGAGTTTACGGTTTAGGGTTTACGGTCCTAATGGGTTTATGGCCATAAACCCATTTTAACTTCTACCATTTGGTGTTTTAAGGTCTTACAAGTCAAGTTTAAGCATACTATGATCAAGTCCAAGCCTTAGGAAGTAATTGTGGCACCATTGCACCACCTTTAAGAGTTTACGGCCCATGGACCATTCCTCATGAGTTTACGGCCGTAAACTCATGTGTTCTTGGTTCTTTTGTTTGTTTAAGGTCCTATACTCCACAAGGAAGTGATCTAGACTTGTATCCAAGGCTTAGTAAGGGACTAGGGCTCACAATGGCCCTTTCATTAGGGTTTACGGTCCAAGGAGATTGCCTTGGCCGTAAACTCTTATGATCTTATGTTTCTTGTTGTTTTCTAGTTGTTTATCAAGTGTATCAAGCCTATAACAAGCTAAGGTAAGAGTACTTACAATATAGAAGCTTGTAAGGGTGTTTATAGTCCAAGAACACTAGTGTGTGTTCTTGGTGTTCTTGGTGAAATGAAGAACACTTGAAGATCTATCAAAATGAAGAGATTTCATGGATGAAATCATGTAAGATCACTAGATGATGAAGGATATCAACTAATTAAGGCAAGAAACACTTACAAAGTTGAAGATCAAGAAGGAAAATCGGATGCTACTTGAGAGAGAATGAGTTTCTAGGCTTGAAATGGTAAAAAAAAGTGTATAAAATGACTAAGTGTCATATTTATACTCCTTAGAGTTTACGGCCGTAAACTCCAAACTCTTGGCGTTTTGAGACTTCATTGATGCACAATAAACCCTAGAGTATCCTCTCTCCAGTTATCTCTTGCAGTACTAGGCTTTAGAACACTCAAACTGACTCCAAAAAGCTTAAAAGTTAGCAGAAACAGTTCTGACTTCTATTGAAGTGAATGGTTGTACAGAATAGAAATTTCGGGTTGTCACATAATCCCCCCGTTAGAAGAAATTTCGTCCCGAAATTAGAGTTTAAGCAAATAAGTAGTTACAAATAACTAAGTAAAAAGACGAGGATATTTCAGTTTCATCTGATCCTCTCGCTCCCAAGTGAATTCAGGTCCTCGCTTGGCGTTCCAGCGAACCTTCACTATCGGTATTCGGCTTTGCTTAGTTAGCTTGACCTCTCGGTCCATGATCTCTACAGGTTCTTCCACGAAGTTGAGGCTCTCGTTGATCTCGATCTCGTCGAGTGGGATTACAAGAGTCTCGTCGGACAGACACTTTTTCAAGTTTGAGACGTGGAAAGTAGAATGTACGTTACTGAGTTCGCGGGGTAAGTTAAGTTTGTAAACTACAGGTCCGATTCTAGCGAGAATCTCGAAAGGCCCTATGTACCTCGGATTTAGCTTTCCACACTTTCCGAAGCGTATTAAGCCCTTCAAGGGTGAGACCTTCAATAGAACACGGTCTCCCACCTGGAATTCCAACGGTTTCCTTCGTTTATCTGCATAGCTTTTCTGTCGGTCTCTAGAGGCTTTCAATCCTTCACGAATCTGAAAGATCTTCTCGGTCGTTTCCTGAATGATCTCTGGACCCGTGAGAGTGCTGTCAGGAACTCGTCCTTTAGCTAACTAGGTATCACCCACCTCAGCCCAGCACAGAGGGGATCTGCACTTTCGGCCATAGAGGGCCTCGAATGGAGCAACCTTTATGCTCGTGTGATAATTGTTGTTGTAGGAAAATTCGACAAGGGGTAAATGAGTATCCCATGCTTTCCCAAAGTCGATCACACAGGCTCGCAACATATCTTCCAATGTTTGGATAGTCCTCTCACTTTGTCCGTCGGTCTGTGGATGGTAGGTTGTACTCATGTCCAGCCTAGTTCCTAGGGATCTTTGTAGCGACTGCCAGAACCTCGAAGTGAATCTACTATCTCTGTCCGAGATAATGGATATGGGAACACCATGCAGTCGTACAATCTCCTAAATGTAGGTTCTTGTAAGCTTCTCCATCTTGTCTGTTTCTTTGATAGGCAGGAAGTGTGCGGACTTGGTCAATATGTCGACGATGACCCATATGGTATCAAGTCCACCCGTTGTCTTGGGCAACTTGGTTATGAAGTCCATAGTGATCCGCTCCCACTTCCATTCCGGTATCTCCGGCTGCTGTAGTAGACCTGAGGGTTTCTGGTATTCGACCTTGACCTTGGCGCAAGTAAGGCATTTACTCACGAAGGTAGCAATCTCTGCTTTCATGTTAGGCCACCAGTATAGCTTTTTAAGATCCAGATACATCTTATCTGAACCCGGGTGGACGGAATAACGAGTGTTGTGCGCCTCGGTCATGACCAAGTCTCTGAAACCACCGTGTTTCGGTGTCCAGATCCGATCCATGAAATATAAGGCTCTGCTACCTTTGACTTCCAAGTTCTTATCCATCCCTCTCAGGGATTCACTCGCCACATTTTCAGGTTTCAAAGCGCCGAGCTGAGCCTCCTTAATTTGCGTGGACAAGTGTGAATGGATAGTCATAGTCAATGATTTGACTCTACGACCAGAGTATTCTTTCCGACTTAGGGCGTCAGCTACTACGTTGGCTTTACCCGGATGATAGCGAATTTCGCATTCGTAATCACTGAGTAGCTCGACCTACCGTCGTTGTCTCATGCTGAGCTCCTTCTGGTCGAATATATGTTGTAGGCTTTTATGGTCTGTAACGATAGTGCTTTTTGTACCATACAGGTAGTGTCTCTAGATCTTCAGAGCAAACACAACTGCTCCTAGCTCAAGATCGTGGGTGGTGTAGTTGACCTCATGTGTCTTCAGCTGTCTCGAGGCGTAGGCGATGACCTTACCTCATTGCATCAGAACACAGCCGAGCCCTTGATTTGAAGCATCGCAATAGACAACGAAGTCTTCTATCCCTTCGGGGAGGGATAGTATTGGTGCGGTGCACAAGGATTGCTTGAGCGTTTGGAACGCTCTCTCCTGCTTCTCTTCCCAGTCAAAGGCCACGCCCTTATGGGTCAGTGTTGTAAGAGGTTTTGCAATTCGTGAGAAGTTCTGTATGAACCTGCGATAGTAGCCAGTGAGGCCTAGAAATTGACGAATTTCGGTAGGCGTCTTCGGTGCTGACCAGCTCTCAATGGCTTTGATTTTGGAAGGGTCCACGTGTATTCCCTCCTCGCTAACCACGTGCCCTAAGAATTCGACTCGTCGGATCCAAAATTCGCATTTCGAGAACTTCGCATAGAGCTTCTCCGAACGCAGCGTTTCTAAGACTAGTCGCAGATGTTGACTATGCTCTTCCTTACTAGGAGAGTAGATAAGTATGTCATCGATGAAGACGATGACGAACTGATCCAAGTAAGGACGACACACCCTATTCATTAAATCCATGAATACTGTGGGCGCGTTTGTTAATCCGAACGGCATCACTATGAATTCGTAGTGCCCATAACGAGTTCGGAAGGCTGTCTTCGGAACATCCTACCCTAGCACTCGTAGTTGGTGATATCCTGATCTTAGATCGATTTTTGAAAAGAAGTTCGCCCCTTGCAGTTGATCAAATAAATCGTCTATGCGAGGCAGAGGGTAACGATTCTTGACGGTCAGTTTGTTGAGCTCCCTATAGTCGATGCACATACGAAACGATCCGTCTTTCTTCTTGACGAACAAGACTGGAGCTCCCCAGGGTGAGAAGCTTGGTCTTATAAAGCCCTTGCTGAGCAGTTCGTTAAGTTGATCGGACAGTTCTTGCATCTCTGTAGGTGCTAAACGATAGGGCGATTTGGCTACTGGGATAGCCCCTGGAACTAAGTCGATTCTGAACTCGACTTGACGTTGCGGAGGTAATCCTGGGAGTTCTTCCGGAAAGATGTCGGGAAAGTCGCGTACTACTGGAATGTTCTGAATGTCTTTCGTATCTTGGCTCACATCTACCACATGAGCAAGAAATGCGCGACATTCCTTTCGCAAGAATTTCTGGGCTTGAATGCTCGAGATGATACGAAGGTTCGTGCCGAGTTTGTCGCCATACACTACCAGAGTTTCGCCAGACGGCAGATTAAGGTGAACTGCCTTTTAGTAACACATGATGTCGGCACGATGAAGACTCAACCAATCCATGTCGATAATGACGTCGAAACTTTTAATTGAGACCGCCATGAGGTCGATCAAAACAGAATGGCTATCTAGTGTTAGGGTACACCCTATGAATATACTCTTAGTGCTCTCCGTCTTTCCATTAGCCATTTCAACAGCGAACGGTTCTTTAAGTGCTCGTGATTTTTGCTTAAGTAAATGAGCAAATTTTTGGTTCACGAAACTCCTCTCCGCTCCACTATCAAACAGTATGCATGCATAAGACTTATCGAGGAGAAACGTACCAGTGACCACTGTGGGGTCGGCAACCGCTTCCTCGTGGCCTATGGCCAGAACTCTTCCTACTCCGCCAGCGATCCCTGCCTTCGGGCAGTTCCTCTTGTAGTGGCCCACTTCGCCATAACCGTAGCAAGCTTGGCCCACTCCAGCACCGGAGACTTGGTTGATTGGCCTCACCGGAGCTTTGCAGAAACGGGCAGTGTGCCCCTTCCTGTTGCAGTTTGTGCAGTGCATTTCCCGGCAGGGGCCGTTATGATGGAAATTGCACTTGGTGCACTTGGGTAGAGTCCCTGCATATGGCTTGGCTGGTATAGGGACAGCAGGGGTGGTGGCAGCATGGACAGCCACTGTTTGTTGGTTCTTGGAAGAGGGTTGAGCTGATTTGCCCTTCTTTCCGTCCCAACGTTTTCTCTTGTTACCGGCTGCTTTGATTGGTGCGGAGGCAGCTGTTGTGGTTGTGGTTTGAGTAGAAGAAACCTCATGATCGATAAGCCTTTGGGCCAATTCCTTGGCACTATCAAAGGTCACAGGGTGTGATGCTAGAACGTTCCCTCAATACGGGGGCACTAAACCCCAGATGTACCTCTCGACTTTCTTGCTTTCAGTGGGGACCATGTTGGGACATAGGGTCACCAGGTCGCAGAACCTGGTTGTATAAGCCACTATGTCGGAACCCTTCATTTTAAGGTCCCACAGTTCCTCTTCGAGCTTCTGGATTTCGCCCCTGGGGCAGTACTCCCTTATCATCAGGTCCTTTAGTGTATCCCAACCCATAGTGTTAGCTGCTACCAGTGAGAGTGATTTGACATGGCCATTCCACCATGTCAGGGCCCTTTCAGTGAAGGTGCATGCAGCGAACTTTATCTTGCTTCCTTCAGGGCAAGAGCACATCTCAAAGATTGCTTCTGTTCTCTCGATCCATTGGGACAGCGCAATAATCCCTCCGGTTCCATTGAAGTACGTTGCTTTGCAGCTGATTAAGTCTTTATATGTACACTCTCGTGTACGTGGTTGGATTTCGCCATGGCTAGAGTTGGTGCCAGTCCCCGTTCCACTAACACCGCCAGAATTTACTTGAGCCATGGCTGCAGTCACAGCCGCGGTCACAGCTACCTGAAACATCACCGCATCGAACTGCGGAGGGGGTGGTGGTGGTGGAGTTTGTTTGGCAGGTCTGCCCCTGGTCGGACGCGGACGAGGCGGCATTTTTCAACTAAAAGTTTACAACGATGACAAAACGGGTAAGAATAGAGGAATTTGTGAGAGTGACTCGTGGACTAACTCTCTGTAGCCCAATAACACAATTGAATAGTATGATTGAATGTAGATCTAGTACTAGTAGGTGATAGTATATGGATATTAAATTTCCATGAGATTAGATATCTGTCAATAATCCTGGTATTAGATAACTAAATAAAAGTACTAATTAGGTAGCTATGAGACCCTTTTAGTTTGCACATAAGTAAATTATAGTAACACAAAATACTCCTATAGTATTTTAAGTTTATGTTCTGTTCTATTGTTTTCATTGTGGTATTGTTGGTAAGTTTTTAGACTTGTTGCAACCTCACAACCACTCTTAGGCACATGCTAGTCACTCCTCGGATAATATAGTTGATCAGGCTATATCTTCCCAGATTTAACTATATGTCTCTAAGTCTACTTGTGCTGCCCAACAATCGTAATACTTTTGTTCTGTCCTAGTGACACTGATTTTAGCATGAATGCAGGTATGTATACTTGGTTAAATATTTTATTATTTAAAAGTATAAACTCTTTATCAGAGTATTTTTAAATCCCGTTGTGTTTATAGTTCGTATATCTTTTATGGGTTGATATACTCGATTCACTATAAACAATGCTCTGATACAAATCTGTCACACCCCAAAACTGGAACGGCGGAATCGTTCGGGGGTGGAGGACGTCATGTATAGCATCACAACAATGAATAGTAGTAAACAAGCAACAACATCATCCATTGCATTAATAATATAATTTAATACAAGTGTGTTCTGTCAAGTTTAATAGACACCAAAAACATGAATCAAAATAAAAGATGAGTCTTGAACGAGCTCCATCTTCTCAAAACCTGGCACCGGTACCTGTCTACTGGTGACCTGAGAATACAAGTTATTTTGAAAGAGTTTATCAGCTTTAAAGCTGGTGAGATCATAAGTATAGTAGTGTCATTTTTTGTATGAAAGTGTTTGTACGTACTTGAGGTATAAGTTGTAAATGTTTGAATCTCCTAGAAAATCCTATATTTTCTACTAAACGTAGCCTTCTACCAAGGCATCAAATGAAATGTATGTTTGTTTCTTGTGGAGGTGTGTATTTTCCCAAGTAAGACTATCATTAACTAAATATAGATATACGCTAATGAGTATGTGATAAGATCACAAAATAAATGTAATAGGGAAAATAATGTTTTACCTCAGCAGTGACACTATTGGTTATAAAGTGATAAAATACAGACTCCGGGTAGTACTAAATGTACAATACACCTCGGGGAGTCGAAAGTAATGAAATGCAGACTCCAGGTGGTATTAAATGAACAATACGCCTCGGAGAGTCTATTTGCCTTTAATCCTAAGTCGGTTAATTAAAGGTTTAAATGTGAACTCGTATGTAACCATGCTGATCGACGACTGAATAAAAGATGACCCTCCGGTGTCATATGTAGTGAGGTAATATTTTGTCACCCCTTGGTCGTGTCGACTGGGACTGTAGCTAGCATTCAGGGTGTGGGAGTGTCTGTCCCGTATAGATCTATACACAAGATGCCCGCTCTCCCTCCAGGAGACTCTGGTTACAAATTGATACAACACAGTGTCGTTGTATCCTTAAATGGTGTGTCACATTGTTTTATCGTATAACAGTGTTTGTATAGTAAGTCATAATGTAGAAATGTTCTTTCTGTACTAATGTATAGTATACTCTTCTAGTTTCTCATAATAGTATATATTGACTCATGTATGAACTGACTCCTTGTATTTTTCATTGTTCTAGTAATAGTATTTGTAACTTCCTAAACTATACCTATTATAGTTTACTAGCAATGTTGTTTGTATAAATGAACATGTTTGTATACCTTTGCTACCCAAAGGTATTGAACTGAAAGAAGGACTTTTGTATCTATATACATATACACAATATATAACTAAGATTCAAACGACCTTCGGACAAACAACCGATACCCTAAGACCACTACCAAACAAGGAACAGGAGGTAGGGTGAGTTATCAGTCCTAAGTCCTTTGAATCCTACTTATATAACTATATCTACATAGATACACATTTAACAATCTATATTAGTTTAAAAGACAAAGAAGTTTTGTAAAATCTTTTGAAGAGTTTTAATAAATACTGATGACTTGATGTCATTTCATAAAACGATTTGAAAGCAGTTTGGCATAAAGAAACAAGTTTGATAATGAGTTTAACATGTAAAAGTGTTTGATAAACATTTTGAAGTGGTTTGTTTGATAAACCAGTTTGAAAAGTAAGAAATCCACTTGTTTGGTAGTTATTAATCACATGTGATTGATATAATAACTATAATAGGTCAACTTGTATTCCCCCCATAAAAGCATTTAAAATCATTTAAAAGGTTGATTAAGGGGTATGAACTCACCTATAGTGAGTGATTTGGATGAACGGATGATATAGGATGCTAAGTGTCAAGTGAAGACTTGAACACACACACGGATCCTAATTAACATATAATAACACATATATGTATCCAATTAGTCATTTAACAACTAATTAATCAAGTAAAGACACCCTAAAACATGGATAACACTTTGATTCAAGTGCTAGTAGTACCAAGGATTGCATCTAAGGGTTGTAGGGCTTTGCTTTTGAGTTTATGGTCCAAGGGTAAACTCTTCATGAGTTTACGGTTTAGGGTTTATGGTCCTAATGGTTTTACGGCCGTAAACCCATGGTAACTTCTACCATTTGGTGTTTTAAGGTCTTACAAGTCAAGTTTAAGCATACTATGATCAAGTCCAAGCCTTAGGAAGTAATTGTGGCTCCATTGCACCACCTTTAAGAGTTTACGGCCCATGGACCATTCCTCATGAGTTTACGGCCGTAAACTCATGTGTGATTGGTTCTTTTGTTTGTTTAAGGTCCTATACTCCACAAGGAAGTGATCTAGACTTGTATCCAAGGCTTAGTAAGGGACTAGGGCTCACAATGGCCCTTTCATTAGGGTTTACGGTCCAAGGAGATTGCCTTGGCCGTAAACTCTTATGATCTTATGTTTCTTGTTGTTTTCTATTTGTTTATCAAGTGTATCAAGCCTATAACAAGCTAAGGTAAGAGTACTTACAATATAGAAGCTTGTAAGGGTGTTTATAGTCCAAGAACACTAGTGTGTGTTCTTGGTGTTCTTGGTGAAATGAAGAACACTTGAAGATCTATCAAAATGAAGAGATTTCATGGATGAAATCATGTAAGATCACTAGATGATGAAGGATATCAACTAATTAAGGCAAGAAACACTTACAAAGTTGAAGATCAAGAAGGAAAATCGGATGCTACTTGAGAGACAATGAGTTTCTAGGCTGAAATGGTAAAAAAAGTGTATAAAATGACTAAGTGTCATATTTATACTCCTTAGAGTTTATGGTCGTAAACTCCATGTTTGGGCCGTAAACTCCAAACTCTTGGATTTTTGAGACTTTATTGATGCACAATAAACCCTAGAGTATCTTCTCTCCAGTTATCTCTTGCAGTACTAGGCTTTAGAACACTCAAACGGACTCGAAAAAGCTTAAAAGTTAGCAGAAACAGTTCTGACTTCTATTGAAGTGAATGGTTGTACAGAATAGAAATTTCGGGTTGTCACAGTTGAAACCTAGAACATATTATAAAAACAGCCGTCATGTTGTCCAAATTTTGTCATAACAGACATTAGAAATTTGGAAATCCATTAAGTCTTACGTATCTGAAGTACTAAAAGACTCTAAAAACATGGATAAGATCATAAGGGTGAAAGAAATAAGGTGTGAAAAAGCTACATATGAAGCATTTTACCTAATGAATGAAGGCTGCTGATTTTTGGATTCTGATGGATGTGTGCTTCAAGAGTTTCCAGCACAAGTCATTGATGGGAATGACGTTTCTTTCGATGCATTGGGATGGGATAAATATTGAAGAATGTTTCAGTAAGATAAACCATGAGACCATCTCCTACCTGCATATCATATATGGTATAAAGATTTAACCCTAATATATAGATAGACAGAAACGTCATTCCCATCAATGACTTGGGATGGGATAAATATTGAAGAATGTTTCAGTAAGAAAAGCCCTTATATCTTCAATTCCATCTTTTCAATTTTTACTTTAAATTGATTTCGTGTTTGCTCACTTCACAAAGATTCATCTATCTAGATCTATATACCTTTACAAAATTTTCAATATTTTAGGAAAGAGATGGTAATCAATGCAAAAATTCAACCCAACCCCAAGGAATCAGATGTGGATTACCCTCTGTAATAGCAGACTCCATGAAGCTGATGCTTGAGTGAAATTGCTATCAACAGATATGAAGTCATTAGCAGCAGTACATGTTTATTGTAGATACAAAACTCGTATTTTGTTGGAAGAGAGAAAGAAAGTAAAAATCATGAAGACAACAAAAGGGTGCAGCTTACCCCAAACAATGTTAGTACATTCTCACATGACATCCTTTCAATGGTCATTCTAACGATATGCACATAGCCATCAATACAATTGTATGAGTTAGAAGAAGAAACAACCTACAACATTCAATGATAATGAAATTCAGACTGAATGAAGTAGACAGAGTAGCGATTACTTAATGTACGAAATTGAGGTTTTTCTAAGGATTTGTGTGTGTGTATATATATATATATATATATATATATATATATATATATATATATATATATATATATATATATATATATATATACATATGTGTGTGTGTTTATTCATTTCATGAATCAAATCTAATCTTAGACATTCCTCCATTTTTCATCTACGTATAAGTCAAACTGCGCATCTTTAAAAAAAAAAAAAAAAAAAAAAAAAAAAAAAAAAAACTCGTTGCATGTGCCAAGTGGATCAATACCATCATCTAATTCTTCCTTACCATAGGTTTTGAAAATATCACAAAATTTTCTCCACTAATATTATTGCATTTGCCTGGTTCTAAAGGGTACTTAGCTTGAGTCCGGTGCAGCATAAATACTTGATAATCTAGCATCCATCTCATTCTGATTCACTGGAGAGTTAACAATGTCATATTTCTCATTAACACGGTTTAAGTTGCATCATATGGTCACATTGACACCTTTGTTAGGAGCATGGCATTAGTAAATATTTAAGAATTAAAAAAATTCATGTTTTCCATTGAAGAGTTCAATGACCATTGAACTCCAAATGCATTGAATGCCAAGGTGGCATCTCACAATGGTAGAGTTTCATTCATTGAATGACACATAGACTTGCCACCTCATTTAACTCTCCCAATGAACTCACGATTGTGGATGCTCTAAATAAAGATGGGAGAAAACTTTTGAGAGATTATTAGCTCCTTTCAAGAGCTTTCCACAATAAATACTAGTCTTGCATACCCATGGCAAACTTTAGGATCGATGATTTTAAATTTCAAAATACACTAATAGAAGTAGGCATATGAATTATGATAATGGGATCCTATGAATTTAATGAGAACACAATAGGATGAAGATTAAATATAGTATAGATAAAAAGGGGGAATCATGCATGTATGACCTAATTTTCTAACTTGAAAACTACTTCAATCCCCTGGTTTAATCTGAAATTTAACAGACAATGCCTACTTAAAACGATAATTGAATGCCTACCATGGGGAATCGAAGAACTAGAGTTAAATTTGGGATGGAGGAGGCGTAATTCCATCGATAAGGAGCCTAGAAACATCGGCTTGCTGCTGGTCTTGTTTGATGAACCAATCTTTGCACTCGAACATTTGAACGAACAACTTCTCCAACGACATGCTCACCGGTGATGAACCAAATCCATCAACACACTCTATTTTCTGATTGCAATGTTATTGAAGCGCGAATTTGAATTCAAACCTTTGGATCCGGTGCTGGAGAGGGCGGCGCTGTCGGAGCTATGCATCGGAGGTCTGACCTTGATGGTGGGAGTCAATTTCAGGGAGGTGGGAGCGATATAAGAAGGAGGCTCCAACGTATTGTGTGACGGAGTATCCAACGATGTGTACCGTCGAACAGCTGAGCGAGGGCGTCGCGGTGTTCTGTGACGTCAAAGATACAGATGCAGATGTAGAAGAGGTGGAAGCTAAGGCCTTGTTCTCGATTTTTTTTAAATCAATAAAGGAAATGGAAATAAAATATTGACAGAAAGAAAGGGAAGGGAAAGAAAAAAAATTATTCCGTGTTTCCAAGTTCGAAGGAAATGAAAGGAAAATTTAAGTTTTTATGTTCCCGGGTTAGGAGGAAAAAGAAAATAAAACTTAAAATTTTCCTTCCCCTCACTTTCTTCCAAAATCCACCAAATTTGGGAGGAAAATTGGGAAGGAAAATATGACTCCAAAATCCTTTCATTCCCCTCACTTTCCTTCCATTAATGAAACTCTAGAATATAGTTTTCCTTCGACATCCCTCACTTTCCCTCTATATCCATCCATATCCCTCCTTAAGTAGAACTCGGTAACAAGGTGTAAGAGAGACGAGGGAAAGGGTTAAGCAAAAAGGAAAACATTGTGTTTTTTCCTTCTTTCAGATGAGGCTTTAAAGTCTGGGCGGGAGATTTTCAGATCCAGTTGCAAAAATAATATATATATATATATATATATATATATATATATATATATATATATATATATATATATATATATATATATATCAAAACAAATTGCTTAGGCATTGTAAAGTTTTTATGTTTCACATTTTTACCACAAAGTTTTATAATTTAGATTTTGATCAAAAGGTTTTAAGAGTAATATAGTTTTGTGTTTTACATTTTTACCGCAAGAGTTTTTTATTTTAGATTGTGGCCACAAAGATTTTTCTATTTAAGATTTTAGCCACAAGAATTTTCTATGTTGACATGTTTTGTCCTTAGACTTTCGTATGTTAGCACTTTCTAGTCTTACTTTGTACGATGACACTTTTCATCCCTCTACTTTGTAAAATAGCACCTCCATCCCTCCAAATTTGGACAACAACAATTTCCGCCATGTACCTTTTGTATATTGGACGATTGACAAGTTTCATCCCTAGAATTTCGTTTGTCAACAAGTTTGGTCCCCCTCACCCCCCTACAAAAAAGGGGTAATATCATTCTAGTTGTAAAATATAGAGAAAATTAACAAAAATAGAAAAAATCTTTTTGTTTTGTTCAAAAAATATTTTTTTTTCTTTATATATATATATATATATATATATATATATATATATATATATATATATATATATATATATATATATATATATATATATATACTGATGAGTTTCGAGCCTCATTAGATCAAACAAAGGGCAGCAGAAACAACAAACAATTTGATCTAAACTCGAAATAAATAGATCTAAACTCAACTAATCTATGCAACTCATTGGAACTCAATAGATCTAAAAACGTACCTTTGATTTCTTTGTAGGTTTCTTCTTTAGACGAGTCAGTTGATTGGACTAGAGAACCCAATGTAAAGTTCATCTTCTGTAATCGCACCCAAGAGACAAACAAGAAGCAGATCCAAGGAATCCTCGAACCAGAGCAGAAAACAGAAACGAGGACCGCAAATATATCGTTGACCACGATGTGGGAATTGCACTTCGGGATTCTATAGGTTTTTTGGGATTCCAAACTATTTCAACTGAGAGGTATATTTCACATATCTCAAAACCGGATCCGCATCCCTCTATTTACAAGGAAGTAATTTGAAACCCTAAAGATAAATATCAAATATAATCATAATTATTTAATGAATTCAAATCATTCTAGAATATTCTATATTCCATTATTTTCTAATTAATTAATTAAACTATTAATTAATTAACAAAATAAGTCCCTCAAATAAATATCTTCTCAGTTCTGCATTATTTTTTTCCTTGCATGTACCCCAAAAAGGACACTGCTATTTATAGTAATATTTCAAGCTTGTTATGGCTATGAGCACTAATCTCCATCAACTCCCACTTGCACTTAGGCATCAACAATTTACTGGTCTAATACTTACTAGGAATAATAGTGAGTGGTAGTCCAATGCAACTATTATGAGGATCTTCAATACCTTTCTGTGCATATAAAGAACGCTGAAAATGGAGTTGAAACGAAGAAATTACGGTTGTTTGAAGTTGAAGGGGAAAATGGGAACTTTTGATTACGCATGCCGTAATTTGAAGTTACGCAGGGCATAACGGGGTTTAATGAATTATGCAGGGCGTAATCTGGGCAGATCAAAACCCTAAATATTCTGTTTTGACCCCTATTTAAGGGCTCTAACTTATGGTAAACCCTCTCATGACCAGCCTCCATCACCTAAGATCATTCCTTGAGAAACCCTAGCCTCCTTTCTCTCTTGTTTTGAGCCTTATCATCATTTATGAGCTTATTTCTTTATTGGAATGTGGAATCTTGAAGAACAACGTGGTGGCAAAGTTTATTGAAGAAGGATTCAAGTATAAATCTAGCAATATTACATCATTTATGGACCATTGTGAGTACAAAGCTTCAAACTTGCTCATTGGTTTCATAGATCTTGTTAATTTTCATATTTGTCACTTTTTGGTCATTTTAGTGTATAAAGTTTAGATCTTGAAAGTTTGTGACGTTGTTATGGATAGAGTTGGAAACTTTATCCATCTAAACATCATATTGATTCATATCTGAAGGTTGCAGACTAGGACTTAATGGATTAAGTTGAGAAAGATGCATTTCTGGTCCCTTTGAGATTAAAGACTACATCTTGGTTGTTTGGACCATCCAAATAGATAAAGTTGGAAACTTTAACCATTATCGAGCTATTAGGAACCATATTTGAGCTTCGAGCGAAAGGTCTTAAAGTATTAAATACTTAAAATGAATTCTTTGTTGCTATTTCTCACTCATGCAAGAGTTTGAGGTTATTAAAGAGTGTTATGGACCTAGGGTTTGGTCTTGGGCTCTATTAAGCCATTCAAAATCTTAAAGTTGATGGCTTTATCAGTTAAGACCTTCCCAAGATTTATATTTATGAGTTGGACATTTAGTCTTTAGGTATTAAGAGCTTAAAAGTGGTTTTGGACAATAGAGGATTACGCAGGGTGTAACCTCTGAGTATGCATAGCATAACGGTAACTGCCCCGTTTTCTTTTCTGTGGAATCTTAGTACGCAGGGAGTATGGATGGAGTACGCATGGCGTACTCCCAGAAATGTACTTGGTCCATTTTTGGGCCTTGGGCCATGTTTGGGTGGGTCCATCTTGGAAAGGGTAAAATGGACTTTTACCCTAGTGAGAGAAAACGTGAAATCGACCTTTGATTATGGTTTATTACCCTAATTATTATTTAGGGTTGGTTTAGATATGTTTAGTGTGAGGAGCCTTTGGATCAACCACTCGAGTGTGTGATTTGTTATCATCGAATTGAGGTGAGTCTTTTCACTGTACTCGTGGGTTGAAGGCACCAATGTCAACCTAGTGGCTTATCTTTGTAGGATGATAGTTGTCTTTGTGACATTTGCTGATATACATGTATGTGCTTGTTGTCTTTGTGACTCTTGTTGATATGACTGTATACTTAGATGTCAGGGGTGAAATAGACCCATAGTGGTTGAAAGATACTGAAGGAGTCGGAAAGGACTCAGGGTTGAAATAGACCCATACCGGTTGAAAGATACGAAGGGGTTGGAAGGAACTCAGGGGTGAAATAGACTCGTACTAGTTGACAGATATTGAAGGAGTCGGAAGGGACTTAGGGGTGAGATAGACCTGTTATAGATTTGTGTTGATATATATGTATGATATGAGGTATTTGTTGGATAAGGTGTCTAAGTCCATAACTATTTCTGGTATGTACTTGACCCGACTTGGCATGGTCCATTTGGGTTGCATGGCATCATGCATTTGGATAGACTAAATGAGAGAAATAACACTTATGGTTTATTAATATATTATAAGTTCTAATATATTATAATATTATTTAATTAGTATTGATCAAGAATTAATCTAGAATTAATTAAGTGATCAAAAGGAGACTAATTAAATATATGGGTTGATTATGTAAATCATCCATAACTTGTATAGTGGGCTAGATGCTCCATGGATTATCAAGTTGGGCTAAGGTCCATAGGATGCTCCATGGATTCTCCATGGGAGTTACAAACCCATGGGTCATGGAAATGAAGAGCCATGTTACATTAGGGTTTACATGGTGTAACCTTAATGCAACATACTATATAAGCATACTTATATCCACCAAAATCGGCTACACTAGTGAGACAAGAGGGCAAGGCCGATTTCAAGTGTTATACATTCTCTCAAAGTTTATTCCAAGAGAATTTGGTGTTGTGTGAAACATTTGAGGCATCACACTTGGGGTGCTAGGCTCTCAAGGTTTTTAAGGAATCAAATTAACTACAAGGTATGTAATTCTAGCCATCTTTTATGTTTAAAAGTTCCCCATGTATGCTAGATAGGATTATGAACCTTGGAAAAAGTATTTTGCATGTATTTTAGACAAACATAGATCCAAGGTTTTATAGGGTTGCATGTACACTTAGGAGTATTAGAATGCTCAAAACCCATCAGTGGTATCAGAGCCTAGGCTTGTTTGTTTGATACTTGATGCAAAATAGCTGAAAAAATCGAAATTCTTGCTGTCTGCATAGGGGACTCGCCGAGTCCATGGGGGGACTCGACGAGTCCAAGCGTATCTTCAACCAACACGGCGAGTCAGTTGTTGCACTCGACGAGTTGGCCAGGCAGAGTGCAGATTTTCGATTTTTGCTGCTGGAAATGGACTAGAAACATTACCCTAAACTGTTTTGGTGTTATTAAACTTGTTTTAGATGGTTTAATGATTGTTCTAATCCATTTACAATGGCTAATATCAAAATTATATGATTATATGTGTTCATATGTTCTTGAAATTTTGATATGATTATTCATGTTCTTATGAGTGCTTGATAGATCATAGGAATTACTTGTTTAATGCTGAATTCATGATCTTTATGTGTTTTAACGGAGTCCATAACTTGTCCTCAAGTTATGGATAACCAAAAGTCTCTTTGTATTAAAGCCATTAAAAGAACACATAAGTTACAAAAATGAAGAGTCTTCATTTTAATAACTCATAAGTTATGAATTGAAAGGTTTTGTAATGTTACAAAACTTTCCCTCAAGTTTTGGAACATGTAAAGTCATCTAGTAAACTTTAGTTCCAACCCTTAGAATTTTAAAAGTTAAAATTCAACCCTTATACTTTATAATATTATAAGTTAATAATATATATATATATATATATATATATATATATATATATATATATATATATGTATAAGATCAAAGTCGTTTTATCGTTAGTAGGCCTCATTCACGAAGTTGGTCTATAAGGGGGGTATAAGGTTGTTGCCTATAAAATGGCAGCTTAATGGGTGTCCGCTCTCACCCACCGCTTCCTTGACTGGTGGAGGGTCGTTAGCCGAACGGGTAGGACAATGACCTAAAATTCTCATTAAAAGTATAATGATTATTATAAAGTAACTAAATGTCTTTATAAATTTTCAATCTTAGTTACTTTAGGAAAATGTGAATAAGGTGCTAACCCATGAAATTACACTTTGCACTTTGATTAAGTCGTTAGTGGAGCGTGTGTGGTTAACCGGCACACTAACTTGGACTTAACAAGGTAGGCAAAAGGTGACTTAAGGTTTTTCATAGGTCGGTGGAGCGTGTGTGGTAAACCGGCACATCGATTAAGTGAAAAAACATTAAGGGTACCAAGTAATTTGCATGGTTACTTCACACCTTGTTTTGTGATCCTCGGTATCCTAGTCACAAAACTTGAAGGGCACACTCGAGATTGAAACATGCCATTGAAAAAGTTCAATGAATCTCAAAAGAATCTAGGAGTTTCTAAAACCAAATAAAACCTAATAATTTATATATTTCGTTTTTCATGGTGGAAATTGGTGAATCTTCATTCACCTACCTTTCAAATATGTTTTAGCTTAGATTACGGCATCCCTCTTCTAAGTTATAATATATTGTGATTGGATCCTAGCCTTAATATTACATTTGGGTGTTTTATTAAGGACTATCTTTATATCTAAACTAAACTTGTCTTTTCCTTCTTTTTCAGATTTCTTCCAACAATGTTGCTTTTGGCTCAAACCCTACCGGCTCCTTCTCTCTCATGAACCTTTGTGGGAGAGTCATCTTTGATGGATCCTACTTTACAAATTGAATCAGGAACATCAGGATGGTCACTCAGTATGAGAACAAAGAATATGTTCTCGACAAGGAGCTTAAGGTGCCCGAGCCAACTGCTACTCCTGAGGAGCTTGCTGAATATGAGGCACATGAAAGAGATGCTACCAAAGTGGCATGCATCATGATGGCCAATATGACGGTCGGGCTCCAAAAGTCCTATGAGGACTACTATCCTTTTGAGATGCACCAGGATTTGATGGACCGCTACCATCAGAGTGCTCGTCAAGAGCGATATGAAATCATCTCCTCCATGATAACAACCAGGATGAAGGATGGTGAACCCATCGCGGGCCACATGCAGAAAATGCAAAGGTATGTGGATCGTTTGCTGAAACTTAATGTGAACTTTCCCGAGGAGTTAGCAATAGATATCATTTCGCACTCCTTACGATCGTGTTATGATCAATTCCGCATGAAATACCACATGAACAAGGAAGAAGTCACCCTCAACAAACTTCAAGGACTCCTAAAGACCGCAGAATCAGGTCTTAAAGGTAAGTCGATTGTTACCACTCCTACTCCTACTCCAAATTCCGCACCTGTCCTGGCAATAGGGAAAGGTAGAGGGAAAAAGAGGAAGAACCCTTCGAAGGGTACCAAGGGTAAGACCCTTGATGGATCCTCTACAAGCGGAACCAAGAAAGGTTTTGTCACTCCTTCTTCTGACCCAAAAGTGGTTGAATGCTTCTATTGCCATGAAAAGTCGCACTGGAAGCGAAACTGCCCAAAGTACTAGCAAGATCTCAAGGATGGGAAAGTAAAACACAACCATGCAGGTATTTACATTATATTATCTAATAACTCACCCTATTCTAACTCTTGGATCCTTGATACCGGCTGTGGTATTCATATTTGTACTGATTTGCAGGGACTAAGAAGAAGTGAGAATGTGGAGCATGGGAAGATAAACTTGATCATGGGAAATAGGAAAGTTACACCTGTCACCAAGATTGGAGTTTATTCTTTATTGCTAAGTAGTGGGTTTACTTTAGATTTGAATAAATGTTGTTACTCGCCTGAAATGGCAAGAAATATTATTTCCTTTCATGCTTTGTACAAACAAGGGTTTACCTTTTCTTTTGATAATGAAATTGGTGGAATAAATGCTTTCTTTAATAATGTGTTTTATTTTAAAGCATTACCTTCTGATGGTGTGTATGAAGCTGTGTCTGTTGTAGATAACTTAGGAAATAATGTGTTGTGTATTGATTCTACTAATGATAATAACTTGGATAAAGCATCATTATGGCATTGTCGTCTTGGACATGTAAGCAAGAAACGCATAAGCCAACTCCAAAAGGATGGAGTCTTGGAGTCATTTGACCTAAACTCAGATAATAGTTGTGAATCATGCTTACTAGGAAAAATGACAAAGTCAACCTTCACAGGTTCTTGTGCTAGGGGTGAAGGTTTGTTGGATCTAGTACACACAGATGTGTGTGGACCCTTCAAAACTGCCACAAGGGATGCTAATCGTTATTATGTGACTTTTACAGATGATTATAGTAGATATGGATATGTCTACTTAATCAAGCATAAGTCAGAGACCTTCGATAGGTTTAAAGATTTTAAACAGGAAGTAGAGAATCAATTGGGCAGGAACATTAAGATGCTTTGATCCGATCATGGTGGTGAGTATCTTAGTACAGAGTTCCTCAACTATCTTAAGGAATGTGGGGTTGTCTCACAATTGACACCTCCCAGGACACTATGGTTGAATGGTGTAGCTGAGAGGCGTAATCGAACCTTGTTAGACATGGTTCGTTCCATGATGAGTCGAGTTCGCTACCAATCTCATTCTGGGGGTATGCCTTAGAGACTGCCGCCCATATCCTTAATTTGGTCCCTACAAAGAAGGTTGCCAAAACACCTCACGAGATGTGGACTGGAAAAGTTCCTAATCTAGCCCACATCAAGATTTGGGGTTGCGAAGCTTTCGTGAGACGCGAGACTCACGATAAGCTCGAACCTCGAAGTGAGAGGTGTATTTTCATCGGCTACCCACAGAAATACTTTGGTTACCTATTCTACAGACCTAGTGAGAATATGGTCTTTGTAGCAAGGAGGGGTGTCTTTCGAGAGAGAGAGAGAGAGAGAGAGAGAGAGAGAGAGAGAGAGAGAGTTCATAAGCCAAGGAAACATTACCCTAAACTGTTTTGGTGTTATTAAACTTGTTTTAGATGGTGTAATGATTGTTCTAATCCATTTACAATGGCTAATATCAAAATTATATGATTATATGTGTTCATATGTTCTTGAAATTTTGATATGATTATTCATGTTCTTATGAGTGCTTGATAGATCATAGGAATTACTTGTTTAATGCTGAATTCATGATCTTTATGTGTTTTAATGGAGTCCATAACTTGTCCTCAAGTTATGGATAACCAAAAGTCTCTTTGTATTAAAGTCATTAAAAGAACACATAAGTTACAAAAATGAAGAGTCTTCATTTTAATAACTCATAAGTTATGAATTGAAAGGTTTTGTAATGTTACAAAACTTGCCCTCAAGTTTTGGAACATGTAAAGTCATCTAGTAAACTTTAGTTCCAACCCCTAGAATTTTAAAAGTTAAAATTCAACCCTTATACTTTATAATATTATAAGTTAATAATATATATATATATATATATATATATATATATATGTATAAGATCAAAGTCGTTTTACCGTTAGTAGGCCTCATTCACGAAGTCGGTCTATAAGGGCGTTATAAGGTTGTTGCCTATAAAATGGCAGCTTAATGTGTGTCCACTCTCACCCACCACTTCCTTGACTGGTGGAGGGTCGTTAGCCGAACGGGTAGGACAATGACTTAAAATTCTCATTAAAAGTATAATGATTATTATAAAGTAACTAAATGTTTTTATAAATTCTCAATCTTAGTTACTTTAGGAAAATGTGAATAAGGTGTTAACCCATGAAATTACACTTTGCACTTTGATTAAGTCGTTAGTGGAGCGTGTGTGGTTAACCGGCACACTAACTTGGACTTAACAAGGTAGGAAAAGGGTGACTTAAGGTTTTTCATAGGTCGGTGGAGCGCGTGTGGTTAACCGGCACATCGATTAAGTGAAAAAACATTAAGGGTACCAAGTAATTTGCATGGTTACTTCACACCTTGTTTTGTGATCCTCGGTATCCCAGTCACAAAACTTGAAGGGCGCACTCGAGATTGAAACATGCCATTGAAAAAGTTCAATGAATCTCAAAAGAATCTAGGAGTTTCTAAAACCAAATAAAACCTAATAATTTATATATTTCGTTTTTCATGGTGGAAATTGGTGAATCGTCATTCACCTACCTTTCAAATATGTTTTAGCTTAGATTACGGCATCCCTCTTCTAAGTTATAATATATTGTGATTGGATCCTAGCCTTAATATTACATTTGGGTGTTTTATTAAGGACTATCTTTATATCTAAACTAAACTTGTCTTTTCCTTCTTTTTCAGATGTCTTCCAAAAATGCTGCTTCTGGATCAAACCCTACCGGCTCCTTCTCTCTCATGAACCTTTGTGGGAGAGTCATCTTTGATGGAGCCAACTTTACATATTGGATCAGGAACATCAGGATGGTCACTCGGTATGAGAACAAAGAATATGTTCTCGACAAGGAGCTTAAGGTGCTCGAGCCAACTGCTACTCCTGAGGAGCTTGCTGAATATGAGGCACATGAAAGAGATGCTACCTTTCAAATATGTTTTAGCTTAGATTACGGCATCCCTCTTCTAAGTTATAATATATTGTGATTGGATCCTAGCCTTAATATTACATTTGGGTGTTTTATTAAGGACTATCTTTATATCTACACTAAACTTGTCTTTTCCTTCTTTTTCAGATGTCTTCCAAAAATGCTGCTTCTGGATCAAACCCTACCGGCTCCTTCTCTCTCATGAACCTTTATGGGAGAGTCATCTTTAATGGATCCAACTTTACATATTGGATCAGGAACATCAGGATGGTCACTCGGTATGAGAACAAAGAATATGTTCTCGACAAGGAGCTTAAGGTGCCCGAGCCAACTGCTACTCCTGAGGAGCTTGCTGAATATGAGGCACATGAAAGAGATGCTACCAAAGTGGCGTGCATCATGATGGCCACTATGACGGTCGAGCTCCAAAAGTCCTATGAGGACTACTATCCTTTTGAGATGCACCAGGATTTGATGGACCGCTACCATCAGAGTGCTCGTCAAGAGCGATATGAAATCATCTCCTCCATGATAACAACCAGGATGAAGGATGGTGAACCCATCACGGGCCACATGCAGAAAATGCAAAGGTATGTGGACCGTTTGCTGAAACTTAATGTGAACTTCCTCGAGGAGTTGGCAATAGATATCATTTTGCATTCCTTACCTTCGTGTTATGATCAATTCCGCATGACATACCACATGAACAAGGAAGAAGTCACCCTCAACAAACTTCAAGGACTCCTAAACACCGCAGAATCAGGTCTTAAAGGTAAGTCGGTTGTTACCACTCCTACTCCTACTCCAAACTCTGCACATGTCCTGGTAATCGGGAAAGGTAGAGGGAAAAAGAAGAAGAACCCTTCGAAGGGTACCAAGGGTAAGACCCTTGATGGCTCCTCTACAAGCGGAACCAAGAAAGGTTTCGTCACTCCTTCTTCTGACCCAAAAGAGGTTGAATGCTTCTATTGCCATGAAAAGGCGCACTGGAAGCGGAACTGCCCAAAGTACCAGCAAGATTTGAAGGATGGGAAAGTAAAACCCAAGCATGCAAGTATTTACACTATATTATCTAATAACTCACCCTATTCTAGCTCTTGGGTCCTTGATACCGGCTGTGGTATTCATATTTGTTCTGATTTGCAGGGACTAAGAAGAAGTGAGAATGTGGAGCATGAAAAGATAAACTTGATCATGGGGAATAGGAAAGCTTCACCTGTCACCAAGATTGGAGTTTATACTTTGTTGCTAAGTAGTGGGTTTACTTTAGATTTGAATAAATGTTGTTATTCGCCTGAAATGGCAAGAAATATTATTTCCTTTCATGTTGTGTACAAACAAGGGTTTACCTTTTCTTTTGATAATGAAATTGGTAGAATAAATGCTTTCTTTAATAATGTGTTGTATTTTAAAGCATTACCTTGTGATGGTGTGTATGAAGCTGTGTCTGTTGTAGATAACTTAGGAAATAATGTGTTGTGTATTGATTCTACTAATGATAATAACTTGGATAAAGCATCATTATGGCATTGTCGTCTTGGACATGTAAGCAAGAAACGCATAGGCCAACTCCAAAAGGATAGAGTCTTGGAGTCATTTGACCTAAAGTTAGATGATAGTTGTGAATCATGCTTACTTGGAAAAATGACAAAGTCACCCTTCACAGGTTCTTGTGCTAGGGGTGAAAGTTTGTTGGATCTGGTACACAAAGATGTGTGTGGACCCTTCGAAACTGCCACAGGGGATGCTAACCGTTATTATGTGACTTTTTACAGATGATTATAGTAGATATGGATATGTCTACTTAGTCAAGCATAAGTCAGAGACTTTCGATAGGTTTAAAGAGTTTAAACAGGAAGTAGAGAATCAATTGGGCAGGAACATTAAGATGCTTCGATCCGATCGTGGTGGTGAGTTTCTTAGTACAGAGTTCCTCGACTATCTTAAGGAATGTGGGGTTGTCTCATAATTGACACCTCCCAGGACACCACAGTTGAATGGTGTAGATGAGAGGCGTAATCGAACCTTGTTAGACATGGTTCATTCCATGATGAGTCGAGCTTCGCTACCAATCTCATTCTGGGGGTATGCCTTAGAGACTGACGCCCATATCCTTAATCTGGTCCCTACAAAGAAGGTTGCCAAAACACCTCACGAGATGTGGACTGCAAAAGTTCCTAATCTAGCCCACATCAAGATTTGGGGTTGCGAAGCTTTCGTGAGACGCGAGACTCACGATAAGCTCGAACCTCGAAGTGAAAGGTGTATTTTCATCGGCTACCCACAAAAATCCTTTGGTTACCTCTTCTACAGACCTAGTGAGAATGTGGTCTTTGTAGCAAGGAGGGGTGTCTTTTGAGTGAGAGAGTTTATAAGCCAAGGAAACAGTGGGAGGCAAATTGACCTTGAAGAAATTCAAGAGTCAAGTGGTGAAGGAACCTCAAACCCTAGTAGTCAACTTGAGGAGGAAACTCCTGTTGATCCATTTGACGAGTCTGTACCTCTGAGGCGTTCCACAAGGGTTAGGAATGCACCCGAGCACTACTATGGTTTCCATATTACTGCGGAAGGTGAGATACTGGTAAGTCTGGATGAACCTAACAGTTATGCGGAAGAGGCAATGGACAGCGAGATACAGTCCATGTATGACAATCAAGTTTGGAACTTGGTTGACAATGTACCAGGTCGTAAGACAGTTTGGTGCAAATGGATCTTCAAGAAGAAGACCGACATGGATGGTAATGTACACACTTATAAGGCACGACTGGTTGCAAAGGGCTTTTCTCAAACTCCAGGAGTTGATTATGATGAGACCTTTTCACCAGTAGCCAAGATTAAGTCTATTAGGGTATTGTTAGCCATTGCTGCATTTCATGACTATGAAATATGGCAAATGGATGTCAAAATCGCTTTCCTTAATGGAAAGTTGGTTGAGGATGTTTACATGTGTCAGCCAGAGGGTTTTGTCAGTACAGAGTACCCTAATAGAGTGTGTAAGCTTTAGAAATCCATCTATGGATTGAAACAAGCACCTCGCAGATGGAATCTTTGTTTCGATGAGAAAGTCAAAGAGTTTGGCTTTTCGAGGAGTGAAGATGAATCTTGTGTATATGTCAAGGATAGTGGGAGTATAGTTAGCTTTTTGGTACTGTATGTGGATGACATACTACTCATAGGAAATGACATCCCAACTCTGCAGGAAGTTAAGTCCTGGCTTGGGAAGTGTTTCGCTATGAAAGACCTAGGAGAAGCTGTCTATATTCTAGGGATAAGGATTCTGAGAGACCGGAGTAAAAGACTAATTGGACTTGGTCAGAGTACCTACTTGAATAAGGTGCTGAAGAGGTTCAGCATGCAGGATTCCAAAAAGGGAGAGTTACCTATCCAGTGTAACGCCATATTGAGTAAGACTTAGAGCCCGAGTACTGAGGCTGAGATAGCAGAAATGAGTCGAGTACCTTATGCTTTTGCTGTAGGATCAATCATGTATGCTATGACTTGTACTCGTCCTGATGTGGCCTTTGCCTTGTGCATGGTCAGCAGATATCAGGGGAACCCTAGCAATACTCACTGGACTGCGGTAAAGAACATTCTCAAGCACCTGCGGAGGACTAATGACTGGGTCCTTACCCTTGGTGGGAGTGATGAATTGAGAGTTGTAGGGTATAGTGATGCTAGCTTCCAGACTGATAGGTATAATTTCCGCTCTCATTCGGGCTGGGTCTTTACCTTAAACGGAGGAGAAATTACTTGGAAAAGTTACAAGCAGGAGACAGTGGCTGATTCAACTTGCGAATCAGAGTATATAGCGACAAGCGAGGCAGAAAAGGAGGCAATATGGCTGAAGAAATTCATTGGAGACCTTGGAGTAGTACCAGCTATAAAGGAGCCTATGGAAATTTTCTGTGATAGTGAAAGTGCAGTTGCCTTAGCCAAGGAACCAAGGGATCACGGGAGATCCAGACACATTGACAGAAAATACCATTTCATCAGACATCGAATAGAATAAGGACTCCTCGTGGCAAAGAGGGTATCATCGGATAAGAACCCATCAGATCCCCTCACGAAGGGACTGAGTAGGGCTAAGCATCTCCAGCACGCAAGGAGCATAGAGCTGAAGGATGATATTAGTTTTAGTAGTTAGATAACTTTGAAATTTGTAAAGTGTAATTGACATTTGATGATGAATAAAAGTTGTGTTTATTTATGAGTAAAGTGTTGCTATCTTTTGTCAATTGTTTACTATTATTTCTTTTGCATGTTTTGACTTCCAGAATATTTATGTTGTGTTTTACATAATATTCAAATTATCCACAGTCGGTCATATGTTGGAAGTAGATATGAATTAAGACTGTCATGAGTTGGTTGTAGAGGTCTAAGATGTTGGACATGGCCTCAAAACTCATGAGTGCTCATAAGTTCTGAGTATTGGATTCAACCCACGCTCGCTGGTATCACTTCATGGAATTTATCTCGAGTGATCGCGATACGGTAATATCATATAAGTCTTCAAACCTAGAGATATGACTTGTTGCCTATGAGTTGGTTATGCATTGATCATACGAAAACGCATTCGTAACTCGATGTTATAAAACGTGCTTTTGTGTGTGATTCAACAAGTAGTAGAACAAGCATATGACTCGAAGTTTATCTGTGCCTTCTTGGATTAGAAGCGATATCTGGGCCCCTCGATGATTTTGTTTTGACCTATGTACCGGGCCCAGTCAGAACTAAATTGATGTGTTCAATTAAGTTCTATGTCAAACAAATCGGAAATCGAGAAACAAACTGCTAGACAAAAAGTAAGACATTGTTCCATGTATTTGTCCGGCTGATATATAGAACAGAGGATTATATGATCACTTATCTTAAATGACGTATCATCATCTTCTCAGTTCCGAGAGACCTTGAAAAGAGCTACGATTGCTGATCGGTTCCTGAAGTCATACTTGCAGTTATAGTTATTAGACTTATCCAAGTGGGAGACTGTTGGATAAGGTGTCTAAGTCCATAACTATTTCTGGTATGTACTTGACCCGACTTGGCATGGTCCATTTGGGTTGCATGGCATCATGCTTTTGGATAGACTAAATGAGAGAAATAACACTTGTGGTTTATTAATATATTATAAGTTCTAATATATTAATAATATTATTTAATTAGTATTGATCAAGAATTAATCTAGAATTAATTAAGTGATCAAAAAGGAGACTAATTAAATATATGGGTTGATTATGTAAATAATCCATAACTTGTATAGTGGGCTAGATGCTCCATGGATTATCAAGTTCGGCTAAGGTCCATATGATGCTCCATGGATGCTCCATGGGAGTTACAAGCCTATGAGTCATGGAAATGAAGAGCCATGTTACATTAAGGTTTACATGGTGTAACCCTAAGTGTAACACACTATATAAAGAATATGACATCCACCAAAATCGGCTACAAGAAGTGAGACAAGAGGGCAAGGCCGATTTCAAGTGTTAGACAATTCTCTCAAAGTTTATTCTAAGAGCATTTGGTGTTGTGTGAAACATCTGAGGCATCACACTTGGGGTGCTAGGCTCTCAAGGTTTTCAAGGAATCAAATCAACTACAAGGTATGTAATTATAGCCATCTTTTATATTTAAAGTTCCCCATGTATGCTAGATAGGATTATGAACCTTGGAAAAAGTATTTTGCATGTATTTTAGACAAATATAGATCCAAGGTTTTTCTAGGGTTTCATGTACACTTAGGAGTGTTAGAATGCTCAAAACCCATCAATTTTGTCCTTTGTTTCAAGATTAATCAATGTTACAAATTTTTTTATAGTAGATTTGATGATGCTACTAGTGTTGGAGTGATCATTTGCTTATATATAGATGACATGCTGATTTTGGTACTGACCAAAATCAAGTGGATGAAACAAAGAAATTGTTATCATCAAATTTTCCATGAAAGATTTGGGAGAGGCTGATATAATTCTTGGAATAAGAATTAAAAGGATGAAGTAAAGCTTGGTAATGACTTAAAGTCATTATATTGAGAAAATTCTCAAGAGTTTTAATTTTACCGATTGTTCTCCTGTGAGCACTCCTATGGATCCAAGTGTGAAATTGATGGACAACACAGGAACTCCTATTTCACAATTGGAATACTCTAAGGCCATTGGTAGTTTTATGTATGCAATGACAAGTATCAGGCCTGATATTGCTTTTGTTGTAGGAAAATTAAGCGTGTACACTAAAAATCCTAATGCTCAACATTGGCAAGCAGTGATAAAAGTGTTTAAGTATCTCAATGGAACCATGCATTATGGCATGAGTTACTTGGGATATCCTTTGGTTTTGGAAGGACATTCGAATGCAAGTTAGACAACCAACCTGGAGGATCATTCCTCAACGACTGGTTGGGTATTTTTGCTTGGGGGAGGTGTCATTTCCTGGGATTCCAATAAGCAAACTTGCATTACAAACTCAACAATGGAATCTGAGTTTGTTGTGTTACATTCTGCTGGTAAAGAAGCTAAATGGTTAAGGAACTTAGTCTATGAGATTCCTTTGTGGTCTAAGCCGATAACACCTATTTCTATCCATTGTGATAACCCTGCCGCTTTGGGTAAGGCCTATACTCAAGTGTGTAATGACAAGTGTTGTGACAACCCGAAATTTCTATTCTGTACAACCATTCAATTCAATAGGAGTCAGAACAGTTTCTGCTAACTTTCAAGCTTTTTGGAATAAGTTTGAGTGTTTGTAAGTTAGTACTTCAGGAGATATCAGGAGAGAGGATGCCCTAGGGTTTATTGTGCAACAATATTATTCCAAAACTACAAGAGTTTGGAGTTTACGGCCTAAACAAAGGTGTTTACGGCCGTAAACCCTAAAAGGGGGTATAAATATGACACTTAGTCATATTTTACCACTTTTCACATTTTCAAGATCCAAATCTCAATTCTCTCTCAAGTATAATCCAACAATTCTTCAAGAGCTTCAACTTGTAAGTGTTTCTAGCCCTAAAAAGTTGATATATTACTTAATCTAGTGATCTTACACACTTCCATCCGTGAAATCATTCCAAAAGTGTAGATCTTCAAGTTTCACCAAGAACACACACTAGTGTTCTTGGACTTTTAGCACCTTTTCAAGCTTCTATCTAGTAAGTACTTCTATCCTAGAGTATTATAAAGCTTGTTACACTTCTAAACATCAAGAAAACACCCAAGAAACCAAGGATCAAAGGTGTTTACGGTCCAAGATGTTCTTGGACCGTAAACCCTAAAAAGGGTGCCAAAGTGTGCCCTAGTCCCTTCTAAGCCTTGGAAAATAGCCTAGACCCCTTCCTTATTGTGCTTAGGACTCAAAACAATCAAAAGACCATAAATCATTTGGGTTTACGGTCGTAAACCCAAAGACAAATGATCCAAGGACCGTAAACTCCCTAAAGGAGTGAAATGGTGCCCTAATCTCTTCCTAAGGCTTAATCATGAAGTAGGAATGCTTCTAGTGATCTTTAAGGCTTCAAAACACAAAATGGTCAAAGAAACATGAGTTTACGGCCGTAAACTCATGGGTTTACGACCGTAAACTCAATGAGTTATGGTCACAAAACCGTAAACTCCAATAAAGGGTCCCCTTGAACCCTAAACTCAATAGCAATGTCCTACAACACTTAGATGCAATCCTTAGGACTTATAGCACTTAAATAAGGTGTTTTACATGTCCTAGAGTGTCTTAACTGTGTTAATTAGTTGTTTAAAGACTAATTGGATACATATATGTGTTGTTATATGTTAACTAGGATCCTTGTGTGTGTACAAGTCTTCACTTGACACCTAGCATCCTATACATTCCGTTCATCCAAACCACTCACTACAGGTGAGTTCATACCCCTTAATTAACCTTTTAAATGATTTTAAATACTTTTATGGGGGGGGGGGAATACAAGTTGAACTATTATAGTTATTATATCAATCGCATGTGATTAATAACTACCAAACAAGTGGATTTCTTACTTTTCAAACTGTGTTATCAAACTGTTTTACTTCAAACTGTTTTACAAACTCCTTTACATATCAAATACTTTTATTAAAATCTTTTAACTTATATTCTGTGTATCTATATAGATATAGTTATATAGGTAGGATTGAAAGGACTTAGAACTGATAGCTCACCTTACTTCCTGTTCCTTGTTTGGTTGTGGACTTAGGGTACTCGGGTTATTTGTCCGAAGGTCGTTTGAATCCTAGTTATATATTATGTATATGTATATAGATATAAAAGGTTACTTCTTTCATTCAGTTCAATACCTTTGGGTAGCAAAGGTATACAAAAATGTTCATATACACAAACAACATTACTAGTAAACTATAATAGGTATAGTTTAGGAAGATACTATTACTAGAACAATGAAACATACAATGAGTCAGTTCATTCATGAGTAATACATAGTGATGAGAAACAAACATAACACATAGTGATGAGAAACAAACATAACACATAGTGATGAGAAACAAACATAATACATAGTGATGAGAAACAAACATAATACATAGTGATGAGAAACAAACATAACACATAGTGATGAGAAACAAACATAATACATAGTGATGAGAAACAAACATACAGGCTAGACAGAGAAAGAACACACAATACAGCTAGCACATACATTACATATACATTACTTCAGGTATGTGAGCCACTTAACGGGGGCATGGCACTACCTGTCATGACCCGTTTTGTATCCAGAATCTCCTTAAGTGGGGAACGTATGAGTTTGTGTATAGATCTATACTGGATTGACTATCCTACACCTTGCTGCTCGCTACAATGGGACTTGCAAGTCTACGGGTGCCAAACGTCATTTCTTACGACGTCTTACATCGTCGTTTTTCTAGAGTCAGTAGCAGGATACAGGCCGATCACATGGTACTTTAAATAACAATTGGTTTAAAGTAATTAGTACAACAGTAGTTACTTAATACAACACTACAGTACTATTTCATTTTCCCTTTACATTTACTTTGTGATATTCACACAATAAACAATAATGTAAAAACTATATTTTTGGTTAATGATAGTCAGATTTGGGAAAATACACACTCTTACAGGAGACACACACAGATACTAGATGTCTTGGTAGAAGGCTACTTTTAGTAGGAAACATAGGTTTTCTAGGAGAGTTCAAACAATAACAAACTTTACAAAACTTATACATTACAGACTTACAAACACTTTCATACAAATACAGACATTAATATACTTATGATCTCACCAGCTTTAAAGCTGATAAACTCTTTCAAAATAACTTGTATTCTCAGGTCGCCAGTAGACAGGTACCGGAGCCAGGTTTTTGAGAAGATGGAGCTCGTTCAAGACTCATCTTTTATTTTGATTCATATTTTTGGTGTCTATATAACTTGACAGAACACACTTGTATTAAATTATATTATTAATGCAATGGATGATGTTGTTGCTTGTTTACTACTTTGCATTGTTGTGATACTGTACATGACGTCCTCCACCCCCAAACGTTTCCGCCGTTCCGGTTTTGGGGTGTGACAAGTGTCGACGCTAAAGTGTCTGACACAGTATGGTTACAGAACTAATCATGAATGGTGTAATTTCGATTGAGTTTGTGAAATTGCAACATAATTTGGCAGATCGTTTGACTAAGGGTTTGTCAAGAGACTTAGTGCACAGTATGTAATTGGGATGGGATTAAAGTCCATCTAAATTTCCCTTCTAATATGACATTAGGAGCTGAATTCAATGTGGAAAGCTCACACTTATAGATTAAAACACAGGAAGTATACATCCCAAGTAATGTGTTCGGTTCTATAGTTGACCAAGTTGAAGTTTAACTTCTTAATAATTGCTTTGATTAAATGTATGTGCATATACATGGAAAGGAGTTACCTACATGATTGTGAAGTGTAGCCTCATTTCAAGAGGTTGTGGACTTGGCCTTGATACAATCATGAGAGGATTAGGACACACGACTTAATAATAGTGTCAAGTTGTATTTTGCTAGAAATTTTAATAAACTAGTATGTATTTTTACTTTCTGGTATTCAAATGGGTTGATGGGTTCAATTCGTAGAACACCCTGATTCTCGAGTATTTGTAAGAGTATGATACTAAGTGGAAATTCAATCGTTACGACATTTTCATTTATGTACTGGTTTGGTTTTGTTTTGATAATGTCATGTTAGTTCAAGGGTTACACTAAAATAGGGATGAGCATACGACCCGTGGGACCGGACCGGAAAAAAATCGGGACCGGACCCGGACCGAACCAGATTATCATATTAATGGGCCGGTTTTCGGGTTTGGTTTTTATCAATAATCGGGTTTCGGGTTTGGACCGGACCGTACCCGAATTAAAGGATTTAACCCGGACCGGACCGGAAAACCAAAAGTTATTTTCTTTTTTTTTTTATCGACAAACAGTAAGCAAAAATTACCAAAATAAAAAAAATGTTGTCCGATTGAATTGATTCGGTCTCTCCTGTGGATCACATTATATTGTCAATTTTTTTTGGTTTCGGCTTCTTCTCTTGATCGCATTATGGTTTGATTTTTTTCTTAAAAAACCAAAAGTTATTTCCTAGTACAAATTTTTTTAATAAAAATAGTGCAGTTCTAAAAAAAATAATGCAGTATTTTTTAATAAAAATAATGTTGTTAAGTGCAATTTTTTTTTATAAAAATAGTGCAGTTTTGTTTTATAAAAATATGGCAGTTTTTTTTTTTATAAAAATAGTGATGTTAAGTGCAGATTTTTTTACGTAAAAATAGTGCAGTTTTTTTATAAAAATAGTGTAGTTTTTTAATAACGTTTGTATTTGTTTGCATACACATCATTTGCACGTGTTCTAATTAGAGTCCCGCAGTGTACCGTTATATTCATCTTCTTTTATGTATTTTTTCAGTCGAATTGTACAAACAACAAAGAAGATACGAATGATGGATGTTACGTAATAAGTTTATAATTTGAAATAGTATGCTAGAGAGTAACATGACAAACAAAACCTGAAACCGTAAACAACAAACATACGAAACCCAGTTTGGTATCAAGAACAAGATTAGACCGAAACCGAAAACAACACTACAAAAGTCTAATTCGGTCCAAAACCCGAAACCCGGTTTAGTATCCGGAACCGGACCGGACCGAACCCGGACCCGCTACACCTAAAAACGGTCCGGTTTTCGGGTAAGGTAATTCACGATTTTCGGTCTTCGGGTTTTCGGTCTTCGGGTTTTCGGTCTTCGGGCCGGGTTCGGCCCGTTGCTCATCCCTACACTAAAATGGGGGAGGATTGTTGGTGATTTTAGTGTCACCAGGACATTTTGTGTAATCGGAAGGGGGTTCGTAATTTGTACTCTAATATATGTTTGGTGAATGTGGAGTGCATGCATATATAAGATCGAATTATAAGCCGATATGACAGAAAGGCGGGGTCAAGGTGGCAACGCCCCAAAAGGTCTTCAGAAATCTGAATTAGTTTATTTATAGAAAATCTAAATTCTAGTGGGTAACTATGGTAAAAATGACAAATCTCGTCAATTTTGGTAATCAATGATGATGCAATTAATTTCGAAATTTACATAACTAATTTAGAAGATTTAATAAACCTCGTCAATTTTGGTAAATATTAATTATGCCATGAATTTCGAAATCTGTATAACTAATTTAAAAGATTTACCCTAATCTATCAAGTATAAATACGACTCATCTTTTGAGCCAGATATAGAACCTTTTAGCTCTCGTTTTCTTCATACGAACTCAGAATTCTCTACCAATTTGGCTTACGTTTTCTGTACCTAGATTCGTAAGTGTCCCCTTGGGATTATCCTAAGCTGGATTTCTTGTAATCCGGACATATTGTAGAAATATCAGTTCGGAAAATGTTTACACGATCCAAAGGGTATCCAGATCTCCACTATAAACCCTACCCTATTTTCTAACATCTTTCCCGTTATTTTCTTTTTTCTTTGCTAGAACTTTGTGTTAACACATAATGACAGAATCTCATTCCCTTGAAGGACATTCGATTTCATTCTCATGAGTATCCCATTTTCCTTTCATTACATTCTCTCTCTAATTTCCTAATTTGCCCTTCTATCCCTGTCAAAGTCGGAAGCGTATTAAATTGCTCTAAAAATAAGAAACATAATCTTCCATTAAGGCAATGTTTGGTATATGAACCAGATCAGAACTAGACTAGATTGAAATAACTTGACTTACTTGGGAAGTGTTTGGTATCACTAGGCCAAAGCAATACAAGATGTTTAAATTACTAAATTATCCTTCAACATTACGTAGATTTTTTCTAATATCTTTAATAATATAACAATTACAAATTAGACATGTAATGTGATTATTTTATAATTATATACAATAAATTTAACCGAGACCCATTTATGCTAACAGATTTCGTTTTGGAGGTACACCGATCTGATTCAAACCAGTTTTGCTAGGAAAATGGAAGGGTTTGGGTCACTGAGGTTTCAATGATGGTGAAAGAGAGGGGATAGAAAGGTCTTTTTGTCATTGTGCATTCTGTCCTACTGAAATCAGGTAAAATAGTCCCAATGACTTGGTGAAAGACTCCTATCCACGCCTAACGTTATATAGGATGTTGTTTTGTCCCGAGTATGTTACGCTACCTAATCGAACTCCAGAAATAGATTCCATCCAAATCGCAAATAATCAACCACCATATCATCGACATGACTTATCGTTTTCTATAAAAGCATAAGGCTTCATTCGATTTTTCTGCCACTGATTATCTCAACTGTAGCTTTTCTTTGAAGCTGAAGTATACTTATCAACGAACGAATTTCAAGGTTAGACCTGCAATTTTATTTCTTGAAATTCTGTATGCGTTCTTGTTAGTGTGTTTTATGAAACGGGGATTACAATCTTCTCTCTTGGGTTGAAATTGTTTGTCATTTATGTAATTGTATCCTTTTGCAAATCTCGTAACTTTTTTTGCAAGGTGATTTGTGTATGAATGATATTCTGTTTTTCTTTTTTTGTTTGAATAACAGAATAAAGATATCAATTGCTTTTGTCATTCTTGATAATATCGACTTCTTGGTGTATCTCTAATTGAAGGTCACCATGATCAATTTGAAACCCTAAATTAGCAATCGGCTGCCATTGTTGATGAGCGTCTTTTCAGATAGCAGGAAAATACGAACCAAACGCCTCTACAAAAATGGATGTTGAGTTGCCAGTTGATAAGTTAATGTTAGAGCCCATTGAGCAAAATGCTTCATCACATTCCAACACAAAGTAAGTCTTGCACAATCATCATGTTTAGTGATTACTTTCTAAAGATAATACACAATGCATAATTACTTTTTCACCCCTCTTACATTCTCATAGGGGAAAAATCCATGTAGTTTTGGTATCCACAGGAAGCTTCAATCCTCCTACATTCATGCATTTACGCCTTTTTGGTATGTAGTTACTTTCTCATTTTATGTTTTTGGGTTTACACAAATTGTCAATTTTTTATTTTTTATTTTTTCATGCTTAGAATTGGCAAGAGATGCACTTAACTCAAAAGGATTTAATGTGGTTGGAGGTTATATGTCGCCAGTAAACGATGCATACAATAAAAAGGTACATGAAGAAAAAGAAACTTTATTATTATTTTTTTTTACCAAAATCAAAATTCTTTAGCATTATGCATAAAAAGTAAAAACTATAGACTTTATTATTTTTATAATCTTTGCATAGGGTCTCATACCATCTGAACACCGTATTACAATGTGCCAATTAGCTTGCAAAAGTTCTGATTTTGTAATGGTGGATGCATGGGAGGTTAGTGGATTTCAAAAGTATAACACATTTCTTTTTATTAAATATATATTAAATGTTTTGATTATTGTTTCTTGAAAATGGACTTGTTTGTTTTCATAAATCCCCCCCTGCTTATGTTTTCTTTATTTATTGATGCAGAATTATTTATCTGTTTTAGGCAAAACAAACTTCATTTCAACGCTCATTGACTGTGTTGTCAAGAATCAGAAGCTTCTTTTCTGATAATGGACTCATACCTAATGGTACAAAGTGCACCCTGTTATGACCAAATTACCCTTTTGGAGAAATGTTGGGATTCAAGATGCTCTAATTTTTTTGTGTTCTGAATTGAAGGATCTTTGAAAGTGATGCTTGTTTGTGGCTCTGATCTGCTAGAATCATTTGGCATTCCTGGAGCTTGGATACCTGACCAGGTAAATAAGTAAATTATTATTTTTGTGTAATTTTTCATCAGTAAATCTATAAATCTTAACATGAGTTTATGATTTGTTTTTGTTGACATTTTATTTTAGGTGAGGAGTATATGCAGAGATTATGGTGTTGTTTGTATCCGTAGAGAAGGTCAAGACATTGAGAAAATCATCTCACACATAGACATTTTGACAGAATACAGGGTAGGGGCATTTATGTCTTTTCACCAATCTTGTTGCATATTCTTGAGCTTATCCAATTTTTGTAATTTGAATAATGCAGAATAACATCCAAGTGGTTGATGAAATAGTACCAAACCGTATTAGCTCAACTTTAGTAAGGTATTCAAATTCCAATCCAATAAAATTCTACACTTTTGCTTTAATTTTTGGAGTTCAATTTTATTTGTGTGTGATTATAGAGATTGCATTTCACGGGGTTTATCAGTGAAGTATTTGACATCAGATGAAGTTATTGATTACATCAAACGAAACCAGCTCTACACAAACCAACAACAAAATGTGTAGCACATGGTATTATTACCAGGTTACATGGCATTTATTAACTAATTTTTGAATAGAATTATTGTACATGTTAATAATAACTGTTTTTGAATTATTGGCATACACCATATGTTAAATCTTATCTCGAAAACACAATAAGCCTATGTAATTTGACAAAAAGTTAAATTTTGGTAATGAAATTTTGTGTAGCCCTAAGAACCGGTTAATGCGTTTTAAAAAACTTTTCTTTAAAGGGGAAAATAGAAAAAATAAAATATTGGACCAAATCCGAACAAAGGATCCTTTCTGCATTTTTATCTTATTTTTTGAATGGATTACACAAGTGTTTTTATGGTTGGCATTTCTTGCTCAAACATGAAGTTTGATAAAAAAAATGACTAATACTCTTTCAAAAACGAAAAATGACTAATATACCTTTTTATTTTCTTTCATATTATATAATCATATTTTTTAATTATTATTAATCGTTATTTCCATTTGGGTGGGTGACCTTGATAGACCCTTATTGAATCTATCGTACATTCCAACACTCACACTAACAGAAATACTTGATAAGATTAAGATAATTCCCAGCTTTCGAGATGTGGGTATCTTAAAGAAAGAACAAATCTATATCATAAGTTTTAGCTACTTTTCTCTACCTTCTAACTAGATATATATACTACTAGGATTAAGGTGAGACAAAGGAATTTAAACTCATCTGACCACAAAAACTATCCCCACTATCATGGTATTGCAACAAACATAAAATCTTGCACTAATATCAAAAGTACTAAAATGCCCCTTGGGCAATTTTCCAGCAGAACAAACACAAATTATCCATATATCAGTTTTGCCCTCTTGCTATTAACCGCTATGTTCTGAGGCTTGTCAGACCTCTAACTAAAATTAACTTTCATCATTTCCATTTGGGTTTTCTAAATTTTCTCACATTTCATCTCAAATTTCCAAAAGATTTTGGGATTCTTCTTGTATCCAATTTATTATTTTGAATAAAAAAGCACTACATATAATTAGTTGTGGAGTTTTTTTTTTTTTTTTTTTTTTGGTAAAATGAACAATGAATACTTGAAGCTACGAGTTAGTTAAAGTTGTTCCTATTGGAGTGTCAAAAATCAAAATGTCTTGAGAGAAGGTATCAAAATGTCAAAAAATCAAAAAGTAATCAATTATTAATAGTTTTCTGAATTTTGACTTTTGCAACAGCAATAGTGTACTTTTCTTTCAAATTTCCTACACATAAAAACATAAAATAGAAATTAGTTTGTTATAAAAAACATAAAACAAATTATAGTTAAATTAGCAAAAACCTAGACATCCATAATCGAATAATCGATAACCAATTAATCATTAATAATGATTGTCAATTTGTCATACATAAATGAATAATAAAATTAGGAAAAACTTTATTTTTTTGTCTACTTCATATCATTGAGGACCAATTACATTACAAAAATACAATTAAGTAATTATCAAACTTGTGTTTCTTGAATCTTGATTATAAGTTTTTCAATTACATAGCTAAAACTTGAATCAAATACATAGTTACAGAGCACAGAACATAAACATTAATGCTTCGAGTCTTTAAAAAATAATTAAACTTATAGATACTTACGGAATTACAAGAGAATAGAGAAGTTTTGTGATTCTTTGGGACACTTGAAACATGAAAAAGGGAATAAGGTTGAGTGGAGTGGAGCCATTATTTCAAGTTTTTATAATCATTTTATTTTTGTCATACCATTTAAATATTTTTGTGATTTAGGGGTGGTTTGTCCTGCAACATTTGTTTTCTATTTTGATTATTATCTAAAATAATTTAATTTATATAAACTTAAATTTTCATTAAAATCAAAATGACAAGTATATGATAATAAAAGATAAAATACTTGAAATTAAAACATCCTAAACATGAAACATAAAAATAACACCACTTCAGCCCACATGTTGTCGTCATTTTGTGCCTAGCTTGCCAAAACTCAAGATACCGAAAAGGTTTGTTTTTTTTTTGACGGAAAATTTCCAGAGCATTGTTTAACAACATTCCATCATTTTCACAATTTGTCAAATCATGTCTCCTTTTTTTAAACAAAATGTCAAACTATACTACCACTTTGTTTATGTGTTTCCATTTGGTATAGATTTGTTCTTTGCGTCGGTAGGGACCTCGATTAATTTTGTTGCGGAATCATTGGGTGATTTTGTTCCAAAAAGATGTCCCATGTTTGTAGATGCCAACCATCGATTCCTCCTGTACATCGATCCATGCACGAGTAAAAATCACATCTTTTTCAAGCTCCAAGGTGCAATCGAGAGAGAAATTTTGAGAGATGTAAAAGAGTTTTGAATGTAAAATAAAGATTAATATTGAAGGTTTGAGAGTGGTGAAAAATGAAGGTAGTTGGTATTTATTTTGGTTGAAAAATGGTTCAAAATTTGAAATTTCGAGAACAAAAAAACGTCTAGTGTTTTGGAAAGTGTTAAATAAACTGAAATTCCATTGTATTTTCTCTCTCCTCTACAACAACTCACCGAGTTGGCTCATAGAACTCAGCATGCCGAGGTTGTGGTATGTTGTTCATCGAATAGGTGTCAAAGTCATACCCTATGAGGCGTGCAAGTAACTGTTGATAAAGGGCCTAATGAGGCGTTGCTCTTGTGAGTTGTGTAAAAAACAAGATAATTGGTCTTTTCATGTTCCTCCAAAGTGCCTTCAATTTATTTCTTTCCTTTTCCCCCTTCCAAAGGGATTTCCAAAAAAAAAACATTTGTTTTCCTATAATTATGAAACTAGGTTTTGTAGAGAATAGACCCAAACCAATTATGAGGTTATGGGCCATTGCCTAACTTTCCCCCTATAGGGGTTGCCTGTGTGAGGGGATCTGAGTAGTTGAAGTGTGAAAATTCACACATAAGGTCCATAGTTCAAACATTGGCATGCCCAAAATATTGCTACATATTAACAGATATTTAATATATACATGTAACGTACTATTCCGAATCGTTACCCATTTGGGTGTAGGTGATGGGATGTGGATGATTCGGGCATTCAGAGTTAGTTTTAGAGCCAAGGGTATTTTGGTAATTTGTCAGCACGGGCTTTTATGGAAATTAGATGTTTGTTCGGGATATTGTAAGGCAGATACGAGTTTCTTAGAGCATAGAGCTTCTTGTTACCTTTTCATGGATATAAGGATGGTCGGAATCGAAATTGTATCAAGGAAGTTATGGCCTTCGAAAGATGTTAGGGTTAGAGGGAAACCCTAGTACGCGGGGCGTACTTATGCGAAAGGGGTTACGCCATGCGTAATGAGGAGTACGATTAGCGTACTGCGAGATTGGGATCGGGGTGCAAGACCTCGTACGCTGGGCGTACGAGGGTTAGTGTGAAACCGTAATTTCTAGTGATGTACCCTATATAAGCTTTATGTTAGTCCCTTTGGTTCATTTCTAAGCTAGCCCGCATACCCTAAAAACCCTAAATCGACCCTTGTAGCCTCTTGGTGGTGTTCTTAAGCTATTAAAAGGATTTGGTGCTCATTTTTGCCCTTGGGAAGGAAAGAAGAGAAGCTTGAAGTTGTTTTGCTTAGTGGGAAGGCTTTAGATCCAGAATCATCATCTTGTAGGGAAGCTTTTTGAGGTATCAAGTTTGCATCTTGGCTTATGTATGATTAGATCTCTTCATGGATAGTTTATTATGATTTTGGTCTCCTTTTTGGGTTTAAGGACGAGTTAGGTTGTTTTTGGGCTGGTCCTTTCAGATCTAAGTTTGTTTTGGTAGCCTTGAGCATAAAGGTGCAAGATTTATGTGTATTTTGGTGTCATGCTTGCATTAAGTCAACCATTAAGTCCCTTTTAAGCTTAAGATCTTCTTTTAGCCATGTGTGAACGTAAAGTTGGCAACTTTACGTGATAATCTAGCTTAAGGAAGTCAGATCTGTGTTTTGGAGCTTTGTCTTAATGGGTTTAGTGAAAAATCAAGTTTGGGCTGAATAGGGAGAGTACGCTGGGCGTACAAGCAGGTACGCTTAGCGTACAATCCTCCAAGTGAGTATGTTGTGCGTACGTGCTTGTACGCCCCACGTACTCGGTCTGTTTGGGCCTTGTATGTTTGGGCTTCGGTTTGGGCTATCTTATGGGCTTGGTTGCTTAGAAGCTTAGTTGGGCCATCTGAGAATATGTGTTTTGGATTAGGGAAAAGTTAATGGGCTTTAGGGTAAGGCCCAAGTAAGGGTTTGGGCCCAATTTGGAAAATTTAGCCATAAGTGGGCTTTGGATGGTTGTTGGTTTGTGGGCCTTTATGATTGGGAGTTTGGGCCTTAGTTTTGGACCAAACTAGGTGAGTGGTAAAATGGTCTTTTTACCCCATATATGGATTATTGATTTTCGAGTTTGGAACCCAATTGTTAATTGGGTGTTATTTGTTTGATAGTGCGGGGTTTCTAGTGAATCTACAATCAGAGAGTATCTGTGGGTTTCAGCTGTCCGAGATGAGTCTTCTCACTATATCCATGGGTCGAAGGCACCAATGTCGGCCCATTACTTGTTATGTGAAATGTTAGTTGTCTCTGTGATACTTGCATGAACGGCCATGGGGGTAGCCCATGGCACTTGGATATCAGACTATGGGGGATCCAATGGCATTCCAGGTAAAGACCATGGGGGGAGCCCATGACACATGGATATCAGACCATGGGGGAGCCCATGACATTCCAGTTAAAGACCATGGGGGAGCCCATGACACTTGGATATCAAACCATGGGGGGAGCCCATGGCATTCCAGGTAAAGACCATGGGGGTAGCCCATGGCAATTATATGTATGTCGCATGATATTATGTGGTTGTATGTTATGTGGTATCTTGGGGAACTCACTAAGCTTTGTGCTTACGATTTTCAGTTTATGTTTCATGTACTTCGGTTTTCAAATGGAAGAGTTCGGGATGATTGTAGGGTACACACCACATGTTTCCGCATTCTTTGAATTACTCTGATTTAATGATGTTTTGCTAAATCTTGATTACCTTGGTTTTATGGGAAATATATGTATTAACGATTTGTTAATCTAAAAATGAAAATTTTTATGTCATTATTTTTGGGACGTTACAAGTTGGTATCAGAGCCTTGGTTTGAGGGATTCTGACATACTCTCGGGTGTGTCTGGACTCAAACTGAGGATTTGGTAAGTTTTAAAAAATGGAAGAAAATGATTTAAAAAGGGAAAAAACAAGTTTTCTAATACAAGAATGGGTGTGGTGCATGCAATCGACCAAGATCAAGTAGGTTTTTCCTAAATTACCCATACATGTTATCTGATATGATTTGATTTATGAATCTGTAAATCGCATGCTAGTTAGGGTTAAGGATCTGCTCAGTTTTTGCATGATAGAATACTAGGAGAGATGCCTTTTTATGTCTATTATATGAGCTGGTAGACTTGCATGCTAGTGCTGATTAGTCAATGATAGATTGGCCTGATATGTGATGCCTTGTAGCCTTGGAAGTATTCGATGCTATGCTAGAATGGGAATACCTATTGGTATCAGTAATTGCTAAGTGTATGCTTTAAAAAATTGTATATAATTAGGATCTTATAGCCCTAGAATAATTGATTTGGCCTTATTTCCTGTTCCTCGTCTGGTTGTGGTCCTAGGGTAGAGTCTTTTATTCGATAGTGTATTTGATCCTGTTTTGTGTATAATTTACATGCATAAGGCAACCAGCAGTGGGGGTGGAAATTTCTAGCATGAGTTGTGGTGTGGGGGTCGAGTGTCCTATGATCGTTCCATGGATTGGAGTTTTACTGCATGGATGTTGCTTGCTTTGTGCTTTGTGGAACTCTTAGGTGATGGGAGTTAGTTACTAAGTGAATATGATTGTATTCATGAGGCGGGTGGCTGGCATTATGAGGAGTTCTTTAGCAGCTGATGGCAGGCTGAGGTCGGGAACCTAGGAAGGCCTAGGGATTGCTTCAGTGGGTTTTATTGCACTAAGTAGCGAGTGTTTAGTATATGGATTTGAGAAGGTGACTTAGAGGATTCAGGAGGATTCTTGTGGAAAGTATGGATAGGTGTGGAAGGTAGTATTGGGCCCGTACTACTGAAAGTACATGATTCATACTCGAATTGGGGAGAGTCTTGGAAAATCTAGGAAGCCTGTGGGATGAGGATTCTTGGGTATGTTCTAACCTTTCGCTTAATATTTTTCAGCATGGAGTTGAGCGCTCAGAGATGGGGTTCAGGTTCTGGTTCCGGCTCAGGTGTAGCTACTGAGCCGATTAGCGAGCAGATGCGGGAATTCATCTCGTCGAAGATTACCCGCGGTATTTTGGAGCAGACTCCTGTGATCTTTGGTTCAGTTAAGGAGGGGATTCGCTAAGGTTATGGCTATCATTGGAGCTTGCACTATATCATTCCGTGAGCAAGAGATCGGTTTGGAGCACCTAGGGAAGAGGGGGCCAGATCAGGTGTAGGCAGGGAAGGTCATGGGAAGAGACCCAAGACTTCGAATCATCGATTGAGGGGCAGCAGGGTCGGGGTTTAGTGCAGAACGTGTCGGGAACTACACGATGGAGCTTGTCTTTCCAGGGGTATGGGTTGCTACAAGTGTAGCAGGGTTGATCATGTAAGCATGGGATTGTCCTCAGGGATCAAGCCCATTATGTTTTCACTGCGATCAAGTGGGCCACAAGAGGGTCGCCTATCTAATGAGGACTGTAGGAGCAGTGAGTGCACCTACTCCGACTATTTTTCGGATCTCTGATAGTTGTGAGGGTAGGGCAGGAGCCTCAGCAGAGAGGATCCCTAGACTTGCTTCAGGGGCAAAGTTTTGACTGATAAAATTATTTTCTAGGGAACTTTGGGGCTTCGGGACTTGCTTCAGGTGTTAGGGATGATCCCTAGACCTCAGGGGTGTTAGGAGAGTTTGAGAGATGAAAGAGGGTGTAAAAGAGTGAATTTTGTAACCAAAAACCAGAAGGCTTCGCTTTCTATTTATAGGAGGCTACTGACTTCGGATCGCAGGGCGTACCTGCGAGGAACGCAGGGCGTTCCTTCGGACGCAGCGCGTAGGTGCGAGACGCGTGTTGACTTCTTCCGAGCTTCGTACGTATCATCCATGCGAGGTGCTAGGTGGCTGACTCCGGACCAGGTGGCTGCGAACGTGGGGTGTTCCATCGGACACATGGCGTTCCCTTCAGATAAGCTTCTAAATGTGTGCCACAAACTTCAAAAATTCATATGTTTTGTATATGAGCTCCGTTTTTGACGTTATTTATATCCATGCGTAGGTGAGATTATAATCTACAACTTTCGTTTAGACTACGCCGGCTAATTGTGACTTTATTTGTAATATTATTATTTTTAACAGACCGGGACAGGAAAATCCGTTAAAAATTTAATAACTTCTTCATCCGACGTCCGTTTTCGTCTTTCTTTTTACCATTGTACTAATATTGACGAGACCTTAGATTCTCTTTTAGGTTGTGTCGGCTAAAAATCAGTCGATCTTTATTTCGAGTTTCGGGTTGTGTACTGCTATGTCGAATCTTAGAAAAATCATAACTTCCTCATACGAAGTCAGATTTGGACGTTCTTTTTATGAAAATTCTTGGTTTAACGAATACTATGAATTTCATTTAGATCACTAAAGCTAAAAAGTAGTTTATTGAAAACTCACTTTTTACGTCATACGGCGTCGTGTCGGTTCTGTCGCGAAACTTTAACGAGTCATAACTTCTTCGTTATAACTCGGATTTTGATGAGGTTTTCGCCTAAATGTTTCTAACGAGATAATCTACAAATTTCAATAACATCATTTTTAATTATTTCCAACTTTATATTTTCGTTAATTTCAATAGTTGACTTTTGATCGGAATCTCATAAGACTTCCAATATTTTCCGAATGATTCTAAACATAGTTTTACTTCAAGTCTCATAAAACTATCTTGTTAGAACTCAATGCTCAAAATCATATATTATACAATAATATTCATTTACAAACTTACAAAATACGATAATTACACTAGTTAATAACGTGTATGTTACATTGGGTCGGGATTGACTGAGGACCGGGTTAGGGATATTATCCATGAAGAGGTGGTTTCCATTGTCCGGGGGCAGTTACCGGAGTTGTTTGGGTCTATCAAGACCGCCATGATGGAATTCTTTGATGATCGATACGCTGCGTTTTCTGAGACTGCCGTTGTTGCAGCCACTGCGGCCGTCGTTGCAGCAAGGATTGGCGCTGGGAGAGCTTTCCAGTACCATAACTCAGACAATACGAAGCCCTCAATTTTTAATGGGGTTTATGATCCAATAATTGTCATGAGGTGGCTTTCAGATGTTGAGGGATGTTTATTTACTTGTTCCTGCCCAGCTGACTAGAGGGTCAAGTACGCTCTGAACCTTCTCCGGTCTGGAGCGAAGGATTGGTAGAGACTAGTTACTAGTTTGTACTCTCCAAAGCAGAGAGCTGCAGTATCATGGGAGAAGTTCTCTGAGATGTTCCGCTCAAGATATGATCCATTGGTGGAGTGCGATAGGTTGGCCCAGGAGTATTTGGATTTGAGACAAGGGATCGAGTCAGTGACGAAGATCACCAAGATATTTACAAAGAGAGCTATGTTATGTCCTGAGTTTGCTGCTTCTAAGCATGCTCAGATGACCCGATACTTGAGCATACTCAAGACGAACATCCGACAGTTTGTGTCTACTTAGCGCTATGGGATGCTTGCGGAGTTGCAGAAGGCCGATTGGCGGCGGGAGATTGAGTTGGAGCTCTAGTCGAGGGAGCGGAGGAAGGCACCGGTGCAGTTGCGGCCTGCTGCAAAGCGGTTCAAGGCCGTTGATTCGAGGTCTAGGAGTCAGAGGGGCCACACTTGTGGAAAGTACGACATGGTTCATGAGGGTTCTTGTCGATCTTCATCTGGTTGCCACAAATGTGGCAAGGAGGGACATTATGCCAAGGACCTCCGTCAGCAGGCTCCAGTACCGAGCACCAGGATTTGCTATCACTGTGACTAGGTGGGCCGTACGAAGGCCTAATGCCCTTTGCTCACTGTTAGACCAGCGCAGGATCCAACGCCATCTACCCTAAGGATTATTGATGGGAGCCAGGGCCGGGCAGAGCCCCCGAGGGCTCGAGGTCGCGCTTTTCAGCTCACGCCGGTGGATGCTAGGACAGCGAAATATGTTGTCAAGGGTATGTTCTATTTATTGTTCTGTCGATTATGTTATGGTATGATTATATTTATGATTATGTTGTTGGATTAGGTGTCTAAGCCCATAACTATAATTGGTATGTACTTGAATTGATAGCAGCACAGTCCTTTTGGGTTGCCCTCAACCTAGCAACTGGACAAGGAAATTATGAAAGGAGAGATATTAATTTATAAGATTAATAAATTAATATAAATGATTTATTAATATGTTAAAAGATTAATATATTAATTAGAAATCATTATGTTTAATTAATAGTTAGCCAGAAATTAATCAGAATTAATTTTGGGGTTAAAATAATTAATTATAAAGTGCAGGGACTAGTTTGCAATTAACTAATAGTTGAGTGGAAGGATCCAGAACCCCCTTGGAAGGAGGTGGACGAAATCCATAGGGGAAACCCTGGAGATTTCGTCCAAGGGGTCCAGATAAGGCCCTTGGGTTTTGCTTAGGCCCTAAGCAAAGGATAATTATGGTTTTCCCTAAACCCTAGATACCTCAGCTATTTAAGGAGCCTCCTGACTCACATTTTAGGTGACTTGTTCTTTGGAAGAAACCCTGGCCGAAATTGCATACTCCCTCCCCTCTCTCCTCTTCTACTTTCCTTCTTGCTAGTTCTTAGATGTGATTCCATTAGAGGCATTACACTTGTGGTGCTAAGCTTCCAAGAAGATCAAGATCAAGATCAAGGGAATTATCAATTGTTTGCTATAACAATTGAAAGGTATGTAACTCCTAAACCCTAGTTTACTATTTTCGAAAATAGCCTCCTCCTCTAGGGTTCTTGTTTTGCAATTCAAAGTTATATGTTCAATAGTTAAAACATAGATCCAAAGTAGGTTGCATGTGAACTTAGGAATTGTTTTCTAGTTTATTTGTTTTACCTAAAACCCATCATATGTTAGGTTCCTTCTTAGTGAACTCTTTACCGGCTCTTGTGCTTTTTGACTCAGGTGCGAGTCGGTCTTTTGTATCCCATACATTCAGCAGGGAGTTTGATATACATATTGTGGAGTTAGAGTGTCCGTTGGTGGTTTCTATCGCCAACGAACACGGGGTTTCTGCATCCAGAGTGTATCAGGGTTATGTATTGGAGATCTTCGGGGTGCCATTTCCGATAGATTGGAACAATGGTTTTATAAACACTTTTATTAGTAAATGAGTTGTTTTGAAAAGTTTAAATTGGTTGTGATTTTTGTGATGTTACAATGTTTCAGGTACTTCCAGCTCGAAAGGGAAGGGTCCGACTTGATCGCACCGCATCTGCCCATATTTTCCGCATTATGTGATTTTGGGATTTGTACTCTGGTATTATTACACTATGATACACTTTTGATGGTTTTGACATGATAACCAAATGTTTTGAAACGAATTAAAAATGAATTTTTTGTCTTTAAATTTTGGGATGTTTTACAGACTCACAGTTACACCTACAGATCACTATCACATAGCAATGTCCTATATACCAGGACTCCGTTCTAACAGAACAGTACAACATATTAACATCCTCTAAACCAGGATCCATAACCCAGTAGGGCGTCATTGGTGCCTTCAACCCATAAGTACACTGCAGAAAACTGTAACACCCATAAAAATCGTGCCAAATTTAAACTTTTAAAAATGTTTCAAATCTATTAACCATTACAAAACTTGTTTTCAAAATGTATCATATCAGAGTATCCTAGAAACAAAGTCGTGCAAAGTGAGGAGCTGTACGATCACGCATTTGCCTTGCCACGATCCCCTGATGTACCTGAAACAATAAACTAAAATTGTAAGCCCAAAAGCTTAGTGAGTTCCCCCAAAATACCCATACCCACAACAATACACATATAATCATAAACGACATACTATGGGTCCAGTCAACCATCGGGTTGGAATACGCCAGGCCCTCAACCAATAGGTTGGAATGCCCACATACTACGAGTCCAATCATCCTCGGGATGGAATACTCACGGCCCACAACCAACAGGTTGGAATGCCTAGGTCTATTGGCTTTCGCACAAAGCAGATAAGCCTCAACCGCCCAACAATATGTGGACATATAACAGATAATCACATAACAGTCTATAGACAGATAAACCGATCTAACTGATCATAACAGCATAGCAACATCCTATCTACCAGGATACTGATCTAACGGATCATAGCAACATATAACATCCTATCTACCAGGACACTAATCTAACAGATCATAACAACATATAACATCCCATCTACCAGGATACTGATCTAACGGATCATAACAACATATAACATCCCATCTACCAGGATACTGATCTGACAGATCATAACAACATATAACATCCTATCTACCAGGATACCGATCTAACAGATCATAACAACATATAACATCCTATCTACCAGGGTACCGATCTAACAGATCATACTAGCATAACATATCAGGATAACAATCCAAAAAGGGCCGGCCTTGGTGCCTTAGACCCTTGAGTATAGTGAGGAAAACTCACCTGACAACTGACGAACTGAACCACGAAATCACGCACCCGAAGCATTACCCCAAACTCCAACACCTATAACCATAAATGGTCCATTGCCATAAATATCCAAATTACCAAAATGCCCCTCAGAAGTCAACTCAGTCAACCCTTGGTCAAAGTCAAAGTCAACTGTCCAGGTCAACAGTCCATGTTGACCTCAACTCGTCGAGTACCCTCAACTACTCGCTGAGTTCTTGCTCGAATGGCCAACTCGCCGAGTCCAAGGCAATCTTCATCGTACTCGCCGAGTCATTCATCCGAATCGTCGAGTCTACGACAATCTTCAACCATACAAATGCTTTTTAAGCCATACCAAGGCTCCATACTGCAGATCCAACTTCCCAAGACATGCTTATCACGTAAAGTTGCAAACTTTACGTGCATGCAAGGCTCTAATGACTCATAATGCCAAATCCAAACTTGAAATGGAGTTTAACTCAAAAGGAAGGTTTCATACATGACAAAGCCAGAAACTTTATGGACTTAGAGACCATAAAGAGTTCAGATCTGAAGTTACAACTTCAGATCTTAGCTCATACCCACGGATAGCTTCTTAACATGCTAGAAAATCCCTAATCTTTAATCAAATGAGATCTAAAAGGAAATGAGATCAAGGTAACGACTTGATACCTTCCAAGAGATGCCCATTGAGGTAGATACCAGATCCCCACACGTTCCTTGCTCCTAGCCACTTGCTCTCCAAATTCTTCTTACAAAGATCCACCTCCCAAAGCTTGAATCACACAAAGATGAGGCACACACACGGATTAGGGTTTGCTAAACTCTCAAGAGGTTATAAGGGGGCAGACGGAGGCTTATGATCTTTTAAATAGGGTGCAAAACCCCAGAAATTAGGGTTTCATCCTTCAGCTCCTACTCGTCGAGTCCTTTCTTGGACTCGGCGAGTAGGTCACTTAAACGCATGGACCAACCCGCTGCTACTCGACGAGTCAGGGCAACCAAAGCCATAAATTAATGCCTGAGAATCGGGGCGTTACAAAAACTCACCTCTTAGACTGAAAAGATAGCTGAACAGGACATTGCTCTGAATATAAGCTCTAACGATCACTTATTCATTGGAAAATGACCAAAATTAACTATAAATCAAAACACCCAAAATACCTCTAGATCAAACTTGGTCAAAATATGGTCAAAGTCGAAAAATCAAAAAGTCAACTGAGTTGACTCATCTGAGTACACCCAGCGTACTCAGCTTGTATACTTAGCGTACTCAAGGTATTGACCAAAAAACGAGGTGTTGAACTCGTATGCCCAATATATCATAGCATACACCCATCGTACGTGTCTGCCACCATTTCCTTCTATTAAGAGCTTAATGCCTTAAGCTCTTTCATTCATAATCCAGATATAGTCCTCAATTGATGTCCTTAGTCATAAAGTTTCCAACTTTAAGATCTTGCATGGCTATAAGGTGCTCAAAACCAAAAACCCTAACTTCTTAACTCGTTAAGACACTATAACCCATGCATGAAAGAAAACTAATAACCAAGATTGCATTTTTATGACCTTAGACACTCTAAAACGTCCAAAAGGACAACTCATTTGGTCTAGGGCATGCCATACTCAAGAACACCATATCTTGGGGACAAAAAGCACATAATAGCATCATACATTCTAGATCTAACAAAATAAGCATCAAGGTATAAACTTTATACCTTTTGGAGATGAAGAAGGGTACAAAACTTCCATATCCAAGGTTACTCCAAGCTTCCAAGGTGTTCTCCTTTCCTTATCCCTCATTTATGAACACCAAAACACACACTAATGGCTCAAGGATGCTTCAAAATGGATTAGGGTTTGTATGGGTCGAATATGAGGCTGGAGGCTAATGAATAAATGAGCCTCAAATAGTTAAGGATGTTTAAATAGGCTTCAAACCCTAAAAATTAGGGTTTGAGTCTGTGACACCCTCGATCTAAAATATCTAATCTATAAGAATTATCGAGTTCTTAATTATTAATGCGGGAAATATACTCAAAATTTAAACTTTTATATCACAGGTTAAATCAAATAAACACAATATAAATTTTATCTATTTATATAAAATGAAGAATACAACAATAACATCCTACAATCTGAATATTGATTTTGTGCTCCTGTCTTCTCTTCCAGTACCACGTCTGCTATTACTTTTATATCTATAATAATTATCAAGGTTTTATTTATTAATGCGAAAAATATACTCAAAATTTAAACTTTTATATCCCATGTTAAATCAAATAAACACAATATAAATTTTAACTATTTATATAAAATGAAGAATACAACAATAACATCCTACAATCTAAATGTTGATTTTGTGCTCTTGTCTTCTCTTCCAGTACCACGACTACTATTACTTTTACCTGCAAAAACACAAAAATCCCTACTACATCAGACACTAGGTCTAGTGAGTTATTCTCCTATGTTTTTATTACTTTCTCTCTTACAATTATTATTTCTCCTCGTAGTTACTCGTCCAACTCATCACATATTCTGCACATATCTTGATTTTGTCTTTGACTTTTTCTCCTCTCTATTCTATCTCTCATACTCTATTTAATTTCATTTGTACTCAGAATAAAGTACTTTATTATATCTTATTTATGTTAAGTCTTACTCAGTCTATATATCCTTTCTCGATCCTATTTGCTTCACATATATGTATATATTTCACCTCATACTCCCTCTTATATACTCTATATATCTAATCTTTATTAAATATGGTATTCTATGTTGTATGTCATTTCTGATTCGTTGCTAAAAGTTTTTATTACAAAAGAAAATGGTATTGTACTTTCTCACATCATGACTCATCTGTGTCATGTCGTGAATACTGCAAATTCAACAACTTCCTTAATTTCTTGAGTTACCATCACTCATTTTATTCCAATCTCACTACATTAAGCCCTTCTCATTAAAAACTTATTTATACTCTAAGATCACATCAATCTTTTATCAATATCAAAACTCTCATCGATTTTACCATTACGCAAATTGACCAAATACCCTCATTGGTCTAATCATTTATTTTGACATTTTTATCTATCTTTAATACATATACTTACATAAAAGTCATATTTATTTATATAATCAAATATTTCACTAATAACATTTATATTATACTCATTTCTCAAGTTTATCCCCGGAGGGAGTATATTCATATTTTAATATTGTTCCCAAAGGAAGCATGCTCATGTATCACCATCTATCCTGAAGGAAAGATACTCATATCTCATCATCAATCCCGAAGGAATATCAACCTCATATATCAATCTGATTCCCGAAGGAATATCAATCTCTTATATCAATCTCATTCCCGAAGGAATATCAATCTCATATATCAATCTCATTCCAGAAGGAATATCAATATGATATATCAATATCATTCCCGAAGGAATATCAATCTGATTCCCAAAGGAATATCAATCTCATATATCAATCTCATTCTCGAAGGAATATCAATCTCATATATCAATCTCATTCCCGAAGGAATATCATTCTCATATATCAATCTGATTCCCACATGAATATTAATCTCATTCCCGAAGGAAATTATGTTCAGCACATGCTCTGCTACATGTTTTATGTATATCTCATACATATACTCAAATCATATGCATACATGCTCAAATACATGTTATCTATGTATAATCATGCTTTGTCTTCAACTCATAATTTGATGGCATTCACTTAGTGCCTTAAGATTCTTATACATACATGCATAAGTATAAAATCAAACATATAACAGTCATAAAGAAAAAAGTGAGAATGATAACTCACCTTATGAGTTAGTGAACACTAAATGTCCCACTTCGACTCTTTTTTCAATTTCTTCATCTTGACCCATCTTTGGTTCTTAGGCCTATTCATACACTTTCACAAGCATTTTAATACTTGTATTAGCCTATTAAGAGTTTAATTACTCTTAAGATCAAAACCACTCAATGGGTTAAAACTTTATCTTTCATTCTCTATGTCAAAATCTCATTCAATTGATGAATTAAGTATCTCCCAATACCTAATTCATTATAATCTAACTCTAAAATATCAATTACTCAAAATCATTAGTTAGAGTTTCACTCCCTAACTCTCAATGGGTTGATTTCACCATGGAAATAACTTCCAAAGCTTGTTAAAAGTTTCTATACACTATCAATAACTTCATAATGGAGTTATAAACTGATTAACTTGAGCAATCTAACTAAATAAACGATTCCACCTTTGAAGCTCAAAGCTACATAAGAGGAAGAAATCATTACCTCAATAGGTAAAGGATGTTAATCCTTGTAATATGCCATATCTAGCTTCTCTCGACATCATTTTGGTAGCAAAATCGCCCCATCTCAGCTCCCAATCGACCCCCCATGAAGAATGATCGATATGAGCTCTATAAACTGCTTATAATGTGTTTTATGTACGTTCTCAGGTCATGACATATATTTCTCACATCGTGAGTTCTGGGGATCAGCAAAAGTACGTTGTTGGTTTCATTTCAGCTTTGGGCATTTTTATCCCAACTTCAAACACACATATCTTCTTCGTTTCTTATCCGTTTTCAATGATATTTTTATCCACGTGAAGGTGGAAACACAATCTACATGCTTGTTAATTCATATCTAACTGAATTAATATATATCTTAATTTATTAAGTCACGAAGTTGGCCTAAAAAGCATAAGAATACCAATTTTACCCTTTTGGTCAAAAATGCATTTCTCATGCATTCTTTCTCTAGAACTCACTCATATAACCTATTATAGTCACTTAAACTTATTTTGACCATCTACATGAAGTTACAACTTCATATTCCCATCTTTTTCTCATAAATGACCAAATTGCTCTTTTTGGTTAATATTTGACTAAAAGTCAATCTTTCTAAATTTTGGGTTGTTACAGAGTCCTTGCCACATACGCCAAATGTACGTGATCAAACCCGATTTTTCATTTAAATGCCAATTGTGACCAATTTTGCAAACATTTATCATACCAAGGGTCAAAATGTAAATACCCGAAAATCTAGGTGTTACACCATGCTTGTAAATACAACGTATTGGATCATATTGATGACAATGTTCCCCACACATCCAAAAATGATCCAACTACCTAGAATCGCCTTGATGCAATCGTTAAACAATGGATCTACAACATCATATCCACTTATCCAACGACCTCCTCCAAACTATCAACCGTGGGCATCCACTCAAGAACCGTGAAGAAACATAAATAATTTTTTCAAGAAATTTAAACCACCCATGTCGTCTACAACGAATAACAATTCATCAAAAAATTTGGATTCATTTTCCAATGTTTCTGATTATTGTGCTTGTCTTAAGACTCTTTCATATCGACACCAATCCATGAAACGAAGATGGTGTTGCAACTGATTATTTGATTTATAAAAAGGTGAGTATGATACTATTTCAACTTTAATACAACAATATGATCCTCTCCTAGTTTCAACAAAGCAAGATCTCAACTTATTTGGAAAGAAACCGGTCAATCAAAACAAGTCATAAATACTGAAAAAAAAAACCCCTATCACTCAAAGAAATGACATCAAAACCACCCCATCCATCTCATGAATTGCATCTGACTGGTGGTTAGTTTGGCTGTGCACTTCACGATGAACGTAGCTCTGGCAGGGGTAGCTTTTGCGATTGTGGCTAGGGTAGATACTTGCCGACATACCCTTAGTGGTGGATCCATAAATCTTGTCCATAAGGGGCACTAGCGATCAGTTATATGATTGGGTCATATCAAAATAATCAGATCAATCTAAATGGTCTATTTTTTCATTCCAATATCAGGAAAAATGATCAACATTTTAACAAATATTATTTTCTCCTAAAAATTTGATGTGTAAGTATGGAAAAAAAGTTCATGGATGCTATATAAAACTTTAAAATGTTAAAAATGGCAAGACCATTCAAGTTAAACAAGTGTGGATTTTTGCTTCTAATTATAACTAAAGGAATAGAAAGGTAGGAATTTAAAGTTTGCATTAATTATATATAAGGTAAAGATAATAGGGTATGTGTTATTTTTGAAAAAAGGAAACAATGGGCATAACTTTGATTATGTTGATAGATATGGATCACACCCTCCACACCATTTTGTTTTCCATATCACCTCCACACCATTTCATATTTAGTAGGAAATACCCATACGCAACCACACCATATTTAAGAGAAAAAAGAATAAAAAAATAAAAAAATAAAAATAAAAATCAAACATATGATTGGTCCAAAACCTTGCCTCCACGTTAATTCATGTTGACTTCTCAACATCTCTCCACATAACATGAAGGCGAGATTGTGTTCCAAACACCTTAATGGCGTGGAGGAGTACCAACTCATCCTCCTCCACCTCATTAAGGACCCATACCACACAACCTTTAAGAAGACCGGATGCATAACTTGTTTTCTTTTATTTTTTGTTTTTGTTTCTTTTTTGCTATTGCCAAGAACAAAAAAACACCACAAAAAATGGCGAGTTTGGCTTTATTTATTTAGTATTCATGTTTTTCTTTAGCCTAATGCCCCTACAATCCATCTTATAAAGATGCTAACCCAAATATTATTGAGGGAACTTTGTGTCTGTCTATTGAATTATTTTTGGATCCAAATTAATCCATCTTATATGTAAAAATATTCAAATCGTTGGGGAACCTGTCCCCATTCTCATTGCCTTGCATTCGTCCCTGCATACACTTGGCTTTAGCTCCTACGGGTTACGGCCCACCAATAACAGTTAAAGGTGACAATCGTGTCGTGTCATGTCAATACAATAAATGGGTTGAAAGTGCTTAACCTTAACCCGGACCGTTTAATTAACGTGTCGTGTCATGTTAACTCGTTTATTTTTGTATCGAGTTCGTGTCGGGTTTCGTGTTAGGGGTATACCTTGAAATATGTCGTGTCATGTGAAGTTAAAAGATTGAGCATGTCGAAAGAGTAGGAGTTGATTAGACGAAAAGGAAAAACTAATAGTTTGGAGGCGGAATAGATGAAGTCATAGCAAGTTCAGATGACAAAATTGAAAGAGTAGGAACTGGGGAGGCGGAAGACAAGATCATGAGGGTGAAAGTGTGGTCTAAGGGAGTGTGCAGTTTTGGAGATAATGGAAAAACTTAAAATGAAGTATTGATCTAGACTGTAAAAACCGGTAAAATTCGGTCAGAGTTCGACGATCAAACCCCCGTGAGCCGTTATGCAATAAAGACCAATGGCACATAAATTGGGGTCTATTAAGTATATGTGTTTGTATTTTTAATTTAACCAACCGAGGTTTAACAAACTAATAAATGTTACATGGTTAATATATATAAGTTCAAATTTATATATATATATATATATATATATATATATATATATATATATATATATAAATATATATATATATATATATATATATATATATATATATAATATATATATATATATATATATATATATATATATATATATATATATATATATATATATATATATATGTGTGTGTGTGTTAATTACCTTTGCAAATATCTAAATACATGTAGGATATGTAATGTATATATATTCGAAATAAATATACACTTAAGATTTTGTATTGTGTATAATTCAAAAAGACCAAATACATTATATAAATACGTACACAAATACATCTACCAATATATCAAATTCAAATAAATAAATAGATAAATACAAATACAAATAGATGAATAAATGAATAAACAAGCCAAGTGACAGCCTGTTTTCTTCCAAGATTCTGGCTCTTCTTCCACTTTCCTTTTCCTGGGCTCACAGATGAACCAAATTTCTCACCTCAAAAAAAAATTGCTTTCTTTCTTTCCTTGCTGTTGGGATAGTTGGCTATGAAGAACATCACCAGAAGTGGTGATTTCCGGCAATTGATGAAGCATCAGCCCTTCCCTTCATCTTCATTGTTTTCTGCCAAGAACCACCGGTGGTGGTGGCTGTTTTCGGAGAGACCAAGAGGGGCAGCCTCCCCGTTTTCTTCCTGTTTTTTTTCCTGTCATTTGAAACAACAAAACACCCCACGATATCAGTGTTTGATTTTTTTGCTATTTCTCTTCCCCTCTTCTTCAGTTTCAATCACAGAAAAACCCCACAGGAGGGGGGATCTCCGACAATCAAAGAGGGCAGCAGTACCTCGTCTCTTCTCTCCTCTCTTGTCGGATCAACAATAAACCCCAAACAACCTAACAATTCCTGTCAACAACCAAACCCAAACATTTTTCCCTACATCGATTCCTATCAAAATAATCATCCCATTCATCAATTTTCAATAAAATTAACCAAGAACAAACATCTCAAATACCCCCCCCCCAACGATTTCAATCCACAACAGAAAAGAGAAAAAGAACTTTCTTTTACCTGTAAGCCACCGTCGACTGTTGCTGTTGCGGGTTGTTTCCGGTCTACTGCATCCAGAGAAGAGGAAGGAAGGGATTGCTACTATCGGTTATACATTCCTTTCTCGATTAAGATGATGGATCAAAGACCCCACCCGATTGTCGCCTTCAATTTCAGTTTGTGTTCCCTCCTGATCAGACGAAGACGACGGCTCAATCAAATTAACGGATCGCCGGAGATTGCTATCCTCGTGTTCTCCCTTTTTCGCCGATCTCCTCCCTTCTCCGGCCAAATTAAGTACCGATAATAACTCTCCGATTCAACCCCTGCCCTTTTCCTTGCGGTGACCGCTTACCTAGTCGCTGCTTGCTTCCGTCCGTTCCAACCACACGCACAAAAGAAAGAAGACGCCGACGATTGCCATCGGCCAGCGCCCCTACATGAGATTTGCTCGATCTTTCCCCGTCTCCTTGAACCTCGTCTGCGGCTGCTGTTCGGTCGCCTTCGTCTTCCTCCCGTTCATCTGTGTTCCTCGAGACTTCTTTGAAGTGAACGATAGTATCCCCTTTATCTTCTTACCCGATCAAAATAAATGGAACGGGTTTAAAGACCCTAATCACCTTTTAGATGGATCCAGTAGTCGGGTATGGAGCTTCAACCAGAAAAGAAAACGGGTTCCGGGTTTGACCCAGTCAAAGGTCAAACATAAATCAAACATCCTTTTTAAATTATCAAAACTTAACCTCCTTTGACAAATACCTTGCAATTTCAGTCCAAACCCCAATCTTTGAATCCAATTGTTGATAACAACCCCTCCTTTGAAATTATTTTTACCCAATCAGTCCCACTTTGGTTAAAATAATTTACAAACAATCCCTATACTGTAAACCTGTTACAAAACGGTCCCGGTAATACTTCAAGGTTCAAGGATTATGAATTTGCGGTTCACACGGCATGTTTTTCGTTTCTCAAAGGAATGCAAATGCCGTACCAATCGAACCCACGCTTCAAGGGTGAGTTCATACCCCTACATTTTATATTTTTATTAAGTTTTAAGGGGGGGAATACAAGTTAAATCATCAATATCATAATTAAACGTTTTCAATAGATTACATCAGAAAAGTTGAACTTCAATCACGACCGGTTTTGGTAAACTTAAACATTTTAGTTTTCAAAACAACACAAGGTGCAAGTAGTTCAAGTTCTTGATTTTCAAATGGCTACTTGCACATCACCATACGAGTTTTCTATAATTTATACATAACTCAGTATTGGTATAAATATTGTTTTGTTTACGCTACATGTATTTGTAGTGCATTGTCATTTTGTTTTGTTTACGCTACATGTATTTGTAGTGCATTATCATTTTTAGTCTAATCTCCATAACTATGCCCGTATTCTTGAGGTACGTTATGGACAATAATAGCGCTATTGGGTTTACCACCCCACCTTGGGACGCTAAGGTGATTGATCGCACGTGGTTGAGTGTGTATGATGATTAGATGCTCCATCCTATATATATACGTATGTATATGTATAGGGTGAGGACTATTTGTTGTTGTTATCCTTTGTTAATCAACTTTCAATTCTATAAACCATTATCTCAAATACAATTGTTTTCCAATTTCAAAAGAAAACAAATACTATGTTTGTAAGTGAAAAGCATTTAATAATACAAAACAACAACATATGAACTCACCAACCATTGTGTTGACACTTTTTCAAACCACTTGTATTCTCAGGAAATCATTAAACAGGTAACCAAGTGTTGTTGAGAATGGGATGCTAAGACGTCAAACATTTCCTATCTTGTCCATGTATTGTAATTGATTTATAAACATGTAAATCTTAATGATGTAACTTTTCAATTATATATATATATATATATATATATATATATGTTGGTTGTGTTTACTTGAATTACTATTGCAATTGTTGTTATGATATTATACATGAAGTCCTCCACCCCCGGACGTTTCCGCCATCCTCGGTTTGGGGGTGTGACAGATTGGTATCAGAGCACAGTTTATAGTGAATTAAGTGTATCAAACCACATAAGATATACAAACTATAAACACAATTGGGACTAATAGTCTCTGATTTGTGCATTTTCCAAATAAATATACCTTTAGAAAAATAAATGTTTTTCTTAATTAAAGTATACCTACCAACATTCATACAAAGAACAGGGTCACAAGTACAGAACAAAAATATTACGATTGTTGGACAGCACAGGTGGGCTTAGAGACATATAGTCAAGTCTGGGAAGATGTAGCCTGATCAACTACATTATCTGGGGTTTGACTAGCATGTGCCTAAGTACGTTTGTGAAGTTTCAACAAATCTAAAAAAAAACTTTATTTCCATAATCAATTTACAAATAACTCACAAGTCCATATGCGTGTTTCTCATAGTTGACATGTTCCTTGTTTGGTTGTGGACTTAGGGTAGACTCATTAGGATCAACAGTCTAATAAAATTTTAATTACACATAACTGGGGGCATGTCGAGTGAATCTTAGGAGTGGATCAGACATGGAACAAATCACAAGATTATAATCAAGTTATTCCTACTAAATTCATAAGTCTATTTATATAGACTTCTGGTATAGAGTCGTCAGCGTAGTCGTGTCGGCAATCTAGAATATAGCTAAATACATAATACAAACTATAATACCCAAATTATACAAACTTTTCTGCATTGAAAATCAATAGACAAACACAATGAAACTAAAAAGGGGTATCAATCTATCAAGAGAAAAACACATACAATGTAGATTAAAATCCACTAATTATAACAAAATGGCTAAAAGAAAAGGTAAGGACTAAGGATTTTTAAGTCCTCTCTTCTTATAAATAGCTTTGAAGCAAGCTTGCCTAAGCTTCTTTGTTCTTTCTGTCAATTCCATACCTGACAATTTCTCCATCATCTTCTTGTGCCCTGCTAACGTCTCTACCTCCTCCTTTAATCCCAACTCCTAGTTTTTTTTTAGGTAGATGCAATATATTTTTCGTGTGAGTTCATAAAATTTACAATGAGTTAAGTTTATGTAAATATAAATCAGAAATCGTAGTAAAACAATTGATTCGATGTGGCATATGCCTAGGGCCTATGTTTATGTTATAAAGAAACTAATAATTAAAATTTTAGAAAATACCAAAACTACTTTGGTTACCAAGTGCATGCATACATGCATGAGTAATATATAGAAGGTTATTATCGTAGTTTACCTTGGCATTTTGAATGAGGGATTGAAGGCTCTTAAGTTTTCTATGAGGCCATCTGTTTATGTTTAGCTCTCTGCATCTTTTCTTCAACAATGTTAACCCTATCCCTAGTTCCTTTGCTGCCATGATTATCGGCATCTCAAAGTACTTCGCTATCTCTTCAAACTCCAATGGTCTCAATCTAATTGCCACCTTCCGGCCACCGTGATCAGTGGTGGCAGCACTAGAACTACCTGTAGCCTCACCACCGGATTTACAGTCTTCACTGAAACTAACCAATGGTAAATTACCATCCTCCCAACCATCCCATAAGCTTATGTCTTTAAGGGGATCCAAATCGTGAAACTCATTTCTAGAAATGATGTTTTGATCTTTGTTAAGTACTGTGGAAACGTTCTGATCGAGCACTTCATACAATTTTTCCGACAACTCGTAATCATGATGGTCGAGCATGTCACCACTGCCAAAAAAAAAAAAAAAAAACTCAAGATAAGCAAATCCAACCCGATGAAATACTCTTTTTGATCACTACAAATCCAAACCATGTTTTGATCAATATAGACAAAATCACTTTTCTGTGCGAAAGATAGGGTAATGAGTGACGTTTATATATACCTGAAAAGATCTTGATGATCAAAGTACGGAAACCAATCGAGGTCATATATGGGGTTTTGATGATCTGCAGGTGGATCCATTTGTGAGGGAGAAGTTAAAAGTTGCGGTAAGAATGTGATGATTATATAAGTGAAGTGGGAGAAGTAATTAATAACAAATAAAGAGGAAGTGAATATAAATATTCGTTGAGCCGTAACTTTCTTCTTCCATTCACACACGTATAAGTATATATTGCTAAAATCTTGACTTGTATGCCGCATGCATTTAATGCTTCACATGTCTACCCTACAAATCCTTGACTTTGAAGCGACGTATCAGTTCCCATATACCTCAGATTAAATTCTTTTCACTGCATACTACAAGTCTTCAATCATGCAAAAGAAAACACGACTTGTTGTAGCTAAACTACTTACGTTCGTTATAATTATTTGACTCGTATAAACTTGGTTGCTATAAGCTGCTTTGTATGTGTATGCTAGTGTCAATTCATGAGGTCTTATCACATTTAAGTCCCTGGAATCAGTTCACACTAATCATTAACTCGTTTGAGTATATGGTCATCATGGATAACGCTAGCCAGAAGTAGACAACTCCTCACTTGCACGATTCGCTTGAGTGCATTTTACCATTTTATACACTATGTTTTTGATACACATAGTAGTCACTAGGGCACAATTCGGTCATTAGGCTGGGGTTATGAACTCATGAATGGGGACTTGGTACATCTACGAGTCTTACATCACGTTTTATCAACAAATCTTGTATACTCATTTTAGCAAAAAATCTGGTATCTCATTCTAGCAACAAATCGTGTATCTCATTTTAGCAACAAATCTTGTATCACGTTTTAGCAACAAACTTTGTTTCCCCTGAGAATATGACAGTTGCATCTCATTTGGGCAACATACTTCATCTCTCATGATAACAACAAGTCATTGTAATAAAATAAACTTGACATCATTAGTAGTTACGTCTCATATAACTTCTTTGTAAACATCATACTTTGACATTACTACCAATATTTATGTAAATTTCTTTTGTGTTTCAGAATTTTAAATTTATGTTTGAGTAAGAATTAGGTTTAGTAAGTTGCAGATTCATTAAGGAAGACAATCTAGTTTTATCATACATATATAACATCTGGAAGAGAAACATGTTTTGTATTCAGTTCCCTTCTCTGTTATAATTCTAACATTGTCATGCTTTAGCATTTTAAATTTACGAAGAAATGATTGAACCCTTAATTCCCCTATCAGCAAAGTAGAATAAATCAATCATTCTCATCGCTATCAAACAACTTCATTCCACTAAATGTGAAAACCTAACAATATTGTAAACCATAAACAAGTCCATATATATTTTTCATCCATACAAAACTTATCTTGTAGTCGATTATCCCTAATCAAAGCATCGTATGTTCACCACGACGGTATACATCATTAACATCCTAAGTGGTTATGACGGTTGATGATCAATCAAAATCTTTCGTATAGTAAACTAAGAATTTTAATTTCACCGATAAAATTAGCAAAGCTAAGTTTAATTTACACAACTCATTTGGTTGAAATAATTCCTCAAATCTGATAAAATCCTTTTGAACCTATACATATTTGTAAATTTTATATTACTCGTCATATAGTTTGAAAATAATTAGCAAACCCAATGGGGCAAATTTTCACAAAACTAGTCCAAACATATGTATCTAATATCGTAATAAATTAAAACTGGTACCGAAAACCCACAACTTTTCTCTTAAGGTACTCATTTCTTAAATTTCGGGACGAAATTCCCTTCAACAGGGGGATAATGTAAAAACCGGTAAAATTCGGTCAGAGTTCGACGATCAAACCCCCGTGAGCCGTTATGCAATAAAGACCAATGGCACATAAATTGGGGTCTATTAAGTATATGTGTTTGTATTTTTAATTTAATTAACAAACTAATAAATGTTACATGGTTAATATATATAAGTTCAAATTTATATATATATATATATATATATATATATATATATATATATATATATATATATATATATGTATATATATATGTGTGTGTGTGTTAATTACCTTTGCAAATATCTAAATACATGTAGGATATGTAATGTATATATATTCGAAATAAATATACACTTAAGATTTTGTATTGTGTATAATTCAAAAAGACCAAATACATTATATAAATACGTACACAAATACATCTACCAATATATCAAATTCAAATAAATAAATAGATAAATACAAATACAAATAGATGAATAAATGAATAAACAAGCCAAGTGACAGCCAATTGACAGCCTGTTTTCTTCCAAGATTCTGGCTCTTCTTCTACTTTCCTTTTCCTGGGCTCACAGATGAACCAAATTTCTCACCTCAAAAAAAAATTGCTTTCTTTCTTTCCTTGCTGTTGGGATAGTTGGCTATGAAGAACATCACCAGAAGTGGTGATTTCCGGCAATTGATGAAGCATCAGCCCTTCCCTTCATCTTCATTGTTTTCTGCCAAGAACCACCGGTGGTGGTGGCTGTTTTCGGAGAGACCAAGAGGGGCAGCCTCCCCGTTTTCTTCCTGTTTTTTTTCCTGTCATTTGAAACAACAAAACACCCCACGATATCAGTGTTTGATTTTTTTGCTATTTCTCTTCCCCTCTTCTTCAGTTTCAATCACAGAAAAACCCCACAGGAGGGGGGATCTCCGACAATCAAAGAGGGCAGCAGTACCTCGTCTCTTCTCTCCTCTCTTGTCGGATCAACAATAAACCCCAAACAACCTAACAATTCCTGTCAACAACCAAACCCAAACATTTTTCCCTACATCGATTCCTATCAAAATAATCATCCCATTCATCAATTTTCAATAAAATTAACCAAGAACAAACATCTCAAATACCCCCCCCCCCAACGATTTCAATCCACAACAGAAAAGAGAAAAAGAACTTTCTTTTACCTGTAAGCCACCGTCGACTGTTGCTGTTGCGGGTTGTTTCCGGTCTACTGCATCCAGAGAAGAGGAAGGAAGGGATTGCTACTATCGGTTATACATTCCTTTCTCGATTAAGATGATGGATCAAAGACCCCACCCGATTGTCGCCTTCAATTTCAGTTTGTGTTCCCTCCTGATCAGACGAAGACGACGGCTCAATCAAATTAACGGATCGCCGGAGATTGCTATCCTCGTGTTCTCCCTTTTTCGCCGATCTCCTCCCTTCTCCGGCCAAATTAAGTACCGATAATAACTCTCCGATTCAACCCCTGCCCTTTTCCTTGCGGTGACCGCTTACCTAGTCGCTGCTTGCTTCCGTCCGTTCCAACCACACGCACAAAAGAAAGAAGACGCCGACGATTGCCATCGGCCAGCGCCCCTACATGAGATTTGCTCGATCTTTCCCCGTCTCCTTGAACCTCGTCTGCGGCTGCTGCTTCGTTTCCTCAGGCCGAGATTTCCGACGATGGAGGTAGATTCTTCACTGGGACGTAGGAGTCGGGCGGCGATGGTGGTGATTCCGACGTTTTCGGTTTCTGTGTTCGGTCGCCTTCGTCTTCCTCCCGTTCATCTGTGTTCCTCGAGACTTCTTTGAAGTGAACGATGGTATCCCCTTTATCTTCTTACCCGATCAAAATAAATGGAACGGGTTTAAAGACCCTAATCACCTTTTAGATGGATCCAGTAGTCGGGTATGGAGCTTCAACCAGAAAAGAAAACGGGTTCCGGGTTTGACCCAGTCAAAGGTCAAACATAAATCAAACATCCTTTTTAAATTATCAAAACTTAACCTCCTTTGACAAATACCTTGCAATTTCAGTCCAAACCCCAATCTTTGAATCCAATTGTTGATAACAACCCCTCCTTTGAAATTATTTTTACCCAATCAGTCCCACTTTGGTTAAAATAATTTACAAACAATCCCTATACTGTAAACCTGTTACAAAACGGTCCCGGTAATACTTCAAGGTCCAAGGATTATGAATTTGCGGTTCACACGGCATGTTTTTCGTTTCTCAAAGGAATGCAAATGCCGTACCAATCGAACCCACGCTTCAAGGGTGAGTTCATACCCCTACATTTTATATTTTTATTAAGTTTTAAGGGGGGGAATACAAGTTAAATCATCAATATCATAATTAAACGTTTTCAATAGATTACATCAGAAAAGTTGAACTTCAATCACGACCGGTTTTGGTAAACTTAAACATTTTAGTTTTCAAAACAACACAAGGTGCAAGTAGTTCAAGTTCTTGATTTTCAAATGGCTACTTGCACATCACCATACGAGTTTTCTATAATTTATACATAACTCAGTATTGGTATAAATATTGTTTTGTTTACGCTACATGTATTTGTAGTGCATTGTCATTTTGTTTTGTTTACGCTACATGTATTTGTAGTGCATTATCATTTTTAGTCTAATCTCCATAACTATGCCCGTATTCTTGAGGTACGTTATGGACAATAATAACGCTATTGGGTTTACCACCCCACCTTGGGACGCTAAGGTGATTGATCGCACGTGGTTGAGTGTGTATGATGATTAGATGCTCCATCCTATATATATACGTATGTATATGTATAGGGTGAGGACTATTTGTTGTTGTTATCCTTTGTTAATCAACTTTCAATTCTATAAACCATTATCTCAAATACAATTGTTTTCCAATTTCAAAAGAAAACAAATACTATGTTTGTAAGTGAAAAGCATTTAATAATACAAAACAACAACATATGAACTCACCAACCATTGTGTTGACACTTTTTCAAACCACTTGTATTCTCAGGAAATCATTAAACAGGTAACCAAGTGTTGTTGAGAATAGGATGCTAAGACGTCAAACATTTCCTATCTTGTCCATGTATTGTAATTGATTTATAAACATGTAAATCATAATGATGTAACTTTTCAATTATATATATATATATATATATATATATATATATATATGTTGGTTGTGTTTACTTGAATTACTATTGCAATTGTTGTTATGATATTATACATGAAGTCCTCCACCCCCGGACGTTTCCGCCATCCTCGGTTTGGGGGTGTGACATAGACGGCTAAGCCATTTCAACATTACAAAACTACGCATTCCAAAGGTTTTATTTTACTTATTGTTTTGGTTTTGTATTTTTCTAGTTTATTTAAACAATTCAAAAAACTGGCATATAAATAAACGAGTCATTTTCGAGTTGAATTTCTCAGCCATAACCTTACCCGTTTAATTTTCGTGTCGTGTCAACACGTTTATTTAAACGCGTTGAAATATCTTACCCAAACTCGTTTATTTCGTGCCGAGTTCGTGTCGGGTCAATTTTTGCCACCTCTAAAACTATTCGTGGACTCCACCTTGGTATATTTGTCTTTTACTCATCGTTCGTGGCTCACCAATAACAGTCCATGGCCCACCAACAGTATCTGATGCCCCTTATATCTGGGTATATTTATCTTTTCATTGTACCCAACGTTCACATAAAGGATACAAACGTGAACTTTACATAAATAACAAACTTACTTAGAGGATCCTAACTAAACTCGTGTTACCCATACTTCAAAGTTGTCTTCGAAGCGGGTGAAATAACCCATTTCGAACTATGTGGTCATATTTGTAAATTCTTGAAAAGTCGATTACCTAGTTTTACTTTAAATGCGATTATTTTCATGTGATTACCTTTTTATTGGATTTTTAACTAATAAATTACTCAATATTGTTAATCTTGATCGTAGGATAATAACATCGTGCAATTTTATAAACCAAAAACGATTTGAATACGTTATTATAGGATCGTAAGACCGTACAATAATCCCGATCTCACCTATTTTTTAACTTGGTCTTTACTGTGTAAATTCATTATTAACACTACAAAATTAATCTTATAAATTAGTTCAATAATCCAACCCTTATACCTTAATAATTTAGTCATTTCTACTCGAAATAGAGCCTAAAAATATATTAGTTAAGTTCGAAAACTAAACATCACATATCACATGAAACCATATATTGCATCATAGCTTGGTAAGCCGATAATTCTTTATTCTATGATTTTATGATTGTTGTTTAAAATCAAGTTTTATGAATTGTGTTTGATTTTATTTATGAATTGTGTTTGATTTTATTGTACCTGATGAAAGAGCTTAAAAAAATAATTATATTATAGAATGAAAAAATGATATCAATGCATTATTTGACATGTATTATATAATTAGTTTAAAATTATATCGATTTTAAGCTAATAATTATGTTCCAAACACTATATACATTTATTTTAGTTTGTGGTATATTTATATCCCGATTTAATCTTACGGATACAATTTTGAAAATAAAATTTTGATCATAGATAGAATCTCGCTATTAGGTTTGAAATAGTTTAATAATAATAAAAAATAGGGAAATCTTCAGAAAAGTCCAAATATTTTGGCAAAATTTTTAATAAAGTCATAAATTTTATTTTTTGAACAAAAAAATCCTAACTTTTTCACTTTTTGAATAGAAAAGCCCAAGAAACCGACAAATTTATTTACTTTAGCCTCATTTTGACCTGTTTAGCAGTTCATGTGACCAAATTATTACTTTTTCGAAAATAATTAGATTTTTTTTGCAGATTTCGTCAAAATTTGTATATAATGTATAAACATATTTTTTACATATCTATATTCTATTTTTACGTATCTGTGTATTTTTTAAGTTTTTATATGTATATATTTACATACTTTTACGTATTTTAAATGTATACACATATATTTTACTTATTTATATGTATTTTTAACCATTTTACATAATTTTTATGTATTTTTATGTGTTATTTTTTTTATGTATTATGTATTTATATGTATTTTTACATATTTATTTATTTTTTAAGCTTTTTATATAGATGTTTATGTATTTTAAATGTATAAACATATTTTTTTACGTATTTATATATATTTTAAGTATTTTACATATTTTTTGATGTATTTTTATGTATTACGCATTTATGTATTTTTTAAAGTTGTTTACATAGATGTTTATGTGTATTTATGTATTTTAAATGTATAAACGTATTGTTTTACATATTTATATGTATTTTTTAAAGTATTTTACATATTTTTTGTGTGTTTTTTATGTATTATGTATGTATATGTATTTTTTCGTATTTATGTATTTTTTAGTTTTTTTATATAGATGTTTAAGTATTTTTATGTATTTTAAATGTTTAATCGCATTATTTTTATGTATTTATGTATTTTTTTACTTCAAGTCGTCTTCACAATTTCATCTAATTTGCACAGCTTTTCGAGTATGTCTAGATGGTTTTACTACATACCCATATATTTTAAGCTTTTTCCATTCGATGTTTAATTTCAAGATAAGCTAATGGGAAAAGCTTAAAAAATGTGAGTATGTAGGAAAACCATCTAGACATACTTAAAGAAGTTGTACGAATTGGATGAAATGATGAAGACAACTTGAAATAAAAAAAATACACAAATATGTAAAAAAAAATACAGTTATACATTTAAAATACATAAACATCTATATAAAAAACTTTTAAAAAATACATAAATACATAAAAATACATATAAATACGTAATACATAAAAAATACACCAGAATACAAAACAAATATGTAAAATACTTAAAAATACATATAAATACGTTTATATATTTAAAATACATAAAAATACATAAATATCTATATAAAAAACTTAAAAAATACATAAATACACAATACATAAAAAAATACCACATAAAAATAAATAAAAAATATACAAAATACTTAAAAATGCATACAAATACTTTAAAAATACTGTCTATAAATTTAAAATACTTAAACAATGTAAACATATACATATAAAAACTTACAAAAAGACATAAATATGTAAAAAATATATAAATACATAATACATGAAAAATAACACATAAAAATACATAAAAAAATAAATAAAATACTTAAAAATATATATAAATACGTAAAGAAATACGTTTATACATTTCAAATACATAAACATATACATATAAATACTTAAAAATAGCAAAAGTACGTAAAAATAGATATAAATACTTAAAAAATATGATATAAATACTTAAAAAATATGTTTATACATTATATATAAGTTTTGACAAAAACTGCAAAAAAGTCTCATTATTTTGGAAAAATTAACGATTTGGTCCTATTACTCGGTGAACAGGTCAAAAGGGCTAAAGTGAATAAATTAACCAGTTTCTTGAACTTTTCTATTCAAAAAATTAAAAATTTGGGATTTTTCTATTTAAAAAATAAAATTTACAACTTTATTAAAAAAATTTTAAAAATATTAGGACTTTTAGATTCCCCTAAAAAATATTATGTTTTTTATTTATATAAAATATCGATTTAATAGTTGAAAACAACTCCTTTATTTTCGACTTTTTCGAGCGCGATAACACAAATCGATGAATTTGTTTTACTTATTTTTTTGTTCAAAAATTTTCAATTTCGTGCAAATCCCGGTTCGGTCTAGTTTTGTTTAAAGCCGGTCGCTGCTACGAGCAATTTCCAGACGTAAATAAGTGTCATCCTTTGAATGGCCTTTTTTTTTTACAATTTCAATAAAATTTAGGGTTTTACCCATCCATCCATCTCTCTCACGCAACGCAACCATATGGTAAGCTTCTTCCAGTTTCTGGTAAGGTCTCACAATCTCATCTTTAAATTCCACCTTCCTTGAATCGACTCTTCTCTTTCATTTTCATTTAATGATAGTTTCGTTTTAGATACTAGTTCCTTAGATTATTATACAAGGAAAAAAGCCCTAGAAATTTAGGAATTGGGAATCATGGATCAAAACGAGGGCCATGGCGGTGGAGATGCGAACGAGCAATTCAATCGGAACGAAGCAATCTCCGCCGTTGTCGACGAGGGTTTCTTAGGGGAAGACGATGATGATTATGAGGATCTTTACAACGATGTTAATGTCGGTGAGGGTTTTCTTCAAACTCTTCGGAAGAATGATGATGTAGGGTTTAGCAATGAGGAAGAAGTTGAGAAGAAGAAAGTGGAACCACTCCCTCAGCCGGTGCATCGTCCACAACCTTTGGATGATGTCGCCGGTGGTGATGAGACCAAGTTTGAGAACAATGATGCTGTTTCTAGTAGAGTAGAGGCAAATTCGAATGTAAATGAGATGGCAGGAAGGGGATCTGGTGGACCAGTAGGGGGTGGACTTAGAGTTGAATTAGGGCAAGCTAAAGTAGGTGAAGTAGAAACTCGAACTCTGGATAACAACAACAACAACAATAACAACAGCATGCCAAACCTAGGTGCAGGACAACAACAGCCTCATCATGTTCTGACTGTAGGGAATACAGGAAACATGGCGAATTTAAGCAATACTGGAGATGATGGGTTAGCTAGACAACCCAATGCTTTTGGTAACGGTGGTGGTGGTGGCATGAACATGGCCGGAGGTGGTGCTGCTGTTGGAGGAGGCGGTGGTGGAGGTACAATCCTTTTCGTGGGAGATTTGCATTGGTGGACAACAGACTCAGAGCTTGAATCAGAACTTTGCAAGTATGGCCATGTGAAGGAGGTGAAGTTCTTTGATGAAAAAGCTAGTGGAAAATCAAAAGGGTATTGCCAGGTTGAATTCTATGATCCTTCAGCAGCCACAGCTTGTAAGGAAGGAATGAATGGACATGTCTTCAATGGTCGTCCCTGTGTTGTTGCATATGCTTCACCATACAGTGTCAAAAGAATGGGAGAAGCACAAGTCAACCGAACTCAACAGATGACTCAGTCGGCCGTGGGTCAACCAAAAAGAGGTCCCGGAGATGCTCCGGTTAAACCAGGAGGCAACACCATGGTTTCCGGTGGGAATTTCCAAGGAAACAGTGGAGGTGATAACAACAACAACAACAGAGGATTTGGAAGAGGAAATTGGGGTAGAGGAAATGGTCAAGGGATGGCGGGGCGTGGGCCCGGTGGACGTGGCGGAATGGGCGGGCGTGGGATAATGGGCGGGCGTGGAAACGGGTTCGGCCCACCACCAATGATGCATCCGCAATCCATGATGGGGCAAGGTTTCGACCCGTCTTTCGGAGGCCCAATGGGCCGAATGGGTGGCTACGGTGGTTTCCCTGGCGGCCCAACACCTCCCTTTTCCAACATGCTCCCTTCCTTCCCGCCAGTTGGCGGCTTACCTGGACTGGCCCCACATGTGAACCCAGCCTTTTTCAATAGAGGGATGCCGATGAATGGAATGGGTATGATGCCAGGTGGCGTTGATGGTGGGCCGAATATGGGGATGTGGGGAGATCCTAACATGGGTTGGGGTGGTGATGAACATGGTGGAAGAGTAGGTGAATCTAGCTATGGAGAAGAAGCCATGTCTGATCAACAATATGGTGAAGGAAGTGAAAGAGGAAATTGGCAAAATGTAGCAAAAGAAAAAGATTGGTCTGGGACCTCAGATAGAAGACCTAGAGATGAGAGAGAACAACCCGGGTCTGGGTATGACCCACCAAGGGAAAAAGATGTGGTTCATGAAGATGAATGGCCTGAAAGAAAACACAGAGAAGAGAGAGAAAGTGGAAGAGGTGACCGGGAACGTGACCGGTCAGACCGTGACCGTGACCGGGAACGTTCTCGTGACCGGGATCGGGAACGTGGTAGGGACCACCGCCATAGAGATGAAAGGGAAAGGGAAAGAGAAAGGGAGAGATATGGTGATCATCATAGGTATAGAGATGCTGACGTGGAATATGATGATGAGTGGGACCGGGGGAGGTCAAACCGGGGACATGGAAAGTCAAGAATGTCTCAAGAAGATGAACATCGGTCAAGATCTCGGGATGCTGATTATGGGAAGAGGCGGCGTGTGACTGCAGAATGACAGTCTCTAGTGGTGGATTTTATAATGAATTATATCAAGAAAGAAATCATGAAACTCAAGCTTCTGTAATTGTGGTTTTATTGCACTCAAGTTGATGAACATGGTCTTGTTTGGAAACTGGAAAGGTAATATACCAACTCTTACTTTTGATTTTATTTATTTATTTATATTTGATTATCTTGTGTTTTATTTAATGTTTGATGATGATATTTAGGTGTTGAGAGTGGAAGCTTGAGGAGGAAATAGAAAGTGGAAGAACATTGTTTGGTGTTTAGTTATATTTGAGAGTTTGTTTGGAAGTGGAAGTATTATTATGTGTACTTGAAACTATGTTGTGGCCGATTAACTTAGACTTTACTTTACTTTACTACTACTGTTGTTTGAATGTGAGATGATGTATTAGGATTTTTGCTCATGTTTTGGTTTAGGAGGGATTAACTACTATGCCTCTTTTTTGCTTTAGTTGTTTTTATGTATACTTTTTTTTGTTGTATTTTCCTTTTTTTTTTCTTACTTTCTTGATGTAATCTGTAATATGTATGTATATATTATGCAGCCGGCTGTGGCTCATAGGGTTTTAGGTGGGTAGAGGGTACAGACTAAACTCAACTAACTGATTGGATGTTAGATTTGGTAGGTAAATCGTATATATGACTTTGATTGTTTGCGAAGCTTGAGAAAGATCTGTCATGAGATGGGCATACTGTAAAGTTTGATTTGAGTATTATCTTAATTTGTTTAGGAAAAGAAAGTAAACTACTTGTTTTTATTCGGATTCACTTGTAGATTATGATGTGATGTGTTGTTCTGTGTATATGTGCTGTTGAAAGTTGAAATGTTGAACAAGAAATCGTATTCAACAAAATTACATACTTGTAATGGGGTATGCTGCATATGGAATGTACAAAAGGTTGGTGAAAGTAAAACGATGAACACTAAACTTGAGAAAAGGGCCGAGTGTTGTCGGGCTTAATCTTGAGTTGTTCTTTTTGTCGTAGGTAGTTGAAATTGGTAAAGGCCTGTTGATGGATGATAACCTTACAGATTTTTAACTTTTCTATTAAAAGTTTGTCAAAGTGGAAAGCGTTCTCAAAAACTGCCGTAGTTGTGGGGGAGGGGTGAGGTGAGGTACAAATCTGACCCGGTTACACTCCTTTTTATGGAAAGACATGTCTCGAGATTAACTTTTGACAATCAAGTTAAATCATAACGGAAAATGTTCAATTGGAAATCATTAAAAGGTTAGGAACAACAAGAACTTGTTTAATTATTTGAATATTTTGAATTTTAATCAATGACAAAAAATATATCCTCCTTAATAAATGAAGGTTTTTTTTGCCACTTGTCAATCTCTCATGAGTTTTGACACTTGTCATTTTGTGATAATTTTGAAATAAATATTATCCACTTGTCAATTTTTGATTTGTTTTAATTTTTAATTAAAGTCATATACTTATATATGTAAAGTATTAAATATCATATATATGATATTAAATTGTAATAAATATATTTTTTTTTTCTTATTTTAAAGTTGTATATTAAAAAATATTTCTTTTTTTTACTTTAAGTTTAATCATTTTTTAAATCAACCCGTATAATATACGAGTCTCACACCTAGTATCTATGATGATAAAATGTTCAAATAGGAACAATAGAGACTAGGCCAAGCCTTAGAATATTTTTAATTTTTTACCACCAAAAACAACGAAGGTCGTCAAATTTTAAGAAACTTAACATCAAAACTCTACCATCATAACTTCTTTCATTTAAACACTCTCACAAACCTTTAACAACTCAAACTCAAACCCTAACATCATTGCTGTCACCTGTCATGCAGTCGACGTCGGTCCCACCACCGCCTCATACCACTTGTGGAAACAACCTTTCCAACTGCCTTCACCACGTCGGCAACGTCCAATATCACCACTGCCTCCTCCCACCGGGGAAAACAATCGTCGTCATCAAGTGTACGACATCAGATCTCTGACCACCATGTATGTGGTGCTTAACTATTTATAAATATGTTGTATGTGGTGCTTATTATGGATTTGATGTGTGGTGCAAACATGGTGTTCGTTGAAACGACTTGATGAAATAAGGTAAATTTTAAGTTATATATATATATATATATATATATATATATATATATATATATATATATATATATATATATATAAAGAGAGAGAGAGCTAGGTTCAAACGTTTCTAGCAACTATTGTGTGCATGTATGCACCAATCACAAATTAGTAAATATTAAATAATTAATTAAATCAAATAAGGGCATTTTCGGTTTTTTGTATTTACAATTAATGATGTCATTTAATTTAATCCTACAATTAAGGAAAGAAAATCAGTATTTTAAAACCCTAAAAATAACCCCTGTCATTCATTTGCATCTACAGATCTTCTTCCTCCAGCGGTTCTTTCTTCCTCTAACGACCCTCTCCTTCGACGACAGAAACATTTAATCGATGCCTCCTCTCCAGCAACGCCTCCCTCTCCTGTTAGAATTTATTTATATAAATCAATTCTTTCAGAATGTTTGTATTCTTTCAGAATGAATTAGTGTTTATTGTTGGATTTTGATGTTTTTGTTGCATTTGTGATAGGAATGGCTTGAATGTATTCTATATATTCTTTCAAAATGTATTATGCCAAAATAAAATCTGTGTATTTCTGCCATAATGTATTCTATGTATTCTGTCATATTCTATTTATTCTACCAGAATATATAAAGTGATAGTTAATTGCAAGTAACATGTTTTTAACCATTATTAGTTTTTATTGTATTTATGATAGAAATGGCTGGGAGAACACGTTGAAGACCTAATAAGAATAACTTGAAGAATGAATAAAGTTTGATCATATTCACAATTTAAGAATGTTGTTATTTTTTTAAGAATTTTATTCATTTTTCTTGATATTCTTTTAGAATATGTACAATTATATTAAAATGTATAAGGCTTTTAGTTTGTAAGAATATGCATGAATTTGTATTTAAGTTCGGATGTATAAAAATATATTGGAATGTTGTTATTTTTCAACCTCGGATTCAAGAATTTTGTTATTCTTCAATAATATTCTAATAGAATAAAATTCTGAAAGAACCTCATTCTAACAAAAAAATATTCTGACAGAATAAAATCGGTTATGTTTACAAATTACTTTAGAATTAAAATTGAATTAATTAAAAAAAATTAGATTTTTAAAATTAGGAGAATTTATTACCCCTAAAAATCCAAAAATTTCCTTTTATAAATATAGTTATTTGTCCAAAATACCCTTTTGCTAAAATTTATATGATTATATGGTACATGTTATCCCATTGTACTATCATACACCCTCAAATTATATATATTGATTAATTTCATCCGTTGGTCCAGATCTGTGCATTCTGACACATAATAATTACTAAAAACAAAATAACTCTCTCTCTCTCTCTCTCTATATATATATATATATATATATATATATATATATATATATATATATATATATATATATATATATATATATATTGGTGGGGGTGGGGGGGGGGGAAGTAGGGTGGGATCTTTTATTTTATTTTTTTAAAATTTAAAGTTAGTTAAAATTATATATATATATATATATATATATATATATATATATATATATATATATATATTGGTGGGGGGGGGGGGGGAAGTAGGGTGGGATCTTTTATTTTATTTTTTTAAAATTTAAAGTTAGTTAAAATTAGACCTGACAAACGTGTCGTGTCGTGTCGGGTTCGTGTCGTGTCAAAACATTAAACGGGTTGAAAGGGCTTGACCCTAACCCGACCCGTTTAATTATCGTGTCGTGTCAACTCGTTTATTTTCGTGTCGGTTTCGTGTCGGGTTTCGGGTTAAGGTTTAGATCTTGTAAATATGTTGTGTCATGTCGGGTTGAAATATTTTAAATGTTGGAAAGTAGGAGTTGTGGAGGGAAAAAGGAAAAAGTGAAACACTGGAGTTATGAGATGGAATGACAAAATTTATAGTAAGTTTAGAAGGAAAAATGAAAAGAGTTAAAGTTGGAGAGCAAAAGGATAGGTTGTGAGGATGACTAAAATTAAGTAACTTTGAAATTTTGAATATTACTTCTAATTATTGAGTTTGACCCACTATAAGTCTATAACATATAATATATTTATAAAAATATGAAATTTATAATAAATAATATATAATTAAACGGGTCATATTCGAGTCATCTTCGAGTTGAAAATCTTGACCCTAACCCTACCTGTTTAATTATCGTGTCGTGTCAACCCGTTTACATAAACGTGTCGAAATCTCTGACCCTAACCCGCTAATCTCATGTCGGGTTTTCGTGTCGTGTCATGTTTTGCCAGGTCTAGTTAAAATGGAATTTAACTTAAAATCAAAAAACAGTTTTTTAGTCTTTTTACACAAACCAATGACCTTTCCTGGAAGAACACAAAGCCGCACCAAAAAAATAGTACAAAACAGCACCAAAAAATAGCTAGCCAAAATGGCACCAAAAAATCGTTCCAAATAGATTTCACAGTTTGTGTTGTAACCAAAACGCATTCGAACATATAATATGTGATGTAAATTCTAAGATCTTTCTGCTATGAATCTTGTTATTGTCAAGAAGGGTGACAATGATCTACCCGGATTAACCGATGTTGAAAACCAAGAATGAGAGATCCAAAAAGGGCATCAAAAATCCATAAATTTTTCAATCTCTCAAAGGAAGATTATGTTAGTAAGTATGTCAATACATAAAGAAGAACATTCACAAAGAAACCTGGTCAGTTCTTCCCTCTGTTACTTTTTTCCTTTGGATGAACCGGAAAAAGTAAAGGGATGTGTTTTACATGTTATGAGTGCAGGAAAGGAGGGTAGTAAAGCACCAAAGATACAGAGATTGGTTACTCTATTGACCCACTGCAAAGGAAACGAGAAAGAATTATAGATAAAAAAGAAGAGAATTGCAAAACCAAAATCTGAGGCAGATGAGTACCACATAGTTATTGCTGAGAGAGAGAGAGAGAGAGAGAGAGAGAGAGAGAGAGAGAGAGAGAGACTTTCTACTACATCTAAGCCTTCTGTTGCAGCATAGACTAAGGTTAGTGATTTAGATAAACATACCTGCAGCAAATTCATGAATTAGGGTAAATGTACCTGCAGCAAATACTAAGATTCAGTTTACATTCATGGAAGATTATGAGAGTGGAGGAATCGATGAATGAAATTAGGGGATTGATGATTTACCTGATGCATAGAGCGAAGGAGAAGGATGAAGACGACGTGAGAGTATTTTTTGGGACGAAGACCGTGAACTGTGAAGGATTTTTTTTTTTTTTTTTTTTTTTGGGGTGTGATATATAAGAGACGTATTAAGGGAAAGAAAATTGGATCAGAGGGAATACCCAATTTCTTGGCAGCCAAAATGAAATTTTACACAGTTTCTTAGTATTCGTTAATTGGTGCAGTTTTTAAAAAAAATAATGATTTAATTGTGCGTTTTACAAAAATTGACACCAAAAAATTGTGTTTTAGTAGTGCAGTTTTGGTCAATGACATCAATAAATGTGTTTTTAATTTCTTTTACTGTGGTTATATGAAAACAACACCAACAAATACATTAAATGGTTAAATGGTGCAGTTCTTTTGTTTATTGATACAAAACTTACTTAATAATCCGGTTTTGTAACCGAACCGCACCAAAAAAAAATGTCATCACACTGTTAAATGGGTTTTGTACTAGTGAAATAAGCAAAATTGTTTAATATTTGTAGAAATTTAATATATGTTGTATAGCAAATTATTTAATTAAGAAAAAGTAAAACTATATCTATTCCATTTATATAACCGCGATTTGTTTAACAATACATGCATCACATTTGGCAAATTTGGTAAATTTAGTTAATTTACGTAAAATACTTATATAACTTCTTGTATGGCAACTTACTTACCAAAAAGTGAAAAATAAATCGATTCCAATTATATATATAATCACGATTTTATGGGATAATTTTAAGGCTTTAAGCAATGCAATATATTTAATAAATCTTTCCCATATAACACATGTATAACAACTTCTACATTGTCTAAAGGTCTACATTATATAAAGGCAAGGCATAATCATGACTCTTTTGAAGCTGTATTATAGTTCCTTCCACGTTGAATTTAACTAATTAATACGTAAGCGAAACTTCTTTAACCTTTTAATGCGTTCTTTTTTGTTGCAGTACACCATTGTGTGTTATTTAAGGGTTGCACAGAACTTCAAAACTTGTTAATGAAGATGAAAACACGGTGCTATTCGATTTTAACATTGTTCTGCTATTTCTTCATTTCTGGTAAGGAACTTATGTTTTCTTGTGTGCATAGTTGATTAATGTAAATAATGTTTTATCTCTATGAATATTTAAATTAACTGTTTATAATATTTTATTTTATTTTTTAGCTTTCTTAATATATATATATATATATATATATATATATATATATATATATATATATATATATATATATATATATATTAATTTATTAATGTAATTGATTTGAAAAATTTATGACTTTTTGATATTTTTATAAAACGAATTTAGGTAAAAAAAAATGATTGTTGAACTCTTACTCTGTATTACTATAACCATTTCTGGCGAATTTTTAATTTTTTAACCATAATTTATCTATAAGTTATTTTATAGCTAATAATTATGTTTTTAATTTTAATTTGCAGGTGAGGAGCCATGCTATACAGGGGTACAAATGTCCACAATATAATATTTTTATTTTTTTACACATAATGTCAACTTACTTTCATTTTTTCATCCATAATAGTAATATACTTACATGTCTCTATTGATGACTTTGAGTTTTACATTTTTGTATGTGTATGTCTGTTACTTAAATTATTTTGCTATTTTTTTTATAAATTCATTGTATTATCATGCATGTTTGTCGTGTTATTTTCATATTATCATAATTTATATATCATGTATACCATTATGAATTTCTTATTAGTCATGAATTAAATAACATTGTTGAGGTTCTTTAATCATTTTCAATATTATTTTTAGACAAACATGTTACACTTTATAATATTTTCATTCATTGTTATATACAATTCATCACTTTCACATTTATGATGACTTATTATATTATTATTATTATTTACATTATTTTAAAATTTTAACTGCATATTACAGGGTTATAACCTAGCTAAGCATGTAGAAAATCTAAGTGTTAGAAAAATTCCGATGGCATTTTAATGAATCCTATAAAATATGGATTACATTATTATACATACCAACTATGCAAAATAAAACTTATGCTACATTTTTTTGTTAAAATTTTATTTTATATTTTTGTCCATATAATATTTATAATAATAACAACCGTGGTTTCCACGGGTTATAACCTAGTATATATATATATATATATATATATATATATATATTCAATTATTATATAGGTTATATGTTCTTTAATGGGTTTGTTGCGCAAGATTTGTAGCAAATGCAACACCATATGATTATAGTTTTACCAATGAGGTAAAACTTACAATAAAATCTTTACCTTTAGATGCAAGAAACCAAAAACATCAACAATATTGTAATTCTTGATGTTTTTACAGTGCTTAGAGAACCCTAAAAACCCTCAATACAATGGTGGTATAGTCGTGAATCCCGAATTTAAAGAAGGCTTAAACGGTTGGACTTCTTTCGGAAATGCAAAACTACAAGTACGAAGATCAGAAACTGGAAACGAATTCATTGTTGCTCATCAAAGGAATCAATCATTCGACAGTGTTTCTCAAGAATTTTTCATGGACCATGAAAAACTCTACATGTTTTCTGGTAGGATGTTTGATTTCTACAATAAATGTTAATAGTTTGCACGTGGTGTTGAATTGGTTGAATTTGAAATATGCAGCATGGGTGCAAATAAGCCATGGAGATGATGCTACAGTGGTTGCAACATTTAGAACACCAACAAACTTTTATGATGCTGGTTCGACCATGGCTAAATTTGGGTGTTGGTCCATGCTTAAAGGTGGCATCACAGTCAACCAATCTGGCTCGACTCAGCTGTATTTCTGGGTATGATGAATTTGTGAATAAATTATGGTGATTTTTATCGGTGACATTTAAATTATATATGTTTATTGTTTTGACAGAGCAAAAATGCATCGATTGATATTTGGGTTGATAGTGTTTCTTTACAACCCTTTACACAAGAAGACTGGAAAGTTCACCAGTATCTGAGTATCGAGAAGGTGAAAACCAAACACATCATCTTTTTTTAAATACTAATGTTCATGTTTGACTTAATTTTAGAGAAATAGACACAAACAACTAAACGACCCATTAAGTATTTATCAGAATCTAAGAAAAATTGTTTTTGGAAAATAACCACCGAAGCTTATCGAGATTTAAGAAAATATCAAGGGTTTTTTTTTCGAAAATAACCACCAATTTCATAGAAAAATAATTGTTGGTTTGATCTAAAAAAATTCAAAAAAAAAAGTTTGAAGTTTTTTGTGGTAAAAATCTTCAAAAACCATTCCATGGTAAAAAAAGATTATGTTATAGATTTGACCTACTAAAATGACAAAAAACATAAAGGAAAAAAAAGACAAATTCTTAAGAGATTTTTGCTGTTATAACCTGCGAAAATATTTTTTGTGGTAGAAATCTAACCATTTTCATAACAGAAGAAAATTTTAAATGGTATAAAATGCAATTATTTTGAAGTTTTGAAAAGATTTTCAAAAAAAATGGTGTAAAAATGAAAAAAATGAGAAAATACTGCTTATATACGGGAACTATTCATGGTCCATTTGGTAGCCCATTTATCTAATTGTATAGAGCCCATTTAGAGATTTTTCAACCTATTTAGAGTATACAGGTGAAATTGATGGTTAAAGTTAGAACTCCTAGTATTATATTCTTATCCTTATTTTTAGTTTTGGGCTGTGTTTGGCGTGCCACAACTAGCTGATAAGCTAACTTATTTTTCGAGTTTTTTTATGTTGTCGTGTTTGGTAAGCCAAAAAGTAGCTTTTAAGCTAGCTTTTTGAAAAGCTACTTAGACTAGCTTTTTAGGAGCTTTTTAAAAATTTTCCAAATACACCCCTTAATTAATTATAGAAACACATACTCCTACATGTCCTTTTATGTAATTTTATATATTTCAGCTAGCTTTTCAGCTAGTTTTACCAAACGTTATTTTTTATCAGTTAGCTTTTCAGCTATCAGCTAGCTTTTTAGCTAGTACGCCAAACATAGCCTTGATATTCCACCGTCACAAGATGAATTGGTTTTTTCTTAAATCTTTGAAAAAAAACATTAATGGAACTAGGTATTTTTTTTATTTCTTTTTCTTATATAAATTTCATTTCCAATGGTTAGGTGAGGAAGAGTAACGTGAAAATCCATGCAGTCAATAGCGAAGGCAAGCCGCTAACAAATCGAACAATAACCATTTCACAAAAGTTAGCAAACTTCCCATTCGGATGCGCCATTAACACCAACATCCTAACCAACGAAGCTTATAAAAACTGGTTCACTTCAAGATTCAAATACACAACATTTGAAAACGAAATGAAATGGTACACCAACGAACGTGTCCAAAACCAAGAAGACTACTCTTCATCTGATGCATTACTTAAGTTCACAAAATCAAATGGAATTTCAGTGAGAGGCCACAACGTGTTTTGGGATGACCCAAAGTATCAACCAAGTTGGGTTCCAAATCTTGAACCACAACAACTAGCGGATGCAACCACCAAGAGGATAAAGTCAGTCATGGGTCGATACTCGGGTCAAGTAATTGCATGGGATGTTGTGAATGAAAACATGCATTTTGATTTTCTTGAAAGTAAGTTAGGAGAGATGGGTTCTTCTTCGAAATTTTACTCGATGGCTAATGTTCTTGATGGAAATGCTAATTTGTTCTTGAATGAATATAATACGATTGAAGAACCGGGTGATGAGTTGTCATCTCCTGATAATTATCTCAAAAAAATTGAAGAGATTCGGGGTGAAGGTTATCATGGGCCATTATCAATCGGGTTAGAAGGTCATTTCACAAATGTGAACATACCTTACATGCGATCCACCATTGATAAACTTGCAAGTTCAAGACTTCCCATTTGGATCACCGAGCTAGATGTCCAACCTGGCCCTAATCAGGTATTAACTTTAAATACCGAGTTTTTTTCATCAAAATCATGTTGATGTGATTTAATTTTCAGGCGGAATTATTGGAACAAGTGTTAAGAGAAGCTCATGCACATCCAGCAGTGAATGGGATAGTTTTGTGGTCTGCATGGAGTCCAAAAGGATGCTACAGAATGTGTTTAACGGATAATAATTTCAGGAACTTGGCTACAGGTGATGTGGTGGACAAAATTATTAAAGAATTTTTTGGTGTAGTTATTACGGGGACGACAGATGGTGAAGGTTTCTATGAGACTTCGTTGATTCATGGAGATTATGAAGTTAGTTACTTAAATGAAAAGGATGTGAAATTAACTCGGATATCTCGGGATTTCAAGGTTGAAGAATTGGGATATTCCGAGGATTTCTTGTATGTCAAAATCTTGGGTTGACATATATCGGATTTTTTTGGTATTAAAATGAGTGTAATATGATCATCTTTGTATAGCAATTTGTGTCATAAGCTTGTTTCAGAAAGCCACTTTCATCAACAATAATCACTTTTTTTTTGTGAACAAAATTGTCCCTTGATAAAGTAAAAGTCTCATAACTCATGACTTTCCTTTTTTTTTTTTAGGTCAAAAATATAATATAATTTTTTTTTACAACAAAAAAACTTCATTTTGTTTAATTTTCTTAGATCATTCAACAATTATTTTATGAAATTGGTGGTTATTTTCGAAAAACCCTCAATATTATCTTAAATATCGATAAGCCTTGGTGTTTATTTTCCAAAAAAAAAAAACTTTTTCTTAGATGTTGATAAAAGCTTAATGAGTCGTTTAGTTGGTTGTCTATTTCTCTAAAATTAAATCAAACATGAACATTAGTATTTAGAAAAGATGATGCTTATGGTTTTCACCCGCTGGATACTCTTGCTATTGATGAGCTTTCCACTCCTCTTTTTGAAAGGGTTGTAAAGAAACACTATCAACCAAAATATCAATCCATGTATTTTTGCTTTATGAAAACAACAAACATATATAAATTAAATGTCACCGATAAAAATCACCAAATATAACTTATTCACAAATTCACCATAACTTGTTTTCCAATACTAGTCTTTTCATGTTCCTTTTTATCCTCTTCATCAGCTAGCTTTGTCACCTCCACCTGAATCATAAACTTTATTGACGCCTTTCTTAAAATCTATACTGAATAGCTTTGTTGAATCATCAAATATATAAAATAAAAAGGATATTACTGTTTGGTATGATGGAATGTAATGAAATGAGTTGTTTAAACATTTTGTTAGTTATCTATGTATAATAGAAATATAAATAAATAGAATTCATAAATAAAGAAAATAAACTTTAATAGTAATAAATAAATTGTATATAAGCCTATTTTACCTGGTTTAAAATATATGTTATATGCATTGCAAGTAGTTATAAAAGAATCAAATAGTAAGTAATCTTAAAACATAATTGTAATATATATATATATATATATATATATATATATATGTATATATATATATATATATATATATAATTGGATCGGGTGATAACTCAAAAATAAATGAGGATTGAGAGAACAAATCATTGCCGTAGGATTGAAAAAAATAAAAGGTGGAGATTTGATTTTATTTATTGTCAATATCCCACGAGATGATATGGCGTTTTATTAATTATGTATGATATATTGATAAATTTCGACGAATGTTAAAAGATTTAGGGGTTAAAATGAAAAAAAAAACCCAAAAAAAATTCTCCAAAAACAATGAACATTTAAATGATACTTCTATTCGTTATAACAGTAACTTTGTAAAATGAATTTTTCAAAAATAAGCTTTTAAAGTGTTTATTTTTAATTTAAGAAATATTAGTTTTTTTCAAAAAAAAAGGTTGAACATAATATATCCAACATGTGATGATTTAAAATATTTATCATTCAAAAAAAAAAATTATTCAATTTATTTATGTTCCTTAATTTATTATGATTTAAAAATATTTTATAATCCTTATTATTATATCTGTTATGATTCAAAATATATAATGTTCCATAATTTTTTTTGAACAAAAACTATATTTAATTGAATATATTATTGATCCAAAATCATATGGTTCAAAAATGATTTGATTCAAAATACTACGATTCAAAATTTTATGACACAAAAATAATATGATTCAAAAATAGTATGAACAAAAACTATTTTGATCCTTAATATTTTTTTTTACTGAAAATTTTATAATTGTTAAACATTAAAAACTCGAACCGGATTTTAGTTTAAAAAATAAAAAAATAAACCAAAAATAAACAAAAACAAAAACACTAATATCTTCAAGTATGTAGGAAAGACATTAAAAAAATATAAAAAACAAAAGAACAAAAAAAATAAATTTAAAAAAAAAATAAATAAATAAATAAAACGAGGAAAAAAAACCCTGAAAACTGAGTATATATATGTTTAAAAAATGGTAGTTTTATATTAAAAAAATGAAAAAAAAACGAAAAAAACTTGATAAAACGAGTGTATATATGTTTAAAAAAATTTTGAATTTTTTTTAGAAAAATAAAAAATAAATAAAACAAAAAACGAAAATAATTAATAAAACTCACTGAAATGGTGTTCCGTGAACGTTCGTCACACATGATTAAATATTCGAGTCCGTATTAATGGACAAGGTCGCATTTGAATGCATCATGCCCAGGTATTGGACTTGACATTTGTGCTCTTGACGAAATGGATGGTGTAGAATTTTCCATACAGTCATCACCATTTTTTGAGTCCTTACTGGAGTCGGACCCTATATATATATATATATATACAGAAATGATCAAATGAGAACACCTAAAAGGTTGAGAACGCGAGAACAAATATATTTATTTGTGATTCCATGTATTCATTTGTGGAGAAATGATAAATTTTTACGCACAATCAACATGAATATGCTTTTTCTCTTCAATTGAAATTAAATGCGTAAAAATTTATCATTTCTCCACAAATGAATACATGGAATCACACATAAATATACTTTGTTCTCGCGTTCTCAACCTTTTTGATGTTCTCATTTGATCCTACTATATATATATATATATATATATATATATATATATATATATATATATATATATATATATATATATATATAGGATCGTATAGGAACTCAAAATTTGATAGGAACCGTGAGGACTAATCTAAGCCCTTTATCATTAAAAATAAATCATTGAAATTAATTGTAATTTTTTTTCTTTAAAAAAAAGGTGGCATTTTTATAAATAAGTTGAAGTTTTGGTTTTTTTTTCCTCTTAAGGGTTTTATACATCTGAGTATTTTCATCTTTTGGTCTTTTAAACTCTCTTTTATGATTTTGGTTTGTGAGAACATGATGATATATAGATGCAGATTGCATTACAATACTAATTGATATGTTATTCGGTTGAGAGTTGTTATGACCTTCTAATAACTTTGAAAAATCATGTTGCATCTTGCATTTTGTTATCTGAAAGATATTTGATACAAATTTTAGGGCATTAAAGTAACGGCTAAATTTTATAAATAACAATATACTTTCAATTATTTGTTTATTGCAACATCCCAGTTTGATAATTGATTTTTCCTGTTATCATACAAAATATAATGTTTATATTATAACTTGGTTATTAATTTTGAATTATTTTGTCTTGTTTTTTCGAAAAGAATGTTCAAGAAGAAAAAAATCATCTTGAAAGAAATATACACTATGGAATCTCATTGACATAATGTTAAAGTTAGATTCGGAATTGTATGATTGGTGGTGTGTGTATTGTTGAGTATTTTTTTTTGTTATTTTAAAATTATCATTGTTGTTTTATTATATCATTTTATAGCAATGTTACTTGGATATTTATGGTGTGTTGTTAGTTGCTGGTTATGCATGGTTGGTGTAATGTGGTTCAAAAACACTGTTACTAGGATAATGTTTTTTTAGATGTTAAGAACTTGGTTTAGACACTACAATTTTTAGTAATTTCATTTTATGGATATTAAATTAGTATTCTTAGGTTCATCATATTTTTTCTTGATGTGTTATAATATACATTATTTTTTTGCTAGATTTTATTGTTCTCGAATTTGGTTAAATCTCATAGTTCTTTTTTGGTTACAAAGTTAGATCATATATTGTTGGATCATAAAACTTTATAATGTAAACTTATAAATATTTCTTGTCATAAATTTTTTTGAATTATAAACTTTGGAGCATGCTTTCTTGTATCGTAAAAAGTTTTAAATCTTACAATTATATATTATTAGATCCTAAATCTTTATGATATAAAAATGTATAATCAACAATGATAGACGATGAAAATTTTATGATATATATTTTTATAATGCCAAATGATTGTCTGGATAATATACACATTCATCAAAATTCTGAATCATAAACTTTGGATCATGTTTTGATGTATTAAATAAAGTTTTGAATCTTTTTATGAACTAATACATATTATGAACTAAAATTTGTTATGATCCAAAAAAACTATGATTCAAAAACTATTACGATCCAAAAATTATTATTGATCCAAAACATATTATGATCCAATAGCAAATAATTAAAATGATTTTTGTGATCCAAAATTAGATTGTACAAATATTATGATCCACAACACTACAATGTTCCAATTTTATATCTACAAATATGGTATGCTCCTAAACTCTGCAATGATCCAATTTGGATAGTTTATTATCCAAATAGGTTTATGATTCAAACATTATATGATCCAATAGAAAATAGGTTTATGATTCATTTTATATTTTTAGATCATAGAGCTTATGCATCATAATAATAAATTTTGTAACTTGTATTTTTTTTATCCAAATCATATAGTAAATAAATTTATGATTCAAAATATATGATGTACTTTGAAAACTATATATACATAAATGTTACACATTCTTCAATAAACTCTCTTACTTATTTAAAGCTTAGTAATTTGAAAATCTATATACATTTCATGTGAAAACTATAAAATATACTTTTCTTTAGTTGTGTATTGTAAAACTATACAAATGGTATACTATGATTCAAACATGTGAAAACTATAAAATATACTTTTCTTTAGTTGTGTACTGTAAAATCTATACACATTTCATGTCATGCTATTCGTTCTCTGTAGGGTGTGAAATGTATAGTGAGAAGTCGAAGGGTAATTGAGTCTGTTTAGATGCGAAGTCTTGTACTTCGAAGTGTATGTATTTTGCAAGGCACATGTTGATGTCGAAATGTAATGTTTAGTCCTTGCATATTTTTTGTGCGACTGTAACACTCTATAAATAAAGTAAGTATAGGGTTAGAGAGTAACTTTTGGACGTTTCATCATTGTATTCTCTCTCAAAACCGTTGTACTCTTTCAGATGATAATGAGCCAAACAGATCATATTTACATATCGTGTTCTTATTGATTTTCGTGATTGATTTCATTTTCATAACTTGATTCTTAAACAGTACATTTGGTATCAAAGCAGGATTCATTCAGTCAATTTCAGTTTTCTCATACTTTTTCAATATTTTTGAATCGCTGGTTCCGATTCAAAATTTTCCGCATTATTGATTAAGAAAACTAGTGTTAATTGATTGATTTGATTAGATTCTGCACTCTGAGTGTTAGATCAATTGTTTCCTGGTCATTTTTAGTTTGATTCTTCTGTTAGATCTCTTTTCTGAATAAAAAAATCACTTTTGTTCGTACAAAAATGGCAAACTTCAATATGAATACGATGTCGAGATTTTCTCACTTGCTTGGATCATCTACGAAGATTCCAACACGCATTCCTGAATATTATGAGCAGTGGTCTGATCGTATGGAGGATTATCTGAATGGCATCGATGAAGATCTTTGGAGGTGTATCACAAGTGGAAACTATCGTCCTGAAGGCTTGAACAAGTTGGAACTGTTGGTTCTTCTGTTGATGTTGCTTTGTAAACAGAAAAACAAAAAGCAAATGATAAGAAATGCCTTCGAGAACTACATGGTGCTCTTCCACCATTTGTTCACAACTACGTTCGAAGTTGCAAAACAACAAAGGAAATTTAGGATACGTTGAAAGAGAAATATCAGTGAAGCGAGAAGACCAAGAAAAATTCAGTGAAGCAGTGCCTGTTGGAATTGGGTGAGTTCAAGCAAAAAGAAAGTGAAATCATCGAGTTATACTATGATCGCTTGAATGAGTTGATCTTCAAGTGTACTCGCTATGGTGTTACTCGTTTGACTCTTGAGTACAATCTGACTTTCTTCATGGGGTTGCAAAAGGAATGGAGGAACATAAGCCTGATGATCAAAACTCAACAGAGTTTTGATGGTTATTCTTTGGCTGATATGTACAATGTTCTTAAAGTCCATGAAAGCAAGATTAATGAGATTACTGAGGAAGGAAAGTTGAGCTTAGGAGGACCTTTGGCTCTGATGTTGAAAGTGACCGCCAAGGACTCTGAAAACAAATCTGTTGAACAAGAGGATGTTGAAGAAGAAGGATTTTTGATGAATTTTGAGGATGAAGCGGTGGCTTATTACTCAAATAATAAAGTGAAAAAAATTCTTCAAAAAGCCATTCAATCCAAAGTAAAAAAAAACAGTGAATTCAAAGAGATTAGCTCAACAGGAAAAGGTGTGAAAGTAGAGTCGAATGAGGAGTAGAAGGAAGGTAAGATGGTGATTGAGAATAAGTCTTTAAAGATCAAAGGTGATTTGGGCTATGATTGCAACTATTGCAATGGTTTGAATCACTTGGCAAAGGATTGCATGCTGTGAAAGAAGGAGGAGAAGAAAGAGAGGGTGAAAGACGAAGTGTACTACGCTGGGAAAATTGAGGAGTTGAAGGAAAGAACAAATGGAATTTCTTTGATAGCGAAGGGAGGTGACGAAAGTGATGGAACTTATCAGATCTGGTCATCTGGGTCTGATGATGAGGAAATGAGAAATCCAACCCATGGAGCAATGTCCGCTCAGTTAGAAGAGGAATGTTTGAATGATGAAAAGGTCACTATAACATGTTTTGTTTCAACTGGAGCTGACAACTCACTAATGAATGCGAAGGTACGCAATCTTCTTGAATCTCTTAATATTCCCTGTAGTACTTATAATGCAATTTTACTATATTTTGATGATACTCTTTCTTATCTTAATGTTATGTTGATCTCTGTGAGTAGAGAAGCTGAACAATCAAAGTCATTACTATATGATATTCGAAATAAAGTTGAGGTTAAGATGAGTAAGATAGAGAAATTAGAGCTTCAATTGCAAAATATTACAGTAGATAAGGATTTGGTTAGGAATGATAATGTTTTGTTAGCTAAACAAAGAAATATCTACTGTAACTCTGATAAACGATTGTATGTGAAGCTTACTGAATTACATCATTCTTCTGATATCTGCAAAGAACAGCATAGAAAATTATTACCATTCTTACCTTATGAAAGAGAAAAAGTAGATGCTACGTCTTATGATTGCGAAAAGAAAATTTCTGAGTTTGATAAAGTTCCTAATGACCCGTATGCATATAGAATTGTTAAGATTGAAAATGTATAAATGATGATGATCTTGTGCATATAGTTAATGAAACTCTGACAAAAAACGAACAAGTTAAAATTTTGAACATGACTGCGAATTCGACATTAGACTCTCAACAAAATTTCGTTGATATCGAAGATGATTCTGATAATATCAGTGAAATTGAGGAAGAAGAAATTGTTGATTTTTCTCAATTATCTGTTATTAATGTCAATTCGATGGCGAAAGGCAAAGAAATTTGCCTTGATTCAATGGCGAAGGTTAACAATGATCAAACTTCTACATCGAAAGTTTGTGATCCTCTTGATCAAGTTGTAGTGGACGACTGTCATAGTGATGAGAATGATGTTTCGAATGAAAAACCTATTCCAAGAGTTGTTGTCGAACAGGTCTATGATGAAACAAAGGAGTTTGAAAAAGTGTTGAAAGACAAAGGTCCACAATATCTAGAATCTAATTCAGTTGTCTGTCCTTCATTCAAGTGTACTGATAAGGTTGTATTTCCGAATCAAGTATTTTTCACTTCTAGAAATGGTGACAAGGTGAATCTAGAATTAAACAAGTTGGTCGAGGAGGATAATAAAGATGTAACAAAATAAGGTTTCTATTTGAACCAAAGCAAAGTTGAAAATTGTCTGAACAAAAACTCAACAACTTTTGAAAGACAAAAAAACCAAAATGTGTTTGGGAAGTAAAAACGGAAAAACCAGGTGTTGTTAACCAAACCACATAAACTGTTTCGAAACATCAAAAGACAAAAACACAAGTTTACAAAGAAAGTGTTGAAAAATTTGTTTGTGAGGAAGGTATTTCGAGTACTAAAGCTCGAAACAAAGTTTATTGGAAAAATGTCAAAGCTTTTCAAAAACAAAACGAATCTAGCGGTTTGATACCACTCCAGGAGCTTTGAGTTGCCACTCTTGGTGTTTCTGAGGTTCTAGATGCATAAAGTTGTCACCTTTAAGGCTTAGATCCATCCATGCATGAGTTCTGGCCATTTTATGAAATTAGGGTGTTATATTTCGAAGTTGGGTTCTTTTGGGGCATGCAAAGTCACCAAGTCAATGACTTTATGGTTCTAGATGTTGATTACGACTTAGGTCTGTGATTTGATCTTTTAGTCTTAAGCATTAAGTGCTTATATTGGATATGGACTTATTGGGTGAGTACGTTAGGCGTATAATTTTTTCTGCATGACGAACAAGCCGTTTAGCATGTACTCTTAGCGTATAGCTGAGTACATCCCGTGCACTCAGTCTGTTGGACTTCACAGTTTTTGGGCCTCGGTTGGGTCATTTCTTTGGACCTTTTTGCTTTGGGCCTTAGTGGGCCATCTGAAATCAAGCATTGGGCTAAGAGTTTGGACTAAGGAAAATTATTGGGCCTTAGGGTAAGGTCCTGTCATACCCCCAAACCGGAATGGCGGAAACGTTCAGGGGCGGAGGACGTCATGTATAGTATCACAACAATTGAACAATAGTAATCAAAGAAACCACAACCATTGTATTAATAGAATAAAGTTTACATTGTTTTCGAATCATATATGACTGACTCCAAAAGTAAACAAAAAGTAAAGACTCGAAGCTACTATGCTCCATCTTCTTGAACCCTGTGCGTGTACCTGTCTACTAGTGTCCTGAGAATACAAGTAGGTTTTGAAAGAGTATCAGCATTTAAGCTGGTGAGTTCATAAGCGTTTTGTTTTAAAAAAACGAGTTCTATGTTCTTGAAAAGTACGTTGTGTTTCTCCAGAAAACCTTATAACTTCTGATGTAATGAATGTTAAGTAAAACGATTTGTACCAGTTTTCTTCCGCGAGTACTTAGTGTATACAAATCATATACAATCCAGATCGAACAAATAATCGATTGTGTGGTTCTGCCTCAAGCCCACAACCAAACAAGGAACAGGAAATCAGGCGGAGGCCACACATTTCACTGGTTGTCGGATCCTCATGTACATAACCGTGAAGTACTCACTAGATACTTACAAAATTGACTATACTGGTCCTTTGATATCTGTTGAAAGTGTTCCTCAAGAAAATCCAATATTTTCTTAGTAAAAGTATGATAATACCAATTCCTTCTATAACCACGTAACTTACACTAGCTATGTATAAACCAATATCGAACAGACAGTTAATTGTGTGGATCTGCCCTAAACCCACAACCAAACAAGGAACAGGGAATGAGGCAGAAACTACACACTCCACGGCCTATCGGATATTCTTCATACGTAACCCGGATGCATAAACTAAGGAATTATAGAATTATTAATGAATATTCGTTAGTTGAATGACAAGCCGATTGTTTGTAAAGTACTGACGTTTGTCCTGGAAAATCCTATATTTTCCCTAAGTGTAAGTTGTTGTCTTAACTGTTCCAAAATTGAAAAGTACGAGTATCTTCCATACTTATGTTGTTAAAGCATTGTTCTGAATGAAAACCCTAGCTATTACCAGTAAAGTATAGTAGCTTTATTACATAAAATAAAACTAGTTGAAAATGTATTGTTCTGTATCCTGAAAGTGTTGTTAATACCCTCCTGTGATCACTTAGTACATACGAGTTATAGAAATCTAGATCGAACAGACAGTCGATTGGGTGATTCTGCCCTAAGCCTACAACCAAACAAGGAACAGGGAATGAGGTGGAAGTCACACATCCCACTGCATGTCGGATGTTAATTTCATGTCACCCTGATGTATATACTAAGTAATCCCCTAGTTATTAACCCTGACGATTGTTTGTTAAGTATATTATTACGTGAACGAGTCGCTGTTTCCCCTGTGAGTTCTTATAACCATGCTAATGGACGATAAACACTACGACGTACTTCGGATGTCATAAACGGAAATGACGTTTGTCACCCTCGGTTGACTGTAGCTAATAGTCAGGGTGCGGGATTGTCAGTCTCATATAGATCTATACACAAACTCATGCTCTCCCTCCAGGAGACTCTGGTTCCTAAGGAGTAGACTTCCCAGAAGTCATGTCTCACAATGTAGTTCTCTCAATGAATTCACGAATAATACTATGAAAACCCTTTTTGTTATTAACATGTATTCTTATGAAAATAGTACCTTTGTTCATAGTTCATATTTAGTAAGTTCTGCGTTCAAATGTGTGTTAACGATAAGGAAATCTAATAATTCAATTATAATTTTAAACACCGATTACTTGTGCTTTTACTTGTATTCCCCCTTGAAAACGTTAAAATAGTAAAAGTATAGGGGTATGAACTCATTGTTAGTTGCGTGTATGTGCCGGATAATGAGACTGGATATGATGACCCTTGAGTTTGTTGTACGCAAGGCTAACGGAACCCTAATCATAATTAAACACATATATGCATTTTTATTAATAAAACCATTAATTTATAGTGTTGGAAAAACATTTGCTTTTGGTTTAGGAATGTTACCGGGACTCGATTGAATCGGAAAAAGCGGGTTTTCAGCCAAGTTCACGGCTTAGGGATGATTGCGGCCGTGAAGGGATTTCGGCCGTGAACTGTTCTCGACCGTGAACGGTTCTCGGCCGTGAACGGTTCTCGGCCGTGTACGGTCTTTGAATGGTTTACGACCTGTTCTTGGTGCTCTTGGTGAAATATGAAGATTTTAAGGGTTTTCGACCGTGAAATCAAGAACAACAATGCTTGATTTGATGAAAAACGGATGTTTTGATGCTCCAAAACCATTTCCAAGGCGGATAGAGTGATAGATGAAGAGAAATCTTGTGTTTTCGGGTGAGGATTTTTAGAGAGAGGAAGGGTGTTCGCAGCCAGAAAAGTAAAAATGAGGGTAGCACACACATATATATATATAGGGGGTATGGTCGGTGGTGGGGTCCACCAACCATGAACGGGTTTACGACCGTGAACACCAGTCAGGTCGATTTTGGTTCCGACTCTTATATAAAATTAACTTATATAACTTAAATGATTTTCCAAACCATAGGAATTTGACAGAACTAGATAAAAATGCAAAATTTATTTAACAGAATCGGGCTAACGTTAACGGAAAAAGGTTCGGGTTGTCACATCATCCCCCTGATAGAGGGAATTTCGTCCCGAAATTCGGATTCCGAGTGGTTGGTTAAGGATAAGGAAAAGAGGTGGGTACTTTGGTTCTAATTAATCCTTGCGCTCTTCAGTGAATTCAGATCCTTGCTGGGTGCTTCAACGGATCATCACTGTTGAATCTGTTGTTCTGATCTATGGAGAGTGTGTGGGTTTGACTTGCTTGACTATGTTCATCCAACTGGTAGGATGTCCATTCGTAGTCCTGAGTAGCTTTTACCTTGAAGTTCATGGTAGGACTCATACCTGGTTCACCTATCATCGCCTTGTGTACACAAGTCGTATATAATTAAGATTGATAAGACGGTCGGATGGGTGGCTCTGCCCCAGGTCCACAACCAGACAAGGAACAGGAGATAGGGCGGAAACACACATTCTAAGTCCGTAGAATATTGATTATATACCACTCTCTTGTATACACTTAAATTTGATAGGCTAATCGTATCAGTCCCTAGCCTCTGTGCTTGAACTTGACTTGCTGTGCGAGTGGTATTTACAAAAGGTCTCCTGGGAATACTTAAGGAAAATTACGGGAGGATACCATACTTCTCGCATAAGTACTTTGGAGGTTTGAAGTGAGAGACAATTCCGAGGTTCGTATCTAGTTTGCCGTTATGAGTGACGAGAGTTTTGTTATTCGGTCGGTTTAAGGTGAAGGGTCTTCTCGGTGACACATGGGTTTAGTATAACGTGGGCTCAGCCAATCTAGGCGGGATGACGTCGTCGAAACACTTGTAAGGTTGGTTCGGAAGGAGTGTTTGTTAGAACATTAGTGCATTAGTGTGTATGTTTTTAGTGCTTTCTGATTTGATCTCGATGTTACTACTACGAAAGTTTTCTATTGTATTAAGTATGTACTAACGGGAGAATTGTTCTGATGAATGATACTTGATATTATGATCCCTATCTGGTCCCTCTATAATCGCTTGGTGTCTACAAGTCATATATAATTAAGACTGAGAAGACAGTCGACTCCACCCTAAATCCACAACCAGACAAGGAACAGGAAAAAAAGCGGAATCACGCACTCTAAATCCATAGGTTCTTAATTATATATGGCCCTAATGTTTACACCAAGTCATTATAGCTTACCTGAAAGGGTGTTTAGTTTTTGTATAGACTCTGTGCTTGTTTGGACGAGGAAGGAATTTTTATAGTTAGGGTCTAGTTGGGAAACAAACCGCTGTTCTCAGGTGGTTCTGGGGTAGACTCTCCTGCGGTGATCATCCGCACTCTTCCCTCTTCACCAGGGTTTCTAACCAATGGACAATCTCTCCTGTAGTGCCCCGTTTCGCCACATTCATAGCAGGTCTGACTTACTTCCTCATATGGGACCTAAGAGATTGGTCATGCCGGTGCCCTATAGAAACAAATGGTGTGTCCCCTGCTGAGGCAGTTCTTGCAATACATCTTCCGACACCTTGCGGTATGATAAAAGTTGCACTTATTACATTTAGGGAGGGTTCCAACATAACAACTGTCGGGTGCTAGTGTGGTTGGGGTCGTGGCAGCATAGGTCGCACCCCTCTGTTGTCCATCAGAGGGATCTTATGTTGATTGTCTTTTATTCCTGCTCTCAGACTTTTATTTATCATTACCTCCTTTGGTTGACTCAGGAACGGAGTCCATTATGCCTTGGCGGATTCCATAGTCCACCAATGTTCGAGCTAGACGTTTGGCACTGTCGAACGTAAGGGGTTTCGCTGCTAACACGTTTCCTTGGATTGGAGAAGGTAATCCCCAAATGTATCTTTCTACCTTCCTGCTCTCTAGGGTAACCATCCTAGGGCATAATGCCGCTAAGTCACTGAATCTATCGGTGTAGGCTACTATGTCTGAGCCTACCATGGTAAGGTTCCACAACTCTTGTTCTAGTTTCTGTATTTCGCCCCTCGGGCAATATTCTTCCAGCATCATCTCTTTTAGACTTTCCCAGCCTATTGCGTTTGCCACTGGAAGTTTCAGTGACTTAACATGGCTATTACACCATGTAAGGGCCCTGTCGGAGAAGGTGCAGGCAGCAAACTTCACTTTTCTCTCTTCTGGGCACGCGCGTAGCTCAAAAATCGACTCTGTCTTCTCGAACCATCGCATTAGGGCGATGACTCCCCCACTTCCACCAAAGGATTTGGGTCCACAAGTCATGAATTCTTTGTACGAGCACTCCCTTGTGCGTCCGTGGTTAGAGCTTTTGGTGCCACTACTCGATCCACTGGTACCACCTGCGTGGATTTGAGCCATGACAGCTGTCACCGCGACTGTTACTGCCGCCTGAAAGACAACCGGGTCATACGGTGGTTATGGCGGTGGTGCGTTATTTTTGTTTTTGTCCGACTTCTTCGGTGGCATCTTTCTGCCATAAGGTTTAAAAGATGAAACGAGGGTAAGTCCCTAGTGGTTATAAGTCGAGTGTTATTTGAATTGAAGTTATCTTAGTTCCGAGTGCATCATGTTCTGACTCTTGAAGCAATTCATAACAGAGGTCTATGCAAAATAGACTTATGAATTTTTGATAGTTATTGCCCTCTTTGCGAAGTTCTGTGACCTGGTTTACATTTACTAGTTGTTATGATAAAGGCGATAAGCCTAACACATAGTGTGAGCAGTGTAATCACTAACTCACTAGATTACATTAGTTAGTTAATTATTAGTGTGACGTATAGGGTGCTCTACCACCTTGCGCGCCTCGAGAGTGGTTTCCTGTGTTTTTTGTCCGAGTTATGGTGGCCCTGAATTCAGCTGTGGGGATTTGTTGTCTCTGGACTTTCTTATGGTTTTCCTATTCTCAATAGTTCATGCTTCGGGTTCTATCACTGATCTCCACCACTTCCTGATGGAAGATTTGTCTCCTCGTATGATTCCTTCTCAGAATCCACTTTATGAATCCTCCCTTATTCCCCATTGACTCCTTTGTTGGTGGTTGTAGCGGAGTGGCTATCTCTATCTAGGTTGTTCGTGTAAGAATGGGAATGTCTAGAGAATCTTATGAGATTAAGTAAAACCTTTCTTCTAAAGTTATTAATGATCCAAACTGGGTCCTCCTATAGTCAAGCAGTGCATGCAAGTTGTATATAACCAAGATCAAATAGACCTTCGAATAGGTGATCTTACTCTAAAACTACAACCAAACAAGGAACAGGTAGTAGAGCGAAGATCACCAATTCTAAGTCTATAAGATCCCAATTATATATAACCCTGGAAACATGCACTTCGCAACTATAGACCTGCCTGTAAGGGTCTCTTAGTTTTCATATAAGTTCGTTATGGTGCCTGAAATACTCTTATAGTATTTTATCTTTATGTTTTGTTCTAGAGATCCTTTGTATATAGAGTTAGGTAAGTTTTAGACTCGTTGCAACACCACTATCACTCCCAAACACATGTTGGTCATATCTCAAATAAATATAGTTGATCAGGTTATATTTATTGCAGATATGATTACATAACTGCCTAGGTTTGACTGTAGTGTCCAACATCTAAAACTTTTGTTTTGTTCTTCTTGTGATACTTGTTCTTAGCATGTATGTTTGTTAGTATACTTCTTGTAAAATACTTATATTTTAATAGTATACTTTTAGTCAAAGCACTATCGCCCCATTGTATTTATAGTTGTATATCTTTTACTGGTTGATATACTGAGTTCACTATAAACAATGCTCTGATACCAATCTGTCACACCCCCAAACCGGAACAGCGGAAACGTTCGGGGGCGGAGGACGTCATGTATAGTATCACAAAAATTGAATAATAGTAATCAAAACAACCACAATTAATCGAATAAAGTTTACATTGTTTTCGAATCATATATGATTGACTCCAAAAGTAAATTAAAATGTAAAGACTCGAAGCTACTATGCTCAATCTTCTTGAACCCTGTGCGTGTACCTATCTACTAGTGTCCTGAGAATACAAGTAGGTTTTGAAAAAGTATCAGCATTTAAGCTGGTGAGTTCATAAGCGTTTTGTTAAAAAAAAACAGGTTCTATGTTCTTGAAAAGTACGTTGTATTTCTCCAGAAAACCTTATAACTTCTGATGTAATGAATTAAAGTAAAAAGATTTGTACCAGTTTCCTTCTGTGAGTACTTAGTGTATATAAATCATATACTGTGACAACCCGAAATTTACTCCGTCACTGTAACCCGTTTCAGTTAATAAAAGTTAGTTCTATTAAAATTTTCCGTTAACTTTTATTTATTAAAATAAATTATTCTGAGTTATTAAAATAATATATTTAATGACGGAATAAAAGCATCTAAGTCGGGTTACGGTTAGTTTACCGGGTAAAGTCATTTAGCTCCGTTTAAACGACAGTGTACGGTGGGTCCCCACTAGGCAGCCATATATAAAGAAGGAGTGTCCACCTTTAGAGCCTTTTCCCCACCTTGGAGTTTTCTCTCTCTACCTTCTCTCTCTAAGAACGAGTTTGGCTCAAGAACACCACTTTCAAGCCTCAAAAATCAAAGATAATCTTCCTAACTTGATTTTCTAGCTTGGTATTCATGCTATTTCGAGTTGGATCATCCAAATACCCCAACATGCATGTGTTTACGGTTTGGGGAGCCTCCCAAAACCGTAAACTCCTATGTGAGGGTTTTGAAGCCCCAAAACACTTCCAAACCTTCTCTAATGCTTAGATATAGCTTAGATACTTGCATGCATGGACTAAGGAACCCAAGATCATGACTTTTTGGCCATAAACTTGAGTTTACGGTTCTTGAACATTCAAGAACCGTAAACCCAAAACCGTAAACACCTCAAATGGTGTTTTGATGACCCTAAACCCTTCCTTAGCTTGTTTGATGAACTAGAAACTAGTGTAGATGAGCTTAGGACCCTAAAACATGAAATGGTTGAAGTGGTCAAGGGTTTACGGCCGTAAACCCTAGAGTTTACGACCGTAAACTCCCCAGGGAGTGGTCCAAGGACCGTAAACTCCAAGGGAGTACCCAATTGAACCCTAATCACTTCCCAAGCCCTTGAATTGATCCTAGGAACCTTCCTTGTGATGCATGAGACCTTTAGACACACAAACTCACCATTTCCATGAGTTTACGGCCGTAAACTCATGGGGGAAATGGTCTCCCAACCGTAAACACACTTAAGTGTGGCCAAGTGAAGTGTAAACTCCATAGTGAGGCCATACACTCCTTAGATGCAACCTTTAGCACTCCTAACACTTGAAACAAAGTGTTTTCATACATTAAAGTGCCTTTACTCACTTAATTAGTGATTACACAACTAATTAGATACTTTATACATCACTACATGTTACATAGGATCCGTGTGTGTGTTCAAGTCCTCACTTGACACCTAGCATCCTACCCGGCGTTTCTATCCACTTCTCTCACTACAGGTGAGTTCATACCCCTAAATGAACCTTTTTAAATGTTTTTAACTGTTTTATGGGGGGGAATACAAGTTGAACCAAATAAGTTATAGTAACAATCGCATGTGAATTATAACTTGCAACCAAAAGGATTTTCTACACTATTAACTGTTTTTACCACCAAAAAAAGGGGTTTTCTATATCTTCAACTATATTGCCAATTAAACTGTTTTCAAATGCTTACCAAATTCATTTTCGTGTTAAATCACTATAAAAACTATTTTCCAAAATTCGTTTAAACTAATTTTATTCTCAAACCATATCTACACCAATATATTTATATAAGTAAGACTTGAAGGACTTAGGACTAATAGCTCACCTTATTTCCTGTTCTTGTTTGATTGTGGGCTTAGGGTATTTTGTTATTAGTCCGACTCTCGTTGAATTCTTAGTTATATATCTTATATATTTGTGTCAGATATAAAAGTTTTCATATCAGTACAATGCCTTTGAATATCAAGGACATACAACCAACATTACTATTTAACTATAATAGGTATAGTTAAGGATTACTACTCAGTGCTGCTATTGCCATGACAACTACCAGAGTCAGTTTAGTTGTGAGTCAATATATGCTATGTACTATACAAGAGAACACTATATACTATACAAGGAGAACATTACATACTATACAAAGAGAACACTATATACTATACAAGGAGAACATTACATACTATACAAAGAGAACACTATATGCTATACAAAGAGAACAATACATACTATACAAGAGAACTTACTAAAATAGAATGTGGCATACTATTTCCCGATACGACACATCTTTGTGCTATCACCGCGTAACCAGAGTCTCCTGGAGGGAGAGCGGGCATTATGTGTATAGATCTATACGGGACAGACACTCCCACATCCCGACTGCTAGCTACAGTCCGAGCCGTCTAGGCCCAGGGTGACAAAATGTCACATCACTACATATGACTCGGAGGGTCAAAGGGATTCGATCGTCAATCAGCATGGTTACGTACGAGTTCACATTCAAACCTTTAATTAATACTTTAAGAATTAAAGGCAACAGACTCCCTGAGGAGTATTGTACATTTAATACTACCTGGAGCCTGCATTTCATTATATATGGCCGACAGTGATACTGTTGGGGTAAAACATTTTTCTCATTTATTATACATGAATAAAGTCTAAAACTATATTTTCAAACTAATAACTACTGGGAAAACCTGTACATTATCAAAGGAATAAACAAACCATCGGGTCTTGGTGAAGACTACTTTTTCTGGAAAACATAGGGTTTTCTAGGGCTCACACAATTTTCGAACACCAAAACTTTCTTTTACAATGTATAATTGTGAATATTTTTATACAGGAAATGACACTAAATACTTATGAACTCACCAGCTTTATGATGATAAACGTTTTCAAAATAACTTGTATTCTCAGGTCATCAGTAGACAGGTACGGATGCAGCTTTTGAGAAGACGGAGCACACATAAGACTCCACTTTATTTTGATTGTATTTTTGGTGTCTAACATTTGTACTGAACACGTTTGTATTACAATTATTATCTTAATGCAATGGATGTTGTTGCTTGTCTTTACTATTATGCTTTGTTATGATACTATACATGACGTCCTCCACCCCAGAACGTATTCCGCCGTTCTCGGTTTTGGGGTGTGACAGATTGGTATCAGAGCACTGTTTATAGTGAATCAAGTATATCAACCCATAAAAGATATACAAACTATGAACACATCGGGACTGAAACACTCCGAACAAGAATATATACTTTTAAATAATAAAATATTTAACTAAGTATATATATACATTCATTCATACAAAGGGTCAGAATCATACTAGAACAGAACAAAAGTATTAAGATTGTTGAACAGCACAGTTAGGCTTAGAGACATATGGCCAAAACTAGGCGGATGTAGCCTGATCAACTACATTTTTCCTAGGAGTGGCTAGCATGTGCCTAAGAATGGTTGTGGTGTTGCAACAAGTCTAAAACTTACCAATACTGCTACAAGAACATCAGGACAAGAATACTATAGGAGTATTCTGCATTCTAGTTACAACATATGTGAAAACTAAAAGGGTCGTTACTAGTAGGGCAATAGTTGCTAAGTGGATACACCACGGTTACATGTGACTAAGGCGTTATAGACTTAGAATCTGTGACCTTTGCTTCATTTCCTGTTCTTGTTTGATTGTGGGCTTGGAGTTAGGGTCACTTATTCGAAGGGCTATTCTGCTTCGATTACATGTAATTGGTATGCACTATGCAAATATTGGGTCGATTAATAACGATCATCTTATAAGTATCATAGATTAGCGCGCCTATCAATTTTCTTTCCCCATTCTCGCGTAAATGGCATAACCGCATCCCGAGCGGAAGTCATAGAACTCCGAGCACGTCAGAGGACGCACGAGCGACCCCTTCAGGGAGTTGTGCGCCAACTGGCTAATCTTAGGGTTTGCCTAAAGGATACCTGTTGCCAGTAAGAGATGCCAACTCATCCTTCCCTTTTGATTAAGGAATAGCCTTCTTTTCTATAATCAATAGAGTACATGCCTGTAAACATTCCTAACTTTGGAAGTACTCTAGCCAGACTACTAAACTGCCAACTTTTTTCCTTGATGGTTTAATGTAAGACCTCCTGCTAGGTCATTTTCTTTCCCAAACTCATTATACATCAGTAATACCAGTAATATTGGCAGTATCTAATCGATGGGGAAGTTGTACTTTTGGGTGTCCCTAACCTAGCAGTACATTTCCCTTTGTTTGTTAGACTATAGAGAGTTAGTCCAAGAAACACTCTTATCATGTTTACAAATCGATTCTTACTATTGTCATCGTTTTCGTAACCTTTCAGTACAGGATGCCGCCTCGCAAGCGTCCAACCAGGAGAACTCCCGCAACTCAAGCTCCACCACCACCTACACCGCCGGTTCCTCCGCAGTTCGACCCGGTGTTGTTCCAAACAGCCGTGACTGCAGCCGTGACCGCCGCCCTGGCGCAAGTCAATTCTGGTGGTGCCAGTGGAGGTGGACTGGGCACTAACTCTAGCCAGGGTGAAACCCACCCCCGTGCTCGGGAATGCACCTACAAAGATTTCATCAGTTGCAAGCCTACCTACTTCAACGGGACCGGGGGAATCCTTGCCCTAACCCAATGGTTCGAAAGAACCGAAGCAGTATTCGAAATGTGCTCCTGCCCCGAAGGGAGCAAGATAAAGTTTGCTACTTGTACCCTTACCCAAAGGGCCCTAACATGGTGGAATGGACATGTCAAATCCCTCTCCCTGGTAGCAGCTAACGCCATGGGTTGGGATACACTGAAAGACCTAATGATGACAGAATACTGCCCAAAGGGAGAAATTCAGAAATTGGAGGAGGAACTCTGGAGTCTCAAAATGCAGGGTTCCGATATAGTAGCTTACACAACCCGGTACTGCGAGCTGGTAGCCCTATGCCCTAACATGATCCCCTCGGAAGCCAAGAAGATTGAGCGATACATCGGGGGCCTAGTGCCTCCGTATCATGGGAACGTTCTATCATCAAGACCAACGACCTTCGAAAGTGCCAAGGAGTTGGCCAAAATGCTTATCGATCATGAAGTTCCCCGTGCTCCATCAACAACCACAACCATCACTACTGCTCCAACTCACACCTCCGACAACAAGAGAAAACGGGGAGATCGAAAGAAGGGTAAATCAGTCAAATCCTCTTCCAGTAACCAGCAAATGGTGGCTGTCCATGCTGCCACTACTCCTACTGCCCCTGTACCCGCCAAAACATATGCGGGGAATCTACCCAAGTGCGATAAGTGCGCCTTCCATCATAACGGCCCATGCCGTGAAATGCACTGCACCAATTGCGACCGGAAGGGCCACACCATCCGGTTCTGCAGAGCACCTCCCAAACCTATTTCCCAAATTCCCAGTTCGGGAGCAAGCCAGGCCTGCTATGGCTGTGGCGAAGTCGGACATTTCAAAAGAAATTGTCCAAAGGCTGGCAACGCGGGAGGAGCAGGTAGACTACTTGCTATTGGCCATAATGAGGCTGTAGAAGACCCCACCGTAGTCACGGGTACGTTCCTTCTCGATAACTATTATGCTTGTATTCTATTCGATATTGGGGCAGAAAGAAGTTTCGTAAATCAAAACTTTAAACACTTACTCAAACAATCACCGCAATCACTGAAAGAAACCTTCGTCGTAGAAATGGCTAACGGCAAGACGGAAAGTTCTAACGAAATCTACATAGGTTGTACCCTCACGCTAGATAATCATTCGTTTCCTATCGATCTCATACCAGTAGCGATCAAGAGCTTTGATGTCATCATAGGCATGGACTGGTTGAGTCTCCACCGTACCGACATCCTGTGTTTCGACAAAGCCATCCGTTTGAACTTGCCCAACAATGAAACATTGATGATCTACGGAGACAAACCCAGTACGAGCCTTCGCATCATCTCGAGCATTCAAGCCCAGAAATACTTGCGCAAGGAATATCGCGCATTCCTTGCACACGTTGTCGACACGAGCCGGAAAACGAAAGAACTCAAAGATTTCCCCGTCGTGTGCGACTTCCCTGACATCTTTCCAGAGGAACTTCCAGGTTTACCTCCCAAACGTCAAGTCGAGTTCAGAATCGATTTAATTCCAGGAGCTACCCCCATAGCTAAATCGCCCTATCGTCTAGCGCCTGCTGAGATGCAAGAACTATCCGGCCAACTTAACGAACTGCTCAGCAAGGGCTTTATAAGACCAAGCTTCTCACCCTGGGGAGCACCAGTCTTGTTTGTAAAGAAGAAAGACGGATCGTTCCGCATGTGCATTGACTACAGAGAACTCAACAAGCTGACAATCAAGAACCGTTATCCCCTTCCTCGTATAGACGATTTATTTGATCAACTGCAAGGGGCGAGTTACTTTTCCAAAATTGATCTAAGGTCCGGGTATCACCAGTTGCGAGTGCTCGAGGAGGATGTTCCGAAGACAGCCTTCCGGACTCGTTACGGGCACTACGAGTTCGTAGTGATGTCGTTCGGACTGACCAATGCGCCCGCAGTCTTCATGGACTTGATGAATAGAGTATGTCGTCCTTACTTGGATCAGTTCGTCATCGTCTTCATTGATGATATACTTATCTACTCTAGAAGTGAGGAAGAGCATAACGATCATCTGCGACAGGTCCTGGAAACTCTACGATCGGAGAAGCTTTATGCAAAGTTCTCAAAGTGTGAATTTTGGATCCGAAGAGTCGAATTCTTAGGACACGTGGTTAGCAAAGAAGGAATCCACGTGGACCCATCCAAGATTAAAGCTATTGAGAATTGGTCAGCACCGAAGACGCCTACAGAAATTCGCCAATTTCTAGGCCTCGCTGGCTACTACCGAAGATTCATTCAAAATTTCTCTCGGATTGCGAAGCCTCTTACGGCATTGACCCAGAAAGGCGTGGCCTTTGACTGGGAAGAAAAACAAGAGAAGGCATTCCGAACCCTGAAGCGAGCCTTGTGCACCGCGCCGATACTGTCCCTCCCCGAAGGGACAGAAGACTTCGTAGTATATTGCGATGCATCCAATCAGGGGCTCGGCTGTGTTCTGATGCAACGAGGTAAGGTCATCGCCTATGCCTCAAGACAGCTGAAGACACACGAAGTCAACTACACCACGCACGACCTTGAGCTAGGAGCGGTCGTGTTCGCCCTAAAGATATGGAGACACTATCTGTATGGTACAAAGAGCACCATCTATACCGACCACAAAAGCCTCCAGCACATCTTCAACCAGAAGGAGCTCAACATGAGACAACGACGGTGGGTCGAGCTACTCAATAACTACGAATGTGAAATTCGTTACCACCCGGGTAAAGCCAATGTAGTAGCAGACGCCCTAAGTCGGAAGGAATTTTCTGGGCGAAGAGTCAAGTCCCTAACCATGACTATCCATTCGCATCTACCCGCACAAATTAAGGGAGCACAGCTTGAAGCTTTGAAACCGGAAAATGTGGCGGAAGAGTCCCTGCGAGGAATGGATAAAAATCTGGTAGTCAAGGATGACGGAGCTTACTACCTCATGGACCGGATCTGGACACCGCGACACGGTGGCTTCAGAGACTTGGTCATGAAAGAAGCGCACTACACTCGATATTCCATTCACCCAGGTTCAGATAAGATGTACATGGATCTCAAGAAATCGTACTGGTGGCCTAACATGAAAGCGGAAATCGCTACTTTCGTGAATAAGTGCCTTACTTGCGCTAAGGTCAAGGTCGAATACCAGAAACCCTTGGGTCTTCTCCAACAGCCAGAGATACCTGAATGGAAGTGGGAGAGAATTACTATGGATTTCATTACCAAATTGCCCAAATCTCCGAGTGGGTACGACACCATTTGGGTAATTGTCGACCGGCTAACCAAATCCGCCCACTTCCTTCCTATCAAGGAAAATTTCAAAATGGAGAGACTTACGCGAATTTACATCCAAGAGGTAGTCCGACTGCACGGTGTACCTGTGTCCATTATTTCCGATCGGGATAACAGGTTCACCTCGAGGTTCTGGCAGTCACTACAGAAGGCTCTTGGAACTAAGCTGGATATGAGCACAACATACCATCCTCAAACCGACGGACAAAGTGAGAGAACTATTCAAACCTTGGAGGATATGCTGCGAGCCTGTGTGATCGACTTTGGTAAGGCGTGGGATACCCACTTACCCCTAGTCGAGTTTTCCTACAACAACAGTTATCACACAAGCATCAAAGCTGCTCCATTCGAAGCCCTATACGGCCGGAAGTGCAGATCCCCTCTATGCTGGGCCGAGGTAGGCGACACTCAATTAGCTAAGGGACGAGTTCCTGACAGCACTCTCACCGGTCCAGAAATCATCCGCGAAACCACCGAAAAGATCGTACAAATCCGAGCACGACTTAAAGCCTCAAGAGACCGACAGAAAAGCTACGCAGACAAACGGAGGAAACCCTTAGAATTCCAGGTGGGAGACCGAGTCCTTTTGAAAGTCTCACCCTGGAAAGGCTTGATACGCTTCAGAAAGCGCGGAAAGCTGAATCCAAGGTACATAGGGCCTTTTGAGATTCTCGCTAGAATCGGCCCCGTAGCTTACAAACTCAATCTACCTCACGAACTTAGCAATGTGCACCCTACCTTCCACGTCTCGAACTTGAAAAAGTGCCTATCCGAAGAGACTCTCATAATTCCACTCGATGAAATCGAGATCAATGAGAGCGTCAACTTCGTGGAAGAACCTGTGGAGATCATGGACCGAGAGGTCAAACGAACGAAGCAAAGCCGCATCCCGATTGTGAAGGTTCGTTGGAACGCCAAACGAGGACCAGAGTTCACTTGGGAGCGCGAGGATCAAATGAAACTTAACTATCCTCATCTCTTTGCTTAGTTGTGTTGTAATAACGTAACTACTTGAACTCTGAATTTCGGGACGAAATTCCCTCTAACGGGGGGATGATGTGACAACCCGAAATTTACTCCGTCACTGTAACCCGTTTCAGTTAATAAAAGTTAGTTCTATTAAAATTTTCCGTTAACTTTTATTTATTAAAATAAATTATTCTGAGTTATTAAAATAATATATTTAATGACGGAATAAAAGCATCTAAGTCGGGTTACGGTTAGTTTACCGGGTAAAGTCATTTAGCTCCGTTTAAACGACAGTGTATGGTGGGTCCCCACTAGGCAGCCATATATAAAGGAGGAGTGTCCACCTTTAGAGCCTTTTCCCCACCTTGGAGTTTTCTCTCTCTACCTTCTCTCTCTAAGAACGGGTTTGGCTCAAGAACACCACTTTCAAGCCTCAAAAATCAAAGGTAATCTTCCTAACTTGATTTTCTAGCTTGGTATTCATGCTATTTCGAGTTGGATCATCCAAATACCCCAACATGCATGTGTTTACGGTTTGGGGAGCCTCCCAAAACCGTAAACTCCTATGTGAGGGTTTTGAAGCCCCAAAACACTTCCAAACCTTCTCTAATGCTTAGATATAGCTTAGATACTTGCATGCATGGACTAAGGAACCCAAGATCATGACTTTTTGGCCATAAACTTGAGTTTACGGTTCTTGAACATTCAAGAACCGTAAACCCAAAACCGTAAACACCTCAAATGGTGTTTTGATGACCCTAAACCCTTCCTTAGCTTGTTTGATGAACTAGAAACTAGTGTAGATGAACTTAGGACCATAAAACATTAAATGGTTGAAGTGGTCAAGGGTTTACGGCCGTAAACCCTAGAGTTTACGACCATAAACTCCCCAGGGAGTGGTCCAAGGGCCGTAAACTCCAAGGGAGTACCCAATTGAACCCTAATCACTTCCCAAGCCCTTGAATTGATCCTAGGAACCTTCCTTGTGATGCATGAGACCTTTAGACACACAAACTCACCATTTCCATGAGTTTACGGCCGTAAACTCATGGGGGAAATGGTCTCCCAACCGTAAACACACTTAAGTGTGGCCAAGTGAAGTGTAAACTCCATAGTGAGGCCATACACTCCTTAGATGCAACCTTTAGCACTCCTAACACTTGAAACAAAGTGTTTTCATACATTAAAGTGCCTTTACTCACTTAATTAGTGATTACACAACTAATTAGATACTTTATACATCACTACATGTTACATAGGATCCGTGTGTGTGTTCAAGTCCTCACTTGACACCTAGCATCCTACCCGACGTTTCCATCCACTTCTCTCACTAAAGGTGAGTTCATACCCCTAAATGAACCTTTTTAAATGTTTTTAACTGTTTTATGGGGGGGAATACAAGTTGAACCAAATAAGTTATAGTAACAATCGCATGTGAATTATAACTTGCAACCAAAAGGATTTTCTACACTATTAACTGTTTTTACCACCAAAAAAAGGGGTTTTCTATATCTTCAACTATATTGCCAATTAAACTGTTTTCAAATGCTTACCAAATTCATTTTCGTGTTAAATCACTATAAAAACTATTTTCCAAAATTCGTTTAAACTAATTTTATTCTCAAACCATATCTACACCAATATATTTATATAAGTAAGACTTGAAGGACTTAGGACTAATAGCTCACCTTATTTCCTGTTCTTGTTTGATTGTGGGCTTAGGGTATTTTGTTATTAGTCCGACTCTCGTTGAATTCTTAGTTATATATCTTATATATTTGTGTCAGATATAAAAGTTTTCATATCAGTACAATGCCTTTGAATATCAAGGACATACAACCAACATTACTATTTAACTATAATAGGTATAGTTAAGGATTACTACTCAGTGCTGCTATTGCCATGATAACTACCAGAGTCAGTTCAGTTGTGAGTCAATATATGCTATGTACTATACAAGAGAACACTATATACTATACAAGGAGAACATTACATACTATACAAAGAGAACACTAGATACTATACAAGGAGAACATTACATACTATACAAAGAGAACACTATATGCTATACAAAGAGAACAATACATACTATACAAGAGAACTTACTAAAATAGAATATGGCATACTATTTCCCGATACGACACATCTTTGTGCTATCACCGCGTAACCAGAGTCTCCTGGAGGGAGAGCGGGCATTATGTGTATAGATCTATACGGGACAGACACTCCCACATCCCGACTGCTAGCTACAGTCCGAGCCGTCTAGGCCCAGGGTGACAAAATGTCACATCACTACATATGACTCGGAGGGTCAAAGGGATTCGATCGTCAATCAGCATGGTTACGTACGAGTTCACATTCAAACCTTTAATTAATACTTTAAGAATTAAAGGCAACAGACTCCCTGAGGAGTATTGTACATTTAATACTACCTGGAGCCTGCATTTCATTATATATGGCCGACAGTGATACTGTTGGGGTAAAACATTTTTCTCATTTATTATACATGAATAAAGTCTAAAGCTATATTTTCAAACTAATAACTACTGGGAAAACCTGTACATTATCAAAGGAATAAACAAACCATCGGGTCTTGGTGAAGACTACTTTTCTGGAAAACATAGGGTTTTCTAGGGCTCACACAATTTTCGAACACCGAAACTTTCTTTTACAATGTATAATTGTGAATATTTTTATACAGGAAATGACACTAAATACTTATGAACTCACCAGCTTTATGCTGATAAACGTTTTCAAAATAACTTGTATTCTCAGGTCATCAGTAGACAGGTACGGATGCAGCTTTTGAGAAGACGGAGCACACATAAGACTCCACTTTATTTTGATTGTATTTTTGGTGTCTAACATTTGTACTGAACACGTTTGTATTACAATTATTATCTTAATGCAATGGATGTTGTTGCTTGTCTTTACTATTATGCTTTGTTATGATACTATACATGACGTCCTCCACCCCAGAACGTATTCCGCCGTTATCGGTTTTGGGTTTGACATATACAATCCGGATCGAACAAACATTCAATTGTGTGGTTCTGCCTCAAGCCCACAACCAAACAAGGAACAGGAAATCAGGCGGAGGCCACACATTCCACTGGTTGTCGGATCCTCATGTACATAACCCTGAAGTACTCACTAGATACTTACAAAATTGGCTATATTGGTTCTTTGATATCTGTTGAAAGTGTTCCTCAAGAAAATCCAATATTTTCTTAGTAAAAGTATGATAATACAAATTCCTTCTATAGCCACTTAACTTACACTAGCTATGTATAAACCAATATCGAACAGACAGTTAATTGTGTGGATCTGCCCTAAACCCACAACCAAACAAGGAACAGGGAATGAGGCGGAAACCACACACTCCACAGCCTATCGGATATTCTTCATACGTAACCCGGATGCATAAACTAAGGAATTATAGAATTATTAATTAATATTCGTTAGTTGAATGACAAGCCGATTGTTTATAAAGTACTGACGTTTGTCCTGGAAAATCCTATATTTTCCCTAAGTGTAAGTTGTTGTCTTAACTGTTCCAAAATTGAAAAGTACGAGTATCTTCCATACTTATGTTGTTAAAGCATTCTTCTGAATGAAAACCCTGGCTTTTACCAGTAAAGTATAGTAGCTTTATTACATAAAATAAAACTAGTTGAAAACGTATTGTTCTGTATCCTGAAAGTGTTGTTAATACCCTTCTGTGATCACTTAGTACATACGAGTTATAGAAATCTAGATCGAACAGACAGTCGATTGGGTGATTCTGCCCTAAGCCCACAACCAAACAAGGAACAAGGAATGAGGCGGAAGTCACACATCCCACTGCATGTCGGATGTTAATTTCATGTCACCCTGATGTATATACTAAGTAATCCCCTAGTTGTTAACCCTGACGATTGTTTGTTAAGTATATTATTACGTGAACGAGTCGTTGTTTCCCCTGTGAGTTCTTATAACCATGCTAATGGACGATAAACACTACGACGTACTTCAGACGTCGTAAACGGAAATGACGTTTGTCACCCTCGGTTGACTGTAGCTAATAGTCAGGGTGCGTGATTATCAGTACCGTATAGATCTATACACAAACTCACGCTCTCCCTCCAGGAGACTCTGGTTCCTAAGGAGTAGACTTCCCAGAAGTTGTGTCTCACAATGTAGTTCTCTCAACGAATTCACGAATAATACTATGAAAACCCCTTTTTGTTATTAACATGTATCCTTATGAAAATAGTACCTTTGTTCATAGTTCATATTTAGTAAGTTCTGCGTTCAAATGTGTATTAACGATAAGGAAATATAATAATTCAATTATAATTTTAAACACCGATTACTTGTGCTTTTACTTGTATTCCCCCTTGAAAACGTTAAAATAGTAAAAGTATAGGGGTATGAACTCACTGTTAGTTGCGTGTATGTGCCGGACAACGAGACTGGATATGATGACCCTCGAGTTTGTTGTACGCAAGGCTAACGGAACCCTAATCATAATTAAACACATATATGCATTTTTATTAATAAAACCATTAATTTATAGTGTTGGAAAAACACTTGATTTTGGTTTAGGAATGTTACCGGGACTCGATTGAATTGGAAAAAGCGGGTTTTCAACCAAGTTCAAGGCTTAGGGATGATTGCGGCCGTGAAGGGATTTCGGCCGTGAACTGTTCTCGGCCGTGTACAATCTTTGAATGGTTTACAACCTGTTCTTGGTGCTCTTGGTGAAATATGAAGATTTGAAGGGTTTACAACCGTGAAATCAAGAACAACAATGCTTGATTTGATGAAAAACAGATGTTTTGATGCTCCAAAACCAGTTCCAAGGCGGATAGAGTGATAGATAAAGATAAATCTTGTGTTTTCGGGTGAGGATTTTTAGAGAGAGGAAGGGTGTTCGCGTCCAGAAAAGTATAACTGAGGGTAGCACACACACACACACACACACACACACACACATATATATATATATATATATATATATATATATATATATATATATATATAGGGGGTATGGTCGGTGGTGGGGTCCACCAACCGTGAACGGGTTTACGGCCGTGATCAGGTTCACGGTCGTGAACACCAGTCAGGTCGGAAACTGCTGATTTTCGAAGGAAACTCGGGTTTTCGCGCAATTTTGGTTCCGACTCTTATATAAAATTAACTTATATAACATAAATGATTTTACAAACCATAGGAATTTGACGGAACTAGATAAAAATGCAAAATTTATTTAACGGGATCGAGCTAACGTTAACGGAAAGAGGTTCAGGTTATCACAGGTCCATATAGGGTTTGGGCCCAATTTGGAAAATTGGGCCATAAGTGGTCCTTGGAGGATCATTTGGTTTTGGGCCTTTTTGGTTTGTGAGTTTGGGCCTCAGTGTTGGTTCAAACTAGGTCAGGGGTAAAACGATCATTTTACCCAAAGTATGGAGTATTGGATATAGATTGGAACCCAAGTGTTAACGGGGTGCTATTTTGTATTGATAGCTTGGGGATTCGTCGGGACAGCAACTAGGGATTTTCAGTGAGATTTAGCAGAGCAAAGTGAGTTTTCTCACCATGTATAGCGGGTCAAAGTCACCAAATTCTACCCATGATCTGATATGTTAGAATACTCATTGCATGTGTGACACTAGTATGTGCATGCTCTTGTATGCTTTCTGGGTGGGGCCCAATGATTATCTTGTATGCTATTATTTGTTATGTGATATGAATTGTATCTGGGCGGGGCCCGTTATATTTATTGGGCGGGGCCCGTTATGCGAGTTAGGGTGGGGCCCGTTATAATCATTGGGCGGGACCTGTTATGCGAGTTAGGGTGGGGCTCGTTATACTTATTGGGTGGGGCCCGTTATGTGCTTTATGTATGGTATGCGGTATCTTGGGGAACTCACTAAGCTTTATGCTTACAGTTTTCAGTTTATGTTTCAGGTCTTTCGGTTCCAAAGGGAAGAGCTCGGGATGACTGCATCGCACACACCACATGGTTTCCACTTTAGAGATATTACTCTAATTGATATGATGTTTGACACACTTATTTTCATTTGGGTTGTATGGATAATGTTTTGGAATACTGTTTTATTAAACTAAAAATGAAACTTTTGGATCATATTTTTAGGACGTTTCACATATTGTGGCGGATAAGGTTGAGGTGGTCCTACTATGTGCTATAGGCCAAGATACATGGTACGGGTCGGCTATAAGTCGTAGGCACACAGGCTCAAGAAGATGGGCTGGGTTGAGGCGGAAAGCCAACAAAGCCAAGGTATTCCAATCCAATGACTGATTGGACCCGTTGCATGGTGGCATTCCAGTCCGATGACTGATTAGCCAGGGTAATTCAATCTAATAATTGTAGACCCGATATGCATGCTAGTATGTGTGTTGTATGGGGTATTTTGGGGAAAATTCACTAAGCTTTATGCTTACCCAGTTGTTTATGTTTTCAGGTTCTATCAATGATCGTGGGAGGGCGACGGCAGGACTGTACACACTCATCATCAGCATTGAGGATTCCACGTTTCTTATATTACTCTAATTTTCGATAAATGTATTTTGGAATAAATGATTTTTCTTAATAATGGATTTTTAATTAGTAAGTTGTACCTTATTTAAAATAAAAATTTTTGCTTGTGAAAATGGGATGTTACATCGCTGAACTAGTTCCCATGTGTTGTTTGTCTTTAAGTCTGTAAATTCGTCTTCCATTGCTAGTTTCCAGTTAGGGTATGTTCAAACTTGGTTGTGGGAGGTGGGAAGAGGTGATATTGGTTTTGAGGTAGAGTTATGAAAGTTAACCCATGTAACAAGTTTGGTAATGTCAGCATGGGATCGAGTGGTCGTTAGATGGATAGTAGGTGTGGTCGGTGGTGTAGAGTGGTTGTTGTGTGGTGGTGAAGTGGGAGAGCTATTATCGGGTGGGAGGTCAGAATTCGGTGGTAGAGAGTTGTTTTTTGGTGGTATAGTGGTGAAGGGTGTGTTGGGATTAGTGGCGGTAGGAGAAGGATTATTGGGTGACTGGTGGGAAGAGGTGGTGGTGTTATGTTTGGAACGTCGGGAATTGGTATAGACGAGTGTATTTTGGACAATGGGACCCTTAGAGGGTGGTGGGGAGGGGGTAAATGAGTTCACGGGTGGTAGGATGGGGGTGTGGAGTATATATGAAGGGTGTGAAGTGTGGATCATTGAGAAAGTCATAGGATAAGGGGGAAGGGTGGAATTGGAAAAAAGGAAAGGAATTTTCGTCAAAAATGACGTTGCAAGAGAGGTAAACTTTACTGGTAGTAGGATCATAAGACCGATAACCCTGAAAGTTTTTGGGGTATCCAAGGAATACACAATTAATGGAGTGGCTGTGAAGTTTTTTGGTTGGGGTAGTAAATATATTTGGGTAGTAGGTGCACCCGAACACATGGAGATGATCGTATGTTAAGTGTCGGCCATAAAGGGCAAAGGCTGGGGGTGGAAAAATTGAGGCGTTTACTAGGGAGGATGTTATGGAAATAGGTTGTTGTGTTAAGTGCTTCGACCCATAAAGATTTGGGAAGATGAGCATAAGGGAGAAGGGTGCGGATGATGTCATTTAAACGTCGGGTCATTCGTTTGACACATCCGTTTTGTTGGGACGTTTGTAGGCATGAGGAATGAAAAATGAGTCTGTGTGTGAGCAAAAGATTTGAAGTCATTATTGTAGAATTCACCACCAAGGTCGCATTGGAATGATTTTATTTTTCGGTTGAATTAAGTTTAGGTAAATTGATGAAAATTTTGGAAGTTGATAAGAGTGTTGGATTTGTATTTGAGAGGATAGATCCAAACATAGTGGGTAAAATTGTCAATTAGGGCCATGTAATATTTGAAGCCAGACTTGCTTAGGACCGGGGATGTCCAAAGATCACAATGTATGATGTCAAAAGGAACAAAAGTTAATGAATTTGAATAATTAAAAGGTAATCTAGTATATTTAGAAAGCCGACATGAGTCGCATAAAGAAGATATTGAATGCTTATTACAAGAAATTGAAAAATGTGAACTAAGCAAATCCAAAACTTGAGTGCCCAGGTGACCGGGACGAGCGTGTCATTGATCTTTGGTTGAAACAAGGAGGGCAGACTATTGGATTAGATGTCTAAGCCCATAACTAGTATGGTCCATTTGGGTTGCACTTCACCGGAACAATTTGTATGGATAGTCTTTTGAGAATAGTACTAGATTATAACCCGCGTTAAACGCGGGGAACGCATAAAAAACATACAAATGTGTATATATAATACATAATAATTATATAAAAAAAAATTATGGCTATTAATATTATTAAAATGTGTAGAAGATACATGAAATCGATAAATATCTATAATCGTTGAATGACCTCTTTGTAGACAACTTTTTATGTTAAAACGAATTGGATGCATTAATGGGTTAAAATGAATTTATTAAATTCTTCAATACATATATTAAAGAAAATTAATATAATAAAACAAAATAAAACATGACTTGACGCTTAAAAACTATAAATTAAAAAAAAACAAAATATTCAATCATAAAGTAATATAAAATATTAAATATCTTCATGAGAAAAACAATGGTTTATTATAGCAGTAGCCGATACCTAGGATATGGTGATGCTTCACTAATATTTTTATTTTAAAAAAATAAAAAGGCATGAATATTTCCGGTAAAAACATGTTTTTGCCATGCAAAATATGTGCACCAAATTTATGACAATATATATACTCTATTAAAAATGAGGGTAATACCATGCTACTTTATTCTTTTACTTTACACTTTAGATATGTTATAAAATTAGGTAACATGTACCGAAACCGTTTTCAGTTCCAAAATTGAAAGAACCGATGTATCTGGTATCTTGTTCTAGTTCCAACAATCCAATACTCACGACTACATTTTTCCTACAGAAAAGAATAGCGAAAAACATCAATCCTCGACCTCGACATTCATACCCCATCAATACTCGATTCAAAACTTACCCCCTATCTACTATATTTTGCATTCAATGAGTGCTACAACCATGAACTTTTGACGATCCAGAAGCAATGTATACCGATTAACCTCGAACCGAACCAAAACTTGTACCAAGCTAACTCATGAAGTTTGAAAAAAAAATGTAAGAGCTTTCAACTTGTAGAAATCTAAAAGCAGCACCAAACTAAAAACTTTATTAAGCATCCTCGAAGGAAGTAACATTATGCTTTGACAAAGACCATCCATTCTTACTATCTTTCCAATACCATTTTTCTTTATTCCAATACAAAGGATTATTTCTAAAGCACATGGTACAACCCTCTAAACTAAGGAAATAAAACAACCAAATTTATTTGTATCTATTCTAGCCGCTATCAAATTTCAAATCAAACACGTGTATCCTTTATTTTTTAATAAATCAATTCCAATTTTGTCATTTGGTAACTCTTTTACATCCTGTTTATACTTTTAGAACTTCCCTGTCATGGAAACTCATGCGTTTATTTCTTTATTTTTTATTAAACTTATTCCTAAAGCACCCTCTAGCAAAAGCTTTCTTATCTATCTTCCTCCTGTTCTTTAATATATCTGTCATTTACTCAAATTAAATGTCATTGTACTTTGCTTCCAATCCCATATCTTCTATTAGCACCAATTAAGTTTACAACAACCAAAAGAGCAACAAATTTAATACAATCAACAGTACAGAAAAACATGAGCAGAAGATTGAGACAACCCAGTGCAAATATGCAAATATTAAGAAAACACATGCACACACAGACTAAACACAGAAAAGAATAACACACACCAATTAGTGATATGATTTGATAAAAATAGTAATTTATCTATAGAGTGGGTGATAATGGAAATAATGATCACATTTACAAAGTCATCCTTCCAATCTTCTTTTAGTTTAACTTCAACAATTTCTAGTGCAAATATAGAAACAAAAAAGACAAGAGTGTATATAGCTTTAGTTTACCCCAATAACTCCCATTTTATTCACAGATATGAAAACCAAACCTCTTTTGAAAAATTGTATTCATAGTAAAAAAAATATATCCATAAATATATGTTACAAGAGGGATCATTAAATAGACTTTCATTTACACCCTTAAAATCAAACAACCATACACTTTATTTAGTTATTATCTAGACTAAGCAAACAGTCAAACATAGAATTATGTAAATCACCATGGTTACAACCGACATTAAATTTTAAAGAGACAAAAAATACATCTATAATTACCAATATATATTCATCAACAACAAAAGCTAGTAAATCACACATTTCTTCGTAATATATATATATATATATATATATATATATATATATATATATATATATATATATATATATATATATAAGGCTTACTATTTGGAGTTTATTGTCGTTTTATTGCTGCTTGAGCTAGGGGCTACTGTAAGCATCATCATCATCTATAGACCACATCATTCCTGTAAAAGTGAAACAATTTTACTTTTTCAACGCTTAAAACCTCGTATTACCAACCAAAACCAACAAAAACAATATTACAAATATAAAAAAATCCATATATTATTTTATGATAGCTCCACCAATGTTCAGTTTTTAAAAGCTCCAACGATATTAAAATGGAATAACAGGAAAATAAGAACATTCATTTGCAGTCAACCTGAAAACTATCTATCTAATTAATAAATCAGATGCTTGTAAAATGGTTATATAAAAAAATGAAATGCCACCTGGAAATAAAAAAAATCCAACTTACATCATTATGGTGCTCATGAAACATTTGACAAGAAGTCCACCCACAGAGAGTAATTACATTTATCTTTTTCCCACCTAATACAGTATAAATTGCTTCCAACTTTGCAGCAAGTCGATCCATTGTTTCTTTAAGTCTGAAATTTGCACAATGGGGATTAGTTGTCATGACATACTTTACCTTAGCTAAAAGTAACATATTAAGAAATTTTTGAATATGGACACCAAATTCTCCATTTTTTATACTACTTCAACTAAAATAACAAATAAAAGAAACGGTTAGAAGTAAAAATAGCAACCTACTTCCATTGATTTGTTTAATATAACATCCTACTTTCATTTATTTATATTAAGACATTATACTTTGAAGAATCTACCAAATACATAAATATCATCCAAATACAAAATAATTCTCATTGATATAATTGGATTGATATTTCAAAGTATAATGTCCTAATAAGAAGAAAATTATAAATACATTGCTATAATCAGGTAGAATTTCAAAGAATCTCACTCTGGCTACCTCCGTGAGTCTCACTTTTGCCAATGATTTTTGCACAACCTGTATACCAATGGAAAATGATGATTTTACCCTTTTCTGAATTTAACGTTGATTTGAATGAACATAATATTTAATCACAATATCATGGAAGTGTTGTATCTTAGTAAATGATGTTTAAAACATATTTGAGAAAATGAAGCCAAACTTGGGGGAGGAAGAGAAAAAGTAAATAAGGGTAAATTTATAAAAAGTTACGACCAAACAGGGAAACCTGCGTTTCCCTGATTTCTCTGTTAAGTCGTTCTTTTTGCATTAAGTCAGAAAGAAACACACATGTGTAGGGAATATAATCCTTGACCAAGAATCCCACATATTTCAATAGTCCAATTTACCTTCCCTCTAATTTGGGCCAAGGCCCAATACCAAACTCATGATCCATAAGTCCATATAACAAGGCCCATCATTGGCCCAATTTTCCAAATTGGGCCCAACTACCTAATTGGGCCTAAATCCAAGATCTATTACCAAGACTTGGCCCAACACACCCAAGTCCAGCTAGCCCATAAACAGCCCAAAACTCAAAGCCCAAAATCAAAAACCCAACAGAGGGCGTACGCTGGGCGTACTCCTCTGGTACGCGGGGCGTAACTCGACTCATATTGACTGGAAAACGGGGTTGTTGACCCTGTACGCTGGGCGTACAGCTTCCTACGCGGGGCGTAAGCGGGTTTCACAAAAATCCTCATAAGTGCTTAATGGCTTAAGCTCTTAAGTCCAAACTTCAGATCCATCGACCAAATATGCCTAGGACTCATAAAGCCTCGAACTTTATCACTTTGGACGTCCAGAAAGTTCTTAATCCAAGGTCTTAATCCATTAAGACCTTTCTACTACTTGCATGGGACCTCATAAGCCATTAGGACCTCATTTTTATCACTCAACACCCCATCAAGAGTCTAAAAGGACAGATCATTTCGCCCAAAACACAACATACATCATCTTGGAACTTTTGGGACAAGAAATGGTTCCAAAATGCTAGAATGGCTAGATCTATGATATACAAGCATAAAGTTTGAAGCTTTTTACCTTCTGGAGCTTCAAGGACAGAAACCAACTTCAGATCTACAAGCCAATCTTCTTCTCCAACTTCTTGGTGCAATGCCTTCACCTCCAAGAGCTCAAAATACCCACCAACTCACACTCTCACACAAGAACTAGGGTTTGGGACGTTTCTGAAGGATGGAGGCTGAGAGTGATGAGAGAAAATGAACCATAAGGATCTTTATATAGCTCTCAAACTGGGACATTAGGGTTTTCATCTTTTATGAGTACGCCCAGCATACACAAGATTACGGCCAGCGTACCCTTATCTACGCGCGGCGTACTCCTCCTGGTCCCAAATTTACAAACTAGACCTTAGGCTCTTCATGACTTTATCCTTCCACTCCTAGGGACTACAAATGGCAAAACTTGGGATGTTACACCGCAGCTATGTTTTCTATCCAAGGCAGTATCTGAAGTTAGCTGGCTATGGCACCGCAAGCTAGCTCATCTTAACCTTAGATATATCAAGAATCTGCCTGTGAATGTGGCAAACAATCCAAAGCAAGTCACCCAATGGTGATTGATTCTTCAATTTCTGAACCACTTGAACTCCTGCACATTGATCTGCGGTCCGTCTACCGTAGCCAGTCTTCATCACAAAAGATACATAATGGTTATAGTTGATGACTTCACACGTTTCACTTGGGTCTTCTTTTTGAGACTCAAATATGGAACTCCGCAGATACTGATCAATTTTATCAAAGAAATTGAACTTCATATCAGATTGCCAGTACGCCCGCATCCGAAGTGATAATGGAACCGAATTTACTAATCACATGTTAAATAGTTTCTTGGTTTTAAAGGGTATCAGTCACAACTTCTCAACTCCGTACACACCGCAACAGAATGGAGTAGTAGAGCGAATGAAAGACCCTCACTTTCGTATTTCTGAATGACCCAAACTTTCATACTTGACAATATAGTTACTCCAAAACATGCTACTTGCATATTCATAAAAAAAATATTTTACATTGATAAAGAGGTTACAAACTACTGGATACAAACCGACTATTTTAAAGTGTTATATATTACATAACTTCCCAGGATTCTATAGTTTTATACATATGGGAGTGCAAAATACAATAGTTTCAAACTATTCATAAGCTTCTATCAATACAATAGTTTCAAACTATTCAAAAATCTTCTACCAGTATATAACTATACTGGATGCTTATCTCCTACAATTTGTTAAACATTGAGAGGGTAAGCGGTGACGCATAGTGAGTTCAATAATAGATACAATATAACGTTATCCCATATATATACTTCAATATGGCAGAAGCAAAGAGGAACAAGGAACAGCAAGGGCATATGTGAATCATGTGTCAAACTTTTCATATCAATCATTGATTTGATTCAAAGATATACAATCAATGAGACATAACAATTTCCATAATTGATATACATCAATAAAGCTTCGGCCCAAATGGCACAGAAGACATACACTTTCTGATTAAACATTTTGGTAGATTTCAGGCTTTCAGCCCTGTCTAACCTTCTGCCAATGTCATATAATAGAAATCATTCTCTTACGGAGACATGTTCTACATGGCCAGAGGCTACATACTAGTACCAACGTGAATCTAAGTCCTTTCATTGATCACATGGTCAAAGGTATTTCTTTGCTATTAAAAATAGCGAATAAAAATAACACGGGAAAATAACCCAGGATAATAACACTGAAAAGCACATAGCACATATAACACATAACATACAATTGTTCCTATATATTAAACTCACCGTGAAATAACCGGGGGGGGGGGGGGGGCTAAAATATTAATTTGGGCAGCACTTCGGCTCTAAATATAACTTTCTTCGTTGAAAACCGGGAGTTTTCTTGATAACCGGGCTCTGCGAAGGTAGAGCTTCAAAACCGAAAAGATAAATTTTTCGGGCTTCTCGGTCACTTCGGGGCGTGTTTCGGGTGTTTAAAATAAAACCGGGGCTTCGGGGGAAGTGAAAATGGCCAAAATATGGAATAAGGGGTGAAAAGGTGGCAAAAATCTAAACTTACCCGGGAGGTCTCGCACCCTTTATATAGGTGCGAGCCTCGAATCCGAAGCAAGAGGGAAGGAGGCAAGTGGTGTGAGGCTGCGAGGCTTGGTACACACAGCAGAAGGGCGAGGCTCGGATGCGAGGGTCGGAACACGCGTCGATTGCGAGACTCGGACACGACGATGAACACGCGTCTCAATCTCGGTGGACCGCGCTTCGGACGGAAGGATCAGGCGACACACGTCGCTCCTCGGACGCACCACGACTCGGATGACGCAGCTGCTTCGGATACGTGGCCAGCTCAGAGCGATGGTGACGTGGCTGGTCCGGATGAAACTTATTCATGCGAATTTTCTCGAAAATTGAACCCAAAACTTCTAAAATCCATAACTTTCAAATTCGGGCTCCGTTTTTGACGTTCTTTATATGTACGCGTAGGTAAAATTATGCTCTACAACTTTCGTTTAGACTTCGTCGGCTAGTTTTGACTTTATTTTTAATATTATTATTTTTAACAGACCGGGACAGGATAATCCGTTAAAAATTCATAACTTCTTCATACGGAGTCCGTTTTCGTCAATCTTTTTACCGATGTACTACTAATGACGACATCTTCAATTCTCATTTAGGTTGTGTCGGCTAAAAATTACTTGATCTAAAATTCGAGTTTTTAGCTGTCTACTGCTAAGCTGAAACTTAGAAAAATCATAACTTCCTCATACGAAGTCAGATTTTGGCGTTCTTTTTATCGAACTTCTCGGTTTAACGAATACTACGACTTTCATTTAGATTACTAAGGATAAAAAGTAGATATCAAAAACTCACTTTTTACGTCATTCGACGCCGTGCCGGTTTTGTCGCGGATCTTCGATTGGTCATAACTTCTTCGTTATAACTCGGATTTCGATGAGGTTTTCGCCTAAATGTTTCTAACGAGATTATCTATAACTTTCAATAATAAAATCTTACTTATTCCAAATTTTATATTTTCGTTAAATTTCACTACTTGACATTTGATTGGAATCTCATAAGACTTCCAATACTTTCTGAATGATTCTAAGCATAGTTTTACTTCAATTCTAGTAAAAACTATCTGTTAGAACTCAATTCAAATTCACATAATATTTCGTAGTATCATTCACTTTTATAATTTACAATACACGATAACTGAACATGTATGTTACAAATACCTCCTCCTTTTGAGGATTTCGTCCCCGAAATTACATCGATTAAAATAAATGGGGATATTTTGCTCTTATCTCATTCTTATTTTCCCAAGTATAATTTGGGCCTCGATGGTGTTTCCACTTGACAAGCACCAACTCTACTTCTTTATTACGTAGATTAGTTGTTCTTTCATTCATGATCTTTTTTGGCTCTTCTACATATCTTAACTTATTATCCAATTTCAACTCGGATAATGGAACTGTCTCATCATTGATGCTCAAGCATTTGCGCAGATAGGTCACATGAAACACATCATGAATACCTGCCAAATCTTCCGGCAATTCCAAGCGGTATTCTTGTTTACCAACTCTCTGGATGATTTTGAAAGGACCAACAAATCTAGGGCTTAGTTTTCCTTTCTTCCCAAATCGCATAATGCCTTTCCACGGGGATACTTTTAGCATTACGAAATCACCCACCTGGAATTCTATGGGTCGTCTCCTATTTTCTGTATAGGACTTCTGTCGATCCTGGGCCACTTTCATTCTTTCTCGTACAATTTGAATCTTGTCGGTGGTGTCTTGAATCATTTCAGGGCCTCCAAGGATCTTCTGTCCTATGTCTCGCCAACATAATGGCGTACGACATTTGCGACCATATAATGCTTCATATGGTGGCATTTTGATTGAAGCGTGGTAACTGTTATTATACGAAAATTCGACAAGAGGTAAGTATTTATCCCAGTTACCACCGAACTCCAAGACACATGCACGAAGCATATCTTCTACGGTTTGGATTGTTCTCTCCGTCTGACCATCTGTCTGGGGATGATATGCTGTGCTGAGAGCAACTCGAGATCCCAATTCACGTTGCATACTCACCCAAAAGTGAGAAGTGAAGCGAGTATCACGATCGGAAATGATCTTTAGTGGCACACCGTGTCTTGCAACAATTTCATCCAAGTATACTTGTGCGTACTTCTCCATTGGAGCCGTTTCACGCATGGCAAGAAAATAAGCGCTTTTAGTCAGGCGGTTGACAATTACCCAAATGCTATCATGTTGTCTAGCAGTCTTTGGCAATTTGGTAATAAAATCCATGGACAGTTCTTCCCATTTCTATACAAGAACACTAAGACTTTCTGGGGTTCTATAAGGCTTTTGGTGCTCTACTTTGACTTGTAAGCATACTAAGCATTCCTATACATATCTTCCAATGTCTCTCTTTAATCCAGGTCACCAATAATCAGTTCTTACATCATAGTACATTTTACTTGTACCAGGATGTATTGACAGTTTAGATTTATGGGCTTCATCTAAAATCTTCTGTCTTAATCCACCAATCTTTGGAATCCATAGCCGATTCTTGAATACTTTTAATCCTCGCGGATCATCAACTAAAGCATCCTTATAATGTATCATCCCTTCTTTCTTCACATTTTCTGGCTTTAGAGCCTCTTCTTGCCATTTCTCTAATTCATCTAAAATAGTGAATTTTACTGTAGTATTAGTAATAACATAACACATACTATTACGATAAACCTTTCTGCTAAGTGCATCGACAACTATGTTGGCTTTTCCAGGATGATATAGGATTTCACAATCATAATCTTTGATCAGCTCCATGGCTCGTTGTTGTCTCATATTCAAAGTTTGCTGACTGAATATGTACTTGAGACTTTTGTGGTCGGTAAATAATTGGCATTTTGTACCAAAAAGATAATGCCTCCAAAGTTTTAGGGCAAATACCACTGCAGCGAGTTCGAGATCATGAGTGGGATAATTCTTTTCATAATATTTCAGTTGTCTTAAGGCATAGGCTATCACTTTGCCACGTTGCATCAACACACAACCTAGTCCCAATCTTGAAGCATCGCTATATACGGAGAAATCATCATCACCTTCTGGGAGTGATAAGATTGGAGCATGAGTCAAAAGATCTTTTAGAGTTGAGAAAGCTTTTTCTTGGGCTTCACCCCATTCGAACTTCACTTCCTTCTGTGTAAGACTCGTGAGAGGTACGGCTATACGAGAAAAGTTTTTAATGAATCTCCGGTAGTATCCCGCGAGACCCAAGAAACTGCGAATTTCGGAAGCATTACGGGGCACTTCCCAATTTTGAATGGCTTCGATTTTAATAGGATCTACGGATACACCGTCACTAGAAATAACATGGCCGAGAAATTGAACTTGGTGAAGCCAAAATTCACATTTCGAGAATTTAGCATATAGTTTCTCATTTCGAATAAGTTCTAATACCGCACGAATATGAATGGCATGATCAGCTTCAGACTTGGAATAGATTAGAATATCGTCAATGAATACGATGACTGATTTATCGAGCATTGGGCGGCATACCCGATTCATCATATCCATGAATACAGTAGGAGCATTTGTTAAACTAAACGGCATAACAAGGAATTCATAATGCCCATAACGAGTACGAAAAGCAGTCGTCGGTACATCCTGCTCGTGAACTTTCAACTGATGATAGCCAGATCTTAAATCAATCTTCGAGAAATAGGTAACACCCTGAAGTTGATCAAATAAATCATCAATGCGATGTAGTGGGTACTTGTTCTTGATAGTCACCTTATTCAGCTCACGATAATCAATGCACATCCGCATCGATCCGTCCTTCTTCTTGAAAAACAATACCGGAGCACCCCAGGGAGAGGTACTCGGTCGGATAAAGCCTTTGTCAAGTAATTCCTGCAGTTGGATCATCATTTCTTTCATCTCTACTGGCGCGAGACGATAAGGAGTCTTTGCAATCGGAGCAGCACCAGGCACAAGGTCAATTCGGAATTCTACTTGCCTGTCTGGAGGAAGTCCAGGCAAATCATCGGGGAAAACATCAGGATATTCGTTAACAACGGGAATATAATTTACAGTTTTCTTCTCCTCTTTTGAGACATCAACTGTGTAGGCCAGGTAGATAGAACACCCTTTCGATATGAATTTACGAGCTTTGAGGAAAGAGATTATTTATAAGATTCTTTGTTCACCGTAGACATAGATAGGATTCTCCCATTCAATAGGAATACGTACTATCTTTTCATAGCACAAGAGTTCTGCGTGGTTCTTTGATAACCAATCCATACCGAGAATAATATCAAAGTTGGGCAAGGAGATAGGGATCAGATTAGCAAGAAAATTATAGCCTTCAATTTCTATAACACAGTCCCTATAGACTTTATCAGCAAGTAATGATATACTTCCCACAGTATCTACGTGAAATGGTTGTGTGAGTACAAAGCAAGCAATTTGAAAGGAATGCGCAAATTCATAAGACACAAAAGAATCTGAGGCACCAGAATCAAATAAGATGTGAGCAGGTCTAGAGTTGACAAGAAATGTACCTGTCACAACATTCGGGTCCTCACGTGCCTCCTCTGAGGTAATCTGGAATGCACGACCCTTAGCTTTTGGCACCTCCTCCTTTTTAGTTGGAGTACCCTTTGATTGTTGAACAGGGACTTGACTTCTCGCCGGTTGTTGAATAGAAGCTTGACTTCCCGTCATCTGACTAGTAAGAGTAGGGCAAAAACGCTTCTTGTGGCCAGTAGTACCACATGCATAACAAGTAACATCCTTTCTTGGGCAAGCTGGCTTTATATGACCCTTTTCTCCACATCCATAACAGACAATGGATTCCTTGTCTATTTTGCATTGGCCCGGATGATTCCTTCCACAAACACGACATGAAGGCGGTTGAATAGAAAAAGATTGTGATCTACCGCGTCCACGAGAGGCATTTTGAGTTTGAACTTGATTACCAGGTTCAGTCCGAACGGATTGAGCTAGTATAAAAGAAGGAACAGGAATAGTTCTTTCAGTACGTGGATGCTTCGGAACAGTAAAAGTGGCACCACGTATTTCTAAGTCAAGCTCGCGTCTACGAGCATACTCAACGGCTTTATCGAATGACAGAACTTCTCGATTGGCAACGAAATCGTGGATTTCGTGTCGTAGCCCCTCCATGAATAACTGAATTTTCTCGTCTTCAGTTGGAATATACTTTGTAGCAAACCTTGCTCTTTGATTAAACTGAGTTTCATACTCATTCACAGTCATTCCTCCTTGTTTAAGCTCGAGGAATTCCTTCTCCAATCTCCTCCTCATGTCTAGAGGACAATACTTCTCTAGCAGACGAGTTTTAAACATTTCCCAGGCTAAATTCTCCTGGTCAAACCCGTTGAGAGCTTCGTATGTTGCTTCCCACCAGACCAAGGCTTCTCCGATGAGCATTGCGGAAGCATAATTAGCCTTGTCTTCGTTATCCACATGAGAAATACGAAACACTTTCTCTGTGTTCTGGATACAAGTAAGAACAATAATGGGATTAAGAACACCGAAAAACTCTATAGCACCACTACTCTTGAAATCTTTGAACGAGGGACGCTTCACCTCTCCTTTCGAAGATTCTCCAGTGGCTTTCTCTTTTCCTTTATCACCATTCTTTTTGTGTTCTTCGAGAGTCTGTCGAATAACACCGGTAAGTTTACCCAAGAGTCGCTCCTCACGAGGAGATACTGGAGTATTCACTTCCTCGGGTTGAGGACCTCCACCAACCTCAGGGGTATGGCTACTAACCTGTTCAGCCATTGCTCTGCAATATGGAGTAACATTGTATTTTAAAACATTAGGGTTTATTATTACCTAATACTTTTACTTAAATATTTCCTATGGTTTGTATCCATATACTTACAATGAATCCGTTCATATATTGAACTTCCAATAGTTTAAGTCTAAATACCAATCCGTGGAATTTAGTTCACTCAAACTACTGCTCTGATACCATGATTGAAAGACCCTCACTTTCGTATTTATGAATGGCCCAAACTTTCATACTTGACAATATAGTTACTCTAAAACATGCTACTTGCATATTCATAAAAACAATATTTTACATTGATAAAGAGGTTACAAACTACTGGATACAAACCGACTATTTTAAAGTGTTATATATTACATAACTTCCCAGGATTCTATAGTTTTATACATATGGGAGTGCAAAATATAATAGTTTCAAACTATTCATAAGCTTCTATCAATACAATAGTTTCAAACTATTCAAAAATCTTCTACCAGTATATAACTATACTGGATGCTTATCTCCTGCAATTTGTTAAACATTGAGAGGGTAAGCGGTGACGCTTAGTGAGTTCAATAATAGATACAATATAACGTTATGCCATATATATGCTTCAATATGGCAGAAGCAAAGAGGAACAAGGAACAACAAGGGCATATGTTAATCATGTGTCAAACTTTTCATATCAATCATTGATTTGATTCAAAGATATACAATCAATGAGACATAACAATTTCCATAATTGATAAACATCAATAAAGCTTCGGCCCAAATGGCACAGAAGACATACACTTTCTGATTAAACATTTTGGTAGATTTTAGGCGTTCAGCCCTGTCTAACCTTCTGCCAATGTCATATAATAGAAATCATTCTCTTACGGAGACATGTTCTACATGGCCAGAGGCTACATACTAGTACGAACGTGAATCTAAGTCCTTTCATTGATCACATGGTCAAAGGTATTTCTTTGCTATTAAAAATAGCGAATAAAAATAACACGGGAAAATAACCCAGGATAATAACACTGAAAAGCACATAGCACATATAACACATAACATACAATTGTTCCTATATATTAAACTCACCGTGAAATAATCGGGGGGGCTAAAATATTAATTTGGGCAGCACTTCGGCTCTAAATATAACTTTCTTCGTTGAAAACCGGGAGTTTTCTTGATAACCGGGATCTGCGAAGGTAGAGCTTCAAAACCGAAAAGATAAATTTTTCGGGCTTCTCGGGCACTTCGGGGCGTGTTTCGGGTGTTAAAAATAAAATCGGGGCTTCGGGGGAAGTGGAAATGGCCAAAATATGGAATAAGGGGTGAAAAGGTGGCAAAAATCTAAACTTACCCGGGAGGTCTCGCACCCTTTATATAGGTGCGAGCCTCGAATCCGAAGCAAGAGGGAAGGAGGCAAGTGGTGTGAGGCTGCGAGGCTTGGTACACACAGCAGAAGGGCGAGGCTCGGATGCGAGGGTCGGAACACGCATCGATTGCGAGACTCGGACACGACGATGAACACGCGTCTCAATCTCGGTGGACCGCGCTTCGGACGGAAGGATCAGGCGACACACGTCGCTCCTCGGACGCACCACGACTCGGATGACGCAGCTGCTTCGGATACGTGGCCAGCTCAGAGCGAGGGTGACGTGGCTGGTCCGGATGAAACTTATCCATGCGAATTTTCTCGAAAGTTGAACCCAAAACTTCTAAAATCCATAACTTTCAAATACGGGCTCCGTTTTTGACGTTCTTTATATGTACGCGTAGGTAAAATTATGCTCTACAACTTTCGTTTAGACTTCGTCGGCTAGTTTTGATTTATTTTTAATATTATTATTTTTAACAGACCGGGACAGGATAATCCGTTAAAAATTCATAACTTCTTCATACGGAGTCCGTTTTCGTCAGTCTTTTTACCGTTGTACTACTAATGACGACATCTTCAATTCTCATTTAGGTTGTGTCGGCTAAAAATCATTTGATCTAAAATTCGAGTTTTTAGCTGTCTACTGCTAAGCTGAAACTTAGAAAAATCATAACTTCCTCATACGCAGTCAGATTTTGGCGTTCTTTTTATCGAACTTCTCGGTTTAACGAATACTACGACTTTCATTTAGATTACTAAGGATAAAAGGTAGATATCAAAAACTCACTTTTTACGTCATTCGACGCCGTGCCGGTTTTGTCGCGGATCTTCGATTGGTCATAACTTCTTCGTTATAACTCGGATTTCGATGAGGTTTTCGCCTAAATGTTTCTAACGAGATTATCTATAACTTTCAATAATAAAATCTTACTTATTCCAAATTTTATATTTTCGTTAAATTTCACTACTTGACATTTGATTGGAATCTCATAAGACTTCCAATACTTTCTGAATGATTCTAAGCATAGTTTTACTTCAATTCTAGTAAAAACTATCTGTTAGAACTCAACATTCAAATTCACATAATATTTCGTAGTATCATTCACTTTTATAATTTACAATACACGATAACTGAACGTGTATGTTACAGCGAAGGAATCGCACTTTGGTAGAAGCAGTCAGATCTATGATTAACTTCTCACTCCTTCCTCTCTACTTCTGGGCCGAAGCAGTGGCCACATCATGCTTTGTTCAAAATCGAAGCATTGTTTGCAAGCGTCTCAGTTAAACTCCTTATGAGGGCCTTAACAACCGCAAACCAAATGTCCGTTTCTTCCACATATTTGGGTGTAGATGTTTTGTGATCAACAATAGACAAAGTGGCTTATAGGGTTCTCATTAGACGCACAAGACTAATAATCGAAAGCTTCGACGTCAAATTCAATGATTATTACGTCCGCAACATCACTCCATCAACTGAAACCAAAGCAATCCTGGAAAGTGATATTCCTGCATCCTCAAGTCCATTGAACATAGTTGAAGTAAACTATGATGATCTCTTTGACCCTGTAGAGACCGCTCAACTATCCGAAGTTCTTATGTCCCCAGAAGCTCAACAGCAGCATGCCGATGTATCTGGTCCGTCTCTATCCGATGAAGTATCACTCATTACTTCCACCTCGCCGGTTGAGGGGGAAAATCCACTCCGGATCAAGAAACAACCATCGAGGTTCCAGTACTTGATGATGTAGCTCCAGTTTCTATCCGCAGAGGATCTTTACCATCATATGTTTCTTCTGACTCTGATGACGAGAATATAGAAAACATTGATACAAGAACTGACCCAAGGGTTATCATACTTCCAACAATCCAGGGGGAACCTTCTCAGGTTCAAGAGGAAATCCCGTCCGCAATCCAGGGGGAACCTCAATCAGAAGAAAACTCTAATCCCACCTTCCCAAATCAAGAAAATTCAGCGGGCAGCTCATAAGTCCAGGGGGAACTACCATCCCCAACTGCAGAATCTTCAGATATTGAAGACATCCCATCCACCGCAACTGCTGATCACCTTCAACCTCGTCTACACATATGGACGAAGGATCACCCACCAGGAGAAATCATCGAAAACCCATCAGCGGGCATTTAAACTCGATCCTTACAAGACTTATCTAATCACTGTCACTTTGCTGCATTTATGTCTTCAGTCGAGCCCCGAACCATCAAAGAAGCATTAATGGAGCCCGATTGGATTATAACAATGCAAGAAGAACTAGAAGAGTTTAAAAGAACAAAGTGTGGCAACTCGTTCCAAAGCCAAAAGGTCACACTATTGTTGGTACCAGATGGGTGTATAAGAACAAATTGGATGAATCTGGTGCGGTAGTAAGAAACAAAGTGAGACTAGTCGCCAAGGGGTATAGTCAACTTGAAGGTATTGACTATGATGAAACATACGCCCCTGTAGCACGAATGGAAGCCATTCGCATCTTCTTAGCATACGCAGCTCACAAGAACATTAAACTACATCAAATGGATGTGAAGAGTGCTTTTCTCAATGGTGAATTGAAAGAGGAGGTCTATCTTCAGCAACCTCCTGTCTTCGAAAGTATTGAATTTCCAGACCACTGTTATAAGCTTGAGAAAGCATTTTACGGTCTAAAGCAAGCTCCAAGAGCTTGGTACGAGACTCTCTCTGAATTTCTTTTCTCGTCTGGATACAAAAGAGGAGTGATTGATCCCACTTTATTTAGAAAGGCAAATGGTAATCACCTTATGCTTGTACAAATATATGTGGATGATATCATCTTCGGATTGTAACACTCATAAAAATTGCACCAATTTAAAACATTTTAATTCATTCAAAAGCCATTAAGTTATTACAACTTGTTTTCAAAAAAGTTTAAACATCAGAGTATCCCCAGAACCAAATCACAAAATCATGAAGTATGAGGAGCGGTACGATCACGCCTTCGCCTTGCCACGATCTCCTGAAGTACCTGAAACCAAAACACTACAACTGTAAGCCCGAAAGCTTAGTGAGTTACCCCCAAAATACCAACCACATATAACCATACTCATATCATATCACAATACAGAACAACCATGCATATCGAGTCTACAGTGTGCCTGGTCCACCCGCACCGGGCCTTTAGTCCACCTCGTCCACTCTCCGAGTCTAGCCATGTATATCGAGTCTACAGTGTGATTGGTCCGCCCGCACCGAGCCTTCAATCCACCTGGTCCACTCTCTGAGTCTACAGTTATGACTGGTCCGCCTGCACCGGGCCTTCAGTCGGCCTGGTCCACTCTCCGAGCCTCGGCACGTCTGGACCGCCCTCTTGGGGCCTTCAGCCTATCCGGACCGCTCGCTGGGCCTTCGGTCTATCCGGTCCGCTCTGGGTATGTTGGCCTACAGCACAAAGCAGGACCCGCCTCAACCCACCCCCAACCAAACAACCATGTGCACATAAAACAGTTAATCACATAAAAATCCTCAGCCAAACAAACGAATCTATCAGATCATGCAGCATAGCAACATCCTAACCAGGATACCGACCTAACCGGTCACTAACATAACATTACCCTACATACCAGGATACCGACCTAGCAACTCAAAAACATATCAAACAAATACCCGGATTCCCATCCGATAAAGGGTCGACCTTTGTGCCTTAGACCCTGTTGGTATAGTGAGGATAACTCACCTTGCGACTGCCGAACCGAATCACGAAAGCACAAACCCGAAGCACTGCCTCCAACTCCAACACCTATAATCATCAATGATCCAATGACATAAATATCCAAAAATTACCATAATAACCCTGAAGGTCAAACTGGTCAAAGTCCACCTTCCTGATTGACCCTACTCGCCGAGTCAACCCATTGACTCGTCGAGTTCCTAAACTTAGGAAACTCTCATAACACGACTCAACTCGCCGAGTCACCCCATGACTCGTCGAGTTCAACGATCTCCGAGTCCTAACCTGTCCAAATCACTGAGTCACCACTCAACTCACTGATCTGAGTCTAACCAGAAGAGGTTGGGGGTTTTGCATTCTAACTCGCCGAGTCCAAGAACAGACTCGTTGGGTCCACGACAATCTTCATCAGACTCTCCGAGTTGTTCTTTCACTCGTCGAGTCCAAGCTCATCATCATATGACTCGCCGAGTTCACCCATGCGACTCGCCGAGTCACTACGCGACTTAATGCCTGAAGCCCTAGCCCAACTCGCCGAGTTGATACGGGTATTCCCATAATCGAAAGATACAGATCTACTCCTTTGCTCCAAATAATAGATCCGGGTCCCTAGAGTGCATTAGCAACATAAAGTTGCTACCTTTACGTGCTTCATGTCCCATAATTCCAAAAACCAAGCTAGAAAGGAACTTAACTCATGGGGAATGGCTTTTGCATAGCAATTAGAAGGGCTTTCTGCATATTTGATCCAAATAGAACTCAGATCTGGAGTTTCAGCTCCAGATCTAACTCATGCACCAATATCTCATCATATTATCTCCAAACAAACCCTAAAACTCCATGAAAGATGGATCTAGAAAGGAGAAGGCTAAGGATAACGATTCATTACCTCCAAAATGACCTCCCACTGAAGAATAAGCCGAATCTCCACAAATCTCCTTGATCCAAGCTCCTTGATCTTCAAGATCTCTTCAGAAAATCACTTATCTAAGCTCCAAATTGCTTCTAAGGACTCTCACTCAGGATTTTAGGGTTTCTGGATCTCAAAGGGTAGTAAGGGGTTGAGGGGAGGACATTAAGTCCTTTAAATAGGGTGCAAACCCTAAGATTAGGGTTTCCCTCTTCCAGCACTGACTCGTTGAGTCCAGCCGCCGACTCGGCGAGTCAGGCCACTTATCACGTGCCCTTCACACGCCCCGACTCGATGAGTCATAGCTCCAACTCGCCGAGTCCATCCTTCTAATAACACTTTACACCCCTGAACTCTTGCTTCTGAACTTGGGGTGTTACAATTCTCCCCCACTTAAATTAGGCTTCGTCCTCGAAGCCTGCTGCAGCACACAATTCCGGATGGTACTCCCACAATGCATCCACTGATCTGACACCGGCCCAAATTCCTTCAAACACTACTATCGAATCCCTATAAAATACATCTCTTCCCCTGCAGGGTCCTGACAACTGCTTCAAGCCGGCCACCGTCTTCTTTTCTCTGATGACAACACTCATCAACTAAGTGCCACCTGATGTTACTACCATACTTCTGTCTTACGCATTCATTCGCCGCCTGCGAAAACTGGATACCATTATAAACCACCGGGTCCTGACCCAGTATTAACCCGCTATCCTTGTCCAACTGGCGCTACTTCTATCAAATTGCACTGATGGAAACTCCTCCCGTTTCCTCCCTGAATCAAATCCCTTACTGCGCTGACATGATAATACCTCCTACAGCTTCCGCGCAACTCCCATGAACACCCATCTATAAAGCATATACACATCGTACCTGGCCCAAACAGCCTTGGGCTGGAAAACCAGGCACACCTACGATGGGTCCAGTCATCCCTAGGATGAGACATCACCACATACATAACTCATGACCACAACCATACTTGGATCCCAAGGATCTACCCTTGCATCACTTCCGAACTCCTCTGATTTGACATCAGCGCTAATCATTTCACAACCTCAATGGACACCCAACCCGGGTGTGCTTCCATACAACTGGTACAAACTCAGTGCTCACTACCAATAACTGAAATACTTTCGATCATCCGTTTACACTACTGATTTCCCTTCAGATGACCAACACTCCTTCCCGGAGCCACATACCCTTCCCTTCCATTCTTTAAGGAAGTCTACTCAACAACCTTTACCACATCAACAAGTGCCATGGTGCTAAAACTCCACTTTACACCACCCATGCAGGGCAACTGCTACTACCTAACTCCCATATACTCCGAATCTGATCACACAGCTAACAAAGCCTATACACGACCTTTAGCTAACTCCATCATCATGATCAATACTTGGGGCCAGACCTCAGCGATTGCTTATTTCACGGCGACATACTCACTCATTCTCCGCATACAGGTCTACTAACACATACAAAGTCTTCAGCATGACTGGACCGCCTTACCAGGCCTTCAACCTATCTGGACCACCCTCAAAACCTTCAGCATGTCTGGACCGCCATTCAGGGCCTTCAGCCTGTCTGGACCGTTCGTCGAGCCTTCGGCCTGACTGGTACGCCCACCGGCCTTCAGTCTATCCGAACCGCTCAAAATTGTCGTACATCACCCTGCACCATTCTTCCCGGGAATCTCTCCCACGCAGTCTGTTCTATCCCTCTAAGGGTTCCGAACTCCAGATCCGTTCTATAAATTTTACCTCGGCCTAATCCCAGGCCTCACGTCGATCAACTACCTTACCTGAAACCATGGTTTGTTCCCTGCCCCATATGTATATCACCTGCTCTAACCATACCACACTCTCGGCTAATGACACTGCTAAATCCAAACAGCTAACCCACCTTGGATGCTTGCTGTTTCATCTGAGAATTTTCCAATACTCCCCACTTAGTGCACCAACTACTAACTATCGATGACAAAACTGGCATGGCTTGATCGAACCTACTTGATATAGTCCCCCTTCTCCATGAACTAGTTCCCTCCGGAGTGAGCAACCTCCACATAACAACTCTCCCGTCATCGCACATCCCGAACTCTAAGGAAGTTCGAATCTCAACTGAAAACTTCTCACATTGCAGCTGCTATTCCTAGCAGCGAGATCATATATCTTATATTTCTATCATCAATCCTCCTGGACACTAACCGACTACCACTCCTAACTACTAAGATCCTCAATCATACTACGAATCATGCGGGGAAAGGCAGACAGGTTTACAATATCACACAAATAACAAGATAACAAGATGGAAACATACCCGCAGCTGCATCTGGCTCTGCCCTGGCCTCCTCTGCTATAAGTTGGAAAACGCGTCCCTGAGCCCTCGAAGGTTCCGCTCCACCCTGACCCCCGCCCGTAATCCTCAAATTGGCCGGTGCTGGAGCCTGCACCGGTCTTGCAACAAGTTGTGGACAGTTGACCCTCAAGTGTCCAACCTGATGGCAATGATAACAAATCCTCATATCCTGTACCGGGGCCGACTGACGGCAATCCCTCGCATAATGCCCCTCTCTCCCGCACTTGCGACACGCACCACCGGATCTGCAAACTCTGGCATGACCCTTCCCACACTTCTCACAAGTGTGGCTGCTCTGACCTCCAATCCTAGAGTCAACAGTTTTGGATCGTTTCGGCGCCGGCTGCGACTGTACCGGGGCCTGCCTCTGCTCTCGCAACTGCAACTTAATCTCCAACTCACGCCGCCTGGCGGCCTCCTGCAACTCCAACAAGGTATCACATCTCTACGTGTACACAAACTACCGGATATCCCTCTTGACCATACTCAGATATCGGGACATTTGAGCCTGCTCCGAAGCAAACTCAGGGCAGAACATTGCCCTCACCGTGAACATCCTGGTGATTTCCGTCACCGACTCTGAATCCTGCTTTAGCTCCAGGAACTCCTGAGCCAACCTCTCTCTCTCAACCCGTGGAACATAACGAGTACTGAACATTTCCCGGAACTGATCCCACGTAACCGCAGCCCGCTGCGCATCAGAATAAGATCTCGTAGTCAACCTCCACCAATCCTTCGCTCCGAGCCTCAAAAGGTTCAGAGCACACCTCACCCTCTGATCCGCAGGGCATGAACACGTAAGGATACAACCCTCCACGTCTGACAACCAACTCATAACAATGATAGGATCCTAAACTCCATCAAAGGTAGGGGCTTCGTATTATCGAAGTCCCGATACTGAAAACCTCGACCGGTTCCTCCCCCTGCCGCTGCTACAGCCGTTGTAGCTGCCGAGGCAGCCGTCTCCGCAAGAGCTGCATAACGCTCATCAAAGTACTTAACCATGGCGGTCTTGATCGACCCAAGCATCTCCGGCAACTCAGCCTGTAACATAGCAACAACCTCATCATGCAGGATCTCACGAATCCTGGCATCCAAATCATCCGTACTCATCTGACCAATGACCTCGGGTGGTACTGGTCCATCCTGATCACCCTCTCCTGATCCCGATCCCGATCCCGAACCGGATCCTGCCCCGAAACGTCTCGTAATCGCCATACTGCAATACATCAACAAGACCCTTGGACACATCACATACCCACCCGGGGAACTATCTCATAACCGACACCCTAGAGAGTTGTGACTTCCTTGATACGCGTATGGGTCCTGTGCTTTCAGTAGTACGAGCCCATACTACCTTCCACACCTACCCATATTTGTCTCAAGTATCATCATAACACCCTAACCATATACACACACACAGCGAGCGCTCAATCCTCACTCCTAGAGGAAAGCTGAATATCTCATATAAGGGAAACCCTAGGCTAGTAGGCATCACATAATCAGGCAATTCTATCATGCAATTCCTGAAGATCCTTAACCTAGTACTAGCATGCGGTTCTAACATATCAAATAACTTGTATGGTATTTTGGGGTCTACTTACTGGCTCTGGCTGATCGTACCCTCTGCATCCTCCTTTACTTATTTCAAAAAATCTTTTGAAAACCATTTTGAAAATCCCTCCTTGATTTGAGACAGGATTCACACGAATGTTTCTCCAATTCACTCAAACCAAGGCTCTGATACCAACTTGTAACACTCATAAAAATTGGACCAATTTAAAACATTTTAATTCATTCAAAAGCCATTAAGTTATTACAACTTGTTTTCAAAAGAGTTTAAACATCAGAGTATCCCCAGAACCAAATCACAAAATCATGAAGTATGAGGAGCGGTACGATCACGCCTTCGCCTTGCCACGATCTCCAGAAGTACCTGAAACCAAAACACTACAACTGTAAGCCCGAAATCTTATTGAGTTACCCCCAAAATACCAACCACATATAACCATAATCATATCATATCACAATACAGAACAACCATTCATATCAAGTCTAAAGTGTGACTGGTCCGCCCGCACCGGGCCTTCAGTCCACCTGGTCCACTCTCCGAGTCTAGCCATGTATATCGAGTCTACAGTGTGATTGGTCCGCCCGCATCGGGCCTTCAATCCACCTGGTCCACTCTCTGAGTCTACAGTATGACTGGTCTACCCGCACCGGACCTTCAGTCGGCCTGGTCCACTCTCCGAGCCTCGGCACGTCTGGACCGCCCTCTTGGAGCCTTCAGCCTATCCGGACCGCTCGCTGGGCCTTCGGTCTATCCGGTCCGCCCTGGGTATGTTGGCCTACAGCACAAAGCAGGACCCACCTCAACCCACCCCCAACCAAACAACCATGTGCACATAAAACAGTTAATCACATAAAAATCTTCAGCCAAACAAACGAATCTATCAGATCATGCAGCATAGCAAAATCCTAACCAGGATACCGACCTAACCGGTCACTAACATAACATTACCCTACATACCAGGATACCGACCTAGAAACTCAAAAACATATCAAACAAATACCCGGATTCCCATCCCATAAAGGGTTGGCCTTGGTGCCTTAGACCCTGTTGATATAGTGAGGATAAGTCACCTTGCGACTGCCGAACCTAATCACGAAAGCACAAACCCGAAGCACTGCCTCCAACTCCAACACCTATAATCATCAATGATCCAATGACATAAATATCCAAAAATTACCATAATACCCCTGAAGGTCAAACTGGTCAAAGTCCACCTTCCTGATTGACCCTACTCGCCGAGTCAACCCATTGACTCGCCGAGTTCCTAAACTCAGGAAACTCTCATAACACACCTCAACTCGCCGAGTCACCCCATGACTCGTCGAGTTCAACAATCTCCGAGTCCTAACCTGTCCAACTCACTGAGTCACCACTCAACTCGCTGATCTGAGTCTAACCAGAAGAGGTTGGGGGTTTTGCACTCTGACTCGCCGAGTCCAAGAACAGACTCGCCGGGTCCACGACAATCTTCATCAGACTCTCCGAGTTGTTCTTCCACTCGTCGAGTCCAAGCTCATCATCATATGACTCGCCGAGTTCACCCATGCGACTCGCCGAGTCACTACGCGACTCAATGCTTGAAGCCCTAGCCCAACTCGTCGAGTCATCTCCCAGACTCGCCGAGTTGATACGGGTATTCCCATAATCGAAAGATACAGATATACTCCTTTGCTCCAAATAATAGATCTGGGTCCCTAGAGTGCATTAGCAACATAAAGTTGCTACCTTTACGTGCTTCATGTCCCATAATTCCAAAAACCAAGCTAGAAAGAAACTTAACTCATGGGGAATGGCTTTTGCATAGCAATTAGAAGGGCTTTCTGCATATTTGATCCAAATAGAACTCAGATCTGGAGTTTCAGCTCCAGATCTAACTCATGCACCAAGATCTCATCATATTATCTCCAAACAAACCCTAAAACTCCATGAAAGATGGATCTAGAAAGGAGAAGGCCAAGGATAACGATTCATTACCTCCAAAACGACCTCCCACTGAAGAATAAGCCGAATCTCCACAAATCTCCTTGATCCAAGCTCCTTGATCTTCAAGATCTCTTCACAAAATCACTTATCTAAGCTCCAAATTGCTTCCAAGGACTCTCAGTCACGATTTTAGGGTTTCTGGATCTCAAAGGGTAGTAAGGAGACTGAGGGGAGGACATTAAGTCCTTTAAATAGGGTGCAAACCCTAAGATTAGGGTTTCCCTCTTCCAGCACTGACTCGTCGAGTCCAGCCACCGACTTGGCGAGTCATGCCACTTATCACGTGCCCTTCACACGCTCCGACTCAACGAGTCATAGCTCCAACTCGCCGAGTCCATCCTTCTAATAACACTTTACACCCCTGAACTCTTGCTTCTGAACTTGGGGTGTTACACTGATCAACGGATCAGGAGATGGTGGATGAATTTGCAAAGCTCATGACCAACAAATTCCAAAATGAATAGAGAGATTAATTTCTTTCTAGGACTTCAAGTGAAACAAGTCCCATAATGAATATTCATCCATCATGAGAAATACACCACTGAACTACTGAAGAAATACTCAATGGACAACTGTTCCTCTGCCAAAGTCCCAATGGCCTTCGGATTCAAGATTTCTGCTGATCCTTCCAGAGAATCAGTGGATCACAAAATGTATAGAGGAATAATTGGCTCACTGATGTACATCACCGCAAACCAACCAGACATTGTCTTTTCAACAGGAGTATGCGCGAGATACCAAGCCGATCCAAAAGTATCTCATATGACCGCAGCCAAGCAGATTCTCAGATACTTAAAAGGCAGCAAGTCTCTAGGTCTCTGGTATCACGCAGGAAACGACTTCAGCTTACAAGCATTCACTGATGCGGATCATGTTGGATGTAGATTAGACATAAAAAGCACTTCCGGTGGATGTCAGTTTCTCGGTGGAAGACTTGTCAGGTGGTCATCAAGGAAACAGAGCTGTGTCTCACTGTCTACCGCAGAAGCAGAATATATGGCAGCAACCAGCTGTTGCTCACAGGTCTTATGGATGAAAACACAACTTTTGGACTACGGATATAGGATGTTGCGGATACCGATTTACTGTGATTCTGAGTGCCATAGCAATTTCTCATAATCCTATTCACCATTCTAAGACGAAGCATATTGAACTATGCTACCACTTCATTAAAGATCACATTCTGAAAGGTAACATTGAATTAATTTTTTTTCATACTCATGAAGAGATTGTTGATGTGTTCACAAAGGCACTTAACTCTACAAAACTCAACAGTTTCTTACAAATGTTAGGAATGATGAATCCAGACCCGCAATTCTTCTTGAATTGATAGGTACCGCAGACCACTCATGGTCGCCATTACGGTCCTAACTAAATATATCTATCTTATATAGTTTCAGTATATCTTGTGTACTGCAATACATTTTATGTACCGCAATATACTAAAAATATACCACAACCATATATCATACCTATATTTCAAGGGTCCTTGATTAATTGTTATTTCTGATTTTGTTCAAGTGTTCCTCTCTGTTTCCTTAACCGCAGTCATCTAACCTGTCATTCGCAATGAAATCTCAATCCACAATGAAGTCCCAATCCGCAATAAAGTCTCAATCCGCAATGAAATCTCAATCCGCAATGAAGTCTCAATCCGCAATGAAGTTTCAATCCGCAATAAAGTCTTAATCTGCAATGAAGACTCAAACCGCAATCTCGATTATAGAATTCTCACCTACTTCATAAATTCTTGAAACATTGTGTGCTATTTAATGAGTCTTCATTAAATAAATAAAAAACATTCTCAAAATATTCGTTTTGTAGCATATGATCGTTTCAGTTCTACTTTTCAATAAACCTTTTGTCAGACCTATTTTAGGTGTGATGCCAAAATAAAACAGTTTCCAATAAAAGAAATCTTTTTAGAAAATCTTTTCCTTAAACTGTCTTTTCCTCTTACCCCAAAATGTCAAATCCGTTACAAATTCCGCCTTTATACAACGGATTATCGCCCCTCACCGCACGTTCTTCAGACATGGGGTATTGGGCCTGACATTTCATTAAATACTTTTTTTTGAAAACTAACAAAAAAAACTTTTCGTTAAATGTTTTTCTTTTGTGGCTGATAATGATTTACTCAAAAAAAAACTCAAAGGTTTTGTTTTATCCTTAACCACATTTTCTTAAGGGTAAAAACAATAACTATTTGAAATCCGCCACTATAAATGTGACATCCCCATTTTTATGGCCAGAAAAGACCAATTTTTGTTTATGCTTTATAAAAATCAGAGTACCTCTTTTAATAAAAATGTTGCGGAATTTGTTCCCAGTAAAACATGATAAATACGTTATTAAAGCATTTCCGATGAAAAGTATTTTTAATCGTTTTAAAACATTTGGGATGTCATCGTCAATACAGAAATATAAGCATAAACAGAACTTACATTCATTATCACTAGTGATTTATATCTCCTTAATCTCTCAGTGTAATGTGACTTCATATCAATACCTGTGATATAAATAAACTGAGTGGGTCAGGTTGGGAAACCTGGTGAGTACATAGGGATTTCAATCCCACAATGTTATATCATATATATATAATTTAGAACTCACAAAATATACAATTTCACCATATATATATATATATATATATATATATATATATATATATATATATATATATATATATATATATATAAGCAACTCTTACCCTACCCCGTTAATCCTTACAACAAGACTATCCATACTCTCGGACCTTAAAATTTACCCCATACTCTCGGATCTAATTCATGCTCTCGGATCAATAATTGTGCACATTCCATACTCTCGGATTAGGGACAAGTGTCTATGTGTAAATCCATACTCCCAGATTAACGACGAATAACTATGTCCTATCCATACTCCCGTACTGAGGACGACTGACTATGTCTTAGTCCATACTACCGGACTAAGGACAACTGACTATGTCTTAATCCATACTCCCAGATTAATGACAGTTGACTATGTCCAACCCATACTCTCGGACTAAGGACAATGACTGTGTCTAATCCATGCTCCCGGATCAATGACATATACTAAGTTCTATTCTCTGAGTATAAATCACTTGTACTCGTAAGAAAATACTACCCAATATTCCTCATAATTAATTTAGGTTTACTCTTTATCCTAAATCATCATATATAATCAGGTATGTTCTTTAACACGTATTTCAGGCAACATCAATTAACTCGCACATAAATATATGATTAATACTTCAATCAATACTTGTATTAAAATCATGTTCATGAAAGAGACTATGCACTCACTTGAGAAGGTGGTGACTCGGCACTCGAACAACACTTCGTTACTCTCAACATAGTTTTCCTCGGACAAAACCTAGTATCATTACCACTAGAGATTAGTCTAATATTCACCGAGACTAATTAATAGTCTAGCTATTATTACTATTATATAAGCGTTTAAACAAAACTTATATAACCCATAATAATAGCCCAAGTACTTATTATAAGTTCCTAATAACGTTACTATGATTAAATAAAAGGTATATTAAAAATAGCGTAGGCGTACCTCACTTACAGCAGGTTTTCTCGAAAACCGGGCTTCGCTGGAGCAGCATTACCGAGCCAAAAGGCTCTTTTCTTAGGGCTTCCTTCGGGTGCTAGGGAGTTTACCTAGACTTTAGGGGGCTTAGGGGAGGCTAGAGAGAGAAAGTAGAGAGAGAAAGTGAAGTTGGAAGGTGTGAGAAATGAGGGTGCCCCGACACTCTATTTATAGGCTGGAAATCACCAAAACTCGTCGAGTTGGCCTCCAATTCGTCGAGTTCCAGGCCAGGTGTCACCATCTAGTGGCTAGCCTTGGGGAGGAAGCAACGGTTGTGATCGCGCCACGTCACCCAAACTCGCACAGCACCCTCCCGACTTAGAAAAATCATAACTCTCGCATACGAGCTCCGTTTTCGACGTTCTTTATATACACGCGTAGGTAAAAACAATATCTACAACTTTCATTTAGACTTAGTCCGCTAATTCTTGACCGATGTTAAATTTAACAGTAGGAGGAGATTATACGGTTAAATTTCCGCATAAAATTCATAACTTCCTCATACGAAGTCAGATTTGGGCGTTCTTTTTTTGTATGTTCTCGGTTTAACGTATAATACAACTTTTGTTTAGATTTCTAAGGCTAAAAATTCATCCATCGTAAATTCACTATTTACGTCTCCCGGTGCCGTGCCGGTTTTGCCGAAAAACTTCGACGGGCCATAACTTCTTCGTTATAACTCGGATTTCGGTGTTCTTTATATGTACGGAACCCTTGAGACGTATTCTACAACTTGGTTAAGATTATTTATTCTAAATAATCTTTTGTCGAAAAGTCATTTTCGACCCCTATTATCTCTAAATTGACTAGGCCGGATCTACGGGGGTTACAATAAAAACCCTTTTTTCTCTGCAAGAAAGCTTTACGCTTTCTGATCTCTCAAAGACGAACAACTTCCTTCTTCCCTCTTGCACTTCAAGTTTTCCTGCAAGTTCTTCAATCTTTTTAAAATAGTGAAATCAGGAATCTCAAAGAAACCATCCAAAGCATCTATCTCTACCCATCCAACTGGTTCCGATTCAACCACACGAAACTAATCGCCTTCGATTGCGTCTAGCAATTTTAGGGCAGTTTTCGATGATCATCCAACTTACAATGACTCGATTCGCCTCATGATCAAGTGCATCTCCAATCACCCTCTCTTTGGACCTTTCGACGCATTTACTGATGTGGTTCCCATCTCCACATTGTTCAAATGTGCCTTTTCTGCACATCGTCCCCTCAACAATCTCTAAGAAGTTCATCTGAACTTAGTGGACGACTCCCTGGTCATATTGACCAAAGACAAGTTTCTTGCAGCAATCAACTTACTCGTGCATCCCTCAACAAAGTTCTTCTCACCCAGTGTTACAGACATCACCTCTACCCTGTATCAAATGGGATATCAAAAGCAGATCAAAGGAATAGGAGAGTTCAAGAAGAACCAACTGCCTGCAGTATGGAAATTTGTATTCCATTTCATGATCCGCAGTTTATCTGGTAGAACCGGAGGAACAGACAACATGGGCCTCAAACTACTTGAGCTCGTATGGAGCATCTTCACAGGCCATGATGCTAACTACAGTCAGATTCTTTGCGATGACTTTCTCCAGTACATCCTAAGGAGAATCCAAAGGAAAATCAAACAGAGCTTACCTTTGCAAGGTTTTGGGCTCTCTGCATCTCAGATCTTCATTTAGACGCCAAGTTCAGTATGGGCAATGACATCAACTTCTTTGTCACCCGCGATCTCAAAAGGTACGCTCCTTCTAAAGATCAATCTATCTTTGGACCAATCAGACGTCTGCCCATTCACATCTTGACTACGGTTGGACTTGAGACCCAGTTAGTCACAGACCACATTGAGGCTACGGAAGGTATTGACCCATACCTTTCTACCCCACCTCTCCGCAGCCAAAACATTTTAACCTCTACTGCACCCACTCAACCAGAGCCATCCGCAGTTCCTTCCTCTACTACCTTAACTCATATTCCCTTAGCTCAAAGGCAAAAGAAGCTAGCCTCAGCCAAGCAAGGCCCCCGCAACAAGGGAAGAACTCATGCCAAGGGTGAAACACCCAAGAAACGTAAAGCACCCAAGAAAATCAAACCTTCCAAGGAAGCAGAACCCTCTGAGAAACGTAAACTCCAACAGATTGTTTCATCAGATGATGACTCAGATCAATCTTCTGATGATTCTGATCTAGACTCTGCTCCAATCGCCATTCTCAAGAAAAAGAAAACCAAATCCACTGGTCATATGCGTGACCGGACTCATACCCTAGCCTCTCAAAAGGCTCTGGTAGTCCTTGGGGTACCCAAAACCCATTCACTACTGGCCTATCCAGCTACTCGAGCACAGCAAGTGTGCACGATTCATCTCAATGTGGAGACTCATCCCCAACTAGATCCCAAGATGATCTTATTGGTTCTTCTTGCCCTAAGGTCTCCAGGGGTTCCAGACTTCACTTCTTTCAAGAACTGGAGTTGCGCTCCATTCTAGACTCTGTACTCCAAACACTCAATACACCTACCCAACCGCAGTGCGATTCTTCAGCCCATGCTAGAACGGAGCCGAGGCCAAACTTGACCATGGGTCAAGGAGACCAAGGACGCTCCGAAAATCCTACTCTTCTTTCATCTTTTTCATGTGGTTTAGGCACAGTGAGAACAAAGGTGCAAGGAACTGTGAACCCGAGGGACACCTCGGTGCGTTTTCAAGGATTTGACGGTGATGAATCAAATGATTCCTGGAAACATTACAATCCAGTCACAGAATCAAAAGTCCAAAAGTATGTTGCTTTCCGAAGGGCATTTCAAGCGAGAAAATATCAACAAACCAAGAAACTTCAACAGAAGCAGCAGGAGATACAGACCGTAGCCAAATATTGGGCCGACGCCATACACAATGCCCACAAGGTGGCTACCATTCTCAAAGTTCAGAACTGGATGGATGAAATGGCCGAGACCATCCGTAAAGCTCAATCTAATCCCAATGGTGCAGGTTCATCCAGGCCCCCTCCTACAACTGCTGCTGATAACTCTCAAGAGGACGGAACCGCAATCGAAGTCAGTTCTGCTCCAACGTTTGGCTTCGACGACTTTGACATGAATGAAGTAAATCAGCCAGAGCCTTCAGATGATCCAATGATGATTTTTGATGAAGAAGAGGAATCCAACGGTTCTCAGCATTCCACTTCTAAGCCCGAGGAGAAGAAGAAGAAGAAGAAGAAGAAGAAGAAGAAGAAGAAGAAGAAGAAGAAGAAGAAGAAGAAGAAGAAGAAGGCCGTCTCCAGAAAAGAATTCCTATCTCTACAGGATAAAGTGGATCAGATTCTGGCTGCTGTCAAATCTTCTCAACCGCAGTCTGAGGACTCGCCTGGTCTGCAGTCTCTCATCGACCGCATTGAAAGACTGGAAGCTAGAGAGCGTCTGGCTGCAGAACGCATCTCCCTCAAGGTGGAAATGGGCATCCGAGCCCTGGACAACAACCGCAGAACTGATCATCAACATTTCATCTCCACTGCTGAGAAACCTATCTCTGAAGTATCCTTCATCAAATCGGATCTTCAAAACATCATTCAGGATCAGTCTGCACAGTCCCAGAAAGTTGTTGAAGAGACACACAATGCGTATGAATCTGCAATTTCAGTTCTCCAGTCAACCATCAATAGCCTCCGGTGATCACTATCCTCAAACTTCCACAGTTTCGAAATCATGCAACTCACCAAGGAAATTCACCGTTTGCTATTTAACCCCGCAATCCCCAATAACCAACAACTTGCTCATGCTATAAAGGCTCAATTTGATGAAGTATGTGGCAAAATTGATGGCCTGAAGCAATGGCTTGAGGAAGTACCAACTGCTCCTTCCTCAAGAGGGGGAAGTGAAAACCATAACTCAGATCAAATTTCTCCTCAGCACTCTCATCCGCGCTCTCCCATCAAGTCTAAAGTACCAACTCCTCAACAGACACCGCAGCCATTTCCACAGAAGAAAACACCAGTCCCCTCCCCTCATAAAAGTCCAAGTCATCAGTCTTCACCGCAACAAACACCAATTCAAGAACCTCATCATTCTCCTGAACGACCCGGGACTCCTACTCATTTCAAGAACCTAGCTTCTCACATGTCATCAGATCACTCAGACGACTCTCCCGCAACCAAACAGAAGAAAGCTGACTGGAGATCAGCTAAATTCGCTGAGTTGATCTGGAGGGAGAATGGAGTTGATATTACAATGGATGAATCCCTTATCAACTCATGGATCAATGCGCACAGAAGACTCCTAGATGACGACTACAAGCCCTACCTCACATATGCAGAACCTCCTCATGACGGTTACTGGGACATCCCCATTTCACCAAATGCCAAATACTTCACTGTTTTTGAATCCGTTGACCGCAGTCTTCCCGATGATAAAAGGCTACCCTTAGAGTTTGAAAGACTCAACAAATTTCATGCCAAGCATGGGTCGTCTATTGAGAAAATCTGGTCGAATGATAGGCCCACTGCATTCAAAAATTACAAGCCTCGAAAATTCATGAAGGTCGAATTCATTCAGTATACTCTCACCAGAAGAAACTCATATTACATCCGAACCCAAGCTGATTTCCATTGCATAGACCCGTAAGAAATCTTCCTGATTGCAAAGGTATTTCAGAACAAGATGGATAAGCACCCAAAGATGCAAATTACGTATGAAAGGGCATGCACCTTTCTAAAAGAAACTGTGTGTGATTTTGCAAAGATCGATGTGGATATCCATCCAACACTTGCTCAAAAACTCAACCTTCCTCCCCTTAAACCAGCTCCGGTCCTAACTGAAGGCTTTCAAGAAAGATCCCTTGGAGCAACCAACTTCCCAGATCTTGGAGTCATATTCAAACGCAAGAATGATGAAACCAAATATTTCATCCCAATGACTGACATGAACCGCATGACCAGGAAGCAATTGGAGATCACTCAAACTGCAGTCAACAAATCTAAACACACAACTGCTGAAGTGAAGTTTGAAATCTCAAGAAGAATCACATGGCTTAAGGAAGTCAGGAAATTCTGGTGGATCCTCATCAAGTTTCTCAAACTCAACACTTGAAGAAAAGTTGAAGAGGTCACTTAGGGGGGAATTGTTGAAACATAAAAGTGACCCTCTTAAACTTAAAAGAGATCCGAAGCAGCCTTCAGCAACCGCAGCCAATCTCCTCACCGCAATCAAAGATCAGCAACCGCAATTAGCTACTCTTAGTTTAGTCTTTTATCTGTTTTTGTATGAGTACTTTTCTTTATCCATTGTGCCCTGCGTGGCAACTCTTTAACAGATTAGACTACTTGTAATGCTTGAGACTCTATAAATAGAGCTCTCTCTTTTTTATGAAATAACTTCTCTTACGCATCTTGAATACTTTTACTCATCTTACTCACTTCTCACTTATCACTTAAACAGAATAGTAACTGGTTGAAATCTCTCTTCGGAGCAAGTCTATCTAGACTTAATCACTAAGTTTGATCTCATTTACTAACTTGGTCTGAATGCATTCCTTGTTATGAATCAACTTAAGTGTATAATTGATATAATACTTGTTGTCTTTTTATTTCCTTACATTTCCGCATCTAACTATCTAACCTTCTAACACTAACTTATTATTATTGTTGAGCTTTAATGATCCTTTGAGTTAAACTTTTTTCCGCATTATCACTTTTTCTAACGTTTGTTCAAGTGTGACTCAAGTTTTTTCAGGTAAGGATCTGGGATTGTGAAATGAACATCATTTAAATCATGTTCAATTGGTCTATTTCACAAAGTAAGGATCATAGACAAACATGGTGTGCATACTTGGAATATGGCATAACTATTGTTTGGACAAACACAGAGTGCATGCTTGGAGCATGGCATGACTATTGTTTCAGTTCAAGAATTAAGTTGATTATTTGAAACATTATGCAATGAATAATGTGTAATCAATATGGTGATTAAATAAAAGATGTTTTATTTATATTCATAAGTTCTGAGACCATATTGGATTTAATTGTTCTTGTGTTTCACTTTGCATGTTTTGACTTCCCGAATAACTAGGTTATTCAAACTCTCCACATTCAATCATACTTTGGAAGTAGGTATGAATCAAGACCGTCATGAATTGGGCTTGTAGATGTCTAAAGTGTTTAGACATAGCAAAAGTTGTTGCAACATTCATAAGTGCTCGAGTATTGGATTAAACCCACGCTCATTTGAATCACTTCATGGATTTTATCAAGAGTGATCATGAGACGATAATATCTTATATTCTTCAAATGGAGATGTGTGAGTTGTAGTTGCACGTCAGTTGCACATAGACATATGTAAACGCAACCAGTAACTTGGTTGTAATAAAACATATCGTTGTGTGTAATTTGATGAGTAAGTACAAGCGAACATTTGGGTCGAAGTTAATCCATTCCTTTTACCCTTGGAGGGATAAAATTGATATATGTGGGCTCCTCAATGATTTAGTGATGACACCCCTAAGTGCTTGGCCAAGCCTAGACTGATTTGATTTTTTCAATTAGTCAGTTGTCAAAAATCAGAAATTGGGAAACAACAAATGGACAGAGAGAATGATTATTATCCATGTCTCAGTCCATATGATATCTAGAATGGAGGAATATATGATCTCTTATCTAATGGACACGTCATTTGACTAGGTCAGAGTTCGGCAGTGGCTTTAAGAGCTACGATTGCTAGTCGGGATCTTGGAGTCATACTTGAATAATTGTTTTAGACTTATCCAAGTGGGATACTGTTGTATTAGATTTCTATGCCCATAACTATTATTGGTATGTACTCGACCCGAGAGTAGCTTGGTCCATTTGGGTTGCACTTCACCGGAACAATTTGTATGGATAGTCTTTTGAGAATAGTATAGTTATGATTTATTAATATATTATAAGTTATAATATATTAATATGAAATCATATTATTTAATTAGTATTGATCAAGAATTAATTTAGAATTAATTTAGTGATCAAAAGGAACTAATTAAATATGGACTCTTATATATATAGAATGGGCCAAGTTCATTTAGGATGGGCTAAGCTTGCATGGATAGTCCATAGAGTTTTTAACCCATGGATCCTATGGAAATGAAAGGTCATGGGTATTATGGTTTACATGAATGCAACCCTAATCCTCCATACTATATAAAAAGGTCTTTGGCATATGAAATGACACTAGTGTGTAAGTGAACAAGAGTGGGTCGATTTCTAGTGTGATTACTATTCTCTCAAGTTTTCTAAGGTGTTTTGGTGATTTGTGATTCCACTTGAGGCATCCACATTATTGGTGCTAGGCTCTTGAAGCTCCAAGGAATCAACCACAAGAAAAAGGTATGTCATCCCGCTAAGTTTTATATTACAAGTACCCTATCGTATGTTAGTTAGGATGAGAACCTTGGAAAAATCATGTTTGCATGTATAATAGAGAAAACATAGATCCAAGGTTTCTAGGGTTGCATGTACACCATAGGAGTGTTAGAATGCTCAAAACCCTTTAGGATATTGTGGGTGAGGTGAATGGGTAAAGATCAATCATGCTGTTGTTTGGGGGGTGGAGCCCCAGTCTTGAAGTCCTTCACAATAAAACCATACAGGTCAAATTCAACAGAGTTTTGATTATCAATGTTAAATTTGCAAATAGATAATAAGTTTTTGATAATAGAAGTGGTAATTAGGATAATTTCCATGGAATAAGATCTATTATAAGTTGTGTTTAGCATGTCCAGAACCGTGAACCGGATGACTAGAACCATTTCTAACAAAAATAGTGTTTATATGGGAAAATACTATAGGACTAGAGATTTTACTTGGGTTTGCAATGAGATGTGTCGATTCACCTGTATCCATATTCCATGACTGATCAATGGTGTTTAAGTTAACTTGTTGCATTGTTTAGGCCAAGTCTGGTGGACTATAGTCTGAGTAACCCGCAAACTGTAGAGTTGGGCCAGGGGTTGGAGATGTGCTAGGTGGATGATGATGTGATGGCCCATATGGAGGGGTGGGTTTTAATAGAAGGTTGTGTAAGCCTAATGTTGGACCTTTGTTGTTGGAGTGTGCGAGTAGGCTGAGGGTGGAGGAGTCCAACTGTTGTTGGGCCACAAGTTGTTATTCTAGTGTTGTTGATTCTAGAAATTCTGTTGTTGACCTCGTTCTCATCCCTTGTTGCTTCGTCCCTGTCTACGGCTGTTATAATTGGAATTCTAAAACTGATCATTGAAGTTGTTATTCCCTTGGTCTCAATTATCTTAGGTTTGATTTCAGGGATTTTGAGATCGATCAGAGGTGGGAACTGTTCGATTAGGTGTCTAAGCCCATAACTATAATTGGTATAAACTTGAATTGATAGTAGCACAATCTTTTTGGGTTGCCTTCAAACCTGGCAATTGAATAGGATAACTTTTAGAGGGAGAAGAATGATTTATTAATTTATTACTTGGTTAATGATTTATTAATTTATTACTTGGTTAATAAATTAATTAGAAATCAAAATAAATGATTTATTAATGTATTATAGAAATAATATATTAATTAGAAATCATTTTGTTTAATTAATATTTAATTTGTAATAAATCTTGGGGTTAAAGGAATTAATTAAAAGTACAGGGACTAAAGGTGACAATGTTCAATAGTTAAGCATTGGACAATTCTGGAACCTCCCTAAAGAGGGGGGGGGAACGAAATCTAGAGTGTCCTAGGGTTTCTTGGGCTCTAAGGGTGCCTTGGATGCCTTAGGGAGGAAGTTAAGGGATTAGGGTTATCTTGGAGATACCTGCCTTATCCAATTCCTTCCTAACACCTATATAAACTCTCCTTAGGGTTAAATTTCGGCTATGACTCTTCTAAGAGCCTAAGGGCCTAAATTTCTCTTATATTACGCTCTCTTTGTAGTATTCCTTGGTTGCTTGATTTTGTTTGTGGACCATTAGAGGCGCGACACTTGTGGCGCTTGCTACCAAAGGTCTTTCAAGCAAGGATTCAAGATTGTTTACAATAAAAATCTTAAAGGTATGTATTATGACCCATTTATGTGATTTTCGATTATACACTAGGGATCTAGGGTTTATACCTTGTTGTTCATTATTGTATGTTCAATTAGAGAAAATGTAGATCTTCAATTAGGGTTGCATGCACACATAGGATTGTATGTTTTGCTCAAAATCCATCAGTGGTATCAGAGACTATGATTAGTTTTCTGTTGAATATGATGCAACTGTGAATTGTTCAAAGGAGAAGGGAATAGAATTGTCATTCTGTTCATCGAAATCGTCGAGTTGGTATTTGAACTCGACGTGGTAATTGCCCAACTCGATGAATTGCACTGTTAGATCCTATTTTTTCGGTTTTGATAATTGTCTCATGGATTGATTAGGATAATTACCTTAAATTCGTTTTAATTGTTTAAAATTGGATATTTTAATCAGTAATTTTCTATCCTTATCATGAATTCATGATTGAGTTAAATTAATTTTGATAAAGATAAAATTAATTTGTTAATTTAATTATTAAAAAATTTTAACCTACTATTTTTTGAAAGTTTTAAAAATACATCCTTGGTTTTAAAATTTAAAACTTAAATTAAATAGTTTAATTTTTAAATTTTTAAATTTAGAACCCTAGTATTTTAAATGTTTAAAATACACCCTTATATATATATATATATATATATATATATATATATATATATGTATGTATAAAAAAAAGTCAGTCTTACCGTTAGTAGGTCTCATTCACGAAGCAGGTCTATAAGGGGAGTTTAAGGAAGCGGCCTATAAAATGACCGACATTGGGTATCCACGCTTACCCATCGCTCTCTTGACTAGTGGAGGGTCATTAGCCAAACGTGTTTGATAGGACACTCAATTCTCATTAATAAGTATAATGAATTATAAAGTAACTAAATCATTTTACTAAAAAATCACACTCTTAGTTACTTTAGGAAAAATGTGAATTTGATGCTAACCCATGAAATTGCACATTGCACCTTATTGGTCGTTAGTGGAGCGTGTGTGGTTAACCGACACACTAATATTGGACTAATATCGTTGGCAATGGGTGTATTGAATTAATGGAGCGTGTGTGGTTAACCGACATGTTAATTTCAGATGATAAATGACATAGAGTACCAAGCTAATTTGCATGGTTATTCACATCTCGTTTGTGATCTTCGGCATCCCAGTCACAAAGTGAGAGCATAATCGAGATTAAACATGTCATTGAATAGTTCAATGAATCTCAAAAGATCTAGGAGTTTCATAAGATTGAAATTGGTAAATGCCTTACCTACCTAAAATAGATTCGAATTTAATTACGACATCCCTCTTCAGAATTCGAATCGAAAATATGGATCCTAGTTAATTTAAATTTTTGGGTTTAACAATTAAGGATTAAAATCAACTAACTTGAATACTCTTTTCTCCCTTTATAGATGTCGAGTCAAGACAACAATGGTTCTCCTCGTTCTTCTGGAACTGTTTTTCTTTTTGGAGATGATCTTCCACATGATGATCAAGGTCAAAAAGAATGTTCCCTTCTTCAAGCATTGGTGGAACTGGAAATCGTGCTTCTCCAATTCTTCCTCCACCTCCTCCAATAATTCTCCCTGAACCACGTTTTCTTCGAGCTAAAAAGTACGAAGTCACTCAAGCCCTATTGGCTAGTAAACATCAAGATGGAAAGTCTATGTGTGCGCATGTTCTGAAAATGAAATCGCACATTGACAAATTGGGGATGATGGGTGTCATTTTCCCAAGGGAGTTGGCCATCAATTTGGTTCTAATTTCGCTTCCTGACTCATATAGTCAATTCATTAAAGACTTCTATGAGATGGACCACGATGTGACCCTAATCGATCTGACATATACGTTGATTGTTGTTGAAGCAAAAATGCTTAAGAGCACAAATCAAGCAAATATGTTTGAAGGATCTGTCTCCCAAGTTTCCATGGACGTTAAAAATGTCAACATTGGTAGTCCGGAAAAGATTTCTCTTCCCAATGGAAAGGGATTGGCCAAGGTCAAACCGTTTGACCATATGGTAAAGAGAAAAGATAATCTCGAGATAGTCCCATGTGCTATTCCTGAAAAGTCCATATGTTTCTATTGCCAATTTAAGGGGCATTGGATACGAAGCTGCCCAGAATACCTGAAAGATCTCAGAGATGGTAAAGTCAAGACGTACGACTCTACTTCAGGTACATCCACTATCTAACTCTATTTTATTAAGTTCCTATTCATAGATTATTAATACATGATGTGATAGTCACATTTTGATGTTTTTGCAGGATCTAAGAGAAAGAAGGAAGCTTGAGAAGAGTAAGTTGAATCTGATCATGAGAGATGGATTTCGGTCTCATAGGAGTTATGATAGATTAATAGATTGCTTAGGAAATATCGAGAAACATAGTTTTCATATTTTTGCATTGTAAGGACAAATTTTTCCGCATATTATCAATAAAGTGAATTTTTGATTTATTTACTTTGTATTTCCTTGAAATGGCATTTATGAGAATCGGTGGTTATATTTCTATTATTAGCAATGTTAGAAATGGATTTGATTCTTAATTATGTCGTTTGTGGAAATGTCATAATCAACCAAGTGAAAAAGAAATTCTCATCACCCAAGTTTCAATTGGATAGAAACTTGGAGTCATACAATTCGTATTGTGTGATTTATGAGAATCTTGATCATTGGAAAGATCATGACTAATTCATTCATCACATGTTTATGTGAGTCAAGTGAATGACTGAAGGATCTAGTACGCATCGATGTGGACTGTATAGATCCACTACAAAGAACGATAACTCTATTCGTCATGGTTTACCTATGTATCAATGAACATGGTTGTGTTTATAAGATTAAGCAGAATTCTAACACTTTGAAAAGGTTTTCAAAGTGTAATAGAACGAATAAGAAGAATCTATTAAGCAGAGAGATAATGGTTTCTCCAATCTGAAAGGAAAAGGAGAGTATTTTAGTATCATGTTTTATGATCATCTTAATGATTATGGAACCATGTCAGAAATTGATCCTCGAAGAATATCTTAGTGAAATTGTTTCGACTAAGAAGAGAAATCAAATATTGTTGAAATGGTTCAATCGAGAGATGAGTCATACTTCATTTCCAATCAAGTTCTAAAGTGATACTCTAGTTACTTCAAATCGTATCTTGAAGCTTATTTCAAACTAAGTAGGTTATAACACCTCATGAAATGTGGAGTAATAATGTTTTCTTACTCTGGCACATTTGAAATTGGTAGTTGTGATTTTTGGTTAAAAACAAAGGATGAACTAAGACCAATTCAATGAAGTGTTTTCTTGAAAGGAATACACACTAACTTTTGAATATTTGTTTTGCTCGTCAAAGAATGCTCCTTGAGAGATGCAATGTCCCGAAAATCATGACATAAAAACTTTTGTTTTTAGATTAATAAATTGTTAATACATATCATTCCAATAAAACCAAGGTAACCAAGATTTAGCAAAAGATCATCAAATCAGAGTAATTCACAGAATGAGAAAACATGTGGTGTGTGCACTGCAATCGTCCTGAGCTCTTTCATTTGAAAACCGGAGTACCTAAAACATAAACTGAAAACTATAAGCACAAAGCTTAGTGATTTCCCCAAAATACCATATAACATACAACCACAAATTATCATGCAACATACATACGTATAGTTGCCATGGGCTCCCCCATGGTCTTTATCTGAAATGTTATGGGCTCCCCCCATGATCTTTACCTAGAATTCCATGGGCTCCCCCTCCCCCCATGATCTGATATCCGAATGTCACGGGCTACCTACGGGGTCTTCCATGCAAGTATCACAGAGACAACTAGCATACCACATAACACGTAATGGACCGGCATTGGTGCCTTCGACCCATGGATATAGTGAGAAGACTCACCTCAAGCGAAAAATGAAACCCTACAACTGCTTCTGCTACGAACCGGCGCCAAACACTAAACCAAAACCCCAAAACTAAACTCCATCAATACACAAGTCTAAACCCAAGCACTAGGCCCAATAATGACCCAGGTAACCAGGCCCGCAATTAGCCCAACCCATTGGGCCCAATCAAGGCCCAACTCTATTGGGCCCACTAAGGTCCAATTCACCATCCAAGGCCCATTAGGGTAAGCCCAGCAAGGCTAGCCCAACCATAAGTTCATTACTCTAAAATCCTTAGTCCATTATGAGCCCAAACCAAAAGATAAGTCCAAGACCAAGCTAGCCAACAATCAAAGAGCCCAAGACTTACACAGGAGATGCTCACATCGTGAGCACCTTATGCTCACGTCGTGAGGTCGTGACTTTAGCCTAGAAACTTCCTTGAACACGCTCTCATGTCGTGAGGCCAAATCTGACCAAAAATGAGCATTAAGCTCCTAATCCATTAATCCTTGACGTGGGACAGTCTATAGGGTCTTCCTTGACCCCAAATACCATAAAAATCGAAGCTTTTCAGTCATGCATGTCCAATATATGACTCAAACACCATCTTAGGTCAAAATGAAGGAAAAAGGGCCAAGACTCAAGCTTGGAGTCCAAAACCATGACCAAAATCCAGATCTAAGACTTATAAGACTTAAGATACCACCATGATCCGTAAAGTTGCCAACTTTATGGATCCCATGCATGCTAACCAACATAACAAGCCATAAAATGCATGGAAACTTAGATTTATCAAGCAAGGAAAGGAAAGACATGAGCTTGAGGACTTACAGAGGTCAAAAAGCTCCACAACTAGCTGATGATGAAGCCAAGATGCTAAAAAACGCACCATAATGATCTTCTTCTTACTTAAAGGGCTTCAAAGACCCAAAAGCTCTTGAATAACACCAAGAATGGCCAAGAACTGCAATGGGGGCTGAGATTAGGGTTTCCAGAGGTCTTGGGAGTGAAGGAGGCTGATGAGGAGCAACCTTAATCATCGTATACCTTTAAATACCCGAAAATTGGGGTTTTGGGGAATCAGGTGCCTCTCACGTCATGAGCACCTTATGCTCACGTCGTGAGCCTTAAATGAGCATGGTCAATAAGTCAACGATCATTCACCCGAACCACTTCAACTTCAAACGGCTAGAACTTCTTCATTTCAACTCCGTTTTTAACGTTCTTTATATCCACAGAAAGGTAAAGAGAAGCTCTACACTTCTATCAACTCCCCTTTCTCATTAAACTTTCTAAACTAAAATCCAAAATTCATAAAATACCGAGTTAACAAATTACAATTATACCCTTGGCTCCAAAACACAAACTGAAAACCCGGATCATCCAAATTACATCACTTGCACAAAAGGGCCTAGATCTCACCTTCTCAAAGGCCCTAAGCCTTATGATAACCGAATTTTGGGCCACAACCTCGAATTAGGAATTGATTCGGAACAGGGCGTTACAAGAGAAACTTATATGTCAAGAAGTCAGTGAGAGTCTTATTGATCTTGAAAAGTTTCAGGAGTCAGTCAAGAATAAACCTTTTAGTTATCACTAGCACATGACCTGAGATTGGTAACCTATCGTGTTCAGTTGACACATTCTTGTTTTTGTGTCCATTCATGTTGTGTTGGCAATGCTTATGAGTTCTATGGTTCTCATTTGACTGCAAAGGGCAGAGCACGTTGATCGATGAAAGTACATTGATCAATATAGAAGTGAGCTGCTTAAACAACACAGAAGTGCTGGTAGGCCCTTGTGCTACCAGAAGGCAAGAAATTAAGAGCTAGTAAAGTTCAGTCCATGAAAGAAAAACTAAATCTGATTTTGGTTTTGTCCTCAACCTTATCTTATGATTGTAGGTCGGAAATGATAAGAGTCACATGGATGGGAACACATACACCATAAAATCTAGGTGGCATAAGGTTTCATTTTAATTCATGAAAATGATTATGAGGAAATACCTAAAGATTGAAATCATAATAGTTAGTGGTTGTGATAATTGCGTTCTCAAATTCGCAATATGATTACGGTATCCCTTTTCATAGTTCGAATTGTGAGAAATGGCAAGAAACAGTTTGAACGTTCATGACTTATAGCTAAAGTTTTGAAAGGGTTTAAACCATACATATGTTTTCTAATGAAAGTGTATGAGCTTGAGAAGTCTAGATGAAGACTTATCAAAGCATCGCGTATTAAAAATATGCACTTTAGTAAGAAAGTCAATAGTATTGATTTCTAGAAGTCCAGTCGTTTTCTGGATACATGTCAAAGCTAGTGGGAGCATAATTGTTGTGCTATTGGGAGCATAATTGTTATGCTAGCAAGAGTATAACTATTATGCTAGTGGGAGCATATTTGTTATGCTAAGTTTTGCAAGTTGGCGATATTATTGGTAGGAAACAAAGTTTTCAATTTGCAAGTTGCAATGTTTGAGAAATTGTTTCACTATAATAAGCTTAGGGGAGAGGGCACTCATACTTCATTTCAAATCTAAAAGTCTAGATTGAAAGATTTAATGGAACTTAGTCTTGGACATATATGAATATCGTGTTGAAATGTTTCAACATAGGAAATTCGATATATAGAAATATTATAGCAAGAGACTGAACAGATATCAGGTCTTTGTATAAGACATTATGAATCAAGTCCCATATGCTTCGGATAAAGGATTGATTAAATATGCTATAATATTCGCTTGTTCTGATTTTTCCAAATGCCTAGGGCCTAGAGAGAGAAAAAAGGACTAGAACAAAATGTAGCTAAAATTGTTTAACAACTGTCAAGAATAGTCTGAGGCTTACCAAAGGATTGGTTGCTTATGGACAGTTAGAAGTATAGTATTTGTACGGACCATAATGAGATTAAGGTGACTCTTGTTCAGAAATAACGGTCATATGGGAATATGGAAAGGTTTCCATAATGGGAGTTGTTGAAATCTACATGTGAGTTGGGAACTTCAATGCAAGGAAGATGTTCAAGGATTGTATCTTGAATTTGATACTGCATCACCATAAATTTTTTTAGTAACAAAGTTTCAATGAAGCATTTTGCGACATTGTTGGCTAAGTCTCGGTGACTTTGACACCACGTCATCATAAAAGGATATTGCATGCAAGGTTAGACTCTAACACATTTAGTGGTGACAAAAATTTGGAATTCTTACACTTGTAATAAGGATTTGGAATTGTGAAATAAACATCGTTGGAATTATGTCCAATTGAACTGTTCACAAAGGAATGACCATAGAGAGACATAGTATGCATGTTTATAACATGGCATGACTGATGTTTAATTCAAGTGTTTAGTATTGCAAACCACGACGTGGTCAAGAGGTGACCACGAAATGACGATGAAGATAGTCGTGATCCATGTAGATATCACGATGTGGTGGAAGACCAGTAACGTCGTTGTGAAGAGGCAGAACAACTAAAATCGTTGTTTTAAAGCATAAACATATTCAATATCAATCAAGGAAAATTTCTAGACTTTTAAAACGATTTAAAACCAGAAACACTACACATACAAACCCTAACATACTCAAGGACAAAGTCTAAGTGCAACAGACTTGAGTTAGCGAGTCTCTGATACAACTGATGGCTTTCGCGCCTCATTAGAACAAACAAATGGCAGCGAAAATGATAAACAATTTGATATAATACTCGAAACATATGGATCTATGTTCAACTAATATGTGCAACTTATTAGAACTCTATATAACAAAGAGCATACCTTTGATTTCTTAGTTGGTTTCTTCTTTTGTCGAGCCAGTCGATTGGACTAGAGAACCCAAAGAAGAGTTCCTCTTCTGTGATCGCACCCGAGACTCAAACAAGAAACAGATCCAAGCAATAGTAGAACTTCCAGTTTCAAACATAATCAAAATATCGATTATGTTCTTCGACCACGATGTGGGGATCAAATTGCCACGATGTGTGAAAGATAATTCGGGATTCTTGGGGTTTTTGAGGATTCTGAACTTTGGTAGCTTAAAGGTATATTTCTCAGTGTCAAAACCAGATTTGGAGCCCTCTATTTATGGGGAGATGATTTGAAACCCTAGAGATAAATATCAAATATAATAGTAATTATCTATGGTATTCAAATCATTCTAGAATATTCCACATTCCATTTATTTACTATTAACTAATTAAACTATTAATTAATTAACAAAACAAGTCCCTCAAATAAAAATCTTTACAAATCTGCTTCATTTTTGTTCTTGCATGTAACCCAAAAGGACATTGCTATTTATAGTAATATTATTGGGCTTTGTTATAATATGAACACAAATCTCCATCAGTTTCTTCTAAGAGAGATAAGAGAGTTGTCGAAGTTGGTCGGAGTGTCTAAACAAGGTTTCTCCTTCTTAATCTGGCGAGATCAGGAGGGAAGGCTTGTTTGACCATACCAGTTGAAGGTGATATATTGAGGGTATGGACGAAAAGGGTGAGTAATGGAGAAGGGTGGTTCTTGAGATGGAGAATTCAGGCGATTTTCTATAGGGTATGTTGATGAAGATGAACACATGTGAACCGGGGTGAGGGTAAATCGATTATGGTTTTAATTGGGGGGGGGGGGGTAAATGTAGATGTAGGGTGGGGCACTACAAGAAAAAGACCCTTTTACGACGCGCAAACCACGACACTCGTTGATTAATGTTACGCAAAAGAGAGTGACATTAAAAAAGTGTCATCTCTTCAAAAAATTTAAGGATAGTGGACACGCATTATTGTGTGCCCTTAAATTAGTGTCCAACAAAAAAAATTAAAAACACGGAGGGCACTGTATCTTAAATGCGCATCCTCTATAAGTGTCGCTTTATAATTTTAGTGAACACGCGTTTAGTAGATACGGGGGAAAATGAAATCCCCAAAATTTTGAAAACCCGCCTTGTTCTTTTCTACCTTCTTTCTATCTTTCATCTTCGCAATCGATTATCCCCTCTCCCTCCTCTCCAATCTGCTTCTCCGCTACTCCTGACCTTACTTGTTAATCGTCTCATCGAATCTCTGCTCTAGTGTCACTCTGAAGATCAAGAAATTTCAAACCCTAGTCTCCCTCTGAGACAGAGACAAAAAGAGAAGAAACATGAAGAATGCACCTATCGTTTTTATGACTTATGATGCTTCTCAAAGCTTTTGATAAGAACACCGACTCAGATGCTTCTCAAAGCTTTTGATAAGAACACCGACTCAGATGCTTCTCAAAGCTTTTGATAAGCACCCCGCCAGCTTTGCATACCAGAACATCGCATAATCTTCTATTTATCCACCTGTGTTTCTTGCAATAGGTGTATTTTTCATTCTCAAAACCTCACTCCATATCTCGATTTGTATGATTTATAGCCCTAATTTCAATTGCTAGATTTTGCAGATGCTCGCACGCCTTTTTCCTGTCATCCTTCTACCTAGGTACTGTTGTTTCTTCCATCGGTCCTTCCGATTGGTCTTCTTCTTCATCACCATCTACTGAAAGACTCATTGATTTTGTCAATTATCGCTTCGAATTCAGTTCCATCCAATTCCCCACCAGGTTTGTCATTTGTTCTCTATAAATCCCCCTTTAATTTACCACTATTATGTCTGCAGCCACACGACAACCACTCACCACCGTTCGTATGCCCATCACCATCTATATAAATCTCGATTGTTCTCTCTTTTCTCCTCTCTCATCCTAACATCGCCATATCAATATTGAATTGAAATCTTCTACAATTTCTTTTAGGGCTTTATCTCCTTAAACCCAGAAAAAGCCTCTGTTTCTGGGTTCTTTTAGGAAATTTGTACACCAAATGATAAGAATCATTCTCCTGGAAATCCAGATGTATTAAGTGAGAAAATATTGCCCTATTTTTGTCGTTCTGCCATTTTTCATGTTGCTCCAATTGCTAAGTGTGCACCAGTTAATTTATGCAAATTATATATAGGCTTTAGAATCTTACTGGAACATAGAAGACTGCATTTAGTTGGATTTTCTTAGTTGCTTTATGTGAGTTTTTTACCAATGCATCATGTAATCTGATTGCTTATTTATCCATCACTTATTTTCTCGATTGACAGGAGCTACACTATGACCCAGATCTTGGTGTATCACTAGTGAATTTTCGTGATGTTTTACTGCATAGTCAGGCTCTTGAAGGCATAATGTAGACAAATCGACTACAATAAATAATCGATAACTTCAAGATCGAAGTATAAAACCCAAATATCACGATAGCGATTCAACGAAATATAAAACTATTTGAATAATCAACCAAGAATAAATCGAACGATAAAAAGAAAAAACACGCGATATTTACGTGGAAACCCAAATCGGGGAAAACCACGGGCGGAGGAAGCCGAGAACCAATTTACTATAATATTCAGTGTTTACAGAGATAGAGGAAAGAAAAACAAATATATCAAATATATATTTGTATGAATATGAGAGAAAAATGAAGATGTAATTTGAGGTGTGTTGTTTTTTTAATAAGCTTCGTTTCATTTCCTTTTATAGGCAAATGAATGTATGAATTCAATTGTCTATTACCATCCAAGCTTGACAAACATGCTACCATCCATTCTTGACAAACATGCTACCACCCATTCTTGACAAATTAAAACCACATGTGTAGAATGGTATTCTAGAAATCATCCAATGTTGAAGTTTGAGGTGTGTTGTTTTTTTAATAAGCTTGGTTTCATTTCCTTTTATAGGCAAATGAATGTATGAATTCAATTGTCTATTACCATCCAAGCTTGACAAACATGCTACCATCCATTCTTGACAAACATGCTACCACCCATTCTTGACAAATTAAAACCACATGTGTAGAATGGTATTCTAGAAATCATCCAATGTTGAAGTTTGAAGGAAACTTCCACAATCTCCACCTTGACTTCAAATGAGACAGGATGAAAAAAACTTTAACTTGCACAATGATCATGCAAAACAGTTTATCAACAGCTCATCATACTCCAAATCTCTATAAGAATCTGCAAACACCATATGAGAAAAAATTGATTTCGAAAAGTAAATATACTTCCTCCCCCACGAGCCTATCAGGCTCAAATGCGATCTGAAACACCCACCAAATCCAAACATGCTTTGAATTTGGCTATTGGAAGACTTTTAGTGAACATATCAGCAGGATTATCATTGGTGCTGATCTTGTTTACTGTAATATCGCCTTTAGCAATAACATCTCTGATGAAGTGATAACGAACATCAATATGCTTCGTTCGATCATGGAACATTTGATCCTTCGTCAGAAATATTGCACTTTGATTGTCACAAAAAACAGTGTTAACAGATAACTTGTTTGAAAGATCACCTATCAACCGTTTCAACCAGAGGGCTTCCTTCACTGCTTCCGTAGCAGCCATGTATTCGGCTTCAGTGGTGGATAACACTACAGTAGATTGTAACTACTCTTTCCAGCTAACTGCGCAATCACCCAAAGTAAACACGTACCCTGTAATCGATCGTCTTTTATCCAAGTCCTTTGCATAATCGGAATCCACATAACCAAGTACTCCATTATCGGTTTTTCCAAACCGCAGACATAAAGAGGAAGTACCTCGCAAGTAGCGAAAAATCCATTTAACAGCAACCCAATGCTCCTTTCCTGGATTCGCCATGTATCTGCTCACCATGCTTACCGCATATGACAAATCTGGACGTGTACAAATCATAGCATACATAAGAGATCCTACAGCGCTGGAGTATGGTACCTTTGCCATGTATGTTATATCTTCTTCGGTGGTAGGACTTAAGGTGGATGATAGCTTGAAGTGGGCTGCGAAAGGAGTGCTGACTTCTTTTGCGTCATGCATATTGAAACGGTGCAGAACCTTCTCAATGTAGCTTTGTTGAGAAAGGTATAGAGTTCTTGCACTACGGTCTCGCACTATTTCCATTCCTAGAATTTTCTTGGCAGCACCCAAGTCCTTCATAACGAACTCAGCATTCAACTGGTCTTTTATCTTTTGAATCTCCTTTATATTCTTCGCTGCAATTAACATGTCATCCACGTATAAAAGTAGATAGACCATTGAACCATCGTCACACTTTTAGTAAATGCAGCTGTCGTAGGTGCACCTTTTCAGCTTGTGACTGGTCATAAATGAGTCAAACCTTTTATACCATTGTCGAGGAGATTGCTTGAGGCCATAAAGAGACTTCTTCAATTTGCACACGTAGCTTTCCTTGCCAGGAGCTACAAAATCTTCAGGTTGTTGCATATATATCTCTTCCTCAAGCACACCATTTAAGAATGCTGTAGTAACATCAAGTTGCTCTAATTCATAGTCATGAGAGGCAACTAATCCCAACAAGACACGTATTGAAGTGTGTTTCACAACCGGAGAGAAAATGTCGGTATAATCGATACCTGGGATTTGACTGTAGCCTTTGGCTACCAAACGAGCTTTATATCTTGGTTTGTCACCAGGGTGGATAGCCTCCTTCAACTTGTAGACCCATTTGCACTTAACTATCTTCTTACCCTTTGGAGGTGGAACGAGATCCCATGTGCCATTTTTCTGAAGAGATTCCATCTCCTCGTGCATGGCAACCATCCACTTATTAGAATGTTTGGATTGAATGGCCTCGTTGTAGCTTGTGGGCTCCAGAACAGACTCAACTTCATTGGCAACTGTAAGTGCATAAGCGACAGAATTGGCTTGAACATATCTCTTTGGAGGTACAATCTGTCTGCGAGGTCTATCTCTTGCAATGGAGGGACTGTGAGGTTGGCTTGGAGCTTCGGCTGGCTCATGAGAAGAGGAATGTTGATTATTCGAGGGTTGAGAAACCTCGACACCTTCATGAGACTGGTCCTCGAAAGATGAATTTAAAGGAAACTCCACCTCCACTCGAACTTTGTCTTTTTCCGAATTTTCATTTTCTCTGGTCTGAATGTTGGAGATAGGATGAAGCATGGCTTTTTCATCGAATGTCACATCTTTAGATGTCAAAACCTTGCTTAGCTCCGGGCTCCATAATTTGAACCCTTTAACACCTGTCGGATATCCGAGAAAGACGCATTTAATTGCCCTCGGTTCCAATTTACCGTTATCAACTCGGGCATATGTTGGACATCCAAATGGAATCAATTTCGTGTAATCAGCAGGTTGGCCGGACCAAAGCTCAAATGGGGTCTTCTTTTGAATAGCACGAGAAGGGGAACAGTTGATAATGTAGCATGCGGTTGAAGCGGCCTCGGCCCAAAAAGACTTCGGCAACTTCGAATGAGATAGCATGCATCGGACCTTCTCCATGATGGTGCAGTTCATACGTTCCACTACGCCGTTCTGCTGTGGTGTATGAACTACGGTGCGATGCCTCGTAATTCCTTCCCTACGGCAATAGGAGTTGAATTCTTCAGAACAAAATTCCAGTCCATTATCAGTACGAAGGTATTTCACTTCAAAACCTGATTGCTTTTCAACCAATACTTTCCAATCTCTAAAAGTTTGGAATACTTCTCCCTTTGACTTCAAGAAGAACGACCATACCTTTCTTGAGAAATCGTCAATGATCGTGAGCATATAAGAGGCTCCACCTTTCGATGTAACCTTCGCTGGTCCCCATAAATCAGAGTGTATGTAGTCAAGTGGCCCTTTCGTCGTATGTTTGCCACCGATAAAACTCACTCGCTTCTGCTTTCCAAATACACAATCTTCACAGAATTCAAGTTCGATTGATTTGTGCTCCCCGAGCAACCCCCTTCGACTTAGTTCATTCATACCATGGTATGACATGTGAGCGAGCCTAAGGTGCCATAGACGAGAGCGATCAGCGTTGGAGAGGGATTTAGAACATACCGATACTTCGCCGGAGATAACTTGCCCATCCATAATGTAAAGATTTGCGGATTTTCTAACTCCCCGGATGACCACAGAACCTTCCTTGAAAATATGGAGTTTCCCGTCTTTGCCAACAAACTCGTAACCTTTCTTCTCGAAAGTACCGAGACTTAGTAAATTTCGCCTAAGACCGGATACGTGCTTCACATCTTGAATCGTTCGAACAACGCCATCGAACATGCGGAACCTGAGTGTACCCCGTCCAATAATACGACACGAAGTGTCGTTACCCATTAGAACGTGGCCTTCCTTAACCTTTTCATATGAATGAAAAACGCTTCGGTTGGAGCTCATATGAAAAGTACACGCTGAATCAAGTACCCACTCACTCGTGGTCATTAAACCGTAGTCTGAAACGGATAGAAGCTCGCCATCGGAACCAGTTTCGGCAACATCGGCTTCAACGGTGTTATTGGTTGTTTTTCCCTTTGCGATTGCCTTTGCTTTCTCCTTGTTCTTTAACTTGAAACATTCATCGATCAGATGTCCCTTCTTGTGGCAATAATTGCAATACTTGCGATTGGCTTTGGACTTAGATCTAGATCGGTTTTGAGAAGAGCTACCTCTCTCGTTAGGTCTCCCTCTGATGTTGAGACCTTCGGCTTTAGAATCGCTGCTACTGTTCCCAACTATCTGCTTCATCTTTTCCTTTGAATCAAGAGCAGTCATTACCTCGTCAAGGACAAGAGTGTCCCGAGAATAGATAATGGTGTCACGAAAGTGATCGTAGGAGTCTGGCAGAGAAGATAATAAAAATAACGCCAAGTCTTCATCTTCGTATTTGACGTCCATATTCTCCAGATTTCCTACAAGCTCTTTAAAGGTAGAGAGGTGATCAGACAAAGAACTACCTTCACCCATCTTTAGGTTAAAAAGTCGTTGCTTCAAGTGTAGCTTGTTGGGCAAGCTTTTCGTCATAAGTAGCTGCTCGAGTTTTAGCCAGAGAGCCGTTGCGGATGTCTCTTTCAACACATCTTGGAGAACGTCGTTAGAAAGATGCAGTCGGATCTGCGACGACGCCTTCTGATCTTTCATCTCCTTTTCCTCAGTCGACCAAGTTGCCGGCATTTTCTCCATTCCTAATAGTGCTTTGTGGAGATCCATTTGGATCAACACATCTTTCATCTTTACTTGCCAGAGAGGGAATCTTGTGTTTCTGTCAAGTAAAGGAATATCGTACTTCATCGATGACATGGTTGAAAATAGTTTTTTACGAATCGTTATCGGAAAACCCGGATAGCTCTGATACCAATTGTAGACAAATCGACTACAATAAATAATCGATAACTTCAAGATCGAAGTATAAAACCCAAATATCACGATAGCGATTCAACGGAATATAAAACTATTTGAATAATCAACCAAGAATAAATCGAACGATAAAAAGAAAAAACACGCGATATTTACGTGGAAACCCAAATCGGGAAAAACCACGGGCGGAGGAAGCCGAGAACCAATTTACTATAATATTCAGTGTTTACAGAGATAGAGGAAAGAAAAACAAATATATCAAATATATATTTGTATGAATATGAGAGAAAAATGAAGATGTAATTTGAGGTGTGTTGTTTTTTTAATAAGCTTGGTTTCATTTCCTTTTATAGGCAAATGAATGTATGAATTCAATTGTCTATTACCATCCAAGCTTGACAAACATGCTACCATCCATTCTTGACAAACATACTACCACACATTCTTGACAAATTAAAACCACATGTGTAGAATGGTATTCTAGAAATCATCCAATGTTGAAGTTTGAAGGAAACTTCCACACATAACAATGTCTATGGTAAGTAATCCTCAGAAAAGTCTTCTCTAGTATTTGTAATTAATATTCATTTATAAATAGTAAGGCACCTAAAGTCATTTCATGTGAATTTTAATCTTTTTGTTTGTCTTTAGTTCATGATGCATTCTTTGAGTACTATATCAGTTGATTATTTTTGCCGATTCATGGAGTTTAACCGCAGGTTCACTCTTTTGTCTGACTCAGATTGTTGGAGCACCAAACAAGGAAGAAATCTTGCTACTACGTGAGCTATTTGGGTGATATTTCTTACTTCTATGATTTATTTGTTTTGACCCTTTATGTGTGCTGATTGTTGAATAAATGCTTACTGAGAAGGATTTTCTAACATACAAGTTCTTCCGAAACATGATGTGGTTTGAATATCAATCAAATTTAGTTGTTATCTTTACCCCTCTTCTGGATGTAGGCTGTATCTTACTAGAGGGGAGGAAGTCCATGATATAATTGTGAACAGGATCCTAGATTTATCAAAAGCTTTCTCACTTTATGATGATGAAGTGCTGGTAAGGTTGTTATTTAGTCACTTCAAATTTTGCTTTATACACTCACTTGTGAAGATGTCTTGTCACTTATGATGGTTAAATTAATTATACTCAGGAACAGGGAACCACTATCATGGCTATAAACTGTCAAACCGAAAACAATGTGAAACCTTTAGATGCTCTGCAAGCTTCATAACAGCGGATTGGACGATTCCAGAGTTGGGAGAGACGGAATCGGGAAGTTCTGGTAAGCACACACGGACATAATGGTCATTTTCTTCTCGACGCCGGAAACAGGTAAGAACAGATCGACATAATATAAATCTGTGAAATAAATAGAATCAGTAACAAGATTCAGAGTCTAAATGCAACATGCTCTCATTTTCTTGTGTATTTTTATAGAAGTGTAAAATAACTTACTTTTACCATTTTATCAATATGCACAATGAACAGTTACTTTTATTCATTTAGCCTCTGAACTATTATTATAATAATCATAAAAAGTATAGCTAAATCGATAAAATGGTGTTTATGTATGTTAACATTTTTTGAAAAAATTATTAAATGATAATAGTTTTGTTATTGTGATGTAGAAGACAAATTACATGAGAATAATCCTTCGCAACAAAGGTTCTGAGAGAACTTGGGCCCACACTAGATCTAGGGTAGTTGTAGTACAAAGTATTGTTTCCCACTTTGCAAAGGCACCTGAAACAATACTTTCCGCATCTTCCATCAAATCTTGGAAGCATACAAAGTGACAAACAGATATCAGAAACAAATCTTGGAGTTAAACTATGTAAATAGTATCATCATCAGTGAAGCGTTTGTGCTGCAGTTTTGGGTTTGAAAAGTTACTCTAGTTATATGTGTTGCAGGATATGGTAACCTGCTAGGTGACATGGTATGCTTATCATCTTTCCCCATTATCACATTTTTTTAGTGTTTTGTTTTGAATTACAATTGAAGGTTATTTTAGACATTTGAGTAATAATATAATATTGTTCAGGCTTTCTGGGACTATGTTGAGAAAAAGCAACTTGGAGCCACTAAAGTTGAATGGTCAGTAACAAGCGAATGGTCTCCTGGTGGACTTTATTTCATGATTGCTACAACAGCTCCAAGGCGACAAATTGACAATGGGTATTATTATTATTATTATTTTATAACATTATTTATAATTTAAAAAAATCAATTTGCTAATAAAATCTTTCATTACAATTTGTTAACAATCTTATATTTTAGTCTTTAACAATTTCTATAGGGGCCCAACGGGTCAACTTTTCACAGAATCTAATAACATTGCAAGATTGGTCAAAATTCAATAGAACTTTTAAGAATATCAAGGTGCTCTTACATTTAATTTTGTTGAAGTCATATGACATTTCTTGTTGCAGGTTATAAAAGAATTTGTTTCCCTCATTCGACTTTGTTGTAGGCTAGAGTCGCTTCTACTTAAAAAGAAGTTGTTGAACGGTGGGGATACACCAAATGATCATGCTTGTAAAGTAAGATTTTCCCTAATTTCCATTTTGTAAGCTTTTGTTATCAGTTACTGTAAGGTTAGGAACAAACTTGAAGTCCCTATCTTTATGCTTTATGCTTTAGTTATGAATAAGCTAAAGAAAGGCATACAGAGGGGAAAAGATTTGAAGATGAATTACACCTTAAGTTGAGAAGGAAAAAACTTGATATATATAGTATCTTTTTGTTTTCCAATTTAGAAAAATGTGTAGAAATTGCTTCAAGGGATGGTATTTAGTGTAACCTGGATGTTTATACTACTCTCTAGAACATTAAACAGTTAAGTTAATTTTTTTTTTGTTTAATGATTATGCAGATTGATAAACTAAAAGTTCTTTCTGAATCTCTTCTAAGCTCAGCATCTAATTCTGAAAAGCGTGTATCGGATCATCGGTAATTAGTTATCTCACTTCTTTTCTCTTTGTATTTATTTATTTATACAGTCAACACACTACTGATGTTAACTTGTGAAAGTTCATCAACTTATAATTTTTTTTTGTTTTCATTTTTTCTCATAAAAACTAACATTACCTTATAACATTTCGAACCGCTTAAAATAAAAGAGATAATGTCTTATGATTTCCTCTACTATTTTGAGATAAAAGGTTTTGTTGGATTACGCTTAAATCATTAGATGTGTTGTATAACGTGTCCAACATTTGTGTAACAAGGTTCGACATTTACCACTTGATAAATTGGAGCTGGCATCACTTAGAGGAACATTACAAAGGGTAAGCTCGTTTCTCTTTACCTTGATCCAATGCACTTGTAAGCATTTATATGTACAGTCAGATGATGTTTCTTGTTGACTTAAGGGACATATAATACGGACAGGACTCAATCATCTGGTGAGCTGTATATGAATTTTTTTTTGGACTTAATAGAGAGAAAATCAGCAAAATGAGGCTTTCCTCATACAAATTTCCCCACATGTATTTCGTCCTCCTTTCCTCTCCTGAAGTGAAAAAGTTTAAACATCATTTATCTGGACCGGACACACACAGTTGATGGGAAAATAAGAAACTAGTTGCTTCTTTATCCTTTTTCTATTTTGGTTATTTTTAGTGGTCAATATCATTCCCTTATTGTGTGTCTAGTCAGCACTACAGTAGACAACGCTTATAATAATAAATTTAATATTTTTGTCCATGTTCCTTATTGTGTGATCTGTATAAGTTGTTCATGACATGATATTAGCTGTTACTTACATGGTTATAGACAATGCTTATAATAATAAATTTAATATTTTTGCAGGCATGGTGTTAGTACATTTACTCCATTGAAGGGGCTTTTCATCCAAGGCCCCGTCTTTGTCAACTTTTTTCTTGTTGTAAGTTAAAAATGTCATACTCCATGAATCTTAGTTTGCATTATATCCATTAATCATGTGGAAGATGACACATGTTTTATTTTTGTTGGACAATTTGGTTTTGCAGATTCATAACATGGTGAAAAAGGTCCCATCTTTCCAAAATGGTGGCATCTCTTGGTTCATTGACCTTACGACTGCTGATACTTTCTACATTCTTCCTTGTTTGACTGCATTTTAATTTTGGATAACTATAGAGGTAAACATTTAATCCCTTCCTCTGAACTACAAATTACAAAACTTAATAACTTCCATTTTGCTTGATTGTGGGCATGCTTAATGACTGAATCAAGTTAATAACTTCCATTTTGCTTGATTGTGTGCAGGTAATATTTACCATTTGTATGGGGGTATTCTTGTCATTGTTGATATCAGGTAATTCATATTGTAGTGTATTTATTCCAAATCCAACATTCTTTGGATGGAGAAAAGGGTAATTTTGTCTTTTACAACTAACATTCCATGTTTGATTCTTCTAATAATTATATTAGCATATTAATTTTTTAACTTTTATTTGATCAGGTCACAAGAATTATCAGAGCAGGGGTTCATTAGTCTTAAAGAATTATGAAAGGCAAGATGCAACTCTATTTAGTTGGAATTTGATGTTTATCATCTTTTTAGTTTGTATAGCATTACATTGCAGAAGGTGTCCCTTAATAGCAATGTAGTATTAGGTTATATAGTTAGGAAAAACCTCTTAATAACAATGTACAATTAGATCCCCTTAATATCAATGTATTACAATTTTTTGACATGATGTTATTGGATGAAATTGATTGTTTTGGTATATATTTGTTTACATATTTTTGTATTATGCGTAAATAAGTATCGTAAAGACGCGTTGTAAATGCATATCGTAAATAGTTACTGAAGTTTATGACACGCAAATGCGTGTCATCTTCATTTATGATAGGGGTTCCTTGATACGCATTGTGTGTCATAAACATGTGCGTCGTAAGGATACGACACGCAAATGCGTGTCATCTTCCTTTATGACAGGGCCTTCCTTGATACGTATTGCGTGTCATACCTGCGCGTCGTAAATGCGTGTCATAAATGCGCGTCGTAAATAGACGACGCGCAAATGTGCGTCGTCTCTCTTTATGACAGGGTCTTCCTTGACACGCATTTGCGCGTCGTCTGAGCGTTTTACGACAAACATTGCGCGTCGTAAAAGGTTGTTTTTCTAATAGTGGGGTCTTTTATTTTTTTAATTTAAAGTTAGTTAAAATGGAATATAAATTAAAATAAAAAATGTTTTTTTAGTCTTTTTATACAGGCCAATGACCATTCACGCAAGAAACTGAAACTAAATGAACTACTATCTATCTACAAAAAAAAAAATTATACATGAAGCATACAATCTAAAAAAACCACAATGACTATTTATGTACGTTTGTCTAAATATCATGTTAAATAAAACAATTATTTTATGTCATCACCAATATAAAATAGTTAAAAGTTTATTTTAAACTTATTTTTACTAAAAATAAGCTAAAATTATTCCCAATAATATTCATATCAAAGATTTTTCTAAATATTGTTTTCTTTGATTTGAATTTACTTTATAGTTATATTTATAATTTGAATAAAAAGATTAGAATATTATAAATTATTTAATTTTTATTAATTTAACATGTCTTTTTCATTTTTATTGTTTGTATGTGATGGTTCGTATTTATAATTTGGTTACTTTTGTATATATTAATATTAAAATTGATGATTATGAGTTTGTGAGTTTGTGATGTTAAATTTTTTTAGTTCACGTATCCTCCCTAATAAATAAAAATAATTTTGTCACATGTCACTCTCTCATTAATTTGGACACATGTCATTTTTTGGTATTTTTGATTAAATGTTTTTTCTATTTGTTATTTTCTTATATGTTTATCTTTTCTTAATTAACATATTATATTTAAACATCAATTAATAATTGTCATAATTGAAAATAACCAATAAATTACAATATTAGTACTCATATAGTATTTAATATGTTTCCTTTTAAATTCAAATTTTAAATTTTAAATTTTAAATCTAAATTTCATAGTTAAATAAAATTTTGTTTAAACTTTTATATTTAATTTTTGTTTTATCAAACTCGTATAACATACGGGTCACACACCTAGTTATTAACAAACAAACCTGATAATCAAAATATCTGGATACCTTTATTTATTCAAACTTATTTAAATAAGATGCATATGAGTTTCAATCCTGAAGTTGCATGATCACATGATACAAACAATCCCTTTTGACATTGCAACTAATCTCTTGAGTTTTTTAGTGTAATATCAAAACATATATAACTGTTGTATTTATACTTTATAAAATAAATAAATACCATTTAACTCATCTGGAAAGATACACACGTTACAAACAAATACAGCAAAATTGTTTAATATTTGCAGAAATTTAATATATGCTGTATGGCAAATTATTTAATTACGAAAAGTAAAACATATATCTATTCCATTTATATAACCGCGATTTGTTTAACAATACATGCATCACAAACAAATTTGGCAAATTTGGTAAATTTGGTTAGTATATGTAAAAAACTTATATATAGGGATGTGCGTTTGGACCGAATACCCGAACCGAAACCGAAACCCGGACCGGACTGACCCGAATTAGGACCGAATAAGTTATTTGGGCCGGTTCTCGGGTATCTATTTTTGCCCAATTCGGGTTTCGGGTTTTTCGGTCCGGATTACCCGAATAAATGTTTAATCGGGCCAAAAAGACCGACCCGGAAAATAAATAGTCACTTGAACCGAATAACCCGAATAAACCGAAATGACCCGAATAACCCAAATAAACCGAAATGGCCCGAATAACCCAAATAAGGAAATTCTATTTTTAGTTCAAGAAAAAAACATTAATTTAATATTTTTTTTCTTGAACTAAATATAGAATTTCCTTATTTGGGTTATTCGGCTCATTTCGGTTTATTCGGGTTATTCGGTTCAAAAACATAGTGTAAATGTTTGTTTGGGTTATTTCAGTCCTTTTGGGTTAATAACCGAACCGAAACTCGTATTACCCGAACCGAACCGATCCATATTAGTATAATCGGTCCGGGTTTCGGTTCCCACTTTTCGTCCAATTCGGGTTTCGGGTTATTCGGGTTCGGGTCGGTTCCGGCCCGAAGCACATCCCTACTTATATAACTTCTTGTATGACAACTTACTTACCAAAAAGTGAAAAATAAATCGATTCCAATTATATATATAATCACGATTTTATGGGATAATTTTAAGGCTTTAAGCAATGCAATATATTTAATAAATCTTTCCCATATAACACATGTATGTCAACTTCTACATTGGTTGTCTAAAGGTCTACATTATATAAAGGCATAATCATGACTCTTTTGATATTATAGTTCCTTCCACGTTGAATTTAACTAATTAATACGTAAGCGGGACTTCTTTAACCTTTTAATGCGTTCTTTTTTGTTGCAATACATCATTGTGTGTTATTTCAAGGTTGCACAGAATTTCAAGACTTGTTACAATGAAGATGAAATCACGGTGTTATTCGATTCTAACATTGTTCCGCTATTTCTTCATTTCTGGTAAGGAATTGAACTTCTGTTTTCTTGCATGCATAGTTGATTAATGTAAATAATGTTTTTTATTTATTTATCTCTATCAGTTAAATTAATTGTTAATAACATTTTATTTTATTTTTTAGTTTCTTAATATATATATATATATATATATATATATATATATATATATATATATATATATATATATATATATATATATATATATATAGAGAGAGAGAGAGAGAGAGAGAGAGAGAGAGAGAAGTGGGTTCAATTGAGAAAATAAAAAAGGTTGAGAATGGGAAATCATTTTCAGCCACTCATTTAATCTAAGCATTGTAAATATGATAATAACCTTCAATCTCAAATAGGTAACTGTATAGAAATAGATAACAGTTCAAACCCATTTCTAATCGATCGTTCATCATCCAAATTTCTCCTCCAACCTTCAACAATCATCCAGATTTCTTCAATTAAATAATCATCAACATCATCAAGTGTTAATCAATCATCGATCTTCGTCAATAACATGTTTATCAACACGATTCAACAGTTAACAACAAAAATTCGTTTTTGGTTCTTTTAATCTAACCTTCAATTCTGCTTGAATACGATCAGATCTTCAACATCATCGATAATCAACAAAAAATCCACTTCATATCATTCATTCAACATCGATTATCAAATAAAACTTCAAAATTGAGGTTAGAAAAAGATCAAATCGTTTTTTTTTTGAAGAATTTCATATAATTCTCTATCAATCTACTATTTTGTAAGATTTAAATAGTCAAAGTATCATGTTTTTAACATTTTTAAAAAAGTTAAATTGTATGCACTCCAACTGTTTGATGAAATGCATAAACTAAATTACAACGTTATATTCATATATGAATATGTTTTCTCACCTGAATCAGTATATGATTATTAAAACAAAGAAACCAAATATGCAAGTCTGTATGTTATTTATATGTGAATAACATATAAAAATTATATATATTTGTGAAAATACCTTGTAATATTCATATGTGAATATATTGTGTAATATTCATAAGTGAATATATCATCTAATATTCACAAGTGAATATACTATGTAATATTCACATGTGATACAGCATGTAATACTATGTAATATTCAGATATGAAAATATTATATAATATTAATAAGTGAATATACCATCTAATATTCACAAGTGAATATACTATGTAATATTGACAAGTGAATGCATCGTCTAATATTTAAATATGAATATACTATGTTTATTATATGCTATATTCATATATGAATGATACTTAAATTTTAAAAAAAATTAATCATAGTTTTTATTTATAAGTGAATAATGAATGTACTGTAGTAAAAACCTGATTCATTTTTATTCACTTATGAATAACGATAGCTGAAAATATAAAAAAAAAAATTATTTTATCTTAAAACTATATCAATATTGATGTCTATTTGTAGAGAATAAAAAATCATGAATTTTGGTATATTTAAAATCATTTTTCGATAAAAATAGCTTCTTAAAAATTAAAAAAAAACGAAAAAACTATGTTTTTGTATATATTAAGGTAATGCTTAGCATAGTTTAAGGAAACATGTTTTGTTGGAAAACACATGTCTATTCCTTTCCCATTTCCGCTGGTACGACGAAGGTATTTGCGGCAAAAATAAATTAGTGGCTGAGAATGATTCCCCCATTCTCAACCTTTTTTTTTTCTCAATTGAACCCTCCTCTCTCTCTCTCTCTCTCTCTCTCTCTCTATATATATATATATATATATATATATATATATATATATATATATATATATATATATATATATATATATAATATATCTTCTCTAATAAATGAAAGTTTTTTTTGCCACATGTCATCTTTTCCTTCATTTTGACACTTGTTATTTTGTGGGAGTTTAGAATTTTTATTTTCCACTTGTCATTTTTAGGAATTTCCATTTTCTTAAAATTAAATTCCATAAAATTGTAATGGGTTCTATAAGAAAATAAAATCATCCTATTAATTTGATAATAAATTCTCATAAATACTCCAAACGATTTAATTTCTTTTGCAAATGTTCCAAAATATTACATTTTGTTATGTAAAGTATTAATTTATAAAATATTTCATGTTTATATATTGATATTAAATTTTTATTTTTAATAAACCCGTGTAATACACGGGTTTCACACCTAGTATATATATAGAGCTAGGTTCAAATGTGGATTGAATTATTATATAGGTTATTATTCTTGTATATGTTCTTAATTAAATCGGTTTGTTGCACAGGAATTGTAGCAAATGCAACACCATATGATTATAGTTTTACCAATGAGGTAAAACTTACAACAAAATCTTTACCTTAAGATACTAGAAACCAAAAACAACAACAGTGTAATTCTTGATCTTTTTACAGTGCTTAGAGAACCCTAAGAACCCTCAATACAATGGTGGTATAGTCGTGAATCCCGAATTTAAAGAAGGCTTAAAGGGTTGGGCTTCTTTCGGAAATGCAAAACTACAAGTTCGAAGATCAGAAACCGGAAACGAATTCATTGTTGCTCATCAAAGGAATCAATCATTCGACAGTGCTTCTCAAGAATTTTTCATGGATCATGAAAAACTCTATACGTTTTCTGGTAGGATGTTTAATTTCTACAAGAAATGTAAATAGTTTGCATGTGTTTTTGAATTTGATCAAATTTGAAATATGCAGCATGGGTGCAAATAAGCCATGGAGATGATGCTACAGTGGTTGCAACATTTAGAACACCAACAAACTTTTATGATGCTGGTTCGACCATGGCTAAATTTGGGTGCTGGTCCATGCTTAAAGGTGGCATCACAGTCAACCAATCTAGCTCGACTCAGCTGTATTTTCAGGTATGATGAATTTGTGAATAAGTTATGGTGATTTTTATCGGTGACATTTAATTAATACTATATTTTTGTAATTTTCACAGAGCAAAAATACATCGATTGATATATGGATTGATAGTGTTTCTTTACAACCCTTTACACTAGAAGAGTGGAAAGCTCACCAGTATCAGAGTATCGAGAAGGTGAGAAACAAATGCATCATCTTTTTTAATTACATTTGATTTAATTTAGAGAAATAGAAAAAACAACTAAACGGCCCATTAACCTTTTATCAACATCTAAGAAAAAATGTTTTTGGAAAATAACCACCAAAGCTTATCGAGATTTAAGAAAATATTTAGGGTTTTTTGAAAATAACCACTAATTTTATAGAAAGATAATTGTTGGCTTGATCTAAGAAAATTCAGAAAAAAAAAATGTTTTTTTGTGGTAAAAAACTTCAAAAACCATTTCCACGGTAAAAAAAATTATATTATAGTTTTGACCCCATAAAATGATATATATATATATATATATATATATATATATATATATATATATATATATATATATATATATATATATATATATATATAAGAGGAAAAAAAACAAATTCTTAGAGATTTTTGCTGTTATATAACCTGCGAAAATATTTTTTTGTGGTAGAAATCTAACCATTTTTATAGCAAAAGTTTTAAATGGTATAAAAATGCAATTATTTTGAAGTTTTGAGAGTTTTTTTTTTTAAAAATGGTGTAAAAATAAAAAATAAAAAAAAATGAGAAAAATACAACTTATATAATAATATAGAAACGACTCATGGTCTATTCGGTAGCCCACTTATCTAATTGTATAGCCCATTTAGCGATTTTCAACCTTTTTAGATTTTTCTGTGTCCATAGGTGAAATTGATGGTTAAAATGAAAAATCCTGTAATTTTTCCCTAAATCTTTGGAAAAGGATTAATGGAACTAGACAATTTTGTAAATTGATGGTTAAAGTGAAAAATCCTTAAAATTTTGCCTAAATCTTTGGAAAAAGATTAATGAAACTAGACAATTTTGCATTTTTTTTCTTATATAAATTTATGGTAGGAGAGGAAGAGTAAGGTGAAAATCCACGCAGTCGATAGCGAAGGCAAGACCCTAGCAAATCGAACAATAACCATTTCACAAAAGTTATCAAACTTCCCATTCGGATGTGCCATTAACACCAACATCCTAACCAACGAAGCTTATAAAAACTGGTTCACTTCAAGATTCAAATACACAACATTTGAAAACGAAATGAAATGGTACACCAACGAACGTGTCCAAAACCAAGAAGACTACTCATCATCCGATGCATTACTTGAGTTCACAAAGTCAAATGGAATTTTAGTGAGAGGCCACAACGTATTTTGGGATGACCCAAAGTATCAACCGAGTTGGGTTCCAAATCTTGAACCACAACAACTCGTGGATGCAACCACCAAGAGGATAAAGTCAGTCATGGGTCGATACTCGGGTCAAGTGATTGCGTGGGATGTTGTGAATGAAAACATGCATTTTGATTTTCTTGAAAGTAAGTTAGGAGAGATGGGTTCTTCTTCGAAATTTTACTCGATGGCTAATGTTCTTGATGGAAATGCTAATTTGTTCTTGAATGAATATAATACGATTGAAGAACCGGGTGATGAGTTGTCATTTCCTGATAATTATCTCAAAAAAATTGAAGAGATTCGGGGTGAAGGTTATCATGGGCCATTATCAATCGGGTTAGAAGGTCATTTCACAAATGTGAACATACCTTACATGAGATCCGCCATTGATAAACTTGCAAGTTCCAGACTTCCCATTTGGATCACTGAACTAGATGTCCAACCTGGTCCTAATCAGGTATTATATATATGTGAGTGTTTTGAACTTTGAAAACATAAATTTGAATACTTGTTGATAAATTTTAGGTGGAGTTATTGGAACAAGTTTTGAGAGAAGCTCATGCGCATCCAGCAGTGAATGGGATAGTTTTGTGGTCTGCATGGAGTCCAGAAGGATGCTACAGAATGTGTTTAACGGATAATGATTTCAGGAACTTGGCTACAGGCGATGTGGTGGACAAGATTATTGAAGAATTTTTTGGTGTAGTTGTTATGGGGATGACAGATGGTGATGGTTTCTATGAGACGTCGTTGATTCATGGAGATTATGAATTTAGTTACCAAAATGAAACGGATGTGAAATCAACTCGGATATCTCAGGATTTTAAGGTTGAAGCATTGGGATCTTCCGAGGATTTCTTGAATGTCAAAATCTTGGGTTGATATATATATATATATATATATATATATATATATATATATATATATATATATCGGATTTTTTTGGTATTAAAATTAAAACTAGTGTAATATGATCATCTTTGTATAGCAAAATTTTGGTGAACAAAATTTTGTCCATTGATCAAGTAATAGTCATTGAACATGAGCATGAACATGATAATAAAAGAGATGAGTATCATCACCGGCATATCCCTGCATAGAAAACAAATCTTCAGAAAAACACACACACAAAAAGTGTCAACAAACATGAGTCTGAATATATCAAGCAAACCATGAATGGGCGAAAGCCAAATTATCAAGATCTATGATCCATGAAAAAACAACAGACAAATTTACCCTATAATTAATTTATACTCCTATCATCCATCCAATCCATCATCCATCACCTACTCTTCTACCTCTGTCTCTCTCTCTCTACAGTGTTTCCAGAAACTTCACTGCCCACCACCTAACTTACATGTTTTTTGTTTTGCCTCCTAAGCAAAAGCATTCAGATTAGGCCTTGACACCTTTTTCCACAGATTCTTGTTTTCCAGTAGTGGTCTTTTCAGGCTCCTCTTTATCCTCTTCATCTGCTTCATCAGCTAGCTTTGTCAGCTCCTCCTGAATCATAAACTTTATCGACGCCTTTCTTGATGTCAAATCTGTACTGAATCGCTTTGCTGATTACCCCCAAAAATAATAAAAGTTATTAGCATCTGTTTTGTATGATGGAATGGAATCAACAAGATAATGAAATGCTTACCAAGCTGCTTGAGAATATCGGTAAATGTTGCCTGTAAATAAAAAGAAAAACAAATCATTATTTATGTGACAAAATCATGTTTTATTGCAAAAATTATAAATTATTTATTGGTAACAGATACTCACTGTATTGAAGTCGACTTCTTTAAGGATCTCGCATATAGCAGTTCTGAGTTCGTCATCAGTTATCTTCTTTTCCGCCTTAGGTTTCTCCTTCTCTTTCGTAGCCTTTTTCACTTTTGTTAAATAGGTAGACACAAACATTAAAAAATAAAAAATCAGTATTTATTTTCTTAAAACTATGGTAATAGAAAAGATTAAAAAAAGTTTTTACCAGTTTTCTCTTTAGGGGCAGCTTTCTTTGGGGCAACAGCCTTCTCTTCAACTACATCTTTCTTCTTCTTCCTTGAGAAAGTCTTGGGACCTGAATCAGTTTGTTCTTTTTCCTTAGCTTTTGAAGCACTTGTAGATGATTTAGCTGGGGTCTTATTTTGAGTTGAGGTAGTCTTTTTTGAAGAAGATTTAGCTTCTTTTTTTGAAGAAGATGATTTCTTTGAGCTTCTTTTGCGTTTCTTGTTTTCCTCTTCAGAATCTGGTTCAGACACATCTTCTTCTTCTTCACTTGCAGTATTATCTTCAGACTTGTCTGGATCACCGTTTGTGTTTTCATGTTCTTCATTATCTTCATCCTCTTCAGATTCATCTGTGTCTGAATTCTTCTTCTCATCATCTTCAGAAGTACTTTTTGTTTTCTGCTTCTGCATAAACAAACATGTCTTTTAGGGTTTGATAAATTAAGACATAAACTAACAAGAAGATATACTATAATTATGATATATATATATATATATATATATATATATATTATACCTTTGATGAACTTTTTGAAGGTGATGAGCTTTTCTTGCTGCTTGTTGGTCGCTTTTTACCCTTGCTTGACTGAATAACATGAGGTAAGTTGTAACAGTAATAAAAAATATATATTAAAAAATAAAAACCTCAACTGAAATAAATACATACCTGTTCTTTCTCTGAAAGCAACTCACTGTTTGTGACATGAGGCTTCAACATAAAATCTATCAGCTTTATGACAACATCTTCCTGTTTGCAGAACAGACATAATATTTAATTAAAATAAATTTTTTAAAAAAAATTGTGAAAAAATGATATAAAAACTAAACAAACCTTCTTTGCAGAAGTCTTGCCAATTGGCATGTCAAACAGATCGCAAAACTCCAACAGCTTCTCTTTATTATACTTGTCAAGCTTTTCTTTCACTTTCAGTTTTTGCTTTTCCTGTAATAATATTGATAATAAATATATTTGATTACTATTTATTATGCTTTATGATCTTTTAATCGTATGCTATTTAAGATGATATGATATTTTATTATTGAAATGTATCTTACATCACTCTCTTGCCAGACAAAGCCAGAAAACCGCAAGATATTCATCTTGACCTGAATAGCCTGCAAGTCAAAAAAAGAATCCACTTTTAAAGAAAATAAACAGAAATAAAAATAAAAATAAAAATCAAATTACACTTCATACTAAATGACTATAAATGCAACATACGATAACCGACTTTAACTTATTACATACTTCATTTATCTTATTATAATTTGGACGATATAACTTTATGATTACTTTATATATGATTTTATCATTTATAGAGAATTTTTCTTCTGATATACAGTCTTTGTTAAATATTTTGATAATAAAATCTTATTCACCCTCGAAACTTCACATCTACAAATAGGGTCTTTTATTAAGGCACAATGCTGTAATAAGAGGAAACAGCATTAAATGCTATAAAAGTATATTATCGTTTACTATATTTACCCTTGATCGGATAGATGAAAAGATACAATCTATATAATTTCGTAAGTATACAAAAAATAGTATATATTAATAATAATATTACGTATTAATAATCAACTATCTGCTATAGCCAGTCATAATGGTGTATATGATACAAATTTAAAAATTTTAGGGACCCTATACGTAAAAAAATCGACTGAATGTAGACACAATGAATAAGTGGGTAGTGGATTTCAACCTAAACCCTAAAAAAACTAGTCTTTTGAAGAGGATATAATAGATAATAGCACTTATAGAAAATTACATGGATTTGTAGACATTCATGAGTTGAAGTTAAATTACCTTTCCTCTCCTTCCAAATAATATGGTATGGAGCACTTTGAGTGTGTCATCACCTGCTTTCCTTTTCGATAATTTGTATGCAACTGAAAAATGATAAAAGAATTTAGACATCAACACAATGGAAGCACTTCCTCAAAGGTGTACCATAAATCTTCAAATTTTAAGTATTGATTTTCCATTTTCTACATAATATGTATTTATAAAAACTATGCGTATGTGGAAACATATTTGATCTCTACTGGCATAGTTTTTAAAGGCGAACATGGCCTTAAAAAGAAACATTATTACAATCAATAAGAACTTGTGAATAATGAGCATACAACATCGCAAGATCACAGAAAATTCTGGTAAGACCAGTTAGCTTAATAGTTAAGACTCTTATGTCAGTCATCACGACCACTAATCAAATGTCAAAAACGCCCTTTAATGTGGACAAAAGAAAGAAACCTTGAAACAAATCGGAGTTTCTTTTCATGTAATGATTACCAAGGGGCAAAAAGATTAACATTCCCAAAAAGGAAATGCTACATTTTGGGGACAATCGGTAATGCAAATACATGTTTATCACTTGTCCATAGCATGATAATCCAAAAGTTTGTAAAAGTAGGTCAAGATATAAGATGACTTCCCTCTCTACCACATGGGTTGTAAGTTGTAACTGAAGCCCTAATAAGGAACTAAATCATGTCAAAATAAACTTTACTACGCATTTATTTATCTACCAAACAGTATTCGGCCTTAAGATATAAGTGTAGTTTGTGCGTATTATATAAGTTAAAGATCAAAAGAATCTTTGATCATAACTCAAATAAGGAAGTTAAAAGACTTTACCATTTGGAATCTCTTTCAGTGCGACACCACGTCCCTGTATGCCATAATAACAATAAGAAATAAAGGATCAGTTAAAGTAACAAAAATTACTTGAGTCATTAAAGACATGAACAACATGAAGAGTTTAAAAGTTGTAAATTTAGAAAGACAACCTTTGCAATATGAAATTCCCTGGTAGTATCTTTGTCAATGACAGCAACCAACCTCTCTACAGATTTCCTTTCACGTACAGGTCGCTCACTTATAAGAGCAACAGGAGTTGTGGGTGTGGGTTCCTTCTTTTTTTCCTTCCCTTTTTTCTCTCCTCCTGATTCCTTTGTCTCACTATTGTTCTTTTCTCCACCACCTTTCTTTCTTGAAAATGTCTTTGATACCTTCTCTTCTGTAATCTCTTCCGTTTTTTCCTCTACATCTTTTGTATCAGCAACTTCTGTGTTCTTATTCTCAGGCTTCTCATCTGGAGTTTCTTTTTTGTCAACTTCCATGGGCTCACTCTTGGGTTCTTCATTTCCTTTCTCTTTCTCTTTCTCTTTATCTTCCTCTTCTTTCTTGTTATCTTTTACCTCCTCTTCTTCTTTATCCGCATCTTTGGTTACCTCAGTATCTTTCTTGTCAGCATCAGCTTCTTTAGTTTTACCTTTCTCATCATCTTTTACATCTTCCTCCATCTTTTCAACTCCCTCCTTTTCCTCTTTTTCCTCTTTTTCTTCCCTTTTCTCATTTTCTACCTTTTCCTCTTTTTCCTCTTTTTCTTCCCTTTTCTCATTTTCTACCTTTTCCTCCTTTTTTTCACTCACATCTTTCACTGCTGCATCCTGAGAGACAGTCCCATTCGCCACTGTCTCTGCAACTTCAGTCGCCGCATCTTCCTCCCCCATATCTGAACATTTGATTACAAACATCAAGTAAAAATAAGGCATGAGTCAACAATCAACCAGCTAAATAGCTCTTAAAGATCCTAAAAAGACAGCTCTCAACAAGCAAAAAAAGTTGTGTAAAAACCTAAAAGATAGCATCTTTAAATAAATGAAGAACATCACCCACACGCATCAATATCATAGCATACCAAATGCAAAGCACTTGTCCTTATAGCAATTTTTACCAACTTTAACCAGACATAAATCTCTACATACAAAAAATTACTCCCACGGCATACATAAAAAAATAACGATTCACATGGAGTGATGTCTAGGACGAGTCCCAGAAACCCTAAACATCATAAACCAAACGAAAATGCGAACTTGGACTAAAATTACACATGCATCAGTTTTTAGCAAGCCGTAGCAACATCTATATAGACATACACACGTTTACAGGTCACAAACACAATGATTTTAGACCAAAAGATGCACAAAAAAATAAGTTGACCTTGTTGCGTAGCAAAATAAAACCCTAACGAGAATAATGCAATTCACGCGTATAAAATTAAAGCAAATCATATAGAGTTACATATGAAACAAGTGAAATTTCGAAAAAACTTACAGAAATTAGGGCTGAATTGAAGGTTTTTGGAGAGAAATTGAGTTTTATTGTGTAGCGATAAGAAAGGGGGAAACTTTTAGGTTCGAGAGTGAAGGTACTTTGGTGTGTAGGAGTGTTCGGACTTGAAACACGGATTTTAAAAGCAGTTAATTGCCATGTCATGCACAACACTGGGCGGAATATGAGTCCGATGGATGGCTCAGATGTCGTCACTGCCGGATCTTTAAATTTGACGGTGGATCTTAGTTTTTTTCCGGATCTAATCGCCAATTTATACCTCTTCTTCTTGTTGTTGACTTCTTTTGCAACTACAAATTCGGGGTCAATGACGTCAATAATATTTAAATTTAAACAAAATTAGTATAATCATACATTCATAACTTTAAGATTATGAAAGTTTTCAACACAAAAAGAGAAGTGAATTGGATTTCTTTATGATTTAATCGAACATTAAACCGAATTCATATTCATTTTGGTTTAGTTTCAAACTAAGAGCTAACATAATAATATATATATTATATGATTAAAAGTATATATAAAATTAAGGGGGTATTTGGCAAGAAGCTTATTAGCTTATTAGGTTATAACCCGTGGAAACCACGGTCGGTTGATTTAAAAATTTTATATAGATAAAAAAAATAGTAAATGTCAAAAAAAAGATATTATCGATTGTAAGTAATTATGAATTAATTTGTTAAGCAAAATAAACATAATAATGTTATTAGGATATGATTTTGTATTTTCAAAATTTAAATTGAATTTGATTTATTACAAAAAAAAGCAAATAATAAAAATCATAAAAAAATGTCACGTGTCAATAAACATTCTAAAAAACTGACACGTGTCATTTTTAGGTTTCATTTATTAGAATAGATAGATTAGCTTATAAGCTAATAAGTAAGTGTGAGTAACTTATGAAAAAATGACTTATTAGATGTTCTCCACCGGGATAAGTTATTTTTCATCCAAACAATTTTTTAACTTATAACGGTGTGAAACCTCTAATAAGTTAATAAGTTATTTTAATAAGCTTAGTCAAACACCCCCTAAATATATCGTTTTTTGTTTAGGTTATCAAATCAAATTCACTCTAAAAAAAATATATGAGATTTTAAAATTCGATTTTGTATTTTTTAATCAATTTTTTTGATGCAATCGAAATCGACAAAATATTGAACATTCCTAAATAAGCAAGTTTTATATCCTCGTGTATTTGTTAAAGTTCTGAAAATAAGAGTTTTTGATCAAAATAGTTTTATTGAAAAAAAATTATTTACCAATCTAGTACAGTTTCAAACATATTTATTAAACTAGTGTTTTTCTTATTTTTTTTTTATTTTTCAGTTTTTCTTATTATTTTTATTGAGGGAAATAAAGAATAAATTGAGGGAAATTTGTGTAAATTAATGAAAAACATATAATAATCAGATAAGGAAACTACAAAATAAAATTATAACCAGTAATCAGATTAGGACACTGAAAAAAAATATATATAATTATACCATGAACTCTATTCTTTCGGCTGAGGTAAAAATGAAAATCACAAAAATTGATGAGGCATCAACCATCAAATTTCATGATTGATGATCTTTCAATCAGTATGATATTTTTAAAGATATATTAAAAAATAGAAAATAAAATTTAAATAAAGAAAATAAAAAATTGATATTTTTAAAAAATAAAAAACAATAAAAACTGAAATTAAAAAAACTGATATTTAAATAAAATAAAAACAATAAGAAAAAACTAAAAAATACAAGAAAAATAGGAAAACACTAGTTTGATAAATATTTTTGAAACTACACTAGATTTATAAATATTTTTTTAATAACATTATTTTGATCAAAAACTCTAAAAATAATATATTTAGTGATCATGGTTTTGTTGTAATATAATCGTCTAAGAGAATCCATAATATCTCAACTTTTTAATTGAGTTTTTTCATGAAAAAACTTATTGTATACTCTGTAATACTAGAGCTTTTCTATTTTGTTTTTAAATTTTGTCTAGTTACAATTGGTTCAAGATATATCGGTCTTACACAATAAATGCAAAAAGATTTTCGTTAGAGCTTGTTAATTTACAAGTACACTAAAAAAATTTTGAAATAAAAAAAAACAAATAAAACTCTTACAATAGATTCTCTTCATTTTTCGTGAGTTGTTTTGTTTGAAAACTCATGTCGTTGATGCTCGAAGCATAAACATGTAAATTCATTAAACTAGATACTAGGTTTTCCTTAAAAAACAAAACAATAAAAGTAACGTTTTATTATTTTTCTACTTTCTTTTATAATTTTGCTAATATTGGTCATCATCAAAACTCATCATTTGTTGAGTTCTCGAGAACTGCTTAATTATGCTAAAAACTGCATTATCGTTGAAATCTCATTGTACACGTGAAAAGTGAATAGATATAGCGGTTGTTGAGAGAAAGTGTTGATTTTACGTTACTCTCTTATGTTAAATATATTGAATAAATTTATTGTTCTTTTAACCCAAAACGCTTTTGTGTCATTGTGTTTTATTGACAACTCGTGTATCCATATTGTTTTTACATGTCATACACGAATTTGACACGACACGAATACACACAGGGAAATAAGTTTTATCTTCCTTTTCAAGATGTATATGTGTCGTGTCGCACACGAATTTGTATGTTGCGAATTGTCAGCTTCATGCATATTATAAAATCACCTTTCAATAAGTTTTGTCGTTTATTCATTCTTGTTTAATTATTTCCCCATACTGTTGTTATCTTATTGTTTTTAGTATGTATGAAGGTCGTTACCAACAAAATCGGCTTTTTACAAAGATATGAATGATTGCATGTATGGAAATTTTAATTAATATTATTTTTGTTTCGGTTTTATACGATCTACATACCGTAAACGGGTTTTCAATTTTTTTTTCATTAAATGTTTTCTCTACATCACTTTTAGTGTCATCTTTTTAGATATTAAGGATCTCTTCCATTAGGATCTTCCAATGCTTCTTTTCATTTTGCAATGGAGTTCTAATTCATTAAGTTATCCAAGTCTACTTGTATCGAGATTACTCAAACACCCATAACACTAAAAGAACCATATATGTTAAAGTTTGTATTACAAGAATCGATATTATACTCTCAATACTAGTCATGGGTAGAGAAGGTGAATCACTCACACAAAGTCGAAGACTTACACATGTATAAATGGAATATGATAACAAATTAAGGTAACAACATGAAAGTTGTATTTTTGTAAGATTTGAAATATAGCTACATGTATAAGTTCTCCACAAACCATATTTATTAATAGAAAGCTCCTAATCCTAAAAGTTATGAAAATGGTTAAACGTAACGCCCTAGGTTTTTATTTTTTTGAACCAATATTTATAAAAACATCGATAATGTCCCTCTATTAAAAATCTCCAAAATAAAATATCATAGTATAAAAAAGAAAGTGTAACATCCCAAAATTCAAGACCAAAAAATTCATTTTTAATTTAAAGATTCATAAAACAGATTATTGAAAATGTCATCAATGTTATCTCATATCATGAAAAACCATAAGTCAACTATCTCAAAAACATATCATAGGAAAATAATGTCAGAGTACGAATCCCAAGAATCTCATGTGCAGAAAATCGTGTGTGTGATGCGTTGCAGTCATGTCGGCTCCTTCCCCTTCGAAGAAGAGGTACCTGAAACCAAAACTGTAAACCGTAAGCACAAAGCTTAGTGAGTTCCCCCATCATACCACATACCATACAATAAACTTATTGTCAGACATATCTGGGTGCCCTACCTACCCTGTTGAGCATATCAGGGTACTCAACCTGGAACATCCCAAAAATACATTCTAAAAATTTCGTTTTAAATCATTAATAAAACCATAATTATCTTTCAACATATAAAAATCATGAATCGTGTATCTCAAGAATATCATAACATTTTTCAAATATATCATAGTATAAACATCCCATGCCGAACAAATGGTGTGTGCTCTGCAATCATCCCAAGCTCCTTCTTTTGAAAACTGAAGTACCTGAAACCAAAACTTAAAACCGTAAGCACAAAGCTTAGTGAGTCTCCCTAAACTACCACATACCATACACATAATCATGCTGCTGAGAGATACGGGCCCCGCCCACACTCAAGGAGATACGGGCCCCGCCCACACTCCGCTGACTAGGAGATACGGGCCCCACCCACACTCCGCTGACTAGGAGATACGGGTCCCGCCCACACTCAACCAATCATGAGATACGGGCCCCACCCACACTCGAATAATAATGAGATACGGGCCCCGCCCACACTCATATACACAAACAAACATATACAAGTATCACACAGATAACAAATACACAACCTACCCTTATACCAATAACCATACTCAAATAATAATGAGATATGGGGCCCACCCACACTCAGCTAATAATGAGATACGGGCCCCGCCCACACCCGAATAATAATGAGATACAAGCCCGCCCACACTCACATATATAAACAAACACATACAAGTATCACACAGACAACAAGTATATCAATCTAACAGTCTGACTGATATCTATACTATGGTAATAATGAGATATGCCCCCACACTCCGTGCTCCTATCAAGAACATATAAACTACACGAGCCGGCATTGGTGCCTCAGACCCATTCCTACTGGAAGAGGACTCACCTCGCACTGCTGGAGTCCCGCGAATAAATCTCTGGCTGCTAGCTGACAGATCGTTAGACTGTCAACATCAAAATAAACCCAATTAACCATTTGGGCTTCCTATGCATAACTCTAAAATCCCACTTGGGGTAAAAGGACCATTTTACCCCTAACCTAGTTTGATTCAAGCCCAAGGCCTAATCCAAAGGCCCAAAAGCCAAATAATCAACCAAGGCCCAACTGTGGCCCAATCTTCCAAATTGGGCCCAAACTCCTCACACGGTCTTACCTTAAGGCCCAACCATTTATTATTGGTCCAACACTTGTCATTCTGATGGCCTAATATCTCATAATCATCGAGGCCCAATTATGGCCCATCTATGGCCCAATTTTCCAAATTGGGCCCAAACCTTTCTAATGAGACTTATCCTTAAGTCCAATCCAAATGTTCTAGTCCATTTACTTGTTAATAGTTGGCCCATCAAGATTCCAGACATCTAGGCCCAACAGGAGGCCCAACTCTAAACCCAACACAATTAGGGTTTTCACATGAAATGACGATTAGGGTTAAGCGTTCCCACTTAAACCATTAAGGACTTAACCCATTAAGTCCATTATTCCATTAAGCCATCATACAATGGAGTCAACATAGGTCATAACTTCAGTCCATTGGTCCACACGCGGGTCCCGATATGTCCAAACCAACATCATCCAAAATTAGGGTTTTCTAAACCCTAATTAGGGTTTTCAAGCCCAATAACGAACCAGCCCAGCCAAAGTTAAGTGTTTAGGTCTATCAGGGTTCTACTAGGCCGAGCACCATCCACTGCCACCTCGGGCAGTGGTGGTCGGTGGCGACTCATGGCAGCAGGCGCGCGGCAGCCACCATTTCTAATGGTGGTGGTGGTGGTTCCTGCCAAAAATCGCATATACAGCTTCACAACCACACAACACACACTCCCACACACCCACAACCACCTTTCACGGTGGCTGGTGGCGGCAGAAACGGTAGCAGTGGTGGCGGTGGGTTTTCCGACCCAATTTCGCACCAACAACCCCATGAATACGTCAATCGGCCTGTTCCTTCGAACACACACCCTTACAGCCACCGCCTAGGCGGCAGGCGTCACCGGAAAGGACGCAAACGGTGGCCTTGACAGCTGTGACAATTCTCGGCGCCACAGCCACTGAAAAGAACGAGTTGGAGAAAAAGTAGGGTCGCAGTGGACTTACCATGCTGTTCTGGCGATTCACGACCCTCACACGACGACGACGCAGCTCTGCCTCCGTCATCAACGATCTTCCGGCGGTTCTCGACGTCTCTGGCGGCAGCGGGAGTCATTGTGGCGGCCCTTATCGGTGCGGTAGCCGCTTGGCGGCCTCATCTGATCGGAAACATGAACGAGAAGGAGGTGGCGGTTGTGAGGATTTCCATGAGGGTGACGGCTGAAAGGTTCCCTTAGGGTTAGGGTTACTCGGCTTCTCTTCATGAAATGGGAAAGAATGAGCACCGGGTCTAAACCCGTGTCTCATCCACACATTTGTCCATTATGCCAATATTAGTCCCTCCTCCCAAAGTCTTTTTCAATTTAAATCTGGAATTTACCCCTTTAGCCCCCGTCTCCAAAAGTCCCTTCATAATAGGTCCCGAAATTACCAATCAGCCCCCTAAGCCTTTAAATCCTTTCAATTAAGTCCATTAATTACCAAACGCACACTGACTTCTAAAATCCTTCTCAAATTAAATCCAAAACTTACATTTTTAACCCCCCCCCCCCCAACTTTTAATATAGAAGCAATTAACTCCTCGAAATCAACCCCTTGCTATATAATTATTTATTTTAGGGCTACTATTCATTCATTAATTTGTTTATTTATTTATTAAATAAACGGGGTGTTAAAACTCTCCCCCACTTAAATTAGATTTCATCCTCAAAATCATTTCTTACCATTCCTTACACGCTAACCACTCAAGTAACATGGCCACAATCCCGAACACACTCTAGCCCTCCTGAGGTAACCGTAACCAACCCTCGCAAGGTTATAAAATCCGCAGACAAATGAGTTTCTTTGCAACAAGATCACATCTACTCCATCTAAAATCCGCAGTCTCAAGATGGTCTGACTCTCTGACAGACCGTTCATAGTGAATCAATATCGTTGAACCCAATCCACTTATCCCTCAACTGACTACTCAACTTCTAATAACTCGAGGTTCCCACTATAAATAAGATCACAAACCCAAATATCCTTGCAGGTCACTTAGCATAATCCAAACAATCTGTCATTCCGTCCGTACTTACAACCTATAACGCAAATACTAACACTGCCCAAACACTGAAACTGCCTGAAACAACATATTGCTACATAACTGCTTTCCAAAATCTATCGAGACCTTCCTGGTCTCAATTCATTCGGCAGTCATCTGAAATACTGGGTTCTAGCCCGGTTGCGGAGTCCAAAGGACTCCCACGTAGTCGCTTTACACAAATTCTGAACGTAGTCCTTGTCTGTCAATAGCTGCCACTAGTTATCTTGCCACTACGACTCTAACGATTTTCTGATCTAACTGATCGGGTCCAAACTTCAAGTCCTGACGTCACCAAATCCAAGGCTAAAAGTGATTGCTACGTGACCACGGGTAGCCTTATATCACAAACGACCTTAAACGATCCATCGCTTCCTTGATCCCATGACTGCAGTGATGTTCCTACGGTTTTATCATGTCACACCCCCAAACCAAGGATGGCGGAAATGTCCGGGGGTGGAGGACTTCATGTATAGTATCATAACAACAGTTGTAATAGTAATTCAAGCAAACACAACCAACATATATATAATTGAAAAAGTTACATCATTGTATGAATTACATGTTTACGAATCAATTACAATATGTTGACAAAATATGAAATAGTAGACGCCTTAGCGTCCCATCCTCAAAAGCACTTGATTACCTGTTTAATGATTTCCTGAGAATACAAGTTGTTTGCAAAAGTGTCAACACAAAGGTTGGTGAGTTCATAAGCTTTTGTTTGGTATTATTAAAAGCCTTTCGTTTGTAAAAGTAGTATTTGTGTTAGAAAATCCAATATTTTCCTTAATGTGTAAATGTAGTCTTAAAACCCAAAGACCGAAATGTACAAGTAATTTGTCATATTTATAGTAAAACAATGCAAGTTTAAATCGACATAAACTCGTTAAATTTTAATGAAGTTCCCGTAAATTCCAATGTTTATTAATACTTTATGTGAGTTTATTATAACCATACTATGACCAAGGTTGCCTAAAACGACGTTCTTCAGGCGTCGGAAATGTTATGACATTTGTCACCCCAGACCTATCGGTCTAACTGTTGCATGCAGTTTAGGTGTGGGTTTGTCAAACCCAATATAGATCTATACACAACTATCACGCTCTCCCTCAAGGAGACTCTGGTTACAATACAGGACTTAATGGTAATTTGAAGTAAATGTCTCACAAAGTCATTAACGGAATTACGTGTTATGAAAACTTGGTACCGTATGGCCGTACCTTGCTTAATGAAAATATCCTTTGTATAAATGTACCCTTTTAAATGTATGTGTTATGTAATGTATCATAAACTATACCTATTATAGTTTATCAACCAAGGGTAGTACGTAGTAATGTATGCAAACTATATTCAAAATAGTTTATTAAATGTTTGAATGTATCGGTTGTACTTTGATTATAATCACTTGTTATTCTTTATATTTTATATGTCCAAATCCATTTGTAAACTGATGTGTGTCTAAATATTAAGATAAAATGTCATATATTGCAATAACATATAATCACATAAAGATATACACCTTGCTCAACATGTTACAAGGTGAAATGAAATTGACAGCAACTTTTCGTTGAATACAGTTTCTGTTACTGTTCTTAGAAAATTTATAGAAAAATCATCAAAGCTCTAAATCCAAATCCGCAAATTCTGAGAGTTTGGAATATGAGTCTAGTTTGTTCGTAAATTTTATCATGATTTTTAGTGATCTCTAACAGAGGTGAAAATGTTCATAATCACAGACTGGTCCGGGTTTGCCTCTGAAATGATAGGCAGTTTTGTAAAAATCACCATAAATTTTAGAAAAATCATATGGAGATGTGCAAGTAGCCATTTTAAAGCTAAGAGTTTGAACTACTTGCACCTGGAACAGTTTTTAAAACTAAAATATTTAAGTTGACCAAAACAGTCCGTGATCGAAGTTCATCTTTTCTGATGTAATCTGATAGAAAAAGTTTAATTGTGTTCTTGATGATTTTACTTGTATTCCCCCCTTAAAACTTAAGAAAAACATGTAAATGTAGGGGTATGAACTCACCTTATGTGGTTTCAGTAGATGGAAGTGAGAGAGAGGAAGTGTTCAACCCAAGAACACTAAGAAGATGTCTTGATGATTCGAGAATCTAACACCGAATAAGATGGAACTTGTGTAAGATATCAATGATTTGAGTAGAATGGAGTTTAATAATTATGTGAATGATGAAGATACTTACTAATTGAAGAAATAAATCCCTGGAGAAAGCCTTGAAGTTCTTGAAATTGAGAGAAAAGATGAGAGAATTTTGGAGAGTGTTCTTGGTTGCTAAGTGTAGAATGAAAGAACTTTATGGAGAATGAGGAGAGAGGATCAATCCTCCAGCTCTTAGAACGTGGGAAGAGCTGGAGATTGGGTGTAAAGGTCCACTAAGGAGACAAGGGGTAGTGGGAAAGAGTGGCTAATCATAGAGTGAGGTGGTGGTGGTTTGCTTTTGCCATAAATTAAGGAAAAGCAAATATTCCATCAATAATTAGTTCAACCACTAATTCTTTTAATATATTTTTATAAAAACCCTGGAGATTTATATATTTTGGGGCCTTAGTTTATAAAATAAAGTTTTGGGTGAAAATCCCACGTTAAAATAATGAAAAACGGAGTTAAAACGAAGTCGTAGTCGAAAAACCGGTAAAAAGGGGCCGTCTGCGAGACCTCTCGCATGGGCTGTCTGAGAGGCTTCTCATGCGAGGCTTCTGTCCTGAGAGGCTTCTAATGAGAGGCTTCGGTCCTGAGAGGCTTCTAATGAGAGGCTTCGGTCCTGAGAGGCTTCTCATGAGAGGCTTCGCTTCTAATAGGAGGGTTTTGGTTCCTTAAGGTTATTTTACCCGTTTTTACCCCGTTTCAAGTGGTTTTTGCCCCGGTTAAGGGTCGAGATGACCCAAATGATTACAAAAAGTTAAAGTAACTTTTGAGAGAGATTCGGGAGAGATTTGGGAGAGATTTTAATAGAGAGAGATTGAGTGAAAGAGATTGAGAGAGGTTTCGTTTGTGATTTTTTTGAGTGTCCGGCTTCGCAACGCAAGGTCCATAAACCCCGTTAAACCGTGTTTTAGTGTCGTACACACTCCCGATGAGTGTGCAATAATGTTTTATCGTTTCGGTTCAATGTTTACTTAGGAAATTCAACACACGAACTTTCCAAATGATGTTTCTCTCATTAAGATATTGCATTGTACAGTAATTACATAGTGTAAACCCTAATATACAAGGGTTAATTGAGTCGATTGGTTTTGACTTGTTGACTTTGTTTGACTTTGACTTGACTCAATTTTGACGGTTGTCACATATCATTGGCTCAACCAGGTCTAATTCATCTAGGAAAATCCGTAAACCAATCTGTGGATTTGCCATGCCCTCACTGCTGCATCCGCACTGATGGGTACTACATTTCCCTCTGCGATCCAACACACTCCCATGCTATCTACTAACCTAGTGAATGCTACGGCTACACCCGCAGTCTCACAACACTCTAGCACTATCTGGTTGCTAGTGAATGCTACGGCTACACCCACAGACTTACAATCACTCTCTCACGCTATCTGGCCACTAGTGAATGGTACGGCTACACCCGTAGACTTACAACACTCTAACACTATTTGGCTGCTAGTGAATGCTACGGCTACACCCGTAGATTTACAACACTCTAACACTATCTGACTGCTAGTGAATGCTACGGCTACACCCACAGACTTACAAGATTTCCCATACTATCTCAATTGTTGATTACTAATCTGAATACATCCAACGTCGGGTATACACATGACCTATCCTCCCAAACTGAACTCATGTCCTGACTGGAATCCCCAACCTGATTCCCCAAGGCCTACTATCACGTGACCCCACTACATCAGTAGAACACCCATTCCCGTGATCGAAGTGTTACAGTAAACCACAAAATCATCTACACCCTCTGGCAGGGTGAGAATCGGTGCCTCGCACAACCGCTGTCTGAGAGTCTCGAAGGCTGCCTGTTGCTCAGCCCCCCAGCGAAAGGTCACCGACTTCTTAGTCAGTCGGGTCAAAGGAACTGCAAATCTTGGAGAAGTCCTGTATAAATCTCTGGTAATAACCCGCTAGACCCAGGAAGCTCTGAATCTCAGTTGGAGACCTCGGAATCTCCCACTCCATCACGGCCTCTATCTTGGACGGATCGACTAGAATACCCTTCTGGTTGACAAGGTGCCCAAGAAATTGCACCTCGCACAACCAGAACTCACATTTGGAGAACCTTACAAAAAGTCTCTCCCTCCTCAAGGTCTCTAGCACCTCCCTCGGGTGTTTCTCGTGCTGCTCCTCAGTCTTGGAATAAACCAAGATGACGATGTACTCTCCTTATCCCGGAAATGATCTATCGCTATCCGCTAATAATTCTCGGTATGCAACTGTCATATGACATCTCTTGAAAATATAATTCAAACACAAACAGAGCATAACCCAGAGTTACACTTACTCAAACCCTTGGAACGAAAGGCTCCCTTGTGCAGTTTCCCGCAAGTGCTGCACCGAATCTGGTTTTGCTGGCCTCTCAAAAGCTAATCCTAAATCTTGGGTCTCCTCCCGAGACCCTTCTGTATAAGAAACTAATATGATTCCCTCTTACCAATGTGCTCCAAGTCCATATCCCGTTCTCGAGCTCTACAAATCATATCATTCAGGGTCTTGCACCCCGAGATACTCACGATCTCCCTGCTATCATTCTACAGTATGTTCTGATACCTTAACTTCTTTATTTCCTCATCTGCTGCATACTGTGGTACCATATAATCCCTTTCCCGAGACTTGGCAGTGATCTCTGCCACAGTCTCAGTCGTCTGGTGGAGATCTAACAACTCTTGCCCCAACTGCTACGCCTCAATCGCCTGGGCACACTCTGCCCAGAATCTGGTCTAAAAGTCATCCCATGACATAGCATCAACCGCATCATCACTCAACCTTCTACCAACCTCTTTCCATTAATCACGTGCCATGTCCTTCAGGAGGCATGAAGCAAGTCGGTCCTTTTCCCCTTTCGAGACTACGACTGGTACGAAAATATTGGCGACATCTGATGTAGCACCCGGTTCCTGGTACGTATTTTCATTCAAGTATTTATAACATTTTGGCCTGGGACTCGGCGAGTTGAAGGCCCAACTCGTTGAGTAGAATCGACTTTGGACGCGGGAGTTTAGTGACCTACTCGACGAGTCGGCGAACCGACTCGACGAGTAGGTGCGGTTTGGGAGAAAACCTAAATTTGAGGGTTTGCACCCTATTTAAGCATCTCATTCAGCCTCCCTTTGTCCCTATTTCTCTCAGAAATCTCCATGTCAAACCCTAATCGTTTGTGTAAAGATCTAAGGCCTTTGTAGTGGTTTTTGGTGATTTTGGAACACAAGAAGGAGGAGAAAGGCTTGAGGAATCAAAAGGAGGCCAGAGGTGTTCGAGTTTGTGCACCCTCTACAGTTCTTTAGAGGTATAAAGCTGATACCTTGCTCTTTCATGTTTTAGATTCCTTTTTGGGGTGATTTAGGGCTTTTAGGAGCCATTCTTGGTGACCAACCATGATTGCAAGCATGGTTGGGGGCTAAGAATTCAGATCCAAGGTCTTTGAGGGGTTACAAGGCAGAAAGGGACTGATTTTGGAGCCTTGGAGAGCCCCATGCATCATAAGAGTCTCATTTAGGGCCATTTGAGCTCATAGTCCCATGTATGCACGTAAAGTTTGTAACTTTACTTGCTAGATCGATACTAGAAGCCTGGATCTATCTTTTGGTCAAGTGTTGTACGTCAGAAATCGAGAAATAAGACTTGGTCATTCTCGACTCGGCGAGTCGTTCTTGGGACTCGGCGAGTCCATGGCTTGACTTCCCTTTCTGTGATGGTTCGAAGGAACCCGGCGAGTGTTAGAGTGGTCTTAGAGAGGTCCAGGGGAAAGATCCAACGCATTGGACTTAGTCATAGACCTAGGAATCATAGGACTCGACGAGTGTATGAACAGACTCGGCGAGTCCAAGGCAATCTCCCAACGTTCGAAGATGAACTCGACGAGTTGTTCATACAACTCGGCTAGTCGGATGAAGGTCCATTCGAGGATGTTTTAGAAGGAGAGCTCGTCGAGTCTTTTCTAAACTCGACGAGTAGGGGCGTGAAGAAGGGCAGATGGAAGGATAGGGACTCGACGAGTTGGCGGCCCAACTCGACGAGTCAGGTCAACTGGAAGTTGACTTTGACTTTGACTTGGTCAGGGATAAAACAATTATTTTACCCTAAGAGTAGTTATCAGTGTCTGACTATGTGTTTTATGGATTTATAGCCGGAGGATCACCGGAGTAGCAGTCAGACACCTGCTGATCAGCTGTTCAGCAGTCAGCCTTGCGAGGTGAGTTACCTTCCAGTAGCGGTGGGTCTACGGCCACAATGTCGGCCCACCAGTAGGAGTTGTATGTTAGATGACTGTCTTTGTGATATTCATCTAGGTTTGCTACTACCTGATGTGTTATGTGCTAGTATGATATGATGTTATATGTTGGTAGCAGTAGGGGAGATAGTCCCCAAGATTTCCGGTCGATAGGGCCGAAGGGGGTAGTCATACCCAGTCATGTTAGATAGAATATGATTATGTGTTATATGTTATGTGGTAGTAGTAGAGGGGTGAAATAGTCCCCAGTATTCGGTCGAGAGGACCGAAGGGGAGGCCAGCACCCAGATATGCTAGGCAGTATTCGGTCGAGAGGACCGAAGGGGAGGCCAGCACCCATATATGCTAGGCAGTATCCGGTCGAGAGGACTGAAGGGGAGGCCAGCACCCAGATATGTTAGGCAGTATCTGGTCGAGAGAACCGAAGGGGTAGGTCGGGCACCCATATATGCCTGACAGTATATGTATGTTATGTGATTGCATGGTATGCGGTACGATGGGGGAACTCACTATGCTTCGTGCTTACAGTTTTCAGTTTTGTTTTCAGGTACCTCTTCAGCGAAGGGGAAGGAGCCGACGCGGTAGCTGCACATCATACACACACACATTGGGTTTTCGCATTACGAGATTCTTGGGACTGTACTCTGACATTGTTATGTTTATGGTTTGGTTTTCAGCCATGAGATATTGGCTTTACGAAATGATATGTCTTTACGATGTTTTCCTATGGAAAGTTTTACAAATCAATTACTTTAAAAATGAATTTTTGGACTCGAAATTTGGGTTGTTACAAGTTGGTATCAAAGCATTGGTTTGAGGGATTCAGACACACCCTCGGGGGTGTCTGGACTCAAACCGAGGAATTAAAAGGTTTTTACAAAGAAAATGGTTTTCCAAAAGCTAAGTTAAAAGTGTTAAGAAAGAACAAGGTGTGTGATGTGCGCGACCGGCCGAGCTCAAGTAAGTTTTTCCCCAAAGTACCCATACAAGATTATGTTATGATTATCCGTTCAGTAGAACAGCATGCTAGATTAGGACTAAGGATCTAGGAGGATGCCTTATGTGCTTGTTATATGTGTATGAGCCTTATGAATTTGTAACACTAGTCAAAATAGGTCAATAGACAATCACATGTGATTATACCAATCATGTAATGTGATTTTGTTAAACTAGTAATATGATAAGAGTGATATGTAGTTCATGATAAATTCTAATATAAATATGAACTTTCTTTATGATACAACTCAAAGTATATGTCCATACGATTCCAAAAATATAGAGAATGTCTGAATCTGACTTCGCAGGAAGAAGTTATGATAAACCGAACACTATAAATCTCTATAATAAGAGGAATTTAAAATAGACTTAGAATTAGCTATTGGAGTATAAAAGAGAGTTGTAGTACTTATAAATACCTACGCGTGCATATAAAGAACGTCAAAAACGGAGTTCGTATGTGAAAGTTATGACCTTCTGAAGATTCAGCTGTCATAAACCCTAATATGACTGAGTTCACGACGTGAGCACAAAACTCACGACGTGAGAAGTCATTTATCCACATCTCGGAATATAGAAGGTGTGTGACAAGGCTGCGAGGGGATAAGATCCAAGTTCACGACGTGAGCAAGGATATCTCACGACGTGATGAGTCACATAGCCACCTTCCGAAGCTAGGGACTCAAATGGCAAGTCTACGGGGATAAGATCCTAAGTCACGACGTGGGCCTTATAAAACCCACGACGTGGGGATCCAAAATCCCTACTATAAATAGCAGGTCCGACTTCAACCATTCTTACACCTAAACTTCTTTCTCCTCTCTCCTTTGCTGAAGCCATCTTGCATCCCGAGCCCCGACGACCTTATACGCTGACCGTTTCTGCTTAGATTACATAAAATCACGCTACTAGGGTGAGTTTCATGGCCCTACTTTCTAATATTTTGGGGGAAAACGCATGATAAATATTATATATACATTATTATTATGTCTATATGATAGTATATAGTTATATTAGCCGGGTATAGTTGTTCTAAATATAATATTTTGAATATATACAACTATTATCAATCTGTCGGCATGTTATTTTACTAATGTAGATCTTGAGTTATACTTAGGATTCTATATATATGTTGTGTGCGATATAGTTCCGAAGTTATATTCGGAAGTTCTATATGTTAAGTTATAAAGTATGTTGCTATTATTGGTTTTATGTCAAGATAAAACTGGATATGTTATATGTTGTTATTGTTAGTTTTATGTTAAGATAAAACTTAGTATTGTTATTGATAGTTTTATGTCAAGATAAAACTAGAAACGTTATATGTTGTTATTATTGGTTTTAGGTCAAGATAAAACTTGGGTTTACTTCAAGATATAGCTGTTATACTGCCTAAATGTTATGAAGTTAGGAGTAATGTTTAAAAGCATAGTCTAGTGACTTAGGGTTTTAGACATGAAAATGCTTTTGTTGTTAGAGCTATAGGAAGTCGTCGAAGTCTACATGAGTAATTGTATTCATCAACTAAGATGGGATCTTAGCGGAAATCCTCTGAACTGTAACCGTTAATCCCGTGTGAGCGAGGAAGTCGTGTATAATTAGTATACGGGTTGACCACCCCACTTGTGACTGTTAGCTACAGTCAACCAAAAGCGAGTGATGAACTATCCTTTTACTTGTTATTGTTTCGGCGTCGATGAAGCGTACGGTGTTGTTCTCATGGTAAATCATAAGTGTGTTTGTTTCTCATGGTAAATCATGAGTGTATTTTATCAGAGGTATTATGTCACAGCCGCGGTTACAGGCTCATGGTAGCAAATTATTAGAAACATTATACTTTGTCGTATACAAGTATTAATGTTAAGTATAAGTTCCCCCTACTTATACCTTAGGTTTAAGGAATGTTTAGGTATAACACTTAATTGATAAGTAAACTATTATACCTAATATACATACTAAATGTTGGAGAGTCAAAATGATACTTTCAAAACTATACTTTTGAACGTGGAAAATGTATTATTTTATGGAGTCAAAACCTATGGACTCACCAACTTTATGTTGATGTATTTTAAAATGCATGTGTTTTCAGGAACTTGAAAAGCTGGTATGTATTCGAACAGAAGAAGTTTTACTATTACCTTTATGTTCATTAAGAAGTATGCCATAGTCGGATATCATGTAATAGGTCCTAGAAAAACAGTTATGTAACTTTCAGTTATCAATAAAGGTATGTATTTTCTTTAGTACTGTTCAATGTATGTTATATAACTGTGATACGAAGAATAACGTTACATCACCCGGTGTTTTCGCCGATGGCTGGGGGTGTGACAGAATTGCATGCTAGTATAGATTCCTGAGTAGAGGATAGAGCAGTATAATTGGATTATGTGGTTAGGTTTCCCTTCGTCTAAATGCTACTTGCTTTGTGCTTTGTGGGACTCTGAGTGATGGGAGTTAGCCATTAGGTGAATACGTTAAGTCACATGTGATCAGGGTTGAATAATCTCAGAGTGCTGGAATTAGCGCTATTGCGCAACTCTCGTTTGAGTCTAACCGTTGTAGGGACGGGTCCTTTACCCAAAGGATTATCTGAGCCTCGTCACATGTGATGGTGTTTAGGTAGTGGCTAATTGGCATCATGAGGATACCTTCAGTAGCCGAGGACTGAGTTGGATTGGTGATTACCCTAGGGCAAGCCTAGGAAGAGAGTAGCAGAGATTAGTGCCAGTAGAAGGGACTTGGTGGAGTCAAGGCAGTTCTTGAGGAAAGTACGGATAGATGTGGAAGGTAGTATGGGCCCGTACTACCGGAAGCAGAGGATCCGTACTCGAATCGAGGAAGGCTGAGACAAGACCAGGAAACTTGTGGTAAATGTGATCCCTCTAGATATACCAGTAATTTTGACAATTGTCATTATGTGTTTCCAGAATGGTGGTACTACGTCCGAGGCCAGCAGTTGGCAGTTCAGGAGAGGGATCGGATTTGGGTTCAGGTTCCGAACCAGTGGATGAGAGGCTACGCGAGTTCATCGCGTCCGAGATCACTTGAGGCATCCTTGATGCGACCCCAGTCATCTTTGGGTGGATCAAGGAGGGGATCATCGAGCTGATGGAGGATCGCCCCAGGGCGTTCAGGAGTGACATGGCGATCAGCCAGTCAGGATCACGCACACTGTCCTTTAAGGACTTCAGGGGCAGTGGTGCGTCGGATTTCCATGGGGCGAAGGACCCCATTGCTGCCAGACGATGGATTGCAGACATTGAGTCTGCACAGTTGACTAGTTTCTGCCCCGAGGGGTCGAAGGTGCGATATGCAGCAGGATGCTTGAAGGACCGGGCCAGGGATTGGTGGGAGTCGGTTGGTGACTCTCTGGGAGCCTCGGATATTGAGGCTATGACATGGCCGGATTTTGTGACCCGGTTCAGAGCTGAGTTCGCGCCTGCGGTGGAGCTCCAGCAGTTGGCCCGAGAGTTCCTGGATATGAGGCAGACGACGGAGACAGTTGCGGAGATCACCGCCAAGTTCTGGGAGAGGGTGTTACTAGTGCCCCAGTATGCGGGAGACGAGGATATGAGGAGGACCCGCTACCATGACATGCTACGAGCCGACATTCGAGAGCATGTCAGTTTTCAGCTTGCCCTACCCTGGATTCCATGATTGTCAGGGCAAGGGAGAGAGAGATTGATCTAGAGCACATCCGGAAGAGGAAGGTCGAGGAGGGACAGGTGACTGGGGCTTCGGGGAAGAAGCCCAAGGGATCAGACGCTAGGCCGAAAGGCCAGCAGGACCGAGGCCGCTGCAGGAAATGCGGCAAGTCACATGAGGGAGCGTGCAGGTTGGGATCGTCGGGCTGCTATAAGTGCGGCAAGTTGGGGCATTTCAGCAAGGATTGTACCGCCCCTGCACCCACTATTCAGACATCCGAGTTGTTGTGTTTTCACTGCAACCAGAGGGGCCATAAGAGGGCCAATTGCCCCCAGTTGACAGCAGCAGCGCCAGTGAAGGCGCCAGCTCCAGCGACCCTACAGATTACGGATGGCCGACAGGGCAAGTCAGAGGCTCCAGTGGTGAGGAGTCGGGTCTTCCAGTTGACTACCGAGGAGGCACGCGCCGCACCCGATGTGGTGACGGGTATGATTCTTTCTCCCTAATTTATTCATTTGATGCTTATGTTATTGATATATGCTTTGTATATATATGTTTAGGATCGTTCCATGTGAACGGTATCCCAGTTCAGGTATTGTTTGATTCGGGCGCTACCCGATTGTTTGTTTCTCTTGCGCTTAGCAAGAAGTTTCTTAAGTCCTCGAGTATGTTGGATTGCCCGCTAGAGGTTGAGATTGCGGATGACCGGTCTGTGCGAGCATCAGAGGTCTTCCGGGATTGTGTTTTGAGGTTGTTTGAAGAGCGTTATCTAGTAGATTTGGTTCCCATACCGTTGAGGGGGAACTATGTCATTATTGGTATGGATTGGCTAAGCCCCAATGGAGGAGTGATTGACTGTGCGCAGCAGTTGGTTCGGATCAGGACCCCAAGTGGGGGAGAGCTGGTGATTCAGGGCGAGAGGCCACAGCGAGGACCAACTTTATGTTCGGCAGCGAGGGCTAGGCGCTACCTTCAGCAGGGTTGCGCAGGATACGTCGCCTATGTTATGGACACCCATGAGACGGGAAGGGTGATGGTGGGTGATGTGCCAGTAATGCGAGAGTTTGCGGATGTATTCCCCGAGGAGTTGCCCGGGATACCTCCTGAGAGGCAGGTGGAGTTCAGGATCGACCTAGTACCTGGAGCGGCTCCGATAGCCAAGGCATCATATCGGTTGGCTCCTCCTGAGATGCAGGAGTTGTCTACACAGCTTCAGGAGCTGTTAGACAAGGGATTCATTAGGCCGAGTAGCTCGCCTTGGGGAGCCCCGATTTTGTTTGTCAAGAAGAAGGACGGGTCACTTCGCATGTGTATAGATTACCGGGAGCTGAACAAGGTAACGGTGAAGAATTGTTACCCACTCCCGAGGATAGATGATTTGTTCGACCAACTTCAGGGAGCATCTTGGTTTTCCAAGATAGACTTGCGATCAGGCTACCATCAGATGCGAGTCAGGGATGATGATGTACAGAAGACTGCTTTTCGGACTCGTTACGGCCACTAGGAGTTTGTGGTGATGCCCTTCGGGCTCACCAATGCTCCTGCCACATTCATGGACCTCATAAATCGCGTGTGCAGACCGATGCTGGATCGGTCTGTGATAGTTTTTATTGATGATATCTTGGTCTACTCCAAGATGCAGGAGCAGCATTAGGAGCATCTGCGAGAGGTTTTGGATACTCTGAGGAGGGAGAGCTTGTACGCCAAGTTCTCCAAGTGTGAGTTCTGGTTGCGCGAGGTGCAGTTTCTTGGGCACCTTGTCAACCTGAACGGTATTCTGGTCGACCCGGCCAAGGTGGAGGCCGTGATGAGATGGGAGGTTCCGAAGTCTCCATCTGAGATTCGGAGTTTCCTGGGATTAGCCGGCTATTATCGGAGATTCATCCAGGATTTCTCCAAAATAGCCGTACCTTTGACTCGGCTAACGAAGAAGGCCGTAGTCTTTCGTTGGGGGCCTGAGCAGCAGGCAGCGTTCGAGACACTGAGACAGAGATTGTGCGAGGCGCCGATCTTAGCCCTGCCAGAAGGCGTGGAGGATTTTGTAGTATACTGCGACGCGTCTATTTCGGGCTTGGGCGCAGTACTGATGCAGAGAGGGCATGCCATCGCTTACGCCTCGAGGCAGTTGAAGCCCCATGAGGCGAACTACCCGACACACGATTTGGAGTTGGGGGCAGTCGTCTTCTCCCTCAAGATTTGGCGACACTATCTCTATGGAGTTCGATGTACCATTTACACGGACCATAAGAATCTGAGATACCTCATGGATCAGCCGAATCCGAACATGAGGCAGTGTCGGTGGTTAGATGTGGTGAAGGATTATGATTGTGAAATCCTTTACCACCCGGGGAAGGCCAATGTAGTGGCCGACACGCTTAGCCGCAATGCAGCACCGATTAGGGGTATCTGTATGAGGATGACCGTGGTGCCCGCTGTTGGAGCGGATCCGAGAGGCCCAACAGGAGGCGATGAAGGAGGAACACCGGAAGAGCGAGCGTATTGTGGGACACGTTTCCTCCTTCGACTATGATAGCCGAGGGTTGTTGACCCTTCACCGTAGGGTGTGGGTCCCTTATCATGGAGGCGTGCGTCAGATACTGATGGAGGAGGCGCACAAATCTAGGTTTTCTATTCATCCCGGAGCGACGAAGATGTATAGGGATCTTCGTATTGACTATTGGTGGCCCTGCATGAAACGGGACGTAGCATGGTATGTGGAGCGGTGCCTGACCTACAGGAAGGTCAAGGCCGAGCACCAGAGGCCACACGGCAAGATGCAACCGCTGGATATTCCCATGTGGAAATGGGAAGATATTACCATGGACTTCATCACCAAACTTCCCAGGACCGCGCGGGGAGTGGATTCCATATGGGTCATTGTGGATCGGTTGACCAAGAGTGCCCATTTCATACCGATCCAGGAGAGCATTTCGGCCGAGAAGTTGGCCGACATCTATATCCGAGAGATAGTGGCTCAGCACGGAGTGCCAGTTTCGGTGATTTCGGACCGAGACGTGCGGTTTACTTCCAGGTTCTGGAAGAAGTTTCATGACGAGTTGGGTACTCGTCTGCACTTTAGCACCGCATTTCACCCGCAGACGGATGGTCAGAGCGAACGAACCATCCAGACTTTGGAAATATATGTTGCGGGCGTGTGTGCTAGATTTCGGTGGTAGCTGGGATACTTACCTCCCATTGGCTGAATTCTCCTACAACAACAGCTACCACGCGAGTATCGATCGTCCTCCCTTTGAGATGTTATACGGGAGGAAGTGCAGGACCCCGATATGTTGGGGTGAGGTTGGCCAGAGGGTCATGGGTAGCACCGAAGTGGTGCTCAAGACGACAGAAAGAATTCAGCAGGTCAGGAGCAGGCTTCAGACTGCACAGAGTCGGCAGAAAAGCTATGCCGACAAGCGCCGTTCGGATCTGGAGTTTCAGGTCGGGGATATGGTCCTCCTGAAGGTGTCGTCATGGAAGTGCTTCATCCGATTCAGGAATCGGGGCAAGCTGGGCCCCAAGTATATCAGGCCTTTCAGGGTTTTGGCCCGGGTGGGCAAGGTGGCATATCGGCTGGATTTGCCAGCGGAACTCAGTCAGATCCACGACACTTTCCACGTCCCCCAGCTGCGAAGGTGTCTGGTGGACGACTCGGCAGTGGTGCCCCTGGAGGATATACAGGTTGATGGCAGCCTGAACTACATTGAGCGGCCTGTGGCTATCCTCGACCGGAAGTCGAAGGATCTGAGGAGCAAGAAGGCCGAGCTGGTGAAGGTGCAATAGCAGCACCGGAAGGGCTCGGAGTGGACATGGGAGCCGGTGGACGAGATGATGGAGCATTTGTTGGGTTTTGAGCATTCTAACACTCCTATGGTGTACATGCAACCCTATAAACCTTGGATCTATGTTTTCTCTATTATACATGCAAATATTAACTATTCCAAGGTTTCATCCTAACTAGCATATTATGAAGCACCTATACTACAAAGTTCTAGTTAGATGACATACCTTTTGATGTAGCTTGATGTCTTCAAGCTTTAAGAGCTTAGCCCCAATAGTGTGGAAGCCTCAAATGGAATCACAAATCACCAAAACACCTTGGAAGAACTTGAGAGAATATGTATGCAAACTAAAATCGGCTCACTCTTATTTTCACACACTTGTGCCAATTTTGTGAGCCAAGGACCCCTTTATATATTATGGAGGATGAGGGTTACTTCCATGTAAACCCTAATACCCATGACCTTTCATTTACATAGGATCCATGGGTTAAAAGCTCCATGGACCATCCATGAAAGCTTAGTCCAACCTAAATGAACTTGGCCCATTCCATATATATAAGAGTCCATATTTAATTAGTTCTTTTTGATCACTTAATTAATTCTAAATTAATTCTTGATCAATACTAATTAAATAATATGATTCCATATTAATATATTAGAACTTGTAATATATTAATATAAATCATAAATATACTATTCTCAAAAGACTATCCATATAAATTGTGCCGGTGAAGTACAACCCAAATGGACCATGCCGGGTCGGGTCAAGTACATACCAAATATAGTTATGGACTTAGACATTAATCCAACAGTCTCCCACTTGGATAAGTCTAAAACTATTATTGAGTATGACTTTAAAACCTAACTGGCAATCGTAGCTCTTAAAGCCGCTGTCGAACTCTGACCTTGTTAATGACTTGTCCATTAGATAAGGGATCATATATTCCTCCATTCTAGATATCATATGGACTGAGACATGGATTATAATCATTCTCTCTGTCCATTTGTTGTTTCCCGATTTTCGATTTATGATGACTGACTGATTGAACAAATCAAATCAGTCCTGGCTTGGCCAAGCACTCACATGTGTCATCGCTAAATCATCGAGGGGCCCACAGATATCGCTTTTATCCCGAAGGTAAAAGGAATGGATAAACTTCGACTCATATGGCTTGTTCTACTACTTGTTGAATCATACACAAAGGCACGTTTTATAACATCGAGTTACCAAGTGCGGGTTGAATCCAATACTCAGAACTTATGAGCACTCATGAGTGTTGTAGCACCACTTTGTCCACCAACTTGGACCTCTACAAACCAACCCATGACAGTCTTGATTCATATCTACTTCCAACATATGACCGACTGTGGATGGTTTGAATAACTTAATCATTCAGGAAGAGCGACTTAGTTATTCTGGAAGTCAAAACATGCAAAGTGAAACACAAGAATAAATGAATCAAATATGGTATCAAACCCTATGAATATAAATAAACACTTTTATTTATCACCATACTGATTACTTATTATTCATTGTTTCGGTTTTATCAACTTTATACTTGAATTAAAAACACTAGTTGTCCCATGCTCCAAGCATGTACACTATGTTTTTCTTAAACAATAGCTTTGCCATACACCAAGTATGCACTCTATGTTTTTCTATGATCCTTACTTTGTGAAATAAACCAATTGAACATAATTTCAGTGATTCTAATTTCACACTCCCAAATCCTTATCGAAAAATGTGAGAATTTCAAATTCCTATCATTTATCGAAATCTGTATAGATTTTAAACTTATATGCACTGACCCTCCTGTAACGAATATGTACAAAGTCACAAAGACTCGTCAACAGTCATTATAAGGTATTACAATGGAGATCAACTCCATGGAAACTAAGTCTCATATTCAAAGTACATTGCTTTGGACATGCTTCTTGCATTAAGTTTTCTAATCTTACACAGATAACTTCCACCTATGGAGACAACTCCATATTCTCATTTTGACTATCACTTCTGAATAAGAGATTCCTCTTTTCAGAATATGTCAATATGGTCCTTCCAAAATTAGCACTATACTTACAATTGTCCCTGAGTAACCAATCTTTGGTAAACCTCAGATTGTCCTCGACAATTGCTTAATCATTTTAGTCATATCCAATTCTAGACCTTTTCCCTTCTTAATGCCTCTGGGCATTTGGAAATATTTAGAAATGACAAATATTATAGCACATGCAATCGATCCTGTACCCAAAGCAAATGGTACACGATTCATGATGTCTCACATAAAGACATGATTCTAGACCAGTCTTTTGCTACAATATTTTTATTTGCCATGTTTTCAAAATTTAACTATGAAGAGGGATGCCGTAATCATAATCGAATTTTAAGAACGCAATATATAGAATTTCCGTAAGTTGAACCAATCCAACATGAAATTCATATATATATATTCTTGACTAAAGATGATTAAGGTCTCAATCTAAGCCTTTAGAACTGAAATGAAGTATATCCTCTCCCTTAATTATAGCAAAGCAACTTTTTCAATCCCTGCAGCCTCACGAATTGAAACTTTTGTTTTCTATAATTAACATTGCTAACTTGCAACACTAACAATAATTATCATGCTCCCACTAACATGATGATTATTAGCATAACACTTATGCTCCCACTAGCTTTGACATGTACTCAGAAATCAGCTGGACTTCTAGAAATCAATACTTTATTGACTTTCTTACCAAAGTTCAGATTTCTGATACGAGATGCTTTGATAAAACTTTATCAAAATCATACACCTTTCCTTAGATAGCATGCATGTGTGTCTAAACAATTTCAGAACTATGAAAAGGGATGTCGTAATCATAGTCTCAATTGTTTAGACCTTTTGCCATCTGCTTCAAATCTACTTGGTGGAAGTGTTTCCTCACCATCATTTTCATGAATCGGAGAGAAACCTTATGACCCTTAGATTTTATGGTGTATGTGTTCTTATCCATGTGAATTGTCAAAACCATAGTCACAAGACAAGGATAATGACAAATCCAAACTCATATGGACTGAACTTATGCAATCTTAACTTCTTGCCACCTGGCAGTACATGGCCTGCCATTGCTTCCAAGTTGTTATGCAACCAATTGAGAACTTTCAGAACTCCTATGCAAATCCAACTTTAACTGGAATGGGCACAGAATATGTCAACACGATAGGTTATAAACCTCAAGTCGTGTGCTAGTGAAGAACCTCAGGTTTTATTCTTGATTAGTTCTTGAAATTCTTTTTAGGATCTTTAAGACTCCCACTATCCTCTTGACATATAAGACTATCTTGCCAAATATTCAAGAGATAGTGCGGATTCTTTATCAAGACAAACACTTCACACAATTGGCCTTAGTTGGTCTTTGTTTTATCCAAAACATCACAACTTACCAATTTCAAATGTACAAGAGTAGGACACTTTTACTCTTACATTTGACAAGTGTTTTAAACCTTTCTTTAAGATATGTCACTCAAGTTACAATCTTGGAGTATGACTCTAAGAATTGTTTTGGAACGAAGTATGACTCATCTTCCTGATCTAACCATTTCAACAATTCATGACTCCTCTTCTTAGTCATAAGAATGCACTAAGATGACCTTTAGAGGACTAATTGTGATATGATTTCTAAATCATTAAGACGATCACAAACATGATACTAAAGTACTCTCCCATCTTTTCAGATTTGAGAAACTTTTATCTTTCTGCCTAATTTGATTCTTCCCATTCGTTCTGCCATACATTGAGACTTTTCCAATGTTTCAGAATTATACTTAAACTTGTAAGTATAACCATATTTACTAAACTTTAGTAAATCAAATAGTCTTAACGAGCTTTGTGGTGGACATGACCAGTGCATAAGAATGTGTACTCGATCCCTTTAGTCCTTCACTTGACTCACACATCCATGTGAACAAGTAATTAGTCTTAATTTTCCAATGCTTGAAAGTTCTCATTCATCATACTATTCAACTTGCATGATTCCAAGTTTCGGTCCAATTGAAACTTGGGCGATGAGGAACTTTCCTGATTTGGTAAATTTAGACACTACCACAAATGAAGAAATCAAATCCATTTTCCAATATTGCTGTCAGTGGAATCATATAAGCAACAATTTTCCACAAATGCCATTGTAAGGATACTTCAAATAAATAAAATTAAACAATTTTCTTTTATTTTAAAACTTTGCGGAAAAACTTATCCTTACAATCCACATGGAAAATTGTTGTTATCTATTCCTTAGCAATATATCATAACTTCTTAAGCAACTGCTCAAAATTCTGATGCGATCGAAATCCACCTTCGCGATCAGAATCAACATATATTTCCTTTAAGATTTCTCTTTATTCTTTGATTCTTAAAACATGTGACCCAGTCACATCATGTAATGAGGATCTCAGAATAGAACTTAACAGAGTTAGATAATGGGCTCTACCTGATGTAGAGTCAAACTTATTGACTTTAACATCCTTAGGTAAATTTGGCAGCTTTGCAATCAACGCCCCTTCCTTTGGCAAAATAAACATATGGACCCTTTGGTAATGGGACTATCTCAGACTTAGTCTTTCTCTTTACCATTTGGTCAACCGAGTTGACTATGGCCAATCCCTTTCCATTGGGAAGAGAATGCTTTTTCTGGATTTCCAGTGTCACCATTGTCACTGTCCATAAAGTTTTTGGGAAGTTGATCTTCTAATCAAATTTGCTTTACTATCGTTCCAAATCATTGTTGATTCAGCAGCACCAAGCAAATAGATATGATAATTAAGGTTCATGTCATAGTCTGTTTCATAGTAGTCCCAAAGGAACTCACTATGTGACTTAGAAAGTGATTGAACATCCAACTTTCTCAAGACTTTGACACCCAACTCTCCCGGCTTGTCAATATGTGACTTCATCTCTAAGATGTGATCACACATAGACCTTGCTTGCTATTAGGGCTTGAGTGACCTTGAACTTGTGGGTTAGGGAGAATAATTGGAGGAGGTGGAGGAAGAGAAGTATGACTTCCATGAGCCAAACTCGGGAAGTCATATTCATTAGGAAAGCTTGGTTTGGGAAGATCATTGTTGTCTAAACCAGACATCAACAATGGGAGAAATTCACGTAAAGTTGATTTAAGTCCTTAATATAACACCCAATATGATATATTAAGGCTAGGACCCAACAAACTATTTTATAACTTGGAAGAGGGATGCCGTAATCCAAGCTATAAAATATTTGAAGGTAGGTGAATGACGATTCACCAATTTCCACCAAGATAAACGAAATGTATTATTAGGTTTTAATTGGTTTTGAAACTCCTAGATTCTTTTGAGATTCATTGAACTTTTCAATGGCATGTTTCAATCTCGAGTGTGCCCTTCAGGTTTTGTGACTGGGATGCCGAGGATCACAAAACAAGGTGTGGAGTAACCATACAAATATACTTGGTACCCTTAATATTTACCCCTCAATCGATGTGCCGGTTAACCACACACGCTCCAACGATACTATGATAAACATTAAGTTACCCTTTGCCTACCTTGTTAAGTCCAGGTTAGTGTGCCGGTTAACCACACACGCTCCACTAACAGCTTAAACAAAGTGCAAAGTGTAATTTCATGGATTAACACCTTATTCACATTTTCCTAAGTAACTAAGATTGGGAATTTATAAGTGTTTAGTTACTTAGTATTTATCATTATACTTATAATGAAGGGAGAATTATAGTCCTTGTCCTACCTGTTCGGCTAACGACCCTCCACCGGTCAAGGAAGCGGTGAGTGAGAGTGGACACCCATTAAACTGCCATTTTATAGGCAGTAACCTTATACCCCCCTTATAGATCGGCTTCGTGAATGAGGCCTACTAATGGTAAGACGACTTGCTCTTATACATATAATATATTAAACTTTTAATATTATAATAGTATAAGGGTGTATTTTAGACATTTAAAATACTTGGTGGTTTAATCAATTAATTAAACTAGACTTTTAATTTAATTAAACTCAAACCATATATTTATGGATTAATAATACTCTTTTAATTAAACGCTTTAATTAACTATTAATAAAGTCCATAAGAGTTAATTTGAACTATTCAACAAAACATCATAATTCCAATTATTAAACTCAAAATTAAAACCATTTAATTAATTGTTTAAGTTATGAACCCAAGAGTTTTAGAATTCAATTCTTTTTTTCATAAAAAACTTTTCTCAAATTCCAAAACTTGAGGGCAAGTTTTGTAATTTTTGAAAACCTTTGGATTCCATAACTTATGGAATTAATGGTATTTTATGATGAAACTTTCCATGTTCCATAACTTAAGAACAAGTTATGGAATTCTTTAAAACATTAACACCAAATTTTGTAACTCCATAAAAACTTTGAATCAAAAATTTTATTTTTTTAAAAAAAACTTTCATATCCATAACTTATGGCAGTTTCAAAAACCCTTAAGATCACAACTTTAAACAAAAACTTTTGAGCTCCAAAATTTTATGACAAAATATGTAACTCCTTAAAACATTTAGATCAAACTTTTAAAACTAATAAAATAATCATATCATTTTATCTTTTACTAAATTTGACCTAATTCAACTCATATAACAAATGATTCAAATTTTACAAATAATTCGTTTTTCACAAAACAAGTAATTATCTTAAAATTTGACAAACGTCATGTTTTTTTTTTCCTTTTTTTTCTCAACTTGAAAATAAAACATTTGCATCAATATAACAGAAAACAACCCATGTCTCTGATACCACTGTTGGGTTTTGAGCATTCTAACACTCCTATGGTGTACATGCAACCCTATAAACCTTGGATCTATGTTTTCTCTATTATACATGCAAATATTAACTATTCCAAGGTTTCATCCTAACTAGCATATTATGAAGCACCTATACTACAAAGTTCTAGTTAGATGACATACCTTTTGATGTAGCTTGATGTCTTCAAGCTTTAAGAGCTTAGCCCCAATAGTGTGGAAGCCTCAAATGGAATCACAAATCACCAAAACACCTTGAAAGAACTTGAGAGAATATGTATGCACACTAAAATCGGCCCACTCTTATTTTCACACACTTGTGCCAATTTTGTGAGCCAAGGACCCCTTTATATATTATGGAGGATTAGGGTTACATCCATGTAAACCCTAATACCCATGACCTTTCATTTACATAGGATCCATGGGTTAAAAGCTCCATGGACCATCAATGAAAGCTTAGTCCAACCTAAATGAACTTGGCCCATTCCATATATATAAGAGTCCATATTTAATTAGTTCTTTTTGATCACTTAATTAATTCTAAATTAATTCTTGATCAATACTAATTAAATAATATGATTCCATATTAATATATTAGAACTTATAATATATTAATATAAATCATAAATATACCATTCTCAAAAGACTATCCATATAAATTGTGCCGGTGAAGTGCAACCCAAATGGACCATGCCGGGTCGGGTCAAGTACATACCAAATATAGTTATGGACTTAGACATTAATCCAACATCATTATCCGGAGCTTTTTCAGGATCGAGCAGCAGACTTCGAGGATGAAGTCTAAGATAAGTGGGGGAGAATTGTAGCACCCGGTTCCTGGTACGTATTTTCATTCAAGTATTTATAACATTTTGGACTGGGACTCGGTGAGTTGAAGGCCCAACTCGTCGAGTAGAATCGACTTTGGACGCGGGAGTTTAGTGACCTACTCGACGAGTCGGCAAACCGACTCGACGAGTAGGTGCTGTTTGGGAGAAACCCTAAATTTGAGGGTTTGCACCCTATTTAAGCATCTCATTCAGCCTCTCTTCGTCCCTATTGCTCTCAGAACTCTCCATATCAAACCCTAATCGTTTCTATAAAGATCTAAGGCCTTTGTGGTGGTTTTTGGTGATTTTGGAACACAAGAAGGAGGAGAAAGGCTTGAGGAATCAAAAGGAGGCCAGAGGTGTTCGAGTTTGTGCACCCTCTATAGTTCTTTAGAGGTATAAAGCTGGTACCTTGCTCTTTCATGTTTTAGATACCTTTTTGGGGTGATTTAGGGCTTTTAGGAGCCATTCTTGTGACCAACCATGAATGCAAGCATGGTTGGGGGCTAAGACTTCAGATCCAAGGTCTTTGAGGGGTTACAAGGCAGAAAGGGACTGATTTTGGAGCCTTGGAGAGCCCCATGCATCATAAGTCTCATTTAGGGTCATTTGAGCTCATAGTCCCATGCATGCACGTAAAGTTTGTAACTTTACGTGCTAGATCGATCCTAGAAGCCTGGATCTATCTTTTGGTCAAGTGTTGTACGTCAGAAATCGAGAAATAAGACTTGGTCATTATCGACTCGGCGAGTCGTTCTTGGGACTCGGCGAGTCCATGGCTTGACTTCCCTTTCTGTGATGGTTCGAAGGAACCCGACGAGTGTTAGAGTGGTCTTAGAGAGGTCCGGGGAAAGACCCAACGCATTGGACTTAGTCATAGACCTGGGAATCATAGGACTCGACGAGTGTATGAACAGACTCGGCGAGTCCAAGGCAATCTCCCAACGTTCGAAGATGAACTCGACGAGTTGTTCATACAACTCGGCGAGTCAAGGGCAGATTTGTTCATCGGATGAGGATGAACTCGGCGAGTTGTTCATACAACTCGGCGAGTCGGATGAAGGTCCATTCGAGGATGTTTTAGAAGGAGAACTCGTCGAGTCTTTTCTAAACTCGACGAGTAGGGGCGTGAAGAAGGGCAGATGGAAGGATAGGGACTCGACGATTTGGCGGCCCAACTCGACGAGTCAGGTCAACTGGAAGTTGACTTTGACTTTGACTTGGTCAGGGGTAAAACAGTTATTTTACCCTAAGAGTAGTTATCAGTGTCTGACTATGTGTTTTATGGATTTATAGCCGGAGGATCACCGGAGTAGCAGTCAGACACCTGCCGATCAGCTGTTCAGCAGTCAGCCTTGCGAGGTGAGTTACCTTCCAGTAGCGGTGGGTCTACGGCCACAATGTCAGCCCACCAGTAGGAGTTGTATGTTAGATGACTATCTTTGTGATATTCATCTAGGTTTGCTACTACCTGATGTTTTATGTACTAGTATGATAGGAGGCCAGCACCCAGATATGCTAGGCAGTATCCGGTCGAGAGGACCGAAGGGGTAGGTTGGGCACCCATATATGTCTGACAGTATATGTATGTTATGTGATTGCATGGTATGCGGTACGATGGGGGAACTCACTAAGCTTCGTGCTTACAGTTTTCAGTTTTGTTTTCAGGTACCTCTTCAGCAAAGGGGAAGGAGTCGGCACGATAGCTGCACATCATACACACACACGTTGGGTTTCAGCATTACGAGATTCTTGGGATTGTACTCTGACATTGTTATGTTTATGGTTTGGTTTTCAGACATGAGATATTGGCTTTACGAAATGATATGTCTTTACGATGTTTTCCTATGGAAAGTTTTACAAATCAATTACTTTAAAAATGAATTTTTGGACTCGAAATTTGGGTTGTTACATCTGCCAATCACCTGCTGCTAGCAATGGGGTCCCTAGCCCCATGATAATCTGGAGCTTCACAAGCTCCGAACTCCCGAATCATCAACGTACGCGTCCCTATCATGGCTGCTATCTCAGTGCAAAATGCACTCAGACTCTCATCACAAATCTCGAAAATACCCTCCTTGATCATACTGAAGATCACAAGAGTCTGGTCAATGATACTGCGCGTACTCTCAGATGGAATGAACTCCCCCATCTGACCATCAAGCTGCCCGACTCCAGAGTCCGAGCCTGATCCCTCGCTGGCACCAGAACTACCATCTGGTCTACCACGTAGCGTCACTATACTCGGTAATATACCATCACTAACATCATAATACTCATCATAACTCAAGGGATCTCACACACTACAAGTTTCCTGGATTCATCTCAGCCTTCCTTGATTCGAGTATGGATCCTCTGCTTTCAGTAGTACGGGCTCATACTACCTTCCACATCTATCTGTACTTTCCTCAAGAACTGCCTTGACTCCACCAAGTCCCTTCTACTACTACTGCTGATCTTATAATAAACTCTTCCTAGGCTTGCCCTAGGGTAATCACCAACCCACTCTCCACCATCAGCTGCATAAGAAGTCCCTGCTACCTCCCCCTAACTAGCTCGTGAACACTATTACATATCACTAAGACTAGATAATTCTTCGAATGAGATATCCTACCCTACAACGGTTGAACTCAAATAAGAGCTGCGCAATAGAGCTAGACCTAACCTTCTGAAATTATCTAATCCTCGCAATATGTAACATAACATATTCACTTATTAGTTAGTAAAAGATAACTAGAACTCCTAAAAGAACAAAGCAAGCAACATTCGAGCATCGAGTAAACATAATCAAGCATATCTCTCTCAGACTATCCCTGACTAATCTGTACTATCATGTAGTTCATAAAGCTGAGATACATATAACAGGCACATAAGGCATCCTTCCTAGATCCTTAGTCCTAAACTAGCATGCAATTCTCATAAAGCTGATAAACATATAATAGGCACATAAGGCATCCTTCCTAGATCCTTAGTCCTAATCTAGCATGTTGTTCTCATAAAGCTGATAATCATTACATAATAAAAACTTGTATGGGTAATTTGGGAGTACTTACTTGAGCTCGGCTGATTGCATGCACCACACCTTTTTCCTTCTTTTTTAAAGTTCTTTTCTCTTTTCAAAATTCTTTTCTTTTTCTCAAAGTTCATTTTATAAAATGATTTCCTTTTTGAAAATTTTCATACCAAGTCCTCAGTTTCAGTTCAGACACACCCGAGAGTGTGCCCGAATCCCTCTAACAAAAGGCTCTGATACCAACTTGAAACATCCCAAAAATACAGTCTAAAGTTTTCGTTTTAAATCATTAATAAAACCGTAATTATCTTTCAACATATAAAAATCATGAATCGTGTATCTCAAGAATATCATAACATCTGTCAAATATATCAGAGTATAAACATCCCAGGCTGAACAAACGGTGTGTGCTCTGCAATCATCCCGAGCTCCTTCTTTTGAAAACCGAAGTACCTGAAACCAAAACTAAAAACCGTAAGCACGAAGCTTAGTGAGTCTCCCCAAACTACCACATACCATACACATAATCATGCTGCTGAGAGATACGGGCCCCTCCCACACTCAAGGAGATACGGGCCCCGCCCACACTCCGCTAACTAGGAGATACGGGCCCCGCCTACACTCCGCTGACTAGGAGATACGGGCCCCGCCCACACTCCGTTGACTAGGCGATACGGGCCCCGCCCATACTAAACCAATCATGAGATACGGGCCCCGCCCACACTCGAATAATAATGAGATACGGGCCCCGCCCACACTCACATACATAAACAAACATATACAAGTATCACACAGATAACAAATACACAACCTACCCTTATACCAATAACCATACTCAAATAATAATGAGATACGGGCCCCACCCACACTTAGCTAATAATGAGATACGCCCGCCCACACCCGAATAATAATGAGATACGGGCCCCGTCCATACTCACATATACAAACAAACACATACAAGTATCACATAGACAACAAGTATAGTAATCCAACAATCTGACTGATATCTATATTCTGCTCATAATGATATACGGGGCCCGCCCACACTCAGTGTTCCTATCAAGAACATATAAACTACACAGGCTGGCATTGGTGCCTTAGACCCGTTCCTACTGGAAGAGGACTCACCCCGCACTGCTAGAGTCCTGCGAATAAATTTCTGGCTGCTAGCTGACAGATCCCTAGACTGTCAACATCAAAATAAACCCAATTAACCATTTGGGCTTCCTATGCATAACTATAAAATTCCACTTGGGGTAAAAGGACCATTTTACCACTAACCTAGCTTGATTCAAGCCCAAGGCCTAAGCCAAAGGCCCAAAAGCCAAATAATCAACCAAGGCCCAACTGTGGCCCAATATTCCAAATTGGGCCCAAACTCCTCGCACGGTCTTACCTAAAGGCCCAACCATTTATTATTGGTCCAACACTTGTCATTCTGATGGCCCAATATCTCATAATCATCAAGGCCCAGTTATGGCCCATCTATGGCCCAATTTTCCAAATTGGGCCCAAACCTTTCCAATGAGCCTTATCCTTAAGTCCAATCCAAATGTTCTAGTCCATTTACTTGTTAATAGTTGGCCCATCAAGAGTCCATACATCTAAGCCCAACAGGAGGCCCAACTCTAAACCCAACACAATTAGGGTTTTCACATGAAATGAAGATTAGGGTTAAGCGTTCCCACTTAACCCCTTAAGGACTTAACCGATTAAGTCCATTATTCCATTAAGCCATCATACAATGGAGTCAACATAGGTCATAACTTCAGTCCACTGGTCCACATACGGGTCCCGATAGGTCCAAACCAACATCATCTAAAATTAGGGTTTTCTAAACCCTAATTAGTGATTTCAAGCCCAATAACGAACCAGCCCAGCCAAAGTTAAGTGTTTAGGTCCATCAGGGTTCTACTAGGCCGAGCACCACCCACTACCACCTCGGTCAGTGGTGGTCGGCGGCGGCTCATGGCGGCAGGCGGCGGCAGCCACCATTTCTAATGGTGGTGGTGGTTCCTGCCAAAAATCGCATATACAGCTTCACAACCACAAAACACACACTCTCACACACAATAACACACCCACAACCACCTTTCACGGTGGCTGGTGGTGGCAGAAACGGTGGCAGTGGTGGCGGTGGGTTTTCCGGCCCTATATCGCACCAACAGCCCCATGAATACGTCAACCAGCCTGTTCCTTCGAACACACACCCTTACAGCCACCGCCTAGGCGGCAGGCGTCACCGGAAAGGAAGCAAACAGCGGACCCAAGGCCACCGACGACAACTGGGACAATTCTCGGCGCCACAGCCACTGAAAAGAGCGAGTGGGAGAAAAAGTAGGGTCGCGGTGGACTTACCATGCTGTTCCGGCGATTCACGACCCTCACTTAACGACGACGCAGCTCTCCCTCTGTCATCAGCGATCTTCCGGCAGTTATCAACATCTCTGGCTACAGCGGGAGTCGTTGTGGCGTTCCTTATCGGTGCGGTAGCCGCTTGGCGGCCACATCTGATCGGAAACATAAACGAGAAGGAGGCTTCGGCTGTAAGGCTTTCCATGAGGGTGACGGCTGAAAGGTTCCCTTAGGGTTAGGGTTACTCGGCTTCTCTACATGAAACAGGAAAAAATGAGCACTGGGTCTAAACATGTGTCTCATCTAAACATTTGTCCATTATGCCAATACTAGTCCCTCCTCCCAAAATCTTTTTCAATTTAAATCCGGAATTTACCCCTTCAGCCCCCGTCTCCAAAAGTCCCTTCATAATAGGTCCCAAAATTACCAATCAGCCCCCTAAGCCTTTAAATCCTTTCAATTAAGTCCATTAATTACCAAACGCACCCTGACTTCTGAAATCCTTCTCAAATTAAATCCAGAACTTACACTTTTAACCCCCTAACTTTTAATATAGAAGCAATTGACTCCTCGAAATCAACCCCTTGCTATATAATTATTTATTTTGGGGCTACTATTCATTCATTAATGTGTTTATTTATTTATTAAATAAACGGGGTGTTACACAACCTACCTCTGTTAGGCATACCGGGGTGCCCAACCTACCCCTGCCAAACATACCGGGGTGTCCGACCTACCCCTGTCAGGCATATCTGGGTGCCCAACCTACCCTCCGGTTTATCTCAACCAGTTACGGGGAGTATTTCACCCCTACCACTACCACATAATAACATAACATGAACATACTGCTAGGCATACATGGGTACTGTCTACCCCTTCGGTCTCTTTCAACCGGTAGTCGGGGACTATTTTACCCCTTCCACCACTAACACATAATATCATAGCATCCTAGCACATAAATCATAACAGATAGTGGCATACCAGACAATTATCACAAAGACAATCATCTAAACTATAATCATCTACTGGTGGGCCGACATTGGTGCCTTATACCCACCTCTACTAGAAGGTAACTCACCTCACACTGCTAAAGTCCCGCGAACAAAACTCTAGCTGCTGGATGAGAGATTCCTGAACTGTCAACATCAAAATAACACCCAATTAATAATTAGGTTCCAACCCATAATCATAAGTCCATGCTTGGGGTAAAATACCACTTTACACCCAACTTAGCTTGATTCAAGCCCAAGAACCAATCCAAAGGCCCAAAAGTCAAACAATGAATCAAAGCCCAACATATGGCCTAATTTTCCAAATTGGGCCCAAACCTCTACATGGTCTTCCTAAAGGCCCAACCATTTATTCTAGTCCAACATTTGGCATTTAGATGGTCCAATATCTCATAATCATCAAGGCCCAGTCATGGCCCATCTATGGCCCAATTTTCCAAGTTGGGCCCAACCCTTAACATGAGCCTTACCCTGAAGCCCATCTAAATATTCTAGTCCATACACTTGTTATTGGATGGCCCATCAATAGCCCAATCACCAAAGCCCAATAGAAAGGCCCAACTCAAGGCCCAACTCACGCACGAAAGAAAGAGTGGGAGTCGCAGAAAACCATGCCCTCTCTGATGGAATGAATTCAACAGTAACATCCCGTAACATCCAGCTCCGATTCCCCGGCTTTTCTTCTCGTCGGAAGTGACAGCGGCGACAGCAACAAGGCGATGGATGCTCAGCAGTTCACAACGGCGACAAGGGGTTGGCAGCGTTGGCTATTAATGGTGATCGACGAAGCAGCATCGCCTGGAGGCTAGCCTCCACTCCTCGTCGGTCCCAGGCTCTTCCGTCGTGAGAGGGGGGGGGAGGAAAGGAGGTTGATGGTGGTGGTCTTTGTACGACTAAGAGGTGGCGGCTGGAGGATGGGAGGTATAAGGGTGGCAGCTGCATGTTTTTCCTAGGGTTAGGGTTTGTGAAAGGCTTTTAAACGAGACAAGAGATGGGGGTGACGGGTCTTAGTCCCGCCTCCAAATATCAAACTTATTACACATTTTACAAGTCTGGTCCCTCCCCATAGGATATTTTTCAAATTAAGCCTTCAATTTACAAAACAGCCCCCAGCATCCAAGATTCATAACAATTCAAGTCCCAGAAGTTACCGTTTAACCCTCAACATTCCAAAATCCTTTCAATCTAAGTCCAATAATTACCAAACACCCCTGACTTCTAAAAATCTTTACAAAATAAATCCTGGAATTGCACTTTAACCCCCGAATAATCCAAATTATAACATTTGGCTCCCCGAAACCAACACCCCGCTAAATATTATGGATTTTAGGCTACTATTCATTCATTAATTTTATTTATTTATTTAATAAACGAGATGTTACAACTCTCCCCCATTTAAATTAGATTTCATCCTCGAAATCATTCCTTACCATTCTTGTCACGCCAAACCACTCAAGTGACACGGCCATAATCCCGAGCACACCCTAGCCTTCCCAGGGCAACCAAAACCAACCTTCGCGGGGCCCTATAATCTGCAGATGAACGAATTCCTTGCAACAATCGCATTTACTCAATCTGAAATCTGCAGTCTCGAGATGGTCTGACTCCCTGACAGACCACCTATGCTGAGCTTTACCAAGCTTAATCTTCCTCGGACCGACCAAATGCACACTTCCAGCCGTAATTATCTCGATGCTACCATTAGAAACAAAATCACTGACCATAATCAACTATAGAGCACTTATACTTGACAGAAGGCTTAGATAATCCTTCGAGTATGACTCTTATCCCTGCAGCAGTTAGGCTCAGACGAGAGCTGCGTAACAGGGTCAAATCATCTACTCTGGGATTATTTAATCCAAACTGCAAGTGATTTAGCACCTTCGATCATCAAGCTACTCCACACACACGAATCCCCATTCACTACTACTATCCTAAACACGGTTGCTATCTAAAACAGTAGGCTGCCTTCTGGTTGCTTCCAACATCCACCGAGACCTCCTTGGTCCCAACTTATTTGGAATACTGAAGTCCGGCTCGGTTGATGAGCCAAGAGCAACCTCACAGTCACCACACGTGACTTCCGAGGAGAACTTCGGCTATCAAAATCTTCCCTAACAATATTGCCACTCATGGCTCCATTATTCCTTCTGATCTACCTGATCATAAAAGTCTGACTACCTGTCAGCATCGAATCTAATACGAAAAGTGAATGCTACTAGAACCACTATAGTCTTACATCACGCCTGATCTCCAACGACCTACCGTTTTCTGATTCCAACCATGATGTGGTCTACCCATAATCTTGCGAACTGCCCCCCCTGACCTAATCATCTGAAAGAATCCGTGAATGTTACGGGGCATCCCGCAGTCTCACAATATTTCCCACACTACTTGACCACTAGTGAATGCTACGGCTACCCTCGCAGTCTTACAACAATTCCTACACTATCTGACCGCCAATGAATGCTACGGCTACCACCGCAGTCTTACAACACTGTCCATACTATCTGACCGCTTGTGAATGTTACGGCTACCCCCGCAGTCTTACAACACTTTCCATACCAGGTCGAACACGAACTCGACCTAACACTCAACTGAACTTGAGTCCTAACTGGAGCTCTAACTTGGTCCCTAAAACCTGCTATCCGATCCCAAGGAAAAACGTGAACCAAATGTTGGAACGTATTCCGAACTCCCAACTCATACAATCCTCAACCTAGACGGCCACTCGACCGCCTTCCTCCCTGACAGGGATGCGAACTCATCCTGGATTCACTCCTACTTCTGCTCTTGAGTAACTAATCGATTCTCCCCCACTTAGATTCGACTACGTCTTCACAACACATAGGAAATGAAGGATTCCCAATCCCCTTTTGCTTTCTAACAATCGATCCGATGGCAACCAACGCTTACCAATGCTAGTGCTCCATCACTAGCTGAACTCTAAAAGTCCACACAAGTTCTAAAAACCAAATGACGCATCCTGAATCCCAACTTAACCGACAACCCCTGATGCTTGAAATGATACCGCACTCAAATCTTGAAGCTCAATAACAGATGCTCCAATCATTACCTCGACAACACGCTACTTCCCTTGGTGCCTCCAACAGTCACTCCAAGATCAACTACTAAACCACCGAGTTCTGACGATGCTGAATAACCATCCTGCTGACTATAACACCCCGTTTATTAAGTAAATAAATAAATAAAGTAATGAATGAATAGTAGCCCTAAAATCAATAATTATATAGCAAGGTGCTGGTCTCGAGGAGCTAATTGTCCCAATTTTAGAAGTCAGGGGTTAAAAGTGTAAATTTCGGATTGGTTTCGTAAATAATTATGAAGGCAGGGACTACATGGTAAATTATTAGGACTTAATTTGAAGAGATTTTGGAGGCTTAGGGGCTGAATGGTAACATAAGGACTTCAATTGAAAACAATTTGTAGAAGGAGGGGCTGTTGGGTAAATTTCGGACTTAATTTGAAGGGATTTTAGATGGCTTGAAAGGGTAAATTGTGGATTTGTTTTGAAAGAAAAAGGAGACAGAGGGACCATTCTTGACATTATAGTATTAAGTTTCGTAGGGCTCGGGTATATAACCCATACAAACCCTAACCCTAAATAGAGGAACAACCGTCACCTCCCCCATATGCCTCCCTCACCGGCCGCCACCCTACCCTCTTGCTTCTCCGACCACCGAGCCACCGTTGTGCCACTCTGCTGAAGACGTGAGCCACCACCGCCAACCGTGGATGCCGGTGAGACTGTGCACTGTCGTATCCTCCTTTGCCGACGACAACAAGGCCGCCGCCTGCTGCCTCGCCGATGAGTGCCATCGTGACGTAGTTGTTGGAGACGTAAGCGAACCGTGAGGAGTTGCCGCCATCGGTTGAAGACGCCCACCGTTCCACTATTTGCAGCACTGCAAATGGCTTTCTTCCCTCCGTTGCATCCTGTCATTGCTTTGTCGGTGCCACCTTCCAGCTCCATCCGCCGCCGCTGACGCTGATGCAAGCGTCGCTGTTGCCGGCTGTTGCGTCACTGACATTGCCGCTCACCACCGCTGTTAAGTGATGGTGTGTTCAATGTGTGTGTGTGTTATCTTAGGGTTTGTGTGTGTTTTGTGTGGCTGGAAAACCAAGGAAACCACCACCACCACCGTGAGGTGGTGGCTACCACCACGTACCACCCCTGGCCACCACATGGGTCGCTGTGTGTGTGTTTATCTAGTTGTGTGTGTGTTTATTTGGGTTAAAGCATTGTAAATTGTGACTAGTGGCTAGAATAATGAAAATAAAACTCTTAACCACTACCATGAGGTGGTGGCTGCCGTCTCCTGCCACCACCAATCGCCGTGTTTGGTGGCGGTGTGCTTTGCATGTGTTTGAATTACTTTTGGGATGCTTGGACTCGATTGGACTAGAACCCTAACCACCACCGTGAGGTGGTGGCCGCCGCCGCGAGCCGCCGTTGACCACCACTACCCTAGGTGGTAGTGGGTGGTGCTCGACTAGCGAAACCCTAATGGGCCTAATGAAACCCTAGTATGGCTATTAAAATCCTAATTGATTTAAAGATTTAGTTTTGGGCCTATTGGACTATGAATGGGTTGGAAACCCTAATTAGGATATATTAGTTTGGACTTATCGGGACCCGCATTTTGGGCCATTGGAATGGAATTGTGAATTACACCCAATCACACTATATGATTTACCCAATATATTGATGGACTTAATGGATTAAGTCCTTAATGGGTTAAGTAAGAAACACTTAACCCTAATCGTCATTTTATGTGAAAACCCTAATTTCACTTGGGCCTTGAGTTGGGCCTTTCTTTTGGGCCTTGATGATTGGGTTATTGGTGGGCCATCCAAGCATAATCATACGAATTAGAACGTTTATATGGGCTTTAGGGTAAGGCCCATATGTGAGGTTCAGGCCCAATTTGGAAAATTGGGCCATAGATGGGCCATAATTGGGCCTTTATGATTATGAGATATTGGGCCATTAGAATTGCCAAAGGTTTGGACTGGACTAAGTAGTTGGGCCTTAGAATAAAACCATGTGAGGGTTTGGGCCCAATTTGGAAAATTGGGCCATATGTTGGGCTTTGATTCACAGTTTGACCTTTGGGCCTTTGGATTGGGCATTGAGCTTGAATCAAGCTAAGTTAGGGGTAAAGTAGTCTTTTAACCCAAGCATGGACTTATGGATGTATGTTGGAACCCAATTATTAATTCGGTATTGTTTTGATATTGACATTTCAGGAAGCTGTCATCCAGTAGTCCGAGTTTTCGTCTGCGGGACTTACGCAGTGCGAGGTGAGTTACCTTCCAGTAGAAGTGGGTATAGGGCCACAATGCCGTCCCACTAGTAGGAGTTGTTTGCTAGATGATTGTCTTTGTGATAATTATCTGGCATGCCATTATCTGTTATGTTGTGTGCTAGGATGCTCTGTGATACATGTTAGTAGTAGTAGGGGTGAAATAGTCCCCGGATACCGGAAAGATACCGAAGTGGTCGTCAGAACCCATGCATGCCTAGTAGTATGTTTATGTTATGTTATTATGTGGTAGTGGTAGGGGGTGAAATAGTCCCTGGTTACCGGTTGAAAGATACCGAAGGGGAGGTTAGCTCCTGATTATCGGTTGAAAGATACCGAAGGGGAGGTTAGATACCGGTTACTGGTTGAAAGATACCGAATGGGAGGTTAGCTCCCGGTTACTGGTTGAAAGATGCCGAAGGGGAGGTTAATTCCCGGTTACCGGTTGAAAGAGACCGAAAGGGTAGGGCGGGCACTCAGATATGCCTGACAGTATGATGTTGTATGGTATGTGGTATGATGGGGGAACTCGCTAAGCTTCGTGCTTACGATTTTCAGCTTTGGTTTCAGGTACTTCGTGTTCAAAGGAAAGGAGCCGGCTCGATCACAACGCATCACATTATGTTTTCCGCACCTGAGATCTTTGAGATTACACTCTGATATGGTTTTATGATAATATGATTTGATTATTGACACTTTGGTTTTGACATGAGATATTATTATGAATGTTTTTTTACTGTTGGTTTTATATAATAACTTAACTAAAATAAAATTTTTGGCCTTGAATTTTGGGATGTTACAAGTTGGTATGAACTTGGTATGAAAAATTTCAAAAGTAAAATCATTTTATAAAAAGAAGTTTGAAAAGAATTTGAAAAGAGAAAAAGGAACTTTGAAAAAGAACAAGATGTGTGATGCGTGCAATCAGCCGAGCTCAAGTAAGTTTTCCACAAGATACCCATACATGTTATCTTATGATATGATATGATTATGAGAACTTCATGCTAGATTAGGGTTAAGGATCTAGGGAGGATGCCTTATATGCCTATTGTATTTGTAGCATCTGGGATTTACCAGGTATTATTTTAATTATCTTATTGAATAATGGGTTGCTTGGGTTTAGGCCAGGATAGTTGGGCTTCGAAAAATTAGGCTGAAAAGGGGATTATGCGGGGCGTACCATGCCAGGTACGCGCAACGTACTCAAAAGATTTGAACGCGGAAGGCATGCACGTACGCCCAACGTACCAAAGGGTACACGCAGCGTACGCGCGCAGATACTAAAACCCTAACTTTTAGGATTTGATCCGTATATAAAGGACATTATGCCTTTGGACCAGCCTCCTTATCACCCTTAAGCAGCCACCTCGAAAACCCTAACCTACTCTTGTGTATTTTTTCCATTGAGAGCTTCTTTGTGTGATTTTGGTGTTCTTAGAAGAAAAGGAGGTTGACGAAGAGGCAAGGATTCAAGAGGAGCTTGTAGATCCAGAGGATTGGCACCATTTCTGACTCATTTGAGGTATCAAGCTTCAAACTTGATCATTGCATGCTTAGATTTGATTTTGGGATGTTTTATGTCACTTTTGGACTCCATTGTTGAGGTTGCTTGCATCTTGTTAGTTTCAGACCAAAATAACTGTCCTTTCGAGCTCTTAGAGGCATTTAGAGTCATAAAAATCGGACCTTGATGGTTAAGCCACAACCATGCAAGTGTTTGATGGTCTTAAAGCTTGTTAAAGGACAAAACTCATGTTTTGACCCTCAACCATGCATGCAAGCACATAAATTTTGTGACTTTATGGATTGGGAGGTCTTAAAGCACCTGGATCTACATTTTGGACGTGAAGACTTAATGGATTAAGTCACAAATTAAGACCCAAGAAAGCTGGCCAGTACGCTGAGCGTACATCCTGGTACGCTGCGCGTACTGGGTCAACTTCCTGTTTGCGGTCAAGGCCAGCATACGCTAGGCGTACGTGCCAGGTACACCGCGTGTACGCATGCATAGTAGCTACCTTGGGCTTTTTGGGCCTTAGAGGGCTGGGCCTGGACGATTGGGCCCCGTGGCCCACTGTGGAGTATAGTTCTGGGCCTGGGAATTTGGAATTAGAAGTATTGGGCCATGTTTGGCCTTTTGAAATTATTATTTGGGCTAAGGACTTTTGGACTTGTAATGGGCTCATTTGAGGAATATGGCCCAATTCAGAAAATTGGGCCATTACTGGGCCCTTAGGGAGCCTTTGATGGGCCATGGGTGCACTGGGTTTAATAAGTTAGAATTGGGCCTTAGGAATGGTTCAAGTTAGGCCAAGGGGGTAAAATGATCATTTTACCCTAAGTAGTGTTATAGATTCTGATTGAGTGTTATTATGATTATGATAGCCGGGAGTCATCGGAGCAGCTGTTAGAGGTTACTTCCCGTGAGATTCGACACTCATCTTTACGAGGTGAGTTACCTTCCAGTAGGAGTGGATCTACAACCACAATGTCGGCCCACTAGTAGGAGTTCTTTGTTAGACGATTGTCTTAGTTATAATTGTCTGATATGCCACTATCTGATATGATTTATGTGCTAGGATGTTATGATATATGTGTTAGTAGTAGCAGGGTGAAATAGTCCCCGATTACCGGTTGAGAGATACCGAAGGGGTAGACAGTGCCCATGTATGCCTAGCAGTATGTTCAGGATATGTTATTATATGGTAGTGGTAGGGGTGAAATAGTCGTCGGTTACCGGTTAAAAGATACCGAAGGCGAGGTTAGCTCCCGGTTACCGGTTGAAAGATACTGAAGGGGAGGTCAGCTCCCGGCTACCGGTTGAAAGATACCGAAGGGAAGTCCAGCTTCTGATTATGCCAGTCGGATACAGGTTGAAAGATACCGAGGAATTGGCAGTATATGTGTATGGTATGTGGTATGATGGGGGAACTCACTAAGCTTCGTGCTTATAGTTTTCAATTTTTTTCAGGTACCTCTTCAGCGAAGGGGAAAGAGCCGAAACGGTAGCAGCGCATCACACACATATGGTAGTGGTAGGGGTGAAATAGTCGTCGGTTACTGGTTAAAAGATACCGAAGGCGAGGTTAGCTCCCGGTTACCGGTTGAAAGATACTTAAGGGGAGGTCAGCTCCCGGCTACCGGTTGAAAGATACCGAAGGGAAGTCCAGCTTCTGATTATGCCAGTCGGATACAGGTTGAAAGATACCGAGGAATTGGCAGTATATGTGTATGGTATGTGGTATGATGGGGGAACTCACTAAGCTTCGTGCTTATAGTTTTCATTTTTTTTCAGGTACCTCTTCAGCGAAGGGGAAAGAGCCGAAACGGTAGCAGCGTATCGCACACGTATAATTTACGCATTTTGAGATCCATGTGATTGTACTCTGACATTATTACTATTTTATGTTATGGTTTGAGACATGGGGCTATGATTTTATGAATTGATACGATTCGATGATGTTTTTCAGTAAACAATTTTATAAGCTACTTAATTAAAAATGAAATTTTTAGTCGAGAAAATTGGGATGTTACAAGTTGGTATCAGAGCCTTAGTTTTAGAGATTCGGGCACACTCTCGGGTGTGTCTGGACTCAAACTGAGGGCTTGGTATGAAAATTTTTGAAAGAAAAATCATTTTTTTTATAAAAAGAATTTTTTTGAAAAGAGAAAAAGGAACATTGAAAAGAACGAGGTGTGTGATGCGTGCAACCGGCCGAGCTCAAGTAAGTTTCCCCAAGACACCCATACATGTTATGTTATGATGTCATATGATTATGAGAACTGCATGCTAGATTATGGCTAAGGATCTAGGAATGATGCCTTATATGCCTGTTGTATTTGTATGAAAACTGCATGCTAGATTAGGGCTAAGGATCTAGGAAGATGCCTTATGTGCATGCAATATGTGCTTATTGAGTTACATGCTAGATCTGATTAGTCAGTAATATGATGGCCTGAATAGGATATGCTTGGTATGGTTACTCAATGCTCGAATGCTGCTTGCTTTGTGCTTTTAGGAGTTCTAGTTATCTTTAGCTAACTAGTAATCGAATACGTTAAGCTACATATTGTGAGGACTAATTAATTTCAGAAGGTTAGGTGTAGCCCTATTGCGCAGCTCTTGTTTGAGTCCAACCGTTGTAGGGTAGGGCCTCTCATTCGAAGAATTATCTGGTCTTAGTGATATGGAATGGTATTCACAAGCTAGTTAGGTAAGGGTGACATGAATTCCTTATGCAGCTGATAGCGGAGAGTAGGTTGGAGGGTTACCCTAGGGTAAGCCTAGGATGAGATTAGTGCAGCGAGCAGTAGTAGTGAAAGGGACTTGGTGAAGTCAAGGCAATCCTTGAGGAAAGTACGAATAGATGTGGAAGGTAGTATGGGCCCGTACTACTGAAAGCAGAGGATCCGTACTCGAGTCAAGGAGGGCCGAGATAGAACCAGGGAACTTTAGTATGTGAGACCTTCTGAGGTTATGTATGACCCTGATGATTATGTGTTTTGTTTCAGAATGGTGATGATTACGCGACACGGAGGAGGAGGAGGATCAGGTTCGGGATCAGGTGTCGAGCCAGTTGATGAGGGACTATGTGAGTTCATTGCTTCTGAGATCACCAGAGACATCCTTGAGTCGACCCCGATGATTTTCGGGTCGATCAACGAAGGGATTATTGAGCTGATGGAGGATCGCCTCAGGTCGTTTAGGAGTGACTGGGCGTCTAGCCAGTCAGGGGCGCGCACACTGTCCTTTAAGGACTTCAGGGGATGTGGTGCGTCAGACTTCCACTCGGTGAAGGACCCCATTGTTGCTAGGAGATGGATTGCAGACATGGAGTCTGCTCAGTTGACTAGCTTCTACCCTGAGGGGTCGAAGGTTCGGTATGCTGCTAGATGTTTGAGGGATAGGGCTAGAGATTGATGGGAATTAGTTGATGATTCTCTGGGAGCCTCAGCCATTGAGGCTATGACCTGGTCAGACTTTGTGACTAGGTTTAGGGCTGAGTTTGTGTCGGCTGTGGAGATTCAGCACCTGGCCAGGGAGTTTCTTGACATGAGACAGACTACTGAGATGGTGGCGGAGATTACTGCCAAGTTTCGGGAGAGGGCCTTATTGGTACCTCAGTATGCTGGAGATGAGGAGATGCGAAAGACCCGCTATCATGACATGTTGAGGGTGGACATTCAGGAGCATGTCAGCTACTCAGCATGCCCAACCCTGGATTCTATGATTTCCAGGGCGAGGGAGAGGGAGATTGACTTGGAGCACCTCAGGAAGAGGAAGGCAGAGACGGAGCAGGTTACTGGGGCCGTTGTGGTAAATACGGTAGGTCACATGAGGGAGTTTGCCGCACTGGGTCGGGATCAGGCTGCTATAAGTACGGCAAGAATGGGCACTTTGGTAGGGATTGTACTGCCCCTACCCCCACCATTCAGACATCAGACGTGATTTGCTTTCATTGCAATCAGAAGGGCCATAAAATGGCCAACTGCCCGAGATTGACAGCAGCAGAGCCAGTGGCGGCGCCAGCTCCAACGACCCTGCAGATTACTGATGGCAGGCAGGGCAAGTCAGAGGCTCTAGTGGTGAGGAGCTAAGCCTTCCAGTTGACTACCGAGGAGGCACGCGCCGCACCCGATGTGGTGACGGGTATGATTTCTTCTCCCTAACTCTTATTATATGTTGATTATGATATTTATGTGCCATGTTATGTGTTGTGTTTAGGATCTTTCCATGTGAACGGTATCCCAGTTCAGGTGTTGTTCGATTCGGGTGCTACCCGATCATTTGTCTCTCTTGCGGTTAGCAAGAGGTTCCCTGAGTCTTCAGGCATGTTGGATTGCCCTCTAGAGGTTGAGATTGCTAAAGACCGATAAGTTCGAGCATCAGAGGTTTTCAAAGATTGTGTTTTGAGGTTGTTCAAGGAGCACTACCTGGTAGACTTGGTTCCCATACCATTGCGTGGGAACAAGGTTATCATCAGTATGAACTGGTTGAGCCGTAATGGGGCTGTGATTGACTGCGCGTAGCAGTTGGTACGCGTCAGGACCCTAAGTGGGGGAGAGCTGGTGATTCAGGGGGAGAGGCCACAACGTAGACCAGCTTTATGCTCAGCAGCGAGGGCTAGGCGCTACCTTCAGCAGGGTTGCGCCGGATATGTCGCCTACGTCATGGATACCCGAGATGTGGGCAAGGCGACTGTGAGCGATGTGCCAGTGGTGCGAGAGTACCCGGATGTGTTTCCAGAGGAGTTGCCTGGGATACCACCGGAGAGGCAGGTGGAGTTTAGGATCTACCTGGTCCCCAGTGCGGCTCCGATAGGCAAGGCACCGTATCGGTTGGCTCCTCCCGAGATTCAGGAGTTGTCTACACAGCTGCAGGATCTGTTAGACAAGGGATTCATCAGACCGAACAGTTCACCCTGGGGAGCCCCGATTCTGTTCATGAAGAAGAAGGACGGGTCGCATCGGATGTGTATTGATTACCGGGAGCTGAACAAGGTAACAGTGAAGAACCGTTACCCATTCCCGAGGATTGATGATCTCTTCGACCAGCTACATCGGGCATCTTGGTTTTCCAAGATAGATTTACGTTCAGGCTACCATCATATGAGGGTCAGAGACAAGGATGTACAGAAGACTACGTTCCAGACTCGCTATGGCCACTACGAGTTCGTGTTGATGCCATTCGGACTCACCAATTCTCCTGCCGCGTTCATGCACCTCACGAACCGCGTAAGCAGACCGATGCTGGATCGGTCTGTGATAGTTTTCATCGATGACATCTTGGTTTATTCCAAGACGCAGGAGCAGCACGAGGAACACGTGCGAGAGGTGAGGAGGGAGAGCTTGTACACCAAGTTCTCCAAGTGCGAGTTCTGGTTGCGCGAGGTGCAGTTTTCTAGGGCACCTTGTCAACCAAAACGGGATTTTGGTTGATCCGGACAAAGTGGAGGCCGTGATGAGATGGGAGGTTTCGAAGTCTCCATCTGAGATTCGAAGTTTCCTTGGATTGGCAGGCTATTGCCGGAGATTCATTCAGGATTTCTCCAAGATAGTCGTACCCTTGACTCGGCTGACGAAGAAAGTCGTTGTATTCCGCTGGGGGCCTGAGCATCAGGCAACGTTTGAGACATTGAGACAGAGACTATGCGAGGCGCCGATCCTCACCCTGGCAGAGGGCGTGGAGGATTTTGTAGTATACCGCGATGCGTCTATTTCGGGTTTGGGCGCAATATTGATGCAAATAGGGCATGTCATCGCCTACGCCTCGAGGCAGCTGAAGCCTCACGAGGCGAACTACCCGAAACATGATTTGGAGTTGGGGGCAGTCGTCTTCGCCTTCAAGATTTGGCGACATTACCTCTATGGGGTCCGTTGTACCATTTACACGGATCACAAGAGTCTGAGGTACCTCATGGATCAGCCGAATCTAAACATGAGGCATCGTCGGTGGCTAGACGTGGTGAAGGATTACGACTGTGAGATCCTCTACCACCCGGGGAAGGCCAATGTTGTGGCCGATGCTCTTAGCCGCAAGGCAGCCCCGATCAGAGACATTTGCTTGTGGATGACAGTAGTGACTCCACTGTCGGAGCAGATCTGAGAGGCCCAACAGGAGGCTATGAAAGAGGAACATCGGAAGAGCAAGCGTAGTGTGGGCCAGGTTTCCTCCTTCGACTATGATAGCCGAGGGTTGTTGACACTACACCGCAGGGTGTGGGTTCCATATCATGGAGGTGTGCGCCAGGTTTTGATGGAGGAGGCGCACAAATCCCGATTTTCCATTCATCCTGGGGCAATAAAGATGTAAAGAGATCTTCGTCCTGATTACTGGTGGCCTTGAATGAAGCGGGATGTAGCCTGGTACGTCGAGATATGTGTGACCTGCAGGAAGGTCAAGGCCGAGCACCAGAAGCCTCACAGCAAGACTGTAACACCCAAAATTATTGAGCCAATTTAAAACATTTTAATTCTTTCAAAAACCATTAAGTTCATACATCTCGTTTTCAAAATAGTTTAAACATCAGAGTATCCCCCAGAACCATATCACATAAATCATAAAACATGAGGAGCGGTACGATCACGCCTTCGCCTTGCCACGATCTCCTGAAGTACCTGAAACAATACATTGAAACTGTAAGCCCGAAAGCTTAGTGAGTTACCCCCAAAATACCAACCACACATAACATACTCATAACATATCACAAATAGAACATCCATGCACATCGGGTCTACTATGTGACTGGTTCGCCCGCACTGGACCTTCAGTCCACCTGGTCCACCCTCCGTGTCTAGCCATGTACATCGAGTCTACAGTGTGATTGGTCCGCCCGCACCGGGCCTTCAATCCACCCGGTCCACTCTCTGAGTCTACAATATGGCTGGTCCGCCCACACCGGTCCTTCAATCGGTCTGGTCCACTCTCCGAGCCTCGGCACGTCTGGCCCGCCCTCTTGGGGCCTTCAGCCTATCCGGACCGCTCGCTGGGCCTTCGGAATATCCGGTCCGCCCTGGGTATGTTGGCCTATAGCACAAAGCAGGACCCGCCTCAACCCAACCCCCGTCAAACAACTATGTGCACATAAAACAATTAATCACATAACAGATCCTTATCCAGACAAACAGTCTAACAGATCACACAGCATATCAACATCCTAACCAGGATTCCGACCTATCCGGTCACTAGCATAATATTACCCTATATACCGGGTACCGACCTTAACCAGGTCACTAACATAACACCACCCTAAATACCAAGATGCGAATCTATCAAAGCAATAACATAACAACAATACCCGGATTTCCATCCGATAAAGGGCCGGCCTTGGTGCCGTAGACCCTGTCGATATAGTGAGGATAACTCACCTACAATCACCGACTAAAGAGATAAGACCAAGCTGCTCCGACCACCGACACGAACTTCACCACAGAACACTACCAAAGAACCAATTCCATACATACCAAAATTACCAAAATACCCTTGGAAATCAAACTGGTCAACTCTTGGTCAAAGTCAAAGTCAACCTTCCTGGTTGACTCTACTTGCCGAGTCGACCCGTCGACTCGTCGAGTTCCTATACTCAGAAACTCCCATAACACGACTTGACTCGCCGAGTCGCCCCAAGACTCGTCGAGTCCAACGATCTCCGAGTCCCATTCTGCTCAACTCACAGAGTCGTCCCTCGACTCACCGATTCGAGGCTTAACCAGAAAAGGTTAGGGTTCCGCGACCAGACTCGTCGAGTCCAAGAACAGACTCGCCGAGTCCAAGGCAATCTTCAACAGACTCGCCGAGTTGTTCTTCCAACTCGCCGAGTCCATGCACATGTTCATACAACTCGTCGAGTACACCCATGTGACTCGCCGAGTCTCTCCAGTTCTCAATCCATATAGTGGCTTTTCGAGCCATGCATAGGATCCAATCCATAGATCCATTCTTCTACAGCCTAACCCTCACATAAAGTTGCAACTTTACGTGAAACCAAGGAGATATAAGCCCAAAACACTCTAGGGCTAGGGTTTATGACATAGGGGCTTCACCACTAACTCTTAAACATGAGCTTTATGACATTAAGGACCATCACAAGCTTAGATCTGGAGTAGCAACCTCAGATCTAAACTCCAAACCCGAAATAGGTCTCAAACAAGCTAAAGAACTCCAAATCAACCACCAAAGATGAACCCAAAAAGGAAATAGCTTAAGATAATGGCTCCTTACCTCTGAGATGTGCCCAAACTGATGTAGATTCCAAATCTACACAAGCCCCTTGATGCTAGCCTCTAATTTCTCAAGCTCTTTCCACCAAATTCCTCTTCCAAGCTCCAATCTCCTCAACAATGAAGTCTCACACGAAATTAGGGTTTTCTGGAACTCTCAGGGGGACTAGGAGGCTGGGAGGAGGACATAAAGTCCTTTAAATAGGGTGCAACCCTCGGGATTAGGGTTTTCTTATTCCAGCACCAACTCGTCGAGTCCAACTCGCCGACTCGGCGAGTTGGCCACTTAACCCGCGATCAATCCCGCTCCGACTCGACGAGTAAGCGGACCTACTCGTCGAGTCCCTTTCCTAAATTTACGCTTTTGGCCCTTCATTGAACAATTGAAATTTGGGGTGTTACAACTCTCCCCCACTTAAATTAGGCTTCGTCCTCGAAGCCTACTGCAGTATACGCCTCAGAACGAACCCCTTACACTGCAGACTCCGACTTCTCAATCAACTCATACTCTTACAAACCCTACTTCTGCATCTCTCTTAAAATGGCTTATTCTCACGTGGCATCCTTGCCACTACTCCAAACTGATCATCAGCCTTTCAACTCAATAGCACCACGAATTAACCACGAATCACCCGATGATACCATTCCTTCAAATCAGGAACACACCTTCGCGCCCTGCGAACGCTAGATACCACAAACACCCACTGAGCTCTGCCAAGACACTAATCCATCTTCCTTCGCCTAAAATTGGCGATAAACCTGATAACTTGCAACCTGGAACGAATCCTGTTCCACCCTCTGGTTCCATCCCTTACGCGCTGCCAGGATACCGCATCCTTCGGATCCCATAACCCATCAACCAAACATATCGCGTAACCACTCGTACCTGGCCCAAACAGCCTCGGGCTGGAATACCAAATACACTAGGTCCAATCAATCATAGGGTCCGGTCATCCTCATGATGGAATACCCCAGATTGAAATACCTCCACATACATAACTCAAGTCTACATCCATACTCGGAACTAAGGACCTTGTCCTTACGTCACCCTCGAACCCTTCGGTTCGACACAAAGGAGTGCAATCCACTTACACCTCCCTATCACGATCTCTAGGTCCTTGACCTCCGACTGTAATATCCTTATACCGTCCTCAGCACCGGTCCAGACTACTCCTGAGTCTGTTATCCTGCTGACTCACCTTCCTCTGGCCCAATCTCCAATCTGGAACCACTATCCTCCTCCTCTTCCAAGGAGACTGAAAACATGCCTGCGCATCATCCAACATTGCCACAATCTCAACGGGTATCCAACCCGTATGTGCTTCCATATATCTGGTACAACCCCAGTGCTTACTACCAAGCACTTTCGATCATCCATTTACTCCACTGCCTTCCTTTCAGAGGACCCAAACTCCTTTCGGAGCTACATACCTTCCCTTTCCCAGGAAGTCTACTCAACAACCCATACCGCACCTATAAGTGCCACGGAGCTAAACTCCACTCTACACTATCCATGTAGAGTAACTGCTATTCTCGAACTTCCATATATTCCGAATCCGATCACATAACTAACAAGGCCCACGCACGGCCTCCAGCCAACTTCATCATCATGATAAATACTTGGGGCTAGACCATATCGATTACTATTGCATGGCGACATATTCACTCATTCTCCGCATACAGATCTACTAACACATCCAGAGTCTTCAGCATGACTGGACCGCCTTACCAGGCCTTCAGCCTATCTGGACCACTCTCATAACCTTCAGCATGTGTGGACCGCCCTCCTGGGCCTTCAGCCTGTCTGGACCGTTCCTCGAGCCTTCGGTCTGACTGGTACGCCTTCCGGCCTTCAGTCTATCCGGACCGCCCAAAGCTGTCGTACGTCATCCTGAACCATCCTTTCCGAAAATCTCTCCCATGAAATCTGTTCTAGCCATCTTAGGGGTTCCGAACTCCAGTTTCGTTCCCGGAATCCTTTCCATGGCCTAAACCCAGGCCTCACATCGATCAACTACCTTACCTGAAACCATGGTCTGCTCCCTGCCCCACTTGTCTATCACTTGCTCCAATCATGCCACACTCTCGGCTAACAACACTGATGAATCTTAACAGCTAACCAACCCTGAATACTTGCTGTTTCCACTGGAGAATTTTCTAATTCTCCCCCACTTAGTGTACCAACTACTAACTTCTGCTGACAAACCGGCATAACTCGATCGACTTTACTTGATAAAGTTCCCCCTTCACCAGGAACTAATTCTCTCCGGAGTGAGCAACCTCCACAGGTCACTCTCTCGACATCGCACATCCCGAACTCAGAGGAAGTTCGAATCCCAACTGAACACTTCTCGCAACGCAGTTGCTATTCCAAGCAACGAGATCATATGCCTTATCTTTCGACCAAGAATCCTCCTGAACGCTAACCAACTATAACTCCTAACTACTAAGATCCCCAATCATACTATGAATCATGTGAAAAAGGCGAACATATTTACAATACCACATAATCAGCAAATAACAAGATATCAAAAAGGAAACATACTCGCAGCTGCATCCGGCTCTGCCCTGACCTCCTCTGCTGTAAGCTGGAAAGCGCGTCCCTGAGCCCTCGGAGGCTCCGCTCCACCCTGACCTCTACCCATAATCCTCAAAGTGGCCGGTGCAGGCTCGCAGCAAGCTGTGGACAGTTGACCCTCAAGTGTCCCACCTGATGACAATGATAACAGATCCTCATATACTGAGCCGGGACCGACTGACGGCAATTACCTCGTATAGTGCCCTTCTTTCCCACACTTGCGACACGCACCACCGGACCTACAAACTCCGGCATGACCCTTCCCACACTTCTCACAAGTGCGGCTGCTCTGACCTCCAACCCTAAAGTCAACGGTTTTGGACCGTTTCGGCACCGGCTGCGACTGCACTGGGGCCTGCCTCTGCTCTCGCAACTGCAAATCCATCTCTAACTCCCGCCGCCTGGCGGCCTCCTGCAACTCTAACAAGGTATCACATCTCTGCGTGGACACAAACTGTCGGATATCCCTCTTGAGCATACTCAGATATCGGGGCATCTGAGCCTGCTCCGAAGCAAACTCCGGGCAAAACATCGCCCTCTCAGTAAACATCCTGGTGATCTCCGTCACCGAATCTGAATCCTACTTCAGCTCCAGGAACTCCTGAGCCAACCTCTCTCTATCAACCTGCGGAACATAACGAGTACCGAACATCTCCCGGAACTGATCCCATGTAACCGCAGCCCGATGCGCATCAGAATAAGATCCCGTAGTCAACCTCCACCAATCCTTCGCCCCGAGCCTCAAAAGGTTAAGAGCACACCTCACCCTCTGATCCGCAGGGCATGAACACGTCAAGAAACAACCCTCCACGTCCGACAACCATCTCATCGCAACAATCGGATCCTGAACTCCGTCAAAGGTAGGGGGCTTCGTATTATCGAAGTCTCGATACTGAAAACCTCGACCGGTTCCTCCCCCTGCCGCTGCTACAGCCGCTGTAGCTGCCGCGGCAGCCGTCTCCGCAAGAGCTGCATAGCGCTCATCAAAGTACTCAACCATGGCGGTCTTGATCGACCCAAACATCTCCGGTAACTCAGCCCGGAACATAGCAGCAACCTCATCATGCAGGATCTCATGAATCCTGGCATCCAACTCATCCGTACTCATCTGACCAACGACCTCGGGTGGTACTGGTCCATCCTGACCACCCTCTCCTGATCCCGATCCCGAACCGGATCCTGCCCCGACATGTCTCGTAATCGCCATACTGCAATACACCAACGAGACCCTTAGACACATCACATATCCACCCGGGGAACTAACTCATAACCGATACCCTAGAGAGTTGTGACTTCCTTGATACGCGTATGGGTCCTGTGATTTCAGTAGTACGGGCCCATACTACCTTCCACACCTACCCATATTTGTCTCAAGTATCACCACAACACTCTAACTATATATATATACACACGCTCAATCCTCACTCCTAGAGGAAAGCTAAATATCTCATATACAGAAAACCCTAATCTAGCAGGCATCATATAATCAGACAATTCTATCATGCAATTCCTGAAGATCCCTAGCCTAGTACTAGCATGCTGTTCTAACATATCACATAATCAAATAACTTGCATGGTATTTTGGGGTCTACTTACTGGCTCTGGCTGATCGTACCCTCTGCATCCTCCTTTACTTATTTCGAAAACCTTTTGAAAACCATTTTGAAAATCCCTCCTTGATTTGAGACTGGATTCACACGAATGTTCCTCCAATTCACTCAAACCAAGGCTCTGATACCAACTTGTAACACCCAAAATTATTGAGCCAATTTAAAACATTTTAATTCATTCAAAAACCATTAAGTTCATACATCTCGTTTTCAAAATAGTTTAAACATCAGAGTATCCCCCAGAACCATATCACATAAATCATAAAACATGAGGAACGGTACGATCACGCCTTCGCCTTGCCACGATCTCCTGAAGTACCTGAAACAATACATTAAAACTGTAAGCCCGAAAGCTTAGTGAGTTACCCCCAAAATACCAACCACACATAGCATACTCATAACATATCACAAATAGAACAGCCATACACATCGGGTCTACTATGTGACTGGTCCGCCCGCACCGGACCTTCAGTCCACCTGGTCCACCCTCCGAGTCTAGCCATGTACATCGAGTCTACAGTGTGATTGGTCCGCCCGCACCAGGCCTTCAATCCACCTGGTCCACTCTCTGAGTCTACAGTATGACTGGTCCGCCCACACCGGGCCTTCAGTCGGTCTGGTCCACTCTCCGAGCCTCGGCACGTCTGGTCCGCCCTCTTGGGGCCTTCAGCCTATCCGGACCGCTCGCTGGGCCTTCAGAATATCTGGTCCGCCCTGGGTATGTTGGCCTACAGCACAAAGCAGGACCCGCCTCAACCCAACCTCCGTCAAACAACCATGTGCACATAAAACAATTAATCACATAATAGATCCTTATCCAGACAAACAGTCTAACAGATCACACAACATATCAACATCCTAACCAGGATTCCGACCTATCCGGTCACTAGCATAATATTACCCTATATACCGGGTACCGACCTTAACCAGGTCACTAACATAACACCACCCTAAATACCAGGATGCGAATCTATCAAAGCAATAACATAACAACAATACCCGGATTTCCATCCGATAAAGGGCCGACCTTGGTGCCGTAGACCCTGTCGATATAGTGAGGATAACTCACCTGCAATCACCGACTAAAGAGATAAGACCAAGCTGCTCCGACCACCGACACGAACTTCACCACAGAACACTACCAAAGAACCAATTCCATACATACCAAAATTACCAAAATACCCTTGGAAATCAAATTGGTCAACTCTTGGTCAAAGTCAAAGTCCTCAGTCAAAGTCAACCTTCCTGGTTGACTCTACTCGCCGAGTCGACCCGTCGACTCGTCGAGTTCCTATACTCAGAAACTCCCATAACACGACTCGACTCGCCGAGTCGCCCCAAGACTCGTCGAGTCCAACGATCTCCGAGTCCCATTCTGCTCAACTCACAGAGTCGTCCCTCGACTCACCGATTCGAGGCTTAACCAGAAAAGGTTAGGGTTCCGCGACCAGACTCGTCGAGTCCAAGAACAGACTCGCCGAGTCCAAGGCAATCTTCAACAGACTCGCCGAGTTGTTCTTCCAACTCGCCGAGTCCATGCACATGTTCATACAACTCGTCGAGTACACCCATGTGACTCGCCGAGTCTCTCCAGTTCTCAATCCATATAGTGGCTTTTCGAGCCATGCATAGGATCCAATCCATAGATCCATTCTTCTACAGCCTAACCCTCACATAAAGTTACAACTTTACGTGAAACCATGGAGATATAAGCCCAAAACACTCTAGGGCTAGGGTTTATGACATAGGGGCTTCACCACTAACTCTTAAACAGGAGCTTTATGACATTAAGGACCATCACAAGCTTAGATCTGGAGTAGCAACCTCAGATCTAAACTCCAAACCCGAAATAGGTCTCAAACAAGCTAAAGAACTCCAAATCAACCACCAAAGATGAACCCAAAAAGGAAATAGCTTAAGATAATGGCTCCTTACCTCTGAGATGTGCCCAAACTGATGTAAATTCCAAATCTACACAAGCCCCTTGATGCTAGCCTCTAATTTCTCAAGCTCCTTCCACCAAATTCCTCTTCCAAGCTCCAATCTCCTCAACAATGAAGTCTCACACGAAATTAGGATTTTCTGGAACTCTCAGGGGGACTAGGAGGCTGGGAGGAGGACATAAAGTCCTTTAAATAGGGTGCAACCCTCGGGATTAGGGTTTTCTCATTCTAGCACCAACTCGTCGAGTCCAACTCGCCGACTCGGCGAGTTGGCCACTTAACCTGCGATCAATCCCGCTCCGACTCGACGAGTAAGCGGACCTACTCGTCGAGTCCCTTTCCTACACGGAGTGCCAGTTTCCATGAATTCTGACCGAGACGTGCGATTCACTTGCAGATTCTGGAAGAGAGTTTCACGACGAGTTGGGTACTCGTTTGCACTTCAGCACCGCTTTTCACCCGCAGACGGATGGTCAGAGCAAGCGGACCATCCAAAACTTTGAGGATATGCTACGGGCGTATGTATTGGATTTCGTTGGTAGCTGGGATACCTATCTTCCATTGGTTGAGTTCTCCTACAATAATAGCTACCACGTGAGTATCGATCGTCCTCCCTTCGAGATGTTGTACGGGAGGAAGTGCAGGACCCCGATATGCTGGGGTGAGGTTGGGCAGAGGGTCATGGGGAGTACCGAAGTGGTACTCAAGACGACAGAGAGGATCCAACAGGTCCGAAGCAGGCTTCAGACTGCTCAGAGTCGGCATAAAAGTTATTCCGACAAGCGCCGTTTGGACTTGGAATTCCAGGTCGGGGATGTGGTTCCCCTGAAGGTGTCACCTTGGAAAGGTGTCATCCGGTTCAGGAAGCGGGGAAAGTTAGGCCCAAGGTACATCGGTCCTTTCAGGGTTGCAGCCCGGGTGGGAAAGGTGGCATATAGGCTGGATCTACCAGCCGAGCTTAGCTAGATTCACAGTACTTTCCACGTCTCCCAGCTGCGGAAGTGCCTGGTAGACGACTTAGCGGTGGTGCCTCTCGAGGATATTTAGGTGGATGACAACCTGAACTACATCGAGCGACTGATAGCCATTCTAGATAGGAAGACGAAGGCGTTGAGGAACAAGGAAGTAGAGCTGGCGAAGGTGCAGTGGCAACACCGCAAGGGTTCGGAATGGACGTGGGAGCCGGAAGATGAGATGAGGGAGCACTACCCCTAGTTATTTCTAGCAACAACAACGGACTTCAAGGACGAAGTCTAATTCAAGTGGGGGAGATTTGTAACATCCGGGATTTACAAGGTATTATTATTAATTATCTTATTGAATAATGGGTTGCTTGGGTTTACGCCAGGATAGTTGGGCTTCGAAAAATTGGGCTGAAAAGGGGATTAAGCGGGGCGTACCATGCCAGGTACGCTCAGCATACTCAAAAGATTTTAATGCGGAAGGCATGCACGTACGCCCAACGTACCAAAGGGTACGCGCAGCGTACGCGCGCATATGCTGAAACCCTAACTTTTAGGGTTTGATCCCTATATAAAGGAAATTATGCCTTTAGACCAGCCTCCCTATCACCCTTAAGCATCCACCTCGAAAACCCTAACCCAATCTTGTGTATTTTTACCATTGAGAGTTTCTTTGTGTGATTTTGGTGTTCTTAGAAGAAAAGTAGGTTGAGGAAGAGGCAAGGATTCAAGAGGAGCTTGTAGATCCAGGGGATTGGCACCATTTCTGACTCATTTGAGGTATCAAGCTTCAAACTTGATCATTGTATTCTTAGATTTTATTTTGGGATGTTTTATGTCACTTTTGGACTCCATTGTTGAGGTTGCTTGCATCTTGTTAGTTTCAGACCAAAAGAGTTGTCCTTTTGATCTCTTAGAGGCATTTAGAGTCATAAAAATCTGACCTTGATGGTTAAGCCACAACCATGCAAGTGTTTGATGGTCTTAAAGCTTGTTAAAGGACAAAAATCATGTTTTGACCCTCAACCATGCATGCAAGCACATAAAGTTTGTGACTTTATGGATTAAAAGGTCTTAAAGGACCTGGATCTACATTTTGGACGTGAAGACTTAATGGATTATGTCACAAATGAAGACCAAGAAAGCTGGCCAGTACGTTGAGCGTACACCCTGGTACGCTGCGCGTACTGGATCAACTTCCCGTTTGCGGTCAAGGCCAGCGTACGTGCCAGGTACGCCGCGTGTACGCATGCAGAGTGGCTACCTTGGGATTTTTGGGCTTTAGAGGGCTGGGCCTGGACTATTGGGCCCCGTGGCCCACTGTGGAGTATAGTTATAGGCCTGGGAATTTGGAATTAGAAGTATTGGGCCTTTTAGGCCATGTTGGGCCTTTTGAAATTATTATTTGGGCTAAGGACTTTTGGACTTGTAATGGGCTCATTTGAGGAATATGGCCCAATTCAGAAAATTGGGCCATTACTGGGCCCTTAGGGAGCCTTTGATGGACCATGGGTGCACTGGGTTTAATAAGTTAGAATTGGGCCTTAGGAATGGTTCAAGTTAGGCCAAGGGGTAAAATGGTCATTTTACCCTAAGTAGTGTTATAGATTCTGATTGAGTGTTATTATGATTATGATAGCCGGAAGTCATCGGAGCAGTTGTTAGAGGTTACTTATAGTGAGATTCGACACTCAGCTTTACGAGGTGAGTTACCTTCCAGTAGGAGTGGGTCTACGACCACAATGCCGGCCCACTAGTAGGAGTTCTTTGTTAGACGATTGTCTTTGTGATAATTGTCTGGTATGCCACTATCATATATGCTTTATGTGCTAGGATGTTATGATATATGTGTTAGTAGTAGCAGGGGTGAAATAGTCCCCGGTTACCGGTTGAGAGATACCGAAGGGGTAGACAGTGCCCATGCATGCCTAGCAGTATGTTCAGGATATGTTATTATATGGTAGTGGTAGGGGTGAAATAGTTGTCGATTACCGGTTGAAAGATACCAAAGGCGAGGTTAGCTCCCGGTTACCGGTTGAAAGATACCGAAGCGGAGGCCAACTCCCGGCTACCGGTCGAAAGATACCGAAGGGAAGTCCAGCTTCTGATTATGCCAATCGGATACCGATTGAAAGATACCGAGGAATTGGATGTATATGTGTATGGTATGTGGTATGATGGGGGAACTCACTAAGCTTCGTGCTTATAGTTTTCAGTTTTTTAAGGTACCTCTTCAGCGAAAGGGAAGGATCCGGCACGGTAGCAGCGCATCGCACACATATGATTTCCGCATTTTGAGATCCATGGGATTGTACTGTGACATTATTACTATTTTATGTTATGGTTTGTGATGCGACCTGAACTTCAACCGAATTTGCGCTGGTGAATCAGGTTCCTCGTTGCCTCTGCAAGATCACAAGAAAGAAAGGTCGTCAGCCGTTTCCTGGGAGGGTGCTCCCGGAAGAACGCTCCGATGGTCAAGTTAGAAGGTATCTAGGGTTTTTTGTGTCTTCTTTTAGAGAGAAGAGATTACCTTGTGAGTCCGAGGGTGCATCCTTTTATACCTAGCGCTCTAGCCCAGTCCGTACTGGACAAGATCGCTTTTTGGGGAGACAAGATCAGAGGCGCTGATTGGAGGGTCGTGCGTCCTCAACCGTTAGAGCGCTCTTATTAGCTCTGGCGGTAATGACCTGATCCCACTGTTTGTCCCCTGATCGTCTCTTTTGTCTTGGAGCTGGGAGTGTTCTTTGGCGGGTGCGAGCCCCTCACCTGGGCATTCTGTCCCCAGAGGCGCTGGCGGGCGCTGAGCCCGCTGGGCTTAGCCCGACTGGAATGCTCGGCGCTTCGGTTAGGCGCGATTCTGTCGTGCCGGAGCCCGCTGGGCTTAGCCCGACTGGAATGCTCGGCGCTTCGGTTAGGCGCGATTCTGTCGTGCCGTCTAAGGCACGTCATCAAGTCCCCCAGTCCGGTAGTCGTAGCGTTGCAACACTAGTTACGACGTTCCGGGCTTAATTAGCTTACACGTGTTGGTTTTTCTTTACCCGCCGTTCCGCCCTTAATGGCGACGTGACTGCGCATGATGGCTGGCAGTTTCGTCATCGTGTCTGACATTTTAAGTGCCCCGCCCTTTCCGTTTCTTTATAAAAACGCTTATAGGGTTTCTTTTTGCCTTCACTCTTCGTTCATCCTTCTTCGTCTTCCTTTCTCTGTGTTTTTCTCCTTTCTCCTCCTCTATGGCGAGTCTTCCTGGTATCCTTCCGTCTGGCGCTGAATACCGCTAACTTGAAATTTCATATGGTTTATCTTCTGTGGAGGGTGTGGAATTTCCTTCTCTGGGTTCTAGCATCTCATCCCCCCTTCTGGCAAAATCGGGGTTTATTTGAAAACCGTAGACGCTGGCATCCGTTTCCCGTTGACGGACTTTCAGGAAGAAGTTCTCCAGAAGGATGGCTGCAGCTTGCAGATGCTGACCCCAAATGGTTTTAACAAAGTGGTAGAATTCGAGATGATCTGCAGGGCCAATGGCTATCTTCCCGACTATTTCGTGTTTAAGTACTTCTTTAGATTCTGCGTCACCGGAGATAAGTGCACATTTTCAGTGCGGCGAGGAGGACATGCTCTAGTTCCCGACGGACGAACCCCCAAGAACTGGCAGGATAAGTGGCTATGGGTGAATCAAGAACTGGTTGGGAGTGGTCGGTATCGTGCAAATACCTTTGCTGATACTATCCCCAAGCTTTTCCCCCATAATCAGGGCGTTGCTGATTACCTAAAGAGTGTCCAAGTATCTCCCGAGGACTATTCTGAGGCCCTCCTCTCTGGTGTAGGGATGAGTCCCTCTTGGAGACGTCGTGGCAAAATGGCGGCGTTCTTTTGCAACGTTGACGGTAAGTGTACCCCTCTGACGCCCCGTGTACCCCTCTGACTCCGAATCCAAACTTGATTTTTCCAACTTTTTCGTTCTTCGCCCGATCATCCCGAAATCTTCACCAATGCTTCCCGACACCTCCTAAAGCGCATTCCAAGCTCTGGTTTACCTGAAAAAGACATGAAAGTGTGCAAATAAGGTTGTTCTAGAGACTAACATGAATATGATGAAATGCAAGAAAAAGGAAGAACAATTATGCTAAATAGATGCATGAAATGGGACTAAAAGGTGTGCAAAAAGGTGCACAAATTGCACCTAACAAATCTCCCCAAGCTTAGACCTTTCTTGTCCTCAAGAAAGAATAAGAACCAGACAAACAGGACGATTTCTAGATGGCAAAAAGAAACATAGAACAAATGGGGATATAAAGATCCTAAAAGCTAAGAATGAATGCATGCAATGAAGACCATGAAAAAGAAACATATGTACAAAAGATACTTAAGGAACAAAAATGAACCAAAGAAAAAATTTAAGAACACAAGTAATATTTTTTATTTATTTTTATAAATATGGACATATACGATCATAATTTACATCAATGGGGCTCTAATCATTAATACCTAGGCGACCATCCTGCTACCTTCCACATATCACAGACTCCCAAAGCTATTCGTGAAATATTTTTGGAGCCCGAGAGTCATTTTCTAGGCAAAATCAAGTTTATAACCATTTGGGACATTAAAATTTTGAAATTTACCAAAGACTAAAAAGTTTTAAAAGAAAGGATAAAAATACCCCCGGGTTGCCTCCCGGCTAGCCGCCCTTTTTTAAAGTCGTTGGCTCGACATGACCCCTGAATATGCATCAATCTAAGTATGTGAGCCTCTCCAGCTTTCTAAACGTTTCGCCACCTCCTTCAATGGAACACTTATCTTGTACTTGACTTTCTTTTTGCGTGGGAACCATGTTGGACTTAGACCCTTAATGACAAAAATCGTCCAGTCGACCCCTTTCTTGTACTTGTCCAGTAAGGTGGTCAAATCTTCCTTCTTTGATAAGGTGGTTGATTTGATAACCGGTTGGGTGTCTTCCTTCTCAGGGTACATATCCCTTGAAGGGTCCAGCAAATTTGTTGTTTTTGGCTCTTGTGGTTGGTCTACCGGTAAAAGGAGTTTCTCATTGGTAGTGGGTGGCTCACCCTCTTTTTTGTCAACCTCCAACAGCTCCTCTACAACTTCCATGTCAACATTCTTAATTTCTACTTCTTCCTTGACAACCTTCTCCACTTCTACTTCTTCCTCCTCTTCCCCATCTTCTAATTGCAATCTTGGGTCATCAACATTTTTCCCAAAGTTCAAGGTGATGGAAGAAACGGTATGCCTTGGGTCCTCCTCCGTCTGCGATGGTAGTTTTCCCCGAGTTTCCAATATACTCACAGATTGAGTAAGTTATGAAATTTGTTGCTCTAAGCTTTTGAGGGTAGCTTTGGTTGTTTCTTGGAAGATCTGGGTAGTAGTGGCAATGCTTTTGACAATGTCTTCCAAGGACATGCTCGACGTTTCAAGTTGTTGGGGAGGTGGAGAATATAGTTGTTGGAACTGTGGAGTTAGTTGGTATTGGTCATTTGCCCAAGCTTGGTATGGGTTTTGGCATTGGTTGTTTCCCCAAGCTTGGTTGTTTTCCCATCATTGATCATGTTGAGGTTGATCATAACTCCATTGGTTTGGCCAGTAGTAGCTTCCCATTTCTTGCACTTCTTCCCATTCTCCTTGTAGATATGGACACATATCGGAATGATGTCCATTTTGAGTGCAAAAATCGCAAGGAATAGGTGTGGGTTGCGTACTTTGGTCATTTCCAATCATCTTAACTAACTGAGCTAGCTCAGAAAGTTGGTCTTCTATGTAAGGAGTATTCATTTCTGAGCGACACTTTTTTTTCTGTTTTTTTTTTATTTTTTTTTGTTTTTTTATAGAGATGTACCTGCTCAAAAAAATCTAGGCATAAACAATTACTAACACCGTGTCCCCGGCAACGGCGCCAATTTGTTAGGCGTGTAAAACCCAACAAATAAAGGGGTACGATATACTCCAAAAGAATCCCATTATATTGCACTAAAAGGTAGTACAAGGCAAGCAGGGTCGATCCACAGAGACACGGGATAATTAGTCTATACCTCTTTGCGCAAGGTACTATGGTCACCAACAGTAAAGAGGGGGGTTTAGAATGAAATAATTAAAACAAACAATTAAAAACACAAGTAATCAACTAAAAGAGTGAATTAAATTCAGAAATGGTAAGGACTCCAACCTCATGTATGACAACTTAGCAATGTGATTCCAAGATAACATGATATTTGCTCAATTCTATCTAAGTTGGTACTTGAAAGTGTTAACAAGCTCTAACACTTCCCATTCACCACATTAATTAACCAAAACAAGCTCTTTGATTAACCTTAACCTTACTAACCTAATCTAAACACGCTCTTAGAATTAGATTGAAAGATTGCATTAAACTTTATGTGAATGTTCCCAACAACACCCAATACCCCTCACAAGCTCGGGAGCGTAAGAGTGTGTGAATAAGATTGACACTAAATTCATTCAATGGAAATCAATTTAGTGCTTGTTACTTGTTCAATTTCACAAAACAATTACAGATTTTGTAAAAGAGATAACTTGAATGACCTAAACCTAATTCAAATGGCCAATAAGAATCACAATTAGAATCAAACATTCGATTAAAGCTAAATCAAATTCACTAGATAGAAATTAAGAACAAACATCAGGTCATATGATTGAAGTCACTACCAAGAAGTCAAAACATGAGATTGGAGAAACTAGGGTTCTAGCCACACATGGCTAGAACAAGATTAACAAGTTTAAAAGATGAAATTAAGTGCTAAAGTGCTTACAAAGAAGAAATTAAAATGTTTCCCAATGATTAACGGACAAACCCTTGCTAAAACCCTTGAATTCTCCTCTCCAAAAGTGCTCTGGTATGTTCTGTGTGTGTAAAAAATGACCCAATTCCCGTGATATGAAAAATAGGAAAAACTGTCAAAAGGCAGTTTTTGGGTCGAACACGGCCCGTGTTAAAATAGGATAAACTGACACGGGTCGTGTTCAACAGTCAACACGGCCCGTGTTGATTTGCACTAAACTGACACAGGTCGTGTTCAGCATGGTCAACAGCTTCTTCTTGGTCAAACACGCCCCGTGCTCACTTTTCAGTGTAAATCCAACACGCCCCGTGTACCCCTCTGACTCCGAATCCAAACTTGATTTTTCCAACTTTTTCGTTCTTCGCCCGATCATCCCGAAATGTTCACCAATGCTTCCCGACACCTCCCAAAGCGCATTCCAAGCTCCGGTTTACCTGAAAAAGACATGAAAGTGTGTAAATAAGGTTGTTCTAGAGACTAACATGAATATGATGAAATGCAAGAAAAAGGAAGAACAATTATGCTAAATAGATGCATGAAATGGGACTAAAAGGTGTGCAAAAAGGTGCACAAATTGCACCTAACAAATCTCCCCAAGCTTAGACCTTTCTTGTCCTCAAGAAAGAATAAGAACCAGACAAACAGGACGATTTCTAGATGGCAAAAAGAAACATAGAACAAATGGGGATATAAAGATCCTAAAAGCTAAGAATGAATGCATGCAATGAAGACCATGAAAAAGAAACATATGTACAAAAGATACTTAAGGAACAAAAATGAACCAAAGAAAAAATTTAAGAACACAAGTAATATTTTTTATTTATTTTTATAAATATGGACATATACGATCATAATTTACATCAATGGGGCTCCAATCATTAATACCTAGGCGACCATCCTGCTACCTTCCACATATCACAGACTCCCAAAGCGAGGAAGACCACGAAACGGTGTAATCCAATAATCCAACCATAGTTTTATTTAAACTTCATACCTTAATTAGCTTTTGCGAGCGAAAATAACACAGTTCGGGATCTCATGTCCTTAAGACTAGATAGTCAAGAATCAGAATCGACGCATCCTTAAGAACCCGTCACGACGAATCAACTTTCGTTGAAACAGTGAGCCCACCCGAAGGGGCCCAGCTCCTATGCTTTCACTTTTTCGAGAGCCACAAGTATCATATCACACAGTTCTTCATTCGCCAGATTTGACTTTGAGATGACTTTTGATTTTTGATTGAACTTGGATTTGTATCTTCGTTTTGAGCTTGAGTTCTTCAATCTTTTGAATTTCTGTAAATTTCTTCGTTTGAGTACTTGAAATTCTGATTTGGGTACTGAATATGACAGTTGTACCCTTTCTTCCTTCTTGACTGTGTGGATCTGATACTTAAGCTCTCTGTTACCGCGAGGGTAAGGCGTGTCAACAAATAGGTCTGTGTTCTGTGGGTTCAGAGTTGTCGATAAGGATTCTTTTTAAACATTTAGAAGCAAATCATCCTAAAGTTGTTATTACCGCCCACAAAAACATGTCAGTATGTCATTTTTTTTATTATCTAAGGCTGGGGTCTCGAATTACGGTGTTTGGGTCCTTAGTTATGGCAGCTGAATCTACACTTCCGGTAACTATCCGGTCGCCTCATAATTTTTTTCATTTAAATTCTCATTTTCCCACTTCATGGAGCTATTGTATGTAAAGATTGTATTCATCTCGTATTAAATTTTTTTTTTGGAAACAATGAATGAAAATGGGATGCAAAAACTAGAAAATATTTTTGGGTTTTATAGATTTTAAAATGCAGAATGCAAGAAAAAGAAAATAAGAAGGCTAAAATTTTTATGAGTTTTTTTATGCATGAATATGAACATGAAATGCAAACCTAATGTACAACTCTACCCCTCCCCAAGCTTAAAGATAAGCATCGTCCCCGATGCTCGGAGAGGGTGGAACAACCTAATCACCGGAAGGTGGTGCGGGATGGTAGTCGGGTCGGGTAAGGTCCAAAACAGTCATAAGTGCACACAAATTGAAATTTTAAGCAAAATGTGGACGATTAAAGATATGGAAAGAATTTACCGAATCGTTCTTAGAGTCTAACAATTGTGGTGAGAACCTTCTCTTCATCTTCCCCAAGCTATTCGTGAAATATTTTTGGAGCCCGAGAGTCATTTTCTAGGCAAAAACAAGTTTATAACCATTTGGGACATTAAAATTTTGAAATTTACCCAAGACTAAAAAGTTTTAAAAGAAAGGATAAAAATACCCCCGGGTTGCCTCCCGGCTAGCCGCCCTTTTTTAAAGTCGTTGGCTCGACATGACCCCTGAATATGCATCAATCTAAGAATGTGGGGCTCTCCAACTTACTAAACGTTTCGCCACCTCTTTCAATGGAACACTTATCTTGTACTTGACTTTCTTTTTGCGTGGGAACCATGTTGGACATAGACCCTTAATGACAAAAATCGTCCAGTCGACCCCTTTCTTGTACTTGTCCAGTAAGGTGGTCAAATCTTCCTTCTTTGATAAGGTGGTTGATTTGATGACCGGTTGGGTGTCTTCCTTCTCAGGGTACATATCCCTTGAAGGGTCCAACAAATTTGTCGTTTTCGGCTCTTGTGGTTGGTCTACCGGTGAAAGGAGTTTCTCATTGGTAGTGGGTGGCTCAACCTCTTTTTTGTCAACCTCCAACACCTCCTCTACAACTTCCATGTCAACATTTTTAATTTCTACTTCTTCATTGACAACCTTCTCCGCTTCTACTTCTTCCTCCTCTTCCCCATCTTCTAATTGCAATCTTGGGTCATCAACATTTTTCCCATCGTTCAAGGTGATGGAAGAAACGGTATGCCTTGGGTCATCCTCCGTCTGCGATGGTAGTTTTCCCCGAGTCTCCAATATACTCACAGATTGAGTAAGTTGTGAAATTTGTTGCTCTAAGCTTTTGAGGGTAGCTTTGGTTGTTTCTTGGAAGATCTGGGTAGTAGTGGCAATGCTTTTGACAATGTCTTCCAAGGACATGCTCGACGTTTCAGGTTGTTGGGGAGGTGGAGAATATAGTTGTTGGAACTGTGGAGTTAGTTGGTATTGGTCATTTGCCCAAGCTTGGTATGGGTTTTGGCATTGGTTGTTTCCCCAAGCTTGGTTGTTTTCCCACCATTGATCATGTTGAGGTTGATCATAACTCCATTGGTTTGCCAGTAGTAGCTTCCCATTTCTTGCACTTCTTCCCATTCTCCTTGTAGATATGGACACATATCGGAATGATGTCCATTTTGAGTGCAAAAATCGCAAGGAATAGGTGTGGGTTGCGTACTTTGGTCATTTCCAATCATCTTAACTAACTGAGCTAGCTCAGAAAGTTGGTCTTCTATGTAAGGAGTATTCATTTCTGAGCGACACTTTTTTTTTTCTGTTTTTTTTTTATTTTTTTTTGTTTTTTTATAGAGATGTACCTGCTCAAAAAAATCTAGGCATAAACAATTACTAACACCGTGTCCCCGGCAACGGCGCCAATTTGTTAGGCGTGTAAAACCCAACAAATAAAGGGGTACGATATACTCCAAAAGAATCCCATTATATTGCACTAAAAGGTAGTACAAGGCAAGCAGGGTCGATCCACAGAGACACGGGATAATTAGTCTATACCTCTTTGCGCAAGGTACTATGGTCACCAACAGTAAAGAGGGGGGTTTAGAATGAAATAATTAAAACAAACAATTAAAAACACAAGTAATCAACTAAAAGAGTGAATTAAATTCAGAAATGGTAAGGACTCCAACCTCATGTATGACAACTTAGCAATGTGATTCCAAGATAACATGATATTTGCTCAATTCTATCTAAGTTGGTACTTGAAAGTGTTAACAAGCTCTAACACTTCCCATTCACCACATTAATTAACCAAAACAAGCTCTTTGATTAACCTTAACCTTACTAACCTAATCTAAACACGCTCTTAGAATTAGATTGAAAGATTGCATTAAACTTTATGTGAATGTTCCCAACAACACCCAATACCCCTCACAAGCTCGGGAGCGTAAGAGTGTGTGAATAAGATTGACACTAAATTCATTCAATGGAAATCAATTTAGTGCTTGTTACTTGTTCAATTTCACAAAACAATTACAGATTTTGTAAAAGAGATAACTTGAATGACCTAAACCTAATTCAAATGGCCAATAAGAATCACAATTAGAATCAAACATTCGATTAAAGCTAAATCAAATTCACTAGATAGAAATTAAGAACAAACATCAGGTCATATGATTGAAGTCACTACCAAGAAGTCAAAACATGAGATTGGAGAAACTAGGGTTCTAGCCACACATGGCTAGAACAAGATTAACAAGTTTAAAAGATGAAATTAAGTGCTAAAGTGCTTACAAAGAAGAAATTAAAATGTTTCCCAATGATTAACGGACAAACCCTTGCTAAAACCCTTGAATTCTCCTCTCCAAAAGTGCTCTGGTATGTTCTGTGTGTGTAAAAAATGACCCAATTCCCGTGATATGAAAAATAGGAAAAACTGTCAAAAGGCAGTTTTTGGGTCGAACACGGCCCGTGTTAAAATAGGATAAACTGACACGGGTCGTGTTCAACAGTCAACACGGCCCGTGTTGATTTGCACTAAACTGACACAGGTCGTGTTCAGCATGGTCAACAGCTTCTTCTTGGTCAAACACGCCCCGTGCTCACTTTTCAGTGTAAATCCAACACGCCCCGTGTACCCCTCTGACTCCGAATCCAAACTTGATTTTTCCAACTTTTTCGTTCTTCGCCCGATCATCCCGAAATCTTCACCAATGCTTCCCGACACCTCCCAAAGCGCATTCCAAGCTCCGGTTTACCTGAAAAAGACATGAAAGTGTGCAAATAAGGTTGTTCTAGAGACTAACATGAATATGATGAAATGCAAGAAAAAGGAAGAACAATTATGCTAAATAGATGCATGAAATGGGACTAAAAGGTGTGCAAAAAGGTGCACAAATTGCACCTAACAAATCTCCCCAAGCTTAGACCTTTCTTGTCCTCAAGAAAGAATAAGAACCAGACAAACAGGACGATTTCTAGATGGCAAAAAGAAACATAGAACAAATGGGGATATAAAGATCCTAAAAGCTAAGAATGAATGCATGCAATGAAGACCATGAAAAAGAAACATATGTACAAAAGATACTTAAGGAACAAAAATGAACCAAAGAAAAAATTTAAGAACACAAGTAATATTTTTTATTTATTTTTATAAATATGGACATATACGATCATAATTTACATCAATGGGGCTCCAATCATTAATACCTAGGCGACCATCCTGCTACCTTCCACATATCACAGACTCCCAAAGCGAGGAAGACCACGAAACGGTGTAATCCAATAATCCAACCATAGTTTTATTTAAACTTCATACCTTAATTAGCTTTTGCGAGCGAAAATAACACAGTTCGGGATCTCATGTCCTTAAGACTAGATAGTCAAGAATCAGAATCGACGCATCCTTAAGAACCCGTCACGACGAATCAACTTTCGTTGAAACAGTGAGCCCACCCGAAGGGGCCCAGCTCCTATGCTTTCACTTTTTCGAGAGCCACAAGTATCATATCACACAGTTCTTCATTCGCCAGATTTGACTTTGAGATGACTTTTGATTTTTGATTGAACTTGGATTTGTATCTTCGTTTTGAGCTTGAGTTCTTCAATCTTTTGAATTTCTGTAAATTTCTTCGTTTGAGTACTTGAAATTCTGATTTGGGTACTGAATATGACAGTTGTACCCTTTCTTCCTTCTTGACTGTGTGGATCTGATACTTAAGCTCTCTGTTACCGCGAGGGTAAGGCGTGTCAACAAATAGGTCTGTGTTCTGTGGGTTCAGAGTTGTCGATAAGGATTCTTTTTAAACATTTAGAAGCAAATCATCCTAAAGTTGTTATTACCGCCCACAAACACATTTCAGTATGTCATTTTTTTTATTATCTAAGGCTGGGGTCTCGAATTACGGTGTTTGGGTCCTTAGTTATGGCAGCTGAATCTACACTTCCGGTAACTATCCGGTCGCCTCATAATTTTTTTCATTTAAATTCTCATTTTCCCACTTCATGGAGCTATTGTATGTAAAGATTGTATTCATCTCGTATTAAATTTTTTTTTTGGAAACAATGAATGAAAATGGGATGCAAAAACTAGAAAATATTTTTGGGTTTTATAGATTTTAAAATGCAGAATGCAAGAAAAAGAAAATAAGAAGGCTAAAATTTTTATGAGTTTTTTTATGCATGAATATGAACATGAAATGCAAACCTAATGTACAACTCTACCCCTCCCCAAGCTTAAAGATAAGCATCGTCCCCGATGCTCGGAGAGGGTGGAACAACCTAATCACCGGAAGGTGGTGCGGGATGGTAGCCGGGTCGGGTAAGGTCCAAAACAGTCATAAGTGCACACAAATTGAAATTTTAAGCAAAATGTGGACGATTAAAGATATGGAAAGAATTTACCGAATCGTTCTTAGAGTCTAACAATTGTGGTGAGAACCTTCTCTTCATCTTCCCCAAGCTATTCGTGAAATATTTTTGGAGCCCGAGAGTCATTTTCTAGGCAAAAACAAGTTTATAACCATTTGGGACATTAAAATTTTGAAATTTACCAAAGACTAAAAAGTTTTAAAAGAAAGGATAAAAATACCCCCGGGTTGCCTCCCGGCTAGCCGCCCTTTTTTAAAGTCGTTGGCTCGACATGACCCCTGAATATGCATCAATCTAAGAATGTGGGGCTCTCCCACTTACTAAACGTTTCGCCACCTCTTTCAATGGAACACTTATCTTGTACTTGACTTTCTTTTTGCGTGGGAACCATGTTGGACATAGACCCTTAATGACAAAAATCGTCCAGTCGACCCCTTTCTTGTACTTGTCCAGTAAGGTGGTCAAATCTTCCTTCTTTGATAAGGTGGTTGATTTGATGACCGGTTGGGTGTCTTCCTTCTCAGGGTACATATCCCTTGAAGGGTCCAACAAATTTGTCGTTTTCGGCTCTTGTGGTTGGTCTACCGGTGAAAGGAGTTTCTCATTGGTAGTGGGTGGCTCAACCTCTTTTTTGTCAACCTCCAACACCTCCTCTACAACTTCCATGTCAACATTTTTAATTTCTACTTCTTCATTGACAACCTTCTCCGCTTCTACTTCTTCCTCCTCTTCCCCATCTTCTAATTGCAATCTTGGGTCATCAACATTTTTCCCATCGTTCAAGGTGATGGAAGAAACGGTATGCCTTGGGTCATCCTCCGTCTGCGATGGTAGTTTTCCCCGAGTCTCCAATATACTCACAGATTGAGTAAGTTGTGAAATTTGTTGCTCTAAGCTTTTGAGGGTAGCTTTGGTTGTTTCTTGGAAGATCTGGGTAGTAGTGGCAATGCTTTTGACAATGTCTTCCAAGGACATGCTCGACGTTTCAGGTTGTTGGGGAGGTGGAGAATATAGTTGTTGGAACTGTGGAGTTAGTTGGTATTGGTCATTTGCCCAAGCTTGGTATGGGTTTTGGCATTGGTTGTTTCCCCAAGCTTGGTTGTTTTCCCACCATTGATCATGTTGAGGTTGATCATAACTCCATTGGTTTGCCAGTAGTAGCTTCCCATTTCTTGCACTTCTTCCCATTCTCCTTGTAGATATGGACACATATCGGAATGATGTCCATTTTGAGTGCAAAAATCGCAAGGAATAGGTGTGGGTTGCGTACTTTGGTCATTTCCAATCATCTTAACTAACTGAGCTAGCTCAGAAAGTTGGTCTTCTATGTAAGGAGTATTCATTTCTGAGCGACACTTTTTTTTTCTGTTTTTTTTTTATTTTTTTTTTGTTTTTTTATAGAGATGTACCTGCTCAAAAAAATCTAGGCATAAACAATTACTAACACCGTGTCCCCGGCAACGGCGCCAATTTGTTAGGCGTGTAAAACCCAACAAATAAAGGGGTACGATATACTCCAAAAGAATCCCATTATATTGCACTAAAAGGTAGTACAAGGCAAGCAGGGTCGATCCACAGAGACACGGGATAATTAGTCTATACCTCTTTGCGCAAGGTACTATGGTCACCAACAGTAAAGAGGGGGGTTTAGAATGAAATAATTAAAACAAACAATTAAAAACACAAGTAATCAACTAAAAGAGTGAATTAAATTCAGAAATGGTAAGGACTCCAACCTCATGTATGACAACTTAGCAATGTGATTCCAAGATAACATGATATTTGCTCAATTCTATCTAAGTTGGTACTTGAAAGTGTTAACAAGCTCTAACACTTCCCATTCACCACATTAATTAACCAAAACAAGCTCTTTGATTAACCTTAACCTTACTAACCTAATCTAAACACGCTCTTAGAATTAGATTGAAAGATTGCATTAAACTTTATGTGAATGTTCCCAACAACACCCAATACCCCTCACAAGCTCGGGAGCGTAAGAGTGTGTGAATAAGATTGACACTAAATTCATTCAATGGAAATCAGTTTAGTGCTTGTTACTTGTTCAATTTCACAAAACAATTACAGATTTTGTAAAAGAGATAACTTGAATGACCTAACCCTAATTCAAATGGCCAATAAGAATCACAATTAGAATCAAACATTCGATTAAAGCTAAATCAAATTCACTAGATAGAAATTAAGAACAAACATCAGGTCATATGATTGAAGTCACTACCAAGAAGTCAAAACATGAGATTGGAGAAACTAGGGTTCTAGCCACACATGGCTAGAACAAGATTAACAAGTTTAAAAGATGAAATTAAGTGCTAAAGTGCTTACAAAGAAGAAATTAAAATGTTTCCCAATGATTAACGGACAAACCCTTGCTAAAACCCTTGAATTCTCCTCTCCAAAAGTGCTCTGGTATGTTCTGTGTGTGTAAAAAATGACCCAATTCCCGTGATATGAAAAATAGGAAAGACAGTCAAAAGGCAGTTTTTGGGTCGAACACGGCCCGTGTTAAAATAGGCTAAACTGACACGGGTCGTGTTCAACAGTCAACACGGCCCATGTTGATTTGCACTAAACTGACACGGGTCGTGTTCAGCATGGTCAACAGCTTCTTCTTGGTCAAACACGCCCCGTGCTCACTTTTCAGTGTAAATCCAACACGCCCCGTGTACCCCTCTGACTCCGAATCCAAACTTGATTTTTCCAACTTTTTCGTTCTTCGCCCGATCATCCCGAAATCTTCACCAATGCTTCCCGACACCTCCCAAAGCGCATTCCAAGCTCCGGTTTACCTGAAAAAGACATGAAAGTGTGCAAATAAGTTTGTTCTAGAGACTAACATGAATATGATGAAATGCAAGAAAAAGGAAGAACAATTATGCTAAATAGATGCATGAAATGGGAGTAAAAGGTGTGCAAAAAGGTGCACAAATTGCACCTAACAAGTACCCTCTCCTCTTCCATGGAGAGTAGCAAGGATAGCAAAGAGGGTATCATCGCTGATGTTCGGCGTATGCAGGCGAAGAGGAAAGCTGTCTTGGCCATGGGTGAACCGATTACCGGCGCACCTAATGTCGCCAAAAGAATTCAGACCAGGCGTAGCTTTTCCCGCCTGTTGAATTCTATGGTTTCCATGCTAACCAGCGTGGTTGTGATCCCTGATGATGACGCGCAACAGTCCGAAGGGACCCATGGGGCGCGTGATCAGCCCGTTGTTTCGTCTATCTCACCCATACCTGTTCCAAGTCTTCCGTTTCTTCCTTCGAAGCTTTCTCCTATCAAGGACTCTAGCGATCCCGACCAGGCGTCACTCCCTCTGGGCGGTGTTACTGGGGAGAGTTCTGCCAGGTCCCCTGTCTTTGCCCCTTCTTGGAATCTTCACAATGATTCTCGGTTATCCGTTCGTGCCAATGCTCTGAAGTTCTCTCGCCGTGATTTTCCTCCTGCTGCAGTTAGTGACATGGAGGCCATGGGTAACCCTGCTCTTGCCCACAATATGGCTTACGCTGCCGCGCAAGCCATGTTTTACCTTGTTGCCGGCTCCCGACGCATCCACTCCCTTAGCGAAATGGAGGCCACCCATGCCACATGCGAGTCGCGCGTGGTAGGGCTAGAGCGTCGCGGTGGCGAGCTTGGTGAAGACCTCCAGCTTTCTGAACAAAAGTGTCAGCTCCTTGCATCTGAGAAGGCTATCCTTGATGATGCTAGAGCCGCTTTAGAGGCCAAGGTTGACTCCCTTACTCAAGTGAATGAAGGCTTGATGATTCAAGTTGAGAGTCTTGAGCACGATGCTGCTGATCGTGACAAGTTAATCTCTTCTTTGCAAGCGGATGTGGGTGCTTCTCGCCGGGATTTGGATTGGTTAGTACGTGTGGGTGTCGTTCGTATTATGGACAAGTTGATTGAACATCCGGATTTCACGAATGCAATAAGTCTCATTCGACACGTTGCTTTTGTGGCTGGGATTGAATCCGTTCAGAAAGTGATCGCTGGAGCTGGGTCTGATGATGTTGGTGCTTGTCTTTCCTCCACTGGTCCGGTGGTTAGCGTGAACGACGCTCTGTTATCGTTTGCGAGTATGGATCATGCATCTTTATTGGGTTTGGGAGATTTGGATATTGGGGGCCTCCGGGAGTTGTGTTCTTTCTCTGGTTCAGAAGGTACCCCAGAGGGTATGGCGATTCAAGGGGATGAAATTATGCAGGTGATCGAGGGTGATGCTGGCCAGGATGGGCAAGATGTTGAGGATGATGGCGACCGCGACATTGTAGTGGGTGATGAGGGTGTGGTGGTAGGAATGGTAGTTGGCGATGGACACAGTGGTGATGAAAACAAAGATGCTCCAGCATCGTGTGCCACCCCTCCTGGGGTGTGAAAATATTCTCTATGGTTGTTTTGGTTTCCTTTTGTTGTTTTTGCCCCCTTTTTTTGTCTGTTTCGCTCTGGGCATGTAATGTATGGGTTTTGCTAAAAATTACTCTTTTGATTGTATGTAAAGACGTTTGGTGTGCTGGGTGTCCAGGTGCATGCTCTAAGCATTGCTCTCTTCTAACAGTATTTTGATGCACTAAGCATTTTATTTTGCCCACATTAGTATCGACACGCTAAGTGTCAAGGCTGGGTTCTCTAAGCACCCGAAAATAAAATTTAATGCATTAAGTATTTAAACATTTTAAGATTTAATACACTGAGTATTAAAATTTGGCATATCAACCATTCGATTACATTGACCGTGGGCTCCAATACACTAAGTATGAGAATCATGTCGCTAAGCATGAAATCAAGTACACTAAGTACTTAAAAATGTGGTATACTAAGTACGACGCTGGGCAACTGGGGCTATTTGCCACTTCGTCTTTAAAAGAAAAACTTCTTCAAGTTTCTAGCGTTCCATGTTCTTGGTATCCGCCTTCCTTCCACTGTTTCCAACACATATGCGCCATTCCTATTTGCTTCTATGATCTTATACGGGCCCTCCCATACTGGGCCCAGCTTGCCTTGAGGTTGGGTTCAACTTGCCTCGTTCCTTCTCAGCACATACTCGCCTACTCTGAACACTTTCTCCCTTACCCTCTGATTGTAATATCTTTCTGTTACACGCTTGTATGCAGCTTGGCATATCTTCGACTTCTCGCGTCTCTCTTCGAGGACGTCCAGATTCAACCTAAGGTCTTGGGCATTGCTTTCTTCATCCGCATTGACCGCTCTTAACGTGCCAACCGTTATTTCAATGGGAAGTACAGCCTCCGTCCCATACGTTAGGCTGAACGGGGTCTCCCGTGTGCTTGTTCGTGGAGTGGTTCTGTATGACCACAATACTGCCGGTATCTCCTCTGCCCAATTCCCCTTTGCCTTACCCAACCGTTTCTTGATGCCATTCACAATGGTTCGATTGGGCACTTCTGTTTGCCTATTAGTCTTTGGGTGCGCCACTGATGTGAACCGCTAATTTATCCCTTTACTGGCGCACCATTCTCTGAAAGGATTTTCAGCAAATTGTAAGCCATTGTCACTGACGAGCACCTTAGGTGTTCCGAACCTTGTCATGATATTTTTCCATACAAACTTTATCATGTGCCTTCCTGATATGCACGCTAGCGGTTCTGCTTCAATCCACTTTGTGAAGTAGTCTACTGCCACCACCATGTATTTCAGCTTTCCAGGTGCTTCCGGGAACGGGCCTACAATGTCTATGCCCCATTGGTAGAATGGCCATGGGCTGGATATGTTCTGCAGTGGTACTGGCGGGTTTGCTTGGACTGGAGCATAAGACTGGCATTCCCCACACTTCCTAGTCACTCCCAGCGCGTCTTGGTGTACAGTGGGCCAATATATTCCCATTCGGAGCACTTTACCCGTTAAAGCTCTAGCTCCCTCGTGCGTGCCCGCCTGGCCTGCATGCGCCTCCTGTAGCGCCTCCATCCCCCTGGCCTGATCTACGCATTTCAACCATGGTGCCGTGAACCCTTTTCGATACAGCTCCCCGTTTATCAATGCATATGAGGGCGCCTTTATACGTATTTTCCTAGCTTCACTGTGGTCGTCTGGTAGTACTCCCCTTTGCAAATACTCCATAAATGGTGTCATCCATGTGGCCCCGGTGGTTGTCAAGGTATTTATCTGCCGCTCGTCTATACTTCTTTCCCTGAGCACTTCTACCAAAACCTTCTTCGATAGATGATCGAAACATGTAGATGCCAACTTGCTTAACGCGTCTGCCCTTTTATTCTCGCTCCGAGGTATTTGCTTAATCGTGAACTGTCTGAAGGACTGGATCAGCTGTCTCACCGTTCTCACATACCTCTCCATTCTCTGATCTCTTGCCTCAAAACTTCCGTTAATTCGGTTTGCGGCTAATCTCGAATCTGTTAGGGCTGTCACAGCCTTCGCACCCATTTGTTTGGCTAAGCGCAACCCTGCGAGCAAGGCTTCATACTCCGCCTCATTATTTGAGGTGTGGAAGTTGAACCGAAGAGCATAGGTCACTTCCTCTCCCTCTGGGATAGTCAAGATTAAGCCTGCCCCTGAGCCTTACCTGCTGGACGCCCCATCGATATATAGCGTCCATGAGTAGTCGTTGGCTGGGACGTCCTCTACCGCCCAGATTCTTTCCTTGGCTGAGCTTCCTTCGTCTGGAATTTCGGGCATGAAATCAGCCACTGCTTGCCCCTTAATGCTTGTCCTTGGACGATAGCTTATATCATGCTCCCCTAGCTCAATTGCCCACTTTGCTAACCGGCCCGATGTTTCTGGCTTGAGCAATATCTGTTTGATGCGGCAATTTGTTAGTACCTATATTTGGTGCGCTTGGAAGTAGCGCCTCAAACGTCGCGCCGCGTAGATGAGCGCCAGGACTAGCTTTTTGCAGGGTGGGGTAATTGAGCTCAGGACCCTGTAATGCCCTACTCACGAAGTATACCAGCTTCTGCTCTCCTTCCCTTTCTACGGTCAACACCGAGGATATCGCTTCGTTTGAGGTCGAGAGGTACATTTGCAGTATTTCCCCTGGGATGGGGCTGGCCAGTGTGGGTAGCTTGTGTAGTGCTTCCTTAATCTTCTGGAGCGCTTCTTCCGCCGTGCTGTCCATTGAAAGTTGTTCTTTTCAATACAGCCTTTCAGTGTATGGAATAGTGGCATGGCCTTGTCAGCGGATTTCGAGATGAATCTACTCAAAGCCGTGAGCTTCCCATTCAAACCATGTGCGTCTCTGAGGGTGCCTGGGGGTGGTGTCTCCATAAACTCATCCACTTTAACTGGGCTAGGCTGGATGCCCTGTTTGGTAACATAGTATCCCAAGAACTGTCCTTCTTCTACCCCGAATGTGCAATTAGCCGGATTCAATTTCATTTTGACCCTTTCTAGTGTACGAAAAGTCTCCTCGATGTCTTCCAACATTTTGTTTTCATGGGAGCTCTTAATCACCATATCGTCGACATACACCTCGATATTCCTCCCAATTTGCTTGGCGAAGACCGAGTCGACCAGGCGCTGGTATGTGGCTCCCGCGTTTTTCAAACCGAAAGGCATCTTGGTGTAACAAAAGGTGCCATGATCCGTGTAGAAAGCCGTTTTTTCTTCGTCCTGCTCGCTCATCAGAATCTGATGATATCCCTTATATGCATCCAGGAAACACTTTAGCTTAAACCCTTGCAGCGATTCCACTTTCTGGTCGATCTCCGGGAGGGGATATCAGTCCTTGGGACATGCTTTGTTCAAGTCTGAGAAGTCAATGCACATACGCCATGACCCGTCTTGCTTGCGCACCATAACCGGATTAGCGATCCAGGTTGGGAAAACTGCTTCCCTTACTATTCCGGCCTCCGCCAGCTTAGCCACCTCTGCGTTAATTGCCCTGTTGCGGTCCCGTCCCGTCCCTGGACCCTTTTTTTCTGCTTCACTTCCTTTGTCCCTGGCTTGATCGCCAGTTTGTGCTCAATGACCTTCCTATCTACCCCCACAATGTCTGTGGGGGTCCATGCAAATATGTGCTTGTACCGTTTGAGTAGATCAACTACTGCTTCCCTTACGTGACCTGGGAGGTCGTGACCAATGCTGATCGGTTGATCAGGGTATCCTTCGTGATTACTTCCTTTCCTTTTGTCGGGTCTTGTCGCGGCTTCTTTGTTTCTTTAGTCATCTCTGCTGGCTTGATGACCGTAAAGCACTGCAATTCCCTGGGAGGGGTGGCAAGTACTGTGGCTGGGCCTGCCGAAGTGTCGAATTTCAAGATTCCATGCATGGTAGACGGGACCGCTCCTAGCTTTAGGAGGGCTGTTCTACCCAAGATGATGTTGTGCTCTGCCAAATGTCGAATGACCACGAAGTCAATTAGGACCGTCTTCTTTCGTTGTTTATCGTGGCTGGTGATTGTCAAGGGGAGGTGAATCGTGCCCAGTGGCCACATGCTGTGGCCGGTGAATCTGACCAGCCTCCCCGCCGTGGGTCTCAGGTTGTCTTTCCAACGATCTGGGAGAAGCCGAAAACAGTGCTCATAGATTATGTCTGCCGAACTCCCTGTGTCGACGTAGACTATGTGTATGGTCACATCCTTGATGGAGGCTTGGATTACCAATGGGTTATCACCTCTCCATCCCTCAGGACGGGGGTCTTGCGCAGAGAACGTGAGCATTTGCGCCGGGGGCCCGGGGATCCATTGGTTTGGCGATTGTGCCTCCCTACTTCTTTTGTTACGTATCATGAATATTTCCTTGGGTTGAACTCCTTCTCGAGGCGCGTTCTTGGCATTTTCGGCGTCAAATTTGGCGCGCAGGCTCCGCGCTATTTCTACCAAGTCTCCTTTGAGCTGCTTTTTGTGACAACCCGAAACTTTTTTTTTTCCGTTATTCCTTACCCAGTTTCCGTTTATAAAATTTGGGTTCTTATTTATTTCCATTCATGTTAACACTATTTTGGTCTAACGGAATATTCTAAGCTTAGTACAATCCAAGTTTGAGTCCAAAAAAATGAGTTTTTCCAAGTCAACGCATAGCATCCGGGCCAAACGACCCTTCGAGAGGAGTTCACGGCCGCAAACATAGTTTACGACCGTAAACTCTGTTTACGACCGTAAACCCTGTTTACGGCCGTAAACCCTCCACCCTACCCCTTGGCCGTAAACTCACCCCTATATAAGGGATGAGTGGCCTTCATTTCTCACTTTACACACTCCAGAAGCTTTCTCTCTCTACTCTCTCTCTCTCTTCCTCTCTCTACAAACTTCGAAATTGCTCTAGATCTTCAATAAGTAAGTGTTTTTCCACCTTAAATGTTGTTTCAAATCCATTTCCAGTGGTAAATCCATGTTCCTAGCTCATAAATCTCATCTTTTTCTAGATTTTCTCTCTCACCAAGAACACCAAGAACACACACTAGTGTTTTTGGACTCTAACCACCCTTTCAAGCTTCCATTACGTAAGTACTCTACCCTTAGCTTGTTGGATACAAAAATCTCTTGCTGAACATCTAGAAATCGTGACCAAAAGAGTGTTTACGGTCAAAGACAATCTCCCTTGACCGTAAACTCTAATTATGGGGTACAAGGTTGCCACAACACCCTCCTAAGCTTAGAAATGAGTCTTAGAACACTTCCAGAAGGCTAGAAAGGACCTTGAAACACCGAAAATCGCATCTTTTCGTCAAGTGTTTACGGCCGTAAACACCTGGGCCGTAAACACCTGGACCGTAAACCCAGGGACCGTAAACACCTGGACCGTAATGTCACACCCCCAAACCAAGGATGGCGGAAACGTCCGGGGGTGGAGGACTTCATGTATAGTATCATAACAACAATTGTAATAGTAATTCAGGCAAACCCAACCAACATATATATAATTGAAAAAGTTACATCATTGTATGAATTACATGTTTACGAATCAATTACAATATGTTGACAAAATATGAAATAGTAGACGCCTTAGCGTCACATCCTCAAATGCACTTGGTTACCTGTTTAATGATTTCCTGAGAATACAAGTTGTTTGAAAAAGTGTCAACACAAAGGTTGGTGAGTTCATAAGCTTTTGTTTAGTATTATTAAAAGCCTTTCGTTTATAAAAGTATTATTTGTTTTAGAAAATCCAATATTTTCCTTAAAATGTATATGTAGTCTTAAATCCAAAGACCGAAATGTATAAGTAACTTTTCTTACTTATAATAAATAATATAAGTTTAAATCGACATAAACTCGTTTGATTTTAATGAAGTTCCCGTAAATTCCAATATTCATTAATACTTTATGTGAGTTTATTAAAGCCTTTTCTTGTAAAAGTAGTGTTCGTTCCAGAAAATCCAATATTTTTCTTAATGTGTAAATGTAGTCTTAAAACCCAAAGACCGAAATGTACAAGTAGTGTTCGTTCCTTATAGTAAAACAATGCAAGTTTAAATCGACATAAACTCGTTTGATTTTAGTGAAATCCTCGTAAATTCTATGTTTGTTAATACCACATGCGAGTTATTATAACCATGCTATGACCTAGTTGGCCTGAAACGACGTTCTTCAGGCGTCGGAAATGTTATGACATTTGTCACCCCAGACCTATCGGTCTAACTGTTGCATGTAGTTTAGGTGTGGGTTTGTCAAACCCAATATAGATCTATACACAAGTATCACGCTCTCCCTCGAGGAGACTCTGGTTATAATACAGGACTTATTGTAAATTGAATCGAATGTCTCACAGAAGTCATTAACGAATTTACGTGTAGTGTAATGAAAACTTGGTACCGTATGGCCGTACCTTGCTTAATGAAAATATCCTTTGTATAAATGTACCCTTTTTAAATGTATGTGTTATGTAATGTTTCATAAAGTCATTAACGGAATTACGTGTTATGAAAACTTGGTACCGTATGGCCGTACCTTGCTTAATGAAAATATCCTTTGTATAAATGTACCCTTTTTAAATGTATGTGTTATGTAATGTTTCATAAAGTCATTAACGGAATTACGTGTTATGAAAACTTGGTACCGTATGGCCGTACCTTGCTTAATGAAAATATCCTTTGTATAAATGTACCCTTTTTAAATGTATGTGTTATGTAATGTATCATAAACTATACCTATTATAGTTTATCAACCAAGGGTAGTACGTAGTAATGTATGCAAACTATATTCAAAATAGTTTATTAAATGTTTGAATGTATCGGTTGTACTTTGATTATAATCACTTGTTATTCTTTATATTTTATATGTCAAAATCCATTTGTAAACTGATGTGTGTCTAAATATTAAGATAAAATGTCATATATTGCAATAACATATAATCACATAAAGATATACACCTTGCTCAACATGTTACAAGGTGAAATGAAATTGACAGCAACTTTTTGTTGTATACAGTTTCTGTTACTGTTCTTAGAAAATTTATAGAAAAATCATCAAAGCTCTAAATCCAAATCCGCAAATTCTGAGAGTTTGAAATATGAGTGTAGTTTGTTCGTAAATTTTATCATGATTTTTAGTGATCTCTAACAGAGGTGAAAATGTTCATATCACAGACTGGTCCGGGTTTGCCTCTGAAATGATAGGCAGTTTTGTAAAAATCACCATAAATTGTAGCAAAATCATATGGAAATGTGCAAGTAGCCATTTTAAAGCTAAGAGTTTGAACTACTTGCACCTGGAACAGTTTTGAAAACTAAAATATTTAAGTTGACCAAAACAGTCCGTGATCGAAGTTCATCTTTTCTGATGTAATCTGATAGAAAAAGTTTAATTGTGTTCTTGATGATTTTACTTGTATTCCCCCCCTTAAAACTTAAGAAAAACATGTAAATGTAGGGGTATGAACTCACCCTATGTGGTTTCAGTAGATGAAAGTGAGAGAGAGGAAGTGTTCAACCCAAGAACACTAAGAAGATGTCTTGATGATTCGAGAATCTAACATCGAATAAGATGGAATTTGTGTAAGATATCAATGATTTGAGTAGAATGGAGTGTAATAATTATATGAATGATGAAGATACTTACTAATTGAAGAAAGAAATCCCTGAAGAAAGCCTTGAAGTTCTTGAAGTTGAGAGAAAAGATGAGAGAATTTTGGAGAGTGTCCTTTGGTTGCTAAGTGTAGAATGAAAGAACTTTATGGAGAATGAGGAGAGAGGATCAATCCTCCAGCTCTTAGAACGTGGGAAGAGCTGGAGATTGGGTGTAAAGGTCCACTAAGGTGACAAGGAGTAGTGGGAAAGAGTGGCTGATCATAGAGTGAGGTGGTGGTGGTTTGCTTTTGCCATAAATTAAGGAAAAGCAAATATTCCCTCAATAATTAGTTCAACCACTAATTATTTTAATATATTTTTATAAAAGCCCTGGGGATTTATATATTTTGGGGCCTTAGTTTATAAAATAAAGTTTTGGGTGAAAATCCTGCGTTAAAATAATGAAAAACGGAGTTAAAACGAAGTCGTAGTCGAAAACCGGGTGAAATGGGGCTGTCTGCGAGACCTCTCGCATGGAGCCGGACCTGAGAGGCTTCGCATGCGAGGCTTCGGTCCTGAAAGGCTTCTCATGAGAGGCTTCGGTCCTGAGAGGCTTCTCATGAGAGGCTTCGGTCATGAGAGGCTTCTAAGAGGCTTCGCTTCTAATAGGAGGGTTTTGGTTCCTTAAGGTTATTTTACCCGTTTTTACCCCATTTCAAGTGGTTTTTGACCCGGTTAAGGGTCGGGATGGCCCGAATGATTCCAAAACGTTATGGGAACTTTTGAGAGAGATTTGGGAGAGATTTCAAATCGAAAGAGATAGAGTGAAAACGATTTAGAGAGGTTTCGTTTGTGATTAATTTGAGTGTCCGGCTTCACAACGCAAGGTTCGTAAACCCCGTTAAACCGTGTTTTAGTGTCGTACACACTCCCGATGAGTGTGCAATAATGTTTTATCGTTTTGGTTCAGTGTTTACTGCATTTGAGACTTAGGAAATTCAACACACGAACTTTCCAAATGATGATTTCTCATTAAAATAGCGAATTGTATAGTGATTACATAACGTAAACCCTAACATACAAGGGTTATTGGAGTTGACCGGTTTGACTTGTTGACTTTGTTTGACTTTGACTTGACCGAAATTTGATGGTTGTCACACGTAAACCCAGTGACCGTAAACACCTGGACCGTAAACCCAGAGACAGTAAACCCAGGGACCGTAAACACCTGGACCGTAAACCCGGGGACCGTAAACACCTGGACTATAAACACCTGGACCGTAAACCCAGGGACCGTAAACACCTGATTACGGCCGCAAACTCCCTTCTTCAAACACATGTAATTCTAACACTTAGTTTTAAGTGTTTCCTAGTCCCTAAGGTGATTTCCTTCCATAACAAATAATGTTATGCCCTCACCTAATGTATATAGGTACTTTTACATGCTAGATAGGATCCGTTTGTGTCTGAGGCTTTATTTGACACTCAGCAATTCCTAGCAACTTACACTCAAATCCAACGTCAAACGGTGAGTTCATACCCCTACGCTTTTTCTGAGTTTTTCATGTTTTCAGGGGGGATACAAGCAAAAGTACAAGGAAACTTGTACTCAAGTATATTATTTTGTTTAAAATAATTATATGTTCAGTATGCTTTTAACTCAGAAAACCGTTTTACCAATCGATTAAGAAATCAACTCGTAGAAACAGTTTTCAAAACTAAAGCAAGGAACTTGTAAATCTTATCATAGAATGTGATATTTTCTAAAGGATTTATACAAAACATAAACAGGATTTTTGATGCTATTACTTGTAAGTTTGTTATTTTAGGATTGGAGACACGTCCTTGGTAACACTCCACCGGATTTGTGAGTGTAGGACTAGCCCTTATAACCAGAATCTCTTGTAGGGAGAGTGTGACTATTCTGTATAGATCTATACGGGACTGACTATCCCGCACCTCGCTGCTAGCTACAGTGGGACCGTTAGGTCTACGGGTGACAAAGTCATAAAAGGATAATGGCCCCGTTTCGTGCCATATCTAGTTTAATGTATGTTTATAAAACTCACAACCAAGATAGCAGAGATTTACTTTTGTAATAATGAAACAAGTGAACTAACCTCAAAGTAATAACCGATTTGATTACTAGAGGGCATTAGTAATGCCCTTAGGATCTAGTTCACTACTTATTTATTAGTTTTATTTAGGTAATAAGGCTAATACATCTTTCCGAGAGTAAACAGGGTTTTCTAGGAAACTACATCTAACGATACAAGTATGGTAGATACTTGTACACCTCATTTCAGAAATCGATAACCAACTATCAACTTTTAAGGAAAATATAGGATTTTCCTGGGATAACTAAATTTTTCGTAAACAGGTTGTTTAACTAATGGATAATCGAACTTATTTCATAAGAAAATATAGGATTTTCTTGGGAAATACTTTTCAAAGGATTAAAGAAACATTTCTTTCACCTGATCTAAACGCTTATGAACTCACCAGCTTTATGCTGATATTTTAAAACTGGTTGTATTCTCAGGGCATCAATAGACAGGTACTCTTGCCAACTTTTGGAGAAGACGGAACATTCTGAAGTCACGTCTTTTACTTTTGTCATATACCGTTATGTATAAACCATGTTTTTGAACAATGTAAATACTCATATTATAAAATGTAATGGTTGTGTTTACTTCGCTTACTATGATACAACTGTTGTGATACTACACATGACGTCCTCCGCCCCAGAACGTTTCCGCCATCGGTTTCGGGGTGTGACACTTTTCTTCCATTTCCTTCTTAAGTACCGAGCAACTGGCAGTATCGTGTGTCTTGCTTTTGTGGTACTCGCAATACCGGCTCTTGGGTGACTTGGCTGGCTATTGTTTCTCTGATACAGTGTACACCTCCGGTCGGCGACTCCGTCTGTCGTCTCTATCGAATGGCCGAAACCTCGCTTGAGGCCTCCTCACCTGGCCAAAGTGCCTACTTCCTCCTCGAAAGTCCGTGTGACTTGGGTAGTGGCGTTTGGTCATCATAGCATTTAGGTATGCCTGTTTTGCTGCCTCACCTTCTTCCTGCCTTAGATATCGTTCTACCCTCTCGTTTAACTCGACCCTCGTCTGGGGTTTCTTACCCATAAGCTTTTGTGACAAAGGGCCTGGTAAAAGTCCCCACGTGAAAGCGCCAGGTATGAGTCCCTCGTCGTGTCCCGGCACGTCTAACGTGGCGTTTATGAACCTGGTGAAATATTCTCGCACGGTTTCACCCTCCTTTTGCTTATAGCCTATTATGGAATGAGAATCTCCTTTGTACTTTCGTAGCTGCATGAAGTTGGTAAGGAATAAGTATTTTAGTTGAGCAAAATTGGAGATGCTGCCTGGACGCAACGTCTTAAACCATGTGCCTGCATTGCCATCGAGAGTCATCGGGAAATATGTGCACCAGAACCTCTCATCAAGCTTCAGAGACGTCATTATCCACTCATACGTGTCGATGTGGCTATCCGGGTCGGTAGTACCATTATAGGTTTTGAGTGTTGGCAGTTTGGCCGTGTTTGGTATTTCGTAGTCTAGCAAATCTTTGACAAACGGGGATGTAACACTGCAAGAAAGGCAGTCTTGGGTTGGAACGGTTGATGTGCCTTGCGACTGGTGTTGGAGGTTTAAACCGTATGACGACGATGCGTGATAGCCTGGACTTGGTCCGTAAAAGGGGTGTTGTTGGAATGGCAACTGGAGAGGATAACCGGAGGAGAAAGGGTGTATTGGTGTTAAAGGGCTGATTGTCGAGGCCTGCTGGAGGTTATGGTTGGAGGCGATGGTCGGTCCGGTCCACGTGCCTACTATCGAGTAGATAGGTGGTGTATGAGCTACCATAGTCTGCGCCAGTGGGGGTAGGGAAAGCATTGGGCCCAGTCCACCCGTCACTTGATTGAACGGTGGCACTGAAAACGGCGGCTGAATGTTGAGAACTTGGCCTGGTGGTAGAATCGTTGGGTGGACCGATGGTGGTTGTTGCGTTGGTGGTACAAAGAATGGCAGCATCTGAAGGGATGTGGTTAAGAGTGGCCCCGCCGGAGTTGTTATTGGTTGGTGAGTTTCCGGTTGCGAGGCGGTGTTGGTGGTTATCGTAGAGCTTCCCTCACCTAGGGTTGCTCTGTTGACCACCGTGGGCGGCGGTGTTTCGTCCAACGTTGCCATGGAGCATATGGGACTAGCCTGATAGCCATCGTGTCCATCGCTGCCGCCGGACGCCATTGATTCTTCAGCCTTTTGCTTTTAGTTTGTGTTCTTCGCCTCACAAACGGATGGCGCCAAATGATGCGACCTAAACTTCAATCGGATTTGTGCTGGTGAATCAGGTTCCTCGTTGCCTCTGCAAGATCACAAGAAAGAGAGGCCGTTAGCCGTTTCCCGGGATGGTGCTCCCGGAAGAACGCTCCGACGGTCAAGTTAGAAGGTATCTAGGGTTTTTTGTTTCTTCTTTTAGAGAGAAGAGCTTACCTTGTGAGTCCGAGGGTGCATCCTTTTATACCTAGCGCTCTTGCCCAGTCCGTACTGGACAAGATCGCTTTTTGGGGAGACAAGATCAGAGGCGTTGATTGGAGGGTCGTGCGTCCTCAACCGTTAGAGCGCTCTTATTGGCTCTGGCGGTAATGGCATGATCCCACTGTTTGTCCCCTGATCGTCTCTTTTGTCTTGGAGCTGGGAGCGTTCTTTGGCGGGTGCGAGCCCCTCGCCTAGGCATTCTGTCCCCAGAGGCGCTGGCGGGCGCTGAGCCTGCTGGGCTTAGCCCGACTGGAATGCTCGGCGCTTCGGTAGGCGCGATTCTGTCGTGCTGTCTAAGGCACGTCATCAGTTTGAAACATGTGGTTATGATTTTATGAATTGATACGATTCGATGATGTTTTTCAGTAAACAATTTTATAAGCTACTTAATTAAAAATGAAATTTTTAGTCGAGAAAATTGGGATGTTACAAGTTGGTATCATAGCCTTAGTTTTAGAGATTCGGGCACACTCTCGGGTGTGTCTGGACTCAAACTTTTAGTCGAGAAAATTGAAAGATACCGAAGGGGAGGTCAGCTCCCGGTTACCGGTTGAAAGATACCGAAGGGGAGGTCAGCTCCCGGCTACCGATTGAAAGATACCGAAGGGAAGTCCAGCTTCCGATTATGCCAGTCGGATACCGGTTGAAAGATACCGAGGAATTGGCAGTATATGTGTATGGTATGTGGTATGATGGGGGAACTCACTAAGCTTCGTGCTTATAGTTTTCAGTTTTGTTTCAGGTACCTCTTCAGCGAAGGGGAAGGAGCCGACACGGTAGCAGCGCATCGCACACATATGATTTCTGCGTTTTGAGATCCATGGGACTGTACTCTGACATTATTACTATTTTATGCTATGGTTTGAGACATGTGGCTATGATTTTATGAATTGATACGATTCGATGATGTTTTTCAGTAAACAATTTTATAAGCTACTTAATTAAAAATGAAATTTTTAGTCGAGAAAATTGGGATGTTACAGTATGTGCTTGTAGACTTGCATGCTAGTACTGATCAGTCAGTGATAGGATAACCTGTTTAGGTTATGCCTGATTGTATGAGCCTTTGAATTGCATGTATAGATTCCTGATTAGAGGATAGAATGGTTCGATTGGAGTATGATGGTTAGATTTTCCATTGTCTGAATGTTGTTTGCTTTGTGCTTTGTGGGACTCTTAGTGATGTGAGTTAGCTACTAAGTGAATATGCTAAGTCACATGGGACACAGGCCGTATAATCTCAGAGTGATGGACTTGACCTTATTGCGCAGCTCTTGTTTGAGTCCAACCGTTCTAGGGATGGGTCTTTTACTAGAAGGATTATCTGATCTCTGTTGTATGTGGCTATATTCATGAGGTAGCTAGTTGACATTACTGAGAATCTTTCAGCAGCTGAGGACTGGGTGGGTTCGGGAACCTAGGAAAGCCTAGGATATGTTTCAGTGGGTTAGTAGTGAGGCTTAGTGAGACTTGGATGTATTAGTTTCAGGATGTGACTTGGAGGATTCTGGAGGATTGCTGAGGAAAGTATGGATAGGTGTGGAAGGTAGTATTGGGCCCGTACTACTGAAAGCACATGATCCATACTCGAATCGGTGAGAGTCTTGGAGAATCTGAGAAGCTTCAGGGAGGAGTTTGTGACCCGGTTTGGGGACAGAGGATGTTCCAGCTGTTGTAGCTCAACTATTGGCAAGTGAGCTAGTGAGCGTGACAGGGTGTCAGACCCTGAAGGATATGACTTCCAAAAGTTTACGGAAACGAGATCGATTTGGATCACTTTGAGAAGAGAGGGTCGTGCCAGGTGCATATAGTAGAGGGTCCCGGGGAGAGACCCATGACTTTTGATCATCGAGTGAAAGGCCAGCAAGGCCAGAGTCAGTGCAACACGTGCGGGAAAGTACACAAGGGAGTTCGACATTCCAGGGGTTTAGGCTGCTACAAGTGTAGCGGGGTTGGTCATGTCAACAGAAGGAGTCAGGCCCTGCAGTGTCAGACAAGAGAATTCAGAACTCCAGTATGCGATGTTGTGGGTATGTAACCTTGGAAGATAGTCCAGGGATTTAGGCTGCTACAAGTGTAACCAGATCTTTGTCGGGATCTGTGCAGGGTATTATTTGGAAGATATTTGGTCAAGGTTAGAGCGATAGTTCTCTAGTGAAGTCAGAGTTCAGTGGTTCTATCTTCGTTCGGGCATGGTCGACAATTGCCCATGGAAGAACTTGGGAGTTCAAGGCACTACCGTTTCTAGGAAAGGGCTGGTAGCATGAAGATGGTGGTGTCAGTTGCGGGTGTGAGATGCATAAATGTTTGGTCATAAGATGTTCAAGAGATTTGCATTTCTCGCATGGGTTGTGTTCGGTTAGAGTTCAGTGGTGCTGCGAGAGTGGAAGTGAGAACGAGGTTTCGTCAGCCAGGGTGAAGATTAAGGTCTCCAGTTGTCAGCATGGGAGGTGGAGTGAGGCGTCAGACTGGTCCAGATTTCAAGAGTACTCTTCCAGATTTCAGAGGATGGGCGATCTTAAAGTTTAACATGTGACTGATCGCTAGCATTGGTAAGTACAGGTTGTCATTAGTGGATTGTTAGAAAGCAAGAAGGATTGGGAATCCTTCAATTCTCACGTGCTGCGAAGACTTAGTCGAATCTAAGTGGGGGAGAATCGACCAGGTACTTAGGAGCAGTAATAGGTGTGAAACTAGGATGAGTTTCGCATCCTCGCCGGGAAGGAAGGCGGCCAAGTGGCCGTCTAGGTTGAGGATTGGGTGAGTTGGGAGTTTAGAAAACGTTCCAACATTTGGTTCATGCTTTCCCTTGGCATCAGATAGCAGGTTTTGGGAACCAGGTTAGAGCTTCAGTTAGGACTCAAGTTCAGTTGAGTGTTAGGTCGAGTGCGTGTTCGACCCGATATGGAAAGTGTTGTAAGACTATAGGGGTAGTCGTAGCATTCACTAACAGTAAGATAGTATGTAAAGTGTTGTAAGACTACGAGGGTAGCCGTAGCATTCACTAACAGTCAGATAGTATGGAAAGTGTTGTAAGACTACGGGGGTAGCCGTAGAATTCACTAGCAATCAGATAGTATGGAAAGTGTTGTAAGACTACGGGGGTAGCCGTAGCATTCACTAACAGTCAGATAGTATGGAAAGTGTTGTAAGACTATGGGGGTAGCCGTAACATTCACTAACAGTCATATGGTATGGGAAGTGTTGTGAGACTACGGGGGCAGCCGTAGCTTTCACTAACAGACAGTTAGCATGGAAAGTGTTATAAGACTACGGGGGTAGCCGTAGCATTCACTAGCCGTCAGATAGTAATAGAGTGTTGTAAGTCTGTGGGTGTAGCCATAGCATTCACTAGGTTGGTAGATAACATGAGCGCGTTGTTAGGATGCGGAAGGAACAATATTACTCACCAGTTCAAGTGTAGCAGTGAGGGCGTGACAAATCCACAGATTAGTATATGGATTCCCCCAGAGGAATTAGACCTGGTTGAACCAGTGATAAGACTATAGGAACGCCACTACAGTTATGGATCAGGGAAGCAATGGACCGTACAAGATTGCTTGTGATATAAGGCTACCATTGGTCAGGTAGCAATCACTTTTAGCCTTGGATTTGATGACGACATGATTCGACGCATGGACCCCATCAGTTAGATCAGAAGGGTGTTAGAGACAACGCGACATGATAACTAGTGGCAACATAATGCTTCAGGTAGTTCAGTGTTCGGGTAGTTTCAGTGTTTGGTCAGTGTTAATATTTGCGTTTTAGGTTGCAAGCACGGACGGAATAACAGATTGCTTGGGTTATGCTAAGTGACCTGCAGGGATAATTGGGTTTGTGATCGTGTTTATAGTGGGAACCTCGAGTCATCAGAAGTTTAGTAGACAGTTGAGGGATAAGTGGATTGGGTTCAACAATAATGATTCTGGATGAGCGGTCTGTCGTGGAGTCAGACCATCTCGAGACTACAGATTTCAGACGGAATAGATGTGATCTTGTTGCAAGGAATTCATTCATCTGCGGATTTGAGGGGCTTGCGAAGGTTGGTCACGGTTACCATAGGAAGGCTAGGGTGTACCCAGGATTGTGGCCATGTTACTTGAGTGGTTTGACGCGTAAGGAATGGTAAGGAATGATTTCGAGGACAGAATCTAATTTAAGTGGGGGAGAGTTGTAAGACCCCGTTTATTAAATAAATAAATAAATGAATAGTATCCCTAAAATCAATAATTATATAGCAAGGTGTTGGTCTCGAGGAGCTAATTGTCACAATTTTAGAAGTCAGGGGTTAAAAGTGTAAGTTTTGGATTGGTTTCGTAAATAATTATTAAGGCGGGGACTACATGGTAAATTATTGGGACTTAATTTGAAGATATTTTGGAGGCTTAGGGGCTGAATGGTAACATAAGGACTTCAATTGAAAACAATTTGTAGAAGGAGGGGTTGTTGGGTAAATTTCAGACTTAATTTGAAGGGATTTTAGATGGTTGGGGTTAAAATGGTAAATTGTGGATTTGTTTTGAAAGAAAAGGGAGACGGAGGGACCATTTTTGACATTATCGCATTAAGTTTCGTAGGGCTGAGGTATATAACCCATACAAACCCTAACCCTAAATAGAGGAACAACCATCACCTCCCCCTTATGCCTCCCTAACCCGCCACCACCCTACTCCCTTGCTTCTCCGACCACCGAGCCACCGCTGTGCCACTCCGATGAAGACGTGAGCCACCACCGCCAACCGTGGATGCCGGCGAGACTGTGCACTGCCGTATCCTCCTTTACCGACGACGACAAGGCCGCCACCTGCTGCCTCCCGATGAGCGCCATCATGACGTGGTTGTCGGAGACGTAAGCGAACCGTGGGGAGTTGCCGCCATCTGTTGAAGACGCCCACCGTTACACTGTTGCAGCGCCGCAAATGGCTTTCTTCCATCCGCTGCATCCTGTCGTTACATCGTCGGTCCCACCTTCCAGCTCCATCCGCCGCCGCTGACGCTGATGCAAGCGTCGCTGTTGCTGGCTGTTGCGCCACTGCCGTCGTCGCTCACCACCGCTGTTAAGTGATGGTGTGTTCAATGTGTGTGTGTGTGTTATCTTAGGGTTTTTGTGTGTTTTGTGTGGCTGGAAAACCAAGGAAGCCACCACCACCACCGTGAGGTGGTGGCTGCCACCACGTACCACCCCCGGCCACCACATGGGTGGCTGTGTGTGTTTTTATCTAGTTGTGTGTGTGTTTATTTGGGTTAAAGCATTGTAAATTATGACTAATGGCTAGAATAATGAAAAGAAAACTCTTAACCACCACCGTGAGGTGGTGGCTGCCGCCACCAACCGCCGTGTTGGGTGGCGGTGTGCTTTGCATGTGTTTGGATTGTTTTTGGGATGCTTGGACTCGATTGGAGTAGAACCCTAACCACCACTGTGAGCCGTCGTTGACCACCACTACCCGAGGTGGTAGTGGGTGGTGCCCAACTAGCGAAACCCTAATAGGTCTAATGAAACCCTAGTGGGCCTATTGAAACCCTAATTGATCTAAAGATTTAGTTTTGGGCCTACTGGACTATGATTGGGTTGGAAATCCTAATTATGGTTTAGAAAACCCTAATTTTGGATATATTAGTTTGGACTTATCAGGACCCGCATTTTGGGCCATTGGAATGGAATTGTGAATTACACCCAATCGCACTATATGATTTACCCAATAGATTGATGGACTTAATGGATTATGTCCTTAATTGGTTAAGTAAGAAACACTTAACCCTAATCGTCATTTTATGTGAAAACCCTAATTTCACTTGGGCCTTGAGTTGGGCCTTTCTATTAGGCCTTGATGATTGGGTTATTGGTGGGCTATCCAAGAATAATCATATGGACTAGAACGTTTAGATGAGCTTTAGGGTAAGGCCTATATGTGAGGTTCGGGCCCAATTTGGAAAATTGGGCCATAGATGGGCCATAATTGGGCCTTTATGATTATGAGATATTAGGCCATTAGAATTGTCAAAATTTTGGACTGGACTAAGTAGTTGGGCCTTAGAATAAAACCATGTGAAGGTTTGGGCGCAATTTGGAAAATTGGGCCATATGTTGGGCTTTGATTCACAGTTTGACATTTGGGCCTTTGGATTGGGCATTGAGCTTGAATCAAGCTAAGTTAGGGGTAAAGTAGTCTTTTACCCCAAGCATGGACTTATGGATGTATGTTGGAACCCAATTTTTAATTCGGTATTGTTTTGATATTGACAGTTCGGGAAGCTGTCATCCAGTAGTCCGGGTTTTCGTCTGCGGGACTTCAACAGTGCGAGGCGAGTTACCTTCCAGTAGAAGTGGGTCTACGGCCACAATGTCGTCCCACTAGTAGGAGTTGTTTGTTAGATGATTGTCTTTGTGATAATTATCTAGTATGCCATTATCTGTTATGTTGTGTGCTAGGATGTTCTGTGATACATGTTAGTAGTAGTAGTGGTGAAATAGTCCCCGGATACCGGTTGAAAGATACCGAAGGGGTCGTCAGAACCCATGCATGACTAGCAGTATGTTTATGTTATGTTATTATTGTTGGAGATAGTGTCTAAGTCCATAACTATATTTGGTATGTACTTGACCCGACCCGACATGGTCCATTTGGGTTGCACTTCACCCGAACAATTTACGGATAATCTTTTGAGAATAGTATAAGTTATGATTTATTAATATATTATAAGTTCTAATATATTAATATAAAATCATATTATTTAATTAGTGTTGATCTATAATTAATTTAGAATTAATTTAGAGATCAAAAGTATGACTAATTAAATATGGGCTCTTGTATTTATATAGTATGGGCTAATGCTTATTTGGAATGGGCTAGGCTTGCATGGAAAGTCCATGGATACTCCATGGAGCTTTAACCCATGGATCTCATGGAAATGAAAAGACATGGGTATTAGGGTTTACATGGATGTAACCCTAATCCACCACACTATATAAAGGAGGCTTTGGTTCTTGAAATCACACTAGTTGATGTGTGTAAACTAAGAGGGCCGATTTCAAGAAGTTTGTGACTATTCTCTCAAGTTTCCAAGTTTGTGGTGATTTGTGACTTCCATTTGAGGCATCCACATTATTGGTGCTAGGCTCTCAAACTCCAAGCAATCAACTACTACTACAAGGTAAGTAATTCTACTAGTTTTATTTGATTCAAGTACCCCATGCCATGCTAGTTAGGATAAGAACCTTGGAAAAAATAATTATTTGCATATATCTTAGTCAAACATAGATCCAAGGTTTCTAGGGTTGCATGTACACCATAGGAGTGTTAGAATGCTGAAAACCCATCAGTGGTATCAGAGCCTGGTTTGTTTATTTGATACTTGATGCAAAAAAAAAAAAAAAAAAACTTGAAAATCGAAGTTTTGTTCAAAAGCTCATATCAAAATTTCAAGTTTTGTATATGTACTTATGATTATTGAAATTTTTGATATGAACATTCATAAACATATGAGTTTAGAAGATCATAGAAATTATGTACTAATAATTGATTAGATTAATTCTTGATCTTTATGTGTTTTAATGGAGTCCATAACTAGTTCTTAAGTTATGGATAACCAAAAGTCACATTTATAAATAACCATTAAAAGAACACATAGGTTACAAAAAATGAAGAGTCTTCATTTTTAATAACCATTAACTCATAAGTTATGAGAAATGAAAAGTTTTGAAAGTTTACAAAACTTGCCCTCAAGTTTTGGAACATGTAAAGTCATATTAAAAACTTTAGTTCCAACCCCTAGAATTTTAAAAGTTAAAATTCAACCCTTATACTTTATAATATTATAAGTTTAATAATATTTATATATGTATAAGATCAAGTCGTCTTACCGCTAGTACGCCTCATTCACGAAGCTGGTCTATAAGGGGGGTATAAGGTTGTTGCCTATAAAATGGCAACTTAATGGGTGTCCACTCTCACCCACCGCTTCCTTGATCGGTGGAGGGTCGTTAGCCGAACGGGTAGGACAAGGACTTATAAATTCTCATTAAAAGTATAATGATAATACTAAAGTAACTAAACTTTATTGAATTCCCAATCTTAGTTATTTTAGGAAAATGTGAATAAGGTGCTAATCCATGAAATTACACTTTACACTTTGTTTAAGTCGTTAGTGGAGCGTGTGTGGTTAACCGGCACACTAACTTGAACTTAACAAGGTAGGTAAAGGGTGACTTAATGTTTATCATAGTATCGATGAAGCGTGTGTGGTTAACCGGCACATCGATTGAGGGGTAATACATTAAGGGTATCAAGTAATTTGCATGGTTACTTCACACCTTGTTTTGTGATCCTCGGCATCCCAGTCACAAAACTTGAAGGGCACACTCGAGATTGAAACATGCCATTGAAGAAAGTTCAATGAATCTCAAAGAATCTAGGAGTTTCTAAACCAATTAAAACCTAATTAAATATTTCGTTTTTCATGGTGGAAATTGGTGAATCGTCATTCACCTACCTTCAAATATCTTATAGCTTAGATTACGGCATCCCTCTTCTAAGTTATAAAATATTGTGTTGGGTCCTAGCCTTAATATTACATTTGGGTGTTTTGTTAAGGACTATCTCTATATCTAATCTAATCTATTCCCTCTTCTTTTCAGATGTCTTCCAATAACAATGCTTCTGGATCAAACCCTACTAGCTCTTTCTCTCTCATGAATCTTTGTGGGAGAGTCATCTTTGATGGGTCCAATTTTACAGATTGGATCAGAAACATCAGGATGGTCACTCGGTATGAGAACAAAGAATATGTTCTGGACAAGGAGCTGAAGGTACCCGAGCCAACTGCTACTCCTGAAGAGCTTGCTGAATATGAGGTACATGAAAGAGATGCTACAAAAGTGGCATGCATCATGATGGACACCATGACAGCCGAGATCCAAAAGTCCTATGAGGACTATTATCCTTTTGAGATGCACCAGGACTTGATGGACCGCTACCATCAAAGTGCTCGTCAAGAGCGATATGAAATAAATTCCTCCATGATAACAACCCGAATGAAGGATGGTGAACCCATCACGGGCCACATGCAGAAAATGCAAAGGTATGTGGACCGTTTACTGAAGCTGAATGTGAACTTCCCTGAGGAGTTAGCAATAGACATCATTTTGCACTCCGTGTCATCGTGTTATGATCAATTCCGCATGACATATCACATGAACAAGGAAGAAGTCACCCTCAGCAAACTTCAAGGACTCTTGAAGACCGCCGAAAGTGGTCTAAAGGGTAAGTCGGTTGTTACTACTCCTACTCCTACTCCAACTGCGGCCAATGTCTTGGCAATCGGGCATGGCAAAGGGAAGAAGAGAAAGAACCCTTCTAAGGGTACCAAGGGTAAGACCCTTGAAGGCTCCTCTTCAAGCAAAAACCAAGAAAGGTTTTGTCACTCCTTCTGCTAACCCTAATGAGGCTGAATGCTTTTATTGCCATGAAAAGTCGCACTGGAAGCGAAACTGCCCAAAGTACCAGCAAGATTTGAAGGATGGGAAAGTAAAACCCAACCATGCAGGTATATACACTATATTGTCTAATAACTCACCTCATTCTAAGTCTTGGGTCCTTGATACAGGTTGTGGTATTCACATATGTTGTGATTTGCAGGGACTAAAAAGAAGTGAGAATGTGGAGCAGGGAAAGATAAACTTGATCATGGGAAACAGGAAAGCTTCACCTGTAACCAAGATAGGAGTTTATTCCTTAGTGTTAAATAGTGGGTTTACATTAGATTTGAATAAATGTTATTATTCGCCAGAAATGGCAAGAAATGTTATTTCCTTTCATGCATTGTATAAACAAGGTTTTACCTTTTATTTTGATAATAATAATGGTAGTATTGATGCTTTCTTTAATAATGTTCTTTATTTTAAAGCATTACCTTGTGATGGCGTGTATGAAACTGTATCTGTTGTAGATAATCTAGGAAATAATGTATTGTGTATTAACTCTTCCACTAGCTTAGATAAAGCATCCTTATGGCATTGTCGTCTTGGACATGTAAGCAAGAAACGCATAGGCCAACTCCAAAAGGATGGAGTCTTGGAGTCATTTGACCTAAAGTCAGATGATAGTTGTGAATCTTGTTTGCTTGGTAAAATGACAAAGTCACCTTTTACTGGCACTTGTGCTAGGGGTGAAGGTTTGTTGGACCTCATACACACAGATGTGTGTGGACCCTTCAGAACCGCCACAAGAGATGCTAATCGGTTCTATGTGACTTTTACTGATGATTTTAGTAGATATGGATATGTCTACCTAATCAAGCATAAGTCAGAAACCTTTGAGAAATTCAAAGAGTTTAAGCAAGAAGTGGAGAATCAGTTGGGAAGGAACATTACGATGCTTCGATCCGATCGTGGTGGTGAGTATCTTAGTACTGAGTTCCTTGACTATCTTAAGGAATGTGGGATTGTCTCACAATTGACACCTCCTAGGACACCACAGTTTAATGGTGTAGCTGAGAGGCGCAATCGGACCTTGTTGGACATGGTTCATTCCATGATGAGTCGAGATTCGCTACCAATCTCATTTTGGGGGTATGCCTTAGAGACTGCCACCTATATCCTTAATCTAGTCCCTACAAAGAAGGTTGCCAAAACACCTCACGAGGTGTGGACTGGAAAAGTTCCCAATCTAGACCACATCAAGATTTAGGGTTGCGAGGCTTTCGTGAGACGCGAGACTCATGATAAGCTCGAACCCCGAAGCGAAAGGTGTATTTTCATCGGCTACCCACAGAAATCCTTTGGTTGCATCTTCTACAGACCCAGTGATAATGTGGTCTTTGTAGCAAGATGAGGATTCTTTCGAGAGAGAGAATTCATGAGCCAAGGAGACAGTGGGAGGCAAATTGACCTTGAGGAAATTCAAGAGTCAAGTGGTGAAGGAACCTCAAACCCTAGCCCTCAACCTAAGGAGGAAACTCCTGTTGAGCCGACTGAAGAATCTATACCTCTGAGGCGTTCCACCAGAGTTAGGAATGCACCTGAGAATTATTATGGTTTTCATATTACTGCAGAAGGAGAGACACTTATTAGTGATAACACACTGGTAAATATGGATGAGCCTAACAGCTACACGGAAGCCATGGCAGGCCCTGAGGCTGCTAAATGGAAAGAGGCTATGGATAGCGAGATACAGTCCATGTATGACAATCAAGTTTGGAAATTGGTTGACAATGTACCTGATCGTAAGATAGTTGGGTGCAAATGGATCTTCAAGAAGAAGACCGACATGGATGGTAATGTACACACTTATAAGGCACGACTGGTTGCAAAGGGTTATTCTCAAACTCCGGGAGTTGATTATGATGAGACCTTTTCACCAGTGGCCAAGATTAAGTCTATTAGGGTTCTGTTAGCCATTGCTACATTTCATGATTATGAAATATGGCAGATGGATGTCAAAACCGCTTTCCTTAATGGAAAGTTGGCTGAAGATGTTTACATGGTTCAGCCAGAGGGTTTTGTCAGTACAGAGTACCCCAGTAGAGTGTGTAAGCTCGCGAAATCCATTTATGGATTAAAACAGGCACCTCGCAGATGGAATCTTTGCTTTGATGAGAAAATCAAAGAATTTGGCTTTTCAAGGAGTGAAGATGAATCTTGTGTCTATATCAAGGCTAGTGGGAGTATAGTCAGCTTTTTGGTACTGTATGTGGATGACATACTACTCATAGGAAATGTCATCCCAACCCTGCAGGAAGTAAAGTCCTGGCTTGGGAAGTGTTTCGCTATGAAGGACCTTGGAGAAGCTGCCTATATCCTAGGGATAAGGATTTTGAGAAACAGGAGTAAAAGACTAATTGGACTTAGTCAAAGCACCTATGTGGATAAAGTGTTGAAAAGGTTCAACATGCATAACTCCAAGAAAGGAGAGTTACCCATCCAGAGTAACGCCAGATTGAGTAAGACACAAAGCCCTAGTACTGAGGCTGAGATAGCAGAAATGAGTCGAATACCTTATGCTTCAGTTGTAGGATCGATCATGTATGCTATGACGTGTACTTGACCTGATGTAGCCTTTGCTTTGAGCATGGTTAGCAGGTATCAGGGGAACCCTGGCAAGGCACACTGGACTGCGGTAAAGAATATCCTCAAGTACCTACGGAGGACTAAGGACTGGGTCCTTACCCTCGGTGGCAGTGAGGACTTGAGAGTTGTAGGGTACAATGATGCTAGCTTTCAGACTGACAGGGATAATTTCCGCTCTCAGTCGGGATGGGTCTTTACTCTAAACAGAGGGGCAATTACTTGGAAAAGTTCCAAGCAGGAGACAGTGGCTGATTCCACTTGTGAATCAGAGTATATAGCAGCAAGTGAGGCAGCAAAGGAGGCTATATGGCTAAAGAACTTCATCGGAGACCTTGGAGTTGTACCAGCTATAAAGGAGCCAATGGAGATTTTATGTGACAGCAATAGTGTGGTTGCCTTAGCCAAGGAACCAATAGATCATGGGAGATCCAGACACATTGACAGAAAATATCACTTCATCAGACATCGAATAGAAGAAGGAATCCTCGTGGCAAAGAGGGTATCATCGGATGAGAACCCAACAGATCCCCTCACGAAGGGACTGACTCGGGCTAAGCATCTCCAGCATGCTCGGAGCATACGGCTGAAGGATGATATTAGTTTTAGTAGTTAGATAATCTTGAAATTTGTAAAATGTAATTGACATTTGATGATAAATAAAAGCTGTTATTTATGAGTAAAGTGTTGCTATCTCTTGTCAATCGTTTACTATTATTTCTTTTTGCATGTTTTGACTTCTAGAATAATTATGTTATGGTTTATATCATATTATTCAAACTCTCCACAGTCGGTCATATGTTGGAAGTAGATATGAATCAAGACTGTCATGGTTGGCTTGTAGAGGTCTAAGATGTTAGACAAAGCGGGGTTACATCACTCATGAGTGCTCATAAGTTCTGAGTATTGGATTCAACCCATGCTCACTTGTATCACTTCATGGAATTTATCTCGAGTGATCGTGAGATGGTAATATCATATAAGTCTTCAAACCTAGAGATATGATTTGTTGCCTATGAGTTGGTTATGCATTGATTGCACGGAAATGCTTTGGTAACTCGATGTTATAAACCATGCTTTTGTGTGTAATTCAACAAGTAGTAGAACAAACATATGAGTCGAAGTTTATCTGTTCTTTCTAGGATTAGAAGCGATATCTGGGCCCCTCAATGATTTTGTTTTGACCTATGTACCAGGCCCGGTCATAACTAAATTGATGTGTTTAGTTAAGTTCTATGTCAAACAAATCGGAAATCGGGAAACAAATATTAGACAATAAGCAAGACCATGTTCCATGTATTTGTCCGGCTGATATCTAGAATAGAGGATTATATGATCACTTATCTAAAATGGCGCTTCATAGTTCAACAGAGTTTAAAGAGCTACGATTGCTGATCGGTTCCTGAAGTCATACTTGCAACTATAGTTATTAGACTTATCCAAGTGGGAGACTGTTGGATATAGTGTCTAAGTCCATAACTATATTTGGTATGTACTTGACCCGACCCGGCATGGTCCATTTGGGTTGCACTTCACCCGAACTATTTATGGATAATTGTTTGAGAATAGTATAAGTTATGATTTATTAATATATTATAAGTCCTAATATATTAATATAAAATCATATTATTTAATTAGTATTGATCTATAATTAATCTAGAATTAATTTAGAGATCAAAAGTATGACTAATTAAATATGGGCTCTTCTATTTATATAGTGTGGGCTAATGCTTATTTGGAATGGGCTAGGCTTGCATGGAAAGTCCATGGATACTCCATGGAGCTTTAACCCATGGATCTCATGGAAATGAAAAGACATGGGTATTAGGGTTTACATGAATGTAACCCTAATCCACCACACTATATAAAGGAGGCTTTGGTTCTTGAAATCACACGAGTTGTGGTGAGTAAACTAAGAGGGCCGATTTCAAGAAGTTTGTGACTATTCTCTCAAATTTCCAAGTTTGTGGTGATTTGTGACTTCCATTTGAGGCATCCACATTATTGGTGCTAGGCTCTCAAACTCCAAGCAATCAACTACTACTACAAGATAAGTAATTCTACTAGTTTTATTTGATTCAAGTACCCCATGCCATGCTAGTTAGGATAAGAACCTTGGAAAAATAATTATTTGCATGTATCTTAGTCAAACATAGATCCAAGGTTTCTAGGGTTGCATGTACACCATAGGAGTGTTAGAATGCTCAAAACCCATCAATAAGTCCTTGGCTATCTGTCACAAACTCGTACACCTATCCAATCACCCGCTCTCTCTTGCGGTTCTCCGGCTTCACGGCCTCCGCCTGGGCCTCTCGAATGGTGTCCAACACCGTAGTCATAACCGTCATCCTCATGCACACATCCCGAATCAGGGAACCCTCCGTCCTGCGGCTCAGAGTATCGACTACTACGTTAGCCTTGCCCGGGTGGTACAGGATCTCACAGTTGTAATCCTTTACCACATCTAACCATCTCCTCTGGCGCATATTCAGGTTGGGCTGATCCATCAGGTATTTCAAGCTCTTATGGTCCGTGTATATGGTACACCGAACCCCATACAAATAATGGCGCCATATCTTGAGGGCGAACACCACTTCCCCCAACTCTAAATCGTGGGTGGGATACCTCGTCTCATGAGGCTTCAGCTGCCTCGATGCATATGCTATCACGTGCCCTCTCTGCATAAGCACCGTACCCAATCCCGATATAGACACATCACAGTAAACCACAAAATCCTCCATTCCCTCGGGAAGGGCTAGCACCGGGGCTTCGCATAATCTCTGGCGGAGAGTCTCAAATGAGGTCTGCTGCTCGGGACCCCAAATAAAAGCAACGCCCTTCCAGGTCAATTTGGTGAGAGGAACAACAATCTTGGAGAAATTTCTGATAAATCTCCGATAATAACCGGCCAACCGCAGAAAACTCCTGATCTCGGTGGGGGATCTCGGCACCTCCCAACTCATAACCGCCTCAATCTTGTCCGGATCGACCAATATCCCATTCTGGTTAACGAGGTGCCCCAAGAACTGGACCTCTCGTAACCAGAAATCACACTTGGAGAATTTGGCATAAAGCCTCTCCGATCTCAACACTCCAAGGATCTCTCTCAAATGCTCCTCATGCTGCTCTCTGGATCTCGAATACACCAAGATATCGTCAATAAACACGATCACCGATCGATCCAACATAGGCCTGTACACCCGGTTCATGAGATCCATGAACGCTGCTGGTGCATTGGTGAGCCCAAAAGGCATCACCACGAACTCGTAATGCCCATAACGCATCCTAAACGCCGTCTTCTGTATATCCTCATCACGCACTCTCATCTGATGATACCCAGATCTCAAGTCAATCTTGGAGAACCAAGACGCACCCTGCAACTGATCGAACAAATCGTCGATCCTCGGTAGTGGATAACGATTTTTGACCGTCAACTTGTTCAACTCCCGGTAATCAATGCACATCCGGTGTGAACCATCCTTTTTCTTGACAAAAAGGATCGGTGTCCCTACGGAGAACTACTTGGCCGGATAAAACCCTTCCCCAACAACTCTTGAAGCTGTGAGGACAACTCCTGCATCTCTGGCGGCGCAAGGCGGTAGGGTGCCTTGGCGATAGGTGCTGCCCCCGGGATCAAATCAATACGGAACTCCACCTGCCTTTCAGGAGGCACACCCGACAACTCCTCAAGGAAAACATCTGGGAACTCACTCACTATCGGAACATCTGTGACAGAGCTCGGTCTCCCGTCAGCAACTCGAGTATCCATCACATACGCTACAAAACCCCTACAACCCTGCTGTAAACTCTGTCTCGCTCTAGCAGCCGAGCAAAATGTTGATCCAGATCGGGTACCCTCGCCATACACTGTAAGCACTCCCCCAATAGGGTCTCGTATGGTCACCAACTGACGCTCGCAGTCTATAACAGCTCCGAATCGACTCAACCAATCCATGCCCACGACGACACATACATCTACCATCGCAATTGGTACCAGATCTATCGGAAACTCAACACCGAAAATCTCAAGTATACATCCCTGAATCACATCGGTAGCAAAAACTGTGCGCTCGTCGGCTATAGAAACTCGCAGAGGTCGACTCAACGCCTCTCGTCGGATACTGATGTGACGGCTAAACGCTAATGACACAAAAGATCGACTCGCACCCGAGTCAAACAACACCAAAGCAGGTACAGTATTCACAAGGAAAGTACCTATGCAAACCACAATATAAGCATAAAATTTCAAACCCAACATAAGTAAATAAGAGAATACATACCAGCCACGACGTCGGGTGCTGCGCGGACCTCGTCCGCTGTCAGCTGGAAGGCTCTCCCGCAAGCCCTCGGTACCTCGGCCTTTGCTGGCCGACCCTCAGTAGCTCATGCTGTGGCAGGGGCAGATCCCTGTGCGGATCCCTGAAGTAGCTGTGGGCACTCGGCCTTCCGATGGCCCGTCTGGTTGTAGTGAAAGCAAACCGAAAATCCCTTGGGGAAATCCGTCGCGATATGCCCCTCCTTCCTACACTTGTAGCACACACCTTCCCTGCACGTCCCATCATGAGTCTTGCCGCACTTCCCACAAGTGCGGCCCTTCTGGCCTCCAGACCTCGAATCAGCGGGCTTCGCCCGCTTGGCTACCAGCTGAGACTGTGTCGGCCGCCTATCCCTCCTCTGAGACTCCGCCTCCTCCCTGGCCTGAGTCTCCAGCTCAATCTCCCTCTTCCGAGCATTCGCCTGGAGCTCGGAAAATGTCCGGTATGTCGAGTTCGCCACGAACTCACAATGTCTCTCCTCAGTATGCTCAGATAACGGCTCATACGTGCCTGCTCAGAAGACACGTGCTCAGGGAAAAACAACGCCCTCTCATGAAACATCCGCGTAATCACTGTCACAGACTCAGTTCCCTGCTTGAGGGACAATAACTCCTGGGCGAAACGTTCCCTCTCCACCGGGGGAACATACTCATCTTGAAACATGGTGGTGAACCTCTCCCAAGTCACCGCTGTAATCTCTGCAGGAGTGAAGTCAGCAGTCACAAACTTCCACCAGTCCTTCGCTCCCAAGCGAAGCTGGTTCAGCGCAAACCGTACTCTCAGATGATCCAGACAAGAACATGTGTAGAAGCATCCCTTGATGTCAGAGATCTACCTCATCGCGGCTATCGGATCCTGCGTCCCATAAAACTCTGGTGGCTTCGTGTTGCTGAACTCACGGTACAGCAACGAGTCACCCCCCCCGTGGCCTGGCAGCGGCGACGGATGTAGTGGCTGCAGCAACAACAGCCTTGGTAAGAGCGGCATACCGCTCGTCAAATGTCTCAATCAACGTGGTCTTGATAGACCCAAACATCTCTGGAATCTCAGCTCGAATAGCTGCGGCCACCTCCTCGTGAATCAACCTACGAATCTCCTCATCACTGGTGCCACTGGTACCACTGCCTCCTGGGTTGTGGCGCGTACCCACCATAATGTCTCTGAACACAACACAAAAGAAATCAGAGACTCGCTCGAGTATACTCACACTCGATTACTCAACCCTACTTGTTCCTCAGTATCCTAAGGATTCTTACTTGGACTGCTCACTGATCCGGTGTTTCCAGTAGTACGGGCCCTATACTACCTTCCACACCACATCGGTATTCACACCAAGTCCTCCTCCTAGGATCCCAGATCACAAGTACTCTATATCTCGCTAACACAGGCTACCCTCCAGTAGACCTCTCATAAGCTTCTCTCTGCTACCTACTTGCTCTCGAAGTAACTCATAGTAGCAGTAATCTCCTAGGCTAAGGCATCACAAATCAGGCCACCCTAGTCCTAAATATTAATACCTAGCCTATTCTAGCATGCGTAGCATGTCTCATAATATCTCATAACAGATAATGTAAGGGTATTTTGGGAAATCACCGTTCGGGCGCTGGCTGATCGTACACACTGCTACTTTCCGCTTTTCCTGAAATCTCTTTCTCTTTTTAGAAAAATCGTTTCTTTTTGAAAATTTCTCTCAATTCCTCAGTTTGAGTTCAGATACGCTCGGAGGTGTACCCGAATCCCTCAAACCAAGGCTCTGATACCAACTTGTAACGACGTAAAATTTAAAACAATTTTTCATTTTTCAACATAATAAAACTCATATAATATTCCCAAAAATCCCATGTGTAGCCAATGTCATCACAATAAAACATATCCCAGAATCTCAAAACAAAATCCTCTGCCAATGTGTACAGATCATGCCGGCGCCTTCCCACGATCCTCGGTAGTACCTGAAACACATATCACATAACACGGTAAGCATAAATGCTTAGTGAGTTCCCCAAAATACCACATTCAGCACATAACCCACTCGAGGCTATAACTCGGTAAGACCCTCTGGTCAGTGTGTCTCAGCGGGACCCTCCAGTCCCATAGCTCGTTGGACCCTCTGGTCCGGTCTAAATCGTTGGACCCTCCGGTCGGGTCTGGATGAGGACCCTCTGGCCTCGTAAGTCGTTAGACCCTCCGGTCCGGTCTAAATATCACATAGCATACATAAATCACAATGCACATAATCTCAAGTAAACACATAACACATAAGACCCTCCGGTCTGCACATAGATACCACTCTAGGTAATGTATAGTGAGAAGACTCACCTCAGGTATCTCGAATGATCTCGAACTCGAAACACTAATCTAGCCTCCGCCTAATCACATACAGAAAATATCTCTACTTAATAAAAGCTCTCAAAGGCTAGACTAATCCCTTCCTATACTCTCTCAGAAGGGTAAAAGACCATTCTACCCCTCCAATGGTCCAAAAGTCCATTTGTTGACTAAACCCTAAAAGTCAACATAAGTCAACCCTAAGGAGTACGTGGCGCGTACCAGACTCCTACGCTGGGCGTATTCGACCTCTATGCTGATATCGGGCTGATTGAGCCCTACGCCCCGCGTACTGGGATTTACGCTCAGCGTACGTCCCAGTTTCACTATTATCTCACTTATGGTCTTAATCAGTTAAGACCTTGGCTCAAAATATAGACCTGGACCCCCTACAGCCTCCTAATGCATAAAGTCGAAGACTTTACGCCTTTGCATGGCTGTAATGGTCATCAACATCCAAAACACACCACTTCCTTCACTAAAGAGCTCATATCTCATGCATGGCTCGCTCCTAACGTCCAAGATTGGATTTCTATGGATCTATAACTCTTTATACACTGAATATGGACAGATCAAGGTCTTATGGAGCTCCTTTACTCATAAAGTCTCCACCTTTGGGACAAAACCCTAGAAATGGTCCATAAAACTCAAATCAAAAAGGTTGAGAAAGCTTTGAGCTTTTTACCTCCAAATGATGCTCCAACCTCAGAAAGCTCAGATCCAAAGCTTGCCCTCCAACTCTAGCTCTTTCAATGGCACCTCCTTCTCTTCAAAAGCACACAAGAACACTTTCAAGCTCAACCACACACACACACACTAGCTCTAGAACGAGGGTTAGGGCCACTTAGGGTTTTGATCTCTGGAAATGGTGGCTAAAAGTGAGGCCATAATGTTCCTTATATAGGGCTCACCCCCACAATTAGGGTTTCAATCTGAACCTAGTACGCCCAGCGTACACTATGGTACGCCCAACGTACTGGGTAGGCTCCGCGTCAAGAATACGCTCATGAGTACGCGCATCGTGCTCTCCCTTACGCCCAGCGTACTCGAAAGCCAAATATTCTATTCAGGGACCAATTTTGGCAACTTGAGGAAAGAAAAGGATCAGAAAGATATACCTGAATTTCGGGATGTTACAAAATCAGGGACGTCATTTAAATTTTGGAAGGATAGTCTCAGAATAAATTTATATTAGGGTCATATTTTAAGTAATTGGAATGATATAAGATACTTTATAATATAATTGTAATTTCATGTGACCCAAAAACTTACGATATAGAAGCATATGGATAACTTATGGTCTGTTTGATTTGAACTTACCGGGTCCAGTAAGAGCTGATTGCTGATTCGGTAAGCAGTCGGGCTGTTTGATAAGAGAACATTGAATCTGATTCGGTTAACCTTGCTGACCCAAAGGGCTTACTCGGTAAGTTGAGAAATTATGACTGACTGGAAAAGAGAAAAAGCCCACGCTTCTATTTTCATTAATATGTCATCGACTGTCCCTGGATAGCTAATACGAAAAAAGTAATCGGTAGAAAACTACAACAACAAGTATCATTGCTCCTCCTTAGCGTCTTCCACCGGTGACAACCCCACCTGCTCAACATCTCCGACCGACGATCCTTCACACGCGACAGCATGCATGTTTTTTTCATCCCAAATACTTCACTGTTGACAGTCCTTCGCATGCGATATCCCTCCTGTTTATTTCTTTTGCTTTTATGTAATCAATTGTGGATGAATTGTAATCATGTGTATGAAAGCAATTTTTTTTTTGAAATCAATTGAGAACGATTTTAAGGGTTTGTAGAAAAAAAATTCTGAAAGCTTATGAAATCTTAAATTTGAATATGTTTATCAATATGTGGTAAATATGTTTGTACAATCTGAATATGTTGTAAATTAAATGATATGCTTATGAAATTTGAATATGCTATAAATATGTTGGTAGAATGCGATTTTTTTAACATGAACTTATATGTGCATAAAATCAGATTTTAGGTAGTTGAAATCAGAAAATGTTGAATATGTTATACATGTTTGTATGAAATTAGAAATCCAAAATTGTTATATTCTTATGAAATCAAAATTTATTTGTATGAAATCAAAATTGATGTTGTATATGTTGTTAAATATGTGATGAAATCAGATTCATGCTTGATTTATGTTGTGAATGTGTGTTATGTGGATGATTTACGTTTATTTTTATTTTTATAATTTTTTTATTTTTTACAATAGACATGACAGATAAAAGAACTAGAGTTAGTTGGAAGTCAGAGATTGTGGACAAAACTTTTTTGGAAGCTTGTATACACGAATTAACAAGTAATGGTCTGGAGGGTAGTGGCCTAAAAGCAAGCTCATGGACTGTAGTCGCGAGAAATTGAAAAAATATCATAATTTTGTTGTCGACAAAAAACAAATGAAAAACCGATACGACTATTTGAAAGCAAAGTATGTAGGGTGGTTAAAACTTAAAAATAAAACGAAAAATCTTTATAATCCCGTAACGAATTCTTTTAACATGACTAATGAAGAATGGGAAGCGGAAGCGAAGGTATTTATATATATATATATATATATATATATATATATATATATATATATATATATATATATATATATATATATATATATATTATAATTAGATTATTTTGTTTTACTACTTTGATAATATTTATTAAATTTTCAAACAGTTGAACAAGTATGTAGATAAGCTGAGAAATGCACCCCTCCCTTGCCCTGATCTTTGTACCCAACTGTTTGATGGGGAGACCTCGACCGGTGTTCACAGTTGGTGTCCATCTTCGACACTACCTCATCCCAATGAATTCTTTACTAGACATGATTTTGAGGATACAGTGATGGAAGAGCCACCACCTCATGTAGATACCCTAAGATCAACAGTACCCCAACCTACTAGTGCTTCACCTGAAAGTGAAGAAGCATCTGGGCAGACTAAAAATAAGGGGAACAAACGAAATGGTCCCAAGGAAACCACACTTGATGATGAGGTGAAAGAAGTTGGAAGAGAAATTGTCAAGGCTGCACAAGCATTCACGCAAGCAAATAATATTGACAAGGAGATGGATTGTATGGCGAAGTTGGCAAGCTTGGAGTGGGGAGAAGATGATCTGAAATACACCACTGCTCTTATGTTATTTGCTGAAAGTGCAGGTAGTAGGAAAATTTGGTTGCACCTTAACTTGTCGACTTGTGAGTCGTGGGTAATGAATGCGAGAGTAAAGTTTAGATGAGTTGTTTGACTTTAGTATGTTATGGTTCATTGTTTGACTTTAGTATGTTATGATTTATTGTTTGACTTTAGTATGTTATTGTTCATTTGATGGATTTTTATGTTTAGAGTTATTACGTGTTATGGATTATTTTGTTAAGTGCAGTTATGTTATTTGAATTTATATGTTATGGAATGTTATGTGTTTAGTATTTACATGTTACGGTTTGTTATGTTATGGATTGTTATGTTATTGATGTAAATGTAATTTGTATTTGACATTTAACAAGTCACATGGATAAACAAGATGAATTTTTATATTTCCTTATATTCTCGTGGTATTGGTTGATGTTGGTCCGACGAAGGCAAAGAATAATTAAAAGAATAAGTGCTAGCGAACCGGTAACAAATGGGCATGTGTATACGCAAGATTTGATACATGGATGTACTATACAATGTTATGATATGATGCGTCTTTCACAAGATGCATTTGTACTATTATGCAATCATTTTACAGGAAGAAATTGGTTGCAATGTAATAGGACGATAAGTGTTGAAGAGAAGATGGCTATGTTTTTACATGTTATAGGACATAATGAACGTTTTCGAGCGGTTAAAGAAAGATTTCATCACTCCACACAAACGATTCATCAATGTTTTCATGAGGTCCTATGTGCAATGATGTGTTTTGGAAGAGAAATTATAGTACCAACCTCGTTTAATCCAACAAGAAATACCTCATAACGACATAGACGGCTAATACACATATTTCCCCGGAGCAATAGGTGCACTATGGAACACTTATACATGCAGTTGTGCCCGTTGATCAACAAACTCGCTATAGGGGAAGAGAAAAAGGTGAAAGTTATCAAAGTGTAATCGGAATTTGTGATTTTGATATGGTATTCACCTTTGTATGGACTGGATGGGAGGGAATAGCACATGATTCTAAAGTTTTGAAAGAAGTTGCATTTAATCCGACTTCTGGATTTCCATTCCCTTCACTAGGTTTGTAATTTTTCTATAACTTTTATTATCTATGTTATTTATATGATAAATTTGTCAATCATCTACAGATAAATATTACCTTTGTGATGCCGCATAACACCCGTGGATTTATGGCTCCCTACCGTAATACTAGATATTGGTTAGCCGATTTTTGAAGAAACAAAGCTTTAACTAAGGAAGAAAGGTTTAATCATGCTTATGCACAACTTAGAAATATCATTGAGCGTGTTTATGGTGTATTAAAGGCGAGATTTCCAATTTTAAAACTAATGGCTCCTTATCCTTTTCCAGTGCAAAGAGATATAGTCATTGCTTGTGTTGCGGTCCATAATTTTATAAGGAAATACAATATTCAAGATGACTTATTTACGAACTTTGAACAAAACACTATGGTTACTCCCGATGTGGAAGGTGCAGGAAGTGAGGGCCAAAACATACAAGACATAGAATGGGATTCAGAAGCAGTTGGCTATATGACTACTTTGCGTGACCAGATTGCTAATCAGTTACTTTCAAATGGTTTACGTTAAATGATGTACTTTTTTTTATTATGTCTTCATTTACTCCGGTATAAAAAGGGTTATATCAAGGTCAATAATTTCTTTCTGGTCCACCAATAATTTTTTTTTCAACTAAGGTTTATTTAAGTCCGCCACAACATGCCTTTTCCGTCTATGACAATTTGTATTTTGGATTTTGTATTTCACTTTGTATTTGGATTTTAAATGATGTATGTTTAATTTTGATGTTATGTGATAGTTTGTATTTTTATAATTATTTTATCCAGCACAAGGGACAACACAAGGGTCATTTGGTCATTTTTATCATTCAATACAATCAGTCAGAGAAATAATCAAACAACATAAACTCAGTCAGATGTGGACTCAATCAACATTTCTAACCCAGTCAACTCTAACCCAATCAGCAACTATCAAATGACCCTTTATTTTATTTTGTTAAATTGTCTTCTTTTGAACTATTAGAATTATTGAAATTTAGCATATTGGTCTAATGAACCAATTATTTTAACTATCGAACTCCGAACGTTTTTGAAACTATTTGAAAACTTGTTCATCGGTACTCCAATTAAGGGTTATTTGTTGTTGGCTCAACTGAGAGTTGTTTTCATTATTATTCATTGTTCTTCGCTACCCCATTTGAGGGTATTGAGCCGTTGTTCGTAGCTTTTGTCATTACCCCACTTCAGTGTCATAGGCGAAGCTTTATTAGGATCGTTGTTTTTCGGCCCCATTTTAGGTCGATATTGGACTTATACCTTTTGAACCCATGAGGCATGGACACTTTTTCCATTTTGGATATTAAGTTTTATACATTTTTTATTTATCTTATGAAGTTCATATAAATTTTGATATTATGAACATTGTACTTTGAAATATGCTATGTTTTCTCTCATTCACTTTAATTGTTGTTTTGAAAGTGGTATGTGAACATTAGTATATAAATTGAGTCTACATTCATAAACTATCTATATAATGTATGACATTGAGATTTGCTCTCTATGCTTCCCAAAGTCTAACCCATTTAACTAGGATTTTAAACGTCCGCGGCAATTATGGATTTAAGAAGTAACAGAGAATAAATAGACGACAATTACATGTTGAAAATAGACGAAAAGGTAGTTTCTATTTGTAGAGGTAACTAAAAATAAGCACAAAAACAAAACAAAAAATTACAACGAAACGTAGATAAATTTTAAACATAAAAATTGAAACCACAAGTATAAAAGGTTATGAAGTTACACCATGTTTCACAAAAAAAAAATATATAGTTCATAAAAAAACCGAATGCATGTGCATTGACTCTAGCTTCAACATTTTTATCACATTTTCACATAAAAGGGCTAATTTTGTTTATTAACAATTTCATTAACATGTTAGTGTAGCATAAACGCCATGTTGTTATAAACCAATGCAGTCGATTTTACAAACATTTACAGCAATTGGTTGGGTTAACCATTTAAACTTATACTATACTAAAATTACTAATGCATGTTAAAAAAACAATGCCCAAATCATAATAATTGATATGGGTATTTAACTAAATATTTATATAGGATATATGATTGATTGTAAATTTTTGAATCCTTTTAATTCATTGGTTAATAAAAGTGCTTTCGATCATTCATTTCATCTGATCTTTTAGGGATCTTGAAATTATTCATTAGAATAGGTTATTGTTTGCTTTTCGGTTTCAAGAAAGTTTACGACTATTGCATATCATAAATTATCAGATTTTCATAATTAAGTAATGTGAATTTTAACCTTTTCATGCTTTCTCTTTGGTGTTCTTCATTTTCTCCTATGTTGTAATGATTTAAGGGAGCTATTAAAATTCTTCTATTTATGCACTCCAAAGTTGACAAAGAATAAAATTACTTTCATTTCCTATAAAAAAAAAAGCAAGAAATATGAAAGTACATTGTTATTGATTTATATTTGAATGAAATCTGCTTACGTGTGGTAATCGATTATAACATATTTCAATATTTTATTAGTTTTTTGATGCTTTGTAGGTTACCCGTTGCCCCGGCTTAAAATAACTTTTCAGTTGTAGTCAAAAGTCATGTCCATTTGTTTATTTTTTTTTCCATTATTTTTTGGATAATAAAAGAAATAGTATCATAGACAGTAAAGTCTTCTATTTATTAATATAATGCTTTTCCACTTATTTGATTGTTTTTGACATATTTGATTCGTTTAATTATTTGTAATTAGTTTGAAACATAAATTTCTTTGTGTTTTCTTTACTGATTCGATCTTTTTTATCACCGTTCAAGCGATCAAGCAGCTAATGGAGAAAGATGTGGATGACGTTGGAAAGGTTGCCCATAATTTGTGATGATGTTAGGGAGGAAACTCTTTGGTATGTTTATTTCCTTTAAGTTTTTCTTTATATGTTTTTACCAAATGACTTTTGTATTTAGTTTTTTTTTTTTAATTGACCGAATATGTGTTGTTTAGTGAAAGAAAATGGAAGAGGGTGATAAGAGCAGTGTCTCTTGATTTCTTTAATGGTTAACAAGTAGATGATAAACTTTGGTGATGGATTGTTTGAAAATGGAAAATTTATATCTTGGAAACTGTCTTAAATGTCAGTTTTTATTGTTCAATTCATTGTTAGCTTTTTAAGTTCATATATACATGCAATAATTCTCTCTCTTTGATTATTTACATACATTACCAAATTTACCCTTTTAATGTTACATTGAATATGTTGTTGTAGGGGAATAATGATCAGAACATTGACAGATGCATCCGATGCAACACATCCATATCTGCAGTTCTGCACGTAGAAGTTATTCATCAAGATGCAAGTTCCATGAATAAGAAATCAGCAATCTATCCACCTCCTCATAAAAATCTTTTGTAAACATACAGATATTATAATTCTATTAATGTACCAACCTTATTCAATTACTCTAGCAACCTTCTGTTCATCACTTTCTTTTGGAGTGTTTTAGGTGTGTGTTTATTAGATTGTTGAGAAACAAGTGGTCGGTAGTAAGAAGCAAAAGGTAGTCAATGGTTTTGTAGCTCGGGCTGTTGAGAAAAAGAAGGTTGCCAAGAAACAGCAAAACAGTTCTTCTGAAGAAAGATCATCAGAATCTGATGGCGAACCAATAAAGGTATAAAGTTCTATGATTTTATACATATTTGCATATGTTTGGTTTACTATTCTTAAACACGTATTGATGTTTATTAGGGCCTCACTTGCTTAGTGAATGTGCTTTACAAATTAATGAAGATACCACTTATGAAGACATATGGTTAATATTTATCTACAATACCAAAACCGGCTACTAATCCGGCAGGTTAGTTGGAAAGAAACACCAACTTTTTTCTTTTCGATTTTCTAAAGTTAAAAATTAAAATTCTAAAAATGCCCTATTATGTAAAAAAAAATTATTCTCAATTTTCTAAAGTTAAAATTCCAAAAATGCCCTTTTATTTTAAAAAAAATTCAATTTTCTAAAGTTAAATTACTTTTATTTTATTTTTACAAGTGTCGGAGCAAGAGGAGGAGGCAGGACTTTATGCCTTTAAAGTTTAAGAAAGAAGATTCATTTCCAGTAGTCGTGTCAATTTTTTAAGGTTAATAACAACCTACTTTTCTTGCGAATTAATATAGACATTCTACTTATCTGCAAAAATTCTTTTTTAATATTTTTAAATGACAGTCTATATAAATAAGTTTTCTGATGGCATGAAAAATTGGTTTACATCGAGTTTAACATGCTATTGTGTCATCATGATTAATGGCAATAGGGTGTTGTCTACCAATTCAGTTTTCCTATATGTGTCTATGATGTTAGCTTTTTTCCTTTTAACTTGATAAATGTATGACTCTATAAGATGCTATGGTTATTGGATAATCATGTTTCTCCTTATGTCCAAATTACAATGAATATTATTAAATTCAACCATTTTTTTACTTATTTAGTTTCCAGCTTGTTTTTTATAGAATAAACAGAGCAGTTATGCTGCAGTTGCTTGCCAAATGGATGGAATTCAATTCCTTCGAGAAGTCAAATCATATATACAGACCTTGAACATTTCAGGTAGGCATGATTCAAAGTTCTATATTATTTTGACACTTTTCCTTTCTATTTACCTTTAAAATATGGGTTCGATGAGTCATTACGTGAGAGACTTCTCACTACCTCTTCCACTAATGTTTATAGGTTTTGTGATATGCTTACCACCGCTGCTAACTCAACAAATTGCTTACCTTTACAACATTGTACTTAGAAGATCTCCAACGAAGTATAGTAATGACTTTATATATATATATATATATATATATATATATATATATATATATATATATATATATATATATATATATATATATATATATATATTTTAGTCTATAACATTCATATAATTGGGTAGATTTTTCAAAATAAAGTAGGATGTTATACTAAGTAGATTTGCATTTGACTCTACATTCACATTTTTTAAAATCAGGTATTGTTATGTCGTTTAGGAATGACAACGAACTTTGAGAGGGCGTTTGCAAATACTGTTGCCCTTCTAGTTATATTAAAGAATGTTTATAGAGTAAGGTGTAGAATAGTCCCTTTAGTATATAAAGTTTCTTTAAACTGGTCCTTAATTTTATTTTTATTTCTATAAGAAGCTCTCATATGACATGTTTTATTGTTGCTTTGATTCGTGTTCATAATAAAATAACTAATTTCCTTTTTTGATATATCCTTTTGTTTAATATTTTTTTTCATATTATATGATATGTATTTTTAATTAAATAAAACATAATCCACAAAACACCCCCATCCGCCTCTTCATATTCATTATGACCAACAGTCTGTCAATTTTGTCATGGACCCTCTTCCAATCCCAATCACTAACTCCCATTTACAATGCTATTGATCACTATACACTAAGGTGATGTTTGTTTTTTGTCTGCAGATCTGCGTGACCACTTCTGTTTGCGCCGTGCAGACCACGCGCAGACATATGCCCTGCAGACCGTTTGTTTTTTGAAAGTGCGCAGACCTAAAAACGTCTGCGCGAGGTCTTCTTGGCGCAGACATTGACCAATGTCTTCTAAGGTCTTCACAAGTCCAATAAACCTAAACCAAAACAAATAAAAAAAAACATACACATTTTTTTTTCTTTCAGCACCTCCCAATCCATCATATTGAAAATATAAGTGATTATAACTTTTTTATTTTATGTTTATTTAATTATTAATGTATATATCTATTTATTGATTTTTTTCAATAATATTAAAAGAAAAAAAATAGAACATTAAAACCATGTTTCTACTTTTATGATGTGCGACTAGAATTTAAAAAAAATGTGATATGACTATTGTTTAAGACCAAAACAATGAGTTATATTAAAGTATTTATAAAAGCATTGCATTTTGATTCTAATATGAATTATATAAGCCATTAATAATTTTTGTATTTATAAAAGCATTGCATTTCGATTCTAATATGAATTGTTATTGTAAAACCAATTTTTTTTATTGTATGACTAATTTAGTTGCATGAATTTTATTTTGAGTGTTGTATGACTATTATTATTAAAATTTTGGTGATGAAAAATCATTTAAGTTTGTAAAATCATTTTATTTAAAATTCAGTTTATTTCAGCAGCCTGCAGACGTTAAAAAACAAACAGTCTTCCTATTGTAGACTGCAGACGTTTGGTCCACCTCTTCAGCTGCAGAGACTTGCAGATGTGGTCCGCAGACTGCAGACATTTTGGCTTCAGAAAAACAAACAGCACCTAACACACCAACTGACTACCTACTTGTCTATTTTTGCAAACCGATAACCTTCACATCCTATGCGTCCTCACTTTTTGCCCCGCAAATTAGAAACCATAAATCTCAAGGTTTTACGATGGTCATATATAATGTATAAAGATGTTAATAAGGTTGTTAACAACAGTAAATAGGACTAATATTATAAAAGCCGTAAGTTTTTAATTCATAATTGGAAATAACCGCAATATTTTTTTTATTGTTATGGGCACAATTTTCTCGCATAATTATCATTCTAGCCCACTTAACGAGTTTCATGGTTAAATTTGTTATCTTTTTGCAAAATCAGCCATAAAATTGGGTTTAAAGTTTAAATTTGGTTATTGTAGTTTGCAAAAAATTACACCACATTGATTTTAACATTATTTTTCGTTTTTTTATATATTTTATTTATTATATATATATATATATATATATATATATATATATATATATATATATATATATATATATATATATATATAAACACACACACACACACACACACTTCATTTATTTTCGTTTTTTTACTTTATTTTTCAAGAATTAATTTTTTACCTTTTTTTTTACTTTATTTTCCTTATATAGGGCTCATCCCTGACAGCATATCTTCGAGTTTTTTGGCTAGAAATGGACTAGGAACATTACCATAAGCTGTTTTTGAACCTATAATCCTGTTTTTGATGTGGTAATGTTCATACTAATCCAATTTCAAAGATAATTGTCAATATATTCATGTTTTGTATTAGTTTAGTGATTAGGCTAATTACATGAAAAAGTTTGATTAAATTATCTTGTTCTTATGAGTTGCTTAGATTAATAGAAAAGTTAATTGATTATGTGTTTTCAATCCATTTTAATCTAAGAGTTGATTCTAAAATGTGTTTTTGTAACTTGTCCTCAAGTTATATGAAAAGTCACATTTAAGTTTCATAAAACTCATAAAAGTTGGTAATGGTTACAAAAATGAAGAGTCTTGTCCTCAAGTTATGGAGGTTCAAGAGTCACTTCATTAAGTAATAAAATGTGTAACCTTAATTAATTCCATAAATTACAAAATAAAGAAAAGTTACATTCTTTTATTAGTTTAAAGTCTTCCATAACTTGTCCTCAAGTTATGGAACTTGAAGAGTTTTTTTTTAATTAAAACTACTTTAAACACATAAGTTATGGAATTAATTAGTTTTGAATAGTTTCAAAACTTGCCCTCAAGTTTTGGAATTTGAAAAGTTTTCTCTTATGAATACTTTAATTCCAAGTTAAGCCCTTAGAATTTTAAAAGTTAAAATTCAACCCTTATACTTTATAATATTATAAGTTAATAATATATATATATATGTATAAGAGAAAGTCAGTCTTACCGTTAGTAGGCCTCATTCACGAAGCCAGTCTATAAGGGGGGTATAAGGTTACTGCCTATAAAATGGCAGTTTAATGGGTGTCCACTCTCACCCACCGCTTCCTTGACTGGTGGAGGGTCGTTAGCCGAACGGGTAGGAAAGGACTATAATTCTCCCTTCATTAAAAGTATTAATGATAAATACTAAGTAACTAAACATTTATAAATTCCCAATCTTAGTTACTTAGGAAAATGTGAATTTGGTGCTAACCCATGAAATTACACTTTGCACTTTGTTTAAGTCAGTTAGTGGAGCGTGTGTGGTTAACCGGCACACTAACTCGTATTTAACAAGGTAGGCAAAGGGTAACTTAATGTTTATCATAGTATCGATGGAGCGTGTGTGGTTAACCGGCACATCGATTGAGGGGTAAACACTTAAGGGTACCAAGTATATTTGCATGGTTATTCACAACTTGTTTTGTGATCCTCGGCATCCCAGTCACAAAACCTGAAGGGCACACTCGAGATTGAAACATGCCATTGAACAGTTCAATGAATCTCAAAAGATCTAGGAGTTTCAAATCTAATTAAAACTTAATTATATTTCGTTTTTCATGGTGGAAATTGGTAAATCGTCATTTACCTACCTTCAACTATTTTATAACTTGGATTACGGCATCCCTCTTCCAGTTATAAATAGGTTGTTGGGTCCTAGCCTTAATATTTCATATTGGGTGTTATATTAAGGACTTTAAATCAACTCTCTTGAATATCTCCCAAAAGATGATCTTCCCAAATCTCTTGAAACAAGCTTTCCTAAATGAAGATGATGTCCCATGGAAATCATACTTCTTTCACCTCCTCCAATTATTCTCCCTAACCCACAAGTTCCTGAAAAGTTTAAGGTCACTCAAGCCCTATTGGCAAGCAAAGGTCTATATGTGATCACATCTTGGAGATGTAGTCAGATATTGACAAGCCGGGAGAGTTGGGTGTCAAAGTCTTGAGAAAGTTGGTGACTCAACTATTTTCTAAGTCACATAGTGAGTTCCTTTGGGACTCCTATGAAACAGACGATGACAAGACCCTTAATGATCTTATCTATTTGCTAAGATCAACTTCCTAAAACTTTATGGACATTGACAATGATGACATTGGATATCCAGTAAAGCTCTCTCTTCCCAATGGAAAGGGATCGGCCATAGTCAACTCGGTTGACCAAATGGTAAAGAGAACGGCTAAGTCTGAGATAGTCCCATTATCAAGGGTCTATTGCCAAAGAAAGGGGCATTGGTTGCGAAGCTGCCAAATTTACCTAAGGATATTAAAGTCAATAAGTTTGACTCTACTTCGGGTAAAGTCCACTATCTAACTCTGCTAAGTTTCTATTCTGAGATTCTTGATACATGATGTGACTGGGTCACATGTTGATGTTTTAAGAATCAAAGAAAAAGTGAAGAAACTTAAAGAAAGAATATGTTGAATCTGATGGCATAGATGGATTTCTATCGCATAGTTTGAAGATCGGATTCTTGAGCTACTTCTTAAGAGTTATGATATATTGCTTAGGAATAAATAATAACAAAGTTTTCATGTGCTTTTGCATTGTAAGGATAGTTTTTCCGCAAAGTTTTAAAATAAAAGAAATTTTTTTTTTGATTTTATTTATTTTAAAATATCCTTACAATGGCATTTGTGAAAACTTTTGTTGCTTATAAGATTCCATTAAGAGCAAGAGTGGAAATATGAATTTGATTCTTTAATTTGTGGTAGTGTCTAAATTTACCAAATAAGTAAAGATTCTCATCACCTAAGTTTCAGTTGGATAGAAACTTGGAATCATGCAAGTTGTATAGCATGATGAATAAGAACTTTCAAGCATTGGAAAAATTAAGACTAACTACTTGTTCACATGGATGTGTGAGTCAAGTAAAGGACCGAGTACACATTCTTGTGCACTGATCAAGCCCACCACAAATAATCGTTAAGACTATTCGTCATTATTTACTAAAATTCAGTAAATATGGTTATACTTACAAGCTTAAGTGTAATTCTGAGACATTGGAAAAGGTTTCAATGTATGGCAGAGCGAATAAGAAGAATCAACTTAGGCAGAAAGATAAAAGTTTCTCAAATCTGAAAAGATAGGAGAGTACTTTAGTATCATGTTATATAATCATCTTAATGATTAAGAGACATTATCACAATTCATCCTCTAAGTGCATTCTGGTAGCTAAGAAGAGGAGCTATGAATTGTTGAAGTGGTTAAATCAAGAAGATGATTTATACTTCGTTCCAAAAACAATTCTTAGAGTTATACTCTAAGATTGTAACTTGAGTGACATGTCTTAAAGAAGGTTTAAAACACTTGTCAAATGTAAGAGTAAAAATTTTCTACTCTTGTACATTTGAAATTGGTAAGTTGTGATGTTTTGGATAAAACAAAGACCAACTAAGGCCAATTGTGTGAAGTGTTTGTCTTGATTAGATTCCACACTATCTCTTGAATATCTGACAAGAAAGTCTTATATGTCAAGAGGACAGTGGGAGTCTTAAAGGTCTTGAAAGTCTCAAGAACTAATCAAGAATAAAACCTGAAGTTCTTCACTAGCACACGACTTGAGGTTTATAACCTATCGTGTCGACATGTCTGTGCCTATTCAAGTTGGCTTTGCATAGGAGTTCTGAGAGTTCTCAATTGGTTGCACAGCTACTTGGAAGCAATGGCAGGCCCTTGAGCTGCCAAATGGCAAGAATTTAAGATTGCACAAGTTTAATCCATATAAGTGTGGATTTGTCAGTAACCTTGTCTTGTGATTATGGTTTTGACAAAATTCATATGGATAGGAACTCATACACCATAAAATCTAAGTGTCATAAGGTTTCTCTCCGATTCATGAAAATGATGGTGAGGAAACACTTTCACTAAGTAGATTTTAGCTAGATAGCAATTGTGATATTTGCATTCTCAAAGTCATTAGTGGAGCGTGTGTGGTTAACCAGCACACTAACATGGACTTGTGAGAAGTGGTAAAGGTCTAAACAATCGAGACTATGATTACGACATCCCTTTTCATAGTTCTTAAAATTGTTTAGACACACCTGTAAGCTATCTAAGATAAGGTGTATGATATTGATAAAGTTTTATCAAAGCAATCTAGTATCAGAAATCTGAACTTTGGTAAGAAAGTCAATAAAGTATTGATTTCTAGAAGTCCAGCTGATTTCTGATTACATGTCAAAGCTAGTGGGAGCATAAGTGTTATGCTAATAATCATCATGTTAGTGGGAGCATGATAATTATGATAAAGGTTGCAAGTTAGCAATGTTAATTATAGAAAACAAAAGTTTCAATTCGTGAGGCTGCAGGGGTTGAAAAAGTTGTTTTGCTATAATTAAGGGAGAGAAAATTATACTTCATTTCAATTCTAAAAGCTTAGATTGAGATTTTAATCGTATTTAATCAAGGATATATATATGAATTTCATGTTGGAATGGCTCAACATAAGGAAATTCTATATATGGGTCCATTATTTGCGTTCTAAAATTCGATTATGATTACGGCATCCCTTTTCATAATCTGAATTTTGAGAACTTGGCAAATTGAAATGGAAATATTATAGCAAAAGACTGGTTTAGTCTTTATGTGAGACATCATGAATCGTGTCCCATATGCTTCGGATATAGGATCGATTACATGTGCTATATTCATCCTTTCTAAAATTTTCCAAATGCCTGGGGCATTATGAAGGGAAAAGGTCTAGAACTGGATATGACTAAAAGGATTAAGCAATTGTCGAGGACAATCTAAGGTTTACCAAAGATTGGTTGCTCAAGGACAGTTGGAAGTATAGTGTTAATTCTGGAAGGACCATATTGACATAATCTGTAAGGAGGCAACTCTTGTTCAGAAGTGATAGTCAAAATGGAATATGGAAATGTTTCAAAGTTAGAAATTATTTAATCTTTGTAAGATTAGGAAACTTAATGCAAGAAGGATGTTTCCAAGGAGTTGATCTCCTTGGAATGCTCTGTAATGGTTGTTGTCAAGTCTTTCTGACTCTGTGCATAATCATTACAGGAGGATCAATGCATATAAGTTTAGAATCTAACAGATTTCAGTAAATGGCATGAATTTGGAATTCTTGCATTTACAGTAAGGATTTGGGACTGTGAAAGAGGATCATTGGAGTTATGTTCAATTGATCTAATTCACAAAGTGAAGATCATAGACAAACATAGTATGCATACTTGGTGTATGGCATGACTAGTGTTTAGAAAACATAGTGTACATGCTTGGAGCATGGGACAACTATTGTTTTAAATTCAAGAATAAAGTTGATAGCTGAAACAGTATACAATGAATAATGTGTAATCATATGGTGATAAATAAAAGGTGTTTTATTTATGTTCATAGGTTTTGATACCATATTAGATTCTATTATTATTGTGTTTCATTTTGCATGTTTTGACTTCCAGAATAACTAGGTCGTTCTTCCTGATTGACTAAGTTATTCAAATTATCCACAGTCGATCATATGTTGGAAGTATATATGAATCAAGACTGTCATGGGTTGGCTTGTAGAGGTCTAAGATGTTGGACAAGGGGCTACAACACTCATGAGTGCTCATAAGTTATGAGTATTGGATTCAACCCGCGCTCATTGGAATCACTTCATGGATTTTATCACGAGTGATCATGAGACGATATTATCTTATATTATTCAAACCTAAAGATATGAGTTGTTACTATGAGTTGGTTGTACATTGATTGCACGAAAACGCATTCGGTAACTCGGTGTTATAAAACGTGCTTTTGTGTATGATTCAACAAGTAGTAGAACAAGCCATATGAGTCGAAGTTTATCCATTCCTTTTACCTTCGGGATAAAAGCGATATCTGTGGGCCCCTCGATGATTTGATGATGACAAATGGAAGTGCTCGGCCGAGCCAGGACTGATTTGATTTGTTCAATTAGTCAGTCGTCATAAATCGGAAATCGGGAAACAACAAATGGACAGAGAGAATGATTATAATCCATGTCTCAGTCCATATGATATCTAGAATGGAGGAATATATGATCCTGATAGCTTCATTTTATTTACTTCTTTTTATAGTTTATTTTAGCATATTTCATTCACAATTTAGATAATTTCCATGCATATTTTCCTTTTTGTTATTTTATGACCACTTTCGGGTTCTTTCGAGTTTTGTGAGCTTAATTACAGATTTTAAGGAGACTAGCGGAGCGGGATCTTTTGGAAAGCAATTGGACTCGGAGGACAACGAGGATTTTAGGCTTGATGGCTATAGAGGTGATGCATGGAGTGGGATTGTCAATTATTTGAAGGGTTGGAAGAATTAAACTTTAAATTTGAAAGCCACGGGAGAATTCTTGAGTGTGCAAGATCGATGTTTAGGAATTTGCGGAAGTTTTGAGTGATGTGGAGAGACAAATTGGGCTCAAATTGAAGAAATATTGAAGAGAAATGGGCTAGAAGCAGATTGGATTCGAACTGGGCCAATGGATTAGCTGTGGGGGCCCAAGACTTGAAGAAGCCCAAAAATTTCCGTCGAAGTCACGCGGCCCGCGTAAGATTCCCCGCGGCCCGCGTGGATTCCTGACAAGGGCAATTTCGGGATTTTACTTAGAGCTCTATATTGGGAAGGTTGGTGTGCCTCTTTAGCATAATCTTGGAGGTCCGATTTTGATACTTTCTCTCTGGAGTTTGGAGCATTTTTTGAAGGCCAAGAACCCTCAAGAACTTCACCATTTAATCTCTTAATTCTTGCTAAATGTTTGGTACAATCTTAACTAACTTTGTTTCCTTGAGTTTAGTCATGCTTGGCTAAACTAATCTTGGTTGACTTTTGTTGAATCCTTTGAACTTTTGTTGAATATTGAAGAATCCATGAATTTGTGTTTGAATCTTTATGAAAATGTTTTGTGTTTTAACATCTTATCATTACTTGCATGTTTTTATTCATGAGTTTAAATGTGTTTGTGGTGATTAGTTGGCTAATTTCTTGATTAAGTAAAGGATCTTCAAATTAGCAAGCAACAAGTGATTCTTGTGTTAGTTTTACTTCACACAATCATAAAAACATTTTCTCCAACATGGTGGTGAAAGCATTTGACCCCTCTTGGATTTGGTGATTTTTTTTTGTTCTTAATGCTAGTTGACTTTCACTAATTACATGCTTAATGGAATTAGTGACTTTAACTAAGGAAATTGTTATGAGCTTCTCTAACCATTTCAACAATTAAGAAAATTCTAGGTAATCTCAAGCTCCTTGGATTACTATAGCCAAATTAAGGATTTAAAACAAGTATTGCACCATTTGATTCTAATGATATGTTCATCAAAAGTCAAAGTGAGGAACCTTAAGTCAACCATCCTTCTCTTATTGATTTTACATCAAACTCTTATTCTTGTTGAAATTGTCTATTTAAATCTTAGTTAATTCTAGTTTGTTTCAAGTATTTCAAAACACCAAAACCCCCAGTTTTAATTTATTGTCATTTTCCAAGTATTTTTACAAAGAGATTTTTCATAGAGTTATTAAATTGAACCAATCCCCGTGGATTCGATCCCTTTACCACTATACACTATTTTAGTGTGTAATAATTAGGGTTATTAATTTTGTTGGCCTCGACAACCACCAGATCCCTTATCTAATGGACAAGTCATTGACAAAGGTCAGAGTTCATCTACAAGGTCAGAGTTCGACAGCGGCTTTTGAGAGCTACGATTGCCAGTTGGTTCCTGAAGTCATACGCAATAATAGTTTTAGACTTATCCAAGTGGGAGATTGTTGGATTAGTGTCTAAGTCCATAACTATAATTGGTATGTACTTGACCCGACTCGGCATGGTCCATTTGGGTTGCATGGCATCGGAACATTTGGATAGACCGTTTATGAGGAAAAGACATTTTGTGACATATTAATATATTATAAGTTCTAATATATTAATATGAAATCATGTTATTTAATTAGTATTGATCAAGAATTAATTTGGACTTAATTTAGTGATAAAAAAGAGACTAATTAAATATATGGGGATTGATTGTGTAAATCATTCATTCTTATATATGTGGGCTTATGATCCAAGATTCCTTTATGTTGGGTTTAACCCATGTGGTGATCCATGGATACTCCATGGAGGTTAAAACCCATGGAGCATAAGGAATGGGTAAAGTCATGAGTTACATGGTGTAACCCTAATAGCCACACTATATAAGAACCCCTTTAGTTCAAGAAATTGGCACTAGTGATACATATTTTGAGGGCTAGCCGATTTGAACATGTATGTCTTCTTCTCATGGTTATTCCAAGAGTTCATGATGTTGTGTGAACCATTTGAGGTGTCACACTTGGGGCACTAGGCTCTCAAGCTTCATGGAGTCAAGCAACAACAACAAGTTATGTATTCTATCTATTTTAATATCCTAGTATCAATGTTTTGGTATGCTAGTTAGGATAATACCTTGGATAATCATATTTACATGTATAATAGAGAAAACATAGATCCAAGGTATTTAGGGTTGCATGTACACTTAGGAGTGTTAGAATGCTCAAAACCCATCATATCTTAGTACTGAGTTCCTTGACTATCTTAAGGAATGTGGGATTGTCTCATAATTGACACCTCCTAGGACACCACAGTTGAATGGTGTAGCTGAGAGGCGCAATCGGACCTTGTTGGACATGGTTCATTCCATGATGAGTCGAGCTTCGCTACCAATCTCATTTTGGGGGTATGCCTTAGAGACTGCCACCCATATCCTTAATCTAGTCCCTACAAAGAAGGTTGCCAAAACACCTCACGAGGTGTGGACTGGAAAAGTTCCCAATCTAGACCACATCAATATTTAGGGTTGCGAGGCTTTCGTGAGACGCGAGACTCACGATAAGCTCGAACCCCGAAACGAAAGGTGTATTTTCATCGGCTACCCACAGAAATCCTTTGGTTACATCTTCTACAGACCCAGTGATAATGTGGTCTTTGTAGCAAGAAGAGGATTCTTTCGAGAGAGAGAATTCATGAGCCAAGGAGACAGTGGGAGGCAAATTGACCTTGAGGAAATTCAAGAGTCAAGTGGTGAAGGAACCTCAAACCCTAGCCCTCAACCTGAGGAGGAAACTCCTGTTAAGCCGACTGAAGAATCTATAACTCTGAGGCGTTCCACCAGAGTTAGGAATGCACCTGAGCATTATTATGGTTTTCATATTACTGCAGAAGGTGAGACACTTATCAGTGATAACACACTGGTAAATCTGGATGACCCTAACAGCTACACGGAAGCCATGGCAGGCCCTGAGGCTGCTAAATGGAAAGAGGCTATGGATAGCGAGATACAGTCCATGTATGACAATCAAGTTTGGAACTTGGTTGACAATGTACCTGATCGTAAGATAGTTGGGTGCAAATGGATCTTCAAGAAGAAGACCGACATGGATGGTAATGTACACACTTATAAGGCACGACTGGTTGCAAAGGGTTATTCTCAAACTCCGGGAGTTGATTATGATGAGACCTTTTCACCAGTGGCCAAGATTAAGTCTATTAGGGTTCTGTTAGCCATTGCTGCATTTCATGATTATGAAATATGGCAGATGGATGTCAAAACCGCTTTCCTTAATGGAAAGTTGGCTGAAGATGTTTACATGGTTCAGCCAGAGGGTTTTGTCAGTACATAGTACCCCAATAGAGTGTGTAAGCTCGAGAAATCCATTTATGGATTAAAACAGGAACCTCGCAGATGGAATCTTTGCTTTGATGAGAAAGTCAAAGAATTTGGCTTTTCAAGGAGTGAAGATGAATCTTGTGTCTATATCAAGGCTAGTGGGAGTATAGTCAGCTTTTTGGTACTGTATGTGAATGACATACTACTCATAGGAAATGACATCCCAACCCTGCAGGAAGTAAAGTCCTGGCTTGGGAAGTGTTTCGCTATGAAGGACCTTGGAGAAGCTGCCTATATCCTAGGGATAAGGATTTTGAGAAACAAGAGTAAAAGACTAATTGGACTTAGTCAAAGCACCTATGTGGACAAAGTGTTGAAAAGGTTCAACATGCATAACTCCAAGAAAGGAGAGTTACCCATCCAGAGTAACGCCAGATTGAGTAAGACACAAAGCCCTAGTACTGAGGCTGAGATAGCAGAAATGAGTCGAATACCTTATGCTTCAGTTGTAGGATCGATCATGTATGCTATGACGTGTACTTGACCTGATGTAGCCTTTGCTTTGAGCATGGTTAGCAGGTATCAGGGGAACCCTGGCAAGGCACACTGGACTGCGGTAAAGAATATCCTCAAGTACCTACGGAGGACTAAGGACTGGGTCCTTACCCTCGGTGGCAGTGAGGACTTGAGAGTTGTAGGGTACAGTGATGCTAGCTTTCAGACTGACAGGGATAATTTCCGCTCTCAGTCGGGATGGGTCTTTACTCTAAACAGAGGGGCAATTACTTGGAAAAGTTCCAAGCAGGAGACAGTGGCTGATTCCACTTGTGAATCAGAGTATATAGCAGCAAGTGAGGCAGCAAAGGAGGCTATATGGCTAAAGAACTTCATCGGAGACCTTGGAGTTGTACCAGCTATAAAGGAGCCAATGGAGATTTTATGTGACAGCAATAGTGTGGTTGCCTTAGCCAAGGAACCAATAGATCATGGGAGATCCAGACACATTGACAGAAAATATCACTTCATCAGACATCGAATAGAAGAAGGAATCCTCGTGGCAAAGAGGGTATCATCGGATGAGAACCCAACAGATCCCCTCACGAAGGGACTGACTCGGGCTAAGCATCTCCAGCATGCTCGGAGCATACGGCTGAAGGATGATATTAGTTTTAGTAGTTAGATAATCTTGAAATTTGTAAAATGTAATTGACATTTGATGATAAATAAAAGCTGTTATTTATGAGTAAAGTGTTGCTATCTCTTGTCAATCGTTTACTATTATTTCTTTTTGCATGTTTTGACTTCTAGAATAATTATGTTATGGTTTATATCATATTATTCAAACTCTCCACAGTCGGTCATATGTTGGAAGTAGATATGAATCAAGACTGTCATGGTTGGCTTGTAGAGGTCTAAGATGTTAGACAAAGCGGGGTTACATCACTCATGAGTGCTCATAAGTTCTGAGTATTGGATTCAACCCATGCTCACTTGTATCACTTCATGGAATTTATCTCGAGTGATCGTGAGATGGTAATATCATATAAGTCTTCAAACCTAGAGATATGATTTGTTGCCTATGAGTTGGTTATGCATTGATTGCACGAAAACGCATTGGTAACTCGATGTTATAAACTGTGCCTTTGTGTGTAGTTCAACAAGTAGTAGAGAAAACATATGAGTCGAAGTTTATCTGTTCCTTCTAGGATTAGAAGCGATATCTGGGCCCCTCGATGATTTTGTTTTGACCTATGTACCGGGCCCGGTCAGAACTAAATCGATGTGTTCAGTTAAGTTCTATGTCAAACAAATCAGAAATCGGGAAACAAATGCTGGACAATAAGCAAGACCATGTTCCATGTATTTGTCCGGCTGATATCTAGAACACAGGATTATATGATCACTTATCTAAAATGGCGCTTCATAGTTCAACAGAGTTTTAAGAGCTACGATTGCTGATCGGTTCCTGAAGTCATACTTGCAACTATAGTTATTAGACTTATCCAAGTGGGAGACTGTTGGAGATAGTGTCTAAGTCCATAACTATATTTGGTATGTACTTGACCCGACCCGGCATGGTCCATTTGGGTTGCACTTCACCCGAACAATTTACGGATAATCTTTTGAGAATAGTATAAGTTATGATTTATTAATATATTATAAGTTCTAATATATTAATATAAAATCATATTATTTAATTAGTGTTGATCTATAATTAATTTAGAATTAATTTAAAGATCAAAAGTATGACTAATTAAATATGGGCTCTTGTATTTATATAGTATGGGCTAATGCTTATTTGGAATGGGCTAGGCTTGCATGGAAAGTCCATGGATACTCCATGGAGCTTTAACCCATGGATCTCATGGAAATGAAAAGACATGGGTATTAGGGTTTACATGGATGTAACCCTAATCCACCACACTATATAAAGGAGGCTTTGGTTCTTGAAATCACACTAGTTGATGTGTGTAAACTAAGAGGGCCGATTTCAAGAAGTTTGTGACTATTCTCTCAAGTTTCCAAGTTTGTGGTGATTTGTGACTTCCATTTGAGGCATCCACATTATTGGTGCTAGGCTCTCAAACTCCAAGCAATCAACTACTACTACAAGGTAAGTAATTCTACTAGTTTTATTTGATTCAAGTACCCCATGCCATGCTAGTTAGGATAAGAACCTTGGAAAAAATAATTATTTGCATGTATCTTAGTCAAACATAGATCCAAGGTTTCTAGGGTTGCATGTACACCATAGGAGTGTTAGAATGGTGAAAACCTATCAATTATGTGGTAATGGTAGGGGTGAAATAGTTCATGGTTACCGGTTGAAAGATACCGAAGGGGAGGTTAGCTCCCGATTATCGGTTGAAAGATACCGAAGGGGAGGTTAGCTCCCGGTTACCAGTTGAAAGATACTGAAGGGGAGGTTAGCTCCCAGTTACCGGTTGAAAGATACCGAAGGGGAGGTTAATTCCCGGTTACCAGTTGAAATAGACCGAAGGGGTAGGTCGGGCACCTAGATATGCCTGACAATATGATGTTGTATGGTATGGGGTATGATGGGGGAACTCACTAAGCTTCGTGTTTACGGTTTTCAGCTTTGGTTTCAGGTACTTCGTGTTCAAAGAAAAGGAGCCGGCTCGATCGCAGCGCATCACACTATGTTTTTCGTACATGAGATCTTTGGGATTACACTCTGATATGGTTTTATGATAATATGTTTGATTATTGACGCTTTGGTTTTGACATGAGATATTATTATGAATGTTTTTATATTGTTGGTTTTATATAATAACTTAATTAAATGAAATTTTTGGTCTTGAATTTTGGGATGTTACACTGACACTGACCGCAGACACTCCCATAATGCCCCTGACCGATCTGTACTATGAACCGATAGAACACTGAACACACCGAACCAACAAAATGGAAACGACCTTTCACTAACTACTTATTACTCACTGTATGCAACTGGAATATGAAATTTCTTGAAAATATAATCCAAACATAAGCAGAGAGCTGACCCCATAGATACACTTGCTCAAATCCGATGCAAGAAAACAACCACAAAATACGGATAGAACCGAAAAGAGCAAAAGATACATACCCGCAACGTCGCCTGCTGTAATCCTGATCTCTCCTGCATGTCACTGCAAAATCCGACTCCTCTCTGCTAGGGCTCCTGCTATACCCTCTCGTCCATCAGTGATCCTCAAAGTGCCTGGGGCAGGCACGCTCACTGATCTTCCCCTCATTGTCGGACAATTTGCCTTCTTGTGGCCCACCCGATTGCAGTGAAAACACAACAGACTTGCCCCCTGAGGATAATCGCTGCTGATGAGATCAACCCTGCCACACTTGTAGCAGCCTAAACCCTTGGAGCGAAAAACTCCCTTGTGCACTTTCCCGCACGTGCTGCACTGACTCCGACCCTGCTGGCCTTTCACCCGATGATCAGAAGTCTTGGGTTTCTTCCCGGGACCCTCTACTATACACACTTGGCATGACCCTCTCTTCCTAACGTGCTCCATATCGATCTCGCACCCTCGTACTCTGGAAGGCATATCCTTCAGGGTCTGACACCCTGTCACGCTCACCAGCTCACTTGGCAATGACTGAACTGCAACAGCTGGAACATCCTCTATCCTAAACCGGGTCACAAACTCCTCCCAAGACATAGTATCCAACTCAGAAAGCGTCATATATCGTGCAATCAATTTCCAACAGCTCCTTGCCGACCAATACAGGAGATCCAAGGCGAACCGAACCTTGGCTCCTATGGGGTAGGGACTAGTGCGGAAGACACCTTCCATCTCCTCAATCCAACGCGAACTCAAAATCTTGGCAGTCCTTCCCTCGACTGGATCACCACCTGAGCCGAGACCTAATCCTGAACCAGTACCATCTCCCTGAGTGCTCATCTCCAACTGAAAAACCATCAAAACCACTAATCAAGACATACTCAAGGATTCTCCTCTCCGAAGCTTCTCAGATTCTCCAGGACTCTCACCGATTCGAGTATGGATCATGTGCTTTCAGTAATACAGGTCCAATACTACCTTCCACACCTATCCATACTTTCCTCAGCAATCCTCCCGAATCCTCCAAGTCACTTCCTCAAACTGATGCACCCACGTCTCACTAAACCTCACTACTAATCCACTGAAGCATATCCTAGGATTTCCTAGGTTCCCGAACCCACCCAGCCCTCAGCTGCTGAAAGATTCCCAATAATGTCAACCAGCTACCTCATGAATATAGCCACATGTAGCAGAGATCAGATAATCCTTCGAGTAAAAGACTCATCCCTTGAACGTTTGGACTCAGACGAGAGCTGCGCAATGGGGCCAAGTCCATCACTCTGAGATTATCCAGCCTGTGCTACATGTGACTTAGCATATTCACTTAGTAGCTAGCTCACATTACTAAGAATCCCACAAAGCACAAAGCAAGCAACATTCAGACAATGGAAATTCTAACCAACATGATCCAATCAAACCATTCTATCCTCTTATCAGGAATCTATACTGGCATGAGATTCTAAGACTCATGTAATCAGGCATAACCTAAACAAGCCGCCCTATCACTGAATGATCAGTACTAGCATGCAGGTCTACAAGCACATACAATAGGCATATAAGGCATCCTTCCTAGATACTTAGCCCTAATCTAGAATACAGTCCACATATTCTCAATTCATAACAAAACATAACATAACATAACATGTATGGGTATCTTGGGGAAAACTTACTTGAGCTCGGCTGATTACACGCATCACTCTCCTTGTTCTTTATCAAAAACTCTTTATTTTAATTTTAGATTTTTCTTTGTAAAAAAAAATATTTCAAACCCTCGATTTGAGTCCAGACACCCCCGAAGGTGTGCCCGAATCCCTCAAACCAAGGCTCTGATACCAACTTGTAACATTCCAAAATTCAAGACCAAAAATTTCATTTTTAATCTAAAGATTCATAAAACAGATTACTGAAAATGCCATCAATGTTATCTCATATCATGGAAACCATAAGTCAACTATCTCAAAAACATATCATAGGAAAATAATGTCAGAGTACGAATCCCAAGAATCTCATGTGCGGAAAACCGTGTGTGTGATGCGCTGCAGTCATGCCGACTCCTTGCCCTTCGAAGAAGAGGTACCTGAAACCAAAACTGTAAACCATAAGCACAAAGCTTAGTGAGTTCCCTCATCATACCACATACCATACAATAAACATACTGTTAGGCATATCTGGGTGCCCGACCTACCCTGTTGAACATACCGGGGTACTCAACCTACCCTTGTTAGGCATACCGGGGTGCCCAACCTACCCTGTCAGACATACCGGGGTGTCTGACCTACCCCTGTCAGGCATATCTGGGTGCCCGACCTACCTTCCAGTTTATCTCAATCGGTTACGGGGAAAGTGACTCACCTCACACTCCCGAAGTCCTGCGAACAAAACTCTAGCTGCTGGATGACAGATTCCCGAACTGTCAACATCAAAATAACACCCAATTAATAATTAGGTTCCAACCCATAACCATAAGTCCATGCTTGGGGTAAAATACTACTTTACCTCCAACTTAGCTTGATTCCAAGGCCCAATCCAAAGGCCCAAAAGTCAAACAATGAATCAAAGCCCAACATATGGCCCGATTTTCCAAATTGGGCCCAAACCTCTACATGGTCTTCCTAAAGGCCCAACCACGTATTCTAGTCCAACATTTGGCATTTCGATGGTCCAATATCTCATAATCATCAAGGCCCAGTTATGGCCCATCTATGGCCTAATTTTCCAATTTGGGCCCAACCCCTATCATGAGCCTTAGCCAAAAGTCTATCCAAATATTCTAGTACATACACTTGTTCTTGGATGGCCCATCAATAGCCCAATCCCCAAATCCCAATAGAAAGGCCCAACTCAAGGCCCAAACAAAATTAGGGTTTTCACATAAAATGACTATTAGAGTTAAGTGTTCCTACTTAACCCATTAAGGACTTAATCCATTAAGTTCATCAGTCTACTAGGTCAACATACAATGTGGCCGGGATTAATTCATAATTTCAATCCAATGGTCCAAACATGCGGGTCCCGACACTTCCAAATTAACATATCCAAAATTAGGGTTTTCTAAACCATAACTAGGGTTTCCAACCCCACCGCGTTCCAATTAGTCCATTAGTTAAGCTTTTAGGTTAATTAATTTGGGCACCACCCACTACCACCTCGGGTAGTGGAGGTCAACGGCGACTCACGGCGGCGGCCACCACCTCACGGTGGTGGTGACGTATTTCCTTATTTTTTGGCCAAAATACAATTATACACACAATATCAGACGAACACACACACAAAATAACACACACACACACACACGCGCGCGCGCGCAGCCACCCTTGTGGCGGCCGGCGGTGGTACAAGGTGGCAGCCACCACCTCACGGTGGTGGTGGTTTTTCTTCAGTCTCCAGTCAAGAAACACCCACAAATAACATCCAACGGAAATAAACACACACACACACACACACACTACATCACACACAGCCAGCTCACACAGTGGCTGGTGGCGGCAGAAAGGCAGCACACGACGATAGCCAACATGGTTGGCTGCCATGGTGGTTCTAAACATTTTCCGGCCAACCCAAAAAGCACACACACCACACGAACTTGAAGCAGCAGCACACACGTACTCACGTGAAACACGAACACGACAACCCTTCGGAGTGGTAAACAATGACCGGAGCAGTGGAAGGAGGGTCGTCGAGCGGCGGCGACAGCGGGCTAGCTGGTTGTCGTCGGTTCCACGCACGAAAGAAAGAGTAGGAGCCAAAGAAAACCATTCCCTCTCCGATGGAATGAATTCAACAGTAACATCCTGTAACGTCCAGCTCCGATTCCCCGACTTCTCTTCTCATCGGAAGTGACAGCGGCGACAGCAGCAAGGCGGTGGCTGCTCGGCAGTTCACAACGACGGCAAGGGGTTGGCAGCGTCGACTGTTAATGGTGATCGACAAAGCAGCAGCGCCTGGAGGCTGCCCTCCACTCCTCGTCGGTCCCGGTCTCTTCCGTCGTGGGGGGGGGGGGGGGAAGGAGGTTGACGGTGGTGGTCTTTGTGCGACTAAGAGGTGGCGGCTAGAGGATGGGAGGTATAAGGGTGGCGGTTGTATGTTTTTCCTAGGGTTAGGGTTTGTGCAAGGTTTTTAAACGAGACAAGAGATATGGGGTGACGGGTCTTAGGCCCGCCTCCACATATCAAACTTATTGCACATTTTACAAGTCTGGTCCCTCCCCATAGGATCTTTTTCAAATTAAGCCTTCAATTTACAAAACAACCCCAGCATCCAAGATTCATAACAATTCAAGTCCCATAAGTTACCATTTAACCCTCAACATTCCAAAATCCTTTCAATCTAAGTCCAATAATTACCAAATACCCCTGAATTCTGAAAATCTTTACAAAATAAATCATGGAATTACACTTTAACCCCGGAATAATCCAAATTATAACATTTGGCTCCCCGAAACCAACACCCCGCTAAATATTATGGATTTTAGGCTACTATTCATTCATTAATTTTATCTATTTATTTATTTAATAAACGGGATGTTACAGAAAGATTTTCAAAATAAATGTGGAAGTCTCAAACCCATCTTACAAAGACATAAATAACTGAAAACTATGAGAATGTGAATGTCGACTGCACTCATGACAATTTTTTTCTTCTGTCCACCCTAGAGGGTCTTGAAAAAGGTTAATAACGATTGGGAAGTGAAAACGCTTAGTGATCATACACATACAATCACATTATCACATATCATCAGATAACCTGTATACCCACCTTGACTCTTTGTGCATGCACGCCATTACTTTAACCCACCTTATCCCTTTCGAGTGCAATGCATTATTTCAACCCACCTCGACCCTTACGAGTGCAAGACACTAATTTAACCCATATTGACCATTTACGAGTGCAAGACATAAAATTTACCCACCTTTCCCCTTTACAGGAACAAAACAGTACATTTCACAACATATAAGCACATACATATGTTGCACGAAACAACACGTATAGAAAGTGTAACTAACCTAAATAACAAGTCGTCTGAGCATTACTACTGACGTGAGTTAGGGTGAAATCCCCCTATCTAAACCCCCATATACGATACCAATAATTTATACCTCTTCTTCTTGTTGTTGACTTCTTTTGCAACTACAAATTCAGGGTCAATGACGTCAATAATATTTAAATTTATACAAAATTAATATAATCATACATTCATAACTTAAGATTTCTGAGTTTTCAACACAAAAAGAGAAGTGAATTAGATTTCTTTGTGATTTTATCGAACATTATACCGAATTCATATTCATTTTGGTTTAGTTTCAAACTAAAAGCTAACATAATATTATATATATGATTAAAAGTATATATAATTAAATATATCGTTTTTGTTTAGGTTATCTAAATCCAATTCACCCTTGGAAAAAAAATGAGATTTTAAAATTCAATTTCGTATTTTTTTAATCAATTTTTTTGATACAATCGAAATCGACAAAATATTGAACATTCCTAAATAGGCAAGTTTTATATCCTCGTGTATTTGTTAAAGTTCTGAAAATAAGAGTTTTTGACCAAAATAGTTTTTTTGAAAAAAATTATTTATCAATCTAGTATAGTTTCAAACATATTTATTAAACTAGTGTTTTCCTTATTTTTCTTTTATTTTTCAGTTTTTCTTATTATTTTTATTGAGGGAAATAAATAATAAATTAAAGGAAATTTGTGTAAATTAATGCAAAACATACATTAATCAGATTAGGAAACTACAAAATAAAATTGTAACCACTAATCAGATTAGGAAATTGAAAAATAAAATTATACCATAAACTCTACTCTTTAGGGTGAGGTAAAAATGAAAATCACAAAAATTGATTCATATTGAAGGAGGCATCAACCGCTAAATTTCATGTTTGATGATCTTTCGATCAATATGATATTTTTAAAGATATATTGAAAAATAGAAAAAAAATTGAAATAAAGAAAATAAAAAATTTATATTTTTAAAAAATAAAAAACTGAAATTAAAAAAACTGATATTTAAATAAAATAAAAACAATAAGAAAAAACTAAAAAATACAAGAAAAATGAGAAAAACACTAGTTTGGAAAATATTTTTGAAACTGCACTAGATTTGTATATAGTTTTTTCAATAACATTATTTTGATCAAAAACTCTGAAAATAATATATTTAGTGATCATCGTTTTGTTGTAATATAATCGTCTAAGAGTATCCATAATATCTCAACTTTTTAATTGAGTTTTTTCATGAAAAAATTATTGTATATTCTATAATACTATAGCTTTTCTATTTTGTTTTTAGATGTTGTCTAGTTATAATTGGTGCAAGATATATGGGACTTACATAATAAATGCAAAAGATATTAGTTAGAGCTTGTAAATTTACAAGTACACTAAAATAATTTTGAAAAAGAAAAAAGAAAAACAAATAAAACTCTTACAATAGATTTTCTTCATTTTTCATGACTTATTTTGTTTGGAAACTCATGTTGATGCTCCAAGCATAAACATGTAGATTCATTAAACTAGATGCTAGGTTTTCATTAAAAAACAAAACAATAAAAGCAAAGTTTTATTCTTTTTCTATATTTTTTTATAATTTTGCTAATATTGGTCATCATCAGAACTCATCTTTTGTCGAGTTCTCAAGAACTTCTTAATTATGCTAACAACTGCATTATCGTTGAAATCTCAATGTACACGTGAAAAGTGAATAGATATAGCATGGTAATGTGGTTGTTGAGAGAAAGTGTTGATTTTACGTTACTCTCTTATATTAAATATGTTGAATAAATTTCTTGTCTTTTTAACCTAAAAGCTTTTGTGTCTTTGTGTTTTATTGACAATTCATGTATCTATATCGTTTTTACATGTCATACACGAATTGACACGGCACAAATACACACATAGAAATAAGTTTTATCTCCCTTCTCAAGATGTATATGTGTCGTGTATTTGTGTTGTGTCGTGTCGCACACGAATTTGTATATTCCTCTCGCGAATTGTCAGTTTCATGCATATTAAAAAATCACATTTCAATCAGTTTTGTAGCTTATTCATTCTAATTTAATTATTTCCCCATACTGTTGTTATCTTATTGTTTTTAGTATGTATGAAGGTCGTTACCAACAAAAATCGGCTTTTTACAAAGATATGAATGATTGCATATATTGAAATTTTAGGTGTTGTTTGTTTTTTGTATAAAACTTCTTCAGACCTCTTATTGATGCGCGGCGCAGCACACGCGCATCACTTTTCATTTTGGAACTGTTTGTTTTTTAGAAATCTTCGGAGTAGAAAATCTCTACACGTGTTCTGGGGCAACACTTGTATTGACTATTCCAACCTCTTCTTTTTTTTTTTTGCTGAAATTTTGCTGAATATTGATTATTTGTTGTTGTAATCTTGCTAAATTCTTGTTTTACCTTCTTTTTTTTTCGTTTTTTTTTGTTTATTCTTGCTGAATTATTTTTTTTCGTTTTTTATATTGTATAATGATAACTTCTTGCTGAAATATCGTAAAATCTTGCTGAAATATCATAAATTATTAAATTTTCGGTATTAAAAAAACTATTTTCGATATATAAAATTTATTTTAATTTTTTAATATCTGCCGCAGCATGCAGATGTTAAAAAACAAACACGCTTCTTATTATATTCTGTAGCCGTTTGGTCCGCCTCTTCTGTTGCAGAGGGTTGCAGAGGTGGTCCGCAAACTTAATGAATTTTTGCTTCAAAAACAAATAACACCTTAGTTAATTAAAATTATTTTTGTTTCAGTTTTATACGATCCACATACCGTAAACAGGTTTTCAAATTTTATTTTCATTAAATGTTTTTTCAACATCAATTTTAGTTTCATCTTTTTAGATATTAAGGATCTCTTCCATTAGGATCTTCCAATGCTTCTTTTCATTTTGCAATGGAGTTCTAATTCATTAAGTTATCCAAATCTACTCGCATCAAGATTACTCAAGCACCCATAACACTAAAAGAACCATATATGTTAAAGTTTGTATGTATTACAAGAATCGATATTATAATCTCAATACTAATCATGGGTAGAGAAGGTGGATCACTCACATAAAGTCGAAGACTTACACATGTATAAATGGAATATGATAATAAATTAAGGTAACAACATGGAATTTTTATTTTTGTAAGATTTGAAATATAGCTACATCTATAAGTTCTCCACAAACCATATTTATTAATAGAAAGTTCATAATCCTTAAAGTTATGAAAATGGTTAAACGTAACGCCCTAGGTTTTTATTTTTTTGAACCAATATTTATAAAAACATCAATAATACCCCTCTATTAAAAATCTCCAAAATAAAATATCATAGTATAAAAAAGAAAAATTTTCAAAATAAATGTGGAAGTCTCAAACCACTACTACAAAATAAGTCTAATGCAACCTTTTCACTACAGTTGCATTTGATTATAAAGAAGGTTTCTTTGAACAAAAAGGTTGTAGTAGAAGATTTAATGCAACTTTGTTAAAAAAAAAGTTGCAAATTTTATTAGAAATGACAACTTTTTTAAAAAAAAAGTTGCAAATTTTATTAAAAATTCAACTTTGTTAAAAAAGTTAAATTTTTTATTGATAATTGCAACTTTTTTTTTTAAAAAAGTTACAAATCTTATTCAAAATTGCAACTTTTATTACAATAGTTACATTGTTAATTAAATTCCCTCATTCTATAATTTTTTTTAATTTCCCTCCAACTAAATTAGAAAAATTTATTTCCTTCTTTATATTATTAATTTAGAAAAAATATATTAAAAAAATTATAATAAAAATTCATTTCCCTCAATGTCATGTTTTCTAATTTTGACTCGTGACCTAGTCAGTTCAAGTCTCTAGGTAATTGAGTAATTGCAAATTAACATCGGCTTCCTCTAAACCCTAAATCGTAAGTCGTTCATCGTTATTGAAGGTAACCCATTAGAGGTCGCCATCGTCGCGTAGGGAGCCTTCATCCACTTCCTAGAGTCGCTAGTCATCTCCTTCCTAGCGTGTAGGGTGTCGTTCATCTTCATACCGTTTTTATGTATTCAGGGCAAAGAGCAAGACAGGTAACAATAACTTCACTTGCTATTCACATTCATATCAACCCTTTTGTAAATGTTTGGCACCATAAGTAACTATCATGGATCACAAATAAGATGATTTCTATATTATGCATAGAAATATCCTCGTGTACTGGGCAGATTTTCCAAAAATATAGCACCAAAAGTACCCATCATATATTTTTGAGCACAAATATGGCGATTCATGTACGGGGCACAATACCCACCCTCATGTATTGGGCATAATTTTCAGAATTGCAACAAGACAATGTCATGTTTTTTTTATGCTTGTGATGACCACCTCATATTGGTTTTAACATGTATTTAGGCCACTCTATTGTAGGTTATAAGTTAAATATGCCCAACATTGCCATTAACATATATGTTACACACCTTCACTTCTGTCAGCCGATCATGTTTATGTGGATGGATCTAGATTATAATCTACTATGACATTTTCTTCCTTTTCGATTCTATCTTGGCCCCTAGAGTTTTATGTTTTGAGTTAGGACCTTTCCTTATGTGCTAAAGATTCCACCTGTGCTAAAATTTTGTGCAAATTGGCATGTTTAACTTGGCAAGTGCAAGTTATATCTGGTTTTGGATTCTTATTTATGTGTAAAGTTGGCTATGATTAGGTAATTATTCGGAGGTCTACAACATCAATTCATTTTCTTGTATTTGTCTGGTCACACTTGTCAAAATATCACTTCCGGCCACCACATATCGACCTTCGGTCCAATTGCAAGTTCTTTCCCCTTTTTTGATTGAAGTTAGTATTTCACTTCTACTTCCTATTTTGATGAGTTTTTTTTGTTAACCGGTGTCTTTTGATCAATGTAAAATGTGAATGAGCTTTAGAACCGGAATAAACGGAATGGACTCGACCGGAATTACTATGACAGCTTGGTTATGGGTTCCACACAATGTAAACATTTGGTCCCGGTGCTAACACCGTTTCGGTCCATCACAACTCGGTTAAAAAATGAAACATGATTGGAATTTTTAGAGTAAAAAATACATGCAAATGTTTTTTGAAATTATAGTTATGATTCTTTTGCTCAAAATTATAACATGTGTTTTCAAAGTAAACATCAAAATGATCTTAAAACTCAAAATATTGTTGAATTTTTAATGATTTTTTGAAGGCTTATGTAAACTACACACACTATCTTTCTCCATCTAACTTTTCATCTATTTAACAAATTGAATTTGATATTGAGAATTCCTTCAGTCCACGAACTACAAGAATGTTTTTCTTTGTGAAATAAAGTTGTAGTTCTCGACTAATTTCTAATGTGTCGTCCCTTTTTTGTTTAATGTACATTAAAATTAACTAAATTTTAGTTTTTTCTACAATATGTGCCGAAGAAAAAAAAACAAATTAGGATTTGTATCCATCAGACCATCACTACTCTTTTGTATTACAATTGATATCAACCTGTTGCACTTAATGATATTGATATGAATATATGATGACTATAAAATCTAACATAACGACCATGACCCTGCCTTTTACGATTTTAGATGTTGTGCAAGTCCAAGGCTCTTGGTTGAACTTATCTAACGCCAGAAAGATACGAAGCCTCCTCTTCCTCCAAAAGAAACATAGCTTCCTCAAAGATCCAAGGTACACATTCGAAGTTTGTAATGTACTAATGTAGTTAATAAAAAAAGGAGACCAAAACTTACAAAAATACCAAAACTCGAAATTTACCAATATGGTCAAATGAGCAAAAATTATGTTTTGAGATCCAAAGAAGGAATTCCCCACTTTAAGTCAAATGTCTGAACATACATGTAAAAGGACAGATGGACGTGTATATGTTGATATATATATATATATGATGACACAACAAAGAAAATTGTAACTTTGTATTTCAATTTCACAATTGTTTTTTTCTTTTTGATAGTAAACTACATTTTTAGATGTTAAATTGTAGTTTTTAGACGTTCAAATGCAGTTTTTATATATAAAAATGTAGTTTTTTAGACGTTAAAATATAGTTTTTTAGATGTTAAAATGCTTTTTTTTAGATGTTAAAATGTAGTTTTTTTTTACATTAAAAATAACCTTTTGATAGCAGATTTTCGGACATCAAGTGGTTATTCTTACACAATAAAAAACAGTTTTTTCTACATTGAAATATAGTTTTCTATAGTATAAACAACTTTTTAATGGTAGATATTTTAGCAATATTATCATATTCATTTTTGAATAATTTTGAAGGAAAAATTGAACAACTAGAAACCTCTAGAAGATGGAAGTGATGTCGTAGATCCTTATATGAGTGTGATGAACAAAGAGAATAATGGATACCGTTGATTTTATGGTAGAGACGTCAATAATAGATTGATAAAAAAATGTGGGTGGTGGTGATGCATCATACATGATTCTGGCGAGACTTATGGAATCATTCAAATCAAATGAAGTTGAAAGAAACCAGTTGATTGAAAAGTGAAAAGAGATTCAAGAAGACCTTGAAAACAAACATACTAAGTTAAAAGTTATGAGAATAGATATTAAAAACCAAGGAGAAAGCCTTGAAGCCATGATGCAGAAGTTTATGGAACAAGAACCTCCAGAAGGTCGATAGTAGCAAATATGATTTATTGTCTATTTTTAGCACAAGTCTAGGGTTTTTTTAATATTTTTTTTTGTGATTATAGTTGACAACTTTGTGTTGACTTCGATTTATGGTTGTTATATTGACTTTAGACATGTGAAAGGAAACCACAAAACTATATAAGTTATTTATGTTATTTATGTTATGGTTTAATTTTAGTAATAATGAGTATTTGTAGCAATTTAGTAAAAATATGTAACGTCTACATGACTAGGAAAAAAGATGTCGCACTGGCGTTATAAACGTCACAAAAATAAAAGTTGCATTTGATTATAAACAAGGTTGCATTTTTTGCAATTAAAAACATAAGAAATGTTGCATATATCTTATAGAAAGGTTGCAATTCTTTACTAGAATCATAATAAATGTTGCGGTTGATTACAAAAAAAGTTGCATTGACGTAACTAAAATAGTGAAAAAGGTTGCATCTAAGTGTAAACAAAGCTGCATACGAGCATAAAAAAGTTGTTTTTGCGTAACAAAGGTTGCATTAAAAAAAGTTGCATCTAAAAAAGATTTGCAACTATTTTAGAAAAGGTTGCATTTTTTTAGAAAAAAGTTGATTTAGATCTAATGCAACTTTTCCTAATGTAACCTTTGGTAAAAGGTTGCTTTAGGCATTATGCAACTTTTTCAAGGCCTAATGCAACCTTTTAGTGGGGTTGCATTAGGTTCATTTTGTTGTAGTGAGCCCATCTTACAAAGTCATGAATAACTGAAAACTATGAGAATGTGAATGTCGACTGCACTCATGACGATTTCTTTCTTCTGTCCACCCTAGACGGTCTTGAAAAAGGTTAATAACGATTGGGAAGTGAAAACGCTTAGTGACCCTACACATGCAATTACATGATCACATATCATCAGATAACTTGTATACCCACCTTGACTCTTTGTGGATGCAAGCCATTACTTTAACCCATATTATCCCTTTCGAGTGCAATGCATTACTTCAACCCACCTCGACCCCTACGAGTGCAAGACATTACTATAACCTATATTGACTCTTTACGAGTACAAGACATAAAATTTACCCACCTTCCCCCTTTACAGGAACAAAACATTACATTTCACAACATATAAGCACATACATACGTTGCATGAAATAACACGTATAGAAAGTGTATCACCTGAATAACAAGTCATCTGAGCATTACTACTGATGTGAGATAGGGTGAAATCCCCTTATCTAAACACCCACATACGATACCGATAATTTGTACTTAGATTGCATACCAACTTATTACTTTATGATACTTGTACTGTACTTTATTTTTACTTTTACTTTCGGTATAACATTATGTTTGTGGATTGATTTATCACCCTTAATCCATTCTTTCAGTAAGGTTGATATATATATATATATATATATATATATATATATGTATATTTATATGTATAATCATACATACTTATAAAGCTAGCATTTTTTCTTGAATCTCATGCATTTGAAACCCCCTTTTTTAACTTCCTCAAACCATATTCATTTGAAACCCCTTTTTTTTTTAACTAATGCAACTCAAAAGTTTTATTAATTATGATTTAACACTCAAAAGTTTTATAACTTATATCATGTTTAATTAGCATTTAGTGAAAATTTTACTATAAAAAGGTCAATCTTTTGGAAGACATGCATACAAATCATATACAAATTTCAAAAAGAAAAACAAACTTAAAGGTTTTTATGTTGGGTTGAGGTCTTATGACCACTTTTGGAGATATGCTATTATATTAGAGTTTTTAATTTGTAAGTTTGTTATACTAATTCGTTTTTATATTTTCTTCGTTTTTGGATTATTGTAATACAGTCGTTGTATATTGTGGTTTAATCGTTAATATATTGATCATATGTTATATAGGGTGATGTCGAAAATATTTAATTAAATATTTTAAATATGTTTTTTTTGTTTTGTAATTGTACCGTTTCAAAAAGATAATTAATTAAAACTCATACATATGTTATACTTTCCATCTCTCTCTCTCTCTCTCTCTCTATATATATATATATATATATATATATATATATATATATATATATATATATATATTATAATAGAGGTAAAATACATTTTTTTAACTAATGCAACTCAAAAGTTTTATTAATTATGATTTAACACTCAAAAGTTTTATAACTTATATTATGTTTAATTAGCATTTAGTGAAAAAATTTTCTATAAAAATGTCAATCTTTTTGGAAGACATGCATACAAATCATATACAAATTTCAAAAAGAAAACAAACTTAAAGGTTTTTATGTTGGGTTGAGATCTTATGACCACTTTTGGAGATATGCTATTATATTAGAGTTTTTAATTTGTAAGTTTGTTATACTAATTCGTTTTTATATTTTCTTTGTTTTTGGATTATTGTAATACAGTCGTTGTATATTGTGGTTTAATCGTTAATATATTGATCATATGTTATATAGGGTGATGTCGAAAATATTTAATTAAATATTTTAAATATGTTTTTTTTGTTTTGTAATTGTACTGTTTCAAAAAGATAATTAATTAAAACTCATACATATGCTATACTTTCCATCTCTCTCTCTCTCTCTCTCTCTATATATATATATATATATATATATATATATATATATATATATTATAATAGAGGTAAAAACACTTCAACCAAAATTCATTTAAAATCTAATATTTCAAATGCTTTTTAATAATGATTGTAAAAATTTCAACATGTGTTACTTAATTGATTGATTAATAAAAATATTAATGTTTTGAAACTCCTAACTCTTTAACTTATATTATTTAATTTGTTAGTTAACTAAAATATTTTTCCTACATAAAGATAACATTTTTAGGTTTGGTTACTCATATTTGTTTATGTAATTAGAAAACAAGGTGTACATAGAATGACTATTTCAATTTCACATAGGAATCGATACTACTAGAGAGGTATGTTGTCTTTAACCGGTGGTAGGAGATCCACATACCCTTTTTAATTATTTATATTGATCGTTAGTAATATATATTTTATATTCCTATTCACCTTAATTTTTTAGGTACAAATTAAGGAAGATGATTCTCGGCGCACCAACATAAAGTCAAACGTACGCCTTGCAAAATATGTAATTAAAATTAAATATCATATTTACTAATCGACTTATTTTAAAACTCTTGATGACATTTATGTATAATGATATATTTTGTATGACTTCATTCTTAATTTCAATGTTTAATATTTGAAAGTTCATATATGAAACCTTGGATATTTTGGTGTAATATAAATAGTGTAATACAAAGTTTATTAGTTCAATATTGTTTATTAATAGCTCATTCAAAACAACTTATTTCTTATTTTATCCAAAAAATATTACCGGACATAAGAAAAGTAGATTATATTAATGTTATACAAAAACTTATAATATATATTGGATATTATAAAAGTAAAAGTAAAGTTTATAAGGTATGGACTATATTAGATAGTATCAAAATATAAGTTGATGGATTTTTATGTTATTTGATAATTCGGTTAATGCCCAAAAAATGACTAAAAACGTAAATTTCAATATATTTCTATTTTTTGCCATAATTATTTTAACCACTTAAATGCATTCTTGCGCATCGCGTGAGGTTACGCCTAGTTAAAGTATAATCTATTACCTTTCCAAATAGATAAAGCACACGCTCTAACAATTTTTGGTTGATTTATTTGAATTTTGCAAGTTGCAAATTGAAATCTATCAATTTGTTGAACAAGTCAACATAAAATGCAACTTAAACCTCCCATGGGGTTAGAATCAGGTAAATTGGTTCATATATGAGAGAAACAAGACATTCGACATCGCTTCATCCACACCATTATAGCAAAGGGGCATGATCGAGTTGAAGTATTGTGTTACAAATCACTTGGTGACTGATATCTTAACCAAGTCGTTACCTTCAGCAAAAGTTGAAGAATATATATAGCTGTGCACAATTTTAAAGCAAGGGGGGTGTGTTGATTAATTGCTAATCAAAGTGATTTAAAGTCTCTTTATTTTCAAGTTTTAATTTGAATAAATGCTAATTAGTGATGTTGATTAACACCTTCGTAGTTTTTTTTATTCCATTTCCTTTTTAATAGTTGGTGATTATCTCCTATAAACCTATATAAGGCCACTTTTATGATTCATTGAAACACCCTATCCCTTTTATAACAAAAGGATAAAAAAACCTTGTTTGGTCCCAATAAAAAACTAATTAAATGCTGATAATAAAACATCATTCATAAAATTTATTCTCCCAGTGTTACATAAAACATTGTCATTCATAAAATTTATTCTCCTAGTGTTACATAAAACATTGTCATTAGGAGTAGATAGCATAAGCCTTTATATTATCAAAGTAGTTTAAAAACCGTAATATGGATGTTGTTGCAGTCAAGTTGGGTTCTTCTCTGATAATCCTGAAAAACAGTAATAAACAACAGGTAAGCGAAAATTCTTAGTGAGCTCTACACAATACTCACCCATTGTATTAATCATATACTTTCATGTACCACATAGTTTCACATATGAATCATAATATATAGTATTACGATCCTGGTCCCATATTCCTAATAAAGTGTCATGGACTGCTAAATAAAGATTGATCACACATCGCATCATGATCACCCTACTCCTAATATACTAGTTCTGACTTCCCAATAATGGGTTATGGACTACTAAATGAAGATTGATCACACATCGTGTCATGATCGCTCCCTCCTAATATCCCGATCATGTCTTCCAATAAAGGTCCATGGACTACTAAATGATGAATGATCACACATCTCGTCATGATCGTCTTCCCCCAACTGATCATGAAGGATATCCTCAGTTAGCATTTTCCTATATATACCTAACATACTAGACATGTGCAATTAATCATTTTTCCAACATATACAGAACATACTAGACATATACAAGCATTGTCAACATAATAATGAGTTAGTGGAACTCACCTGAACAATTACTTGAACAACTAACAATGATTCAACCGGTGAGCAGACACGCCAAACATGTACTAACCTATAATACTATAACGAATCGTTAACTATGAAATATAGTAACTAATACCTAGATCCTTCATTGATCCCATTTAATAGTAAAATGACTACCAATGAAGTCAGGAGACATGACCATTTCAGCATATGTTAATCTCATACTTGGCATCATAATAATGACTAAGAATTTATCCAACTACAGTTAGGAGTAAGTGTAACTCAGTTGAATAACTCGAAAAACGTCGAGCATAACTTCAAAAGCTTAATCTTTCTTCTCTTATCAGGACTGTCACACCCCAAAACCGTAACGGCGGAAACGTTCGGAGGCGGAGGACGTCATGTACAGTATCACAACAAAGCATAATAGTAAACAAGCAACAACATCATCCATTGCATTAATAATATAATTTAATACAAATGTGTTCTGTGAAGTTTAATAAACACCCAAAAATGTAAATCAAAATAAGAGACGAGTCTTGAACGAGCTCCATCTTCTCAAAACCTGGCATCGGTACCTCTTTACTGATGACCTGAGAATACAAGTTATTTTGATAGAGTTTATCAGCTTTAAAGCTGGTGAGTTCATAAGCATTTTAGTGTCATTGTTTGTATGAAAATGTTTGTAAGTGTTTGATGTGTAAGTTTGTAAATTTTTGTAGTAATTGTTTGTATCTCCTAGAAAATCCTATATTTTCTACTAAACGTAGCCTTCTACCAAGGCATCAAATGTTCTGTATGTTTGTTTCTTATAAAAGTGTGTATTTTCCCAAGTACGACTATCATTAACCAAAAATATAGTTTTACATTACCTTTTATGTGAGAAGATCACAATATGAATGCAATGGGGAAATAATAAAGTACTGTAGTGTCGTATTATAGTAACTACTGCTGTACTAATTACCTTAAACCAATTGTTATTTAAAGTAATATGTGATATGCCTGTACCATACTACCGACTAAAAACATGACGATGAAAGACGTCGGAAGAAATGACATTTGGCACCCGTAGACTTGCAAGTCCCACTGTAGCGAGCAGCAAGGTGTAGGATAGTCAATCCAGTATAGATCTATACACAAATTCATGCTCTCCTTCTAGGAGACTCTGGATACAAAACGAGCCATGACAGGTGATGCCATGCCCCGAAACCGTGGCTCACATTTATGTTATAGTGTTCTTGTATATGTATTGTACGTACTAGTGTAATGTATCTTCTCTCTGTCTAGTATGTAGTATGTTCTCTTTGTTTCTTATCATAGTATGTTCTCTTGTATAGTGTATAGTATGTATTGTTTCTCGTTATAGTATTCTCTATCTGTTTCTCGTTATAGTATTCTCTATCTGTTTCTCGTTATAGTATTCTCTACCTGTTTCTCGTTATAGTATGTATTGACTCATGTATGAACTGACTCTTTGTATGTTTCATTGTTCTAGTAATAGCATTAGTAACTTCCTAAACTATACCTATTATAGTTTACTTGCAATGTTGTTTGTATGTATGAACATGATTGTGTACCTTTGCTACCCAAAGGTACTGAACTGAATGAAGGAACTTTCATATCTATACACATATACATAATATATAATTAGGATTCAAACGACCTTCGGACAAATAACCGATACCCTAAGTCCACAACCAACCAAGGAACAGGAAGTAAGGCGAGCTATCAGTCCTAAGTCCTTTCAGTCCTACTTATATAATTATATCTATATAGATATGCATTTGACAAAATATAAGTTTAACCGAGTTTGAATAGAAAGTATTTAACATGTAAAAGAATTTATAAAATGTTTTGAAGCAGTTTGATTGGTACTACAGTTTGAAATGTAAGAAAATCCATATGTTTGATAGTTATTAATCACATGTGATTGATATAATAACTATAATAATTCAACTTGTATCCCCCCCCCCCCATAAAAGCATTTAAAATCATTTAAAAGATAAGTTAAGGGGGTATGAACTCACCTGCAGTGAGTGGTTTGGATGAACGAGTGGTATAGGATGCTAAGTGTCAAGTGAAGACTTGAGCACACACATGGATCCTATTTAACATATAATGACAAATATATGTATCTAATTAGTTATATAACCACTAATTAAGCAAGTAAAGACACCCTAGGACATGGAAAACACTTTAATTCAAGTGCTAGAAGTACCAAAGGGTTGCATCTAAGGGAAGTATGGCCTCACATTGGAGTTTACGGCCAACATGGATGTATCACATGAGTTTACGGCCCAGGGGTAAACCCCCATGAGTTTACGGCCGTAAACTCATGGTATTTTGTACCAAGTTGTGTTTTAAGGTCTTACAAGTCACAATGAAGTGTTCTAGACTTGGTTCCAAGGCTTAGGAAGAGATTAGGGCTCACTTGCACCCTTAAATAGGGTTTACGGCCCAAAGAGATTTCATTGGCCGTAAACTCTCTTTTGATCTTGATTTCATGTTGTTTTCAAGGTGTAAACTTAGTGATTCAATCATATAACAAGCTAAGGCAATAGTACTTACAATATAGAAGCTTAAAAGGGTGATTAAAGTCCAAAAACACCAGTGTATGCTCTTGGTGTTCTTGGTGAGATGAAGAACACTTGAAGATCTATCAAAATGGAATGATTTCATGGATGAAATCAAAGGGTTGTACTAGTTAATGAGATGTAACAACAATTCAAAGGAAGAATTTCTTACATTTTTGGAAGATTAAGATGAAGAACTTGAAGATACTTGAGAGAGAATGGGAGTTCTTGAACTTGAAAGGAAAGGAATGGTGAAAAATGATGTAAACTCATGCATGTAGCATGAGTTCACGGCCATGGATGAGTTTACGGCCCAAACTCATGAAGTTTGGCCGTAAACACCTCATAATGGGGTTTAAGGCTTGATTGTTGCTCATTTACCCTAGAAGATACTTCCTAACATTTGATTCTTGAATGCCATATGATTAAAAACCCCCAAACAAACTCTAATCAGTGCTAAAAGATAGCAGAAACAAGTCTGACTTTGATTGAATCTGGTTGAAAGTACAAGATAGAAATTTCGGGTTGTCACAAGGACCCTTCCAAAACTTCTAACGCTTTGCTAATGATACTCGAGAACGAGAAATCAAATTACGAGGGACTGAGATCTCGAGAGGGAGAAAGAGAGATTTGAGATGTTGCAAGGAATGGAAGAGGCTTGAACCTTTATTTATAGGTTGATTTCCTGGTGGATGCGCTGTGCCCAAACAAGGGATGTGTCGCACCGCTGACAGCCTTCAATGAGTCGGTGGTTGGTAGCTGGGGTGGTTGGCCGGTGGCATTTAATGTCCCCTGGTGTTGGTTTGAAAGTTGTTATTTTCTCGTTATCTTCGGATAATTGTAACTTTCTCATACGAGTTCCATTTTCGACGTTCTTTGTATCTACGGGTTCGTATTCATGTCTACTACAACTTTCTTTTACACCACTTAGGCTAAAAAGTAATATATTTTCACTTTTATTTTTATAAACAAACTTTTATATTTTATTATCTTTAAAAATGAATATGGGGGTGTTACATTGATTTAGCACACTTTTTCTTTCATCCACCGTATACTTGTTCTCTCTTTGCCAACATCAATTCAACATAGTATTCGTTTGTTATTTCTGTTATAAAACGTTCATTCACTGTTGTCGTAACATTAAGTTCAAATTATGAACTTCTGATTTCATATCCATAATGCATGTAAGAAACTAATGACCAAGATTTTGTTATCAACATTGAGTTAAAATGATAATTAGGTAGTTATAACGTGAGAGGCTAACGTAGATGTTGGAACTTTATGTATATAAAGGATTTGCAAGTTGGCAATTTCCTTTGTATCCCACATTGGTGGGGGGAAGAAACTTTTGTGGGTTTATAAGCTTATTCCCTTGATAGGCCTTCAAAGGCTTTAGTGGATCAAAGGAATGGGCCAAGCCCATGCGCGCGCCAAGCCTAGCCTAGCACTAGCCGACGCCGCGAGTGCGCGAAATGGCGCGATTTAGGCGCACGACGCAGTGGTCGCTGGGAGCTGAGGAGATTTTATTTTTGACGAGTTCGGGTCAAGCCGGTTTGACCGATCCAGTCAAATGGTTGACCGGCGTTGACTTCGTGGAGGAGAAGTCATCAGGGCATTCTAGAAGGATCAGGAAACGGCTTGCTTGGAGAGCAAGTCGCCGCCCTAGGGTTTCTGGGGCCGGCCTATGGGGGCCCGTTTTATGCCTTCTAGGGTTTCTATACCTATAAATACTGCTCCCTAGGAGCCATTTGACTCTCACGAAAATTAAAAAACTCTCTCCCACTCTTTGCGGTTTTCTTTTGGTTTCTGAGTATTCGCTTTGTGTTTGTTGATTTCCAGTGCTGTTGGAAGATGGATAGATCTTCATTAAATCTCGGGGTTTTACTCTGTTGCTTACAGCCAGTAGAAGCGAAGTATAAACCTTTAACTATTTGAAGTTCAAGATCAGCCATCAACAGGTCGGTTTTACTTTTCTATCTTGCATTTACTTTCGTCCAACAACAGGACAATCTTCTTCTTCCTTTCTTACAATCAGATCTAATCGTGAAGGATTGATCTGGTTTTGGACGAAACTTGGTAAATATAATAATAATAATTGGATCTATTATTCGCTACTAATCGACACATTGTTGAGTCTAATTGTGTTGCGTCTTGGGCTTTTTGTTTGTATCCGGATTGGGCCTGTCCATCCGTGTTTATCTGATAGGGTTATACTATAAATATACATGCATGTATGCATTAGACCGTGTTGATTATTACGTTCATTGTTTTGTAACCCTAAACGCCTCTACAGTTGAAGTTCTTAATCGAGCTCTTCTGAGGTGTTGAAGTATTAATCATACGACATATTCAAAGCAATTATTGTGTTCTTGATTACATTCTTAACTGTTTGGTTGCATAGAATCTAACGATCCTAATAGAACTTTGTTCTAACAATTGGTATCAGAGCAGGAGACTGTGTGATCAATACACATTCCTTCTGTATTCAGAATTCTTTAGGGTTTCCGCTTTTATCGTATAAATAGAAGCCGTCTTCTTCGTATCGACGGCAACTCTGTTTCAGATAAAACCCTAATATCAAGTTTACAGGTTTGATTCTAGCAGCTCACCATGTCTCACGAAGATTCGCAAACAAATCCCATCAACATCTCAAACAGCATTGGATCAACAACCAGGATACCCATTCTCTACACTCAAGACTATGAAGTATGGGCGCATCACTTTGAAGACTACGTGGTTGGATCTGAAGATAATGGCTATCTCATCTGGGAAGCTATCACACTTGGGCCGTTTGTTCATTCAGGAACGAACACGACATTTAAGTCCCAAAAGGAATATAACAAGCTGGTAGCGGATGTAGAGAAGATGCCACAGGATGAGAAAGACAAGTTGCTGTGTAACGTAAAGGCCATGAGAATGATCAGATTCGCCTTGCAATCTGACACTTTTCGATTGGTTGGATCATGCACGACGGCCAAAGAAATCTGGGATAGGTTGAAAGAACTTTATTCAACTGATGAAGATCTGGAACGCTCCCTTCAAACCTTGCTGCTGTCAGAATTTGGAGTTTTCGAACAGAAACCAGAAGAAAAACTCATACAAACCTTCGATCGGTTCAATCATCTCCTAAGTAAGATGATCAAGCATGGAATAGAAAGAAAGTTGATCGAGCAGAAGGTGACCTTCATGAACGGTCTGAGACCAGAATGGATGGCTGTGGTTTCAACCGTGAAAGCGCATGAACAGTTTAAATCTTACTCACTGGTGAAACTTGTGGGAATACTTAAGTCCCATGAAAGTGTAGTAACCAAAGAAGTGAAAGTAGTTTTGGGTGTGGGATCGCTGGCCCTTGTCTCAAAAGCAAAAAGCATTGCAGAAGAAGAAGAATAGTCTGATATGTCTGAGTGTGACCTTACAAGCGAGGAGTATGCTATGATGGTCACCAATCCAAATAAGTTTGCAAGAAGAAAACTTCCTGTCAACAAGAACCGAAACTGGCAGGGAAGTTACAGTTCTGAGAAGGTGAAGGACGAAGCGGAAGTCTCTTCTCAAAAGGATGAAGACAAGAAGGAGAGCAAACTTGCAGGAGACTCTGGGTTCAACTGCAACTACTGTCACGGCAAGAACCACTTTGCCAAAGACTGCATGCTAAGGAAAATGGCTGAGAAAAGAGATGGTGAAGACGATGAGACGTACTACATGCGCAAGTTGGAAGAGATCAAGAAAAAGAAGGCAACTAACAGCTCTATGAATGCCCTGATTGTGCAGGAGAATGCAGGTGAAGATGAGTTCGGTGGCGTCGAAGTTTGGTCAACCGATTCTGAAGATGAAGAGGTGAGAAAGCCCACTCATGGAAAGGCTTATGTGGCAAAGGAAGTAGGTTCGGCTGGAAAGTGTTTAATTGTCACAGCTGGTTCATCAACCGAAAGTGCAAATGAGGAACCGAACCTGACTGAGGACAAGTGTTTTGCGGCCAAGCCTGTAAGTGAGAAGATCAACGACTGCGATCGGTTGATCAAAAAGGTACAATCCATCCTTGAATCACTTAAAGTTCCAATAACAGATTACGAAGAAGAATTAAATGAATTAAAATTTAAATTTTCTAACTTAAGTGGTAGTCTCATGCAAACTCGCTTAGCGAATTCTAACCTAACTGACCAACTCAGCAGGGTATCTTCAAAAAGTGAGGAGAGAAGGATGTGGATTGAGCTGAAGGAGGCGGAGTTAATTAGGGCTAGGGATGAAAGTATTTAGTTACAAAGAGACAATTTAAAGTTTTTAAAACAAAGGAATGTTTTTTGTTTAATTGCTAAGCATTTATACTTTAATATTGCTCAATTGCATTTAAGTTGTGAGATAGGAAAGAAGATTCATAAGATGATGTTACCCTTCCTTGAATTTAAGGAGGATGAGGTCATAGCAGAATGTGAATTAGAAGTGTCCTCAGAAGAAACGTCAATTCATTACAAAATCGGACTGGACAAAATAGAAACCTTCATTGACTCTAAGGAACATAAATGTATGCTCAAAGATCTTTTAGATGAAAATGATAGGTTAAAAATAAAGTCCGAAACTATTAAATCATTTGACTCGTCTAATGCAAAATTGATTTCAGAAAATAAAATGAACTTAGAAAATACGTCTGAATTTGATGAGGAAAGTGAGATGAGCGAAATCTCAGTCGAAGACGAAGTTGATTGCTCTGAGTTCATGAAGAGAGAAACCGAGAATGAGAAACCCCTCATTTCAGAAAATTCGGTTGAATTCGCACGCTTGTCGAAAGAAAAGCCATAGAAACTAAAGGAAAAGCTATGGTCTATCAAAAGGTTCAAACTGTGCCGAATCAGGTATATGCAGTTACAGGGGTCACTGCTAAACAAACGGCATAATTAAAGATCTTGGTTGACAAAGACAATGCTGAAGGATGTGACGATTATTTCTGGTCTGCCCCTATTGACAACGCAGACGAAACCGTAGGCTTATCTGAGAAAACTTCATGGAGGGTTAAAGGAAGATATGTTGCTGAACCCATCAACAAACCCTCAAGTTTTGACAAACCAAGCACAAGTGGAACTAAAGAAATCCCTGAAGAACCGATGACAGAACCAACTGTTCCAGCAAATACAACCGAAAGTCAAAAGGAGAAGCCAAAGGCCAGCTTCAATATCCACAAATCACAGAAGGAGTTAGCTGAACAGAAACGCTTAAGAAATCAAAGATATGCAAAAAATCTGAATGAGCGAAAACGTCACTGGGAATCCCAAAATCCTAACTACGTACCTCCTAAGAAAGAATCAACGGATAGAGGAAAGGAAAAACTAAAAGGAAAAGAAAACTTCAGCCCAAATTCCTACTATTCCAAATCTCAGAACCAAAAGACAAATTTCGGTCCCCACATTGACTCACAGAACCGAAAGACAAGTTTCGGTCCAACCGCCAAGGCTAACAACCAAAAGCATACTTTCGGTCCCAACAACAGCACTCAGAACCGAAAGTCGAGTCTCGGTCCTAAGTCTAGTTTCGGTCCTTCTCACTCCCAAAGAAAATTAACTTCAATGAAGGATATCAAAGGCAAGGGAAAGCTTGATTATGAGTTCAATAATAAGAAAAAGTCAGCTAACCCTAGGATTCAAAAGAATATTCCTAAACCATCTAACAACACACAAACTTATACACCAAAACCGAAACAAGATAAAACTAAAATCAAGGTGTACACCATTAAAAGAAAATATCAAACCACTCTCGTAAAAAGAACATATTTGGTTGATATTTCTACTAAAATTCCTTTTTCTGTGAAAGACTCACCAGGACCCAAGAAACTTTGGGTTCCTAAATCTGCTTAAATTTGCAGGTAATCAGTGACGAGCAGTTCGATGATGAATGGTATATAGACAGTGGCTGCTCGTGTCACATGACAGGGAGGAAGGAAGAGCTGAGGGAGTTTCGGTCCCTAAAAGATGGTGGGTGTGTAAAGTATGGAAATAACTCCTATGGAACAATCAAGTGATATGGTATGATTACCAATGGAGATTTCTCGATTCGAAAAGTGGCGTATGTGGAAGGATTACAGCATAAGCTCATCAGCGTGTCACAATTAGTCATGGGAACAGGTCTGAAAGTATCATTTGATGATGTGGGGTCTGAGATAATAGAAAAACAAATGAAAAAGGTTCTACTCAAGTCTGAACGCAAAGGAGAAATGTATCCTTTAAATCTCAACCCAATACGAGGAAAACCATCAATATGTCTGTTGTCAAAGGCGAACACTGATGAAAGCTAGTTGTGGCATCGACGACTATCGCACCTGAACTTCAAAGACATTAATAAGTTGGTGCTTGGTGATCACGTTCGAGGCCTCCCTCTTTTCAATTTTGACAAGGAACATCTGTGTGCAGCGTGTGAGATGGGCAAACAAAGCAGAAAGAGCCACCCTACACGAATTAATACAAAGATTGTTGAAGCTCTTGAACTATTGCACATTGACTTATGTGGACCTTCGGCTATCGAGAGCATCGGTGGTAGTAAGTACATACTTGTGATTGTAGATGATTTTTCACGTTTCACCTGGGTTTTCTTTCTTAAACAGAAATCAGATGCAACTCCCAAGTTGAAGACATTTATCAAACAAGTGGAAGTGCAGTTGAGAAAGACGGTGAGGAATATCAGAAGTGACAACGGTCTGGAATTCAAGAATAACGATTTTGAGGACTTTCTGGCTGACAAGGGGATAACTCACAATTTTTCAGCTCCTTATACACCACAACAGAATGGGATTGTTGAAAGACGAAACCGTTCTTTGTGTGAAGTAGCCAGAACCATGCTCAGTTTCGCTTCTCTTCCGTTATACGTCTGGGCTGATGCAGTTGCAGCCGCGTGCTACACTCAGAACTGATCTTCGCTCAACAAGAGATTCTCGATCACTCCATACGAGATAATAAACAATCGGAAGCCGAACGTCAAATTTTTCCATGTGTTCGGTTCAAGGTGCTTCATCTTTAATTCAAAGGAGAACCGAAACAAGTTTGACGTCAAAGCAGATGAAGGAATTTTTCTAGGATATTCACTCTCTTCTAAAGCTTACAGAGTGTTGAACAAACGCTCCAAACGAATTGAAGAAACATATTACGTCACCTTTGACGATAATTATATGAAGAAAGTGCAAAGGAGTGCAAATGACTTAAGTGAAATATTTCCTGAATCTCGACAGGTCTCGGTTCCAATATCCAACCTGTTTGAAGAGTACATTCGGTTATTTGATGAACCAGAGAAAGCGGCACACTCAGAGGAAAAGCAGCAGATAACAAAATTGATAATCTCAAGAAGGTCATAGATGAAGCTGCCAAAGGAATGGAAAGTGAACCTCCTAAAATTATAGGTGTTCAATCCTCAACTGACTCTCCTATCAACGGCTCAATATTCAAGGGGGAGAGTTCTTCAGTACCAAAGACAACCGAAATGTCTTTCGAGGGGGAGAGTCCTATTCTATCCCCAACTCCTAAAGGTCCAAGCGAGGGTGAACATATTGCTCCAAACCCACTCCATAATTGTCCAATCAAGGGGGAGAATCCTACTCCCATAGAGGATGTAAATTCTGATGATGCCACAGGTTACACTTCGCCAGTCGAGGGGGAGAAAGAGAATGCAACTGACGAAGGCGAGGGTGATCACTCAGAACTTGAAGAGGAAGTGAATGCTGAATTGGATCCAGCATATGACCCAAATTATCCTCCGTTAGTCAAATGGACCAAGGACCATCCCAAAGCTCAAATTATTGGAGAATCATCTGAAAAAGTACTCACTCGCTCACAGTTGAAAGCGAAACAAACTGCATTATTCTCTAAAGTTGAATTCTGTATGTTTAATTCATTCATATCCAAGGTTGAGCCGAAAACAGTTAATGCTGCACTTGATCATTCTGACTGGGTTCAAGCAATGCAAGATGAGCTCCATGAGTTTGAACGCAACCGTGTTTGGAGGCTGATTCCTACCCCAAAGGATGCTTCAGTGGTGGGCTTAAAATGGGTCTTCAGAAATAAATTAGATAAAGAAGGGAATGTCATTCGCAACAAGGCTCGGTTGGTGGTGAAAGGTTATTGCCAAGAGGAAGGGATAGATTATGAGGAAACCTTCGCTCCAGTATCTAGGTTGGAATCAGTGAGAATCTTCTTGGCATATGCTGCTCATAAAAACTTCGAATTTTTCCAAATGGATGTCAAATGCGCTTTCTTGAATGGGGAACTAGAAGAAACAGTGTATGTTGAGCAACCTCCCGGGTTTGTGAATGAGAAATTCCCTGATCATTGCTATGTGCTGGATAAAGCGGTATATGGTTTGAAGCAAGCACCGAGAGCCTGGTATGAAACTTTAACTCGCTTTCTGAAAATGTCGAAATTTAAGCAAGGTTCGGTCGACCCAACCTTCTTCCGAAAGAAAGAAGGCGAACATCTAATGATAGTTCAAATTTATGTCAATGACATCATCTTCGGCTCCACGAATCCTAGTTTAACAGCTGAATTCAGGAAGTTGATGGAGACTAAATTTGAAATGAGCGCAATGGGTCCGATTAATTTTTTCCTTGGTTTGAATATTAGACAGGGACCAGAAGGTATATTTATCAACCAGGAGGCGTACACAAAGACCTTGTTAACAAAATTTTGCATGACAGGAGACTCGAAAGTGAAGGTTCCTATGGCATTTGGCACCAAGTTAACACCTTCTCTGGAAAAACCTGTTGTTGATATAACACTTTATCAACAAATGATAGGGTCCCTTATGTATCTAACAGCTAGTAGACCGGACATTATGTTTTCTGTTTGTTATTGTGCCAGGTTTCAAGCTAATCCAAGAGAACCTCACATGGTGGCGGTGAAAAATATTTTCCGTTACCTGAAGCGAACCTCATCTCTCGGTCTCTGGTATCCTGCTAGATCTGGTTTCTTCATTCAAGCCTTTTCTGATGCTGATCTTGGAGGATGTGGTCTGGACCGAAAGAGCACTACAGGTGGATGCCAATTTCTTGATGGGAAACTGGTTAGCTGGCAGTCCAAGAAGCAAACCTGCGTGTCACTTTCAACAGCCGAAGCTGAGTATATTGCTGCAGCATCTTGTACTTCTCAAGTCATTTGGATTCAAAGTCAACTAAGAGATTACAGGCTAACTATGAAGAAGATTCCTCTCTATTGTGACTCAGAAAGTGCAATAAGGATATGTCACAATCCAGTACAACACTCAAAAACTAAGCACATCGCACTTAGATATCATTTCATCAAGGATCACGTAGAAGACGGGAACGTGGAAGTGCATTTTGTTCGATCCTCTGATCAATTGGCCGACATATTCACTAAAGCCTTACCTGAAGCGAGTTTCAATAAAATTCTGCAAGGCTTGGGAATGATGGAAGCAGAGTCGGTACCGAATCCTTAATTCAACACCTAAAATAATTAGACAAGCGAAATGGAGCGAACGCTCGGTCTATTTCGGCTCCATAATTTTCGGGAACCGAAATGAACCGACCGCTCGGTCTATTTCGGCTCTGGAATTTTAAGGAACCGAAATGAACCGACCGTTCGGTCTTTTTCGGCTTCATAATTTTCGAGAACCGAAATGAACCGACCGCTCGGTCTATTTCGGCTCTGGAATTTTAATGAACCGAAATGAACCGACCGCTCGGTCTATTTCGCTTCATTCCTTTAAGATAAGGTTTCGGTTGTAAATTTTGTTCAAATTGTGTTTTATGCAACATTATTTTCTTTTTTTGTTTTTATTATTTTTCAGAAATCTTCAAAAATCCAAAAATATTTTATTTTTCTGTTTTTATTATTTTTCAGAAATCTTCAAAAATCCAAAAATATTTTCTTTTTCTGTTTTTATTATTTTTCAGAAAAACTCAACCCTTAAATTTTTTTTTCTGGTTTGTTTGTTTTGGTTTTGTGGTGTGTTTGTTTGCTTGTTCTTTTACATAGGTCCCAAGTATACCAGTATAACAGAGTTTGGAGTTAAGGAAGGTATAATCATTTAAATAAGAACTAGTTAAGGGTCCCTAGAAGCATGCTGCTGCATGTTGACCAATGCCTCTACGACTTCAAGCAGGGCCTTAATGATTCGATCTCTACCTATCGTTTCTTCCCAATCAGGCTCTTAAAATCAACTCAGTCTAGAGCTACCTTACTCTTCTCATATGAGTTAAGAGTTTTTCTGCTTTGTCACGTCTATATAGCAGAAGGTACTTTCGGTTCTTTAGCCACCCTCCTTACTTTCTCCATCAACTTTCGGTTCATCACTATAACCCTTGAGACTCTCAGTCTTTACCACTGAGGTTTATGGTTGCACAAAATCTGTGTTCATGATCTTAGATACGAATACCACGTACTGAGTGAAACCCACAATCCAACACCAACAACGAATTGACGATGAATTTTAATATTCAAGATCTTACTGGTTACCTAATGAAATCTCATTTTTATTTTTGAGTGATCTTTTATGAATTTGTCTAACACCAAGGCTTTTTCTTCCCATAAAGATCAAGTTTCTTTTTGTTTTTGAGATTTCTACATCTTCTTTAGTCACTATAAAATATATCCTACCTACTTGTTCAACAGACCACATCGGTCTCACAAGTACTTCTTTCAATGTTCGGTCTTATGTTAAGAGCCGACGTTCGGTTGAAGATAAGCCACCTTAAGCCTATGACTTAAAAAGAAGCCTTTCAATGTTTCTCTACAAACATTTGATCGTTATTTCACGGGAACCTACACAAGCACTTCAAGTCTCTCTTGACTTTGAAGAAAGCGATTCTTGCCCGGAATCCCCTGCTTTATGTCTTTTAATAGACATCACTCACATCCAATACACATTTGCTTTATTTCTTTATCTTTTGTCACTCTATTGCACGGAAATTTTAATTTTCCAACATTCTGGTTGTTGTTGGTTCGATTTGTGTTTATTTTTTTGGCGAAACAGGGGCAATTCTACATCGTGGAGCGAAACTGAATTTCAAACGATGATTGAGGATAGGGATTTGGGCGCGTCAATTTGAACGGTCGAGCTACCCACGCGTGCTGACGTATACCTGGGAGTAACCACCCTGTCACATCGCGCTTTTTCAGGCGACGTTTTAGTGACCGCGTCATTATCATGATGATTTTTCTCTCTCCTGGCAACGGTATATAAAGGGTTTCTACGTTTGTTTGTCTTTTACCAGCACTAAATTCTCTCACTTACAAAGGAAGTTCAAACTGTTCATCTTCTTCCTACGATCAACAATGGCGACTTCTTCATCAATTCACGATCAGACTGCTTCGTCTACATTGCTTTCGATCAAGCCTAATCAGAACTTGATTATTGAACTCAATCCGTTTCTATACGACGCTTATATGCTACACGTGGTTGAATGTTTGAAATATTCACCATTGGTTATAGCCCTAACCCAGGTGGAAGCTGTTCCGATGTCCCTTTTATCACAGGTTTACTCTACTGCTTCTTATGACAAGAACAAGGAACGCATGTACTTCCAAATCCACTCTCATAAAGCTTCTATGTCAAAAGGGAGATTTTGTTCCCTTTTGCACCTGGCTGTAGATTCATCTGTAATTTCCCCTGACTTCATCACCACAAATCAACTTTTCTCAATGCTATATGAGATGGGTTACACCGACGTGCTTACCACGATAGCAAAGGTTAAGAAGTCGTGCCTACCGTCTCCATGGAATGGAATGCTTACTCTTCTTATCAAGAGTTTGGCAGAGCAAAGTGCTAGATCTGATGGCACTAGCAAGGGTTTTCTAACCCTTCTCTACGGTCTTTACAATGGTCTCAATCTTGATTAAGGGAGTATTATTTGGTCTCAAGTGGTTCAAAGCCTCAACACGTCCACGAGGCATTCTGAAATTTCATGTGCATGATTCTGGACCCTTATTACACGACGGGCGATTAATCAGTTGGAAATTCCGATAATGAAGGATGCCATGGTTGCGTCTATTGCTACCTTTCACACCAAGAAGATTATAATTTCTGATCCAAAGAAGTTCCCTCACATTGGCTCTATCCCATAGACAATGTACAGGTGTGTTACAACCGCGAGCAAGCTCTTCACTGAATATCGAAAGATTCCTCCCAAGGAACCGAGAGTCCTTTCTGCTGAACAGCAGGCTGCCCTAGATGCTCTGGACAAGCCTAGTAACCGAGGGAAAAGGACTACTACTAAGAAAGATCCAACAGAGGAGGATAAGTCTACGCCTATCAAGACCAAGAAGCAAAAGTCTGATAAAGGAGATTCTTCTAAACCGAAGAAGATTAAAAAGATGGCAAAAAGGTCCAAGAGTCCTACTCCTCCTGGCTCAGACAATGACGATGAAGGTGAAGAAGAGGAAATTCGTCATGCATCACCGAGAGGTAACACTCCTCCCAGATCTCCTACTCCAACCGAATATCCTCATAACAAACTCCCAACCCCACCTCCATCACCGAAACAGACAGTTCCAGTTTCGGTTCCTCCTATTCCCTCATCTACCACATCTATAACAACAACTTTACCACCAGTTTCGTCTATTCCTATTTCTACAACTCCAATCCCAACTCCTATTTTTTCCCAATCCACTGCCACCACTATTCCTGAACCGACAGTAGTAGTTAACATATCTGATACGGGGGTGACTACTGAAACAGAACCTCCAGTTACTTCTACATACTTCAGTCCCTATAGACTTCCTACTGATGAGGATGATGATGCTCCAGTCACAAGACAACACCTACAGAGCATTCATGAGAAGTTTGATAAGTTGATTGAAGACAACAAATCCTATAGTGGTGTTGTGCTTAAAGCATTTTTGGATACAACTCTAGAACAATACACCGATTCAATTGACAAATCCACCAAAGCTGTTAATGCGTCTACCTCCTCTTGCCAAAAGGCCACCTCTGATGTTACTGAAATTGTACATAGTACTCAGATTTTTCTTGAGTCACTTAAAGGGCATGCTGATACAAATGCAGCAAAGGTAAATGCTTCTGTTGATTCTTTGTCCAAGTCTCTTCAAGAAGAACAAACAAAGTTTGAGGATGTGCGTTCTTCCATCCAAGCCGATAACTCTTCACTTATCAGTTCAGTGAATTCTAGACTTGAATCTCTTCACGCTGATCTGGCCAAAGAAAGTGCTTTAAAAGAAGAACTGGCTCGACAAACATCCGTAGTTGAAGTACAGAAAGTGCAGCTCGCCCAAGCAGAAAAAGAAATTTCTTTATTGAAGACCGAAAGAGCTGTTTTCCGTAGCTGTGCAGGGGATGTAAAGGATATGCTTACCAACATACTTGGTGCTCATAATCCTATCCTCACTTTGACCATTCGGAATCATCTTACAACAAAACTTCTTCCCGCCCTTGCATTGTTACACGAGATGAAGGGTGTTTCGGAGAGATTTATTGCTCCAAAACAAGGGGAGAGGGTGCTCATCAACCGAAGGTTAAGACTGAAACCGAAACTGCTCAACCGAAGGTCAAAGTTACAACCGAACTGAAGGATAATGTAGCTTCAGGTTCTGGTCCACAAGAAAAACAAAAGGAGATTGATGATGATAGCAATGATGAATCTGGTGAAACTATTGCTGAGGCTCTCAAGCGAAAGAAGAGAGACAAAGAGCTTGATGAAACCTTGAAGGTTGCAAGGGAAGCAGAGGAGAAGGAAAGGAGAAACAAGGAAGAAGAAGAAGCCTTGAATTGCAAGAAGGCCTTGTTTCCCTTATGGACTAAAGAGGCACTTATCAATCAAGCGATAGAGTTTCCAAGTATTTATTGGTTGGAACCTGTTGCTTCGTTTGACTGTGATAACTCTAAGGACTCGCAGTTCGATATGCTAATCACACGAAAAGCGTTCACGTTTCACTGTGTTGATTCGACTGCTGAGGTTCCTTTTCCTCATCCAAAGGTTGACCGAGAGCTTATTGATTTCTATCTGAAGTATGGACAACCTCAGTACTTGACATGGAGCGTACAGAAAATAATCACTGTCAAGGTACTGAAACCTACGTTTGCTGGGAGATTTGTAAATGTCAATTTCAAAATCACACGAGGTTCTGCAAACTCGGTGTCGATTATATCTCTAGCAGATCTTCCGAATCTAAACCCTCATGATTGGATTTTATTGTTCAATATTCTGCTTACAAATCCGAGAGAATATGAACCTATTTTGGAGCACTTGAAGAGGATGTTGGCTTCTTACATCCATGAGGTCGCAGCTATGGATCAAGAGATAGCAAAAGTAATGAACAAGAAACCGACCATCAAGCCAACATCAAAACCAGGAGATGTGAATAAGATGAAGATGGGCCAAATAGATTCAAAACATCTCACTGTGATGTTTACAAAAGGCGAAGCTCATAAATTTTTGTTTGCTCTTGTTGATAAGCATTTATTTTCAACTGACTGCTTGGAGCACATCATCAACATTATACATCGGTGCAAGCAGAACTCAGAGGCTAACAAGAAGAATTTTACTGACATGCTTCGGTGGTACATAACGTTTCGTCATCATTTGCTGGCTATCATTCCGAAGGTGTTTAAAACAATAAAGAAGACTTCTGCAGCTCAACCGAAGTGAGCTTTCGGTCCCATTGACGCAAAGGGGGAGATTGTTGAGTCTAATTGTGTTGCGTCTTGGGCTTTTTGTTTGTATCCGGATTGGGCCTGTCCATCCGTGTTTATCTGATAGGGTTATACTATAAATATGCATGCATGTATGCATTAGACCGTGTTGATTATTACGTTCATTGTTTTGTAACCCTAAACGCCTCTACAGTTGAAGTTCTTAATCGAGCTCTTCTGAGGTGTTAAAGTATTAATCATACGACATATTCAAAGCCATTCTTGTGTTCTTGATTACATTCTTAACTGTTTGGTTGCATAGAATCTAACGATCCTAATAGAACTTTGTTCTAACACACATAATTCTCAATATTATTTGTCGGTTTCCTTGCGTGTCTATTAGTTTGATTTTCTACATTCTTAAAGGTTTATATTTTGTGATAAATCAACAGACTAATGGACACTATTGCTAGCCTCCACTTCATGAACCAAGAGTTTTCCAAACTTGACCAATTCGATGGTCAGAACTACACCCGTTGGGCTGAGAAGGTCAAGTTCATGCTTCATGTTTTGAAGCTCTCCTTTGTGTTGGACCCAGAACTGGCACCAATTCCTGCTAATCCAATTCCCGAGGCGGGGAAAACTGTGGACCCAACAGTCATCACAGAACTAGAAAAGCAAAGGACTCTGCGTAGAGAGTCTGAGGAACTGTGTGTGGGTCACATCAAGAACTCCCTATCTGATCGGCTCTATGATCTTTACGCCCCGGTCAAAGATCCAAGAGAGCTATGGAATGCGTTGGAACTTAAGTACATGGCACATGAGGAAGGTACTAACAAGTACCTTGTGTCTAAGTACCTAGAGTTTCAAATGGCTGATGACAAATCAATCATGGAGCAAGTGCATGAGCTCCAAGTCATGGTCAACAAGTTGAACGCACTTTCCATCTCTATTCCTGAACTCTTTCAGGTTGGTGCGATCATCGCAAAACTGCCACCCTCGTGGAAAGATTTCTCTAAGAGAATGATGCATAAATCTGAGGACTACTCCTTGGATGATCTGATGAAACACCTCTGCATTGAGGAGGAAACTCGCATCAGGGACAAGCGTGGTAAAGTCGGATCGAGTGTGCATCACGTGTCAGCTGGGGGTTCTAGTCACAAAGGCAAGTCTGGGGGACAGAACAAGAAGAACTTCGGACCCAAGAAACAAAGCTTCAAGAAATCGGGGCATCAGAATCCTAACTCAAATCCGAAGAGGGCCGGACCTTGCCACGTCTGCGGAGAGATTGGGCACTATGCGAGAGAATGCAAGGATCGCAAATCAGGACCGGTAGCACATGCAGTCGAGCAGGTGACTGACATGGTGGTAAGTGTGAACCTTGGAGAGATTTTTATGATCTCCTCCCTTACCCGAGCAATCAGTGCTCGAGGATGGTTCATGGACACTGGAGCACTGTGCATGTTTGTGGGCAACGAGAGAGCTTCCGCACTTACCGCCCAATGCCACATGGGACGGTCGTCATCTGTGCTGATGGACACAGAGCTGAAGTTCAAGGAAGAGGTGATGTTCGGTTGAAGTTCACACGTGGTGAATGGTTAACCCTTCGAGATGTTCTTCATGTTCCTACTATCTCGAAAGGGTTGGTTTCTGCGTACACGTTTGACAAGGGAGGGTTCAAGATGGTGCTTGAGAGAGGCAAAATTGTGATCACTAAAGGCAGAAGATATGTTTGGAGGGCGAACAATTGTTCAGGTATGTATCGTTTGAGCCTTAGTGATGAGGGTAGTGTGAGTGGTCCTAGTGTTGTGAGTGGTAGTTCTAGTGTTGCAAGCGTGTCAAGTGTTGATAATGATGTAATTGGTGGATTGGTTGCTAATGTGAATGAAGTGAACTTTTCTGGTTATTTTGTTTGTTCAATTTCTTTATGGCATAAACGTTTGGCTCATACTAATGTTAAAAACATTGAAAAAATGCAAACTAAAGGAATGTTAAAATATGACACAAAAGATTTTGAAAAATATGAAACATGTGTGAAATCAAAGTTCACTAAGAAACCATCACCCTACTCCTAATATACTAGTTCTGACTTCCCAATAATGGGTTATGGACTACTAAATGAAGATTGATCACACATCGCATCATGATCGCTCCCTCCTAATATCCTGATCCTGTCTTCCAATAAAGGTCTATGGACTACTAAATGATGAATGATCACACATATCGTCATGATCGTCTTCCCCCAACTGATCACGAAGGATATCCTCAGTTAGCATTTTCCTATATATACCTAACATACTAGACATGTGCAATTAATCATTTTTCCAACATATACAGAACATACTAGACATATACAAGCATTGTCAACATAATAATGAGTTAGTGGAACTCACCTGAACAATTACTTGAACAACTAACAATGATCCAACCGGTGAGCAGACATGCCAAACATGTACTAACCTATAATACTATAACGAATCGTTAACTATGAAATATAGTAACTAATACCTAGATCCTTCATTGATCCCATTTAATAGTAAAATGACTACCAATGAAGTCAGGAGACATGACCATTTCAGCATATGTTAATCTCATACTTGGCATCATAATAATGACTAAGAATTTATCCAACTACAGTTAGGAGTAAGTGTAACTCAGTTGAATAACTCGAAAAACGTCGAGCATAACTTCAAAAGCTTAATCTTTCTTCTCTTATCAGGACCCTTCCAAAACTTCTAACGCTTTGCTAATGATACTCGAGAACGAGAAATCAAATTACGAGGGACTGAGATCTCGAGAGGGAGAAAGAGAGATTTGAGATGTTGCAAGGAATGGAAGAGGCTTGAACCTTTATTTATAGGTTGATTTCCTGGTGGATGCGCTGTGCCCAAACAAGGGATGTGTCGCACCGCTGACAGCCTTCAATGAGTCGGTGGTTGGTAGCTGGGGTGGTTGGCTGGTGGCATTTAATGTCCCCTGGTGTTGGTTTGAAAGTTGTTATTTTCTCGTTATCTTCGGGTAATTGTAACTTTCTCATACGAGTTCCATTTTCGACGTTCTTTGTATCTACGGGTTCGTATTCATGTCTACTACAACTTTCTTTTACACCACTTTGGCTAAAAAGTAATATATTTTCACTTTTATTTTTATAAACAAACTTTTATATTTTATTATCTTTAAAAATGAATATGGGGGTGTTACATTGATTTAGCACACTTTTTCTTTCATCCACAGTATACTTGTTCTCTCTTTGCCAACATCAATTCAACATAGTATTCGTTTGTTGTTTCTGTTATAAAACGTTCATTCACTGTTGTCGTAACATTAAGTTCAAATTATGAACTTCTGATTTCATATCCATAATGCATGTAAGAAACTAATGACCAAGATTTTGTTATCAACATTGAGTTAAAATGATAATTAGGTAGTTATAACGTGAGAGGCTAACGTAGATGATCACTAGTAAGCCGAAAGATCAGAGGCAGACAACGTTCCCGTCTTGTCAAAATCGAGTGTTTCAAACTCATCCTTGATAGGTGTGATGTCATCCTCACTAATCTTCCCCATTTCTTTTAGCTTATAGATAACGAACTCAGCAGCTCTGTATAAATTTTAAAATAGAAACACCATGTCAGAATCTTATCATCTTCAGAATGCAAGTTATTAAATTCTGGTTATCTATATATACTTACACAACGATGCGATTACAGTCAAAGTCAGCTGCCTCAATGTCAGAAACCGTTGTTTTTCTATTAAGAACCCATTTGACCAACGATCGTTGCCTTCTTTCAGTATGTAACAGAGCAAAAGTAAAGAGCAACTGAGCTACATAGATAGTACCCAACAAGATCCAGAAAAGAGCAAAAACACGTCCACCTGTTGTCGAGAAGCATTTATCTATGTAACCGAGTCCAGTAAGCGTCGCAATAACACAATAGAACGCATGAATGAAGTCCAATTCCTCAACATAAATAAAGATTCCTGTCCCTGCAGCCATAAGTACCAGAAGAAACACCACCAAGATTATACACTTATTCCTCACTTTCTTAGTTTTGATCTTTTTAAGGATTTCTGCTTCACCAATGGTTTCATTCATATGCAACGCTTTCACCAGTAATCGTTCTTGTTTTTCAACTAAAAGAGCTGCTGCTTTACTTAGAACCAGTCCAACAATCAAGGTGCCGGAGACGACAAAAAGACAGGCGAGAAGTATTGTGAGAGTGCTAGCGGGAACAAGGTCTCCATAACCAACTGTTGTCATTGTTACAATGGTGAAATAAAGTGCATCGAGTATGCTGTTTGTTTTCTTTCCTGAAATCTGGTGTCTGACTAGATGAAAGCAAACCATACCTGCAACTAGATATGCAAAGAAGATGATACCTATCTTCCAGTAATTCGGGTAAAAATGGTCAAAAACGGAATTGCGGCGCGGCAGAGGTGCGGAGGTGGTTTTGAAATCCGACACAAAAGAGTTGGCAAGCGGGGCACTTTTGATTCGTCGGAATCTTCTCCTTCTGAGGGAGGCTATCTGATCGTTTACATGTGGGGGACTCTTTGATTCTTTGGGTGCAGCTTTTGTTTCACCATCAGATGTCATTGCTAGAAACTTGTGTACTGCTTTAAGAGACAATTCAAAATGTCAACTTAATTTGTGAGCAAGAAATTGTTATAGAGAACTCCAGATCTAATAAACTTTAAATAGATTCATTGTTCGACTTACATGAACCGGAGCTAGCAGGAGAGGTGGTGCCGGATTCTGGGATAATTTTCCGGTGGTAGAAATGCAAACTTGCCTGTCTGGCTCCGGCGGATGTAATGTATGGCTGGTAAGTTGATAAAAAAATGTAAAGTTTAAGGAGGCTGACCGGATTCTTTAAAGAAACAGGATGACTCCGGCGCGGGTATATATGGCCGATAAGTCAGTAAAGTTCTCAGATGATCGGATTCTTTGAAGATGAGGGAAGCTAGCATTTCCTTTATACTTGCCTTTTTGTCTGATCAATCGCATGTTTTAAGTCTCAACCACACTTTCTTTATCACAGGTGCATGAAAGACCTTTCATTGGATTGCACATCTTTAAAATAGAATATCTTGAGCCAATCATTAAATTATAATTTTTAAATCTAGTTGCAATAATGTGACCCATGGTTTTTTTTTACCGAAGTCAAAATATTTTTAAAATTCTTTTGTCATGTGTACAATAAAATAACCTTCTTTTTTGCGCTAAACTACAAAAATTAGAAAAAGAAGGTATACAATCTTGAATACGATTCCCGAGTCAATAAGATTAAGCTCGGGGTTTCAAATGCAGAAAAGATTAGAATCATAGCAAATGGGTATACCCATTATTTCACCATTAGAGAAAGGGAAAATGACATTTTAGAATAACAAAAAACGAATTAGTCATCAAAGTTTTCTTTTTACACAATAGGTCACTAAATATGAGTTCTCTTAATTTTCTTCTTTGAAGATGACGGATCTATAATTTTTAGGTTTTGGAGGGTTGTACAAAATCTGTGTTTCCGTCATTGTTTGTGTAGAAGGATTTAGATTGGAGTTGTGATCTTGCTTTCCTTGGTTTGATTGTGTGTTCATGTTGAAAATGCATTGCGCCTCCACTTGATGTCTTCTGATGTGTTGCTCATGTGTTTAGTATTAATAACAATAATTCTCAGAAGAAAAAATATAATCAAGTGAAAAAGCCTCATGAAAGCCATGTGGGCATGTTTGGTGACTCAAATGACACTTGGCATGCCAAGTCAACAAAGCTACCGGTTGACTGCTTCATTCTTCTGAAGATGGGGTAATTAACACCGAATAATCAACTTTAGTGACCTATTGAGCAAAAAAAAAAAATGTTGATGATCAATTCGGGAAAAAGCACAAACTTCGTTGTGCTATAGTGTCATTTTCCTTAGAAAAATACCTCGTCAGCACTACCACACCATTTTGTATTTAGTTAATCCATCACTCGGCATCATCAAAATAATTTATTTTTTATTTTTTAATTAAATAGTTATATACCAAAGGGCTCTTGGCCTAGCGGTATCAAGAGCTAACGAATAATTGCCCTCAGCCAAAGTTTGAGTGTTCAAGTCCCGTTGTGGACAAAATATGTAGATTTAAGAGTTGTGTAACCAAAGTACCAAATATTGATGTAGGAAAATTGTTTATGGTTAAGTTAGGATTATTGGTATTGTCTCAGCAACACATTAGTTATCTCGCAGTTACTCGTATTTGGATGTGTGTTTTTTATTTCCTTGTAAATGTGGTTGAACTCGGTAATTTTTGGCCTCATCGTGCCATTTTGACAAAAGTCCATCGAGATCCCAATAAACACATTTTCCCATATCGTTGTGGAAGTGGTCTCGAATAGATTGCCAAAAGGTTTTTCTTCTTTGCCTAGGGTCGTTGGACACCTAAATCCAAGCATGAACTAACATGGTTTCTTCATTTCTTCCCAACGTTGTTGGGTTTGAAGGTTTGATGGTTGTGGAAATTGTTACATTGTAGAGAGTAAGAAATTATATGTGAATATATTATGGTTTGTTTAGTAGAGAAAGAAAAAATAATGTGAAATAGTTTGTAGTAAAAATGATTTATTATAGTTGAAATGTAGGTAAATGTTTTAAAAAAATCTATGTTGCTTCTTGGAATCATTGCAAATTAAAGTCACAGGTCCGTTGCATCTCGTAGTATATGGCATGCAGCACCGTGACCATGGGAGTTAAGCTGGTGTGCACAACCATGATGTATGTGCCACCTGGCCATGAAACCTGTCTATCCCAACCATACCAATCGACCTTAAATTGGGTTTTTATTTTTATTCACTACAAGAAAAAGACCCTTTTACGACGCGCAAACCACGACACTCATTAATTTATGTTACGCAAAAGAGAGTGACATTAAAAAAAGTGTCATCTCTTCAAAAAATTTAAGGATTTAGGTCACGCATTATTGCGTGCCCTTAAATTAGTATCATAAGAAAAAAAAATTAAAAACACGGAGGGCGCCGTATCTTAAATGCGCGTCCTCTATAAGTGTCGCTTTATAATTTTAATGAACGCGCGTTTAGTAGATACGGGGAAAATGAAATCCCCAAAATTTTGAAAACCCTCGTTGTTCTTTTCTACCTTCTTCTATCTTTTATCTTCACAAGTGAAAAATTTTGAAAATTTTGAAAACCCTCCTTGTTCTTTTCTACCAAGTGAAAAACATTATATATATATATATATATATATATATATATATATATATATATATATATATATATATATATATATATATATAATTGTGACTAAATAATTTACATTAAAACGACATCTAAAGTATAAACTCAGAAAAATCTTTTAAAGTGAACTCATTACCTATTGTGTTGTTACCCGAATCTGCACATCCACCGAAATCTGCATCGATAAACCCTTCTAATACTACCACTTTTCTTCTGAAACATAAGACAAGCTCAACTGTTCCTTTCAAGTAACATAACAACCACTTTACTCCCTCCCAATGCCACCTTCCTGGATTTGACTTGAACCTCTCACAACTCCTACTACATGAGCATTGTCTGTTCTGGTGCATACTATTGCATACATCAAACTACCAACTACAGATGTGTAAGGTACTTTAGCCATATATTCTTTATCTTCTTTTATCTTTGGGGATTACTTTTTGAGAGTCTCAGCTGAATCCCTAAAGGTGTACTTCTGGCTTTCGCATCTATCATGCTGAACTTCTCCACAAATTTCTTGATGTACTTGCTTGTGAAAGTTTTAGTGTACCGACAACTCTATTCCTAGCTATGCTTATATCCAATATATGCTTAGCAAACCTTAGGCCATTTATTTCAAACTCATTGGCCAACTGTTTCTTAAGCTTGTTGATATCATGCATGTCGGATTGATCAACATGTCATCAACATATAACAATTGGATGATATAAGAGGATTTGAATTTCTTCAAACAACAACAATGATCCATCTCAAATCTGTTGTATCCATGTTTCTGCATGAAGCTATCAAACTTCAAGTACCACTGCCTTGGAGCCTGCTTTAAACCATGCATACTTTTCTTTAATTTGCACACCGGATTTTCTTTGCCAATTGTGGAAAAACCTTTTTTGTGCCATGTAGATGTCTTCTTCTATGTCACCATAGAGAAAAGTTGTTTTCACATGTAGCTGCTGTATGGAGATCTTCAGAGGCCAAAATACCCAAAACCATTCTGATTGTAGTCATCTTCACAATTGGAGATAAGATCTTATTATAATAAACTGCTCTTTTCTGTTGGAATCCCATGACCACCAACCTCACTTAATTAATATCTTTTGGTGTTGTGAATCTTATCCTTAACCCGAAACACCCACTTATTATGTACTTATGTACTGATTTCTTTCATATTGGGAGCTTGACCAATGACCAAGTATGATTCTTTTCAAGTAAGCTCAACTTATCTTCCATGGCCTTCTTCCACTATATGGATTCTTTCATCCTTAAGGCTTTTAGATAAGACTCAGGTTAACCTTTCTCTATCAGCAACAAGAAAGTTATTAAATGAGAATATATGACTAGAGGCCTTCGTACTCTAGTAGATCTACGGACAGTAGTAGTTTCAGTCTTTGCATTATGTGCAACCTCATCCTCTGAACTATTGTGACCCATGCTCCTATTGTATCTAGATTCATTAGAACTCCTACTGTTAGGGCCAAGATCCTCACCCCTATTCAGGATCTCAGATCTTCAAGAACTTTCAGGATCTCAAACATATCTCAAGATCCTGACCATTATTATTACTATTGTTTCTTAACATTTCAAACGAATATATTTCTAGTCTTTTTCTCACATGTGCAGAATTAGTCAACATAAGACTCATTTTCAACGAAGAAACGTTTCAATCAGGCAAAAGACCCGGGAATACCAAGTCACACCAACATATTCATTTTTATTCGAGAGGATCCTGAGAATATCAGACTTATTTTTACTTAGACTAGACTATAAATACCCATGTATTTCGCACACACCCTACACCTAGACTCACTTCAATACTTGTACTCGTATTTTTCATCATTTCATCTGTAACTCTTCTTTCAATTAATACAAATTAACAAGGCAGGTGATCATTATCTTCGGCCATTGTTTTGTGCCAGAGATCATAGCAAGCATCAAGGGCTTTCCTTGTAAATCACTCGTGAAAACTTGTTCTAATTTCTTTACCAACAAACACCGCAACCTCTCATTCAATTCGATTAATATCAACTCAGTCGATTTTTTACCAAAACAATTTGGCACCCACCATGGGGCCATGGTGTTCATAATCCTCAAAATCATGTCTACACAACCAACCCCTTTTTTTCTTCCTATATTCCCTCTGTTCCTCCAAAAAATCTTCCACCCCCTCCAAATGGGCTCCCTGGTCAGAGTAAAACTTTTGATGTACCAAAGAAGAACACTCCTCCTGTTGCCCCAGGATCCCTGTGATCCCAAGATCCTCCTACCTCAGTCTCAAACAACGAACTCCTCACCATGATGACAATATTGACACAACAGGTGGCTTAGCAACAGGAAGACAACAGAAAGACTGCTTAAGGAAGTACAAAGGATAAGGGAATAAATCTGCAAACCTCAGGAGGCGATACCTTTAATATTACAACCAAGGATCCTGAATTTCGACAATGCAAGATCCTTAGGGAAACGCCCATAATCGATAGATCCAACATCCATTGCTACCCCAATAGGGAGAGCAATCCCAATCATCCAAAATCTTGAGGCCAAGATCTTGATGGGACCTTCAATGCTCCTAATAACAGAAATACTGATAACTTCTTTAATAACAACACTAACAATACTAACTCTATGGATCTTGATGCATGAATAAGTCCAATTATAGCCAAAGAACTTCAACAACTAAGATGGATGATCTCAAGCGTACGAGGAGTGGTCCAACCTATACCAGAAGCACCCCCACCAGTTATAAGATCTTAAGATTTGTCCCTTCAATAGCCGATACTGAAGTTCCTAGGCGCTTCCAAACTCCTAGCATGAAACCTTACGATGGAACCACAGATCCTGAAGAACATATCACACAATATAAAGAGAGAATGGAGATCATTCCTATTCCAACACACTTAAAAGAAGTATGTTTATGCAAAGGCTGTTGGATTAGTGTCTAAGTCCATAACTATTTTTGTATGTACTTGACCCGATTATGAGCATGGTCCTTTTGGGTTGCCTTCACCATAGCAATATGTAGGATGAATTAAGGAGAGAAATGTTTAATTATGATTTATTAATATATTATAAGAATAATATATTAAAGGAGAAATCATAATGTTTAATTGATATTAGTCAAGAATTAATTAAGAATTAATTTTGTGGCTAAAAGAGATTAATTAAACTTAAGGGACTTATTGTGTAATTATAAGATAATTACATAATTGGGCTATGGATCACCTTGGAATAATAGGTTGGACGAATTCTATGGGGAAGCCAATTAGAAATCGTCCAAGGCATGTTCCAGAAGGGGTCCATGGGCTGCTTAGAGCTTAAGCAGTCAAATTAGGGTTTCCTTGTTAGATAACTCTAATTGCCTACCTATTTAAGGAGCCCCTAAGCCCCAAAAACGTGTACAACTAATCCTTTAGGGTTTCCAGCCGTTTTTGGTGCCTCCTCTCTCCTCCCTCTTCATCTAAGTTGCTTAGTGGTGTTTGTGACTCCATTAGAGGTGCAACACTTGAGGCACTAAGCTTTCTGAAGCCAATCAAAGCAAGGAATTGATTGTTATTACTATATAACAATCAAAGGTAATTAATAAACCCTTATTTTAGTTCTTATATGATAGATCTAGGGTTTATAGCTTTGGATATTCGATTGCATGTTCATTAGACAAACTAGATCCAAAAGCTATTAGGGTTTGCATGTACACCATAGGAATGTTGTATTGATCGAAACCCATCAGTGGTATTAGAGCCTAGGACTGTTTGTTAGTGAATTTGATGCTTGATTGATCAATTTTTGCATGAAAAACGAAGTTTTTTGCCCTCTGCCTTACTGACTCGGCGAGTCAGTGGATGAACTCGGCGAGTCAGGCCGACTCGGCGAGTCCAGTCCCTGACTCGGTGTGTCCCTGGATCTGGCAGCCTGTTTTTGCGATTTTCTTGCCTATTTTGCTGTAGGATAATTACCAAAACAGTTTTTATCAATAAAATCCGAATTTTATGTATATATGGTGATTATCCTGGCCAAAATAGAAGATAATTGTCGAAATTTAGATAATCATTTGTTTTATTAGATAAAGTTTGATTATTTGTAATTTAGATTTGAATTATCTTGTGAAAAGTTTCAATTTTCCCCTTTAGGTTTTATAGTTTAAATTTGAACTTAAAAGTTTTGTTTTTGAAATTTGAATAGTTAAACCCTAATGTTTTGAAAAGTTTCAAAATTTTCCCTCAAGTTGTGGAATTTCAATTTTTTATTAAAAGTTAATTTTGAAATATTTAAATTCTAATCCCAAATGTTTTTGAAAAAGTTTTAAAACTTGCCCTCAAGTTTTGGAATTTAAAAGTTGATTAAAAGTTTGATTTTGAAATGTTAAATTCTAAAACCCTCGCATTTTGAAAAAGTTCAAATTACACCCTTATGGTTTTGTTAATTAATTAAAGTGTATAATTAAAAAAGAGTTAATAAATCCATAAAGTTTTGGTTTACATTTAATTAAATTAAAAGTATAATTAATTAAATTAGACCACCTAGTATTTTAAAAGTTTAAAATACACCCTATATTATGTATATATGACATTAAAAGTCTAATATTATATATGTATAAGTAAACAGTCAGTCTTACCGTTAGTAGGCCTCATTCACGAAGCTGGTCTATAAGGGGTGTTTAAGGAAATTGTCTATAAAATGGCGATTGAATGGGTATCCACTCTTACCCACCGCACTCTTGACTAGTGGAGGGTCGTTAGTCGAACGGGTAGGATAGGCCGAAACCTTCCATTATAAGTATAATGAAGTACAAAGTAACTACATGCTTTTACAAATTCCCAAATTCTAGTTACTTTAGGCAAAATGTGAAATTGTATGCTAATCCATGGAATTACACTTTGTACCCTTGTCAAACGTTAGTGGAGCGTGCGTGGTTAACCGGCACACTAATTTGGGGTTGACATTGGTTGTGAAGGGTGGCTCGATGTTTATCATAGATCAATGGAGCGTGTGTGGTTAACCGGCACATTGATTAGGTGATAGTATCATTGAGTGCATCACGTAGATTCGTATGGTTATTCACACCTTGTTTGTGATCCTCGGCATCCCAGTCGCAAATATGAAGGGCATAATCGAGATTAAACATGCCATTGAAGAGTTCAATGAATCTCAAAAGATCTAGGAGTTTCAATTCTTTTAAAACTTAAAATTCTTTTTCGTTTTTCATGGTGGAAATTGGTAAATCGTCATTTACCTACCTTCAAATATTCTGCAACTAGATTATGGCATCCCTCTTCTAGGTTGTAGAATGTTGTGTTGGATCCTAGCCTTGATGTTCCATTTGGGTGTTACATCAAGGATTCTTATCAACTAACTTGAATTTTCTCCCGTTTTATAGATGTCTAAATCTTACAATGGTCTTCCCAAGTCCCTTGGAACAAGCTTTCCAAATGAAGATGATGTTCCACGATACGATCAAGGAAATGAGAGTCATGCTTCACTTCCTCCACCTCCTCCAATTATTCTCCCTAACCCACAAGTTCAAAGGCTTGAAAAGTTCAAGCTCACTCAAGCCCTATTGGCAAGTAAACACGAAGATGGGAAACCTGTGTGTGCACACGTCTTGGAGATAAAGTCACACATTGACAGGTTAAGGATGTTGGGTGTCGAGATTTCAGGTGAGTTGGCAGTTGACAGGGTTCTTCAGTCACTTCCTGAATCATATAATGAGTTCGTAAGAGAGTACTATATGATGGAACACGATGTGACCCTCATTGATCTCACCTATTTGCTTATAGCTGCTGAATCATCAATGATTTGGCGTGCTGGTCAAGCAAATTTGTCTGGTGAATCAAACTCCCAAACTTCAATGGACACTGGCAACATTGGAAGTCTAGAAAGGACTAAGCATGAGATTGTCCCATGTACTGTGCCAAAGGAGTCCATTTGCTTTTATTTCCTAGAGAAGGGGCATTGGAGACGAAGCTGCCCAAACTACCTGAGAGATCTAAGAGATGGGAGAGTCAAGGAATATGGCTCTACTTCAGGTAAAATCCATTATCTAACTCTATAAGTTCCTATTTTTTGATTCTTAATACATGATGTGATAAGATTACATTTTGATGTTTTGCAGGATCAAAGAAAAGAGAGGAAGCTTAAGGAAGAATCGTGTTGAATCTGATCACGAAGAAATGGATTTCGATCGCATGGATTCGAAGATCGGATTTTTGAGCTGCTACTCTAGAGTTATGATAGATTGATAAGAAATATGTGATAGCATAGTTTTTCAGTTGAATTGCATTGTAAGGACAAATTTTTTCCGCAATAATATAAATTTTGATTTTGTCTTATTTATTTATCCTTGCAGTGGCATGTATGAAAAATCGATGTTTGAATATTTCTACTATTAGCAATAATGGATTTGATTCTTAATTATGTTATTTGTGGAAATGTCGAGAATTTGCCAAATAAAGGAAGATTCTCATCGCCCAAGTTTCAATTGGACAGAAACTTGGAATCATACAACTTGGTTGCGTGATGAATGAGAAACTTCATATTTGGAAATTAGACTATTTTTGACAAAGTGTCAAGAGAAGGACTAGGAGATCGAGTACACTAGGTTGTGCGTTGATCAAGTCTACCACAAGAGTGATAAAGATATTCGTCATGATTTACTAAAGTTTAGTAAATATGGTTATACTTATAAGATTAAGTATAATTCTGAGTTGATTAAAAGAGTTTCAATCAATAGCAGAACGAATAAGAAGAATCAAGTAGGCAGAAAGATAAACGTTTCTCTATTCTAAGAAGAAGGGAGAGTACCTTTTATTGTGTTTTATGATAGGTCTTAATGATTAAGAACCATGTCTCAATTGATCCTCTAAGTGAGTCTTAGTGCAATTGCATGTCTAAGAAGAGGAATCGAGAATTGTAGAAATGGTTAAATCAAGAAGTCAATCATACTTCGTTCCAATATCAAGTCTTAGAGTCAAGATTCTGACATGAGTGACAAGTCTTAAGTAGGTTTATAACACTCGAAAAATGTGGAATTTGGAAAAGTTTTCTTATTCTGGCACATTTGAAATTGGTAAGTTGTGATGTCTTGGATAAGTCAAAGACCAACTAAGACCAATTGTGTGAAGTGTTAAGCTTGATAAGAAGCTACACTAACTCTTGAATATTTGTTTGTCAAGAAATGTTTCTTCACAAGAGAACCTTATATGTCAAGGAGTAAGTGGGAGTCTTAATGGTCTTGAAAAGTTTCAAGAATAAATCAAGAATAAACCTAATTGATCATCACTAGCACACGACTTGAGGTTTGTAACCTATCGTGGATGACATAATTTTGTTTTCTGCGCCATTCCAGTTAAGTTAATTATGCATCTGAGTTCTATGAGTTCTCATTTGTATGCATAAAGGCAAGCACCTTGATCAATGGAAGGTACATTGATATGTAAGGGTGAGTTGCTAAACTACTTGGAAGACATGGTGGGCACTCGTGTTACCATGAGGCAAGAAATCAAGATTGAGAAAGTTCAGTCCATATGTTTTTGGATTTGTCGCAAACCTTCGTTTTGGCAAATTCACATGGATAGGAACACATACACCATAAAATCTAAGTGACATAAGGTTTCCCTCCTTCATGAAAATGATTGTGAGGAAATGCTTTCACTAAGAGAGATTTTAAGAAGATAGCAATTGTGAAAATTGTATTCTCAAATTCGATTATGATTACGGCATCCCTTTTCATAGTTCGAATTGTGAGATTTGGCAATTAGTCTGAACATTTGGGACTTAGTAACATAAATTCTGAATTGTTTAGACACACATGTGAGCTATCTAAGGAAAAGATGTATGAGCTTAAAAAGCTTAGATAAAGGATTATCAAAGCATCAAGTGTTAGAAATATGAACTTAAGGAATTCAATAAGCATTGTCTTCTAGAAGTTCAGCTATTTTCGGAATACATGTCAAAGATAGTGGGAGCATAAGTGTTATGCTTGTATTGTAATAATCATCATGTTAGTGGGAGCATGATTATTATAGTAAGTATTGCAAGTTAGCAATATTAATTATAAAAAACAAAGATTCACTTTGCAAAGTTGCAAGGGTTGAAAAGTTGTTTTGCTATAATTAAGGGAGAGAATATTATACTTCGTTTCAAAATCTAAAGCTTAGATTGAAAATTTTTAATAAATTTAGTCAAAGGATACATAGTGTGTTCTCAAATTTAGATTATGATTACAACATCCCTCTTCATAGTTCGAATTGTGAGAACGTGACACATAAAATATTATGGCAGAAGATTGATAAAGTATCATATCTTTATGTAAGACATTATGCATCGTGTCCCATACGCTTAGGGTATAGGATCGATTGCAAATGCTATAATATTTGACCATTCTAAAATTTTCCAAATGCCTAGGGCATTAAAAGGGAAAAGGGACTAGAACTGGATTTGACTAAAATAATTAAACAACTATCACAGGACGATCTAAGGTTTGCCAAGGATTTGTTGCTTGTGAGTAGTTGGAAGTATAGTATTGGATGGACCATATCGACATTATTATGAATAGATAAGATTCTATTTAGAATGAGTTGTCATATGGCAAATATGGAAATGTTTCCATATTGGGAGTTGGAAATTGAGAATTTATGTCTAGATTAGAAAACTTTATGCAAAAGGATGTTCAAAGGAATGTACTTTGAGTGAGAGACATCACATCTATAGAGTTGTTTGTAACAATTTCTGATAGAAACCTTGTAATTTCATTAGCCAAGTCCTGGTGACTTTTAATCTATGACTTTGCGAAAGGATCGTTGCATAAAATGTTAGAATCTAACGTATTCTACTAGTGGCAAGAACCTTGTGTTCTTAGACTAACGATGAGGATTAGGAATTGTGAAATGAGCATCATTGGAAAAGTTTTCAATTGATCTATTTCACAAAGCATGGACCATAGGAAACAAAGTGTGCATGCTTGGAGCATGGGACAATTATTGTTGTAATTTAAGTAATAAGTTGATTTTCTGAAACAGTAAGCAATGAATAATGAGTAATCAATATGGTGTTCAAATAAAAGTGTTTTATTTACGCTCAAAAGTTTTGGGACCATATAGGATTAAGTATTATCGTTGTGTTTCATTTTGCATGTTTTGACTTCTAGAATAACTCGGTTATTCGAACCTCCACAGTCGGTCATACGTTGGAAGTAGGTATGAACGAAGACTGTCATGAATCTGTCTGTAGATTGTCTAAGTGTTTAGACATAGCACAAGTTTGCTGCAGAGTTCATGAGTGCTTTGATAAGATTAAAGTATTGGATTAAACCCACGCTCACTTGAATCACTTCATGGTTTTATCACGGGTGATTAGTGAGACGATAACATTGTATATTCTTGAAACCGAGACGTGTGAGTTGTCATTTGCTAGTCGGTTGCACATTGATGATAAGTAAACGCACCAGTAACTTGGTGTTATAAAACTTATTGTTGTGTGTGATTCGATTAGTAGGTGCAAGCAAACATTTGAGTCGACGTTTATCCATTCCTTTTACCCAAAGTGGGATAAAAGTGATATTTGTGGGCCCCTCGATGATTTAATGATGACACCCTAAGCGCTTGGCCAAGCCGGGACTAAGTTGATGTGTTCAATTGTAGTCTGTTGTCAGTCGTCATAAATCGGAAGTCGGGAAACAGTATAGAGAGAATGATCAAATTCATGTCTTGTGTCTATATGATATCTTGAGAATGGAGGAATATATGATCCCTTATCTAAAGGACACGCTATCTGATAAGATCAGAGTTGACAGCGGCTTTTTAAAGCTACGATTGTTGATCAGGTTCTGAAGTTATGCAAAATAGTTATTAGAGTTATCCAAGTGGGAGACTGTTGGATTAGTGTCTAAGTCCATAACTATTTTGGTATGTACTTGACCCGATTATGAGCACGGTCCTTTTGGGTTGCCTTCACCATATCAATATGTAGGATGAATTAAGGAGAGAAAGGTTTAATTATGATTTATTAATATATTATGAGAATAATATATTAAAGGAGAAATCATAATGTTTAATTGATATTAGTCAAGAATTAATTAAGAATTAATTTTGTGGCTAAAAGAGATTAATTAAACTTAAGGGACTTATTGTGTAATTATAAGATACTTACATAATTGGGCTATGGATCACCTTGTAATAATAGGTTGGACGAATTCTATGGGGAAGCCCATTAGAAATCGTCCAAGGCATGTTCCAGAAGGGGTCCATGGGCTGCTTAGAGCTTAAGCAGTCAAATTAGGGTTTCCTTGTTAGATAACTCTAATTGCCTACCTATTTAAGGAGCCCCTAAGCCCCAAAAACGTGAACAACTAATCCTTTAGGGTTTCCAGCCGTTTTTGGTGCCTCCTCTCTCCTCCCTCTTCATCCAAGTTGCTTAGTGGTGTTTGTGACTCCATTAGAGGTGCAACACTTGAGGCACTAAGCTTTCTGAAGCCAATCAAAGCAAGGAATTGATTGTTATTACTATATAACAATCAAAGGTAATTACTAAACCCTTATTTCAGTTCTTATATGATAGATCTAGGGTTTATAGCTTTGGATATTCGATTGCATGTTCATTATACAAACTAGATCCAAAGGCTATTAGGGTTTGCATGTACACCATAGGAATGATGTATTGCTCGAAACCCATCAAAGGCTTCATATCGACTCTCACAGGATCAGCCTTAAAATGGCTTCTTAATGTTCCTCCTTATTCTATTACCTCTTTTGGTCATTTAGTTAATCTTTTCAATAATCAATTTTATTGCAATAGGATATTTGAAAGAATCACTAGTGATCTCTACCGGGTAGTCTAGGATCCCAAAGAGTCCTTAAAGGATTTTGTAATCAGGTTTAGCAGGGAAGCTTTGAACATGCCAAACATCGACATGGCCACTGTCATGGAGGCCTTTAATATGGTTTTAAATAGGGATTCTCCATTCTATGAAGACCTTGTAATGACTCCATGCAAATATGGATGAAGTAAGAAGCAAAACACTAAGGTTCATCAGATTGGAAAAGGACAAAGAGATACAAAGGAGGGCCAACACGCCAAGATCCTATGACAACCCGAACAAGAAGACTGAATCCTCGACATAGAGATCCTATAAGTCAAAACCATATTCCCAGCCTGATCATCACATGGTTAATTCCATTGATGATGAAGGAGAAGAAGACAAACTCCCTAAAATTACTGACTATTGCTTCTCTGTAGACGTTTCAGACCTAATATTCGCCATGCAGGATCTTAGTGACAAAGCAAGATGGCCAAGAAAGGGAGAAAGGTCGAACAACTGTAAAGATAAATCCAAGTGATGTTCATATTACGAGTATTTCGGTCACAACACTGAGGACTGCATAACCCTTAGGAAGGAGATTGGTTATCTCCTGAGCAAGGGTTATCTCAAAGAGATCCTGGGAAGGAAAAAAGAAAGATCTAGGGAGAAAGAGCAAGACCCTGTGAAGATCCTAAAAAAACCATGATCCCCTCCCTCAGATGCCAAGGTAATCAATGTCCTTTCCAGAGGATCTGAAATCTGTGGGACTTCTTGTTCTGCAACTAAAAGGCACGCGAAAGTGTCCAAGAAGGAAAAGGAGGAAAGACCCCGAAAAAACAAATCGATAACAAGTAGCAAAAAGATCATCTTTGACGAACATGACAGAGAAAACATCTAGGATCCTCACCATGATGGGTTGGTGATTACCTTATATATTGCCAATCACTTTATCAGAAGGATCCTGGTAGACGGAGGATCCTTAGTGAACATCATACTTTTAGATGATCTAACCAGGATGAACATCCTCGAACCCGAAATAATAAAGAGATCCTTGGTACTAATAGGATTAAGTGGTAAAACAAAGCACACCATTGGAGAAATCAAGTTATCATCTACATGAAAGGGGTAAATTCAATGCAAAGTTTTTGTGTTATTGATGCTTTGTTAATATCATATTAGGTAGACCATGGATCCATGACATGAAAGCAGTCTCGTCGTCGTACCACCAGTACAACAAGATGCCTACCCCATGGGGAACAGTGAAGATCATCGGGGATCAGCAAGAATCTAAAGAATGCTACAAGAACTCAATGAAATATTCAATAGTATCACGACAAGCATAACAATTAAATCAAGGGGCACGAGGTGTGCTAGAAACAAGTGAGCAAGATGTAAAGGAAGTGCGCCTGAACATCGAGGATCCTGAAGCTAAAGTCCTCAGAGGATCCTCAATACCGGAACAAATAGAACAAGAATTAATAAATTTATTAAAAGACAGAAACAATACCTTCACTTGGAAACATGATGATATAACAGACATAGTTAAGAAAAGTATAACTCATAAACTCAATATAGATCCTTCTTTCAAGCATTTACACTAAAAAAGAAGAAAATTTGCACCTGAAAGGAACAAAATCATACAAGAAGAAGTTGAAAAACTTCTCAAGACAGGGATGAATAAAGAAGTGAAGTTCCCAAGATGGCTAGACAACGTAGTGGTGGTCCAAAAGAATCATGGAAAATTGAGAGTGTATATAGATTATAGGGATCTCAATAAGGCTTTCCCTAAGGATCCTTTCCCCTTGCCACACATAGACTCGATGATAGATGCCACGACAGGACATGAGCTACTAACATTCATGGATGCTTCAGCAGGATTCCAACAAATATAGATGGAACCATCTGATCAAGAGGATACTGCCTTCATAACCCCTACTATATATATATATATATATATATATATATATATATATATATATATTGCTATATTGCCATGCCTTTTGGTATTAAAAATGCAGGAGTAACACATACCAAAGGCTAGTGAATCGAATGTTCAAGGAAAAACCGGGGGATACCTTGGAAGTCTACATTGATAACATGGTGGTCAAATCCAAGAGAGCTGAAGAACACCTCAAGGATCTTCAAGGAGCCTTTAATATTTTAGATGAATACAAAATGAAGCTAAAAATGCCACTTTGGGATGAAGGAAGGATAGTTTCTTGGATACATGGTCACCAGAGAGGGATATAATCCAACCATGAATAAATCAAAGCCATAATTGATCTAAGATACCCAACTACAACCAAAGATATCTAAAGACTAACTGGAAGAATAGTGGATCCTAACAGGTTCATTTCCAGATCCTCAGAGAGGGTTAAAACTTTTAATGACATCCTAAAGAAAATAAGAGGTTAGAATGAAACGAGGAACACGTAAATGCCTTCCAAGACCTTAAAAAGTACTTAAGTTCGACACCTCTACTAGTAAAACCGTTAGATGGAGAGCTACTCCTCCTATACCTTTCAGTATCCCCAAAAGCAGTAAGTGCAGTCCTGTCCAAGGATCTCGACGGGGACCAACATCCCATCTACTATGTACGTAAGAGTCTCCTAGATGCTGAGACTAGGTATTCCCATCTCGAAAAACTAATACTTGTACTATTTACAACTTCTACTAAGTTAAGACATTATTTTGAAACTCATACCTTACATATAAGAACTAATTATCCTATTAAGAATGTTATGAGAAAGCCAGAGACGTCAGGAAGAATGGACAAGTGGTCGGTAAAGCTTAGCACATTCAATATAAATTATGAGCCAAGATACACAATAAAGTCACAAGCACTAGCAGATTTTGTGGCTGACTTTAGTGATGACCTACAAGCTAAAGTGGAAGTAGAAACTCTCCAACTTTTAGAAGAAGAAACATGGGAAAATGGACACTCTTCACGGATGGAGCATCCAACCAAAGAGGTAATGGCATTGGGATCATACTAAAGTCGCCACAGGGGGACATACTACCCCAAGCCGTTAATGTGAGGTCGATGCAACCACCAACAAAACGGAATATGAAGCACTAACTATGGGACTACAACTAGCCAAGGATCTTCAAATCAAAGATCTTCAGGTATTCATAGATTCATTATTAATTACTAACCACTTTAACAAATCTGATGCAGTTAAAGGCGAAAGGCTAGCATCATATCTTCAAATTCTTAAAATATTGGCCTCCAAATTCGAAGCCTTTAGCCAAAACCAAGTTCCCAAGGAAGATAATGTCGAAGCAGATGCATTGGCCAACTTGGGATATTCCCTTATGATCCCCCCAGAAACTAGGATCCCAGTAACCCATATAATGATCCCGCCAATTAAAGATCATGCCAAAAGACTGGAGGATCCCAATGATCACTTGACAACCAACATTGCACCAATTGAGGATCCTAATCCTCAAACCCATGGTAAAGATCCTAACGATCAGGATCCTCTCCCAATTATTCAGGATCCTTCGCAAAGTTCAAGATCATTAGGAATCAGATCTGAAAGTTGGAAAGTTAGACTTAATGGATTAAGTTGTATTGGAGTTGTTGGAACAAGACAACTGCGACACGGTTGTGCACGGGGCACGGTGTGGTTTCTAGGTTTCTGATGCGTGCCTGTTTCATGTGAATCTCGACCGTTTTGTCCTTTAGCGACCACGATGCGATCAAGGGGTTTGGCCATGGTGAAGTGGTCAGTGATGTTTGACTGTTGACTTTGACCATTGACCATTGACTTCTTGACCAGTTTGACTTTTGGTCAAAACTAAGGGTTTGAGCTATAGACTAAGGTTTAGTCTCTGTTTGGACAGGTGGTTCGTGTAGCTGATGCATTAGACTTTAGATAGTGGATATCAGCTTTTTGATCTGGTGGGTCTTCTCATTATACTATGTAGGACACAAAGTGTCATAGTATGTTTGTTGTCTTTGTGACTCTTCCATGGTTGTTTATAGGTATGTTGAGCGAGACCTGTTGGACGAGGCCCGCTATTATGTTTATTGGATGAGGCCCGTTTATATGATTATTGGGCGAGGCCATTTATATTTTTATTAGACGAGGCCCATTTATATGTTATTAGGTGAGACCCATTATGGTATGTGGTATTTTGGGGAACTTACTAAGCTTTGTGCTTACGGTTTTAAGTTTAAATGTTGCAGGTCTTATTGGCTGTACGGGAAGAACATGACGTGATTGCATCACATCCACTGTTATGATTTTGAAAGGTTCCACAATTATGAATTTATTATTCTTATGTATGTGATCAAATAAATGAATGATACCTTTATTGATTTAATGGTATAGTTTCCTCTATTTTAAAAATGAAAATTTGGTTTGAAATTTGGGTTGTTACACGTTAGTTTTAGAGCATTGGATTGAGGCATTCGAGCTAACTGAGGTGCGTCTGAACTCAAACTGAGGACTAAGAAATTCTTTTTCCAAAATGTTTTTCTAAAAGAAAAAGGATGCAATGCGTTTAATCAACAGGAGCCCAAGTAAGTGATTCCTAAAAATCCATGCATGTTTGATATGTTATTGAGACATAGTATGAATTTTATGCTAGAAGTTTGGATAAGGATCTGCTTAGGGTTGCATGCTAGAATGCCAACTTAGGAGATATTCCTTATTGTGCGTGTTATGTATGAACTGTTGGAACAATATGCTAGTGTATAGACTATGGATCTTTTAGGAATTGCATAATGGAATGACCTGATTTTTTGATGTCTTATTACCTGATGGTTTTACTGCTCGAATGTTGCTTGCTTTGTACTATGTGAAACCTATATTGATATTAGCTAACTATTAAGTGAATGTGTTAAGTTTCATGCTACTAAGATTAAATAGTTTTAGAATGCTCGATTTGGCCATATTGTGTAACTCTTGTTTGAATCCAACCGTTGTAGTGCAAGATCTTACAGTCGAAAGACTATTTAATTTTTGTTGCATGTGACTATATTTGTAAGATAGTTAGTTGACATTGGTAGAAGTTTCTTCTACAGCTGATAGCAGGTTGGGGTGGGAATCCCTAGTGACATAGGAAAAATGTTAGAATGTGCTAGTATGGGCACTAGTGTAACAAAGATCCTAGAAGGATAATCTAGGAAGATTAGTGGTGTGTACTCATTCGAGCGTGGGCATATGTGATTATAATGGTTAGTAGTGGTCGTGTGTAGTGACTTGGTAAACTTGAGACAATTCTTGGGACGGGTATGGATATGTGTGGAAGGTAGTATGGGCTCGTATTACCAGAAGCAGATGATCTATATGGGGATCATGGGGAGTTGAAAAGGTTACTAAGGAGCTAGATGATGGTAGATATTCCAGTTTGACACCATGATTTGTTTAGTATGTTTCCGTCTCTATCAGTTACCTGGTTACGGTTAGGCAAGATGAGGATGCCATCGGTTATGGTTCGACCCTAGTGGCTAAAATGGTTTGGGTCTGAGGGTTGCAGACCTGCATGGGTTGGTTGATTCTAGGGTCTTAAGGGCCTTGGTTAATGTAATGTCGGTTGAGTCACGAGACTAAGGAGGGAAGCGATTGTGATAATCGATTCGAGGATTGTAGCCTTTGACCGAGTGGTCGACTGATGGCTTAGGATGTCGTTCACCACTGTAGCTTTAAACCCCATCCAACCGTACTCTAATCCTAACCCCACCATACCCCACCTGGTATGTCCATTCCTTTATCCTAGTTTGCATCATGTGAATACTTATCTCATTTCCTCTATCTTTCTTAATCTCCAGTTGTCTTCTGTATGAAACCGTCGTCCGCCGGCCACCACCAATCATCTTTCCAGCCACCACTGGTATATCCCACCCACCAATTACCTCCCCTTATTATTATTGATGTTTGTCTTCATCACCATACCCACCGATATAATTCTTCTTCATCACCATACCCACTATCATTGAAAAATCGTTTTAGATCAAGCCCGTCACTATGCCGCCTAGCCTAGATCTCCTCCGTTACATATCTGTTCCTCCACCACTTTGTCATCGTAAAAACGTCTGTTTCATCTTAGTTCATTATTTCAAAACTAAATCAACAACGCTGACAGGTACAGTTTGTAGTAGTGTTTGATATTGGAGAACACAGCCGAAAACTACTAGGTTTCAACATGAGGTCTTTTTTCTAGAAGATGGGAAACGGTAGGGTGGTGGGCTTCTGAAAGGAGGAGAAGGTGAGAAGGTTACAAGTGCCAAGTAGAGGGCATAGTTGGTGGTTGAGGATGGTGACGCCATAAGTGTTGTAAATTTGAAATGAAGATGATGGATGTTGGAGGGGTGAAATGGAGATGATGGAAGCTGGAGGGGAGGGGGAAGGTAAGGGCTTTCATAGTCTACATAGTGAAGGAGTGGTGTTTTTTTAATTAATAAAATATTATTTTTAATTAAAATTTATACATAAAAATTAATAAAAATTCAATTAAAGGTAGAATAGTAATTTAGACCAATTTTAAAAGGAAAAAATGAAACCATTAGAATTGACCCACACAGAAAATGAAATCATATATGGACCAACCGTATAGAGGTTTTGATAATTGACCGAATCAATTGTTTTGGCAAAACACAAGGAACAGTCGCGAATTTGGTCTATTTTTAATATATACATTCACAAAAATTTATGATAACGTGTTCTTATGAGATATTTTCTATTTTAAGAACCTATTTTATGTTATATATATATATATATATATATATATATATATATATATATATATATATATATATATATATATATACTAACCGTTTATCCGCGTCAAGCGCTGAGTGCGAATAGTTTTTTCAAAAATTAGTTTGTAGAGGTGGTGATAGTTCTTTTGCAAAAATAGATATTACATCTAAACAATTATAAATAAGAGTCATGCTAATAGAAATCAAATTAATAAAAATAAAAAAAAAAAAGTTTAAAAATTTAGTGAGTTATGTTCAAGTCTTGTTTAAAATATAGACGATAATCAAAAATATATTAGTTTACAGTTAAAAAAAAACAATAATATCCACCTAAAAGTAGATACAATCATACAATAATATATTATTGTATTTAAATTATTTACCTAAAAGTAGATACGATTATACAATAATATATTATTGTATTTAAATTATTTCTTAATATGCATAACGACGTTTTTTATAAGCTTTTAATCTTTAATACAATGTTGTTTCAACATAATTAAAATTAAAAAAAAAAAAATACAAGGTTAGCACCCTTGTTAGTTAACAATAACTTTATCCATTTAGTTTTTATAAACAATGATGGAAAGTGTACTAAAAATAAATAAATGAATGATACAATTAACGACTGAAAATTAAAATTCAAAGAAATAAACATGTGAAAGACTAACACACTATTATTCACTATCACCACACTTTTTTAAGGCTCATGTGTCCATGCTTCTTGTAATTATGAATCATCTTTTGTTGCAGTTTTCCAATAAACAAAACCTATATTCCTTGTCTTCATTTGACAGTTCTTGAATCGCCTTTATTGTAAATTAGAAACAATGATTTATCTTTCTAGGAATTGTTTGTAATTTTTTCACAAAGGCACTCAACGATCTTAGGTATTATAAATATCATGTATATTTCATAGTATAGATTCCAAATAACGAATTCAGTGGGAATACTCATGTAATATATTCATGTTCTTGTTAAACAACTTTATAAAAGTATAATGTCAGACATAATGATGCCCACAATAATGGAACTACAATCTACACTGCATAACATTAGCCCTTGATTACATTTTTGCCCCATATGTTGATGATATGGAACTACAATCTGCCTTACATAGAAAAACATGAATTTTGAGAATGTCTCATATAACTTTTGACAAAACTTGCAAAATTAATCAGTTAATACATATAATTTATAAACGGCATTTGCTTGATAGTTGAAGAGTTTATGACATTAATGAGAATGTCCAATTTTGAAAGTCTTACATGACTAAACACTAAAGGTGAACTTAGAAAGAGCTTTCCAGTACCCAATGAAAGCTCTACGACCTTCTTCTTCATCTTTCCCTTATAACTGGTCAGACCATTTTCATTTTTAAGATTATTTGCCTACAAAAAACTTCAAATTGTTATTCATTATGCTTAAAAGGTAGAAATAAAGATTCACATGACTTTTCCTACAAAACCACAACTCTACGAACAAAATTATGAACCAACACAAAGGAAACACCATAGTCTTCACCAATGACCATTTCAAAATAACAATATTATGAAGAAATGTTAGCAAGATCTAGACTCATGGTTGGACAGGGATCATAGAAACTGTAGAAAGGGTTATAAGATGTAATGCATTAAAAATAACAACTTACCTTTTCCCTTGTTTGATGGAGTGGCTGTGATTTCCTCCTACATTCAAACCAACAAAATCATACTATAATATAACTAAAAATAGATTTACATTTTAAAAGAGACGATGACAAGGCAACATATTTATTTAATTATGCATTCGGATCCATTAGAACTAAAGCAATATGTCTTTATTTAATAAATCAAAAAAACAAAAATTGATGGAAAGCAAAAACAAACATATGTTTAAATCTATGAAAAAAAAATACATAAGAATCAAGATCATGTTAATATAGATGGGAAGAGGTTTAAGAGTTTAACCATAGCCTTTATATGTTGGTGCAAAATCCAATAATTTCCAACAGATATGCAATAATAGAGAACAATTAAGCCTCAGTTCAAACCTGCAAAAACAAAACATGTTCATGAGGGATGAAAAAAATATGTTTTCCCCATCCCTCCATGTAGAAATGTGAATCCATAGCTTCTAATATCAGGGGTAAATTTGTCCATAACTACTAATTATAGGAATTTGACACACCATTCATCATCATGTACATCAATCTGACTTCAAAAGAGCAAAAATAAAGATTGCCAAACTTAATCAAACTCGTGAAATCAGACCTTTGAATCAAACCTGTGAAATAAGACCTTTGAAATACAAAACAACCATTCTTTAAACTAAAACATATAAATGATTCTATAAACTAACCTTAATGTCACTTGTAGCTTTCAAAACCTCCTTGTGAATCATCAATAGCTACAATTCTGAAATATAGAGAAAAAGAGAAAATCAGTTTTACATAAACTATAAATTAGAAAGTATACAATGACATAATGCATAAAGAATTCCAAAAAGAGAGACTCCAATTCTTTAACCGGGCAAAGAAGATATTTCATCAATAACAACATTTTAGAAATGTATTATGTTCTATAAATAAGAAATATTGTACTGGACACAAAATAAGTGAAATTAAATTGGAAAACAAATCAACATGTTATACCAAGTAATGTACTTATCTCCCGTTACACTCTTATAATCAAGTGTAACACTTCCAGACTTCCTTATATTTTTTCATCATGTACTCTTTTTCATTCACATTGACGTACACAATAAAATGAAAACCTAGTTAAGTGAAACCAAAAATCACTTAAGCAAAACCCAAACTGTGGATATGAGATCGAAAACAGTTAGAGAGAGAGAGAGGATCTAGATTACGAAAATAACACATGACAGACATAAGACACGTAATTGGAAGCAGCAAAACTGAAAATTGAGGAAACAATTGAAAGCAGTGACTGGTGGTGGCGGTACCTATAAATCTCTATTGTTCCTACAAATCATAAACAAACAAAAAACAAACAATATAGATCCAGATCAGAAAATAAAGAGCAGGGGAAGAAGTACATGTAGATGCGATAGAGGTGAGACTCGACAGTGGTGGTCGACGGTCTGAGAGTCAAATTCAAAGCAAAAACCTACAAAATCGAATAAGACAGGGTTTCAAAACACCAACAAAACAGAGATGGTGCCATAGATTCGAATTCAAACCAAAAATCAAAAACCCTCCTCCCTTCACCGGTAAGCCTATCTTTGTTTTTGCTCAAATCTGGAAAACAAAATCAAAGCTTCGTTTCACTTCCAGTATATAATGACAAACTGTGGTGGTGGAGTGTGTGTGTAGACAAAGGGAGAAAGAAAGAGAGTAGAGAAAGAAACCTTTGTGGTGACTGGTAATTAAGTTGTATGGCGGAGACAATACATTTTTTTATAGAGACCTGAGATTTTTTTGTTGACAAAGGCGACGAAGCAACAAATTACCTGAATCTCTAATCTCAACATAAATACATACCTGAATCTGTGACAACTCGGTAAATAAACCCAAATAAGCGTCTCTTTCTACCAAATAAGAAAAATGAAACCTTAAATTGTGGTGGTGCGATGGTGTTCGAGGAGAGAGACAAAGAAACAGAGAGGCATGAAGAGGTGCGATGTGGTGGTTTGATCAGATGTGAGGTCCAAGTGGTATGCTAATGTGAGGTGAATTGTCCAGTGGTGGCGAGTGGTCTAGTGAATGGCTGTGTCGATGCACCAGGAAGGGATATAGGGACGAACAAAGGAAGCAAATGGCCAAATTGGGGATCCCAATTGAATTGTAATTTGAAAGAGCTATATAATGCCTAGCTAACAGATTCAATTTGTTTTGGGAATCGGCTGAAATTAAGGAATGATGGCTTAAGTTTGACTAATATCAGATAAGATTTGCTTATTTTTGCGTGCATAACTTTATTGTACAAATGGCATTATGCTTTGTACCTCTTAAAATTCAGCCTTTGACCAAATTTGCATAATAAGTAATATATATATATATATATATATATATATATATATATATATATATATATATATATTAGGTTATTGTATTCTAACTAATTATTGTGTGGATGTAGGAATGATTGTGAGTCAATCATTTTATTTATTTTAAGAAAGTGATTAATACATATTATTAAATTAAAGTTAATTGAAAAATACTATCTATTTCATTCTAAGGGTATTTTAGTCGATTAACATAAATTTAAAAAATGAAAATTGCAGATTTTAGGGAATAATTAATTTTTCTAAACTTTAAAAATATGATTTTAAGGGATAATTGATTTTATTAATTATTAATTTTGATTTTTTTAATTAAATTCATTTCAATTCTAATGTAATTTTAAATCATAATCGATTTGATTTTGTCATAATGATATTCTATGAGAATAACATCATAAACTAATAAAGAGTGTTGGATTTTGAAAGCTTGATATTAGAATGAATATCAAATCTTTTTTCAATCATTCTCCAAGAATAAGTTAATAACATAGAGTTTGAATGGTAAAAATTTTAATATAAAATATATATTCTTACAAAATCTGTTTACATCAAAAGAATAAAAAAATCTTCAAAAACATTTTTGATGCTCTTGAAAGAATCTATTTCCGACATATATATAATCAAACATAAAATTAAGCTTCCTTTCTGAAATAATACTCTATCATTGATCTGCAAAAAAAACATTCTTCAAGAATTATGTAGCATTCTTTTGAGCTGTAATTATATAAAAAAAATAAAGTTAGTAAACAAATCAAACTATTCATTTTCCATGTGAATTCAGTACATTCTAAAAGAATAAAAATATAAATTCTAATAGAATAGGGTAGATTCCAATAGAATATGGTCGTAGGTCCCCTACTATGTTGCAAGGGAGGTTGTGCATGGGGCTGCAAATGGAATTACTGCAACTACACTTGGGGGGGGGGGTGTTTGGCTTATCTTTTAAGAGGTCAAAAGTCCTTTTTTGAAAAGTTGCAAAAAGTCAGGTTTTCCTGACTTTTCCAAAAAGTCGGTTTTCCTTATATCCAAAATTCAAAAGTAGCTTTTAAAATGTTTTTACCAAACATCTTTTGCCTTTTATCTTTTCCTAAAAGGACTTTTGACATCTCAAAAGATAAGCCAAACACCCCCTTGGTTGTGGGTAAGCTGCTTGTAGAACATTATGTTATAAACACCCATCCCAAAATCAGCATTTACAATATTTAACTAAAAATAATTATATGTTCCATCAAACAGTATTATTTCTTTTAAGATGTAAACAAATATAAAAGAAGATTAAAATACATGGACTGGGCATGAAGTGTAAGCAGCCGCTTGTGGTTGAACATAGCTATTTTAAGGCCAACATACTTTTCGATGCTTTTAATTTAATGTGTATTAACACTAATTCTTTTTTCAATAATCTATATTGTAAGAACAAATAACAAAAAGGCATATAAACATATCAATTTTTGATCTGCGAGCCAAAATAACTCACAATTACTGAGGAAAAAACTTATTAACTATAATCATACATCAAGAAACATACTAAAATATTTAAATAAGTTGTGAAATTCAAGAACTTTGATCTCAAAAGTAAAAGGCATCTCCTTGTCTTGTTTCTTTAATGGCCTAACCCAAATATAGTTTAACCAAAATCAGAATTCAAATCTTCAGCACACAAAATATAACAATTAGAATAAAACTACAAAATCAGATGCATTTTAGTGACATACATGCTTTACTATGAGCACAATTAGAACCTCCAACTCATGAATAAAAATAACGTTTTTATGCAACAGAAAAACTCGTTCTTGCCTTTGTTTTTATGATGAACTAACATATGACAACACAAATAAGCAATCAACCATATAAACAAAATGGAATTAGGAACAGCACAGTAAATGAAATCAAATCGAAAAGAAGAGTGATGGGTGATGACAGGTGGTGCTGGCGGCGACAGCGAGGTGGCGGTGGTGGTAGTGATGACAGGCGGTGGTGCTGGTGGCAATTTTGGCAGTGGTAGTGATGGCGGCGACGTTGGTGGTGGTGCTAGTGATGGGGTAGTGGTGATGGTAATGGTAATGGTAATGGTAGGTCGGTGATTATGGTAGTGGTATTGGGTGAGTGGGTGTGTGTGTGTTTGTGTTTGTGGGGTAGGGGTGGGTGTAGGTGTGTTTGTAGGGGTGTGGGTGTGTGTGTGTGTGTGTGTGTGTGTGGGGGGGGGGGGGGGGCGCTTGAGAGTGGGTAGGTAGGGGTGTGATGGGTTGGGGGTCTTAATGTGGGGGTAGGTAGAGGTGGGTGGGGTGGGAGTGAGTGTGTGTTTATATTTTAGAAAAAAATTAGAAATATAAAAATGTAGAAAACAATGATTATCAGTTTTCCAAAAATTTCCAACTTCTTTGTAATTTTAGAAAACAAAAAATTTAGAAAAATAGATAAACTAAAGGCGTTTTCAAAATTTTCATTTTTGTTGGAAATTTTTTTCGGAAAACAACCAATTTTTCTTCAACTAAATGCAACCTTAATTTTTTTGCATAAATCAAAACAAAATAGGTTGGATCGTTCACACTTTTTAAAGGGTGGGTATTAGAATTCTTGTGAAAGTTGAACTAGATGTTGAAACGGATTTTAAATTTATTTATAAATATTCCAAGTATGCATATTATTTATTTATAAATTAGATTGATTGGTGATATTCTCATGGGTTTGTTTGTTTTTGTTTCTCGTTTCTTTCTAACGCCCAACTAGCGTTGTCTTTTATGATACTTTGGCCCTTTAAAGAAAAAATCTAAATCCACCAATTTTTCATAAACAAAATAATAACTCAACTAAAATATGAAAATCCTCCCTAATAAATAAAGATCTTTTTGTCACATGTCATATTCTCATATATTTTGCCACATGTAATTTTGTGGTTTTTTAAAATTAATTTCTATTCCACATGTCATTTTATGGTTTTTTCATTTTATTAAATTCCAAATAGTATTTAAATGCAATAATAAATAAAGATCTTTTTGCCAGTTTTCCAAACAATGATTATCAGTTTTCCAAAAATTTCCAACTTCTTTGTAATTTTAGAAAACAAAAAATTTAGAAAAATAGATAAACTAAAGGCGTTTTCAAAATTCTCATTTTTGTTGGAAATTTTTTCGGAAAACAACCAATTTTTCTTCAACTAAATGCAACCTTAATTTTTTTGCATAAATCAAAACAAAATAGGTTGGATCGTTCACACTTTTTAAAGGGTGGGTATTAGAATTCTTGTGAAAGTTGAACTAGATGTTGAAACGGATTTTAAATTTATTTATAAATATTCCAAGTATGCATATTATTTATTTATAAATTGGATTGATTGGTGATATTCTCATGGGTTTGTTTGTTTTTGTTTCTCGTTTCTTTCTAACGCCCAACTAGCGTTGTCTTTTATGATACTTTGGCCCTTTAAAGAAAAAATCTAAATCCACCAATTTTTCATAAACAAAATAATAACTCAACTAAAATATGAAAATCCTCCCTAATAAATAAAGATCTTTTTGTCACATGTCATATTCTCATATATTTTGCCACATGTAATTTTGTGGTTTTTTTAAATTAATTTCTATTCCACATGTTATTTTATGATTTTTTCATTTTATTAAATTCTAAAAAGTATTTAAATGCAATAATAAATAAATATCTTTTTGCCACATATCAGATTCTCATTTATTTTGCCACATGTAATTTTGTAGTTTTTTTAAATTAATTTCTATTCCACATGTCATTTTATGGTTTTTTTTTCATTTTATTAAATTCCAAATAGTATTTAAATGCAATAATAAATGAGTATCAATTTTATTAATGAACTTACCTTTTAATTTCAAAATTACTAAATTAAAGATTTTCTTTATTTATTTATCTAAATTATTTGTTTAAATTTTAATGAGAAAAACACTTTAATTTTTATAATTCAATATTTTCTCACTTTACTTATAAATTCAAACTTTTCAAATGTTTAAAATTTTGTATTTAGTTTTTTTTAAATAAACTCATGTAATACATGAGTCTCACACCTAATATAATTAATAAAGTATATATAGTATAATTAATAAAGTATAAAGTTAAAGTTAAAACATCATATGAAACAAAAAGAAAGTTACATACAAATTATGTCAGTGTCACTTTCCAGGAAGATTACCGTTGTATTGTCTAGGTTGACTTGACCTAATAGAATCTCTCTTTCTAGGTAGATTACCACTATCATCTATGGAACCACCATTGTAAGTTCTTTACCTGTGTCTATTTTTACTTCTACTTCTACTTCTACTTCACCAATAATAATGTCTACAACTACTAGAGATGGCAAGGAATCACAACCCACTACCTCATCCACCGAATGGTCACAACTATGCCGTCACTTTGAATTTCAAAAAATTCTCTTGGCAACCAATAGCTTCGACGAATCATTAGTAGTTGGACAAGGGGGTTTTGGAAAAGTTTACAAAGGAAACATTATGAATGGATCAAATGTCATCGTTGCTGCCATTAAACGGTTGGATTCGATGTCTGCTCAAGGAGCAATAGAGTTTTGGGCGGAAGTTGAGATGCTTTCCAAGCTGCGACATTGTCACCTTGTATCTTTGATTGGTTACTGTAATTATAAAAAAGAGATGATCCTCATCTATGAATATATGCCCAATGGAACACTTGAAGACCACCTCCATAAACTCCGTACCCATCTCTCTTGGATTCAGCGACTCAAGATCTGTATAGGGGCTGCTCGTGGGTTAGACTACCTTCACACAGGTACAGGGATTGAGTTTGGTGTTATACATCGTGATGTCAAGAGTTCAAATATTTTGTTACATGAAAGTTGGGCAGCTAAAATTTCAGACTTTGGGTTGTCAAGAATTGGCCCAACGAATAAGCCATCTACCTATGTCAACACACTTGTTAAAGGTACTTTTGGGTATCTTGATCCAAATTATTTCTATACTGGAAGGTTGACTAGAAAGTCTGATGTGTATGCTTTTGGGGTGGTCTTGTTGGAGGTGCTATGTCGAAAGCGTGCAGTGGGTACAAGTCTTGATGAGGAGCAATGGGGTTTAGTGACATGGGCTCAAGATTCTATTAAAGAAGGAAATATAAAAGATATCATTGATCCTGATATAAGGGGTCAAATATCCACAAGATGTTTAAAGGAGTTTGTTCGAATTGTAGTTTGATGTTTTCTTGGCAATCCAAAGCAGCGTCCTACGATGTCTGAGGTTGTGGCCAGTCTTCATTCTGTGTTGACCTTACAAGAGAAAATCAATAGTTCCTTGCACGATGCAGGCAGAACAATATTTGGGAGAATGCTTGATATGTTTCCCTTCCCTTCCAATGGAGAGACCTCAGGCAATTTCAAGCTCCTCTTGAACTATGTGTATAGATTCTCCTGTATCCACATTTGCACATATTACGAGAGCATTAATGAAACTATAAGAATGCCATATCCAGTCAAAAAGAAAATTAGTACTAATTATGAATCAATGAGCATACACGTTGATTTGTCTATGGATGTGATTGTTTGTAGTTTAAGAAAGATTATTGGACAATTGTTTATGGCTTTCATTATGTCCATAGATTCTTGGGACAAAACCTTTTAATGACAAAAACCTTTCGGATGCTCTTATTTCCATTGCGGATTGCACTGCTTGGCATTTTAATATATTTAACTCAACTTCATATTCAAAAAATTATTGAATACATGTATATATATACATATATCCTCTGCCATGGATGCTGACTTCTACATAGATGAACATATTAATAAAATAGATATAGAAAAGTGACAACTTATAGCCCTTCATTCGATGTTATGACTCAATAAAGGTATTTGCATTTCTTATTTGTTATTTAGGTATTGCACAAATATCTTTATGTTTTCATAAAAAATCGATTTTGATACTACATTATTTTTTCCGTTAAAATTTAGTCACTAAGTTTTTCAACTTTTTGCAATTTTGACCACTTGATTAGTAAATCCGTTTATCTATTGACGTGACAGGTTGACATTGTGCTATTTGGTTATGTGGTGCTAATGTGTCATTATGATGTATTAGAAATGAAAAAAATAACACAAAAAGACATTAAGTTTTATTTTTTAAAATTTGACACTAGCTTTTCACTATTTTTCAATTTTGACACCATTTATTTTTGTAAATCGAACATCATTTTTTTTTCATTTAATGTTGACAATTTTACATTTAAAATCGTATAAATATTTTTTTATACAATATTAATTGTAGTAGGCTAAAGTTTAAAAAACGGGAGAATATAGTGATATCAAAACGTAGTGGGAAAACAATTGATTGGGTACAAGTAAATACCAAAAAAAAGTTGTATAGTGGTGGAAAACCTATGTAATATGTTTGTATTCATCCATTTCAGCTCATGGTGTAGCGGTTGACAGCAAATGTTTCACAAATCCTACTCCAAGTTTGAAAGTATTTAAGTTTATTGATCTGCAAAAGGCTACAAGAAACTTTACTCCAGATTTGCTCTTGGGCAGGGATGGTTTTGGAGACATGTTCTTAGGTTGGGTTGATAAGAACACGTTCGGCCTTTCATAGGGTGCTGGAATTGTTGTTGCTGTTAAACGGTACAATCAAGATCGTCCAGAATGGCAAGTAAGTATCAATGAATATACATAAAATTACATCTATGATTAACAGGGCCGGTCCGGAGTTATCTTAGGCCCTGTGCAAACACGAAAAAATGTATATTAAAATTAGGTTTATATAAAAAATTCCTAAATATATTAAAGTATTACATATTAAAAAATTGGGCCAGTATTGGAATCGAACTAAGGTGGATTAGTAAAAGACACTGCACCCTCGCCAACTAAACTGTGCTCTATTTAATTTATATAATATAAACTACTCATAGAAAAAAAATAACGTGGGGAAGAATCAAACACGGGTGTTTAAACATTTAAGAGTTGCGCCGATAACCAACTGGACTAGAACAATTATGTTAAAGAAAGCGAATAACATTATACTACATAATATATATTCATTTAGTTAATAGCATGATTTTCGGATCCTATTTTTTTCGGGGCCCTGTTCGGTGGAACATCTTGAACTCCCCTAGGGCCGGCCCTGATGATTAACATGAAAATTTTAGATTTTTATGAGAAACTGTTGAACTCTATGTTTCGATTCTCCTTTCACATCAATTCCTCGTCTGAATAACTCTATTTCTCTCCAAAAAAAATTAAAAAAAAGTGGCTTGGGAACATTACATTTGAACCATGGTTGTTAACAAGTGAGAAATGAACATATATGAAAATTTTAACGGTTATTTTTAGGAAAAATGACATTATAGACTATCAAAGTATTGGGTTTTGGTTTAAATGATCTCCAAACTTATTTTCTATAAGGTAAGTTTTATCGTCTTTAAACAATCTTTTTAGAAATTATGAAGGGGTAACCACATCAGCAATTCTCTTGGCCCCACTTCCCTTCTATAACCGGGTAATCGGGTACCCGTTACCACATAAGCAACTCAACAACCTTTAACCAGTAACCACCAATTCTTATTTCTCAACCATCATCCCACCTTATACCCACCATCAAACACCTCCACAAACCATCATATAGAAACCTTCATCGCCAATTTCACAACCCAAATCTGCAATTCGAACCAAAAAAAAAAAAAAAAAAAATGGGAAGAGTCCGCTATCGATTCAGAAGGGTGAAGTGGGGGATAAAAAAAAATACATACACACACGAACATACGGAATCTGAAAATCAAAACCATAGTCACAGGAATTGCTCTATCAGCCATTATCCACGATCTGATCAAAACATTCCCAAATGCGGTACAACGTCGTACCAATCGCACGCAGAATCGTACTTCGGTACGACAACATGACGATCCCACCGAATCGCAAAATTGATTGTTGGAACGTGTTCTTACCGATCAGAATAGCTTCAGTTCGTGATTGGGGTCGCCGATTTGGCGTTTGGGATCGCCAATTTTCAGAATTGATCGCCGACTAGGAGTTTGGCGGGAAAACCAACGACCGTTAGAAACTCAATGCCGCTTCACATCCGACTCTTCGATGTTGTTTCTGTGTGATCAGACTTGTGGTATTGATGCCATTGATGGAGCTTGTTGTGAGTGGTAGTGAGCAAAGTAGATGATCTTGCTGAAGAAAAACAATGAGGCGAAGCAACTTCTCCTGCTTTTCTGTGTATTGTTATTGGTTAATAGTTGATTTGATATTTTCCCTAGCCATGTCACTGCTTATGTGGCTACATTTACACATATGGCAAATTGAACCGGTTAATTTGGGTTCGGGTTAAAAAAAGGGACTATTTATAGACCAAATAATAAAACTTAGTAGGGCTACAATTACAATGTCATTTTCTTTTATTTTTATATCTACCTTTATGTTGTGAACAGAAGTTAGGAGTCTTTTTGATAATATGATGCTATAATGTTTGTTTTATCAATCATTTTGTTGAATGTAACTTAAAATTTTGTGAGATCAGAAAGTGGTGACAGTCTTAGCACGGTTGACTCATCCAAATATTATTAGTCTCTTGGGATACTCCAATGATAAAGAAGGCGAATGCTTGGTTGTTTACGAGTACATGCAAAACCAAAATCTTGATCACTTCTTATTTGGAGGCAAGATACTTGAATCTCATTCAGAAACTATCATTGGGTTATTTTCTAATCAATAGTTGGATTGTTGCAATCATGCAATTAAATAGCTGATGTAATTGCATGTATAATGTTGCAGATGCACGAGATGTCTCCAAGCAACGTTCATGGGGGGCGCGACTTAAAATAATGATAGGAGTAGCCTGTGGACTCGCTTACATGCATTCATCAGAAAATGAAGTCATACACCGTGATGTTAACACATATAATATATTGCTAGATCAGGTAGCCATTAGCTACTTTAGATTTTTGGGCATGAGCAAAACACTTCCATGTTTTTGGTGTAATGCCAACTAAAGTTAACTATTTATTTTTCTTGTTTTTATTTTAGGATTTTAATGCAAAACTCGGAGGTTTTGAGTTGTCAAGATTTGGCCCCGAAATCCAGAAAACATATGTTTCTAGACATTTTATGGGTACGCTAGCTTATGTGGACCCATGGGGTAGAGGGAATGGTATGTTAAATATTTGAACGAGTAAACTTTGATAACTAATAATTGTGTTTATCTTTCCTAGAAAACAATTCTAGCAAAGCATAAGAATAAGTCCTTTTAGATGTACTATGGAAACATATATAAATGAAGAGAAAACATCATATTATATTTTTTTTGGGTCTAAATTTAATCTATGTAAAACCAGTGATTTGTTTTAGACAGATACACGCAAGTGTAGTGGTTTAAAAGTTAAGCTTTATTCTATTTTCTAATTTTATACAATACACTTTAATGTTACAGGTCATGCAAAGAGTGACATCTATAGTTTTGGAATAATTATGCTGGAAATCCTAACAGGCAAGCATGCACTAAATATGAAACGAAGCACTTTTGAATTGCTGGCCGACAAAAGTGAGCTAAAGAAGTTAATGGATCCACGTCTTGAACGAAATTATCCCGTAGAAGAGGCTTTCCAATGCGCTGTATTGGCGTTAAAATGTATAGCTATGGATCGTGAGGATAGGCCTTCGAGTGAAGAAGTTTTGCGGATCTTGGAACAAATATATGTTAACAAATAATTAGATAAAATATATAATTATATACTTAGACGTTAGGTTTTTCGACAAGGAAAATAACTCATGTTTTAGAAATCTCTTTTATAATTTTTATTGCCCTGTTTAACATTAATGGAAGATATTTATTTTGATATTTGATAAACATCATTGTCACTATAAGAAATAAGGGTATTACCAGCTACAAAAATCGTCGCTATTGCTCACCAATGTCGCCGCTAATACCTTTACCGACGACAAGTCGCCACTACTGCGTCGCCGCTGCTGCTTTGTCGCTATTGCTCAGAAAATCACCGCTAATGCTCAATGTCGCCGCTAATAGTGTCGCCACTATGTCTTTTTTTTTTTTTTTTTTTTTTTTAAATTAGCCATTTTCGGATGTCCAAAAACTGATACATAATAACGTTAAATGCAAAAAACTAATACGTTCAATGCAGAAAAACCGATACATAGCATCCGAGTTTTATAATACCATACATACATAAATTAAATAACAAAAGTTTTATAAATTTATGTCATACTACAATGTCTAATAAAAGATCTAATCCGCCGTGTCATCATCCCCGCCACCCTCGTTCCCTCCTAGAAGTTCCATTGTACATGCCAAATTGTTGAACATTGATCGAAGATTCTCCAACTACATAATAATTAACCGTATATAAACTTCTAAGTTAAACTACTAACATAAACCAAAATAACAATTACCAAATGATAAACAAACTACCAATTACCAATTTATCTATATATCAACAAACTATCAAATTAATAAACCAATGATGCATTCTAACCCTTAAATCTGTTTTTTTTTTCCAATAATGTTACTGTGGATGCATTCTTTATTGCTCTTGCATTTCAGCATTAAATGATTATGATAAAAATATTTCTAAGCACTTACCAATCATAATTGGTAAAACATGTAAAATAAGCACTTATCACATATAAATTGTTAATTTATTTATGCAGTTTGACTTAACTAATTTTCTTAGTATCTTCTAATTTATCAAATCAGATTAAACAGTTTTAGGATGTATGTGGTTCCACTCTATTAAGCTCATAAATTTTGCTAATAGGGATTATTGAATCTTTAAATTATTAGCCTTAAAAGTTAAACCCATAGGTCATAGCAAGTATGAGTTCCAAGCACACAACCAAGTTTAAACATCTCCTATTATACTAAAAGACTCATTTTTTTGTCCACGTGACATCTTTCAGGCTATAAATTTACAAACTGAAATTCCTATTTTGCCTTTCCTTTGAATTTATATTTATACTATTTAATACTATTTAATTTAATATATCGATATCGATATGAATAAATCTGCTATCTATTCAAAATTGTTCCGTTTACCTTTGTCATCCCAAAATCACGACTCTAATCCCCTAACTTCGGCTTCGTTTTGGAAACTAAATAACCTATAATCATGTCAGTTTGTAATTCAAAACCATAACCACACATACGCTGCCGCTGCTACTCTTTCTCTCTGCCACTAATATCGTCGCCCTTCCTGTCCGCCACCTACATCGTCGTCTCATTGTCACTGTTTTTTACACCTTCATCCCTCTCTAATCTTACTATGATCCTCAATAATATCGATACAAGATTACCAGTAAAAGAACCTGTGCTCGCCCATAATACGATAGTGGCAGTGTGAAGACGCCCGGAAAAGCAGAGAAAGAGAGTGGTGCTGCTCGAATGGCCTGAAACCCAAAATTGTTGCAACTAAATGGGTAATCTTGGTGAGAGGAGAAAAAGAAAGAGAAAGAAAGGAGGAGAAACACGAACCATCACCAGTGATTCTTGATTTGTGGCCGATAATCGTGATATCTCGATGATTATCAATCGTCGTTGTTGTGGTGGTGAAAGCCGATAATCGTTGTCGATGGTATGGAACCAATCGAGGGTTTGGAAGTCGAAATCGTCGGAGTATGAAACCACTCAATCTTTGCTGCAATCTGGGAATGAAAGCTGGAATCGATGTAGATTTTGTTGTCAAATGGCTGATGTTGTAGAAGGTGGCTTTAAGGGGAACATATAAGTTTGATGGTGCCAGTGTATCCATCAAAGCAAAAGAAAGTTGAGGGCTAGGGTTTAATTTCCCCGAAGTCCTTTTCCTAGATCAACTTCTACTTCTTTCGAACAAGATGATGATAAGAGGATACGAAGTTGATTTCAAGGATCCGAGATTGGCATTCCCCTCCTAGTTCGAGCTGAAATCAAACAACAGTGTAGAAATTGAGCAACTATGGGAAATGAGACGGTGATCGATGGTGGTGATAGTCGAGTTGTTCTGGGTGGTCAATGACAGTGGCTTAGGGTTCTTTAGTTGAAGATTTCACTTGATTCTGTGATTCCATCAACACATTTTAACTGGTTTGAGCCTAACTTCGTTAATGTCATCAAGATCTCATAGTGGGCAATCTAGGGTTTCAGGAAACATCAAGTTTGGGACATCAGATGTGGCGAATTAGAGGTATGGTCGAAAATTTTCACCAGTGGCTATAGGTGACAAGGTTGGATTAGGTGTCTAAGCCTATTATTATAATTGGTATATACTTGAATTGATGGTAGCACGGTCCTTTTGAGTTGCCCTCCAACCTATTAATTGAATATGATAACTTTTAGAGAGAGAGACTGATTTATTAATTTATTATTATTTGATTAATAAATTAATTTAAAAAATCAAAATAAATGATTTGTTAATATATTATGAGAATAATATATTAATTACAAATACTATTATTTAATTAAGAATTAATCAGAAATTAATCGGAATTAATTGAATTAATTAAAAGTACAGGGGTTAGAGTATAATTGTTCAATAGTTGAACAAGAAGCATTCCAGAACCTTCATATAGTTTTGGACGGTTTTAGGAGGGGCTAGGGTTTCTAGAATTATCCTTGGAAGATATTTAGGATGCTAGATAATTACCAGAAGACAATAATATTATTTTATTCATTTTAGGGTTATCTAGGGTCTCCAAGTTGCACTATATAAGGATCCCTATACCTAGCAATTTCGGCCTAAGGATAGCCGAAATTCTGATCTCTCCCCTCTCTCTCTCTCTCTCTCTCTCTCTCTCTTCAAGTGACCTTGGTTGCTAGGGTTTGGGTGTGAACCATTAGAGGCACGACACTTGTGGTGCTAGCTTCCAAATCAAAGAAGAAAGGATTCTTGATTGTTTACTAAAATAATCAAAAAGGTATGTAATTCCTAATTAGTTTGTCAAAAATCGAAAATACTTAGGGTTCATAGTGTTCTTGTTGTTCAATAGAATGTTACTTCAATAGTGTTATGACTAGATCTAATAGGTTGCATGTACCCTTAACTGTTAAAGATTTATCCACATTATTGCATGTGAAACCCATCAGTGGTATCAGAGTCTGGTTGTCTAACAATTGAATGTACATTGCTTGAACCTGAACAAATCGAATGTTTTCTGTCAGACTGATCTCACGACGTGAGATTGAATGCTCACGACGTGAGAACAGTTAAATTCGGAATTTTGTTTTCTGTTAGACTGTTCTCACAACGTGAGAGTTAATGCTCACGACGTGAGCATAATAAAATTTGAATTTGGTTGTTATTTGGTAATTATCTCTTATAAAATCTACCAAATCTGATTTTTGATCATATTATATAATTAAATAAAACCCTAAATGTTAGGAGATAATCGTAGACAAGATAATGATTAATTATAAGATTAATATTATCCTTATGGATCTTATTATTAATTGAATTAAATGATTAATTAAAAGATAATTAATAAATCCATAAAATGGTTTAAATTTGATTTAATTAAAAGTTTAATTTATTAAAAGATTAAACCCTGCAATTATTTTAAAATACACCTTATACTATGTATATATAATTAAAATTTTAATATATTATATGTATAAGAATAGTCAGTCAAATCGCTAGTACGCCTTATTAACGAAACCATGCTATAAAGAGGGTATAAGGAAGTGGCTTATAAAATGGTCGTTCAATGGATGTCCACTCTCACCCACCACTCCTCTGTGTGGTGGAGGGTCGTCAGCCGAACGGATTTAATAGGACACGATCTCATTAATAAGTATAATGACATAAAGTAACTAAACGATTTTAAAAATCCCACTCTTAGTTACTTTAGGAAAAATGTGAAATGTATGCTAATCCATGAAAACACACATCATACGTTATATGTCGTTAGTAGAGCGTGTGTGGTTAACCGACACACTAATAGGGACTATAAGGAGATATGATGGACATCTCGAAAACTTATCGTTGTTGATGGAGCGTGTCTGGCTAACCGACACATCAATGTGAGATGATAAATGACATCAAAGTTGTCAAGTGAGTTTCCATGGTTATTCACATCTCGTTTGTGATCCTAGGCATCCTAGTCACAAAGTGAGAGAATAATCCGAGATTGAACATGCCATTGATTAGATTCAATGAATCTCAAAAGATCTAGGAGTTTCATAAGATTGAAATTGTAAAAGCCTTACCTACCTAAAATAGATTCGAATTTGATTACGACATCCCTCTTCAAAGTTTGAATCGAAAATATGGATCCTAGCCTTAATTTAAATTTTATGGGTTAATAATTAAGGATTAAAATCAACTAACTTGAATTCTCTTTTCTCCCATTATAGATTTCAAGTCAAGAAAATAATGGTCTTCCTCATTTTTTTGGAAATGGTCTTCTTTTTCCTTTTGAAGATGATCTTCCACACTCTGATCAAGGTGAAAGTATGTTCCCTTCTTCGAGCAATGGTGGAACTAGACATCATGCTTCTTCAACTCTTCCACCTGCTCCTCTACTGACTCTCCCAACATCGCCTTTTCCTCGAGTTCAAAGATATGAAACTACTCAAGCCCTGTTGGCATGTAGACATCAAGATGGAAATTCTGTGTGTGCGCATGTTCTAGAAATGAAGTCCTACATTGACAAGTAGGCCATAATGGGTGTCCTTTTCCCAATGGAGCAGTCCATTTATTTGGTTCTAGTTTCGCTTCCAAAGTCATACAAACAGTTCATTGAGAACTTCATATGAAGAACATCGACGTGACGCTTTTTGATTTGACCAAAATGTTGATTGTTGCTGAAAAAAAAATGCTTAAGATCAAATCTGAAGCACAAGTTCTTAAAGGGCCTGATTCCAAAGTTTCCATGGACATTGGCAATGGTAACAATGGTGGTCCAAAATAGATTTCTCTTCCCAATGGAAAATGATCGGCCAAGGTCAGACTGTTCGATCGTATGGTAAAGAGAAAGGCTAGTTATGAGATAGTTCCATGTGTTAACCCAAAGCAGTCCATATGTTTCTATTGCCAATTGAATGGACACTGGTTGTGAACCATCCCAAAATACCTGAAAGATCTTAGAGATAGTGAATTCAAGTTGTGTGACTCTACTTCAGGTACATCCATTATCTAACTCCATTATCTTAACAAATTCCTATTCATAGACTGTAACATCCCAAAATTCAAGACCACAAATTTCATTTTAATTAACTTATTATATAAAACCAACAGTATAAAAACGTTAATAATAATATCTCATGTCAAAACCAAAGTGTCAATAATCAAAACATATTATCATAAAACCATATTAGAGTGTAATCCCAAAGATCTCATGTGCGGAAAACATAGTGTGATGCGCTTCGATCAAGCCGACTCCTTTCCTTTGAAAACGAGTACCCGAAACCAAAACTATAAACCATAAGCACGAAGCTTAGTGAGTTCCCCCATCATACCACACACCATACAATAACATACTGCTAGGCGATTCTGGGGTGCCTGACCTACCCATGTCAAGCCATTCTGTGGTGCTTGACTTACCCAGGTCAAGCCATTCTAGGGGTGCTTGACTTACCCCGGTCAAGCCATTTTGGGGTTCTTGACTTACCCAGGTCAAGCCATTCTGGGGTGCTTGACTTACCCATGTCAATCCATTCTAGGATGCTTGACTTACCCGTCGGTTTATCTCAACCGACTACTGGGGACTATTTCATCCCCTACCACTACCACATAATAACATAACATAAACATATTGCCAAGCAATACTGGGGTGCCCGACCTACCCTTCGGTCCTTACAACCGTGACACGGGGACTACTCCTCATACTACCTACTATCACATAACATCATACCATGCTAACACATAAAACATATCAGGTAGTAACAAACCTATATAACTATCACAATGACAATCATCTATCAAGCCACTCCAACTAGTGGGTCGGCATTGTGGCCTTAGACCCACTTCTACTGGAAGGTAACTCACCTCACACTGCTGAAGTCCCGTATAGCTATTGGATGACAGGTTCTCGAACTGTCAATCATCAAAATAACACCCAATCAGTAATTGGGTTCCAATACATATCCATAAGTCCATGCTTGGGGTAAAAGACTACTTTACCCCCATCTTATCTTTATTCAAACTCAAGGCCCAATCCAAACGCCCAAAAGTCCAACTATGAATCAAAGCCCAACATATGGCCCAATTTTCCAAATTGGGCCCAAACCTTTACATGGTCTTATTCTAAGGCCCAACCATTTAGTCCAGTCCAAACATTTGGCATTTCTAATGGCCCAATATCTCATAATCATAAAGGCCCAATTATGGCCCATCGATGGCCCAATTTTCCAAATTGGGCCCAAATCCCTCACATTGGCTTTACCCTAAAGCCCATTAAATTATTCTAGTCCATTTGCTTGTTCTTAGATGGCCCATTATTGGCCAATCACCAAAGCCCAATAGAAAGGCCCAACTTAAGGCCCAAGTGAAATTAGAGTTTCATATAAAATGACAATTAGGTTAAGTGTTTCTCACTTAACCCATTAAGGACTTAATCCATTAAGTCCATCACTCTACTAGATAAGTCATATAGTGTGATTAGGTGTAATTTACAATTCCATTCCAATGACCTAAATGTGGGTCCCGATAAGTCCAAGGCCCATATAATCAAAATTAGGGTTTTCAAAACCCTAATTAGGGTTTCCAACCCATTCATAGCCCAATAGGCCCAAAACCAAGTCCTTAGATCAATTAGGGTTTATTAGGCCCATTAGGTATAACATCCCAATTTCGAGTCCAAAAATTTCATTTTAATTAACTGAGTATAAAAGCATTCATAAGAAAACTACGTAAAAATATATCATTTCGTAAATCAACATATCATGTCTGAAAGCCCAAATCATAAAGTAGCAACATGTCAGAGTACAATCCGAGAATATCTCAAGTGCGGAAAATCAATGCGTGTGTGTATGATGTGCTGCTACCGCGCCAGCTCCTTCCCCTTCGATGAAGAGGTACCTGAAACCAAAACTGTAAACTGTACGCAAGAAGCTTAGTGAGTTCCCCCATCGTATCTCATACCATACAATCACATAGCATACATACTGTCGGGAAATTCTGGGGTGCCCGACCTACCCGGTACGGCCATTCTGGGGTGCCGACCTAGCCATGTCAAGCCATTCTGGGGTGCTGACCTACCCGTGTCAAGCCATTCTGGGGTGCTGACCTACCCGTGTCAAGCCATTCTGGGGTGCTCACCTACCCATCGGTCCTAACAACCGAACCTCCGGGACTATTCCACCCCCTACTGTTACTATCACATATATCATAACCTGAACATACTATCAGACATATCTGGGGTGTCCGAACTACCCTTCGGTCCTAACAACCGAACTTGGGGACTATTCCCCTCCTACTACCACTATCACATATAACATATCATGCCAGCATATAAACATATCACAACATACTGTCAGACATATCTGGGGTGTCCGACCTACCCTTCGGTCCTAACAACCGAACTCTACTACGATCACATATAACATATCATGCAAGCATATAACATATCAGGTAGTAACAAACCTGGATGATATCACAAAGACAATCATCCAACATACAACTCGTACTGGTGGGCCGACATTGTGGCCGTAGACCCACCGCTACTGGAAGGTAACTCACCTTGAACGAGTAGCTGCTGATAATCTGTGCGGGAATTCTCTGTCTGCTGCTGCTTTGGAAATCCTCCGGCTATAATCCCCACAAAACACTTAATCAGAGTCTGATATCTATCCTTAGGGTAAAGTGACCATTTTATCCCTGACCAAGTCCAAGTCAAAGCCAAAGTCAACTTTCAGTTGACCCGACTCGCCGAGTTGGGTCGCCAACTCGTCGAGTCCCTATCTCTTCAACTGTCATCATCCACGTCTCTACTCGTCGAGTTTAGCAACGACTCGACGAGTTCTCCTTCTAACACAACCCCGGATGAACCTTCATCCGACTCGCCGAGCGGTATGAACACTCGTCGAGTCCATCCTCATCCTATGGACACGTCCTGTCCTCGACTCGCCAAGTTGTATGAACAACTCGTCGAGTTCATCTTCAAGAGTTGGGAGATTGCCTTGGAATCGCTGAGTCCGTTCGTGCACTCGTCGAGTCCTATGAACTCCAGGACTATGGCTTATCCCAATACGTTGGGGTCACTCCTCCAGACCCTCTAAAACCTTTCCAGCATTCCACTGGGTCTCCTTGACCCATAACAGAAAAGGGGAGTCTAACCTCGGACTCGCCGAGTCCCAAGAACGACTCGCCGAGCCGATACAGTCCAAGTCTTATTTCTTCGATTTCTGGTGTACAACTGTTGTCCAAATGATAAATCTAGGTCCCTAAACTCGATCTAGCACGTAAAGTTACGAACTTTACGTGCATGCATGGGACTTTGAGTCCAAAAGGCTCTAAAAGAGACTCTTGGGTTGCATGGGGGCTTCCATGGGTGCAAAAGCAGCCCCTTTCTGCCTTGTAATTCCTCCATGGACCTAGATCCGAAGCCTCAACCCCCAACCATGCTTGCAATCATGGTTGGTTACCAAGAATGGCTTATAAAAGCCCTAAATCTCCCCAAAAAGGGATCTAGCAAAAGAACAAGCAAGGTATCGACTTTATACCTTCTGTGAACTGCAAATGGTGCACAAACTTGAACTCCCTTGGTCTCCTCTTGATTCCTCTAGGCTTTTCCTTCTCCTTTGAGTTCAAAATCACCAAAAAGCACCACAAATTCCTTAGCTCTTTATACAAATGGCTAGGGTTTGCTATGGGGGTTTTCTGGAAGCAATAGGGACGAAGGGTGGCTGAATGAGATGTTTAAATATGGTGCAAACCCTTAGATTAGGGTTTTGTCCAGTCAGATCCTACTCGTCGAGTCTGAAGCTGACTCGACGAGTCCGTCATTTAAATCCCGAATCAAATCCGTTTCTACTCGACGAGTTGGTCCTTCAACTCGCCGAGTCCCAGGCCAAAAATGCAAAATACATAAATAAAATACATACCAGGAACCAGGTGGTACAAATCCCCCCCACTTATTTTAGACTTCGTCCTCGAAGTCTGCTGCTCGTTCCTGGAAAAGCTCTGGGTAATGCTCCATCATCTCATCCACCGGCTCCCAAGTCCATTCCGAGCCCTTCCGGTGCTGCCATTGCACCTTTAACAGCTCGACCCTCTTGTTCCTCAAATCCTTCGACTTCCGATCGAGGATCGCTACAGGCCGCTCGATGTAATTCAGGCTGTCATCGACCTAAATATCCTCTAAAGGCACCACTACGGAGTCGTCCACCAGGCACTTTCGCAGCTGGGAGACGTGGAAAGTGTTGTGGATCTGACTGAGTTCGGCTGGCAGGTCCAGCCTGTACGCCACCTTGCCCACCCGGGCTAAAACCCTGAACGGTCCAATATACCTGGGACCCAACTTGCCCCGCTTCCTGAATCGGATGAAGCCCTTCCATGGCGACACCTTTAGGAGAACCATATCCCCGACCTGAAACTCCAGGTCTGATCGGCGCTTGTCGGCATAACTTTTCTGCCGACTCTGAGCAGTCTGAAGCCTGCTCCAAACCTGCTGAATTCTCTTTGTCGTCTTGAGCACCACTTCAGTGCTCCTCATGACTCTCTGGCCAACCTCACCCCAACATATCGGGGTCCTGCACTTCCTCCCGCATACTGGGTCACCAATAACGCCCTCTCCTGGAACTTGGCGGTGATCTCCGCCACTGTCTCAGTCGTCTGTCTCATATCCAGGAACTCCCTGGCCAACTACTGAAGCTCCACCGCAGGTGCGAACTCAGCCCTGAACCGGGTCACAAAATCCGGCCACGTCATAGCCTCAACAGCCGAGGCTCCCAGAGAGTCACCAACCGACTCCCACCAATCTCTGGCCCTGTCTCTCAAACACCCTGCTGCATATCTCACCTTCGACCCCTCGGGGCAGAAGCTGGTCAACTGTGCAGACTCAATGTCTGCAATCCACTGCCTGACCGCAATGGGGTCCTTCGCCCCATGGAAATCCGGCGCACCACTGCCCCTGAAGTCCTTAAAGGACAGTGTGCGTGATCCTGACTGGCTGTTCGCCATGTCGCTCCTGAACGCCCGGAGGCGATCCTACATCAGCTCGACAATCCCTTCCTTGATCGACCTAAAGATGACCGGGGTCGCATCAAGGATGCCTCTAGTGATCTCGGACGCGATGAACTCGCGTAGCCTCTCATCCACTGGTTCGGAACCTGAACCCGAACCCGATCCCTCTCTTGAACTGCCAACTGCTGGCCTCGGACGTAGTACCACCATTCTGCAATACATAATGACAACCGTCAGTGATACTGATACATCTAGAGGAATCACATCCATCACAAGTTCCCTGGTCTTGCCTCAGCCTTCCTCGATTCAAGTACGGATCCTCTGCTTTCAGTAGTACTGGCCCATACTACCTTCCATATCTATCCGTACTTTCCTTAAGAACCGCCTCGACTCCACCAAGTCCCTTCTACTGCTACTGCTCTCTGCTACTCTCATCCTAGGCTTGCCCTAGGGTAATCACCAACCCACTCTCCGCCATCAGCTGCATAAGAAGTCCCTGCTTTATTCCCCTAACTAGCTTGCGAATACTATTACATATTACTCAGACTAGATAATTCTTTGAATGAAAGATCCTACCCTACAACGGTTGGACTCAAACAAGAGCTGCGAAATAGAGCTAGACCTAACCTTCTGAAATTATTTAGTCCTTGCAATATGTAACTTAACATATTCGTTTACTAGTTAGTGAAAGACAACTAGAACTCCTAAAAGCACAAAGCAAGCAGCATTCGGGCGTTGAGTACACATAATCAAGCATATACTACTCTCGCTATCATACTGACTAATCTGCACTAACATGCAGTTCTCAATAAGCTGGAACACATAAAGCAGGAACATAAGGCATCATTCCTAGATCCTTAGTCCTATTCTAGCATGCTGTTCTACTGAAGCTGATAAACATAACATAAACTTGTATGGGTACTTTGGGGAATACTTACTTGAGCTCGGCCGGTCGCGCACATCACACACTTCGTTCTTTCTTAAAACTCCTTTAACTTATCTTTTAGAAAACCATTTTCTTGTAAAAGCTTTTAATCCCTTGATTTGAGTCCGGACACCCCCGAGGGTGTGTCCGAATCCCTCAAACCAGGGCTCTGATACCAACTTGTAACATCCCAATTTCGAGTCCAAAAATTTCATTTTAATTAACTGAGTATAAAAGCATTCATAAGAAAACTACGTAAAAATATATCATTTCGTAAATCAACATATCATGTCTGAAAGCCCAAATCATAAAGTAGCAACATGTCAGAGTACAATCCGAGAATATCTCAAGTGCGGAAAATCAATGCGTGTGTGTATGATGTGCTGCTACCGCGCCAGCTCCTTCCCCTTCGATGAAGAGGTACCTGAAACCAAAACTGTAAACTGTACGCAAGAAGCTTAGTGAGTTCCCCCATCGTATCTCATACCATACAATCACATAGCATACATACTGTCGGGAAATTCTGGGGTGCCCGACCTACCCGGTACGGCCATTCTGGGGTGCCGACCTAGCCATGTCAAGCCATTCTGGGGTGCTGACCTACCCGTGTCAAGCCATTCTGGGGTGCTGACCATACCCATCGGTCCTAACAACCGAACCTCGGGGACTATTCCACCCCTATTGTTACTATCACATATATCATAACCTGAACATACTATCAGACATATTTGGGGTGTCCGAACTACCCTTCGGTCCTAACAACCGAACTTGGGGACTATTCCCCTCCTACTACCACTATCACATATAACATATCATTCCAGCATATAAACATATCACAACATACTGTCAGACATATCTGGGGTGTCCGACCTACCCTTCGGTCCTAACAACCGGACTCTACTACTATCACATATAACATATCATGCCAGCATATAACATATCAGGTAGTAACAAACCTGGATGATATCACAAAGACAATCATCCAACATAGAACTCCTACTGGTGGGCCGGCATTGTGGCCGTAGACCCACCGCTACTGGAAGGTAACTCACCTTGAACGAGTAGCTGCTGCTACGGGAATTCTCTGTCTGCTGCTGCTTTGGAAATCCTCCGGCTATAATCCCCACAAAACACTTAATCAGAGTCTGATATCTATCCTTAGGGTAAAGTGACCATTTTATCCCTGACCAAGTCCAAGTCAAAGCCAAAGTCAACTTTCAGTTGACCCGACTCGCCGAGTTGGGTCGCCAACTCGTCGAGTCCCTATCTCTTCAACTGTCATCATCCACGTCTCTACTCGTCGAGTTTAGCAACGACTCGACGAGTTCTCCTTCTAACACAACCCCGGATGAACCTTCATCCGACTCGCCGAGCGGTATGAACACTCGTCGAGTCCATCCTCATCCTATGGACACGTCCTGTCCTCGACTCGCCAAGTTGTATGAACAACTCGTCGAGTTCATCTTCAAGAGTTGGGAGATTGCCTTGGAATCGCTGAGTCCGTTCGTGCACTCGTCGAGTCCTATGAACTCCAGGACTATGGCTTATCCCAATACGTTGGGGTCACTCCTCCGGACCCTCTAAAACCTTTCCAACATTCCACTGGGTCTCCTTGACCCATAACAGAAAAGGGGAGTCTAACCTCGGACTCGCCGAGTCCCAAGAACGACTCGCCGAGTCAATACAGCCCAAGTCTTATTTCTTCGAATTCTGGTGTACAACTCTTGTCCAAATGATAGATCTAGGTCCCTAAACTCGATCTAGCACGTAAAGTTACGAACTTTACGTGCATGCATGGGACTTTGAGTCCAAAAGGCTCTAAAAGAGACTCTTGGGTTGCATGGGGGCTTCCATGGGTGCAAAAGCAACCCCTTTCTGCCTTGTAATTCCTCCATGGACCTAGATCCGAAGCCTCAACCCCCAACCATGCTTGCAATCATGGTTGGTTACCAAGAATGGCTTATAAAAGCCCTAAATCTCCCCAAAAAGGGATCTAGCAAAAGAACATGCAAGGTATCGACTTTATACCTTCTGTGAACTGCAAATGGTGCACAAACTTGAACTCCCTTGGTCTCCTCTTTATTCCTCTAGGCTTTTCCTTCTCCTTTGAGTTCAAAATCACCAAAAAGCACCATAAATGCCTTAGGTCTTTATACAAACGGCTAGGGTTTGCTATGGGAGTTTTCTGGAAGCAATAGGGACGAAGGGTGGCTGAATGAGATGTTTAAATATGGTGCAAACCCTTAGATTAGGGTTTTGTCCAGTCAGAGCCTACTCGTCGAGTCTGAAGCCGACTCGACAAGTCCGTCATTTAAATCCCGAATCAAATTCGTTTCTACTCGACGAGTTGGTCCTTCAACTCGCCGAGTCCCAGGCCAAAAATGCAAAATACATAAATAAAATACATACCAGGAACCAGGTGCTACATTAGGGTTAACACTACAAGAAAAATAACTTACAGTCACACCAAAAAAATGTGACCATATGCGTATAGTGACATTTTATTTTTTCACTGAAAATGTGACGGAAGGTGACGCCATCGTATGGGTCTTATGGTCACTTTAAAATGTAGTGTCCGTATGATATGAAAACATGTGACCGTATTATAAAAGTGTGGCAAATGTGTATGGAATTTTGTTCCTTAAATATCCAATATTGTAGCGTTAAACCGTCAGTAGTCACATTTATTTAGTAAATATGGTGACTGTATATCACCAACTTGCGACATTCATGATGTTTTAGTGTAGTTGTTTTCTTTTATATTGCCACACAGTTTAAATTTTATTAAGACTATTGTGTATCTTTTGTAAACATGTAATTACGGTTAGTGTGACCATGTTTGCTAAATGGCCACATGTAATTACTTCCATAAGTGGCGAATTGCTAATTATTAGTCACAAAAAACAATCAATTTTTGTGACTATAACCTATCGTATAGAGACACACAATTAAGTGAAATACAATCATAAGTATTATAAAGACACACATTTTGTTAAAATTAAGGACTATTCGGTATCGTATTAAGACTATTGGGTATATTTTAGACACATATAATTACGGTCAACATGTCCATGTTCGGTAAATGGACACATATAATTAATGATGTAAGTGACGATTTGCTAGTATTTAGTCTCAACAACAATCAATTATGGTATATATTTGGCACATAAACTGTTTTTCATGTTGTTATTGTTTAACTTAGTCACAAAAATTTTAGAAAAAACATCATCTTAAAACAACTGTAGACTCATAATTCTTGTATATTATGGCTATTGTTAACCATTTAGCCACACGTTAAAAAATGATGTAAAGTAACCATTGTATAATTTTAGAGACATTGAAAACCTATAAAACATGGCCAAAATTATATTAAAGCCACAATAATTTAATTTTTATTGTTACTTTTTCTATATTGTAGATACATCAAAATAATATATATAAATGAAAGTAACCAAAACCGACAATATGAAACAATATCAAAATTCAGAATTGGATATTATTAATAATTGAAATCCAAATCCATACATTAAATTCGTAATTAAAATACCAAAAAAATTTGCAAGTATTAAAATATGATAAATAAAGCAAAAACATCATAAACCAAAAACTAGACATAACTAGGCATTCATCTTGTTGGTATTGGTCATTGTCTTCATGAGAAGGCTATTGCTCGATATAAAAGTTTCCTTGTGCTTCTTTGAGTTTTGAAGTTGTCTTGAGGTGATTTTATATTTGATACATATACCAACAACATTGAAACAAAATTGAATAAATAAAAGACATAATAGAGTAGTTTACGGGAAAAAAAACCATTAATGTATGATTCTTAATTATAGTAGAAACAAGGGAGTTAAAAACTTACTATGTTCCGACAATTCGATTGGTGTTTACTTCAGTTTGATCCACTCCAACAATCCTCAATAGACCAAAATCAGAAATCTTAGGGTTCATATCAAAATCCAGCAAAATTTTGCTAACCTTCAGATCACGATGAATGATTCTTAATCTTGAATCTTCATGTAAACTAGAAAAGTTTCCCCATGCTTCGCATGGGTTGGAGTATTCAAGTTCTTCGGACTTCATTGTAGTTTTTTTGGGGAGTGAAAGTGGAAGGTGAAATAATTGACGAAAACGATCATATATATAACATGGTGAAAATAGATATTAGAATTACATAGGTTGTTTATTTACATACTAGTCTGGTTTTTGTAGCCTTTTCTGGAACTACAAGGAGATCAAAAAATTCACGAACCATTTGCATACTTCCCGTCATTGAATAAGAAAATGATGGGTTTTGAGCATTCTAACACTTCCTAAGTGTACATGCAACCCTAATAACCTTGAATCTATGTTTTCTCTATATACATGCAAATTACTTTTTCAAGGTTATTTCCTAACTAGCATGGCATGGGGATTACATAAAACATAAAACTAGTAGAAATACATACCTTGTTGTTGCTTGGATTCCTTCAAGACTTTGTGAGCCTAGCACCCCAAATGTTGTGCCTCAAATGCTTCACACAACACCACAAGACTTGGAATAACTTGAGAGAATACTTCTAGCACTCAAAATTGGTTATGCCCTCTCTAGTAACACTATGTCCACTAGCTCCACTTTTTGCTAGCTATAGGGTTCCTTTTATAGTGTTGTCACAATTAGGGTTTACACATGAATGCCCTTAATTGTCATGACTCTTGATTTCCCATGACCCATGGATTTGTAACTCCCATGGACCATCCATGGAGCTCCATTTGGTTACATCCATAACCCATAAACTATGGATCATTAATCCACCATAAAAGAATTGATGATTGTCATAATCAACCCTATATATTTAATTAGTCTCACTTTGATCACCAAATTAATCCTAGATTAATACTTGATCAATACTAATTAAATAATACTATTATTAATATATTAGAACTTATAATATATTAATAATCATAAGTGCCTTATTCTCTCATTTAGTCTATCCAAGTATTGCAATGCCATGCAACCCAAATGGACCATGCCGGGTCGGGTCAAGTACATACCAAATAAAGTTATGGACTTAGACACTATATCCAACAGTCTCCCACTTGGATAAGTCTAATAACTATATTTGCGAATATGACTTCAAAATCCGACTAGCAATCGTAGCTCTTTCAAAGTCTCTCGGAACTGAGATGATGATGATACGCCATTTAAGATAAGTGATCATATAATCCTCTGTTCTCATGATATCAGCCGGACAAACACATGGAACATGGTCTTACTTATTGTCCAGCATTTGTTTCTCGATCTCTGATTTGTTTCGACATAGAACTAAATTGAACACATCAATTAGGTTCTGACCGGGCCCGGTACATAGGTCAAAACCAAATCATCGAGGGGCCCAGATATCGCTTCTATTTCTAGAAGGAACAGATAAACTTCGACTGATATGCTTGTACTAACTACTTGTTGAATTACTCACAAAGGCACGTTTTATGACATCGAGTTTCCAATGCGTTTTCGTGCAATCAATGAATAACCAACTCATAGTCAACAACTCATATCTCTAGGTTTGAAGATTTATATGATATTACCGTCTCACGATCACTCGAGATAAATTCCATGAAGTGATGCAAGTGAGCGTGGGTTGGATCCAATACTCAGCCCTTATGAGTACTCATGAATGTTGTAGCAACCATTGCATTGTCCAAAGCACTTTTAGACAAATCATACAAGCCAAATTCATGACAGTCTTAAATCAATACTTACTTCCAAAGTTTGACTGACTGTGGATGGTTTGAATAATAACATAATTATTCTGGAAGTAAAAACATGCAAAATTGAAACATAGTAAACAATCAACATAAGATAGTAACACCTTACTCATAAATAAATAACAACTTTTATTTATCATCAAATGTCAATTACATTTTACAAGTTTCAGGAATCTAATTATTGAAACTAATATCATCCTTCAGCCCAATGCGCCTCGCATGCTGTAAATGCTTAACCCTGCTCAGTCCCTTCGTGAGGGGATCTGCCGAGTTCTCATCTGATGATACCCTCTTAGCCACGAGGAGTCCTTCTTCTATTCGATGTCTTATGAAATGGTATTTTCTGTCAATGTGCCTAGATCTCCCGTGATCTCTTGGTTCCTTAGCCAAAGCAACCGCACTTTCGCTGTCACAGAAAATTTCCATTGGCTCTTTTATAGCTGGTACAACTCCAAGGTCTCCGATGAAGTTCTTTAGCCATATCGCCTCCTTAGCTGCTTTACTTGCTGCTATGTACTCTGATTCACAAGTAGAATCAGCTACTGTCTCCTGCTTGGAACTTTTCCAAGTAATTGCCCCTCCATTTAGGATAAAGACCCAGCCTGACTGAGAGCGGAAATTATCCCTATCAGTCTGAAAGGTAGCATCGCTATATCCTTCCACTCTCAAGTCATCACTGCCCCCGAGGGTAAGGACCCAATCCTTAGTCCTCCGCAGATACTTGAGAATGTTCTTTACCGCTATCCAGTGTGCCTTGCCAGGGTTCCCTTGATATCTACTGACCATGCTCAAAGCAAAGGCCACATCAGGGCGAGTACAAGTCATAGCATACATGATCGAGCCCACAGCGGAAGCATATGGTATATGACTCATTTCAGCTATCTCAGCCTCTGTACTCGGACTCTGAGTCTTACTCAGCTTGGCATTACTCTGGATTGGTAATTCTCCTTTCTTGGAATCTTGCATACTGAACCTCTTCAGTACCTTATCCACATAAGTACTTTGACTAAGTCCAATTAGTCTCTTACTCCTATCTCTCAATATCCTTATCCCTAGGATATAGGCAGCTTCCCCAAGGTCCTTCATAGCGAAACACTTCCCAAGCCAGGACTTAACCTCCTGCAAGGTTGGGACGTCGTTTCCTATGAGAAGTATGTCATCCACATACAACACCAAGAAGCTAACTATGCTCCCACTAGCCCTGACATACACACAAGACTCATCCTCACTCCTAGAAAAGCCAAACTCTTTGACTTTCTCATCAAAGCAAAGATTCCATCTGCGAGATGCTTGTTTCAATCCATAAATGGATTTATCAAGCTTACACACTCTATTAGGGTATCTTGTATCTACAAAACCCTCTGGTTGAGCCATGTAAACATCCTCAGCCAACTTTCCATTAAGGAAAGCGGTTTTGACATCCATTTGCCATATTTCATAATCATGAAATGCAGCTATGGCTAACAATACTCTAATAGACTTAATTTTAGCTACTGGTGAGAAGGTCTCATCATAGTCAACTCCCGGAGTTTGAGTAAAGCCCTTCGCAACCAGTCGCGCTTTATAAGTGTGTACCTTCCCATCCATGTCGGTCTTCTTCTTGAAGATCCATTTGCACCCAACTGTCTTACGACCTGGTACATTGTTAACCAAGTTCCAAACTTGATTGTCATACATGGACTGAATCTCGCTGTCCATAGCCTCCTTCCATTTAGCAGACTCAGGGCCTGCCATGGCTTCCCTGTAATTATTAGGTTCATCCAAATCTATTAGTGTACTTTCACTAATAAATGTATCACCTTCAGTGGTGATGTGATAACCATAATAAAAATCAGGTGTGTTCCTCACCCTAGTGGAACGTCTTGGAGGTATAGACTCATCTATCGGATCAACAGGAGTTTCCTCCTCAGGTTGGTCGATAGCATTAGAGGTTCCTTCACCACTTGACTCTTGAAGCTCTTCAAGGTCAATTTGCCTCCCACTGTCCCCTTGGCTTATGAATTCTCTCTCACGAAAGACTCCTCTTCTTGCTACAAAAACCACATTATCACTAGGTCTGTAGAAGAGGTAACCAAAGGATCTCTGTGGGTAGCCGATGAAAAAACACCTCTCACTTCGAGGTTCAAGCTTATCATGAGTCTCACGCCTCACGAAAGCTTCACAACCCCAAATCTTGATGTGGTCCAAGTTGGGAACTTTCCCAGTCCACATCTCGTGAGGTGTTTTGGCAACCCTTTTAGTAGGGACTAGATTAAGGATATGGGCGGCAGTCTCTAAGGCATACCCCCAGAAAGAGATTGGTAATGAAGCTCGACTCATCATGGAACGAACCATATCCAACAAGGTTCGATTGCGCCTCTCAGCTACACCATTCAACTGTGGTGTTCTGGGAGGTGTCAATTGTGAGACAATCCCACATTCCTTAAGATAGTCAAGGAACTCAATGCTAAGATACTCTCCTCCTCGATCGGATCGGAGCATCTTGATGTTCCTGCCCAATTGATTCTCAACTTCCTGCTTAAACTCTTTGAACTTTTCAAAGGTTTCTGACTTATGCTTGATTAAGTAAATATATCCATATCTACTGTAATCATCAGTAAAAGTCACATAATAGCGATTAGCATCCCTTGTAGCAACTCTGAAGGGCCCACACACATCCGTGTGTACAAGGTCCAACAAACCTTCACCCCTATCACAAGTACCTGTGAAGGGTGACTTTGTCATTTTTCCAAGTAAACAAGACTCGCAACTATCATCTGACTTGAGGTCAAATGATTCCAAGACTCCAACCTTTTGGAGTTGGCCTATGCGCTTCTTGTTAACATGTCCAAGACGACAATGCCACAAGGATGCTTTATCCAAGCTATCTGAAGAATCAATATACAACACATTATTTCCTAGATTGTCTACAACATTCACGGCTTCATATACACCATCACAAGGTAATGCTTTAAAGTAAAATACATCATTGTAATAAACATTAATAGCACCATTTTTATTATCAAATGAAAATGTAAAACCTTGTTTGTACAAGCCATGAAAGGAAATAATATTTCTCGCCATTTCGGGCGAGTAACAACACTTATTCAAATCTAACATTAACCCATTATTAAGCAATAAAGAATAAACTCCTATCTTGGTAACAGGTGATGCTTTCCTGTTGCCCATGACTAAGTTTATCTTCCTGTGCTCCACTTGCTCACTTCTTCTTAGTGCCTGCAAATCAGTACAAATGTGAATACCACACCCTGTATCAAGCACCCAAGAATTAGCATTAGATGAGTTGTTAGACAATATTGTGTAAATACCTGCATGGGTGGGTTTAACCTTCCCATCCTTTAGATCTTGCAGATATTTGGGGCAGCTTCGCTTGAAGTGTCCCTTATCCTGGCAATAGAAGCATTGTGCTTCCTTTGGGTTTGAAGAAGGAGTAATGGGACCTTTCTTTGTCCCACTTGAAGAGGAACCATCAAGAGTCTTACCCTTGGTACCCTTCGAAGGGTTTTTCCTTTTCTTACCCTTTCCCTGCCCAATAGCCAGAACAGGGGCTGTTGAAGGAGTAGAAGTAGCAACCGCTTTACCCTTAAGGCCATTTTCAGCTGTCCTTAAGAGTCCTTGAAGTTTGCTAAGTGTGACTTCCTCCTTGTTCATATGATAAGTCATACGAAACTGATCATAACTCGGAGGTAAGGAATGGAGAATGATGTCAATCGCCATTTCCTCAGGAAAGTCAACATTTAGCTTCAGCAACCGGTCAACGAACCTTTGCATCTTCTGCAAGTGACCGGTGATGGGTTCACCATCCTTCATCCTTGCGGTTATCATGGAGGAGATGATTTCATACCTCTCCTGACGCGCGCTCTGATGGTACCTTTCCATCAGATCCAGGTGCATCTCATAGGGGTAGAAATCTTCATAGGATTTTTGAAGTTCAGGAGTCATGGTGGCCATCATGATGCATGCTACTTTAGTAGCATCCTTTTCATGTGCAACAAACTCCGCAAACTCTTCAGGAGTAGCAGTGGCTTCATTCACAACCTTAAGCTCCCTATCGAGGACATATTCTTTGTCCTCGTAGCGGGTAATCATTCTGATGTTTCTGATCCACTCATTGAAATTGGATCCATCAAAGATGACCTTACCACACAAGTTCATAAGGGAAAAGGAGCCTGTTGGGTTTGAGCCAGAAGCATTGTTGGAAGACATCTGAAAGGAAAGAAAGACAAGTTTCATTAGATTAGGAATCCTTAATAATTCACCCAAATGAAATATTAAGGCTAGGATCCAACAAACTATTTATAGTTGGAAGAGGGATGTCGTAATCCATACTATAAAATATTTGAAGGTAGGTAAATGACGATTTACCAATTTCCACCATAAGAACGAAATATTTTATTATTAGGTTTTATTGGTTTTGAAACTCCTAGATCTTTTGAGATACATTGAACTTTTCAATGGCATGTTTGAATCTCGATTGTGCCCTCTCAAGTTTGTGACTGGGATGCCGAGGATCACAAACAAGGTGTGAATAACCATACAAACTGACTTGGTACCCTCAACAATATTACCTAATCGATGTGCCGGTTAACCACACACGCTCCACCGATCTATAATAAAGTCAAGTTACCCTTTACCACTCTTACTAGTCCATGTTAGTGTGCCGGTTAACCACACACGCTCCACTAACGACTTGGTAAGGTACAAAGTGTAATTTTATGGGCTAGCACCAATTTCACATTTTCCTAAAGTAACTAAGATTGGGAATTTATAATGTATAGTTACTTTATAATTCATTATACTTTTAACAAGTATTTAAAGTCGTATCCTACCCGTTCGGCTAACGACCCTCCACCGATCAAGGAAGCGGTGGGTGAGAGTGGACACCCATTAAGTCACCATTTTATAGGCAACAACCTTATACCCCCCTTATAGACCGGCTTCGTGAATGAGGCCTACTAACGGTAAGAATGACATATTCTTATACATATCTATATAATAAAATTATAATAATAGTATAAGTGTTGATTTTTAAACCTTTTTAAAAATCTAAGGTTTAATTTGGAATTAAAGTATTAAAATATAAGACTTTTCAAATTCCAAAACTTGAGGGCAAGATTTGAAACTATTCCAAGTCTCTTCAATTTGTAACTTATGAGTTTTAATGGTTCATAAAAATGAAGACTCTTCATTTTATGAAACCTCTTTAGTTCTTTAATCATAATTAAAAGAAGTGACTTTTGGTTATCCATAACTTGAGGACAAGTTATGGACACCATCATAGCCATTAAGATCATGAATTAAACACACATGGTGGTTACACATAATTCCTATGATCTTCTAAAAACTCATAACAACACAAATTCATATTAAGCAATTTCAAGAAATCATATAACTATATACAATACTTGAAAATTGATAAAAGCCATGTAAAATGGGTTAACATAATCATTATCATTTTGAAAAACAGATTTTACAAGTCCAAAACAGATTGGGATAATGATCTTAATCCATTTCCAGCAACAAATCTCGAAAAAACTGCCCAGCACGCTCCTACTCGCCGAGTGCATTATTCTACTCGCCGAGTAGGATGAATTTGTTCATGGACTTGGCGAGTCCTCCCCATGGACTCGGCGAGTCTAGTCGTCAGAATGCAAAATTTTCGATTTTTAAGCAGTTTTGCATCAAGTATACAGAAAACAGTCCTAGGCTCTGATACCACTGATGGGTTTTGAGCATTCTAACACTTCCTAAGTGTACATGCAACCCTAATAACCTTGAATCTATGTTTTCTCTATATACATGCAAATTACTTTTTCAAGGTTATTTCCTAACTAGCATGGCATGGGGATTACATAAAACATAAAACTAGTAGAAATACATACCTTGTTGTTGCTTGGATTCCTTCAAGACTTTGTGAGCCTAGCACCCCAAATGTTGTGCCTCAAATGCTTCACACAACACCACAAGACTTGGAATAACTTGAGAGAATACTTCTAGCACTCAAAATTGGTTATGCCCTCTCTAGTAACACTATGTCCACTAGCTCCACTTTTTGCTAGCTATAGGGTTCCTTTTATAGTGTTGTCACAATTAGGGTTTACACATGAATGCCCTTAATTGTCATGACTCTTGATTTCCCATGACCCATGGATTTGTAACTCCCATGGACCATCCATGGAGCTCCATTTGGTTACATCCATAACCCATAAACTATGGATCATTAATCCACCATAAAAGAATTGATGATTGTCATAATCAACCCTATATATTTAATTAGTCTCACTTTGATCACCAAATTAATCCTAGATTAATACTTGATCAATACTAATTAAATAATACTATTATTAATATATTAGAACTTATAATATATTAATAATCATAAGTGCCTTATTCTCTCATTTAGTCTATCCAAGTATTGCAATGCCATGCAACCCAAATGGACCATGCCGGGTCGGGTCAAGTACATACCAAATAAAGTTATGGACTTAGACACTATATCCAACAGAAAAAACCTGGCATAGATTCTAGCCCATCAGTTGGAAATTCAATCTCCTGTGGTTGAAATTTGTGGAGTACAAACTCCATAGAAACTATAGACATGAATTTTTTTGCATCTTCCATCTATAAATAAGAATAAGTAATGAACTAACTCACCATCAACTGCATTTCATCCTTCAAAGCTATTTGAGTTTCTTCTTTTGCCTGTTAATCGCAAAGTTTAACTTTAAGTTTTAGATACTTTATTGTTGTTATGAATCTATGTCAAAAGAACAAACACATTTTATGCACTACTGTTGACTATACATGACAATCTGATCAAACGGAAACATTTAAATGAAAAAATCATAAAATAAAACTAAGTCCAAGTTGACTGAACAATATTCAGTCAACTTTGTAAAGGGAAAGTTGAAAACAATAGAACCAAAATGCCATTTCAAAGAGGAAAGAATGAACAACTTACAAGAAGCCGGTATTATTCCGCCTCACAGAAAAGCTCTAAACAATATTCTGCCCCACGAGCTTTGTCGATTTGATTATCTTGAATGAGGCCACCGAACATCATTGTGTAAGACACGACGTTCCTTTCGGGCATCTTCACGAAAAGTGTTTCTGCTTCAGAAACCAGACCTTCTTGTATATATCCTCTAATCATAGCAGTCCAGGAAATAACGTTTTTGTAAGACATTTTGTCGAACACTTCTCGGGCTTCCTTTACCATCATGTTCTTCACATAGCCAGAAATCAAACCGTTCCAAGACACAGTGCTTCTTTTAGGCATTTGTTCAAACAAATTTCGGGCTTCATTGGGTTGGTTGTTTTGGAAATAACATGCAACCATGGAGTTCCAAGACACGATGTTTTTTTCCCGTAAACCATCGAATACTTGGCAGGCATTGTGAATTTGGCCAAGGCGGCCATACCGTGCAATATGAAGATTCTCTGAAATTGAAATCAAATTACAAGCAGGAAGATTATTATCTTACCGTAGAAATCAACGTGGTTGCAGTCTTGCAGACTAATTGAAGAACAACATACTACTAACCCTCCTCGGTCGGAGACTCAACTAAAATCAGGGGAAAGAGGAAGTGATCGAGAGCAGCCAAAATGAAATTGAGCGAGAAGAGAGCAGAGCATATGAACGAAAGTGGAGATATATGTTCATAATTTTGAGAGATAAAGGGAGCGAGCAGGGATTTTGAGAGAGCCGGTAACAGTTTTTTTAGGGCAAATCAAGGGGGGGGGGGGGGGGAACAGAAGTCTAAATGAGTAATTGTAATTGTATAAAAAAGTTCAAAATTTTTGAAAATTTTCAAAATTTTCAAAATTTTCAAAATTTTAAAAATAAAGATAAAAATTATCCTAGTAAAATATTTTAGGTTTCAACAAGTTCAAAAAAATAGGAAAAATTAATTTAATAATAATCTTCTTACCTTTTTATTTTTTTGAAATTCAATTAATGATGATAAACCATGAATTACTCTTAAATCAATATATTAATCCGGGCGGTGTAGGGGTGAGGTAGTGTAGGGTATATGTATGGACATGGAGTGGGTGGGTGGGTTATTGGGTGAATACGACACTAAAAGTTACACAGTAATAATAGAGTAATACATATGGGTGTAGGTGTGGGTGTGAGTGTAGGGGTGTAAAGGTAGCTCGGGATGTGGATATGTATATGAGTGTGGGTATGGTTGTATAGGTATATGTATGTGGACGGTGGTAGGGGTTGTTATGGGGGTATAGAGTGTGGGTCGGTGGAGAAGGGTGAACTAAGCATCAACATCGGTGTGGGCTTGCAGTAATTAAAGTATAGTTATGTGCTTCGGGTATAGGTGTAGCTAGGTATGGAGGTGAGGGTATAGGTAGGATAAATGCAGGGTAAGGGTTGGGGTAAGCATGTTGGTGTGGGTGAGAGTATGGACATCGGGAGGGTGCTAGGTGGTTGGTGTTGGGGTAGGGTGTGTGGGTTTGTCGTATAAAGGTGGAGGTGAGTTAGAGGTAGGGTGGGCGCCATCGTAGGCTTGTAAGAATGAGTCTTAAGCCCTAAGGCATAAGAGTTAAGCGTTAAGCGTTAAGCGTTAAGCTATAAGTTATATTCCCTAAGTTATAATCCTTAATATCTAAGCCAAAGCCATAAGCCTTAAGCATGAATCTGAAGATAAGGCATAAGTCACATGCCCTAAACCTTAAACCTTAAACCTGAAGCCATAATCTCTAAGAAATAAATCATAAGTCATAAGTCATAAGTCATAAGCCATGAGGCCTAAAGCAGAATCCCAAAGCTATACGCCTTAAGCCATAAGGCCTAAGGACTAAGCCCTAAGCTAACCATAAGCTATAAGTCATAATTCATAACTCATAAGTCGTAAGCCATAAGGCCTAAAGCCCTATGCATAAACCTCAAACCATAAGCCTTTAAGCCTTAATTATGTCATAAGAAATAAGACCTAATCCATAATTCATAAGCCATAATCCCTAAGTCTTAAATCCTAAGCGATAAGCCGTAATAAGTTATAAGCCACAAGCCCTAAGCCTGAAGCCTAAACACGTACTCTAAGCCTTAAGCGTAAATCCATACACTTTAAGCCCTAAGTCATAAGTCTTAAGCATCAAGTTATAATCCATAAGCCAAGTCACAAGACTTTAGCCTTAATCTACAAGACATAAGATATAAGCTATAAGCCATAAGTTGTGAGGTATATTCGTTAATTCGTAAGACCTAAACCATAAGCCATAAGTGGTATCCCTAAACCACAAGCCACATGTCATAAGCCAAAAGCCCCAAGCTATACACATTAAACCATGATTTATAAGCCTTAAGCCTTTAGCCATAAGTTAGAAGCCACAAACATAAGCCTTAAGCCCTAAGCTCCAAATCCTACATCCTAATCCCTAATCCACAAGGCATGAGCCCAATGATATAACCCATAAGCCTTAATTATAAGGATAACCTATAAACAGTGTTGTAAAACTCGTCGAGTTGGCCGATTACTCCTCCGAGTACTCGCTACTCGGCCCCTTGCCGAGGCGAGTTACAAAATCCCAAGTACTCCGTGATCGGCCCCTAATTGAACTGAGTAGTGTTGTAAAACACGGTCAACTCGGTGGATAATATGTATAATATAGTTAATGATTTATTATTTAAAACACACATGTGATTATTACTACATATATATATATATATATATATATATATTAAATTTTCAGTAATTATTCACGAAGTGAGACCATTATGTGTTTTTTTTATTCACATGTATCTAATTTTGTTATATATTTCAATCAGTTTATGATTTTAACTTATGATTTTGACATATATAGTTTCCCTAAAAATATTTTTACATAAATTAGTGAATTACCGAATCGGAGTACTCCCGAGTACTCCCGGGTACTCGCTACTCGGTAGTCGGCCGAATAGGTACCGAGTAACGAGTTCTACAACCATGCCTATAAATCATGTGTGTTTGTGTCGACACGTATTTCAAATTCATGTTGTGTGCCTTACACGAGTAAGACATGAATTTACCCATCTAAACACATATAACACAAGTACAATTTTCATGACACACCACTCGTATATGACACATATAAACACAAAAATATTTTAAAAACTGTAAATTTTCATCCTAAATTCAAAATTAGTAAATCAAAATTTAAAGATAGTATATATATATATATATATATATATATATATATATATATATATATATTCCCCTCTCCCCCTTCCATTTGAATTTTCGTTTTCCCCAAAATATTTTTTCCCAACCCAAAAAATTTCAACGACCCGCTATCTACAATTGTGGTTCATTTCTTCAACCTCCAAATTAACCCGCCATCAGGAGTTCCCTCTCGATCTCTCCCAAATAATTCATGACCCCTCTTTCTCCTTCATCTCTTTCTTCATCGATCTACTCCACCGCATTGTCTTTGGTCTGCGAATCAACACGATCGCTAGTACTCAATCTCTCTATCTCTCTACTATGTCGCTCTTGTCTCTCGCCACCATCACTTTATCTATTTCGCTACTATTCTCTCTTGCCAGCGCATAACCCACCACCAGTGATTTGTTTCGTCACCACCATCAGCTATCCCCTCCAACGAAGGCATCCACCGGTCGACGCTCCCGTCCGTCTATAACACTATCCACCATCGATGCCTCCATCGTCGTTTGGTCACTCCGTCTTGTCTGTGTGTTCTTCTATAGCAAGTAAGTGAAATTGTTGTTTAAGTTATTCTGAAGATCATGCTTGGTACACAACTCAACGCCTCTACCTTCATGTATGTGTGTTCGTCTGCAGTTTGATTCCACCGTCGTGTCTGTGTTTGTTCATCTACAATCGTTCTGTTTTTAGGGTTCAATTTAGCAAAGGGTTGGTGTTCTTGTTTACTCACATTACAACAAAAGATGAATCCTAGACAAAAGGTTAAATCAAGGCTGTTGATCAAGAAAAGTGAAAATTATTTGTTGGGAAGAGATGTGACTATGGAATTGAAGAATGTCTTGATGATAAGAGGAACCCTTCATTCAGTTGATCAGTATCTCAATATCAAGAAAAATTCCCTTACATGGTACGATTCTCAATTTTTCATTATTTTTGTGTTTTTCGTTTTAGGTTTAGTCTTACATTGATCTTAGTAGGTTATGTAGAATTGGATCTTTATTTTTTCCTTCTAGTGCCTAGTGGTCAAAGGATCATAGATGATTTTAGATTTTGATTGAATATGATCTGTAATAAACCTCATATCAACTGCTTTGAGTTCGAATTAAGCACCTCAAAGATCCATTATATATAGTAAACATAAATTCCATACCGCTGCTAGTAAGATCCATTATATGACCAAATGTACAATTTGCTCATTTTAGTCCGATTAATAAAAAGGCAAATTTTTGGTCAATTTAAACTTCACAATATTGGTACAAAGTTTCCCTTTGAGATTTGTTTTGTCATTTTGACCATTTAAGTCAATTATTGACATGTTATTTTCATCAGGTTAATCAAAATAGTTAAAATTTTTGTCATTTGAAACATTTCTTTACAGGTAAGAAGTTTCGCAATTCGACCGTTTTGGTCATTTTGACCCTTTAGGTCCATACTGGGAATGCTAGTCAAAATGACCATTGTGGTCATTTTGCTTGGTTTGATTAGGTAAGCAGAAAAAGAAAAATCTCAGTTGCCATTTACCATTTCAAGGTTTTTCTCATTTCTCATTTTATGTCTTAAATTACTAATTTGCCCCTTGGCCTTATGCAGGTTTTCACATCCTTAACAATCTCCTTCCACGCCCTTCAGCCTCTTAAAGTTCACGCATTAAAACTTATAATTTGCATTTTATGTTTAATGCTTGAAAACCCAAAGTTAGTTGACTAAAGGAGAAAGAAAATTTCTTGGAAGTTTGCTCGGAAGTGCAGGCTAGTAGCTTCCGGTTCTCCTTCGGAAAAATGGTCCATTGGTTGATGTCACATGTTTCTTTTAGCATTAGTATTGTTTACTTTTGATTTCGACACACATAAGAAATTAAAGTATGACCATAAACTACTAATAGTCATACTATAATTATACTTATCAGACATTTCTGTTAAAGCAAGTTGTATTTTTTCATTTTTAATGGTGTATGATCTGGTGCAATTAAAAGAATAGATGACAAAAAGGACAATTTGGTCCTTTCTTATAGCTCTTATTCAATACAACTATAATGTTATTTGTTTTTGTTTTTATTATTTTTATTTTTTTTTTTGGTTTTTTCAGAAATTGTTTCTAACTTTACAAAACTACCATTCAATTTTTTTCATTAATTTATACAACACTTTAATTGCAAAAAAAGCAATGTACTTTCGTAAAATGGCATGATTGAACTTTTTGTTCATTTTTTATTCTGCCAAATGATATCAAAGATAAAAATGGTCAAATTTATGAGTCTTCCAAAAAGTCTAAAATTGTCATTTTTTTGTATAATAACTTAACGAGGAAACAATTTTAGTTTTACAGCAACAAATTTTCATTTTAAAAAGACTATTCTTTAAACTTACAAACACAATAATACAACCAGAATGAACATAAAATAAAATAGTAACATATTCAATGAACGACCCCTAATTATACCAATAAGACATTATTGTTCTTTTATTACTATATTTACATATAGACATATAATAGCTGTAATCATAACTAAATGCTACCTACACACACAAAATTTGTTTCTTCTCAAAGCCAATTCATCATATTTTGACACACATAATAAAAGGTACATGACCATAAATAACCAATACTAACTTGTTTTCTTTTCTTGCGTTAACTAAGTACAACTAGTACAGAACCGCCCTATGGACACACAAATATTTAGTGTGACCATATGTATCACCTTTTAGCTACTTTGTCTGTTATGTGGCTAAAAAGGCACCAGGTTATAGACACACATACAACTGACTCATGTCACAATACGTTTATCTACTGTCTCTCATAAAAAAAGTATGACAATCTTAATCGATACCTGTGGCTGATTGTGACCTATGGCCTCAGTGTTCGAGTATGACTAATATTTGTCACATTTGGTATAATTAAGTGTGGTTAAAGTTTTGATTATCTATATAATGGCCACACAAACTAATTTAAATGTATCCAAAAACAGTCTCTAAATTTTTTTAGTGACCTTTGGCCACACTTTTAATAAAAAGTGTCACAACAAGCACACCGCCACCCAACACGGCGGCTGGTGGCGGCAGCCACCACCCTACGGTGGTTGTTTTGAGTTTCATTTTATTATTCTAGCTTCGGTTACAATATTACAATGAAAATACCAAATGGATACACACACACTCACTGAAATAAACACACACAACCACCCTTGCGGTGGCCGACGGTGGCACATGGTGGCAGCCACCACCATGGCTATCCTCGGTTTTCCAGCTAGACAAAACACATGCAACACACACTTCAAATAGTAGTATACACTCCAGCCACCCACTTGGTGTCTCACGGCGGCGACCGCAACGAATTTAGGATGGCAGCCACCACCTCATGGTGGTGGCAGTGGGGTTTTCTTCATATCTCCGGCCAAAAGACACTCCTGCAACCATATACCATCACAACACACGAACACAAACACCATAAGATGCCCACAGCCACCTTTCACGGTGGCTAGTGGCGACAGAATAGGGTAGCATGATGGCAGCAACAGCATTATCGGCAACCGGGGCGGCTAAAGGTGGTAACAGCAGCGGCGACCGACGACTTGGGGAATAACGCTGAAGAAACGATGATGAGACAGGAGGAGAGGAGGTTGCGACAGAGGGATGGACACCCGTTGTAGTCTTCATCGTTACCGGCAAAGGGAACCACGATAGCGCCGGGTGGCGGCACACAAGACAACATGGTCGTCGGCTGATGACGATGGCTGACCGGTGCTTCGATAGGTTGGAAATGAAGAAAGTCGGGTGATCACTTGAGGCTGCAACTGGTCGGAAAATGGGCATGGCGGCATCACCGACGATGGAAGACATAAGGGTGGGGGAGTGGCGGTTGACATCCGATTCTAGGGTTAGGGTTTGGACTTAAGAGGGTATCGGTTAAATACCCCGTCCCTTAATGCATCTTTGCCATAATGACGCTTCCAGTCCCTCCTCCATAAAATCTTTCCAAAAGAAGTCTATAATTTACCATTTAAACCATGCCCCCTGAAATCCTATCCAAATTATGTCCGAATTTTACCAAACAGCCCCTCTTCTACAAATTGTTCTCAAATGAATTCCATATGTTACCATTCAGCCCCTAAGCTTCCAAAATCTCTTCAATTTGAGTCCTAATAATTCGCCAATTAGTCCCCGCCTTCATAAATATTTACGAATCTAATCCGAAACTTACACTTTAACCCCCGACTTCTAAAATTGTAACCTTTGGCTCCCGAAAACCAACACCTTGCTATATAATTATTGATTTTAGGGCTACCATACATTAATTAATTAATTAATTAATTTATTTAATAAACGGGGTGTTACAACTCTCCCCCACTAAAATTAGATTTCGTCCTCGAAATCACTCCTTACCATTCCTATACGCCCAACCATTCTAGTAACATGGTCACCATCCTGGGCACACCCTAGCCTTCCTAGGGTAGCCGTGACTAGTCTTCGCAAAGCCCTAAAACCCACAGGTGAACGAATTCCTCGCAAGAAGATCACATATACTCCGTCTGAAGTCTGCTGTCTCGAGATGGTCCGAATCCCTGACAGACCACCCATACTGAATCATTATCGTTGAATCCAGTTCGTTTATCCTTTAACTGACTACTCAACTTCTAAGAGCCTGAGGTTTCCACTGTAAAACAGGATCATAGACCTAATTATCCATGTAGATCACTTATACTTGGCCAAGGCTCAACTAATACCGCTGTGAGTGACTTGTCACTTACCAAATCAAGTAGCTATTCCGTGCGTATTTGCAAACCTAAAACACAAATACTAATACTACCTAAACGCTGAAACTGCCCGAACACTGAACTGCCTAAAGCAGTATGTTGCTACATGGCTGCTTTCCAAAATCTACCAAGACCTTCCTGGTCTCAATTCGTTCGCCAATCATCTGAAATATCGGGTCCCGGCCCGATCGCTGAGCTAAAAGGACTCCCACACAGTCGTCCCCACACGACTTTCGAACAAAATTCTCTTCCGTCAGTAATTACCACTAGTTATCTTACCACTGTGGCTCTAACGACCTTCTGATCTAACTGATCAGGTCCATACTTTGAGTCCTGAAGTCACCAATCCAAGGCTAAAAGTGATTGCTACCTGACCAATGGTAGCCTTATATCACAAGCAATCTTATACGGTCCATTGCTTCGCTGGTCCCATAACAGTAGTAGCGTTCCTACAGTCTTATCACTGGCTAAATCAGATATAATCCATCTGGGTAATTCCGAAATCCAATCCGTGGATTTCCATATCCTCACTGCTGCACTCGAACTGGTGGGTACTACTGTTCCTTCTGCGTTCTAACAACACACTCATGCCATCTACCAACCTAGTGAATGCTACGGCTACACCCGCAGTCTCACGAAACTCTATCACTATTTGCCAAACTCATGAATGCTACGGCTACACCCGTTGACTTACAACATGCTATCACTATCTGACCGCTAGTGAATGTTACGGCTACCCCCCCGTCTTACAACACTTTCCATGCTAACTGGCTGCTAGTGAATGCTACGGGTACCCCCGTAGTCTTACAACACTTTCCATACTATCTGACTGTTAGTGAATGCTACGACTACCCCCTTAATCTTACAACACTTTCCATACCGGGTCGAACACGCACTCGACCTGACACTCAACTAAACTTGAGTCCTAACTGAAACTCTAACCTGGTTCCCAAAACCTGCTAACTGATGCCAAGGAAAAGCGTGAACCAAATGTTGGAACGTTTTCTAAACTCCCAACTCACCCAATCCTCAACCTAGACGGCCACTCGGCCGCCTTCCTTCCTGACGAGGATGCGAAACTCGTCCTAGTTTCACACCTATTACGGCTCCTAAGTACCTGGTCAGTTCTCCCCCACTTAGATTCAACTAAGTCTTCACAGCACGTGAGAATTGAATGATTCCCAATCCTTCTCGCCCTCTAATATCCCATTGATGACAACCTGTGCTTATCAATGCTAGCGATCAATCACCGGTTAAACCCTGAGATCGCCCATTCTCGGAAATCTTGATGAGTACTCTTGAATTCTGGTCCAGTCTGACACCTCAATCCACCTCCCATGCTGACAATTGGAGCCCTTAATCTTCACCCTGGCTGATGAATCCTCGTTCCCGCTTCCAATCTTGCAGCACCATTGAACTCTAACCGAACACAACGCATACGAGAAATGCAATTCTGTTGAAAATTCAATGACCAAACACCCATGCGTCTACACTCGCAATTGACTCCACTATCTTCATACTACCAGTCCTTCCCTAGCAATGGTAGTGCCTTGAACTCCAAATTTCATCCATAGAAACCATGATAGATCCACTGAAATCTGACTTCACTGGAGAACTATCGCTCTAAACCTGACCAAATATCCTCTAAATAATACTCCTGCACCGATCCCGACAAAGATCCGGAATGATAACAGTACACACGGAACCCACTCTGCAAGATACTTCCCTCTGTAGGTTCATCAAGGACTGTTCGGCATGCAGAATGGCATATAACAATCCTTTATAACCCAGACAATAGCAGAAACCGACCCGAGTCCTAACTTGTCTAAACTCAATCTATATTCCCATGTGGTACAAATTCCCGACATCCACGTAGCAGCAGTAGAAGATGACATACCCGCAACGTCTGGAGAAATCCTGATCACCTTTTCCAGAGATACTCAACACTCCTGAGATCATGGTGCAAAACTCCCTCCCGATCTTGATGAAAGGAACTGACAATAGGACCCTCCTTCCTGAAGGACTCTAAGGATTCCTAGGCTTTGGGCTTCAGATGAGCCCCTAAATGCCCTGTGACAAATCTGTACTATGAAACGAAAGAACACTCAACACACCGAACCAGCAAAAAGGAAACGATCTTACATTGACCACTGGTAATTCCACAGTATGCAATTGGCATATGACGATATTTGATGATCTAACCCAACAGGAGAAAAGAAATAAACCAGGGATACACTTACTCATCCTGCTACAGTATCCTAAACCACAACGCAATTCCCACAAAAATGTGCAGATAAAACTGAAAGAAGGCAAGGTTACATACCCGCAACATCGCCTGTTGTAGTTCTGACTTCTCCTATCTGACACTGCAGGGCCTGACTCCTTCTGCTGACATGACCAACCCCGCTACACTTGTAGCAGACTAAACCCTTGGAGCGACAAACTCCCTTGTGCACTTTCCCGTACGTGCTGCACTGACTCCGGCCCTGCTGGCCTTTGACCCGATGATCAGAAGTCTTGGGTCTCTTCCCGGGAACCTCTACTATACGCACTTGGCACGACCCTCTCTTCCCAAAGTGCTCCAAATTGATCTTGCATCCTCAGACTTTGGAAGTCATATCCTTCAGGGTCTGACACCCTATCACGCTCACTAGCTCACTTGCCAATAGGTGAGCTGCAACAGCTGGAACATCCTCTGTCCCCAACCGGGTCGCAGACTTCTCTCCGAAGCTTCTCAGATTCTCCAAGACTCTCACTGATTCGAGTATGGATCCTGTGCTTTCAGTAGTACGGGCCCAATACTACATTCCACACCTATCCATACTTTCCTCAGCAATCCTCCCGAATCCTCCAAGTCACTTCCTCAAACTAATGCAGCCAAGTCTCACTAAACCTCACTACTAACCCACTGAAACATATCCTAGTCTTTCATAGGTTCCCGAACCCACCCAGTCCTCAGCTGCTGAAAGATTCCCAGTGATGTACATTAGCTACCTGATGAATATAGCCACATGCAACAGAGATCAGATAATCCTTCGAGTAAAAGACCCATCCCTAGAACGGTTGGACTCAAACAAGAGCTGCGCAATAGGGTCATATCTATCACTTTGAGATTATCCAGCCTGTGCCACATGTGACTTAGCATATTCACTTAATAGTTAACTCACATTACTAAAAGTCCCACAAAGCACAAATCAAGAAGCATTCAGACAATGGAAAATCTAACCATCATATTCCAATCAAACCATTCTATCATCTAATCAGGAATCTATACATGCAATTCAAAGGCTCATACAATCAGGCATAACCTAAACAGGCTATCCTATCACTAACTGATCAGTACTAGCATGCAAGTCTACAAGCCCATACAATAGGCATATAAGACATTCTCCTAGATCCGCAACCCTAATCTAGCATGCAATTCTCATAAATATCATAACATAACATGTATGGGTATCTTGGGGAAAACTTACTTGAGCTCGGCTGATTGCACGCATCATACAACTTGTTCTTTTCAAATCTCTTTTCAAACTCCTTTTTATAAAATGATATTACTTTTGAAAATTTTCATACCAAGTCCTTAGTTTGAGTCCAGACACACCCGAGAGTGTGCCCGAATCTCTCAAACCAAGGCTCTGATACCAGCTTGTAACATCCCAAAATTCAAGACCAAAAATTTCATTTTAATTAAGTTATTATATAAAACCAACAGTATAAAAACATTCACAATAATATCTCATGTCAAAACCAAAGTGTCAATAATCAAAACATATTATCATAAAGCCATATTAGAGTGTAATACCAAAGATCTCATGTGCGGAAAACATAGTGTGATGTGCTACGATCAAGTCGGCTCCTTTCCTTTGAAAACGAGTACCTGAAACCAAAAATGTAAACCGTAATCACGAACCTTAGTGACTTCCCCCATCATACCACACACCATACAATAACATACTGCCAAGTGATTCTGGGGTGCCTGACCTACCCATGTCAAGCCATTTTGGGGTGCTTGACTTACCCAGGTCAAGCCATTCTAGGTTGCTTGACTTACCCAGATCAAGCCATTCTGGGGTGCTTGACTTACCCATGTCAATCCATTTTGAGATGCTTGACTTACCCGTCGGTTTATCTCAACCGACTACAGGGGACTATTTCATCCCCTACCACTACCACATAATAACATAACGTAAACATACTTCCAGGCAATTCTGGGGTGCCCGACATACCCTTCGGCCCTTACAACCGTGACTTGGGAACTACTCCCCATACTACCTACTATCACATAACATCATACCATGCTAACACATAAAACATATCAGGTAGTAACAAACCTATATAATTATCACAAAGACAATCATCTATCTAACAACTCCTACTAGTGGGCCGACATTGTGGCCTTAGACCCACTTCTACTGGAAGGTAACTCACCTCACACTGCTGAAGTCCCATAGACAAAACTCTAGCTGCTGGATGACAGGTTCTCGAACTGTCAATCATCAAAATAACACCCAATCAGTAATTGGGTTCCAATACATATCCATAAGTCCATGCTTAGGGTAAAAGACAACTTTACCCCCATCTTAGATTGATTCAAACTCAAGGCCCAATCCAAAGGCCCAAAAGTCCAACTATAAATCAAAGCCCAACATATGGCCCAACTTTCCAAATTAGGCCCAAACCTTTACATGGTCTTATTCTAAGGCCCAACCATTTAGTCCAATCCAAACATTTGGCATTTCTAATGACCCAATATCTCATAATCATAAAGGCCCAATTATGGCCCATCTATGGCCTAATTTTCCAAATTGGGCCCAAATCCCTCACATGGGTCTTACCCTAAAGCCCATTAAATTATTCTAGTCCATTTGTTTGCTCTTGGATGGCCCATTATTGGCCCAATCACCAAAGCCTAATAGAAAGGCCCAACTTAAGGCCCAAGTGAAATTAGGGTTTCATATAAAATGACAATTAGGGTTTAGTGTTTCTCACTTAACCCATTAAGGACTTAATCCATTAAGTCCATCACTCTACTAGATAAGTCATATAGTGTGATTAGGTGTAATTCACAATTCCATTCCAATGGCCCAAATGTGGGTCCCGATAAGTCTAAGGCCCATGTATCCAAAATTAGGGTTTTCTAAACCCTAATTAGGGTTTCCAACCCATTCATAGCCCAATAGGCCCAACACCAAGTCCTTAGATCAATTAGGGTTTATTAGGACCATTAGGGTTTATTAGGCCCATTAGGGTTTTAGTCCATTTGTCCAAGCATCCCAAACGAATCAAACACAAGAAGCACACCGCCACCCAACACGGCGGCTGGTGGCGGCAGCCACCACCCTACGGTGGTGGTTTTGAGTTTCATTTTATTATTCTAGCCCCGGTTACAATATTACAATCAAAATACCAAATTGACACACACACACACACTCACTAAAATAAATACACACAACCACCCTTGCGGTAGCCGGCGGTGGCAGCCACCACCTCACGGTAGTGGCGGTGGCTATCCTCGATTTTCCGGCTAGAAAAAACACATGCAACACACACTTCAAATAGTAGTATACACTCCAGCCACCCACCTGGTGGCTCACGGCTGCGACAGTAACAGATTTGGGATAACAGCCACCACCTCACGGTGGTGGCAGTGGGGTTTTCTTCATATCTTTGGCCAAAAGACACTCCTGCGGCCTTATACCATCACAACACACGAACACAAACACCACAACATTCCCACATCCACCTTTCACGGTGGCTAGTGGCGGCAGAATAGGGTAGCACGATGGCAACAACAACACTATAGGCAACCGGGGCGGCTAAAGGTGGTAACAGCAGCGGTGACCGGTGGCTTGGGGCGCAACGCTGAAGAAACGACGATGAGATAGGAGGAGAGGAGGTTGCAACGGAGGGACGGACACCCGTTGTGGTCTTCGTCGTTAGCGGCAAAGGGAACCGCAACAACCCGGGTGGCGGCACACAAGACGACATGGTCGTCAACTGATAACGATGACTGACCTGTGCTTCGACAGGTTGGAAATGAAGAAAGTCGGGTGGTCACTGAGGCCGCAAACTGGTCAAAAAACGGGCATGGTGGCGTCACCGACGATGGAAGACATAAGGGTGGGGGAGTGGCGGCTGACATTCGATTCTAGGGTTATGGTTTAGACTTAAGAGGGTATCGGTTAAATACCCTGTCCCTTAACACATCTTTGCCATAATGACGCTTCCAGTCCCTCCTCCATAAAATCTTTCCAAAAGAAGTCTATAATTTACCATTTAAACCCTGCCCCGTGAAATCCTTTGCAAATTAAGTCCGAATTTACCAAACAGCCCCTCTTCTACAAATTGTTCTCAAATGAAGTCCATATGTTACCATTCAACCCCTAAGCTTCAAAAATCTCTTCAATTTGAGTCCTAATAATTCGCCAATTAGTCCCTGCCTTCATAAATATTTACGAATCTAATCCATAACTTACACTTTAACCCCCGAATTCTAAAATTGTAACCTTGGGCTCCCGAAAACCAACACCTTGCTATATAATTATTGATTTTAGGGCTACCATACATTAATTAATTAATTAATTAATTTATTTAATAAACGGGGTGTTGCATAGACTCTTAATACATGATGTGATGATCACATTTTGATGTCATTGCAGGATCTAAGAGAAAGTAGGAAACTTAAGTAGAGTGAGCTGAATCTGATCGTGAGAGATGGACTTCGGTCACATGGTTCGATGATCAGAATTTAGAGTTACTAATAAGGAGTTAGGATAATTTAATTAATTGTTATTACTCTTAGGAAATGTCTAGAAACATAGTTTTCATTTTATGTATTGTAAGGTGAAGTTCCAATTTTTTGTTTATATTCAATAAAAGTGAAATTTAGGTTTATTTGGTTGCCTCATTTTATACATTTCCTTGCAATGACTTTTATGAAAGTGTTGGTTACATTTCAAATAATAGCAATATTAATTGTGGATTTGATTCTTATGATATCACTTGTGGTATTTGTTGGGTTTTAAACACTATAACACTCCTATGGTGCACATACAACCCTAGATGCTTTGGATCTATGTTTTCTCTAATTATAAATGCAATTTCAATTTTCCAAAGCATACATCCTAACTAGCATACAATAGAGGATATACAATATAAAACTTATAGTTAGATGAATACCTCTTGATGTTGTTGTAGTTCTTGGCCTTAGAAAGCTTTAGCACCTCAAGTGTGATGCCTCAAATGGTTCACAAACACCATAAACAAAGGAGGACTTGAGATAGAGGTTAAGCACCACCAAAATCGTCTAGGGTTCTCTTAGAACTCTTAGAATGCTTAGGTGAACCGATTTTGGCTAAGGGGTAACACTTATATAGTGTAGGATTCCAAAGGTCATGGGTAAACCATAATCCATACACTTAGGTTATGATCCATATCTCATGTGGGCTAACCCTTCATAGATACTTACATAAAACTTAGCCCAACATGGATCAATAGCCCAAACACTATATATATTACTGATTTACATAATCAGTCCCCGTTAATTTAATTAGTCTCTTTTGAGCACTAAATTAATTCCAAATTAATTCTTGATCAATACTAATTAAATATTATGATTTCATAATTAATATATTATGCTTGTAATATATTACTAAATCATAAATAACCACTTTCTCAAATATCCATCCTAGCAGATTGTTCTGGTGAAGGCAACCCAAATGGACCATGCTACTCTCGGGTCGAGTACATACCAATTATAGTTATGGGCTTAGACACCTAATCCAACAGTATTGTCATGATTGACCAAGTGAAAGAAATCTCATCACCAACTGGACAAATATTTGGTGTTGTACGATCCGCATTGTATAGTTTATGAGAATCTTGTTCATTGGAAAATTATTACTAATTCATTGATCACATGTTTATGTAAGTCAAGTGAAGGACTAATGGATCTAGTACATGTTGATATGGACTATTCAGATCCTCCATAAAGGGTGATAACTCTATTCGTCATGATTTAATGATGTTTCAGTAAATATGATTGTGTTTATAAGATTATGCATAATTTTGATACTTTGAAAAGATTCAAAGAATAGCAGAAGCAATAAGAAGAATATATTAAGTAGAAAGATAATAGATTCTCCAATTTGATAAGAAGGGAGAATGCTTTAGTATCATGTTTTATGATCATCTAAATGATTGTGGAACTATATCATAGTTGACTCCTCGAATAACATCTTAGTACAATTGTATGACTAAGAAGAGGAATCAGATGTTGATGAAATAGTTAAATCAAGAAATGAATCATACTTCGTTTTCAATCAATTCTTAGAGTGATACTCTAGTTACTACAAAATCGTATCTTGAAACTCATTTCAAACTAAGAAGGTTGAAAAAAACCTTAAATATGTGGCGTAAAATGTTTTTCTTACTCTAGCACATATAAAATTAGAGTTGTGATGTTTTCATTAATCGAGAAACATAGGATAAACTAAGATTTTATGAAGTGTTTTCTTGTCGAGAATCCACACTAACTTTTGGATATGTGTTTTATCTTGTCAAGGAATTTTCCTTGAGAGAAAACATATATGTCATGAAGTCAGTGGGAATCTTATTGATCTTGAGAGTTTCAGGAGTCAGTCGACAATAAACCTTTTAGTCATCACTAGCACATGACCTGAGGTTGATAAACTATCATGTTAAGTTGACACATTCTTGTTTCTGTGCACCTTCCAATTGAGTTGGCAATGCTTATGAGTTCTATGGTTCTCATTTGACTGCAAAAAGCAAAGCACGTTGGTCAGTGAAAGTACATTAATCAATATGGGTGAGCTGCTTAACAACACGAAAGCACTGGTAGGCCCTTATGCTACCAGAGGGAAAGAAATTAAAAATAAGCGAAGTTCAGTCCATGAAAAGAAAGCTACATTTGAAATTGGTTTTGTCCTAAACCTTATCTTATGATTGTAGGTTGGAAATGATAGATTCACATGGATGGGAATGTATACACCATAAAATCTAGATGGAAAATTCTTCGCTCTAATTCATACGATTGATTATGAGGAAACACTTTCGGTAGTAGATTTTAAAGATATGATAAAGATCAACATGGTTGGTGGTTGTGTTGATTGCATTCTCAAATTCATAATATGATTACGACATTCCTCTTCATATTTCGAATTGTGAGGAATGGAAAGGAATTCTTTGAACCTTCATGACATATAACTATAAGTTTTGAAAGGGTTTAGATACACACGTAAGCTATCCAATGAAGGTGTATAAGCTTAAGAAGTCTTGTTAAAGACTTATCGAAGCATCATGTAAAAGAAATATTTACTTCAGTAAGAAAGTCAAGAGTATTGATTTCTAGAAGTCCAGTTGATTTCTGGGTACATGTTAGTGGCAGCATAATTGTTATGTTAGTATTGCTTGTTGACAATACTATTCATAAGAAACAAAGTTTTTCACTTTGCAAATTGCAAAGTTGGAAATTCTTTCTCTATGATAGACTTGAGGGAGAGGGCACTCATACTTCATTTTTGAATCTAAAAGTTTAGATAGAACTTAGTCATAAACATATATGAATATTGTGTTGAAATGGTTAAACATAGGAAATTCGATATATAGAAATATTATAGCCAGACTCAGAACAAATATGAGATCCTTGCATAATAAATTGATTCCCATATGCCTCGAATATAGGATCGATTACATATGCTATAATATTCACTTATTCTAATTTTTCAAATGCTTAGAGCATTGTGAGAAAAAGGACTAGAATTTTGTATGACTAGAGTTGTTAAACAACTATCAAGAACATTATGAAGTTTGAACAGTTGGAAGTATGGTATTGTTTGGGAGAAACATAGTGACATGTTTAGATTGAGATGATTCTTGGTCAAAAATTGATGGTCGTATGGGAATATGGAAACGTTTCCATAATAGGAGTTGATTATTGAGTCTACATGTGAGTTGGAAAATTTAATGCAAGAGAAGTGTTCGAGGAGTGTACTTGAATTAAACCTCCATTACTTTGGAACTGTTTCTAGTAACAAAGTTCTAATGGAATATTTTGTAATGTCGTTGGCTCAGTCAATGTGACTTTCAGGCCTCGACATCACAAAAAATCAATCCATTTAAGGTTGGAATTCCAATACATCTTAGACAATGAAAAGAATTTGGAATTGTGAAATAAACATCATTGGAAAAGTGTCCAGTCGATCTCTTCACAAAGGAAGGACCATAGAGAGTGTAACATTCCGAAATTCAAGACCAAAAAATTTCGTTTTTAATTTAACAACTCATAAAACAGATTACTGAAAACATCATCAATGTTATCTCATATCATACTAAAACCCATGTGTCAAATATCACAAAATATGTCATAGAAAAATAATGTCAGAGTACAACTCCCAAGATCTCATGTGCGGAAAATCGTGTGTGATGTGTTGCTATCATGCCGACTCCTTTCCCTTCGAAGAAGAAGGACCTGAAACCAAAACTGAAAATCGTAAGCACAAATCGTAATAAGTTCCCCCATCATACCACATAAACACATACTGCTAGGCATATCTGGGTGCCCGGCCTACCTTGTCAGGCATATATGGAGTGCCCGATCTACCCATGTCAAGCATATTTGAGTGCTCGACCTACCCTGTCAGGCATATTTGGGGTGCCCGACCTACCATATCAAGCATATCTGGGTGTTCGACCTACCCTATCAGGCATATCTGGGGTGCCCGACCTACCCATGTCAAGCATATTTGGGTGCTCAACCTACCCTCCGGTTTATCTCAACCGACTACGGGGACTATTTCACCCCTACCACTATCACATAATACATAGCATAAACATACTGTCAGGCATATTTGTGTGCTCGACCTACCCTCCAGTTTATCTTAACGGGCTACGAGGTCTAACCTACCCCTCCTACCACTATCACATGATATCATATCATACTAGCGCATCAAGCATAACAGATAGTGGCATACCAGACAATTATCACAAAGACAATCATCTCAAATATAATCAACTACTAGTGGGCCAGCTTTGGTGCCTTTGACCCACTTCTACTGGAAGGTAACTCACCTCAAATGTCGTGAAGTAGCGGAACTGCCCTAAGCTCTGAAATCAAATCCACTCAAACTCCTACACATAACAGATCTCCTTTAATTACCCTTTCATACTCATAACCCCTTACGGGTCAACTTTGGTCAAAGTCATAGTCATAGTCAACACCCTGGTCAAATTCAACCTTCTGGTCAAAGTCAACATCCTGGGTTGAATCAACGCACCGAGTTGGTCCATAAACTCGTCGAGTTCTATGAATCATAAACCCTGAAATCGCGATCCAACTCGTCGAGTTCTTTCACAAATCGTCGGGTTCCTCTATCTACAGAATCGAGACTTTTCCATTCGACTCGTCGAGTCATCCTTGAACTCATCGAGTTTTTCCCTTTACAGAATCGGGACACTTCGACCCAACTCGTCGATTTCCTCTATGGACTCAACGAGTTCTTTAGTTTGTTGATCCATCTTAATAAATGAAGCCCCTACCCTTCAGATCTAAGCTCCATACTTCATATGCATGCTGAAAATGTCCTTTTAAGGGTAAAGTTTCCACCTTTACCTGTTAATACTCTTCCTTAATGGTTTTAGCTCAAACCCTAACTCTTTAAGACCTAGATCTTGATCCAAAAGCCATAATACTTCAAGCTAAGGTCTACAAACTGAGATCTAGATCCTGGACACTACATGAACACGTAAAGTCTCTGACTTTCTCTCCATGCATGGCCTTTTGGAGATTAAAAGGCCAAAATGACATCCTAAAGCTTACATGGGGCTTCAATGGCCATAAAGTTTGCACCTTTATGCCATGAAAGCCCTTCATGGTCCTAAATCTAGAAGTATACTCACTTAGGACGTCCATTTCCCAAGGACCATGCTACTTGGACCAAAAACTCAATAAAAGTGAAGATGAAAAGATCTAAGTAATCATTAAGCAAGTTTGAGACTTGCTTACCTAGAAATGCTGCAAATGGTGTAAAGTCTCTCTATCTACTCACTTCTTCTTGAGTCCTCAAGCTTCTTCTTCCACAAGCTTCAAATGCACAAGTTTTCTTTCAAGAATGACTCACTAGCTCACACAAGGCATTAGGGTTTTGAGATTTAGGGTCTGGGACTTGGAGGCTGTAAATGAGGCTAGCCTTTGGAGGTTAAGGTGTTTAAATAGGGTGCTAAACCCTGAAAATTAGGGTTTCACTCTGGCAGTCCTACTCGTCGAGTTGGGGCTCTCAACTCGTCGAGTAGACTTTACATCCCATGTCCAAATTCCATTCCTACTCGACGAGTTTGGGGCCTCCAACTCGTCGAGTTTCTATACAAAAGTGAGTAAAATTTTGATTTAAAATACATACCAGGAACCAGGTGTTACAGAGAGGCATAATATGCATCTTCATAACTTCGCATGATTGATGCTTAACTCAAGTGGTTAGTTGATTACTCAAAACATTATACAATGAATAAAGTCATAATTATTATGGTGATTAAAAATAAGAGTTTTATTTATATTCAATAGTTTTGAGACCATAGTTAATTAGTTTATTTTTGTGTTTCACTTCGCATGTTTTACTTCTTGAATAATTTGATTATTCGAAATTCCAAAGTCGCTCATACTTTTGGAAGTAAGTAGTGAAATAAGACTGTCATGAATTGAATTGTAGATTATCTATGGAGATTAGGCATTACAATGGTTGCTACAATGTTCACCAGGAACCAGGTGTTACAGAGAGGCATAATATGCATCTTCATAACATCGCATGATTGATGCTTAACTCAAGTGGTTAGTTGATTACTCAAAACATTATACAATGAATAAAGTCATAATTATTATGGTGATTAAAAATAAAAGTTTTATTTATATTCAATACTTTTGAGACCATAGTTAATTAGTTTATTTTTGTGTTTCACTTCGTATGTTTTACTTCCTGAATAATTTGATTATTCGAAATTCCAAAGTCGCTCATACTTTTGGAAGTAAGTAGTGAAATAAGACTGTCATGAATTGAATTGTAGATTATCTATGGAGATTAGACATTACAATGGTTGCTACAATGTTCATGAGTACTTAAAAAAATGGAGATTTTGAGTATTGGATAAACCTACGCTCAGATAATTACTGCATAGATTCTATCACAAGTAATTTTAAGATGATAATATCTTATATTCTTAAAACTAAGATATATGAGTTGTAATTTACAAGTCGGTTATACATTGGTATTGCGAAAACGCATCAGTAACTTGATGTTATAAAACGTAGTGTCATGTGCAATTTGGTGAGTAAAAGATGCAAGCATATGAGTCAAATTTTATTCATTTATTTTTCCCTAACAGGAAAAGAAATATCTTTGGGCCTCTCGATGATTTGATGTCGACACCTGAAGTGCTTGGCTGAGCCTAGACTAAATTGATATGTTCAATTAGCAGTCTGAATTTAGTTGTCATAAATCGGGAAAACGAGAAACAAAATTTTAGACTATGAGATTGATTTCAATCCATGTCTCGTGTCCATACGATATCTTGTAGAACGAAGGAATATTTTATCACTTATCTCAGGACACGTAACTGACTGGGTCAGAGTTCGACAGCGGCTTTTGGAAGCTACAATTTGCTGATCAGTTTAGAAGTTATACTGACAATTATAGTTATAGACTTATCCAAGTGGGAGACTGTTGGATTAGGTTTCTAAGCCCATTACTATAATTGGTATATATTAGAATTAATAGTAGCACATTCTTTTTGGATTGCCCTCAAACCTAGTAATTTAGTAGGATAACTTTTAGAGAGAGAGACTGATTTATTAATTTATTATTACATGATTAATAAATTAATTAGAAATCAAAATAAATGATTTTGTTAGTATATTATGAGAATAATATATTAATTAGAAATATTATTATTTAATTAAGAATTAATCAGAAATTAATTGGAATTAATTTTAGGATTAATTGGATTAATTAAAAGTACAGGGGTTAAAGTGTGATTGTTCAATAGTTGAATAAGAAGCATTCCATAACATTCCTATAGCTTTGGACGGTTTTAGGAGGGTCTAGGGTTTCTAGAATTATCCTTGGATCATAATCAGGAAGCTGGATAATTACCAGAAGGAAATAATATTTGTTGAAAATATACGATCTGATTACCACGAATAAAGGCTCAGATACCAGTTACTGGGTGACAGATATATATATTTAAGGAGATAAGATGCGGAAAACAAATAAGAAGTGCGGAATAAATATAAACTAGAAAGCTATAAATGACTGAAAGCTATAAATGAAATAAATGACAGTATTTAAATGACGTAAAGCTGTAATAAAATATATAAATATATAACTATATATAAAGTCGGTTCGTCAATAAATTGACTGAACTGGTTTAGAATTGGACTGGATCTTAATAGACTGTGTCTCTATTTGTTCAAAGTTCAATCCGGTAAGTAACAATAAGTTCTTTTTATGTAACAATGAATTGTTTACAAAACGATACAAAATACACGGGTAATGTTTTTTGTATGTGGGTATGGGTTTTTTTAAGGTGATTTGATGAGGTTGAAGTGGGTATTTGGAGGGTGGTAAAAGGTGGAATAAGGTTGTAGTTTTGGTGGTATAAGCTAACAAAGAGGGTGATGTTGAAAGAGCTTTGGGTGGTTACGAATATAGATTTTCGTAGTAAATCTCTCTGGATAGCCAATTCTCTCTCGCGTCTCTCTGGGGTTTTCAGTGGTCAAAAAAATCGAGGAAAATTCCTGGATGTATGTAAGGTCCTGAATAATTTGCGGTGCAAATCTCTCCTGTATTATCTTGTTGAGTTGTGCTCGGTGAATTTTTTCTTAACTTGCAAATTCTGATGTCGAAAAACAGCAAGGTGATGATGGTTGTGGTGATTTGAAAGGGTTTTTGGAGGAGGTTTAAGGATGGTATTTGGAGGGTGTTTGGAGATTATTTTGAGGTTGTTTGTAGGTTGTTTTGAGATGAAGGAGTGCAGGAGATATTACAAAGAAACACACAAAACACTTAAACTCTCACTATGACAAACTCACGTATGTATCTATATATATATATATATATATATATGCAAAATTAATCAAAAGAAATCTTCCACTAGTGTTTGTAAATGAAAAAGAATTTGTTGGTGGATGTAATAGTTGGTAGCACACATGGTGTTGTGTTCTTTTTGCTTTGTTCATTTCTTTCCATTATATATATATATATATATATATATATATATATATATATATATATACACAACACTTGTATATATATATATATATATATATATATATATATATATATATATATATATATATATATATATATATATATATATATATATATATCCAATTGTGAATTGAATTTCCATTTTTGACCCTTGAGGTTTTTAAATTCTTGACAATTTTAGTCTTGATTTGTTTTGTCTTCAAACGACCAAATATTGCGTCTATTTTTCCGTCTTTGCGTATTTCGTCTTTTGCATATTTTTCTATTTCTTAATTAAGCACGAATCCACGCAACCTGAAATAACTGATAATATTTGTTAGATAATATAAAACCAATTCGTCTTATTTCAGTGATGATCACATATAAAAACATTTTTCAACAATTTCCCCCTATGTGATCATTGATGAAATAAGGATAGATATAATCACATTAACAGTTTTAATCTTGAAGATTTGGGATAAAAGTTTTGTCAATGAGAAGATATATATAAAACCATTGTAATCGTTTTGAAAGTTTGTGACTTGGTTTAACATATCTTATGTAAAAGATTTTCAGAAATTTGTTTCCGAATCAAAGTCTCGGGTTCGGTTATCAAAGGGTAGTCATATATGTATCTAAAGAAATTTCCTTAGATTTTATAGCATTATTAATGACGACAAGTGGTCTAACAGGTCGATTCAGATGAACGCTCATAGGTATAGCTCACACTTCACTTGGGTGTTTGGTTGTTCTGGCAGCAGAACAAGTTAATGATCACTAAAAATGAGTGATATCTCTCTCTGACGACTCACACTCATATTGGAGGTGTTCAGCTATGCTTTTCCTGTAAAGTCACTTAGTCTCATTATTAGATAATCAATCACATAAGACTGGTTTCGGCATTACTCAGCGGATTTCTTCATTCATGCCATTAAAGTTCACTCTCTCTCCGTCGGGAAATACATGTAGAGGGGTTTAGCAATTTTCATAGTGCAGTTTGCAACTAAGATTCTTCAGTGATGAAGGCTACAGTATCCCGGAAAATCCATTGTTGTTGCAGCTTCTTCTTTGATAGTATCATGTTTGTTGATCAATATCGATTTATTGTAAAAAGATATTTTGTTTTAGCATTGAGAAGTTGCTACATTTGAGACCTTTTTAAGAGTATTTGACTTGAGTGATTGAGATATCTTCTTTTGTGAAAAATGGTTAAAACAAATCGCGGGATTTTATGATTTTTGTTTTGAAATAACCATTTGGTTGAAAGTTTGTTTGAAAATACCAAATATAGAATATATATATATATTTTTTTGTTTTGTTTGGTATATCTTTATTGAATCCATTTGTTTTCTTGTTGATTTGTCTTTGAGGATTGGATGTTGATAGATATTTGTTTTTCCTTTGGTTTTCTTGTAAGGATATGTCGTTGTTTGCTTGATGGATCATGGGATCGCAAGTCTTCATTTTTGGTTGGCTTTTATCTAGGTAGGGATAGGTGGCATAAAAGACAGTTTGTCTAGTATGTAAGAAATGAATGTATCGTCACTGGTCATTTTGATATCTAAGCAAAAATGAGACCGTGACAAGGTATAATTGGGTATACCTTATAAGCAATAGTGACACACCTAAGCTCACAAGAAATGATTTCCACAATGATTTAGATCGACGAGGCACAAATTCTCACATGGGTTGTTGTTTTCATCTGAACCTCCTAACCTTATGTCCCTTGATTGTTTAAAATCGTCAATAATGAAATAAAATAGAAGGAAATAAAGTTATATACATTATGAAAAGTAGGATATTTGAACCTTCACTCCAATTGAGAATCAATATGACTTAAAATCTTCATCGAGCATAAGCATCTGAAAATTAAGTCAAGAGAAGATTAATCACAAGGTTCTATAAAAGCTTATTATGGCAAGTCTTTTATTAATTTTTTTTTGAAGATTTGTTTTTCTGAATGTTTTTGGAAATATTGGTTATTTGAATGTTTTTGGTAATTTTTAAAAGGAAAGCAATTTTCAATTGTTTTTGAATTTTCCTTTTGAATGAAAGTAAACACACTTTTGTACAAACAAAAAGTAAAAGTTTAAGGATAGATGTTATCTGGATTTAACATTCCTAGACGGCCTACGAAGTATTGAAACTTTGTTTCATCGAGAGCCTTAGTGAAGACATCGGCAATTTGATCTTCGGTGTTGATGAAGTGCAATTCGATATGACCCTTTTGAATGTTGTCTTTGATGAAATGATATCGAATGTCGATGTGCTTTGTCATGGAATGGTGAACGGGATTGTGAGAAATGGCAATTGCACTGGTTGAGTCACAAAATATGGGAATTTGTGAAATTTTGAAGCCATAGTCTCGCAGTTGAGTTTGCATCCATATGACTTGCGAACAACAGCTGGCGGCAGCGACGTATTCAGCTTCTGCTGTTGATGTGGATACACAAGTCTGTTTCTTTGAAGTCCAACTCACTAGTCTACCTCCTAGGAATTGACAGCTACCAGATGTACTCTTTCTATCTAACTTGCATCCTCCATAGTCTGAGTCGGTGAAAGCGTTCAGCTGAAAATCGGATTTAGCTGGATACCAAAGGCCAAGTTTGGGAGTGCCTTTTAGGTATTTGAAGATGCGTTTCACAGCAACTACATGGGATTCCATATGATTTGCTTGGTATCTGGCACAGACACATGTAGAAAACATGATGTCAGGTCTGCTGGCAGTGAGGTATAAGAGTGATCCAATCATTCCACGATATCTTTTCTGATCAACAGGTTTGCCATTTAAGTCTGCATCGATTTTGTATCCAAAAGCCATTAGGGTTTTTGCGGTATTGGATTTGTCCATTGAAAAGCGAGTGAGTAGGTTTTTGACATAATTCTCTTGGTTGATGAAAATGCCATCAGTTGACTGTTTGATTTGAAGTCCGAGAAAAGTAGTCATCTCCCCAATCATGCTCATTTCAAATTTGCTCTTCATTAGATCTGCAAACTTAATACTCAAAGATTCATTAGTAGAACCGAAAATAATGCCATCAACATATATTTGTACGATTAAAAGATGTTTATTATAGATTTTACGAAAGAGGGTTTGATCGATTGAACCTCTTTTAAAACCTGATTCTTCGAGAAAGGTTGTCAATGTGGCATACCAGGCTCGGGGTGCTTGTTTCAAGCCATAGACAGCTTTCTGCAATTTGAAGCTGTGATCAGGAAATTTGGGATCTTCGAAACCTGGTGGTTGTTGGATGTATACATCGCGATCTAACTCTCCATGTAGGAATGCACATTTAACATCCATTTGGAATACTTTGAAGTTCTTATGTGCAGCATATGCAAGAAAGATGCGAATTGCTTCAATTCTGGCAACTGGAGCATATGTTTCATCGTAGTCGATTCCTTCTTGTTGTGAATATCCTTTGACTACGAGACGTGCCTTGTTTCGACAAACGATTCCTTGATCGTCAGTTTTGTTTCTGAATACCCATCTTGAACCTATAACAGAAACATCGGGTGGGGTAGGGACAAGATTCCATACGTCATTTCTTTCAAATTCTTCTAGCTCTTCTTGCATAGCTTTTACCCAGTCTGGATCTTTGAGAGCAGAATGTATGGTTTTGGGTTCAGTCATGGATAAGAAGGCTCCAAATAAACAATCATTAGAAGTTGCGGATCTAGTTTGGATGCCTGAGTTTGGATCTCCGATGATTTGGTCAGTTGGGTGGTTTCTGGTCCATTTTATTAAGCGATTCTCTTCCGCTATAATAATTGGAATTTCAGTATCCCATTGTTCTTCTCCGGGAGTTTCATCTTGGAATAGGTTTGAAGGTTCCCCCATAAATGATGCATCGGGATTGTTTTGGATATTTGGGGATGGGGTATTTAAAGGAGGATTTGATGTTTGTTCCAATGAAGAAGTATGTGTAGGTGGTTCCCCCTTGAATTGATCTGCATCATTTCGGTTTGTTTGTGGAGTTCCTTCAGTGGTCGTTCCTGTAGAATCAATAGAAGTAGTTAGAAGTTCAGAATTGTAAGCGGTTTTGGGTTGTTCAAAAAGTAAATCAAGATCGATTTCAATGTCTATGTCAGGAGAAGGTGTTTGTTGAATTGGATTTTGAAAAATATTATCAATCATTTTAGAACCAAAATGTTCACGATCCAATTTTCTAACATAAAATTCATCGAAATGAACATCGGTACTTTCTTCAATTACTCTGGTACGTTTGTTCAGTACACGATAAGCAGCTGAGGAAAACGAGTAACCAAGGAAAATTTCTTCGTCCGACCTTGATTCAAATTTTGAAAGGTGATCTTTAGTGTTCTTTATGAAGCATCGACAACCAAAAATATGGAAAAATTTGATGTTTGGTTTTCGGTTGTTAATGACTTCATATGGTGTTTTATGAAGATGTTTATGGATTAAGGAACGATTTTGAGTGTAGCAAGCTGTGGCTATTGCTTCTGCCCAGAAGTATTGTGGCAGATCAGCGAAGATAAGCATTGATCTTGCAGCTTCACATAGAGTTCTGTTCCTTCTTTCGACAACTCCGTTCTGTTGTGGAGTGTATGGGGCTGAGAAGTTATGTTCAATTCCTTTGTCTTTGAGAAATGAATCTAGAGTCTTGTTTTTGAACTCTAAACCATTATCACTTCGGATTCTTCGAACAGGTCGTTTGAGCTTCAGTTCGATTTGTTTTATGAAGTTGATCATCTCTTCAGGTGCTTCTGATTTTAGTCTTAAGAAGAAGACCCAAGTAAAGCGCGAGAAGCCATCAACGACAACAAGAATGTACTTCTTCCCTTGTATGGTTTGGGTTTTGGCAGGGCCACAAAGGTCTATGTGCAGCAATTCTAGTGGTTCGGATACACTAGATTCTGAGATGCTTTTGTGAGTGGATTTGGAAAGTTTTCCCTTTTCACATGCAGCACACAGAGTTTCATTATCAAGCTTCAGAAGTGGCAGTCCTCTAACAAGATCATCGCCGATCAGTTTGTTGATGTACCCAAAGTTTAGATGGGAAAGGCGGCGGTGCCATAACCAACTGATATCTGCTGGGGCTTTTGATAGCATACATATATCGGGTTTACCATAGATAAGATCCATGTCAAGTGGATACATATTTCCGGCACGGTAAGAATCAACAATGATTTCTTTGGTTTTGGCGTCCATGATCAAGCTTCTTTGTTTGGTGAATAGGACTTCAAGATTGTTATCACACAGTTGAGAAACACTGATGAGGTTGTGTTTCAGGTCATCGACATAGGCAACTTTCTTTATGGTGAAGTTACCATTTGTTATGTTTCCATAACCCTTGATTTTTGCCGTCATGTTGTTGCCGAAGGTAACGTCTTGATTGGTTTGGGTGGGTTTGAAGTCACGAAGGTAGTTTCGGTTTCCTGACATATGCTTGGAGCAGCCACTATCAATATACCATGTATCATCCTTGGGTTCTCCAGCATTAGATACCTGCAATTTAGACAGAAGATTTAGGTACCCAAATCTGAATGGGTCCTGGTTTGTTAGTTGTTTTTATTTTGGGTTTTTTGTTTACTGAACTTCTTGTAGCATTTGACTTCATATTGCTATAAGAGTTTGGTTTATAAGGATGGAATGGTTGAGGTTTGATTTTATTTATCAAATTTTCCCAAAAAGTGATTTGTTTCTGAAAATTCGTTGGTTGATAAAATCTGTGATTTGAAAGTTCATTGAATTTTTAAAGGTGATCTCTTGAAAGCGGTTTTCAAAAGGTTTTTGAAAAGGTTTTGGTTTTTGTTTGGAAACCTGTTTTTGAGGTATGACGTATGGTTTAACAAGTTTCTTTGGTTTGTTTTCAAAAGCCTTTGGTTTGTTAAGTGGGGTTATGGTTGCTTCATTGGTATGTTTGATTTGGTTTGTTGAAGAACTAGCAGAGTTTGTTTCAGATTTTACAACTCTTTTGATAGACTTTTTGGAAACAGTGAAAGCAGTGTCATCTGGGCTACAGTTGATAACTGTTTCGTCATCTGAATCTTCATCATTAGCAGATATGAAAAGATCTGGAAGAGTGGATTCAGAGTTTTCACAAATTGTCATGTTTTCTTGTTTAGCTAGTTCATTTTCAAAGGATTCTCTTCCAATTCCTGGTCTGTAATTCGTATCAATTTTGCCAGTTCCTAAGGTGTTTGCTTTGGTGAAAACATCATCACTTAGTTTTCTAGCAATTTTGATAGAATTCATATTCCATATCAATCTTTTGTTTTTCAGATTCAAGAAAATTGGTTTGGTTTAAAGAATTAGTCAGTTTTTCATTTAAAGTTTTGTATTTTTCAGTTGATTCTTGAAAGTTTTGTTTCAACTGAAGGATTTCCTTTTCTAAAACATCTTTTGTTTCAGAGGAAATGACTGACTGATTTTTTTGTTCCAAATCCTTTTTCTGAATTAGGGTTTGATTTAATTGTTCCAAGACGTGATTATAATCTTCTGATTTTCTTTCAACGTCTCTTTCCAATTTGTTCTTTATCCTTGTTGATTCTCCAAATTTGAGTTGCAAGGTTTGTAACTCAGATTTGCAGATATCGGAATTGATCATTGTGTCATGATATTTTTTGAGATCAGCTTCTAGACTTTTCTCAATCTTGGTTATATGGGACTCAAAAATTGATTTCGAAAGACCAAGTTCAGAGATCATAGACCATACCTGTTCTATGACGTTTGGAGCTCTTGAAGGTCTATCAACACCAACTACGAAACAGAAGTTTGATTGTGTTGGTTCATTGTCAGCTTCGTCTTCAGAAGTTGGCCAGTATTCCACGTTTGGTTCATGGATTGCCATCAATGCTCTTTGCTTATCTTGATTTTCCTGTTTCTTTAATTCATCGGCTTTTTGAGCGTAGTATGCTGAGTCTTTGACTTTGGTTTTGTTTTTAGCTCGGCATTCTCTGGCATAGTGATTAGTTCCTTTGCAGTTGTGACAAATGATCACTTCTTCATCACTGTCATCCTTTTGACTTTTAATCAGAAGTCTTTCAGGAGCTTGAGTTTGGATTTGTTGGGAAGATTGGGAAGGGTTATGTTGGAATCCAAAATTTTGGTTGGTTTGAAAGCCATTGTTTTGATTAGTGTAACCTTGATTGCGGAATCCTCTGTTTTGGTTTTGAAAACTGTTGTTTTGGTTATTGTTATGATGACTTGAGTTGGGATTGTTTTGAAATCCCTGGTTTTGAAAACCTTGGTTTGAATTGTTTTGGAAGGAAGGTGTTTGAAAATTTTGTCCAAAATAAGGTCTTGGTTGAAAACCTGAGTTGTTTTGAACAGGTTGAGGTCTTGGTTGAAATCCAGAATTATTTTGTCCAAATGATGGTCGGTTTTGAAAATTTGGTTTAAAATTCGATTGACCGTGATTTGGAATAAATCTCTGGAGGTTTGTGTTTGCTAACAAAGCACACAGTTGTTGGTAGTCTGCTTTATCATTTAAATCAGATTGATCAAAAGAATTGTTCAAAAAGGGTTGGTTTTGAAAAGATGTCTGATTAAAATGATTGAAGTTTTGTTCATTAAAAGGTGTTTGGTTTTGAGAAGATGTGGAAACGAGAGCAAGTGGTCCTCCAAAAGCTGTAGTGGTTGGTGGGTCAATCGAGGATTCATACGATTGAAGTTCTCCATACAAATTGTATAAAGTTTCAGTATGAATGGCTGGATTTCCCTGAATGATGAGTTTAACCATCTTCCAGCTTTCGTAAAGATTGTTTAGAAACTTGAGATTTATCTCATGTTGTGTCTTTTTGATGCCCAAATTGTTCATTTTTACCATGATAAAATTGAACCTATCATGAGCATCATGGATGGTTTCTGATGAAAGCATCTTGAAATTATCGAATTCATTTAAAACAGATGTTCTTTTGTTTCCAATAATTCTTTGATTTCCACAAAAACGATTTTTTAAATTTTCCCAGATTTGATTTGCAGTCAACAGTATTATGTCATCCATTTGACTTAGAATACTGTGGGGAATTCCAGACACAAGTTCCTTTTTGGCTTGGAGTTGCAGCCTTTTTTCGGTTTCAGCAAGAGTGGCTTGATTTGTAGCAAGAGTAGCCATATTTTCTGGAGTAACATATGTTCCTTCTACACAATTCCAGACATCTTCACTTATGGTGTTAAGATGAAGATTCATACGGCCAACCCACGAATTATACTCTTCAGGAATAAGTATGGGTGCCCGTGAACCAGATCCCAAGCTGTTAGCAATAGAAACAGAGTTCATGTTGGAGTAATTAGCAGAAGACATTTTTTTGTTTTGAAAGGATTTTGAACAAGTGATATTAAAATGAAATTTTTAAAGAAAAACTTATGGAAGGTTTATAAACGCTAACCAAAAGTTTTCGACAAAAATTTCAAAGTAAATCACACAAGCTCTGAATTTTTTTGTTTAAGATTTTTTTTTTAATTTTTTTTAAATTTTTTTTAAAGGATTTTGAACAAGTGATATTAAAATGAAAATTTTAAAGTAAAGCTTATGGAAGGTTTATAAACGCTTACCAAAAGTTTTCGACAAAAATTTCAAGGTAAATCACACAAGCTCTGATACCAATTGTTGAAAATATACGATCTGATTACCACGAATAAAGGCTCGGATACCAGTTACTCGGTGACAGATATATATATTTAAGGAGATAAGATGCGGAAAAAAAATAAGAAGTGTGGAATAAATATAAACTGGAAAGCTATAAATGACTGAAAGCTATAAATGAAATAAATGACAGTATTTAAATGACGTAAAGCTGTAATAAAATATATAAATATATAACTATATATAAAGTCGGTTCGTCAATAAATTGACTGAACTGGTTTAGAATTGGACTGGATCTTAATAGACTGTGTCTCTATTTGTTCAAAGTTCAATCCGGTAAGTAACAATAAGTTCTTTTTATGTAAGAATGAATTGTTTACAAAACGATACAAAATACACGGGTAATGTTTTTTGTATGTGGGTATGAGTTTTTTTAAGGTGATTTGATGAGGTTGAAGTGGGTATTTGGAGGGTGGTAGAAGGTGGAATAAGGTTGTAGTTTTGGTGGTATAAGCTAACAAAGAGGGTGATGTTGAAAGAGCTTTGGGTGGTTACGAATATAGATTTTCGTAGTAAATCTCTCTGGATAGCCAATTCTCTCTCGCGTCTCTCTGGGGATTTCAGTGGTCAAAAAAATCGAGGAAAATTCCTGGATGTAGGTAAGGTCCTGAATAATTTGCGGTGCAAATCTCTCCCGTATTATCTTGTTGAGTTGTGCTCGGTGAATTTTTTCTTAACTTGCAAATTCTGATGTCGAAAAACAGCAAGGTGATGATGGTTGTGGTGATTTGAAAGGGTTTTTGGAGGAGGTTTAAGGATGGTATTTGGAGGGTGTTTGGAGATTATTTTGAGGTTGTTTGTAGGTTGTTTTGAGATGAAGGAGTGCAGGAGATATTACAAAGAAACACACAAAACACTTAAACTCTCACTATGACAAACTCACTTATGTATCTATATATATATATATATATATATATATATATATATATGCAAAATTAATCAAAAGAAATCTTCCACTAGTGTTTGTAAATGAAAAAAGAATTTGTTGGTGGATGTAATAGTTGGTAGCACACATGGTGTTGGGTTCTTTTTGCTTTGTTCATTTCTTTCCATTATATATATATATATATATATATATATATATATATATATATATATATATTATATAATATATATATATATATATATATATATATATATATATATATATATATATATATATATATATATATCCAATTGTGAATTGAATTTCCATTTTTGACCCTTAAGGTTTTTAAATTCTTGACAATTTTAGTCTTGATTTGTTTTGTCTTCAAACGACCAAATATTGCGTCTATTTTTCCGTCTTTGCGTATTTCGTCTTTTGCATATTTTTCTATTTCATAATTAAGCACGAATCCACGCAACCTGAAATAACTGATAATATTTGTTAGATAATATAAAACCAATTCGTCTTATTTCAGTGATGATCACATATAAAAACATTTTTCAACAATATTATTTTATTTCTTTTAGGGTTATCTAGGGTTTTCAAGTTGCAGTATATAAGGATCCCTATACCTAGCAATTTTGGCCATGTCTTCTAGACCTAAGGATAGCCGAAGTTCTGATCTATCCTCTCTCTCTCTCTCTCTCTCTCTCTCTCTCTCTTCAAGTAACCTTGGTTGCTAGGATTTGAGTATGAACCATTAGAGGCACGACACTTGTGGTGGTAGCTTCCAAATCAAAGAAGAAAGGATTATTTATGGTTTACTAAAACATTAAAAAAGGTATGTAATTCTTAACTTGTTTGTCAAAAATCGAAAATACCTAATGTTCATATTGTTCTTGTTGTTCAATAGAATGTTACTTCAATAGTGTTATGACTAGATCTAATAGGTTGCATGTACCTTAAGTGTTAAGGATTTATCCATGTTATTGCATGTAAAACCCATCAGACAAGACGATGGTGGTTTTTCAAATTGTTTTTTATGTTTATGTATGTGTTGAGAGAGAGAGAGGGAGAGAGAGAGAGAGAGATAGATAGATAGATAGATAGAGAGATAGATAGATAGATAGAGAGAGCGTGCGCCCGCGAGAGAGAGAGAGAGAGAGAGAGAGAGAGTAAGTGAGTTAGGTGGGTGTGGTAATTTATTTTTCTTTTTCTTTTAATTAAAATTATAATAAATTAAATAAAATAAGTTAAAATGAAATATTTAAGGGTATATTAGTTATTTTCAGGTTGGATATGGACCAAAACCACATAAAAAACCAACCATAGGGAACAAAACCACACAAGTTATCCGAAATTGGACCACTTATGCACCATCAAACTTTTTTGGACCAAAACCATAGAATTTTGTCAACCACATAGACCATTTTTGCAATATTGTCTATTATTATTATTATTATTATTATTATTATTATTAATCTTCTACTATATCTATTTTCTAGATATTGTCTTGGCTAATATTTGTTTATTCCAAGTTGTTATTTTCTATTGTTGGTATTGTTTAAAAGTATGTGCAGGTTGTTGATAAGATTTCTCTATATAAGAAGAACAACATACTATGACCAAGAAATGGATTGTTCAGATGTATGTAGACACTACTTGGTAAGATTGGTCCTTAATATTTTTTTTTTTTGTATAGTGGTTTCTAATTTCGGTTTTTTTTAAAGCAAAACGTCTATAAAGGGATAATACACCAGTATTTGCTTTCATCCTTATTTGCTTTCATCTCGACAGTATCTATGTTTCATGACATTTATGTCATGTTTTGTGTAAAGATACTCTACACGGATTGTTTTGTTATAGAATATAGAAAGTCTTTTAAGGGATACTTTCCTCTAAAATATATGACTGTCTTGGTTTTTATTGAGAAGGAAAAGTTATAAATTATTTTTTTATTAGTATTGATGAACGATGGAAAGATAAACGTTATAAATATTTTTTTATCATTATTGATGAATGACAAAATCATTATTGATGAATTACAAAGACCTTCTAAATAGGCTGTTGATTTTTGATTTGTTACTTCTCAAATTCAGTGATTGCTCTGCTGATTTTTCTGTTGTCAAGGATAAGTAAAAACAAGGTAGGTTCTTTTTCATTAAAAACTTGAAATTGTTAATTTATAGTTTAATTTTCAAATCATAGGATGGTCCATGTATTTTATTTATGATTAAAAAGCGCATTTTTTCTTTCTATGTGAAAAATAGGTTTATAACATGTGGTTGTGGCAAAAAAAATTAGATTTGTATTATGTTATACTATAATCTATGAAAAACTTTTAGATGCGTATAAATCGGTATATGGGTAGGCATGTTGAGCGGAACTATGATACAAAGTTCAGTATTGGTTTGGATTTGCTATAAAACCTTATGGGCAAGGAGGTACTTTATTTTCATTATATAATTTATAATTCACTTTTTAAATATAACTTTTTTTTTTGGTTTCTTTTAAAAAAACTTAATGGGGGGGGGGGGGGGGGGGGGGTTGTTGATGTCAATTGCAGGCATCATTAGCAGAAGACAAAATTAGCAATGGTTTGTTACTAATTTTGGATGGAAGAGAACATGGAAAAGAAGACAAATTCCAAGAAGCCCCTCCACTGCCATCATCTACCGATTGATAGTGAAGTTCTCATTTTGTTTTAATTTTTTATGTATGTACCTCCCTTGTATCTCATCGACTCATATCCATATTTACACTCTATTTTTTTTCCGCATAAAGTTTGATATTTAGTGAAGTTTTGTATAAACACATGTTTTTCATCATGTGTACATAAATAGGCATGATTTTTTCCCTTTTAAGTTTCAAAATCCGATAGTAATTGTTATTCGAATCAATGAAAGATTATGAAGTTTTGAGAAGTTGAATCTCTTTGCCAATAGGTTAGAAACATGAACAAAAACACCTTCCGTCTAGACTCTATGAAGGGCAAAGCTGTCACTTCACATAATATTCCATTTTCATTATGATTTCAAGTTTGTGAAGTTTTTAAAACTTCTTTTTCATCAAGTACATTGTAGATTTATCGAGCTTGCATTGAAAGGGAGATATAAAATTTACTCTCAACACTATATTCGTATTTCCAGGTTTATTAATATACTTAGAAACTTCAAGTATTACGTATATATCCTTATAAATTTTGAAATTACATATATATATCCTCTTCAAACTATAAAACTCATATCTATACCAAACACTTAATTTAATTAGGTTTAAATAAATTTTATATAAAAAAAATTATTAAGAAACTACATTTTTATGTCATTATACCAAAATACCCTTCCAAATATTAATGATTAACATTAAACCATTTTAATTTGGATTGACCTAACTATAATTTCATGGACGATGTTTACTTCATGCCTAAACATAAATTGTTAAATCCAAAACATTTATAAGATAAAAGACAAAATAATAGGAAAGAAGATGAAATTTGAGCGACATCATTAGTACAATTATATGGGTGCATCGGAAACAAAAAGGAACATAAAAATTCACCTAAAAAGGAACATACGAAAACATATTTTATTTTCCAATCGATGTGTGTGTTACATCCCCTAATTTATCTGTCAGAAAAGACCGATTTAATTTATGCTTTTTAAAATAAAATCAGAGAAATCTTTTAAAAGATGTTGCGGAATTGGTCCCCAAAACAAAACATGATAAAAGTTTATCAATACCTTTCTTTAAGAAATGTATAGTTTCATTTCATATCAAAACATCGGGATGCCATGTTCCGATACAGATCAAAAGCATAAACAAGACATTATAAGCCTTACAACAGTTATTTACAACTACTGGCCTATAATCCAAAAATCACTCATCATCATCATCCTACTATGCTCGGGGTCCACTACCTGTAATATAAAAAGTTGAGTGGGTCAGGCTTGGAAGCCTGGTGAGCATATGGGGTTTTCAACCCACAATAAATAAATTTATTATACTTAAACATCAATCAATCAACCAAATTACCCCAACCCCATTATCTTATTTATTTCTTAAGGATTTACCCTAAGATTCAACTATCACTCACTCCTAAGGATTCATCCTAAGGAATAGGCACAAGGTCACATCATCGCCAGGGTTTATACAACACTAAATTCATAGCTGCCAGGGTTTTTACAACAGGCACTAAGTCCATAGCTTCCAGGGTTTATACAACATGTGCTAAGTCCATAGCTCTTATTTATCGACAATATTATTGACAACAATTTCCCTGTCATACATGTCAATGGGTTTTTCGAGTACGACTGATGAACATATAGTTCACACACCTACAGGTTGCAAGCCTGCTAGTGTTCCACAGACCGTCTAGAATAGTCCATGGTTGTCATCCATACTCTGCTGAATGACGGGGGCCAACGTTTGGGTAAGGGCTTTTCTCATATTTCACCACTCACCCTCAACTCATGATCTCATTTCACCATTCACCCTCAACTCATGATCTCATTTCACCACTCACCCTCAACTCATGATCTATATCACTGATCATCTCATTTATCCAACTCGCCTTTCATCACACACCCACTATTTCATCTACCCATGTTTTACCCAACATTTTTTATAGATAAAAATACATATATAGTTTAAATTATTTAAAAACCTGTATAAATCATTCATTCAACATCCATCTCAAATAAACAAACAATATATATTCAAACAGCACGTATTTTATATAAAATACTTCATATCTATGTGTAAGGTGAAAGTAACTACACACTCACTTGATTTAATGATAATCGGGCAGTACTTCGTTTCCTAAAACGATCGTTTCTAATAAAACCGGGAGTTTTATTGAGAAACCGGGCTCTGCAAGGGTCGGGCTTCGAAACCGAAAAGATAAATTTTTCGGGTCTTCGGGCACTTCGGGACGTGTTCCGGGCGTTTGGTATAGTACCGGGGCTTTAGGGGAAGTGAAAATAGCTAAAATATTGAAAAAGGGGTGAAAAGTGCCAATTTTCCAACTTTAGTCGGGAGGGTTCGCACCCTCCTATTTATAGTATGCGAGGCTGCTGATCGGACGACTGAGAGGAAGCCACACGGCAGCAGATGCGAGGAGGCAGCATGTGGGTTGCGCATGCGAGGGTCTCGCTGGAGGCTCCTGATTGGACCGAAGTTCGGGTCCGAGGAGGGGGGGGGGGGTTCGTGGTACCTGCGAAGCTCAGATGGGTCACAGCGACACGGGGCGCGCATGCAAGGTTCCAGAGCATCGGACACATCATCGACTTCGGACACCTGTGCGACACGCATCGCTTCTCGGACGCGCCACACAGCTGCTTCGGATACGTGGCCAGCTCAGAGTGAGGGTGACGTGGCTGGCACTATTTATGCGAAAATTCTCGAAAATTGTACCCAATCTTGTAAAATCCATAACTTTCTCATACGAGCTCCGTTTTTAAGGTTCTTTATATGCACGCGTAGGTAAAATTATGCTCTACAACTTTCGTTTAGACTTCGTCTGCTAATTTTGATTTATTTTTATATTATTATTTTTAACAGACCGGGACAAGAAATCCGTTAAAAATTCATAACTTCTTCATCCGACGTCCGTTTTCGTCTATCTTTTTACCGTTGTACTCCTATTGACGAGACCTTTGATTCTCGTTTAGGTTGTGTCAGCTAAAAATCACTCGATCTAAAATTCGAGTTTTTAGCTGTCTACTGCTAAGCTGAAACTTCGAAAAATCATAACTTCCTCATACGAAGTCAGATTTGGGCGTTCTTTTTATACATACTCTTGGTTTAACGAACACTACGACTTTCATTTAGATCACCAAGGCTAAAAAGTAGTTTATTAAAAAGTCACTGTTTACAACATTCGGCACTGTGCCGGTTTTGTCGCGAAACTTCGACATGTCATAACTTCTTCGTTATAACTCGGATTTCGGCATTCTTTATATATCCGTAATCCTTGTCACGACCACTACAACTTTCTTAATAAATATTGGCTTTATCTAATATTTATTTTCGACGCTCATTTTTACTCTTAATTAATTAAACCCTAATAATTAAGCATAAAACACATAATTTTCACATAATATTCACATAATTCCTTTTCATTTCTTCTAAATGAGTTACAAAGGTTAACCTAGACTATCACGTCAATATTAATGCCTAGCCTAGAAACACGGGCATTACAATTCTCTCCCCCTTAGGATGATTCCGTCCCCGGAATCACACATCGACAAACAACTACGGGTAGCGACTCATCATGTCACTCTCCGTTTCCCAGGTGAGATTTGGTCCATCCGTATGTTTCCAACGCACAAGCACTAAATCGACCATCTTGCGTCACAACTTCTTAGTCTTACGGTCAACGATTGCCTCAGGTTCTTCAATTAACCTCTTGTTTTCATCCAACCTTAATTCAGAAATGGGAATTATGTCGGGCACATCTCCCGTGAACTTTCTCAATTAACACACATGAAAGGTATTATGAATACCCTCCAGTTCTTCCGGTAATTCTAGCTTGTAAGCTTGATTCCCGATCCTCTAACGAACTTTAAATGGTCCAATAAACCTTGGACTCAACTTTCCCCTTCTACCAAACCTTATAAGTCCCTTCCACGGCGAGACTTTAAGTAAAACCGAATCTCCAACTTCGAATGATATCAGTTGTCTTTTCTTGTCAGCATAGCTCTTTTGACGATCTTGGGCAGCTAACATCCTTTCCCTAATCACTTTCAACTTTTCAGCAGTCTGATGGACTATTTCAAGTCCCATAAACTGCTTTTTCCCAACTTCTAGCCATCATGACGGCGTTCGACACTTTTCCCCATACAAAGCGTGATAAGGTGCCATCTTGATGCTTGAGTGGGAAACTATTATTATAGGAAAATTCTACTAAAGGTAAATGTTCATCCAAGTTACCTTGGAATTCCAGGGTACATGCTCTCAGCATATCCTCCAATGTTTGAATTGTTCGTTCGCTCTGACCATCGGTTTGCGGATGGTAAGCTGTATTCAAACACAACTTGGTACCCAATTCCTCTTATAAACTCCTCTAAAACCTTGAGGTAAAACCCGACTATCACGATCAGATACAATCGTTAATGGAACACCGTGAAGCCTCACAATTTCCTTCATGTAAGAATTCGCAAGTTTATCCATAGACCATTTCTCGTTGGCTGCTATGAAATGCGCACTCTTAGTGAAGCGATCAACGACCACCCAAATCATGTCGTGACCGTTCCTTGTTCTGGGCAGTTTAGTCACAAAATTCATGGTGATGTCTTCCCATTTGCCCATGGGCACAGGCAAAGGTTCTAAACTCCCATACGGTTTTTGATGTTGTGCCTTAATCCTAGCACAAGTTACACACTCGGCAACATACTTAGCAACATCGAGCTTCATCGTCGGCCACCAGTAATAGGGTTTTAGATCCCTATACATTTTTGTACTGCCGGGATGAATCGAGTACATGGTCTTGTGAGCTTCTTCCATCAGAAGATCTCTTACTCCTCCTGTCTTAGGTACCCAAATCCTATCTTTGAATACCTTCAGTCATTGACCGTTTGTATCAAACACCAACGTTTTATCCAAACGTCCTTCCTTTCGGTCATTTTTCTCTAAAGCTTCCTCTTGAGATTTCTTTATACTTTCCACAATTGTAGAGACAACTTCAATTCTCAACGCTCTTGGCCTTTTCTTTTCAAGATTTACCTTCCGACTGAGAGCATCAGCAACAACATTTGCTTTACCAGGGTGGTAAAGTATCTCACAGTCGTAGTCCTTGAGTAACTCTAGCCAGCGCTGTTTCCTCATGTCTAATTCCTTCTGATTAAAGAGATATTGAAGACTCTTATGATCAGTGAAAAGTTTGCATTTAGTACCATAAAGATAGTGCCTCCATATCTTTAAGGCGAATACTACCGCTGCCAACTCCAGATCATGAGTGGGGTAGTTCTTTTCATGCTCTTTCAATTGCCTCGATGCATACGTTATCACTTTATCCCTTTGGGTCAGAACACAACCTAACCCAACTCCAGAGGCATCACTATAAACTGTGAAGTCATCAACTCCTTCAGGTAACGAAAGAATCGGTGCTTCACACAACTTCTTCTTTAACTTCTCAAAAACTTCCTTATGCTTCTCATTCCAAGTATAAACAGCTCCTTTGTGGGTCAAAGCTGTCAATGGAGTCGCGATCGAAGAAAAGCCTTGGATAAACCTTCGGTAATATCCAGCTAATCCTAAAAAGCTTCAGATCTTCGTAGGACTTTCAATCGTAACCTTCAAGTTACAAAATAAATCCTTATTAAGGACTCCTTCTTCTTAGAATAAGTACTTTCCTTCATTTATTGTAACAGACTGATGGGTCATGTTCTAATGATCTCTCATTGTATAATGCACTACTTAGACTCAGATCTCCTAGGGACAAATTTCGGAACAAACTATACCTTCCTTCATGTTCTAATGTGATACAATCACAATTCAACATGTATCATTTCTAACTACCAACTTCTTTAACAAACAGTGCGATACTTCTATTGATCGCTTTGATCATCTTTCACTTCAATCTTCTGGCTTAGGTCAAATGCTACATCGAATTTGGTTCTCTGAACCACTTGACATACTCATCTTAGTCGGACTCGATTCGATATGACCTCTAAGGTCGGAATAACAATCATCTTTTTAGTCATTACCGAAACGATGGTAACGACAGACTAGAACAAGACGGAATCAAATACTAGCTCCTTGGTAACCTTGTGACTTTCCTTGATCCAAGTACGAGTCCTGTGCTTCTGATAGTATAGGCCTCTACTACCATTCACACCTACTCATACTCGTCCCAAGTATTGTCTCGCAGTTCTCCAAATCACCATACAAGAATTTCACAAGTCATTCAATTCATCAGATGACAAAACCAGGGTTTATATTATTTCCTTGAAACAATTACACAAAGGTTCAAGTTTACCCTATACTATGCCTCTAATAGGCTAAACCACTTGTTACTATTCACATTACTACTTCATAACTTGATCTTCGGGTATCAAATCTTTACTTCTACTTCCTAGCGTTGTTATTTGCTTCGTCAAGGATATTCTGAAATTCCCTTGGCGTTGGCGGTGCACTTGGCCTTGTTACTTCATTTTTCTTCGGACAGTCCTTAGAAATATGGCCTTCTTCTTTACATCCGTAACACACCCCCTTGGGAATCATACACTCATTGGTGTAATGCCTAATTTCTCCACACCTAACGCACTTCACCTTCCCGCCACAATTCCCAGAGTGTTTATTTTTGCACTTCCCGCACCATTTTCCTTTACCTCCTCTTCTTCCAGACTTTGAGAATATGTTGCTCTTGTTGGGCCTTGAAGACCCCTCAAATTTCCACTTCTTGCCAACTTCAATCTTGTTGGCGGTCCTGTCATTGATCATTTCTTCAATAGACTTAGCAACCCAGATAGTTGCCTCAAGAACAGATGCCTGACGTACTGGCACAGTAAGTTCATCCTTACTTTGTTGAAGTAAACGTTTTGTTTCTTCCATCTGTTGATCCAACATCGTATGCAACATTGCCTGCACCCCAACCATCGTGATTGGCTCAGGCTGTGGATTATCATTTCTGAATTCACTTTGCGTACTCGCCATTTCGATCTATACACCAATCGTAGGTGATTTTAGATCTTTATTTTCGATAGACGTTAAATCTTCGTTATTACTCCGAAATGTTTATATGTTAGTTCTAATATCGTAGTCATACGTTTAGAATCCTACACATATAAGGTTTCCAGATCCGGTATGCAACAGACCATAGATCCGAACAAATAATGGCATATATGGCAAACATATAGCATTTAGCACATAAAACCATTTTAGGCATCTTTCCTAAAATAAACTAGTGCTCGTGTCTAAAATATGGTAGACACTCATCTCACAATCATCACTTATCATTCTAAGTTTAAGTCTAGAAATCCTACAATTTCTTAGTTCGCTTAAACTAATGTTCTGATACCAACTGTTACATCCCCTAATTTCTCAGCCAGAAAAGACCGTTTTAATTTATGCTTTTTAAAATAAAATCAGAGAAATCTTTTAAAAGATGTTGCAGAATTGGTCCCCAAAACAAAACATGATAAAAGTTTATCAAAACCTTTCTTTAAGAAATGTATAGTTTCATTTCATATCAAAACCTCAGGATGCCATGTTCCGATACAGATCAAAAGCTGGCCTATAATCCAAAAATCACTCATCATCATCATCCGACTATGCTCGGGGTCCACTACCTGTAATATAAAAAGCTGAGTGGGTCAGGCTTGGAAGCCTGGTGAGCATATGGGGTTTTCAACTCACAATAAATAAATTTATTATACTTAAACATCAATCAATCAACCAAATTACCCCAACCCCATTATCTTATTTATTTCTTAAGGATTTACCCTAAGATTCAACTATCACTCACTCCTAAGGATTCATCCTAAGGAATAGGCACAAGGTCACATCATCGCCAGGGTTTATACAGCAGACACTAAATTCATAGCTGCCAGGGTTTTTACAACAGGCACTAAGTCCATAGCTTCCAGGGTTTATACAACATGTGCTAAGTCCATAGCTCTTATTTATCGACAATATTATTGACAGCAATCTCCCTGTCATACATGTCAATGGGTTTTTAGAGTACGACTGATGAACATATAGTTCACACACCTACAGGTTGCAAGCCTGCTAGTGTTCCACAGACCGTCTAGAATAGTCCATGGTTGTCATCCATACTCTGCTGAATGACGGGGGCCAACATTTGGGTAAGGGCTTTTCTCATATTTCACCACTCACCCTCAACTCATGATCTCATTTCACCATTCACCCTCAACTCATGATCTCATTTCACCACTCACCCTCAACTCATGATCTACATCACTGATCATCTCATTTATCCAACTCACCTTTCATCACACACCCACTATTTCATATACCCATGTTTTACCCAACATTTTTTGTAGATAAAAATACATATATAGTTTAAATTATTTAAAAACCTGTATAAATCATTCATTCAACATCCATCTCAAATAAACAAACAATATATATTCACACAACACGTATTTTATATAAAATACTTCATATCTATGTGTAAGGTGAAAGTAACTACACACTCACTTGATTTAATGATAATCGGGCAGTACTTCGTTTCCTAAAACGATCGTTTCTAATAAAACCGGGAGTTTTATTGAGAAACCGGGCTCTGCAAGGGTCGGGCTTCGAAACCGAAAAGATAAATTTTCCGGGTCTTCGGGCACTTCGGGACGTGTTCCGGGCGTTTGGTATAGTACCGGGGCTTTAGGGGAAGTGAAAATAGCTAAAATATTGAAAAAGGGGTGAAAGTGCCAATTTTCCAACTTTAGCCGGGAGGGTTCGCACCCTCCTATTTATAGTATGCGAGGCTGCTGATCGGACGACTGAGAGGAAGCCACACGGCAGCAGATGCGAGGAGGCAGCACGTGGGTTACGCATGCGAGGGTCTCGCTGGAGGCTCCTGATTGGACCGAAGTTCGGGTCCGAGGTGGGGAGGGGGGTTCGTGGCACCTGCGAAGCTCGGATGGGTCACAACGACACGGGGCGCGCATGCAAGGTTCCAGCGCATCGGACACATCATCGACTTCGGATACCTGTGCGACACGCGTCGCTTCTCGGACGCGCCACGCAGCTGCTTCGGATACGTGGCCAGCTCAGAGTGAGGGTGACGTGGCTGGCACTATTTATGCGAAAATTCTCGAAAATTGTGCTCAATCTTGTAAAATCCATAACTTTCTCATACGGGCTCCATTTTTAAGGTTCTTTATATGCACGCGTAGGTAAAATTATGCTCTACAACTTTCGTTTAGACTTCGTCTGCTAATTTTGATTTATTTTTATATTATTATTTTTAACAGACCGGGACAAGAAATCCGTTAAAAATTCATAACTTCTTCATCCGACGTCCGTTTTCGTCTATCTTCTTACCGTTGTACTCCTATTGACGAGACCTTTGATTCTCGTTTTGGTTGTGTCGGCTAAAAATCACTCGATCTAAAATTCGAGTTTTTAGCTGTCTACTGCTAAGCTGAAACTTCGAAAAATCATAACTTCCTCATACGAAGTCAGATTTGGGCGTTCTTTTTATACATACTCTTGGTTTAACGAACACTACGACTTTCATTTAGATCACCAAGGCTAAAAAGTAGTTTATTAAAAAGTCACTGTTTACGACATTCGGCACTGTGCCGGTTTTGTCGCGAAACTTCGACATGTCATAACTTCTTCGTTATAACTCGGATTTCGGCATTCTTTATATACCCGTAATCCTTTTCACGACCACTACAACTTTCTTAATAAATATCGGCTTTATCTAATATTTATTTTCGACGCTCATTTTTACTCTTAATTAATTAAACCCTAATAATTAAGCATAAAACACATAATTTTCACATAATATTCACATAATTCCTTTTCATTTCTTCTAAATGAGTTACAAAGGTTAACCTAGACTATCACGTCAATATTAATGCCTAGCCTAGAAACACGGGCATTACAGTGTGAATGAATATGGAATTTTTTTGTATTTCTTGGTTTTTTTTCGAGGATACCATTTCTATGTCATGCATATTCCACAACTTCATGCTTTACAAAAACTACTTTATTATATGTCATACATATTCAACAACTTCATGCTTTACTACAACTACTCTATCCTCTTATAGGATGCAAGACAAGTTATTTTTTACATAATTTTATATATTTGTACAAATATTAATACAAAGTATGTTTTTATTTTCTGTCAAAAACAAAGGACAAACTGCCGACTATTAGGTTATACATACTGTTGCTGCTTCGGTTAAAAACAAAGTTTTCATAGCTGTTGTTAACAAAGAAATCACTTCTCATTTGTCGTGGAATATGTCAATCTCAAAATTTTAAACTAGGTATCTTATCATTTGTATGGTGTTTATGCATAATAAGGCAATGTAGTTTTTATTTTCTGTAAAGGCTAATGTACTTTATTTTCTGTAAAGGGTAATGCACTTTTTAATCTAGGCATCTTATCATTTGCATGGTGTTTATGCATAATAAGGTAATGTAGTTTTTGTTGATATCGTAGTTGTGGCAGGGTGCTCCATTGTTTTCGGGTTATCGGATGATCTCTCTGTGTCATCGTCATTCTGAACATTATCTGCGAGACAAGTATCATTAATTGTATGCAAGGTTGTAGAACTCGCAACTCGGTACCTGCTCGGCCGACTGGGGAGTAGCGAGTACTCGGGAGTACTCGGATTCAGTAATTCATGTAGAAATATTTTTAGGAAAATTATATATGTCAAAATCATAAGTAAAAATCATAATTTGATTGAAATATATAACAAAATTAGATACATGTGAATACATAAAAACTGAAATACACACAAATGTCTCACTTCATAAATAATTACTGAACATTTAAGATATATATATGTAGTAATAATCACATGTGTGTATTAAATAATAAATCATTAAGTGTATTATACATATTAATCTTGAAATTCTTGATTTTTTTCTCTTTTTATGATAATTTTGACCATTTGACCGAATTTGACCGATTTTGACCGAGTTGGCCGAGTTTGACCGAGTAGGCCCGAGTTAGAGAGATGTTGACCGATTTTTGACCGAGTTTGACTTAATCCAAGTTTTTTTGCCGAGTTCACATTACTCGCCTCGGTGGAGGGCCGATTCCGAGTAATCGGCTGAGTACTCGGCCGAGTAGGCCGAGTTTTGCAACACTGATTGTATGCTCCTCTAATTCCTCATCAACCATAGAAACTTCCGCCTTTTTCTTGAGTTTCCTTTTAGTCTTAGGCTATGTAGTGACAACCTCTTCCACCACTTTTTCTTTTATTTTTCCATGCCCTTCTTTGCACAACGCCAATATCAAGAACAGATTGTAAAGATGCAAGAATACTTCTTACACAAAGCTTTGGAATAGTTTTATAAATATTGATTATTTCACTGTTCGAAGGTACCGTAGAAAGCATAACCTCCAAAATATAACCAATATGATGAAAGTTGGTATCATCAGTAGTCACAAAGGTTCCCACATTCATCTTCGGAATAACTGCCATCCTTACATCAGTCATTTGAGGAACCTTATAATGGTCACGAGCATGCTTGACCACTATGGACTAGAAACGAGCACATGAGATCTCCGAATCTTTCGTAGAAAGTGGTTGGACTTTGAACAAACTGAACCCGATCACTTAATCAATATAAATTTTATCCCCGATGTAGAGAGCATACATTTGAGTATGAAACAACTTTCTCGCATTGTCGGCTCCAGTCTTCCTTTCAGAAAAGCACTTAAAGAAAATAGTAAACATCGTGTTACATACAACTGTTAAGAATGATTTCTTAAACCTCAATAAGATGTTGCAATTATGGATCACACCCCATTTGATACAAAACCCTAAGCATATTTACTAACGAAACCAAATCAAAATTTGAATAAGCTTCTCCAACTGGTAACCCTAGCAATTAGCAAAAGTTGGAGTTTGAAATTGCCATTTTGTGACCTTGAATCTCGAAACTCATCATGTCCATCACCTTGTTGTAACTTGTTGTGGAATACACTAACATCAAAGCTGACAGAGGCACATCTTCATAATGAGTAAGAGCTTTACGCAAGAGCAAATGACTAAGACATTTAATCAACGGTTGAACAACATTGGAGTACTTTGAAGCATCAAGATCAGTAGTCATGTTTTGATCCTGCTTCATAGTAAGAATCACAGACAAAGCAGTCTGATCCATGAATGAAACGTGGTATGTTGATGAAGCCATTGATGATTGATTAAAGATGACCACTAAGAACATATGAATGATCGAAAGATTGTTGTAATTGCTTTGAAATTTTTGTGAGCATAAATAAGTAACGGTAGACCGATTTGGGTATTTATACGGATGAAATGCCAAGCGGTTTGATTTTGAATTTAAAAATCATGGAATAAGTGGAGAGAGAAACCTCCAGAGACATGCATTAAATACCATTGCAATCCATCATCAAAATAGGTATGTTGTAACCTACACCCATCATCACTCTTTTAATGCTACAATAAGAAAGTACCAACACGTCATTCTTAGAGAAACAAACAACTGCTTTCCATTATCTTCATAATAAAAACTTTTGTAGTAATAAACCAAAAAACATCATCACAATGATGATAGTTTCGTATAATAATCATTTTCGTAACCAACACCAGGTAAGGTTTGTGGCATTTCATCACAAACCTGTTAAGAATGATTGGAATCATAAACTTAGAATTTGTAAAATCTTGGTTCAAGGTGTTTCTACTTGAAACTGTAAGGATTTTAAGTGTAATTGTGTGAAGTGTGAGAGAATAATAGAAAAAAAGTGGGTAAATCTTGGCGATGTTTCATAACAATCATGTTGATAATGATTGTAATCATAAACATAGTGTTTATAAAACCTTAATTTCTAATGGTTATAAACCATAAATCTTACGGGTTTTTAGTGATGTGTTTTATTATGCGAGAGAATTGAGATAGAAATCGATAAGGTTTTTAGTGTTTCACATTACCACATTGTAAATGACAAGATCATTTACGCATATTTTATAAAACCAAAGTATCAAGTTGGAATAAACTTGAAACCTCATGGGTTTTAAATGAAATTGCGATAGAGATATGAACGAAAGAAATAGATTAAATGTAGTTGGTAATGTGAAACATATTTCATTTCTCCATCAATTCATATAGTTGTAGTCTAGACTTTGTAACCAAATTCACCATCAATTCATAATGTGTAAAGATATTGGCATTTTACTATAATCATCGTAACAATGCTTATAGTTCATTAACACAAAATAATTTTCAAAACAAATTTCAAGATGATATTGTCTTGAAATATCAAGTGTTTGAATAAAGAATATAAGATAAGAAGATGGTAAGGTTGATTGTTCTTCACAAAAAAACATTGTTATAATGACTTTTCATCATTAAGAATGCTTTTGTAGAATCATTATTCCAAGTTGGTTTAAACTTATCACATCAAATGTTGAACATCCATCACTACAAAACCTTCACTTATTTGTTGCATTTTTGAACAATCAATGTTCATCATCAATTCCTTAAAAGATAATTTTGGTGTTTAAAATATATAAAATATATATTTTTTTGAATTTTTCAAAATTTTAAAGAAACAAAATCTTTTTGGATTTTTGAAATTTTTTAAAGAAAAAAATATATTTTTGGATTTTTCAAATTTTTACAGAAATTAAAATTCTAAGACCACGATGGACTGAAAGGGCTCATAGCACATAGAAAATGAAAAGTAAATGGAATAATGGAAATAAGAAAAACAAACTGACTACGATGCACTGCAATGCCTCACACCCTGTCACTTATGAACTGTACAGAAGTACTATGCAACAACTGTGAACAGTAAAATAAGAAAAGTATACCTGTTACAATGCATTGCAACGTCTCTCAAATCTTTTCGCAGTTTCAGTTCAATTTGATTTTGGAATTGATTCAACTTCTATCATTCCTATTCCCTTTAGAATTCGATTGAAAGTGAATGTTTTTGTGAAGATATCATCCAATTGATCCGCCGATCTAACAAAATGTATCTACACGTTTCCATTTTCCATGTGATCTTTGATAAAATGATATCGAAGTGCGGTATGCTTTGACTTTGAGTGTTGTACATGATTACAAAAAATTGTTATTGCACTTTCTGAATCATAGTACAACGGTATCTTCTTCATGTGAGTGGCATAGTTTTGTAGTTGGTTTTGAATCCATATAATTTATGATGTACACAATGCAATAATGATGCATTCATATTCTATAGTAGATAACAAAACTAATGTTTCTTTCTTTGATTTCCAACTTATGAGTTTGCCATCCAAAAATTGACTACCACCTGATGTAGTTTTATGACCAAGACCACATCTTCCCAAGTCTGTATTAGAATAAGCTAGCACAAAGAAACATGTATTAGATGGATACTACAACACTATAGAAGTACTTTTGCTAAGAAATCGAAAGATATTCTTCATTGTTGTCATATGAGATTCCCTTGGATTAGCTTAAAATCAGTATTGGTTTATCAAGAGAAGGTGTTAGCTTTGTTCCGACTGCCATTAGAGTTTTCACTTTGGTTTCACCATTAGTTTGTCTTATGTTCAAACCAAGAAAGAAATTAATAGGACCCATTGAGCTCACCTCAAATTTAGTCTCCATTAGTTTTCAAAATTCAACAGTAAGATTTGGATCTATTGAACCAAGAATAATATCATCAATGTAAATTTAGACACCCATAAAGTTATCACCAACCTTTTTGCGAAAGAAGGTGGGGTCAAATGATCCTTGTTTGAGTTTAGATTGTTTAAGAAAACAATTTAGAGTTTCATACCATGAACGATGAGCTTGATTAAGACCGTAAACAACTTTATCTAATATGTAACAATGATATGGATAATGTTTATTCACGAAACCTGGAGGTTGCTCTATATTGAATATCTCTTCAACTTTACCATTTAATAATGCACACTTTACATCCATTTGAAGTGATTCAATGTTTTTTGAGCGACATATTCTAGAAAAATACGAACATATTCAAGTCTCGCAACTAGAGAAAATGTCTCTTCGTAGTCTATACATATTTATTGATAGTATCCTTTCACTACGAGCCTCGCCTTGTTTCGTACAACATTGCCTTCTTTGTTAATCTTACTACAAAAGATCCATTTCAATCCCACAACCGAAGCATCTGGAGATGTTGAAATTAATCGCCAAACTTTGTTTATTTCAAATTCACAAAGCTCAGCTTGTATTGCCTTTACCCAATCAGAATGATCAAGAGCCACCTTCAATGTTTTCGGTTCAATTTTAGAGATAAAAGAATTAAACATGCACAAATCTTGATTCGTATTTAACAAATCTTTTCTCTCCTTTTGTTGTGCATGAGTAAGAACACCAATGGATGTTTCACCAATTACTTGTGTTTTCAGATGATCATTTGTCCATTTCACTAAAGGTGGATAGTTGGGATCATACTCATGAACTACTTCAGAATTAACATCTTCAACCTCAGAATAATCATCGTCATTCATTGGATTCTCCCCCTGGAAATCAATATCATTCGTAGAATTCTCCCTTAAATTTGAGAATTATGATTTGTTGAATTTCCCTCTGCATTTGTGTCTTGATAGTTTGACTTTCAGATGAAATAGACTCAGCTTTGCATGTTTGAGATATCGGAGTGTCCAAACACCCCCTCCCCCGCTAAAGAGGAGCACTTGAAGAATTAGTGGTGATGGAAGGCTTCCCTTCGACATGAACTTCAATGTCATTAATTGCCTCATCGACTAACTTCAACAATCCATCTCCTTGATTATTAGCTGCTTTTGCTGTAGAAGAAATAACCCTTTCATGTTCATCAAAGAAAATTAAGAAGTCATCATCAAACGTCATAAGAGGAATTGTTTTGGAGCAAGATGATGAAAACATTTCTTCGCATTGAGTAACATTCTTTTGAGAATTTTTAATGTGCTTGTCATCAAAGGTGACATAGTAGATTTATTCAATCTTTCTTGTTTTCTCGTTGAGAAAATTATATTCCTTTGAAGTAAGAGAATATCCCAAAGAAATAGCCTCATCTTTTTTCGCATCAAACTTGTTATGATTTTCCTTTGAATTGTAAAGAAAGAACCTGGAACTAAAACCATGAAAAAAAAATCACATTAGGTTTACAATTATTCAATATCTCATATGGAGTTATTAACAATCGATTATTAATGTAAGATCTATTTTTTCTAAAGCATGTTGTTCCAATAGCATCAGCTCGGAAGTAAAGTGGTAGATATGTGAATGAAATCATTGTTCTCGCAGCTTCACATAGTGAAGATAAATTATGACTAATGCCATTATTTTTCAAAAGTTCCTTAAATACTTGATTCTTAAATTCAGTTCCGTTGTCACTACAAATCTTCATTATTGGCTTTCATAACTGTAGCTCAACATTTTTCACAAAATCAATCATCTCCTGTGTGGTTTCAGATTTCTGTTTAGAAAGGAAACCCACGTAAAATGAGAAAAGTCGTTAACTATAAGAATGTACTTATTACCACCGATGCTTTTGGTTAATGATGGACCACATAAATCAATATGAATCAATTCAAGCGATTCAACAATCTTGGTATTCTTGATAGATGAATGAATTTTACGACTTTTCTTTCCTAATTCACAAGCAGTGCACAAATGATCTTTATCATATTTGAGTAATGGAAGGCCTCGCACAAGATCACCAAGAACAAGCTTGTTGGTATATTTCAAGTTTAAGTGAGAAAGTCCTCGGTGCAAAAGCCAACTATCAGCTGGTGATGCTTTCACAAGCAGGCAAATTGATGGCTTTCCTTCAGTGGGCTTCATATCCAATGGATACATCTCTCCTTTTCTTTTAGAATTTAAAAGAACATTCTTTGACGCATTTTGCTCAATCACTGATCCTTCTTCATCAAATGAAACTTTCAAAACAGTACCTACAACCATTTGAGAAACACTTATCAAGTTAGGTTGTAAACCTTCAACGTAAGCTACCTTTCTTATCATGAACTCTCCATTCATAATCATGTCATATCCTTTGATTTCACCATTTGCGTTATTTCCAAACTTGACTCTTCCAACATCCTTTAATCTACAAAACTCTCTTAGCTGAGATTTCCTTCCAGCCATGTGACGCGGGCAACCACTATCAATATACCGTTCATAATCATATTGTCCGTCGCACATGAACTGCACAGTTAAACAATTTTAGGAAACCAAACCTTCTTGGGCCCTTGTGAGACTTGAGATTTTGAATTAACAAATGGAAAAATCTTAGTCTTATCAATATAAATTGATTTCATAATCAAAACATTATTCACACCTTTCTCCGTTTTAAAAACTTGAGCCTTTTTGTCACAAAGATTGATTTCAACAAATGTGCTTTTGTTTTGAATGAAAGCTTTTGCTTTGGAATCAAGTGACTTGGATATTCTTTTCTTCTTCCTTCTGTTTTACGAAATTCTTTTTTGGAACAAACTTTGAATTTGAAACAACTTTCGTTTGAACAATTGATTGTTTAGAACCATTTTTCATTTATAAATCACTTTGTTTCTCAACACCGTTATTTGGTTTAACATTTCTTATCTAAAAAGAGCTTGGACCAAAATGAGATTTTGTTTTCGTAGATTATTGTGAATAATTTTTCTGATTAAGATACGTTGATAGATTTTTGGACTTTTGATTTTGAACATGTGATGTTGAAAAAGAACAAAAACAAGCAAATTTTTTAGATCTAAGTAAATTAACAGAATTTGCTACTTTCTCTTGTTGTTTCCAAAAAATTCTTCCTTTTTTCAAGTTCTTTTTGTATCGTACTCTCCTAGTCTTAATCTTTTCTTTCTTATCATCTTTCATTTAAGCATCTTGATCAAACATCTTATATTTCCTTTTAGATCACTAGATTTCTTATTTTAAATAGGTTTCGCATCTTGAGTGTCAAAATTTTCTACAATAACTTTTGAAGTAGATGTTGTTGGGTTTTTATTCAAAAACTAGTTTCAAAAACATAAAATTTAGCAACCGAAAGACTTTAAAATTATAATAAACATAAACCAATTTTATACCCACCAAGGATCTTCTTGTGAAGTTTTGAAACAAAACAAGCACCAAAGAAGAAGATGGAGAAAATTACAACCTTTGTAGCTCTTTGGATCCTCTTAGGAGGCTTGGAAGTTGATGAAGAATGTAGAACGTTAGAGACACCAACAATGAATCAACTTAAAGTAGAATGCTAGTTCTTTTGTATAAAACTCTTAAGACTCTTAAGCTTTATGTTCTTATCAAAATAAGAACATAAAGAGAGCATAAGCAAGAGTGTGATCTTCAAGTCTTCAACTAAAACTAGAGAGAAACATGCATGCGTACATAGTTATGATATTTTGCGTGAGTGGTGAAAAGGATATGAAAGCCTCACTTTATATAGAAAATCTTTGGTTGATAAGTTCTTAACACTTTAAGAACCCATGCCCCTAAAATCCTATGTGTTCCCCATGCTTCAAGCCATGCATTTCTTTTGAATAAATTAATCAAAAGACCATCACTCCTTATTTTAATCATATTGTCCATGTTTGTCCTTTTAGAGGAGTGTTCGTTTCATTAAACAAATGAAAAGCCCACACTCTCTTTTGTCTAGCCATATTTCTAAAATATGAAGACAAAAGAAGAAAAAAGCTTTTTATATTTTATAAACCAAGTTTATAAAGTATAAACTTTAGCTTTTTGATAAAAGACAAAAGAATTTATTTAGTCCAAAATGTTGTGCATGACTTATTCATTCATACCATATGAATTATATATAATGTTACTTTCTAATGAAAATTATTATTTCCTAGAAATAGATAATTTCCAATTTAATTCTAAGTGTTTATTGAATATTTATTAAAATGAATTTCTAATAAAATAATCAGTTATATCAAGTTGTTGTTAGTTTGACCCTTTAGTATCATATGTTAATTATCAATATCACTTTAATATGATTGTTAAGCAAACTAGATCTTTCAATCTCCCACTGACGCAAGATTCATATTATACTCATATAGACAGTGGTGAATGTCTAGCAACATTTCACTACCCCCAACAACATACGACTTTGTGCAATTATATCAACTCCTAATTCCCCAAAAGCTCCAAGCTATAATTGGTGTATATAAGGTAAGTTTATCAGTTATCCCTTTGTCACATACATCATGTTAAACATGAGATACGGATCGCAATCAATATCATATGGTGTTCAACTTTTGGTATGGCGCCTTAGATGTCTAACTCTCAACACATAAGAGGAACAAATCCCATCTTGACTACATAAGCCTCTTGAATAGTTCATACCATACCTGAAAATAGCTTTTATAACTGCCCGGTTAAGGACCAGTGTTTGGTCATATCTAAGCATAGTACTCCCTACACTTAAGTCCCACTATATATCTCAGGTGTTAAGCATACAAAGATAGTAACTTTTAATCAATTATCATTCACGATAGCGATCCATGAGATGATCTTGATGCGGGTCAAGTCAATACTAATTCTCTGACAAGTACCTATGATACTTGGTTACAACCCATTTCCTACCTTCATCCAATGAAATTCAACCAATCCAATTCATATTAGTCTTACTTCATAATTGCTCCCATAATTATAACCGAATATGAATTTTCGAATAATAAGATTATTCATGGATTAAACATGTTAATATAGAACATAACAAGTATTGATGTTATGATCATATCCTAGTATATCAAAATATTATATAATAGTTGTTATAATTTTCAAATATCCAAATACTAAATCCAAATCAAAATCCCATTTCTAGAACTATAAAGTCTCACAGCTGAAATATGACCATTGATACTTAGCTCAAAAGAAGGACTTTATTAATGGTTTCGACTAAAGTTAATTTGTGTGAATTCTACGAATACTATCATCTTCATATTTGACTTTACTCTGCATATAGTTAAATATCTTGGACATAGAGTCTCTTTCGTGACATAGAGTCTCTTAGCTTGATTAAGTATACTCTCGAAGTCACAAGGATTTCTATGTGATCCTTGAATGACAGAGATCAACATAGTTTTTCAATGAACTCATTCATCCAATCATACTACATTTAAACTTCTAAAGTAGTGTATTCTTATTTTGTAGTATATTGTGTCATTTTGTTTTGCTTGGACCTCATTCCAACTAAACTTACTCTTCATCCCTCAATGAAGTCATAATCCAATTATAATTCATAATTATATACATTTGCTTAGAATCAGAGTCTTATGTATCTCATTACATGAAGATTTTATTCTAAACTATATGCCTCATATACATTCTCTTAGTTCTTCCAAAGTACTCTTAGAATGTTTCTATAGTCATCCAGTGAATTAACCATGTATTCAATTGGTATATTATGACATGCTCATAATATTATCATATACCAGGTCTTATGCATAATATGGCATAAATGATGGATTCATTTTCCAAGCAAATCGAATATAAATCATTTTAGCTAGTTCAAACTTGTGAGCTAGGTCATTTTCAGGCTGGCTCAAACTTAGTGCCATGTGACAATGCTAAGGCTCCTCCAAGGAATCTTCTATATTAATCTATTTTAAGATATTGTCAATATATGCATAAGTATATATAACTTTTAACATTTATTTTACCTATCCCTACAGATTTTACATTCCAAGAATGTATCTTGTCCTTCCTAAGTCTTTCATTTTAGAAACACATTCTGAATCAAGGTGAAAGGCCTGGCATGGTCAGAATGTAATTTCTCATGATTAAATATTTCTCATTCATCCAAGATTAGGAATATCACTATGCTCCGACTAGTTCTTAGTAAACACACATGTTCTATTCATTTTGATATAAAAGCATACCTTGTGGTTTTACATTAAAATGATGATTGCAAGATTGAGATGTTTGCTTTATATTCACAAGTGGATCTCAAGCTTTACACATTTTTTTAGGATAACATGGATTAAGAAAACCTCCATGATAATATATATAGATATCTTCTTGTAGATGTCTATTAAGAAAAGCGGTCTTTCTTGAAATCTATTTTCTATATTTCATATTAAGAATATGAATTTATAGAAAACAATATCCTTGTTGATCTAGTCATAGCTACTTGTGAAAAAGGTTTGATCATAGTCAATGTCGTAAGTATGATAAGGACCATAGTCAATGACATGATTATGAGAAAATCCTTTTATAACAAGTTTTTCTTTAAATGTGTATAGTTATCCATGTAATGTATTCTTTCTAGAAGAACTGCTTACTCATTATAGCCTTGCTATAGAGAGAAAGTTTAATCAAGACCATACTTTATTATCATACATGGATTACATCTCATGTTCATGACTCTAAGTCATTAATCAGAATTGAGATCTGACATAGCATCTTGGTATTTAATGGATTTGCTAGAAACCATCAAGAAAAGCTCATCAATGAGAGATTTCACATTTCTCAAGTCATAGATGATTTCTACCACTAAAGAGATCAATTTGTGTTTGTGAATAGCTATTATTCAAGTTTAACAATCCCTTGTTAAAACTAGTGACAACTATTCCTACATCAGGTAATGGTTCTTGAGCTACTTCAAGTTCCATGTACCTACCACTTACTTTGTCATTAGAAGCTTGCTTTCTTCTAACTCATATATCATAGGAATAAGAAAAACTTATTCTTAGTGGGTTTGCTTATAATAATCTAAGCCACATTTACAGTATTATACAAATATGTATCTAGTTGATTTTGGGTTTAAAAGCTTTAGTCCAACATAGGCTTTAAATCCATAAAATATTTAATAAGATAGCGATGGAGCCCTTCCATACAAAATCTTATGTAGAAAATGTCATATCTACTAGTTAGTTGGTATTTGTACTCAAGATACAATTGATAGTGTTTTAGGTGTTATGCCAAGGAAATAAAAGGATAACATTTCTTCCAATTAGAAAGTAAATCATACCAAGTAAGATTTAATTCACCTTTTATTTTCATTAAGGCTTTAGATAGTCTTTACCGGTTTGTATCTCAACTTCATACTTGAAAACTTAAACCAAGATTTCGCACTTATGCTTTACCATGTAAAATATAATTGAAACTACTGTAGTTATTAATAAAGTTGATTTGGTATCTTGTGCTAAATCTTATACATCTATTAGAAAGGAAGTCATACACCATAGTGTAATAGTTCCTTAATAATTTATTTTTTCTACTACTTAGTGAAAATATCATTAGGAATCTTCTATATATGAATAAGATTCACATATATCAAATAAACTACATTATCTGCTTTCAAATATCTCTTTCTTGAAGTTTGAATATGTGAATGTTATTTCTATAATAAAGATAACAATGTCAAATACAAGTTTGATTTAAAACAAGTTTAAGTCAAAAATACTTTGCATATAGAACTTGTTATTTATAAAACATTCATATTTACTTTATAATTCTAATTAAGAGATCTAGTCTCATAAAAGAATTTTAATCATTTCTGAATATGATGGTGATTGTTATGAAAAATGATTTAAGTAAATAATCAATCATTCATAAATTAAACTGAGACATATATTTAGGCAAGCTAAATTAAAACATATATTGTTCCAAAACAAACATTGTTTCATAATACAAGTGAATTATGTTCCTAACATGATTAATAAACTAAACTCCAAGAGTGTAGTTTCAACTTGATGGTGCTCCGCTGGTTACTCTTCAGTAAATATTTGCAAGTCATTTACAAATACTGGATTAATATTTAAGTACCAAGTACCTAAGTGTTACATGAAAAGTATGAGTTCTATCTAGTAGGTACCTAAAGTACTAGTCTCTTCTGGACTTTCTTTCTAGATAAGAGCAGTAGATCCTCTTCCAGTGTCTAGTTTCTCCATAAAAGTAACAAGATCCATTTATATGGGCCTTATAGGATTTCTTGGGCTTAAAGGTGTTCGGTCCATAAAACATGGGCCTCCTAGATCACACAAGGTGACTTTTTTGGGCCTTGAAATATTCCAAGTTTGATTTCCAAGATGTTTCTAACATGGGCCTTATAGGATTTCTTGGGCTTAAAGGTGTTTGGTCCAAAAAAACATAGGCCTCCTAGCACTAGGTTTCATGTTCAGGCTTAATGCTTAAAGCAAATAGTTTAAGATCAGGACCTTTAAGTGTATACAATTTCATATCTCTCATGAGATTGTCTCTTAAGACATGAACCCATTCATTGAAGTTGTATCTATTGAATGTTATTGTTTCATTAAGTCATTAAAGAAAATGACAATTTCATGGTAATGAGAATGGATTATTTAACTTCAAAATTTTAACAAAATTCATTTAGTATTTTTAATATTTAAACTCTATAATAATTAATACCCTTTTAGTTTTCAAAAACATTAATTATCAAAGTCTATGATCCAAGTTGCAAAACAAATAAATGGTTAGGTATCATTTATCTCATCTACTTGAATTCAACCCGGTAGATATCAATTATCAATTATATCTTACTATATAATTCCTAGATTTGTAGGATCGCTAATAACAAATTTAATTGGACATGTTTGATCCCATTTATGCCTCAGAATTCTATTGCTTAGATCTCCTTTATCACAAAAGATTTCGGATCAAATCGTCCAAGTTTAAAAACATGTGTAATCGGCCTATAACTTGGTTATAGAAATCTCGAAGACACCCCGACCCATCAAAATATAACACTAAGCGGTTAGGTATCCTTTATCCTACTAGTGCATACAAGAGATGTGCGACCGTTTTTCAAAAGGATTGCATAGATTTGTGGTTTGTAAAAAAAGGGTCTTTTATATGTTTTATAATTATAGTTTTAAAAACATATGATATCATAGTTATTACATGCATATAATAAACCATGGTACCAATTTTCAAAAGAAAATGACTTTTAAATGTTCTACATAAAAAACTAGTTTTTATATAATTTGATGCGATTCAAATTTAATAACCGGTATTGAGTGCATTTGAACATTTTATATCTTTAATAAAACTTGTTTTTATTACTTATATATTTCGAGTTTGTATAAGTTATAAAAATCACCATTTTAAAACTTATATATTTGAGTATTTCAAAATTTAACGTTGTTAACGTTTTTATAAAATCGGATTTTATTTTAAACCAATAACATGTTATATCTTATGTCTAGATTATAAATTTTTGAAAACCAAACTCCATGTGATGCGTATTTTGTCCAAAATTATTTTAGCATGTGAAAAACTAATTTATCAACCATACATAATAATTGCATAAAATAAATAACACAACATGCATAAAATTATATGTGCATAAACATAGCCAACTAATGACATTTTTTGTGAGCCAACACAAAATATGCCAAGTTCATTCCTAAAGGGACATTTTAAGGGTCCAAAAATCTTCTTGTAATGTTGTTGTAGAAGCTCCCACTTGCAAAAAACATCATTTGCTTGCAAAAGATTTGAAGAACTTCTTGAAAACTAAATTTCAGCAACTGTCGCTAAAAGTCCAACAGCCCTTAAGATATAGCATTAGTGACACTTCTCAGAAATTGTTACTAACTTTCAACATGTTTCTTAATCACGAAAATGGCTCTTTGGTCTTCAAGAAATGGCTCCAACTTCATTTCTTGTTACATTTTTGTATAAATAAATTATTTCTAACAACTAATCTATTAATTACAAAAATAAATCAAGAAAAACTAACCTATGTAATTTATTACATACCATATGAATAAATAGAGTATTACAACACAACACAAGAAATACAATGGTCATTGGCTAGTTTATGCACATCATACATATCAACATACACATTAAAACAACCTTTGTTTTTCTAAGACAACTTTAAATGACAAAAGATGCATGAACACCTTTTGTCACATAAAATAACAATTGTAAAGTTGTCATAGAAAATATGTGTGAAGTTGTTTTTATACAAAACTAAGTTATCCATATTCTCCAAAAACTAAGTTTTCCAAAAATCAAAAAATCTAACCAAACTTGCAAGGTGGCTTTGATACCAACTGTTGGGTTTTTATTCAAAAACTAGTTTAAAAAACATAAAATTTAGCAACGAAAGACTTTAAAATTAGAATAAACATAAACCAAATTTATACCCACCAAGGATCTTTTTGCGAAGTTTGGAAATAAAACAAGAACCAAAAAAGAAGATGGAGAAAATTACAACCTTTGTAGTTCTTTGGATCCTCTTGGGAGGCTTGGAAGTTGATGAAGAATGTAGAAATTTAGAGACACCAACAATGAATCAACTTGATGTAGAATGCTAGTTCTTTTTGTATAAAACTCTTAAGACTCTTAAGCTCTATGTTCTTATCAAAATAAGAACATAAAGAGAGCATAAGCAAGAGTGTGATATTCACGTCTTCAACTAAAATGTCACAACTAGTAATTGTGGGCTAGGAAATTCTGTCTTGTTGTAATCAACTCTTGATGTATCTTGTAGTTCAAGTTTAAGTTTATACATATTACTCATCCAAAAACAACTATTCGAATCAAAACTCACTCGTGAAGCCCAAAACCTAATTCGATACTTTTCATACACTCTACTTTGGGGGTTGTAACCCTAATTTCCGGTTCAGACTCAGATTGGACCAGGATTGTTTTATTGGGCCTATTGGACTAATAAACTCTCAATTTGAATTATTTTGGGCTAAGAAACCTCATTTGGGCCCTAATTGGAACCGCATTCATTAAACTATAGCATTTTGGGCCATAAGACTTCTTATGGGCCTTAATGGGTCTAAAATGTCTCACTTCGTTTTCATGGGCCTTATTAGGCCAAAACCCACATAAATAATTGTAATGGGCTGAAAACCCATTGTTTTTACCCCTTTTGGGCCGTGAACTCATAAGAGGGCCCAATGGGCCGAAAAATTCTTATTGGGCTACATGTTTTCGATGGCTATCAAGTTCAAGCCCAATGTTTAATCTTTTCTCCTACCCCTCTCTCATTCTCGGTTTTAAAACAAAAAAAAAAGAAAAAAAAGAATGAGAGGATAATAAGGGTGTTGCCACCTCACTAATGTTTAGTGGTAATCCAAGCACCAAATCCCATATTTCTAGAGCTCAAACCCTTTATGTAATAACCACTCCATTCTCTATCTTTCTCTCTTCTTAACTCTCGGCCAAGGTGCATCCCACCACCCTCATCTTCTCTCATTACAACTATATAAAAGACTCTCCCTAGAACTCCAAGAATTCACCCATCCTTTCTCTTAAATTTCGTGTGTGGTTGTGTGAGATCAAGAACTCTTCATCAAAGATCACCATTCTTGGTACGCAAATCTCTCATCAAGGTGTTTAACTTCATGTTCATGTTAAACTTACTTCTCTTAACACTCCATTTCATGATCCATGTTCCTTAGAACCCCATAAGTTCGAGATCTACTCAAAGGAGCTTGCTAGGGCCGAAATCTCTCTCATCTCTTCATCAAAACCGATCCAAACCCCAAAGTGAGTTCATACCCCTTTGATTTCAGTTTTTACTATGTTTTGGGGGAGGATACAAGTTTCTTTGTGTTAGATCTATGTGTTTAAGCATGATTATGTGTGCCTTCCATGTTATATGTTGTGTTTATATGTTAAAACTTCTTAAATTTTGAAAGATCTACAAAAATATGGTGATGTTTGTAAATCAAAACACTTTATGCAACTTATCATGAAGATAAAAGGATTAAACATGTTAAGGATGTTTGAAAAACTAAATAAAATCTTGAAAAGGGTCACTTTTGACAAAATAAACAAAAAGTGAGGTTCACGGTTCTAAGAAGACCAAAATGGGTAATTTTTAAATAAAAATGGATTTTTATGAAGTTCATAGTTTTAAAAGGACCAAAAGTGCAAATTTTCACAAAAATGGGCCTCAAATTGGGCGTTCACGGTTTCATGGACTAAATTTATAAAATTTTGACTTTTGTGGATTTAATTGTCATTTTAAACAAATTTGAGCCAAAAATGTTAATTTTCGGTTAAATAGGCTGGAAATGCCAATTTCATTAAACTTGGACCGAAAAGGTAATTTATATGTATTTGGGCCTAAAATGTCAATTTTCATAAAATTGGGACGAAAATGTTATTTCTAATAAAAGTGGGCTAAAAATGTCATCTTATTTTGAAACAAGACCTTAAATGTAAACTTTTAATCTTAAGGGACTTAAAGTGTCATTTTTACCAAAAATGTGCCTTAATTGTAAACAGTGGCGAATCTAGAACAAAAAATCACATGGTTCCTAAATTAAGTGAAGTCAATAAAAAAAAATCAACAACATTTTTTGGGTCGGGTCGGGTCGGCTCATGTACCTTAAAAGAACTGAACCAGTTCAATCGGCTCATGTACCTTGTGCCACCGATTAAAATTTTTAAAAAAACCGATTGAAATATAACTGAAAAAGGCGTACGGTTTAACGAAAAACTAGTTGATTATTAGTCCATTGATAAAACGGCGAACGGAGAGTGAGAGTCTTTGGCATGTGGGCTTTCATTTTATTAGAACAACTTATTTATTTATTAATATTTTGAGAGTGCCGATTAAGAGTGATTAACTTTTTGATATCAATCTCATAATTTAAAATAACAAATTGCTCCTACTAACTTATATTTTTCTCTTTTTAAAATGGTTTTTTAAGAAAAAATTTTAAAAAACAAACTCAAGGTAGGTCCTCTATTTTTTCTAAGGTAGTTCCTAATTTTTCTACTATATACATTGTAAATGAAATTGAGAACTTAGGTAGGTCCTAGGACCTACCTAGGCACATGGTGGATACACCCCTGATTGTAAACTTTCGATTTTATAGACCAAAAATGTCATTATTACAAAAAGTGGGCCTTTTAAGTCATTTTGGTAAACAATTGAGTTTAAATAACCAACGTAATAACAAACAGACTAAATACGTTATTTTCACTTTAATTGGGCCTGGAATATACATCACACATTTATTGGGCCTTAGTGGTCCATTTACATGCTTAATGGGCCTGGAATATACATGACATGTTTGTTGGGCATTAGTGGTCCATTTACATGCTTATTGGGACTGGAATATACATTACATGTTTATTGGGCCTTAGTGGTCGATTTACATGCTTATTGGGCCAGGAATATATATTACATGTTTATTGGGCCTTTGTAGTTCATTTACATAGTTATTGGTCCTTGTAAACTTAAAACATACACGGAAACATTATTTACTGCGTTACATAGTGTGATACAATATTTGCGTAAACATAGTTAAGGTTCTTATGAGACACATTCTTTCATTCGTACCTACCTACTGTACATCCTTTAGTCCTGTAGTTATAACCAGAGTCACCTGGAGGGAGAACGAGAGTTTGTGTATAGATCTATACGGGGTTCACTGCCCCGCACCTGAGCTATTCGCTACAGCTAGACTAGGCTAGTCTAGGGTGACAAATGTCTTACCTTAAACAAGTCGACACCTGAAAAACGTCATTACAGGCAATTCCGTCATATCAAGCATGGTTATAACGACTCACATATAAACTAACTCCACTGTAAAATTTACGGAATACAAAAACAATTATATAGTTGTGATACTATACAAACACCATTCTACGGTCTTTGGGTTTTAAGACCACAATACTTTTACAGGCAGAAAAGATCGGATTTTCTGTGAAAACTTACAGTTATAGATTACCTTCTACTTACAACAGAAAACATGGAATTCTGGAATACACTTGTAAGTCCCAAATCCAGGAACCAAACCAGTGATCAAACAATGAACAATCAAACAATAACAAGAATGGAGTAGAAGAAGGAATTACTCAAGCAATGCACACGTTTATAACCGCAAATGTCAAGTACACCTTGAAGAACACACACATATGTCTTACACCACGTCCCTATACACTGATAGGACTGACAACTATTTATAGGACACGACCAAACGCAAACGGGTTCACGGCCGTGAACACCAAACAGTCATGAACAAACTGACCGCAAACACCAAACACGACCAAAACCCTATTCGGACCTATACATATAGATGCCTAGCCCAAACCAACAAATTATGACCTAACAGTCTCCCCATTGGTTTGAGCTAGCATAGATTTAGTCTTTCTCGATTACCAACACATATGATCTCCCCATAGCACCCACCCACATCTTCTTATCGATGATCTCCGCTATCATGCTAGTGAACTCCTTGGCAGCAGCCTCCATGATCTCCTGATCGCATAAAATCTGACTGGAGGAGTGTCAATAGGCTGATCAGATTGTGATGTATTAGCTGGGGCTGATTGAGAAGTCTAGTTTGCATTTGGATCTTCGACTGTGGTCTTGAACTTCTCACCGAATTCTGCAATATGCTTGTTCTTCAAGTCAAAGTAGCCTGCTGATAGGGCACCAAGATTAAGCTGGAGAGTGGAGATTTGTTTTGACTTTAATATGTTTTCTTCTTCAAGCTCGGAAACTCGAACGTCGAGTTTTCCAATCAAAACGTCCTTTTCAATGATTCTCTGGTTTAGGACTCCGATCTCCTCCTTGAGCTCTAAAATAGATGGGTCTGCTCTCCCTGAACTTCCTTCACCTATTGATATTCTTGTGCCACGAGGTAAATGATCTGAATCTTGTTGAGCAAGAAGCCTAGCAAGCATCACGGATGCAACATCATGCGCAGGTTGTGGAGGAGAAGAACCCCCAGGAGCAGAAGAACTCCCAGCTTCAAACGAAGATCTAATATTACTTGGTCCTTCTAGGGTCGGTTGAGTTGGTGTAGCAGCTGTGGAGGGTTGTTGGACTGGTGGTGCTTGTTCCCTGATAAGCACTCACGACCTTGGTGTAGTGATTATAGAACATGGTTTGGCATGCGGAATTAAAGATTGCACAATGAACATGGTGATTTGGGTGTTCTAGAGATGTATTGAATATGTATGGTGTTACAAAAAGGGACATAGATCTACATCTACATAAATAACACACGCTCACACACTCAACTTTTACACCTCTTAAGCACACCTCTACAAGTGGAATAAACCCACCTTATATAGAGGTGTTTACATGTCTCTCTCTCTCACTCTTTATCTCATGAGTCAAAAGGCTAATACACCACATGCAAGTGGGTTTTACAAAATTCAACACATTACAAAGTCATACATGGATAACTTTGTACCCCAAGATTCTCCCCCTCAAAGTTAGGAATGGATGACCCACTTCAATTCTTCCAAAATCGAGCAACTACGCGATCTGAGCCTCAAGGGTGACACATGTTGAAATGAACTTCAAATCCTCAATTCTTCCATGATTCTTCAATTTGGGCTCTAGGATGTGAGACCATACAAACCAAGCATCAACGAATGATCAAGAGCTTCTCACACTCCAAATAATCACCCAAAAGTTGAGCATAAAATCACACCCCGAAAATCTTCAATAAAACCAAACCCATTTCGAAACGAAATCACTTCCAAACTTCCAATTGCATCATTTTGTGTACTTCAAAAATTCAAGGTCGCTTCGGTCTTCAAATCCGCGTAATATGAAAAATTCAAGTCCGAATTTCCATATATATTTCTCCCCTTTTTTATAATCGAAATTTGATTATAAAACAATCAAGGAAAGAGAACGTGCTCTATTCAGAATTTTTCGTGTCAAAACTCCCCCTTAACATGTGGCATAAACTTTGTGCTTCAATCCGGAAAACCCAAAAAATATTCAATTTTTAGCTTCGTTCACGGACCGCCTTTGACAAAATTTCTCAAAAATGGGTAGAAATTGTCAATTTCAAAATTCTGCAGTGACTTGGTGCGCCCAAAACAGCCAAATATGCAAAACTCTCCCCCTTTTCCAAATCTGGGTAGAAAACGTTACTTTGCATAAACTGCAGGGGCCTGAAATGCATTTTCTTCAATTTTCAGCAAAATTAGTCCTTTTTCGAAAATGGGTATGAACCGCCAAATGTGCGAAACCTCAGGGACTAATTTCGACAATTCTGCCCTTTTTTACCCAAACATACGAAGAATACCCCAAAATGTCAAAGTTGCCAAACATTCGAAAGGTTAGGGGCTGTTTTCGAAACTTTCTCTTCTTTTCAAAACGTACGAAACATTTTGCCAATCATACGAAGGGTTTTAAAATTTGTCAAACAGTCGAAAGTATAAGGGCCATATTCGAAACTTCTTCACGCTTCTTCTTTACAAAACCAACGAAGTTTTGTCCTGTTCATACGAAGCCTTGAAAAATATGTTAAACTATCGAAATTTCAGGGGCCATTTTCGTAACTTTTGTCAAATTCTTCCCCAATTTTGTTTTAACGAAATCAGGCAAACGAAACGTACGAAACTTTTTTCCTTTCTCTCTCCCTTCGTATGAAACTGCATCTTCACCATATTAACGAATTTATGTTCTTCATTGCTTCGTTAGAAATCCTCATCTCCAAACTAATGAAACTTTTTGACATTGATTAACGAAATCGAAGCGTGTCGAACGCTTAACGGTGAACAGTAACCTCTTGATCATTCAGATGCTTAATCGACTTTTCGTTCTTACAGTTCTTCCCAAACCAAAAACTTTCGTTCTTTTACCCCTTCTGTTCGTTTATTACTCCAATCCTTTGCCTTTTCAATTCACGAACCCAGTATGACACAGGAAGCAAACAGATGAACATCATTGACCATCGAGCATCGACCATCGACTCTTGGTAACGACCTTCAAACCTTCAATCAAAACTCAAGACTTCGTCTGTTTGATTGAAACCAAAATCGTCATCGATTTAAAGAAGCATAGCCATTTATGAATGAACCATTGACCATCATAGGGATCCTTCGTCATCACGATTTCTTCCACAATTCGTTCTTTTGCAAACATCGACAAACCTTCAAAATCGATTTCGAAAATAATTGATTCCAGTTGCTTTCGATTTCGTCTAACACCCATTTGACTTAAACTTGTCTTTACCAAATCGAAACCAAATCTGATTACCTCTTTGAGCTTTGAAAAACATTAACCATTAAAATCAATAGTCGACAAACATCAACTTCATCAATTTCATGTCAATTTTCAGATTAAACACACCAGTTCAACAAATCCTTTCATGTTCTTCATTTGTTCTTGAGCATTCATCAACCGGAACCACCCCAAAATTTCATCGATCTTCATACAAATCTAAAATTAAACTTCCGAAACAGTATCGTATCTCAATTAAACAAACTCGTAGGTTCAATAAAAGTAGATCAACCCAAAAGATTATTATGATGAAGATCAATTTCAGTTTAAGACCCCAAAAAGAGAAAAGAATGACGAACACTGAACAAAATCGTTAAAGGTCTAAATGATATCGATTAAGAACAGATTGAACAATATCTCATTCAAACAAATAAATCCGACACATAATCGAAACATTATGATGGATTATTGACACATCCAAACCAAATTGATTTCAGAATTTATGATAATTCAATAGATGAAATCGATCTCAGAATGAAGAAAAGAAAATCAGGATTAGGTCAACATTTCATCGTAAGAAAGCAAAATCAATCGAACAACATGAATTCATTTATATGCTTGATTTAATGATTGAGATTAACGGTACAATCAAGAAACGAATGTGGGTGCTCTTGAATGATACGAACCAGATAGAATAATCGAATGAAACAATTATAAATAAGATTGGGCTCACAAAAGTCGATCATGAACAGTAACAGGCTTGAATACATGAACAGTAATCACAAATCATCTTTAATCCAATGAAGCATTAAAGAGGTTTTAAGCTTGATCTAAAAAAAATTATTGGATCATCAATGGGATTTGAAACGAATTTAATCCAATGAATCAAAACGATCAAAAATAAAAAACGCAACGCACGATTCAAAGAAATTGAGAGAGATCATAGAGAGAGACTCACCAAAAATGCTTCAATTGTGACAAATGTTGCCAAACCGAGAATTGTTCTTCAAAAATCACCTTGATCTTGAAGACCCGCTCTGATACCATTTGTAGTGATTATAGAACATGGTTTGGCATGCGGAATTAAAGATTGCACAATGAACATGGTGATTTGGGTGTTCAAGAGATGTATTGAATATATATGGTGTTACAAAAAGAGACATAGATCTACATCTACATAAATAACACACGCTCACACACTCAACTTTTACACCTCTTAAGCACACCTCTACAAGTGGAATAAATCCACCTTATATAGAGATGTTTACATGTCTCTCTCTCTCTCTCACTCTCTATCTCATGAGTCAAAAGGCTAATACACCACATGCAAGTGGGTTTTACAAAATTCAACACATTACAAAGTCATACATGGATAACTTTGTACCCCAAGATTCTCGCCCTTAAAGTTAGGAATGGATGACCGACTTCAATTCTTCCAAAATCGAGCAACTACGCGATTTGAGCCTCAAGGGTGACACATGTCGAAATGAACTTCAAATCTTCAATTCTTCCATGATTCTTCAATTTGGGCTCTAGGATGTGAGACCATACAAACCAAGCATCAACGAATGATCAAGAGCTTCTCAAACTCCAAATAATCACCCAAAAGTTGAGCATAAAATCACACCCCGAAAATCTTCAATAAAACCAAACCCATTTCGAAACGAAATCACTTCCAAACTTCCAATTGCATCATTTTGTGTACTTCAAAAATTCAAGGTCGCTTCGGTCTTCAAATCCGCGTAATATGAAAAATTCAAGTCCGAATTTCCATATATATTTCTCCCATTTTTTATAATCGAAATTTGATTATAAAACAATCAAGGAAAGAGAACGTGCTCTATTCAGAATTTTTCGTGTCAAAACTCCCCCTTAACATGTGGCATAAACTTTGTGCTTCAATCCGGAAAACCCAAAAAATATTCAATTTTTAGCTTCGTTCACGGACCGCCTTTGACAAAATTTCTCAAAAATGGGTAGAAATTGTCAATTTCAAAATTCTGCAGTGACTTGGTGCGCCCAAAACAGCCAAATATGCAAAACTCTCCCCCTTTTCCAAATCTGGGTAGAAAACGTCACTTTGCATAAACTGCAGGGGCCTGAAATGCATTTTCTTCAATTTTCAGCAAAATTAGTCCTTTTTCGAAAATGGGTATGAACCGCCAAATGTGCGAAACCTCAGGGACTAATTTCGACAATTCTGCCCTTTTTTACCCAAACATACGAAGAATACCCCAAAATGTCAAAGTTGCCAAACATTCGAAAGGTTAGGGGCTGTTTTCGAAACTTTCTCTTCTTTTCAAAACGTACGAAACATTTTGCCAATCATACGAAGGGTTTTAAAATTTGTCAAACAGTCGAAAGTATAAGGGCCATATTCGAAACTTCTTCACGCTTCTTCTTTACAAAACCAACGAAGTTTTGTCCTGTTCATACGAAGCCTTGAAAAATATGTTAAACTATCGAAATTTCAGGGGCCATTTTCGTAACTTTTGTCAAATTCTTCCCCAATTTTGTTTTAACGAAATCAGGCAAACGAAACGTACGAAACTTTTTTCCTTTCTCTCTCCCTTCGTATGAAACTGCATCTTCACCATATTAACGAATTTATGTTCTTCATTGCTTCGTTAGAAATCCTCATCTCCAAACTAATGAAACTTTTTGACATTGATTAACGAAATCGAAGCGTGTCGAACGCTTAACGGTGAACAGTAACCTCTTGATCATTCAGATGCTTAATCGACTTTTCGTTCTTACAGTTCTTCCCAAACCAAAAACTTTCGTTCTTTTACCCCTTCTGTTCGTTTATTACTCCAATCCTTTGCCTTTTCAATTCACGAACCCAGTATGACACAGGAAGCAAACAGATGAACATCATTGACCATCGAGCATCGACCATCGACTCTTGGTAACGACCTTCAAACCTTCAATCAAAACTCAAGACTTCGTCTGTTTGATTGAAACCAAAATCGTCATCGATTTAACGAAGCATAGCCATTTATGAATGAACCATTGACCATCATAGGGATCCTTCGTCATCACGATTTCTTCCACAATTCGTTCTTTTGCAAACATCGACAAACCTTCAAAATCGATTTCGAAAATAATTGATTCCAGTTGCTTTCGATTTCGTCTAACACCCATTTGACTTAAACTTGTCTTTACCAAATCGAAACCAAATCTGATTACCTCTTTGAGCTTTGAAAAACATTAACCATTAAAATCAATAGTCGACAAACATCAACTTCATCAATTTCATGTCAATTTTCAGATTAAACACACCAGTTCAACAAATCCTTTCATGTTCTTCATTTGTTCTTGAGCATTCATCAACAGGAACCACCCCAAAATTTCATCGATCTTCATACAAATCTAAAATTAAACTTCCGAAACAGTATCGTATCTCAATTAAACAAACTCGTAGGTTCAATAAAAGTAGATCAACCCAAAAGATTATTATGATGAAGATCAATTTCAGTTTAAGACCCCAAAAAGAGAAAAGAATGACGAACACTGAACAAAATCGTTAAAGGTCTAAATGATATCGATTAAGAACAGATTGAACAATATCTCATTCAAACAAATAAATCCGACACATAATCGAAACATTATGATGGATTATTGACACATCCAAACCAAATTGATTTCAGAATTTATGATAATTCAATAGATGAAATCGATCTCAGAATGAAGAAAAGAAAATCAGGATTAGGTCAACATTTCATCGTAAGAAAGCAAAATCAATCGAACAACATGAATTCATTTATATGCTTGATTTAATGATTGAGATTAACGGTACAATCAAGAAACGAATGTGGGTGCTCTTGAATGATACGAACCAGATAGAATAATCGAATGAAACAATTATAAATAAGATTGGGCTCACAAAAGTCGATCATGAACAGTAACAGGCTTGAATACATGAACAGTAATCACAAATCATCTTTAATCCAATGAAGCATTAAAGAGGTTTTAAGCTTGATCTAAAAAAAATTATTGGATCATCAATGGGATTTGAAACGAATTTAATCCAATGAATCAAAACGATCAAAAATAAAAAACGCAACGCACGATTCAAAGAAATTGAGAGAGATCATAGAGAGAGACTCACCAAAAATGCTTCAATTGTGACAAATGTTGCCAAACCGAGAATTGTTCTTCAAAAATCACCTTGATCTTGAAGACCCGCTCTGATACCATTTGTAGTGATTATAGAACATGGTTTGGCATGCGGAATTAAAGATTGCACAATGAACATGGTGATTTGGGTGTTCAAGAGATGTATTGAATATATATGGTGTTACAAAAAGAGACATAGATCTACATCTACATAAATAACACACGCTCACACACTCAACTTTTACACCTCTTAAGCACACCTCTACAAGTGGAATAAATCCACCTTATATAGAGATGTTTACATGTCTCTCTCTCTCTCTCACTCTCTATCTCATGAGTCAAAAGGCTAATACACCACATGCAAGTGGGTTTTACAAAATTCAACACATTACAAAGTCATACATGGATAACTTTGTACCCCAAGATTCTCGCCCTTAAAGTTAGGAATGGATGACCCACTTCAATTCTTCCAAAATCGAGCAACTACGCGATTTGAGCCTCAAGGGTGACACATGTCGAAATGAACTTCAAATCTTCAATTCTTCCATGATTCTTCAATTTGGGCTCTAGGATGTGAGACCATACAAACCAAGCATCAACGAATGATCAAGAGCTTCTCAAACTCCAAATAATCACCCAAAAGTTGAGCATAAAATCACACCCCGAAAATCTTCAATAAAACCAAACCCATTTCGAAACGAAATCACTTCCAAACTTCCAATTGCATCATTTTGTGTACTTCAAAAATTCAAGGTCGCTTCGGTCTTCAAATCCGCGTAATATGAAAAATTCAAGTCCGAATTTCCATATATATTTCTCCCCTTTTTTATAATCGAAATTTGATTATAAAACAATCAAGGAAAGAGAACGTGCTCTATTCAGAATTTTTCGTGTCAAAACTCCCCCTTAACATGTGGCATAAACTTTGTGCTTCAATCCGGAAAACCCAAAAAAATTTCAATTTTTAGCTTCGTTCACGGACCGCCTTTGACAAAATTTCTCAAAAATGGGTAGAAATTGTCAATTTCAAAATTCTGTAGTGACCCGGTGCGCCCAAAACAGCCAAATATTCAAAACTCTCCCCCTTTTCCAAAGCTGGGTAGAAAGCGTCAATTTGCATAAACTGCAGGGGCCTGAAATGCATTTTCTTCAATTTTTAGCAAAATTAGTCCTTTTTCGAAAATGGGTATGAACCGCCAAATGTTCGAAACCTCAGGGACTAATTTCGACAATTCTGCCCTTTTTTACCCAAACATACGAAGAATACCCCAAAATGTCAAAGTTGCCAATCATACGAAAGGTTAGGGGCTGTTTTCGAAACTTTCTCCTGATCTGTGAGACACTCAACAAGCTATACTTTAACTCGGGAGTGTAGATGACGTTTTCAAAGCTCAACACTCCATTGGTAATGGTTCCTCTCTGCATGATCTTTTCTCCATCTCCTCCCGCGAAGGAGACATATCCCCCATTAAATGATTGAATGTCGTGCAATTGAGAGATGTCTCCGGTCATATACATTGAAAAACCGATGTCGACATACCACGGTCTGGCGACATTCCTCTGCAGCTGTTCCTGCACGATGAGCGTGATCAATTAGATTTTGGGACCCAGGTCATTACAACCCTGGGTTTACCCTTGACATTCACAGATTTTTCTTTTTCACTTTTTGATTTTGAATTACTATTAGATGCATTGTCAGAAGATGAAGATGGTTGGCCAATTGAAGATTTGGGAACCCATTGGTAATTAGGTTTTGAAATATTCATAGGTGATTTTGAAATGTTTTTCTTTTGTTTTGAGCGTTTGGATTTCCGGCAAGGATTAGTCGAGGATCCAAACGCTGCCTTTGACGATATTGATCTTGGCTTGGCCGTATTCGATTTCGTCAAAGCACCAGTGGCTGTTTTATTGAAAACCTGTTTATTCTTTTTAAGTTCAACCCTTTTCTTGTCCTTATGAACATTCCAATCATCATCTCGAAGACGAGATCTCGAGGACTTTCTCGTTAGAGACCTTCCTCGAGACTCATTTTCTCTTCTTTGTGTAGAAAAATGTACAAATGCCCTATTAGGACAATTGCGAGCAATGTGGCCGGCAGTTCCACAGTTAAAACATATTTGCTTTTTATCATGAAAACTGGTACCGCCTTTTTCTGTTTTCGTGCTCTTATTGACTCTTCTAACTTTCCCACACGTGCAAGTGCATGAGTCAGGTTGTGTGACAGGTGTAGATGGAGTGGATATGCTAGTGTTAGATTCAACAGTTTTAACAAAGGCAACATCACATTTATCAGAAACATTAGACTTAGGCCCCATTTGATACGCGTCTGACCGAGTCAAGTCAGATGTTTTTGGCTGACTCGGTCAGCAAAATCTGTTTGATAATCCAATTTTGGCCATCTGACTCGGTAAGAAATGTCTGACCGAGAAAGGAGTTGGGAGAAGGCTGACTGAGAAAGAAAGCAAAGCTTTCCAATAATACCCTTGCCTTTGGATAAAAATTAAAGGCTCAACAAGTGAAATGGGAGGTTCCAGGAATTGAACTCGGGTCTACCATATACAAACAATGGTGTTTACCACCAAGCTAGATGGTTTTTTGTGTTTTAATCTCTAAAATAGTATATTTAATGTCTATTTTGCTGGAAGTTTTTGTATACATTATTATTAATATTGTTAATATTAATATTAATATTAATATTATTATTATTATGATTATTATGATGATGATGATTATTATTATTATTATTATTATTATTATTATTATTATAAAGAGCATGAGGGTAAAATGGTCATTTTGTATCAGTCAGCACATTCAGTCAGATGTACAATCAAACAGCATGATTTCTTTCTCAGACAGAATTTATTATTCAGACAGACATTTCCCAATCAACACTTTCTCAATCAGTAACTATCAAACGGCCCCTTAGTCACCAAATCATCACAAATCAAAATATCAGTTTTAACGACAGACACAGAATCAACATTGCTCAAAATAGGAACACCAAATTTTGACACAGATTTATTTTCAGACTCAATCTTTCCATCCTCTTGATTTCCCTGACTTACTGACAAATCTGCAAAGGAAGTAGAAACGTTAGTATCTATTTCCCTAGTACTACATTTTGTCACCTGTGCAGCTGGTTTACCATAAACCATAAATGGTTCTCGGTGTATCTCCTCCTGAATCAAAGGTTTAGCAAAATAATTGTGATTGAATGGGGGAGGGACACTCTCATATCCTATACCTACTTGTTTTTGGTCGTTCCACTTCATTTGTTTTTCTATAATTGTTGCAACTCTCTTACTTGACACATCATATTTCTTGAAGTTAAAATCAGCATTTTCAAAACGAATTTTCAATGTGTCAAGTTCTTCAGTTACAACAGCAAGTTGTTTCTTAATTAAATTTTAATTTTCACACTTGTTGCTTTAATCTTCCTGCAACTTCCTAAAATCTCTAGTCTTCGCCTCTAATTTCTCTTTTAATGGTCTGTGGTCTTTCTTAAGAGTATACTTCTCATATTTTAGGTCCTTGTTCTCTCTTTTTATCAATTCAATTTGCTCACGTAAATATTTAACAGTGGTTTCAAACGATTTAGAGCATGAAACTTCATTTACCAGACAGTTTTTTGGTTCCATTTTTTAAAATTTTCTTAGTTTTCTTAATTGACTGAAATTAAAGGTTTGTAAAGAAAAGCAACCGTAAACGATTATAACCAGGAGAGTTCACGGCTGTACAGAGTCCACGACCGTATACAGAAAATGGTTCACGATCAGTTCATTGTTCACAAATAGATCACGGTCAATGAGATGATCACGGTCAAGCAATGGATCACGGTCACAAGATGAACACGTTCAAATGGGATGAATCGTTTACGGCCGTACTCCTAGTTCACGGCCGTAAAAGCTTCAACAGGATGAACCGTAAACACCAAAAATTACAGTTTTTTGAGAAAATTTTGATCCCTTAAGTCTTGAATTTACTCACAATCAGCAAAACCCCGCAGCAAACACTTGAAAATCTCGAAAAGTGAGGATAAACACCCAGCCATAAACACCAAAAACGAGTTTGACACCGCATTGGCTCTGATGCCAATTGTAAGTCGCAAATCCAGGAACCAAACCAGTGATCAAACAATGAAAAATCAAACAATAACAAGAATGGAGTAGAAGAAGGAATTACTCAAGCAATGTACACGTTTATAACCGCAAACATCAGGTACACCTTAAAGAACACACACATACGTCACACATACGTCTTACACCACGTCCCTGTACACTGACAAGACTGACAACTATTTATAGGACACGACCAACCGCAAACGGGTTCACGGCCGTGAGCACCAAACTGCCGTGAACAAACTGACCGCAAACACCAAACACGACCAAAACCCTATTCAGACCTATGCATATAGATGCCTAGCCCAAACTAACAAATTATGACCTAACAACATTCTTTATACATTTTCAAAATAGAAACACACATGCTTTTATACAAGATTTGATACAAAGCGTTCAAACCATTCGTTTCTTATTACATAAAATATCGGATTTTCTGGTGTTTACAAAATGATACAAATTTTCATACAAATATGCTTATGAAATCACCAACATTATATATGTTGATCATTTTCAAAATAACTTGCATCATCAGGAAATCGTTAAGCAGGTTGGCCTTCAAGAACTCAAGAATTTTGATGTGTTTTTTTACTATCATCGTACACTTATATTTTGGGGATGTAATATTGTAAACCAAAACACTGATGTAAACAATGATGGTTGTATTATTTTATGTGTGATGATGATGTCGTCGTGATTCAATTATATACACTGTGATTGTATTACAATATGAAGTCACCCTAACCCCCGGACGTTTCCGCCGTTTCTTCGGTTCGGGGGTGTGACATAAAACTAGAGAGAAACACACACACATACATAGTTATGATTTTTTGCATGAGTGGTGAAAGAGATATGAAAGCATCACTTTTGGTCCATACGTTCTTAACACTTTAAGAACCCATGCCCATAAAAGCCTATGTGTTACCCATACTTCAAGCCATGCCTTTCTTTTGAATAAATTAATCAAAAGACCATCACTCCTTATTTTAATCATATTGTCCATGCTTGTCCTTTTAGAGGAGTGTTCTTTTCATTAAACAAATGAAAAGCTCATAGTATCTTTTGTCTAGCTGTATTTCTAAAATATGAAGGCAAAAGAAGACAAAAGTCTTTTATATTTTATAAACCAAGTTTATAAAATATAAACTTTAACTTTTTGGTAAAAGATAAAAGAATTTATCTAGTCCAAAATATTATGCATGAGTTATTCATTCATACCGTATGAATTATATATAATGTTAATTGCTAATGAAAATTATTATTTCCAAGAAATAAACAATTTCCAATTTACTTATAAGAGTTTATTGAATATTTAGTAAAATCAATTTCTAATAAATAATCAATTATATTAAGTTGTTAGTGTGACCCTTTAGTATCATATGTTAGTTAGCAATGTCACTTTAATATTATTCTTGAGCATACTAGATCTTTCAGATGCTACATTTAAAGGTTTCGAAATGTATCTATTCTTCACTCTCCAAGATGTATTCTCTGAAAGACATTGTTTCCTCACAATTTTCAATTAGCATAGACAAAAAATGAGTTTTGCAAGAATTGACATTATCAGTCTTCATAATAGAGGTCAAATGAATGATGTTTGTTTTGTCCAGTCCTTTTCGTAACAAAAACTGGATTATGAGTACTTTGGACCTTTAGATAAACTACAACTTTTTCTTTCAAATTCTCAATGCGTTTAATCTCAACAACTTTTTAAAATTTAGCAGAATCTTCAAAAATTAAGTTCCTTTTTGGTTCATTATTATTTTTCACAAAATTGGAACAATCTACTTCATTTACTACTAAAATTTCACTAATTTCACTTTCATCAGATTCTGAATCAATCTCACCATTATGATACTCCTAATTTCAATTTATTACACAATAAGATGTATTTTTCATTTGAATTCTTTTTAATTTGTTGCTTATCATCTTCAATTAAAACATCCTTCATCATATTCTTAATCTCCTTATTTTTCAAAAAATCTTCAAACATTTCCTAAACCAACCCTATTAGCTTCACTTAAGGATTTGTTAGAAGATATCAAAGATTCACCTTCGTAACATTCAACATCAATTACTTCTTCTTGAAATTCTAAGAATAGAAGCATTTTCTTGTGCATTTCATCTGCTATTTTGAAGTTTATATATAATTGAGTAATATGTCTATATAAGCGTTTCATAGTTTGACATAAAATATTTTGTTGTTTCATGAGCATTCTATTGTCAGAATTCAAAATACAGACATTATTTTTTTCTAACAATTTCTAACTCCAACTTCTCTATTTTAATCAAGCTCTCCTTATTCCTAAATTAAAACCTGCCAAGATCATTATAAATATTAGATACCTTTAATCTATTCCATCTTATACTTTCCCCAAATTCATAAAATGCTATCTTGCAATTCAATTAATTCATCACTATATATTTATAAACAGGTATATCTAAATATTTGAGAATGAAATGAACTATTTTTGTCACCTTGTTGCATGCTTCAACATGTTCTCCTCTGCTATTCACAGAAAAACATGAAGCATATCAGTTCGCATCATCCAACATTCCTCCATTCTCCAAATTCTCTTCCTGATCCTCAGAACTTGAGCTTCACACCATCAAGCACTTACCCTCTTTCATGCCTATGACATCATTAACAACAAAACAATAACCATGAGTAGGTCTACAAATCTCCTCTTCTTTTAATGTGGTAATTGACCATACTTTAATGTTCCCATCGTCACTATTATCCACTTCAATTACCAATGCCTTTCCATAAGGTTTTGACTTTTTTAGATCTTCACTCTTCTACAAGTAGTAAGTTTCATCCTTCTCTTTCTCCTTATTCTCATTTTGCTTTTGTAACATATAATGTCTAGAAAAATGATTCTTCCGATTGCAATAATTTCAGTCAAAGCCCGAATCTCCTGAAAACTTATTTTCCTTATTCTCTTCTTCTTTTTTGATAACTCTTGACTCTTCATTTTTATTTTTCTTAGGATATGAAATTCCACCCTTATAGCCATTACCTCCACAATCGAACCTCATATTTCCCTTTCCTTCGAACTTTGAGAAATTCTTCTTGAAGAATTTATTTGGATTCCTGACCATGAGAGCTTTCTCATCGCTTATAAATTCGTCATCTGTTGCATTTGAGTCCAACTACTCAACAATTGCTTTTTCCTTGGATTACTTTTCTTTCACACTTTCTACCTTAGCTATGAGAGCCAAAGGACCTAAATCCACACTTGGATTTACATTCTCCCTAACTTCATCGTCACGGCTCTTCAGAATTCCGATAACTTGTGCTAACGAATGGTTTTTAAATTGTTCATAAGTCTTCACAGTTGATCTAATCATCTTGCGTTTAGAATGCATAGTGTTCATGAAAGTAAAGTTTTCTTCTATTGGTTATCTTTTCAATTTTTACTTCAATATTCGGCTTAGTAAGTGATTAAACCTACTCACAACTTGATCAATTTTCTCTCCAGTCTTTTGATGAAAATATCCAAACTCCAAAATTAATCTTGTTTGTGTAACGTTCCAAAAATTACAATGAGATTTTTTGATTTTCAAAGTGTGTAAAGCGATTAAAACCTTTATCTCAGAAAACATTAAGTAACATTTTAATGATTGAATTCAAAAATTAACAGACTTAAATTTACAAAACCACAGAAACAAACATCTTTGATGCGTGTATACAGTCCTGTCGAGCTCTTCTAATGAACGACCTGCAAAATATTTAATCAACAACTGTAAGAATAAAGCTTAATGAGTTCCCCACTATACCACATATTCCACCATACATACAATGCATCCACACAATTGTCCAGATCTAGCTCCACAAAACCAAATCTCCTATCCATATAAACATACACAACAATCCTACATAAAAAAACGGGCTTGCTCTAACCCTGGTGAATGTTATAGGTCAAATCTGATGGGTTTTGAGCATTCTAACACTCCTATGGTGTGCATGCAACCCTATGTGCCTTGGATCTATGTTTTCACTATTATACATGCAAATATACAAAATACCAAAGCATCATCCTAACTAGCATATAATGGAGCAACTATACTACAAGAGTCTAGTTAGATGGCATACCTTTTGATGGAGCTTGAAGTATTGAACCTTTAAGAGCTTAGCCCCAATAGTGTGGAAGCCTCAAATGGAATCACAAATCACCAAAAACAACTTGGAAAGCTTGAGAGAATAGTTTATGCTTGTTCAAAATCAGCTATGCCCTCTTTCTTCACACTCTAGTGCCAATTTCAAGTGCCAAGGACCTCTTCATATAGTATGGTGGATTAGAGTTATATCCATGTAAACCCTAATACCCATGACCTTTCATTTACATAGGAGCCATGGGTTAAAAGCTCCATGGACTATCCATGTAAGCTTAGCCAATCCTAAATAATTATTGGCCCACTCTATATATATATATATATATATATATATATATATATATATATATATATATATATATATATATATATATATATATATATATATATATAAGAGTCCATATTTAATTAGTCTCCTTTTGATCACAGAATTAATTCCAAATTAACTTTTGACCAATACTAATTAAATAATATGATTTCATATTAATATATTATAACTTATAATATATTAATAAACCATAGACATACTATTCTCAAAAGACTATCCATACAAATTGTTCCGGTGAAATGCAACCCAAATAGACCATGCTACTCTTGGGTCGAGTACATACCAATAATAGTTATGGGCTTAGACATCTAATCCAACAGTCTCCTACTTGGATAAGTCTAAAACTATTATTCAAGTATGACTCCAAGATCCCTACTAGCAATCGTAGCTCTTAAAGCCGTTGCCAAACTCTGACCTAGTCAAATGACGTGTCCATTAGATAAGGGATCATATACTCCTCCATTCTAGATATCATATGGACTGAGACATGGATTATAATCATTCTCTCTGTCCATTTGTTGTTTCCCGATTTCCGATTTATGACGACTGACTAATTGTACAAATCAAATAAGTCCAGGCTTGGCCAAGCACTTATGGGTGTCATCACTCAATCATCGAGGGGCCCACATATATCGCTTTTATCCCTCCAAGGGTAAAAGGAATGGATAAACTTCGACCCAAATGTTCGCTTGTACTTACTCATCAAATTACACACAACGATATGTTTTATAACAACCAAGTTACTGGTTGCGTTTACATATGTCAATGTGCAACCGACGTGCAACTACAACTCACACGTCTCCATTTGAAGAATATAAGATATTATCAACTCATGATCACTCGTGATAAAATCCATGAAGTGATTCAAATGAGCGTGGGTTTAATCCAATACTCGAATCTCATTCCAGGAGCACTCATGAATGTTGCAGCAACTTTTGCTATGTCTAAATACTTTAGACATCTACAAGCCCAATTCATGACAGTCTTTTGTAACATCTAAAAATTTTACGCCAAATTTAAACTTTTTCAATCATAAATAAAACCAAATAATATTTGTTTACAAAATGTTTTCAATCATTATTCATCAGAGTGTCCCAATAACTAGATCATAAGGATGAGGAGCGGTACGGTCACGCCTTCTCCTTGCCATGATCTCCTGAAGTACCTGAAATAAGAAACTGAAAACTGTAAGCCCGAGGGCTTAGTGAGCTACCCCTAAAATACCAATACCACACTGATAATACCATATCAATCACCAATAAACATCAACATGCATACTGGGCCTTCGGCCTGACTAGACCGCCCTGCAGGGCCTACAGTATATCTGAATCTGTCCCGAGCCTTCGGCATAACTGGACCGCCACGTGGGCCTACAGTCTCCCCGGACCGCTCATAGGGTGTGTTGGCCTTCAGCACAAAGCAGGACCGCCTCAACCCAAGCAACAAGCAAATAACCACGTGCGCATAACTAACATATACTGGCATATACAAACATCAAACATATCTATCTCACTGATCACCAAACATAGCAATATCTCATAACTAGAGCACTGACCTAGCAGGTCACTAACATATCAATCCCTACGGATCATGAGAGCATAACATACTGTCTATCCCGATTCCGATCTAACAGATCATATCCACATGTAGCATACCATAATGATAACAACTAAAGGGCCGACCTTGGTGCCTTAGACCCTATCGATATAGTGAGCATAACTCACCTTGCAGATGTCGACTCGGTAGATAAACTCCAAATCTCGGATCAATTGCCAAAGACTCCACCACCTATTACCATAATATGAATATACCCATAAGTCCTCAACCTTACAAGGTACTCCATAAACCTACTAGTCAACCATTGGTTAAAGTCAAGTCCTCAATCAAGGTCAACAGTCCATGTTGACCCTAACTCGCCGAGTACCCCCGACTACTCGTCGAGTTCCTTGAAGTACTTGCCCACTCGCCGAGTCATCGGGGTGACTCGTCGAGTTCCTTTGGTTTATGATCGAAATTCTATGGCCACTCGTCGAGTTTCCTTCATGCAACTCGAAGGATACGCACGCATACATAACTTGGGGAATTCTCATCCGACTCGTCGAGTTGTTCATACAACTCGTCGAGTCTATGGCAATCTCCAACGGACTCGCCGAGTTGTTCTTCCAACTCGCCGAGTTCATGCCTATCTTCATATGACTCGCCGAGTCGACCATGCGACTCGCCGAGTCCCTTCAGTCCTTTTCGCCATACAGACTCATTTGAGCCATGCAGCGGCTCCAAACTACAGATCCAAGCTTCTAAGGCATGCTTTTCACGTAAAGTTGGAAACTTTACGTGCATGCATAGCTACAAAGGCTCTTAATGTCAAATCCAAGCTCACAATGGGGGTTTCATACTCAAAGAGGCTTCATTCATGACCAAATTCAGAGCTTTATGACTCTAGAACCCAAGAAGGGTACAGATCTGAAGTTACAATTTCAGATCTAGCTCATATCCCACATTACCATCTCAACCAAACAATAAAACCCTAGATCTCAAACAAAAGAGGTCTAGAAGGAAAAAGCAGAAAAGGTGACGACTTGATACCTTCAAATGATGCTATCTGAGGTAGATTTCTGATTTCCCACACTTCCTTGCTCCTAGCCTTTTGTTCTCCAAGCTCTTCTTCTCAAAAGATCTCCTCTCCGAAGCTTTAGGCACACAAGAATGAAGCACCACACGAATTAGGGTTTTCTCAGCTCTCAAAGGACTACAAAGAGGCCAAAGGAGGCTTATGCTTCCTTAAATAGGGTGCAAAACCCCGGGATTTAGGGTTTCATCTGCCAGCTCCTACTCGTCGAGTCCCTTCATGGACTCGGCGAGTAGGCCACTAAATACGCGAACCAACCCGCTGTTACTCGACGAGTAGGGCAACCAACTCGTCGAGTAGGCCTTGAAACCAATTAAATTCTTAGTTAAACAATACCTGAGAATCGGGGCATTACGATTCTCCCCCACTTGAACTAGATTTCGCCCCCGAAGTCTGCTAGAATAAACAACGCCGAGTAATGCTCTCGCATTTCCGCCTCCGGCTCCCATGTCCACTCGGATCCTCTCCGATGCTCCCACTTCACTTTTACCAAAGGTATTACTTTGTTCCGCAAAATCTTCTTCTTCCTTTCCAAGATGGCTACAGGCCTCTCCACGTAATTCAGGCGCTCATCGACCTGTATATCATCCAGCGATACTACTGCCTCCTGATCCATAATACACTTTCGCAATTGCGAAACATGGAACATGCGATGAATTCGGTTGAGCTCCTCATGTAGTTCTAGCCTATAAGCCACTCTGCCAACCCTGGCAATGATCCTGAACGGCCTAATATATCGGGGACCCAATTTTCCCCTCTTCCTGAAGCGGATCACACCCTTCCAGGGCGAGACCTTCAGAAGTACCATGTCACCAACCTGAAACTCTAAATCCGATCGGCGTCTATTAGCGTAACTCTTTTGCCGACTCTGAGCGGTCTGCAGCCGCTGTCTGATCTGCTGGATCTTTTCGGTAGTCTGCAAGACTACCTCCGTCCGACCCATCACTTTGTATCCAACCTCACCCCAACAGACCGGGGTTCTACATCTCCGACCATACAATAGCAAAAGGCACGACGCCAATACTGGAATGATAGCTGTTGTTGTAGGCGAACTCTGCAAGCGGTAGATGGGAATCCCAACTCCCACCGAAGTCAATGATGCACGCCCTCAACATATCTTCGAGAGTCTGAATGGTTCGCTCAATCTGTCCATCGGTCTGCGGATGGAACGCTGTACTAAAGTGCAGCCGCGTACCCAGTTCCTCATGGAACTTCTGCCAAAAACGGGAATTAAACCTGACATCCCGATCGGAAACAATGGAGATTGGAACCCCATGGCGAGAGACAATCTCGCTGACGTACATATCGGCTAATCTCTCGGCCGGTGAACTCTCCCGTATGGCCAAGAAATGGGCACTCTTGGTCAACCGATCCACGATGACCCATATAGCATCGAACCCCTTCGCCGTCCTCGACAATTTCGTAATGAAGTCCGTCGTGATATGTTCCCATTTCCACATGGGAATCTCCAGAGGCTGCAGCTTACCATGCAGCCTCTGATGCTCGGCCTTGACCATTCTACAGGCCAGACACCTCTCAACATACCAAGCGATTTCTCGCTTCATACATGTTTACCAGTAGCTCAAACTCAAATCCCGATACATCTTGGTGGCCCCCGGGTGTATAGAAAAGTGAGACTTATGAGCATCGTCCATCACTCTCTGCCGGATCCCTCCGGACATCGGAACCCAAACCCGACCGTGTCGGGTAATAATCCGCAGCTATCCTGAACAAACTGGGTGCTCCCGCCCTTAATCCGCTCCAACTTCCAGTTCTCTGGTCTCATGCCCTCAACCTGAGCATCCCTAATCAAACTCACAAGCAGGGAATCCACCGTTATCCTCATAAACCTTGTTGGGGTAGCAGACCCATCTGACTTGCGGCTCAAAGCGTCCGCAACCACATTCTCTTTACCAGGATGGTAAAGGATCTCACAATCATAGTCCTTGACTACATCCAGCCACCTGCGCTGCCTCATATTCAGGTTCGGCTGATCCATGATGTGCCTCAAACTCTTGTGGTCTGTGTATATAGTACATCGGACTCCGTACAGATAATGCCTCCAAATCTTGAGAGCGAATACCACCGCTCCCAACTCAAGATCGTGCGTAGGGTATCTCGTCTCATGCGGCTTCAGCTGCTGCGATGCATAGGCTATCACCCGTCCCCTCTGCATGAGGACCGCCCCCAGAACTGTGATGGACGCATCACAAAATACTACGAAATCCTCGACTCCCTCGGGGAGCGTCAACACTGGCGCCTCACATAAACATCGTCGGAGGGTCTCAAACGTCCTTTGCTGCTCAGGGCCCCACCAGAAATCGACCCCCTTCCTCGTTAGACGAGTGAGGGGTACTGCAATCTTGGAAAAATATCGAATGAATCTCCGGTAGTACCCTGCTAATCCCAAGAAACTCCTGATGTCTGAGGGAGATTTCAGAATCTCCCAGTGCATAACCACCTCGAATTTGGCCGGGTCGACCAAAATCCCCTCCTGGTTAACGAGATGTCCGAGAAACTGGACCTCTCGTAACCAAAACTCACACTTCGAGAACTTGGCATACAGCCGTTCTCGTCGCAAAACCTCCAGCAGCTTCCTGAGGTGCTCCTCGTGCTGCTCTCGGGTCTTGGAATACACCAAGATATCATCAATGAACACAATGACTGAGCGATCGAGCATTGGTCTGCAGACTCGATTCATCAAATCCATGAACACTGTCGGCGCGTTGGTGAGCCCAAACGGCATCACCACGAACTCATAATGACCATAACGAGTCCGAAACGCGGTCTTCTCCACGTCTTCCTCCCTCACCCTGACCTGGTGATACCCGGATCTCAAGTCGATCTTGGAAAACCAAGATGCACCCTGCAGCTGATCGAAAAGATCATCTATCCTTAGGAGTGGATAACGGTTCTTCACCGTTAGCTTGTTCAACTCCCTGTAGTCGATGCACATCCTGTGCGAACCGTCCTTCTTCCTGACGAAGAGGATCGGTGCTCCTCATGGGGAACTACTCGGACGAATAAACTGCTTGCCCAGCAGCTCCTGCAACTGAGATGACAACTCCTGCATCTCTGGCGGTGCCAGTCGGTACGGCGCCTTAGCGATAAGGGCCGCACCCGGCACCAGATCAATCCTGAACTCCACCTGCCTCTCCGGAGGCACTCCAGGTAACTCCTCTGGAAACACGTCAGCAAACTCTCTAACCACCGGGAACTCTGAAACTGAAGTCTGATCCCTGACCCGCGTATCCACCACACACGCTAAATAACCTGCACATTCGTGCTGAATATACTGCCGAGCCCTGGCGGCCGAACAAAACCCTGATCCTACTCTGGTGCCCTCACCATATACCACCAGTTCTCCACCACTTGGGGTTCAAACTACTACTAACTGTCCCTCATAGTCGATCATGGCGCCAAACTGGCTGAGCCAATCCATCCCTACGATCACACATACTTCCCCCATGGGAATAGGAATCAAATCTATCGGGAATGATACCCCGAAAATCTCCAGCTCGCATCCCCGGTAAACCGAAGAAGCAGAAATCCTGTGCTCGTTGGCGATCGAAACTCGCAACGGACACTCAAGCTCATCTACCGACACACTGAACTCTCTACTGAAAGTCTGAGATACAAACGACCGACTCGCCCCCGAGTCGAATAAAACCAAAGCAGGCAAGGAGTTTACCAAAAACGTACCTAAACACAGGTACCACCGATAAGCATAACACAGATACAATAACTGAAACAGAAAATAGAAACATACCAGCAACCACATCCGGTGTTGCCTTGGCCTCCTTGGCCGTGAGCTGGAAGGCGCGCCCCTGAGCCTTCGGAGGCTCCACCTTGACTGGCCTCCCATCTCCCATCCTCAAAGTAGCCGGTACGGATCCCTGCGCCGGCTTGGCGGCGAGCTGCGGGCAGTTGGTCTTCACGTGACCAACCTGATGCCAATGATAACAAATCCTCATATCTTCTGGAGGGGCGGACTGGCGACAGTCCCTGGCATAGTGCCCCTCCTTGCCACATTTGTGGCAACCACCTCCTGCTCGACAAATCCCAGAATGACCCCTGCCACACTTTCCACAAGTGTGGCTCTGCTGACCTCCAGTCCGAGTATCAGCGGTCTTGGACCGCTTAGGTGTCGGCTGAGACTGTGTCGGAACCTGACGCTGCTCCTTCAACTGCAGCTCTATCTCCAACTCGCGCCGCCTCGTGGCTTCCTGAAGATCCAAAAGAGTCTCACAACGTTGCGTAGCAACACATGTCGAATATCAGTCTTGAGCATACTCAGATAACGACTCATCTGATACTGCTCTGAAGCAAACTCCGGGCAGAACATAGCCCTCTCCGTGAACATACGAGTGATCTCCATCACTGACTCCCCATCCTGTCTCAATGTCAAAAACTCCTGAGCAATCTGCTCCCGCTCAACGCGTGGAACGTAGCGGGTGCGGAACATATCCCAGAACTGCTCCCAAGTACCAGCAGCTCGCTGATCATCAGTGTACGACCCTGTCGTCAATCTCCACCAGTCCTTTACCCCAAGCCTCAGAAGCTTCAGGGCACACCTGACCTTCTGGTCAGCAGGACATGAACACATGAAGAAACATCCCTCCACATCAGATAACCACCTCATAGTCCTGATCGCATCCTGTGTACCATCAAACGTCGGGGGCTTTGTGTTATCGAAGTCCCGGTACTGGAAAGCCCTGCCACCTCCTCCTCCAACCCATGCCGCAGTTACAGCCGATGTGGCTGCAACCCAAATGGACCATGCTACTCTTGGGTCGAGTACATACCAATTATAGTTATGGGCTTAGACATCTAATCCAACAGTCTCCTACTTGGATAAGTCTAAAACTATTATTCAAGTATGACTCCAAGATCCCTACTAGCAATCGTAGCTCTTAAAGCCGTTGCCAAACTCTGACCTAGTCAAATGACGTGTCTATTAGATAAGGGATCATATACTCCTCCATTCTAGATATCATATGGACTGGGACATGGATTATACTCATTCTCTCTGTCCATTTGTTGTTTCCCGATTTCCGATTTATGACGACTGACTAATTGAACAAATCAAATAAGTCCAGGCTTGGCCAAGCACTTAGGGGTGTCATCACTCAATCATCGAGGGGCCCACATATATCGCTTTTATCCCTCCAAGGGTAAAAGGAATGGATAAACTTCGACCCAAATGTTCGCTTGTACTTACACATCAAATTACAAACAACGATATGTTTTATAACAACCAAGTTACTGGTTGCGTTTACATATGTCAATGTGCAACCGATGCGCAACTACAACTCACACGTCTCCGTTTGAAGAATATAAGATATTATCATCTCATGATCACTCGTGATATAATCCATGAAGTGATTCAAATGAGCGTGGGTTTAATCCAATACTCGAATCTCATTCCAGGAGCACTCATGAATGTTGCAGCAACTTTTGCTATGTCTAAATACTTTAGACATCTACAAGCCCAATTCATGACAGTCTTTTGTAACATCCAAACATTTTACGCCAAATTTAAACTTTTTCAATCATAAATAAAACCAAATAATAATTGTTTACAAAATGTTTTCAATCATTATTCATCAGAGTGTCCCAATAACCATATCATAAGGATGAGGAGCGGTACGGTCACGCCTTCGCCTTGCCATGATCTCCTGAAGTACCTGAAACAATAAACTGAAAACTGTAAGCCCGAGGGCTTAGTGAGCTACCCCTAAAATACCAATACCACACTGATAATACCATATCAATCACCAATAAACATCAACATGCATACTGGGCCTTCGGCCTGACTAGACCGCCCTGCAGGGCCTACAGTCTATCTGAATCTGTCCTGAGCCTTCGGCATAATTGGACCGCCACGTGGGCCTACAGTCTCCCCGGACCGCTCATAGGGTGTGTTGGCCTTCAGCACAAAGAAGGACCGCCTCAACCCAAGTAACAAGCAAATAACCATGTGCGTATAACTAACATATACAGGGATATACAAACATCAAACATATCTATCTCACTGATCACCAAACATAGCAATATCTCATAACTAGAGCACTAACCTAGCAGGTCACTAACATATCAATCCCTACGGATCATGAGAGCATAACATGTTGTCTATCCTGATTCCGATCTAACAGATCATATCCACATGTAGCATACCATAATGATAACAACTAAAGGACCGACCTTGGTGCCTTAGACCCTATCGATATAGTGAGCATAACTCACCTTGCAGATGTCGACTCGGTAGATAAACTCCAACTCTCGGATCACTTGCCAAAGACTCCACCACCTATTACCATAATATGAATATACCCATAAGTCCTCAACCTTACAAGGTACTCCATAAACCTACTAGTCAACCATTGGTTAAAGTTAAGTCCTCAATCAAGGTCAACAGTCCATGTTGACCCTAACTCGCCGAGTACCCCCGACTACTCGTCGAGTTCCTTGAAGTACTTGCCCACTCGCCGAGTCACCGGGGTGACTCGTCGAGTTCCTTTGGTTTATGATCGAAATTCTACGGCCACTCGTCGAGTTTCCTTCATGCAACTCGAAGGATACGCACACATACATAACTTGGGGAATTCTCATCCGACTCGTCGAGTTGTTCATACAACTCGTCGAGTCTATGGCAATCTCCAACGGACTCGCCGAGTTGTTCTTCCAACTCGCCGAGTTCATGCCTATCTTCATATGACTCGCCGAGTCGACCATGCGACTCGCCGAGTCCCTTCAGTCCTTTTCGCCATACAGACTCATTTGAGCCATACAGCGGCTCCAAACTACAGATCCAAGCTTCTAAGGCATGCTTTTCACGTAAAGTTGGAACTTTACGTGCATGCATAGCTACAAAGGCTCTTAATGTCAAATCCAAGCTCACAATGGGGGTTTCATACTCAAAGAGGCTTCATTCATGACCAAATTCGGAGCTTTATGACTCTAGAACCCAAGAAGGGTACAGATCTGAAGTTACAATTTCAGATCTAGCTCATATCCCACATTACCATCTCAACCAAACCATAAAACCCTAGATCTCAAACAAAAGAGGTCTAGAAGGAAAAAGAAGAAAAGGTGACGACTTGATACCTTCAAATGATGCTATCTGAGGTAGATTTCTGATTTCCCACACTTCCTTGCTCCTAGCCTTTTGTTCTCCAAGCTCTTCTTCTCAAAAGATCTCCTCTCCGAAGCTTTAGGCACACAAGAATGAAGCACCACACGAATTAGGGTTTTCTCAGCTCTCAAAGGACTACAAAGAGGCCAAAGGAGGCTTATGCTTCCTTAAATAGAGTGCAAAACCCCTGGATTTAGGGTTTCATCTGCCAGCTCCTACTCGTCGAGTCCCTTCATGGACTCGGCAAGTAGGCCACTAAATACGCGAACCAACCCGCCGTTACTCGACGAGTAGGGTAACCAACTCGTCGAGTAGGCCTTGAAACCAATTAAATTCTTAGTTAAACAATACCTGAGAATCGGGGTGTTACATCTTGATTCATACCTACTTCTAAAGTATGATTGACTGTGGAGAGTTTAAATAACCTAGTTATTCGGGAAGTCAAAACATGCAAAGTGAAGCAAAGAATAATCGAATCCAATATGGTCTCAGAACTTATGAATATAAATAAAACACATTTTATTTAATCACCATATTGATTATACATTATTCATTGCATAATGTTTCAAATAATCAACTTAATACTTAAACTGAAACAATAGTCATGCCATGCTCCAAGCATGCACACTATGTTTGTCCAAACAATAGTTATGCCATACTCCAAGTATGCACACTATGTTTGGCTATGATCCTTACTTTGTGAAATAGACCAACTGAACATGATTCCAATGATGCTCATTTCACAATCCCAAATCCTTACCGCAAATGTAAGAATACAATATTCTTTGCCATTTACTGAAATCTGTTAGATTCTAAACTTATATGCATTAACTCTCTTGTAATGACTATGCACAAAAGTCACAAAGACTTGGCAACAGACATTTACAAAGTATTCCAATGGAGAGCAATTCCATGGAAACGAAGTCTCAAATTGAAAGTACATTTCTTTGAACATCCTTATTGCATTAAGTTTTCTAATCTTACACAGATTTAATGAATACCTTCCACCTATGGAAACATTTCCACATTCCCATTTTGACTATCACTTCTGAACAGGAGTTTCCTCCTTCCATAATATGTCAATATGGTCCTTCCAAAATTAACACTTATACTTCCAATTGTCCATGAGCAACCAATCTTTGGAAAACCTCAGATTTTCCTCGACAATTGCTTAATCATTTTAGTCATATCCAGTTCAAGTACTTTTTCCCCCTTAATGCCCAAGGCATTTGGAAAAATTTAGAACATAAGAGTATTACAGCACATGTAATCGATCCCATATCCGAAGCATATGGGACACGATTCATGATGTCTCACATAAAGACATGATACTAGACCAGTCTTTTGCTATAATATTTCTATTTCTATTTGCCATGTTCTCATAATTCAGATTATGAAAAGGGATGTCGTAATCATAATCGAATTTTAGAACGCAAATAATGTAATTATGACTAAATTTGATTAAAAACTCACAATCTAAGCTTTTAGAATTGGATCACAATCTAAGCTTTTAGAATTGGAATGAATTATAATTTACTCTCCCTTAATTATAGCAAACAACTTTTCAACCCCCGCAACTTCACGAATTGAAACCCTTTTGTTTTCTATAATTAACATTGCTAACTTGCAATACTAAACATAATAATCATGCTCCTACTAACATGATAATTATTATCATAACACTTATGCTCCACTAGCTTTGACATGTATCCAGAAATCAGCTAGACTTCTAGAAATCAATACTTTATTGACTTTCTTACCAAAGTTCAGATTTCTAGAAATCAATACTTTATTGACTTTCTTACCAAAGTTCAGATTTCTAATACGAGATGATTTGATAAGACTTTATCAAACTCATACATATTTTCTTAGATAGCTCACATGTGTGTCTAAACAATTTTAGAACTATGAAAAGGGATGTCGTAATCATAGTCTCAATTGTTTAGATCTTTTCCATTTCTCACAAGTCCATGTTAGTGTGCCGGTTAACCACACACGCTCCACTAACGACTTTGAGAATGCAAATATCACAATTGCTATCTACTTAAAATCTATTTAGCGAAAGCGTTTCCTCACCATCAATTTCATGAATCGGAGAGAAACCTAAGGACACTTAGATTTTATGGTGTATGTGTTCCTATCCATGTGAATTTGTCAAAACCATTATCACAAGACAAGGTTAGTGGCAAATTCAAACTCATATGGACCGAAGTTATTCAATCTTAATTTCTTGCCACCTGGCAGCACAAGGGCCTACCATGTCTTCCAAGTTATTATGCAATCAACTGAGAACTCATAGAACTCACATGCATAGTCAACTTTAAACGGAATGAGCATAGAAACCAGAATTATGTCAGCATGATAGGTTATAAACCTCAAGTCATGTGCTAGTGATAAACTACGAGTTTTATTCTTGATTAGTTCTTGAAACTCTTTCAGGATCTTTAAGACTCCCACTGTCCTCTTGACATATAAGACCCTCTTGCCAAGAACCATTCCTTGACAAACAAATATTCAGGAGATAGTGCGGATTCTTATCAAGACAAATACTTCACACAATTGGCCTTAGTTGGTCTTTGTTTTATCCAAAACATCACAACTTACCAATTTCAAATGTACAAGAGTAGAAAACATTTTACTCTACATTTGACAAGTGTTATAGACCTTATTTAAGATATGTCACTCAAGTTACAATCTTGGAGTATGACCCTAAGAATTGTTTTGGAACGTAGTATAACTCATCTTCTTGATTTAAACATTTCAACAATTCATGATTTCTCTTCTTAGCCATAGGAATGCACTAAAATGTCCTGAGAGGATCAATTGTGATATGGTTTCTTAAACATTAAGATGATCATAAAACATGATACTAAAGTACTCACCCATCTTTTCAGATTTGAGAAACTTTTATCTTTCTGCCTAATTTGATTCTTCTCATTCGTTTTGCCATACATTGAAACTTTTCCAATGCTTCAGAATTATACTTAAACTTGTAAGTATAACCATATTTACTAAACTTTAGTAAATCATGACGAATAGTCTTATCGATCTTTGTGGTGGACTTGACCAGTACACAAGAATGTATACTCGATCCCTTAGTCCTTCACTTGACTCACATATACATGTGAACAAGGAATTAGTATTAATTTTCCAAAGATGAAAATTCTCATTCATCATACAATACAACTTGCATGATTCCAAGTTTCGGTCCAATTGAAACTTGGGTGATGAGAATCTTTCCTTATTTGGTAAATTTAGACACTACCATAAGTGTAAGAATCAAATTCATATTTTCAATATTGCTAGAAACATACAAACATCAATTTTTTCATAAATGTCATTGCAAGGAGATATAAAATAAAACAAAAACAAAATTTTATTTATTTATAAAATGCGGAAATTTTTTTCCTTACAATGCAATTATAAATGAAAAACTACGCTATTACATATTTCCTAGCAATCTATCATAACTCTCAAGCAGTAGCTGAGAAATCCGATCTTCGAGCCATGCGTTTGAAATCCATCTTCGTGATCAGATTCAGCATACTCTTCTTTGAAGCTTCCTTCCCTTTGCTTGATCCTTCCAAACATCAAAATGCAACCTAGTCACATCATGTATTAAGAATCAACAATTAGAACCTTAACAGAGTTAGATAGTAGCCTTACCTGAAGCAGAACCATACATTCTGATTAAACTTCTCAGGTAGTCTGGGCAGCTTCGATTCCAATGTCCCTGTCTTTGGCAATAGAAACACACAGGCTCACATGGAGCAGTCTCAGATTTGGCCTTTCTCTTATGATCAAAACTTTTGACCATGCCCAATTCCTTTCCTTAAGGAGAAGAAATCTTTTCTGGGATGTCCATGTCAATTTGGGATGTAGACATTCCAATCAGATTTGCTTGACCATTGCGCCAAATCATTGCTGATTCGGCAGCAATTAGCAAATAGGTAAGATCAATTAGGGTCATGTCGTGATCTATCACATAGTAGTCTTTAACGAACTCACTATATGACTCGGGAAGTGACTGAAGGACCCAGTCAATAGCCAACTTCCTTGGGAAAACGACACCCAACATCCTTAGCCTGTCAATATGCAGCTTCATGTCCAAGACATGAGCACATATAGGTTTTCCATCTTTGTGTTTACTATCCAATAGGAATTGAGTGATCCTGAACTTTTCAAGTCTTCGAGCTTGTGGGTCAGGGAGAATATTTGGAGGAGGTAGAGAAAGAGAATAATGATTTCCATGATCCAATCGCGGGACATCATCTTTATTAGGAAAGCTTGTTCCAATGGATTTGGGAAGACCATAGTTGTCTGAACCATACATCTACAATGGGAGAAATTCAAGTTAGTTGATTTAAGTCATTAATAGAACACCCAATATGAAATATTAAGGCTAGGACCCAACACAATATTTTATAACTTGGAAGAGGGATGTCTTAATCCAAGCTACAAAATATTTGAAGGTAGGCAAATGACGATTCACCAATTTCCACCATGAAAAACAAAATAGGTATTAGGTTTTAATTGGATTGAAACTCCTAGATCTTTTTGAGATTCAATGAACTTTTCAATGGCATGTTTAAATCTCGATTGTGCCCTCTCAAGTTTGTGACTGGGATGTCGAGGATCACAAACAAGGTGTGAATAACCATGCAAATTAACTTGGTACCGTTAATTTTATCACCTAATCGATGTGCCGGTTACCCACACGCGCTCCACCAATATATGATAAACATTAATTCACCCTTCGTCACTCTTACTAGTCCATGTTAGTGTGTCGGTTACCCACACACGCTCCACCAACGAATTGGTAAGGTACAAAGTGTAATTTCATGGGTTATCACCAATTTCACATTTTCCTAAGTAACTAAGATTGGGAATTTATAAGTGTTTAGTTACTTAGTATTTATCATTATACTTTTAATGAAAATTATAGTCCTTATCCTACCCGTTCGGCTAACGACCCTCCATCAGTCAAGGAAGCGGTGGGTGAGAGTGGACACCCATTAAACTACCATTTTATAGGCGGTAACCTTATACCCCCCCCCCCCCTTATAGACCGGCTTCGTGAATGAGGCCTACTAACGGTCAGACTGACTTACTCTTATATATATATATATATATATATATATATATATATATATATATATATATATATATATATATATATATATTAAACCTATAATATTATAATAGTATAAGGGTTGAACTTTAAACTATTTAAAATTTTAGGGTTTGGAACTAAAGTATTCAAAAGTGCAAAGCAAAACTTGAGGGCAAGTTTTGAACAATTCAAAAAACTTTTGGAATCTATAACATATGAGTTTAATATGGATTTTAATGGCAAGACTCTTGGAGATCCATAACTTGAGGACAAGTTATGGAAGTCATAAAACAATTTATGGAAAAAACTCTTCAAAACCATAACTCATGTCTTTTAAAGACTCATTAACAAGAAAGACTTTTGGTTTTCCATAACTTGAGGGCAAGTTATGGAATCCATTAAAGGCCATTTAGCTCATCTAATAAACAAACAAACATGTCAAGAAAAACTATGATCTAGATTAAACTCATATGAACAAGACAATTCAAATCAAACAATTTTCATGTAATTAGCCTAACCATTAAACTAATACAAAACATGAATCTATTGACAATTATCTTTTGAGTTGGATTAGAATGATCATTACCACATCAAAAACAGGTTTATAAGATCAAAAACAGCTTAGGGTAATGATTCTAGTCCAATTCCAGCCTTAAAAGTCGAAAATCTGCACTTAGGGCCTCCTACTTGTCGAGTGTATGAACCTACTCGACGAGTAGGATGAATTTCCTCTTGGACTCGGCGAGTCCCCCAGTGGACTCGGCGTTTCCACTGTCCAGAAGGCCATATTTTCGATTTTTTCTGCAATTGCTTCAAGTATAACTGAAAACCAAGCCTAGGCTCTGATACCACTGATGGGTTTTGAGCATTCTAACACTCCTATGGTGTGCATGCAATCCTATGTGCCTTGGATCTATGTTTTCACTATTATACATGCAAATATACAAAAGTCCAAAGCATCATCCTAACTAGCATATTATGGAGCAACTATAGTGATAGTTTCATTTTATTCGCTTCTTTTTATAGTTTATTTTAGCGCATTTCATCCACATTTTAGTTGATTTCCATGCATATTTTCCTTTTTGTTATTTTATAACCATTTCGGGTATTTTCTAGTTTCGTGAGCATAATTGCAGATTTTAAGGAGACTAGCGGAGCGGAATCTTTAGGAGGCGATTGGATTTGGAGGACAACAAGAACTTAGGGCTTGGTGATAATGGAGTTGATGCTTGGAGTGGGCTTGCTTATTAATTGAAGGCTTGGAAGAAATAAACTTTAAATTTGAGAGATGCGGAAGAATATTCGAGAGTGCGGAGATTGATGATCGGGCGATTTCGGAAGCTATGGATCATTTGGAGAAGCCAAATTGGGCTTAAATTGAAGAAAACTTGAAGAAAAATGGGCTAGGAGCTGATTGGACTCGAACTGGGCCAAGTGGGATAAGCTATGGAGGCCCAAACCTCAAAGAGGCCACATTCAGGAACCACCCGTGCAATCCACCCGTGCAACAGCACGCGGGTCGCGCAAGGCCCTGCAGGGGTAATTTCGGAAATCCATTTGGAAGGCTATTTGAGGAAGGTTGGTGTCCATATTTTGGAGACTCTTGGACATCCGATTTTTTAGCATTCTCTCTGGAGTTTTGAAGATTTTTGAAGGCCAAGAACACCTCAAGAACATCATTTTTTTCATCTCTAATTCTTGTTAAATCTTTATGGGAATGTTTTGTGTTTTAACATCTTATCACTACTTGTATGTTTTTATTCATGACTTTAAATGTGCTTGTGGTGATTAGTTGGCTAATTTCTTGATTAAGTAAAGGATCCTCAAATTAGCAAACCAACAAAGGATTTTTGTGTTGTTTTTGCTTCACACAGTCATAAAAACATTTCCTCCAACGTGGTAGTGAAAGCATTTGACTCCTCTTGGATTTGGTGACTTTTTGGTTCTTAATGCTAGTTGACTTTCACTAATTACATTCTTAATGGAAATTGTGAGTTTGACTAAGGAAATTGTTATGAGCTTCTCTAACCATTTTAACAACTAAGAAAAGTCTAGGTAATCTCAAGCTTCTTGGATTACTATAGCCAAATTAAGGATTTAAATCAAGTATTGCACCACTGGATTCTAATGACGTGTTCATCAAAAGTCAAAGTGAGGAAACCTTAAGTCAACCATCATTCCTTTATTGATTTTACATCAAACTCTTATTTTTATTGAAATTGTCTATTTAAATCTTAGTTAATTCTAGTTTATTTCAAGTATTTTAAAAGACCAAAACCCCCATTTTTAATTTATTATCATTTTACAAGTATTTTTACAAAGAGATTTTTCATAGAGTTATAAAATTGAACCAATCTCTGTGGATACGATCCCTTTACCACTATACGCTATTTTAATGTGTAATATTTAGGGTATTTATTTTGTTGGCCTCGACAACCACCATATAGTACAAGAGTCTAGGTAGATGACATACTTTTTGATGGAGCTTGAAGTCTTGAACCTTTAAGAGCTTAGCCCCAATAGTGTGGAAGCCTCAAATGGAATCACAAATCACCAAAACAACTTGGAAAGCTTGAGAGAATAGTGTACACTTGTTCAAAATCGGCTATGCCCTCTTTCTTCACACTCTAGTGCCAATTTCAAGTGCCAAGGACCTCTTTATATAGTATGGTGGATTGGGGTTACATCCATGTAAACCCTAATACCCATGACCTTTCATTTACATAAGATCCATGGGTTAAAAGCTCCATGGACTATCCATGCAAGCTTAGCCCATCCTAAATAATTATTGGGCCATTCTATATATATATATATATATATATATATATATATAAGAGTCCATATTTAATTAGTCTCCTTTTGATCACATAATTAATTCCAAATTAATTCTTGACCAATACTAATTAAATAATATGATTCATATTAATATATTATAACTTATAATATATTAATAAACCATAGACATACTATTCTCAAAATACTATCCATACAAATTGTTCCGGTGAAGTGCAACCCAAATGGACCATGCTACTCTCGGGTCGAGTAAATACCAATAATAGTTATGGGCTTAGACATCTAATCCAACAAAATCATAGTCTTACATCTTGCCATGGGCTAAACCCATTGGCTTTCCCTACAATGCCATGGGCTATCCCTATGGCATTATAAGGTAGTGGCATGGGTTACCCCCATGGTCTTTCCCTTGCAATCTATGGGTGAAACCCTAAAAATTCATGGGATTGGGCTGCAGCTGTTGTCACCTTGTGACACTCTATTTGTTATGTCGTGACAATTATTCTGAACACGTGATATTATTTTCCATGACACATCATGACACACTTTATGTCACGTTGTGGCTTATAGTTTTCATCAAAATTCATGCCTTTGAATCTTTCATGCAATCCTCTGATCTAATCTAGGAAACATGTGTTACAGTTTGCATATAATGAGTTTAATTAGCATCACCTAAGTAAAGTTCCTTCAGTCTCTCCCAAATATCATGAGCAGTTGCAAAAGATCTTATAGGTTTGAATGTGTCTCGTGGAAGTGTGAAATGTAAATCTCTTTTGGCTCTTAAATCGCCTTCGGTTTTCTTCTTTTCTTTCGTTTTTAGATCCTTATGGTTTTCACATAGATCAACATATTTAGGAAGAGTAAGAACATGTTCATTCGTCTTCGTACACTTATGAGCACCTGAAGTGATTAATTTCCAAATGTATGATCAATGTTTTTAAATTCTTGAAATGTAATATTCAAACTGTAAAAACCAAACTTCATAACCTTCTGGAAACAAAATTGGAATTTGATTAGAAGAACCAATGCTACTTGAAAAATTGAAAGAAAGAGTATGAACGTCTTCTTTTGACATGATTTCAGAAAAAAATTGATGAAGAATCAAATTAATGAGCAAATTAAAAAATCAAATTGATATGAGAAAATGCGAAATAGATCTAGAAAACAGCATAACAAACAATAAACTCGAAGAACACGAGGATTTGAAATCAGCTTAGAGAAATTTCTGCTCTGATACCACATGTAAGATTGTTTGGATTCTATAAGACTGAAATCATGATTGTAAGCATGAAATAGAATGAACACAACAATGTAAATATGATCTGAATTTGAATAGCGAGTAAAAGAAGCTTGATTACAAAAGATGTAACAACCTCTCCTAAAAGATACCCAATCACTCTCTCTCTCTCTCTCTCTCTCTCTCTATTTAACTAACATCCTTTATATAGGTCACCCTAAAGGAGTCGGTTGGGAAATGAGCAATGAGGTCATGATACCTAAGCTAATATAGTCTATCAAAAAAAAATTAACAAACACTACAAAGCATGGAATATAAACTATGAAATCAAAATATACATTTCGCATATACAAGGTGAAGACTAAAAGATACAACACTAAGAAACCTTTTGCATACAGACCGAAACATAATCATACAAAATATGATACCTAACAATCTTAATATAAAGAAGAGTGTTGTCACTACTAGAATAATGTATCAACGACAAAATCAGTGACAAAAATCTTCCTTAGCTATTTTAGCGATAAAATTATGAGGGTTCGACGATGGATAACTTAAATACACACATCTTATTAATTGTATCCTTTAGCGAGGGATTAACGAGGAAAGAGCGACGGATTTGCGATGGTCTTAATTCCCTGCTAACAGATCTTCAAAAATACACCCCTGTCGGTCGTTGATTATTATTTTCCTCCTTATATTTTCATTCCCCCGATTCCACTTTTCATTCCCCCTAATTCCACAATGAAAAATTATCTTTTTCCCTCCCTAGGTTTTTCATTCCCCCAATTTTCAAACAATAGGTAATTAGTTCCCTCTGAAGTCGACAACCTCTTCTCCCTCCCAAATTGAGATCGTCAACACTCACACTATCAAGCAACTGCTCGCTCTGTATCATTGAGAAGACCAACTCTATCCCTACCAAGATACAAAAATGGAATGTTCAAACTCCACCCTTAACAATGACGATTTTGTCACAGGTAAGCCTTCATTTCCTCCAATTTACTGGAATTTGTTTTGTATAGGGATTTAGAGTTGTTTATTTTATAGATTTGGACTTGGTTCTTTTCTGCAAAAGATTTCGATTGAGAATCATTTTGAAACACAATCTAACAAAATACTACAGGTCCACATGTTTTTTTTTTCATAAAACCCTATTAATTTGGTAACATTTATTAGTAATCAATTCAAGAAATTCTGTTGTATTTTTGATACTTTTTTAGCTTGTTGTCTTGTGGTGTATACCGAATAGCTTACACTTTGTAGTTAAACTTGTCTCCTTTCCCCACTTGTAACTTGTCTCCTCCCCCTTTATTCTTAGAAAAAACTAATGAGGGCATATCATTTGAACAAAAACACAACGTTGATATAACAAGTAATTTCAAAGAATATATACTAAATTTATAAATATATATTAGGCTTTACCACAAAAGTCGGTGCCAGAGAAAAAAAACTAAGATTTGTCTTCGGATTCTCTAGCTGGACGTTTAGAGTATGTCTAACAAATGATGTATTCTCAGTATTAACATGACTGATTCGATTTAATTTCTTTGTTCAACCAACACCACATCACCATATCACATGATTGTTTTTTCGTTTATTTCATTCGGTGCACAATGTATTTAAAAGTTACCAAATTGTAATCACATATTAACATGACTAATTTTGTTTAATTTTTTTGTTTAACCGACACCACATCACCATATCACATGACTCTTTTTCCATTTATTCCATTCAGTGCTCAATCTGTAGTTTTTTAGTTCACGTTGTATTTTTTTCATAAAATTTGGATATGGTAATGTACTTTTTCCAATTTTTAATTATATTTTGACATGAATCAAGTACATCTATTATTTTTTTTAGTTTTTCATATGGATCCGCATGGTGTTCATGATAGTGCTCATGATCATGGTCGTAGTGGTTCTTACAGAGATATAAACAACCCTCAGTGAACCAATGATTCTTTTTATACATAATAAACAAACATGCATGCTACACCAAGTCTAAGATCTAAGTCTATTGACCAGTCTATTGCTTCGTCTCAAAGGGTTAGAGGATCAAACTATTGGATTAGGTGTCTAAGCCCATAACTATAATTGGTATGTACTTGATTTGATAGTATCATGGTCCTTTTGGGTTTCCTTCACTTATACAACTTGACATGATGACTAGTGGAGAGAAAGTAGAATTTATTATTTGAAATAATATATTGGTGCTCAAAATGATTTTATTAATATATTACAAGGTTAATATATTATTGGAAATCATATTATTAATTAGTATTTAATCAGAAATTAATTTGATATTAATTTTGGGATTAAAGGAACTGATTAATAATGGAGGGGCTGTTTTGCAAATCATTGATAGTTGTGAAACTGGGCTATTGGACTCCTTAATTAGGAGTGGAAGAAATCATATAGGAAGGCCCTATAGATTTTGTCCAATGCTTTCTCATTAAGAGTCGATGGGATGCTTAAGCCTTAAGCAGGAATTAGGGTTTCTGGATAAGAACCCCACCCTCATGGAATTTTCGGCCAATGCTTATGTATTAGAAACCCTAGCCGAATTTTCCTATTCTTTCCTCTCATCTTGTTACATTGGGTGTTTGTGACTCCATTAGAGGTGTAACATTTGAGGCACTAAGCTTTCAAGAGTCAATGATCATCAAGATTGACTTGTTATTACTATATAACAAGTGAGGTAATCTTCTAACCCTAATTTTCTGTATGAATTTCGAAATTGTATGCTACATCTAGGGTTATTTCTGTGGTATTCAATTTGCATGTTCAATTAGTGAAAAACTTAGATCCAAAGCAATTAGGGTTGCATGATCACATAGGAATGCAGATATTCTCATAACCCAACAGTGGTATCAGAACCAATGATGTTTTTCAATTGAATTGATGCAATAGTGAACTGTCCAAAGTAGCACAAAATCTTTTGTTTTTTTCTGTCTAAAGCAGGAACTCGACGAGTTCAGTGTCCAACTCGACGAGTTGACTCGTCAGTTGCCTGACTTTTTGATTTTCAGATCTCGTTTTGATTAGGATAATTACCATATTTCGTTTTTACTGCCTAAAATCGATTTTTCTAAAAGGTAATATGATATCCTCATCAAAATTAAAGGATTATGTTAAATTTGGATAATGATAAGATTATTTTGATTTAAAATTTAACCTGATATTTTGAAAAGTTTTTAAAATACACCCTCTTGGTTTTATAATTTAAATTTGAAATTAAAAGTTTATTTTTGGAAACTTAAATGGAAAAAACCTAGAAAATTATCCTTATGGATTTTATTGATTATTTAATTAAAAGACAATTGATAAATCCATATATGGTTTAAATTTAATTAAATTAAAAGTTTAATTTATTAAAAGATTAAAGCACTTAGTATTTTAAAAGTTTTAAATACACCCTTATACTATATAAAATTAAAAAGTTTGATATACTATATATGTATAAGAAAAGTCAGTCTTACTGTTAGTAGGCCTCATTCACGAAACTGGTCTATAACGGGTGTTTAAGAAAGCGGCTTGTAAAATGACCACCATTGGGTATCCATTCTTACCCACCGCACTCTTGACTAGTGGAGGGTCATTAGCCGAACGGGTAGGATATGACATTAAACTCTCATTAAAAGTATAATGAATTATAAAGTAACTAAAAGTTTTTATTAAATTCTCGATCTTAGTTACTTTAGGAAAAATGTGAATTTGATGCTAACCCATGAAATTACACATTGCACCTTATTGGTTGTTAGTGGAGCGTGTGTGGTTAACCGACACACTAATATGGGACTAATATTGTTGGAAATGGGTTTCTCGTAAATTATCATTGATCAATGGAATGTGTGTGGTTAACTGGCACATTGATTAGGTGATAAATGACATCGAGAGTACCAAGCTAATTTGCATGGTTATTCACATCTCGTTTGTGATCCTCGACATCCAGTCACAAAGTGAGAGCATAATTGAAATTAAACATGCTATTGAAAAGTTCAATGAATCTCAAAAAATCTATGAATTTCATCTAATACATAATTCGTTAAAATTTCATTTTCGTGGTGGAATTGGTAATCGTCATTTACCTACCTTCGAATAATTTGCAATTGGATTACGACATCCCTTTTCTGAATTGTAAATTAATGTGTTGGGTCATATCCTTAATATTTCATTTAGGTGTTATATTAAGGATTAAATCAACTCACTTGAATTTCTCCCTTTTGTAGATGTCTAGTTCTGACAACTATGGTCTTCCACATTCCATTGGAAAAAGCTTTCCTTTTGACGATGATCTTCCACGTGTCGATCAAGGTGAAAAATCATTTCCTTCCTCGTGCATTGGTGGAACTGGAAATCATACTTCACTTCCTCCACCTCTTCCGGTGATTCTCCCTAACCCACGTTTTTGTCGACTTGAAAAGTTCAAGGTCACTCAAGCCGTATTGGCATGCAAACACCGGAATGGAAGTTCTGTGTGTGCACACATCCTGAAGATGAAGTCGCTCATTGACAAACTGGGAATGTTGGGTGTCGTTTTCCCAAGGAAGCTAGCTATTGACTTGGTTATTCAATCGCTTCCTGAGTCATATAGTCAGTTCGTTTAGGACTACTATATGACAGACCACGACGTGACCTTAATTGATCTGACATATCTGCTAATTGCTGCTGAAGCAGCAATGCTTTGGCCCACTGGTCAAGCAAATCTGTCACAACTGGCATTTCCAGCTAAGAAATTTTATTTTCATGTAAACGTCAACTACTGTAAGAGTTGTACTCTAAGTGAATATCATGATATATACTAACATGAAACCATCCATTTGAATCCAAACTCTTGATTTAATTTCAAAACCTAATACAATACATCTCGTATGGATTGAAAGCCCTAAAAATCCCGGTTCAAGATTATTATGGGCTAGGATTATCTAATTGGGCCTAATAAACCAATAAACTTTCAATTTGACTACTTTGGGCCTAGAACCCTATTTGGGCTCTAATTGGACCCACCTCCATGAAATTAAGGTATTTTGGGTCATATGGGCCTAGAATGATCCATCTTATTCCTAATGGGCCATGATGGGCCATAACTAGTTTCATAAGCCCTGATGGGCTGTAAACCCTTTTCTTTATCACTATTGGGTCGTGAACCCTCATAAGGGCCCAATGGGCCGAGAACCATCCACTTGGACCTCATAATATCGAAATCAAGCAAGTAAGGCCCAAAACTTTTTTTCTTTCTTTTCCTTTCTCCAAAAATCTCGGCCTACACATATGTTTGTATACAAAAAAAAGAAATCAAGTAATTTAAAAAGTTGACACCTAATTATTGTTTAGTGGTAACCCATGCATTATCCCTCATATCTTTATGTTAGACCCTACATGTAATAACCAAATTTAACACCCCCCCATCCTTCTTATCCTCGGCCGAAACCCCCTCTCACCACCCCTCTTTACTCAAAATTCTTCAAACACAATCCTTTCATGTCTCTCTAGAAACACCAAGAACTTCCTTCTTCCTCATAAAAAAAATTGTGGTTTGTGTGTGTGTTTCAAGAGTTTTTCATCAAGGTTTTAACATCTTGGTAAGTTATCATCTTATACAAGTTGTTACCTTCCATTTTAATGCTAAGAACTCTTTCTTACAATAGCTTCATTTCGTGTTCTAACTTCCTAGAATCATCTAGGTTCGAAAACTTCTTCCAAGGAAGCACTTTAGGCCGAAAACAACATCATCTCCTCTCATCTCTTCATCAAAACCGAATCTAAACCCCAAAGTGAGTTCATACCCCTTGTTTTTCGGTTTTGCTATGTTTTGTGGGAGGATACAAGTTGCTATGTGCTAGATCTATATATTTGTGCATGTTTATGTGTGTTTTCTAAGTTATATGTTTTGTTTATGTGTTGAGAACTTCATGAACTAATAGATCTACTAAAATATGATGATATTGGTATAACATAACATTTATTTCAACATACCTCACAAGAAAAAGGTTTAAAATACATCAAGGATACTTGAATCTAAGAAAAACTTCATGAGAGGGACTAAAAATGACAAAAGTGACAAAAATAAAGGTTGTTTATGTAACTCTCGGCTAGTAAGGGGTTCAAAAGGAAATTTTTGCTAAATTATGGCTAATCTCTACAATTGAGACCTTATAGGGACCAACAATGTAAATATTTTCATAAGTGGGCCTTATTTGGGCTTCTCACGGTTTTGGGCCCAAGAATTGAAATTTTTAGTCTTTTGTGGGTTAAATTGTCATTTTCAAGAAAGTTGTGTCAAAAATGTAAATTTTTGATAAAAATGGTCAAAGTTGCGAAATTATGAACATTTGGGCCAAAAAGATGAAATTTTCTATAAATGGGCCGAAAATGTATATTTTCACAAAAATTAAGCCAAAAACGATATTTTTGACAAAAATGAGTTAAAAATGTTATTTTTACAAAAACTAGCCTTAAAATACAAGTTTTGTCCAAAATGGTGCCTAAAATGTTATTTTTACTAAAATTGGGCCTTAATTGTAAATATTTGGCTTATTGGGCTAATACTAGCAAAATAATAACAAACTGGCTGATTTTGTCATTCTCATGTTATTGGGACTTAGTGGCCCATTAATATGCTTGATAGGTCCTGAATACTATTTATTTGTTTATTGGGCCTCACTGACCCATTAACATGCGCGACGGACCTTGGATAGTATTTATGTGCTATTTGGGCCTATAAATACCTTACGTGTGAAATGGGCCTTAGTTGTCCTTTTACATATATTTTGGGCCCATGTTATATAATCTCATTCCTTTCGGGCCTAAAAATGACTTACGTGTTTAGTGAGACTCAGTGGTCCGCTTACATGCTTTATTGGGCCCGGAATGAGTTTTATATGTTTCTCTTCGCGTAAAATTCGATTAAGGATCTAGTGAGACGTGTCGGTTGACACCTATTGAGTGTACGATCGTAGCCTATAGTTATAACCAGAGTCTCTTGGAGGGAGAGCGGGGTTTTGTGTATAGATCTATACGGGGATGACACCCCACACCTGAGTTGTTCGCTACAGTTAGACCTCATCAGTCTATGGTGACGATAACCTTATTCTATTTTCCGACGGCGTTCACAAACGCTAAGACAGGCGAAATTATCATTAATTAGTATGGTTATGACGGCTCACTTAGAGGAATTAACATTATGAAATTTACGAGAGACTATTCTTTTTTCTTCTTTTACAGGCAACATAGGGTTGTTTGGGGGCATTCTATTTACATTCTCTTCATTCACTTTTGGCATTCTATTAAACAATAACACACATGGATTAATACTAGATCGGACACAAACATACTAAACTATTTTAAGAAAATATAGGATTTTCTTGTGGTTACAAAGCTATACAAATCATTTTCTCAAACATGCTTATGAGCTCACCAACATTTTTATGTTGAATTTTTTTCAAATTAACTTGTATTCTCAGGAAACCGTTGAAGCAGGTTGGGATGAACAAACTAATGTATGTTTTGTTATATTTCTATTTCATCAAACTTTAATTATTGTGGCATGTAATATTTAAACACAATATTCGATGTAAACAATGTACGTTGTTATATTACATGTGTGGTGATGATGATGTTATGTTTCAATTATATACTTTGTGATGATACTACAAGAATGAAGTCACACGTAAGCCCCCGGACGTTTCCGCCGTCTGGTTCGGGGGTGTGACAAAATCTATTTGGAGGATCTGGTTTCCAAAGTTCCATGAATGTTGGTGATGGCAACGGTGATAGTCCAGAAATGGTTTCTCCTCCTAAGGGAGAGAAATCGGCCAAAGTCAAAAAGTTTGACCGTAAGAGAAAGGCCAATTCTATGATAGTTTCATGTGTCATTTCTATAGAGTTCATCTGTCTCTACTGCCGATTGAAGGGGCATTGGAAGCGAAGCTGCCCTGACTACCTGAGAGATCTTAAAGATGGTAAAGTCAAATTGTATGACTCTACTTCAGGTACATCCCTTATCTAACTCCTTTATTAAATTCCTTTTCATAGATTCTTAATACATGATGTGAAAGTTGCAAAATCTAAGAGAAAGAAGGAAGCTTAAGGAAAGTGAAGGCTAATTCTGATCTTAAGAGATAGATTTTGGTCACGTGGTTCAATGATTAAGATTCAGAGCTGCTACTTAGGAGTTATGATAGATTGCTTAGGAATATTTAGAAACATAGTTTTCATGTGTATTTGCATTGTAAGAACAAGTTTTCCGCACATTATCAATAAAGTAAATTTTCTGTAGTTTATCTTATTTACTTTATGATTACTTGCAATGACATTTATGAAAATTGGTGTTTATATTTCTATTATTAGCAATGTTGAAAATAGATTTGATTCTTATTTATATACCTTGTGGTAGTGTCATAATTTACCAAATAAGGAAGGATTCTCATCACCCAAGGTTCAGCTGGACAGAAACTTGGAATCATACAATTTGAATTGTGTGATGTATGAGAATCTTGATCTTTGGAAAATTAAGACTAAATTCCTTGCTCACGTGTATATGTGAGTCAAGTGAAGGACTAAAGGATCTAGTACACATTGATGTGAACTGGTCAGATCCACCACAAAGGACAATAAGTCTATTCGTCATGATTTACTGATGGTGCATTAAATATGGTTATACTTATAAGATTAAGTGTAATTCGGATTCCTTGAAAAGTTTCAAAGAATGGCAGAACGAATAAGAAGAATCTATTAGGCGGAAAAATAAAAGTTTATCCAATCTGAAAGAAAAGGAGTGTACTTTAGTATCATGTTTTATGATCATCCTAATGATTTTGGAACCATGCCACAATTGATCCTTCTAAGGACACCTTAGTGCATTTGTATGACTAAAAAGAGGAATCAGGAATTGTTGAAATGGTTGAATCAAAAGGATGAGTTATACTTCATTCAAAAATCAAGTTTTAGAGTCATACTCTAGTTACTCCAAGTTGTACCTTGAGTAACATGTTCTAAGTAGGTTTATAACACCTTATGAAATGTGGAGTAGAAATGTTTTCTTACTCTTGCACATTTGAAATTGGTAGTTGTGATGTTTTAGTTAAAACAAAGACCAACTAAGAGCAATTAGATGAACTGTTTCTTGATAAGAACCCACACTAACTCTTGAATATCTGTTTGTCGAGGAATGTTCCTTAACAGAGAATCTTATATGTCGAGAGGTCAGTGGGAGTCTTAATGGTCTTGAATAGTTTCAAGAACCGATCAAGAATAAACCATTTAGTTATCACTAGCACACGACCTGAGGTTGTTAACCTATCGTGTTAACATATTCTTGTTTCTATGCCATTCCAGTTAATTTGACTATGCATGTGATTTCTATGAGTTCTCATTTGATTGCATAAGGCGAAGCACCTTCATCAATGAAAGTACATTGATCTGTATGGGTGAGCTGCTCAATAACATGGAAGCACTGGTAGGCCCTTGTGCTACCGGATGGAAAGAAATTAAGATTAAGCTAGTTCAGTCCATATGAGTTTAAGTTTGTCATAAACCTTATCTTATGATAGTGGTTAAAAGTGACAAATTCACATGGATAGGAACGCATACACTATAAAATCTAAGTGGAAAGAGTTTTATCTCTACTTCATGAAAATGATTGTGAGGAAACGCTTTTGCTAGTAGATTTTAAAGGATTGATTAATATCAATAGTGTTAGCAGTTGTGATAATTGCGTTCTCAAATTCGAGTATGATTACGGCATCCCTTTTCATAGTTCGAATTATGAGAAATGGCAAGTAGTTTGAACATTCGGAACTTATTCCTTTAAGTTCTGAAAAAGGTTTAGACACACACATGAGCTATCTAATGAAAGGGTGTATGAGCTTGAGAAGTCTAGATAAAGACTTATCGAAGCATCTCGTATCAAAAATCTGAACTTTAGTAAGAAAGTCAATAGGTATTGATTTCTAGAAGTCCAGCTGATTTATGGGTACATGTCAAAGCTAGTAGGAGCATAATTGTTCTGCTAGAACTTAATCGTTATGCTAGTGGGAGCATAATTGTTATGAGAAGTATTGCAAGTTAGAAATTCTATTTATAGGAAACAAAGTTTTCAATTTGCAAAGTTGCAGAGTTTGGAAATTGTTTCGCTATAGTAAGGCTTAAGGGAGAGGGTACTAGTACTTCATTTCAAATATAAATGTTTAGATTGAAGGAACTTAGTCATGATCATATGAATATCGTGTTGAAATGATTCAACATAGGGAAATTCAATGTACGCAAATATTATAGCAAGGGACTGATCAAGTATCATGTCTTTATGTACGACATTATGTATCGAATCCCATATGCTTCAAATATAGGATTGATCACATATGTTATAATATTCACTGGTTCTGATTTACCAAATGCCTAAGGCATTAAGAGGCATAAGGACTAGAACCATATATGACTAAAGTTGTTAAACAATTGTCAAGGACAATCTAAGGTTTACCAAAGATTGGTTGCTTGCCGACGGTTGGAAGTATAGTATAATTTTGGAAGAACGATATTGACATGTTCTGAATGGAGGTAACTTTTGTTCAAAATTGATAGTCATATGGGAATATGGAAATGTTTCCATTATGGGAGTTGGATATTGAAATATATGTGTGAGTTAGAAACTTTAATGTAAGAAGGATGTTCAAGGAATGCTCTTTGAATGTGAGACTTCATTTCCATGGAATTGTTTTTGTAACCAATCTCCAATAGAATGCTTTGTAATATCATTGGCAAAGTCTCTGTGACTTTGGTGCTTTGACATTACAAAAGGATCATTGCTTGTAAGACTCTAGCAGATTCTAAAAGTGGCAAGAATTTGGTATTCTTACACTTGTGATAAGGATTTGGAATTGTGAAATGAGCTCATTGGAAATGTGTTCAATTGATCTATTTCACAAAGGAAAGGACCATAGATAAATATAGTGTGCATGCTTGGAGCATGGCATAACTGTTGTTTTTAATTCAAGTATTACGTTGATTACTCGAAAGATTATACAATGAATAAAGTCTGATTAATATGGTGATTAAATAATAAGTGTTTTATTTATATTCAAAATTTTTGAGCCCATAGTTAAATTAGGTTATTCTTGTGTTTCACTTCGCATGTTTTACTTCCCGAATAAATGGATTATTCAAACTATCCACAATCGATCATAATTTGGAAGTAAATGATGAAGTAAGACTGTCATGATGCTTGTAGATTGTCTAAGTGTTTAGACATTGCAAATGTTTGCTGCAACGTTCATGAGTACTCCTGAAATAGGATTTGAGTATTGGATTAAACCCACGCTCATAGAATTACTTCATGGATTTTATCACGAGTAATTCTGAGACGATAATATATTATATTCTTGAAACGGAGACATATGACTTTTTATTTATGAGTCGGTTGTGCATTGATAATACATAAACGTATTAGTAACTTCATGTTGTAAAATGTATTGTTGTGTGTGATTTGATGTGTAAATAGTGCAAGCATATGAGTCGAAGTTTATCTATTTCTTTTACCCTAAATGGGATAAAAGTGATATCTGTGGGCCCCTCGATGATTTATTGATGACATCTAAAGCGCTTGGCCAAGCCTAGATTGATTTGATTTGTTCAATTAGTCAGTCATCATAAATCAGAAATCGGGAAACAAATCTGGGATAGAGAGATTGATTATAATCCATGTCTCGTGTCCATACGATATATTGTAGAACAGTGGGATATTTGATCACTTATCTAAAGGACGCATCATTGATTAGATCAGAGTTCGACAGCGGCTTTTGAAAGCAACGATTGCTGGTCAAATTTTGAGGTCATACTTGCAATTATAGTTATTAGACTTATCCAAGTGGGAGACTGTTGGATTAGGTGTCTAAGCTCATAACTATAATTGATATGTACTTGATTTGATAATAGCATGGTCCTTTTGGGTTGCCTTCACTCATGCAACTTGACAGGATGACTAGTGGAGAGAGAGTAGAATTTATTATTTGAAATAATAAATTTGTACTCAAAATGATTTTATTAATATATTACAAGGTTAATATATTATTTGGAAATCATATTATTAATTAGTATTTAATCATAAAGTAATTTGATATTAATTTTGGGATTAAAGGAACTGATTAATAATGGAGGGGTTGTTTTGCAAATAATTGATAGTTGTGAAACTGGGCTACTGGACTCCTTAATTAGGAATGGACGAAATCATATAGGAAGGACCTATAGATTTCGTCCAAGGATTGCTGATTAAGAGTCCATGGGATGCTTAAGCCTTAAGCAGGAATTAGGGTTTCCTCCAGAAACCCTAGCAACCCACAACTATATAAAGAACCCCACCTCATGGAATTTTCGGCCAATGCTTATGTATTAGAAACCCTATCCGAATTTTCCTTGTCTCTCCTTTTATCTTGTTGCATTGGGTGTTTGTGACTCCATTAGAGGTGCAACATTTGAGGCACTAAGCTTTCAAGAGTCAAGGATCATCAAGATTGACTTGTTATTACAATATAACAAGTGAGCTAATCTTCTAACCCTAATTTTCTGTATGAATTTCAAAATTGTATGCTAGATCTAGGTTTATTGCTTTGGTATTCAATTTGCCTGTTCAATTAGTGAAAAACGTAGATCCAAAGTAATTAGGGTTGCATGATCACATAGGATAGTAGATATGCTCATAACCCAACACAAACATGTTGGCGCAAATTCCTATTGACCCATCATTGAGGAAGATGATTAGCCTCAATGCTGCTAAACAATATGTATATATTCAAACAAATTTATATGTTAATTATGATACTAAAGTTATTGGTGTTATTATTTCTTTTTTCTAGATTTACAAGTGTTGTAGTCATCCGAGCGGTCACTTCTACATTGAAGACGATGTTTAATTTAACCCATGGAACTCATGGAGGGATGTTGACTTGATTAACTATGAGGCATTGTGGAGGAACTTTAAGGTTTGTGTTTAGTATTTTTTTTTATAATTTAATATACTAGATCTTGTTGTATGGGATGTGGATGACTGTATGAGTGATATTTTTGTAGGGACTATGTCACACCCCCAAACCGGAACGGTGGAAACGTTTGGGGGTGGAGGACGTCATGTACAATATCACAACAATCGCATCATAGTAATAAAAGTAAACACAACCATTACATTGAATATATATAAGGTATTTACATCTGTTCGATACATAGTTTGTATACATCAAACGTATAACAAAAGTATAAAAGACGCGACTCTAAATGCTCTGTCTTCTCAAAAATCTGCGGGTATACCTGTCTATCGGTTCCCCGAGTATACAAGCGGTTTTGAAAGAGTAGCAGCATTTAAGATGGTGAGTTCATAAGTGTGTTTTTGTAGTGAAAACCTGTCTGTGAATCTATAAAATGTTTGCATGTTCTCAAGAAAATCCAATTTTTCTTTAGTATTGAAAAGTAGTCTTAAACCCTAAGACCAAAATGTACGTTTGTTACTGTATTCTGTAGTAGTATATGAAAATGCTAGTCTGTATGCCTGGTTAGCACTAGTTGTATTTTATAGTGTGTTATGTATGAAAACCCTGGCTATCACCAGTATGTAAACCTTCGTATAAAAACCTTTGTATGTAAACCCTGGCTATCACTAATATGTAAACCTTTGTATGTAAACCCTGGCTATCACCAGTAATGTATAATGTGTTCTGTATGAAAACCCTTGTATAAAAACCCTGGCTGCCACCAGTATGCATAGTAGTTTTATTACTTAAAATAAAACCATGTATTTATATTCCTTGGAATCCTCCAATTGTAGTGTATGATAGTTCTATTAATGAAAATAAAACTATTTGAAGAATTGAAATCCCGTAACCATGTATTTATACTGTTGTGAGTTTGGTATAACCATACTTGATATGACCTAGTGACCTCTACGACGTTCCTCAGGCGTCGGATGTTATGACATTTGTCACCCCAGGCATGCCTGCCTAACTGTAGCTAGCAGTTTAGGTGTGGGATTGTCAGTCCCGAATAGATCTATTCACAAATCTCACGCTCTCCCTCCATGAGACTCTGGTCATACTGTGGTAGGATTTAGTTCCGCACCCGAAGGGTACAATTGAAGTAGTGCCTCACAACCCGGTATTAACTAGTTTACGTGTAGTGTTGTAGTGTTCTCTTGTACTTGAAACCGTATGGATACTTGTAGAGTAAAAATAATCTTACTTAAATAATTATTTAGTATTGTACTCTTGTCTTCAGAAATTAGTATTGTATGTCATAAACTATATCTATCATAGTTTATAAGTTTGTTAATGTATAAGCTCTGGAATTGATAAAACTGTGTGCTGGATCCCAAACTATACCTATTATAGTTTGCATGTATGTTATCTATTCGATTCATGTATTGTACTGAAAACTTTGCAATTATGGTTGTATGTTGAAAACTTCCTTATGCTCAACATGTTACCAAAGGGATAAAATATCTAAATATTTTATAAAAATGTAGTGATCTCTTGGTTGTATCAATTGCATAAGTTTTAATCCTATTGAAATTATTTATAATAGAACACAAAATTTCTTTTTGTTTTACTTGTATTCCCCCTGAAAACGTTAAAAACAGTCAAAGTGTAGGGGTATGAACTCACAGTTGATTATGTGCACGTGCTCGACAGCAAACCGGAAAAATGACCCTCGAGTTGGAGTACGCGGAATTAATGGTATCCTAATTATAATTAAACACATAATTGTATTTAAATTACAGAATCCATTAATTTAAAGTGTTAGAAAACACTTGCTTTTGGGATAGGAATGTTATCGGGACTTGTTTGAAGTGGAAAAAGAGGGTTTTCAGCCAAGGTTCCCGGCTCAAGGCTGTTTGCGGCTGTAAATTGGGTTTGCGGTCGTGAACTGAGTTTACGGCTGTGAACTAGGTTTGCGGCTGTGAACAGGTTTACGGCTGTTAACTGAGTTTGCAGCCTTTGAAGATATGAAGGTTGTTCTTGGTGTTCTTGGTGTTCTTGGTGAAAATATGAAGATTTGAAGGTTTGTTCTTGAGGATATGAATGTTCTTGGGAGGTTCTTGGGAGCAACTTGAGAGAGTTTTTGGGTGAAAAAGATGAGAAATGAAGAATATCTCCGGGAAAAACCTTTATACCGGTTGGGTTTATGGTCGGAGATGGATTCTCGGCTGTAAACGGGTTTACGGCCCACGAATTTACGGCCCATGGGTTTACCGCCCATGGGTTTACGGCCATAAACGTCTGGCTTGAACGAGTTTGCTGATTTTTCGAGTGTTTTTGGTTCGGAAAAATTATATAACCTCTAATTATATATTTTAGATTATTTTCTAACCCACAAGGACCTAACGGAATAGATAAAATTCGAAATTTTATTTAACGGAAATTGACTTTTGCTGACTAGAAAGTATCGGGTTGTTACAGACTGTATCAATGGAAAGTAAGTACACTGATAAAGTTATCAATTTGCATGGGAGAATGTCATGAAAAGATGTTTTTCTGACACTTTGAAAAATGCACGAGATGAATTTTTTAGAGTTACAAAGGCTAAAAATGTCAATGTATCATTAGATTTATCCATTCTAAGTCGTTTCACCAAGAATGGATAAGATCATAATATTGGGAAGTAATTATTGATAAAGTTTGGAACATAGACAAATGGAAATGTAAGTAGAATTCTGGAAAGAAAAATAAAAACAAAATGGAACATTGATCAATTTCCAAACATTGTTGTTGTTCTATCCCTATTTCACATCATAGAGATTTATTGGCAATATATTTTGTAAAATATGTTAGCCTTGTTTGGTTCTATGTATCTCATTTCTTGAAAATTTTATAGGAATCAAGGCTTAAACACCCACCTACTCAACTTGAACCTTTTAAAAAAAACATACCGAACTAAAAAACCAAAAGAAGGCACTTCAAACACCGAGTACACTACACCTAAAGCTGGAATAGTTGTTGTATTTGTTGAATACTTAATAATTTAATTAATTATTCTTTGATGATATATAATTTGCTTTTAATATATACTAATGGTTTATGTAATATAGAATGCATATAAGGACATTATGTTGGTGAGATATGTCGATGATAGTGACAACCATCCTCCTTATGATCATTAACTATGGGTTGAAGCTAGTAGAGGGATCAATAAAGGAAGAGTGCCTCGATTTGGTTCTATGTGTTGAGAAATTATTCCTTTTATATCAGCTCAGATACCGATTGTTGGAAATATAAAAATCTGATCACTACAACAAAAGGCTCGGTTACCAGTTACTGTGTGATAGATATATAAGTTTAAGATATAAGATGTAGATATATATATAAAGAATAATAATTGCGGAATAAGTATAAATATGAAAGCTATAAATGACTGAAAGCTATAATAATATAAATGACTGTATTTAAATGACGTAAAGCTATAAATAATATAAATGACTGTATTTAAATGACGTAAAGCTATAAATAATATAAATCACTATATTTAAATGACATAAAGCTATAATAAAGTATATAAGTATATAAATATATATCAAGTAGGTTCGTCAATAAATTGACTGAACTGGACTGATGGAACGACTGGTCGATATTTGGACTCTTGGAACGACTGGTCGATATTTGGACTCTTGGAACGACTGGTCGATATTGGGACTCTTGGAACGACTGGTCGATATTTGTTCTTGGATCAATCCGGTATTTGATAAGTAACAAAAAGTTTATTCAAAGCTCGGTTTTATGTAAAACAAGTTGTTTACAAAAGGGTACAAAATACATGAGTTTATGTTCACGATCCAATTTCCTGACATAAAATTCATCGAAATGAACATCGGTACTTTCTTCAATTACTCTAGTACGTTTGTTCAGTACTCGATAAGCAGCTGAAGAAAACGAATAACCAAGGAAAATTCCTTCGTCCGACCTTGATTCAAATTTTGAAAGGTGATCTTTATTGTTCTTTACGAAGCATCGACAACCAAAAATATGAAAAAAATTTAATGTTTGGTTTTCGGTTGTTAATGACTTCATATGGTGTTTTATGAAGATGTTTATGGATTAAGGAACGATTTTGAGTGTAGCAAGCTGTGGCTATTGCTTCTTCCCAGAAGTATTGTGGCAGATCAGCGAAGATAAGCATTGATCTTGCAGCTTCACATAAAGTTCGGTCCCTTCTTTCGACAACACCGTTCTGTTGTGGAGTGTATGGGGCTGAGAAGTTATGTTCAATTCCTTTGTCTTTGAGAAATGAATCTAGAGTCTTGTTTTTGAACTCTAAACCATTATCACTTCGGATTCTTCAAACATGTCGTTTGAGCTTCAAATCGATTTGTTTGATGAAGTTGATCATCTCTTCAGGTGCTTCTGATTTTAGTCTTAGGAAAACGACCCAAGTAAAGCGCGAGAAACCATCAACGACAACAAGAATGTACTTCTTCCCTTGTATGGTTTGGGTTTTGGCAGGGCCACAAAGGTCTATGTGCAACAATTCTAGTGGTTCGGATACACTAGATTCTGAGATGCTTTTGTGAGTTGATTTGGAAAGTTTTCCTTTTTCACATGCGGCACAAAGAGTTTCGTTATTGAGCTTTAGAAGTGGTAGCCCTCGAACAAGATCATCGCCGATCAATTTGTTGATGTACCCAAAGTTTAGACGGGAAAGGCGGCGGTGCCATAACCAACTAATATCTGCTGGGGCTTTAGATAGCAGACATATATTGGGTTTACCATAGATAAGATCCATGTCAAGTGGATACATATTTTCAGCACGGTCAGAATCAACTATAACATCTTTGGTTTTGGCGTCCATGATCAAGCTTCATTGTTTGGTGAATAGAACTTCAAGATTGTTATCACACAATTGAGAAACACTTATGAGGTTGTGTTTCAGGTCATCAACAAAGGCAACTTTCTTTATGGTAAAATTACCATTTGTTATGTTTCCATAACCCTTGATTTTTGCTGTCATGTTGTTGCCGAAAGTAACATCTTGATTGGTTTGTGTAGGTTTGAAGTCACGTAAGTAGTTCCGGTTTCCTATCATATGTTTGGAGCAGCCACTATCAATATACCTTGTATCATTATTGGGTTCTCCAGCATTAAGTACCTGCAATCAGACAGAAGGTTTAGGTACCCAAATCTGAATGGGTCCTGGTTTGTCAGTTGTTATTTTGGGTTCTTTGCTTAATGAATTTCTAGCATTTAACTTCGCGTTGTTGTAAGAGTTTGGTTTATGAGGATGGAATGGTTGAGGTTTGATTTGATTTATCAAGTTTACCCAAAATGTGATTTGTTTATGAAAATCTGTGGGTTGATAAGATCTGTGATTTGGTGAAAGATATCCTAGATGTGAAGGTTTGTTTGAAAAGTTTTCTTCATATCTGGGATGTGAATGGCGGTTTTGAAAAGCTTTTTGATGATGATGGTTTGAAACTTTATGATGTGATGGTTTTTGAAAGTTCCTTGAATGATTAAAAGTAATATCTTGAAAGCGGTTTTCAAAAGGTTTTTGTTTGGAAACCTGTTTTTGAGGTATGACGTAGGGTTGAACTGGTTTCTTTTGTTGGTTGTCAAAAACGTTTGGCTTGATAAGTGGGGTTTTGGTGACTTGAATGGATTTTTTGCTTGTTTTTTGTTTCTTGGAGTATTTTTGTCCCAGACTAGTTTTCCCAACAATTGATGAACTCATTGTAGGAAAAGAAGTTGGTACATAAGTACTACCATCCTCATAAGAGGAATTTTCTCCATTCAAAAGGTTTTTATGTTTAGTGGTTCCGTCGGTATGTTTGATTTGGTGAGTTAAAGAACTAGCAGAGTCTGTTTCAGAATTTACAACTCTTTTGAAAGACTTTTTGGAAACAGTGAAAGCAGTATCATGTGGGCTACAGTTGATAACTGTTTCGTCATCTGAATCTTCCTCATTAACAGATATGAAAAGATCTGGTAGAGTGGATTCAGAGTTTTCACAATTCGTCATGTTTTCCTGTTTTGCTTGTTCAATTTCAAAGGATTCTCTTCCAATTCCTGGTCTGTAATTCGTATCAATTTTGCCAGTTCCTAAGGTGTTTGCCTTGGTGAAAATATCATCACTTAGTTTTCTAGCAACTTTGATAGAATCCATATTCCATATCAGTCTTTTATTCTCAGTTTCAAGAGAATTGATTTGTTTCACAGAATCAGTCGGTTTTTCATTTAAAATATTGTATTTGTCAGTTGATTCTTGAAAGTCTTGTTTCAACTGAAGGATTTCCATTTCTAAAACATCTTTTATTTCAGAAGAAATGACTGACTGATTTTTTTGTTCCAAATCCCTTTTCTGAATTAGGGTCTGATTTAATTGTTCCAAGACGTGATTATAATCTTTCGATTTTCTTTCAACATCTCTTTCCAATTTGCTTTTTGTTCTTGTTGATTCTCCAAATTTGAGTTGCAAGGTTTGTAACTCAGATTTGCAAATATCAAAATTGACCATTGTGTCATGATATGTTTTGAGATCAACTTCCAGACTTTTCTCAATATTGGTTATGTGGGACTCAAAAATTGTTTTGGAAAAATCAAGTTCAGAGATCATAGACCATACCTATTCTATGACGTTGGGAGCTCGTGAAGGTATGTCAACACCAGCTACGAAGCAGAAGTTTGATTGTGCTGGTTCATTGTCAGCTTCGTCATCAGAAGTTGGCCAGTATTCCACGTTTGGTTCATGGATTGCCATCAATGCTCTTCGTTTTTCTTGGTTTTCTAGTTTCTTCAGTTCATCGGCTCTTTGAGCATAGTATGCTGAGTCTTTGATTTTGGTTTTGTTTTTGGCTCGGCATTCTCTAGCATAGTGATTTGTTCCTTTGCAGTTGTGACAAATGATCACTTCTTCATCACTGTCATCCTTTTGACTCTTAATCGGAAGTCTTTCAGGTGCTTGAGTTTAGGTTTGTTGGGAAGGTTGAGAATGATTTTGTTGGAATCCAAAATTTTGGTTGTTTTGAAAACCATTGTTTTGATTGTTGTAACCTTGATTTTGGAAACCTCTGTTTTGATTTTGAAAACTGTTGTTTGGATTGTGATTATGAATTGAGTTGGGATCGTTTTGAAATCCCTGGTTTTGAAAACCTTGGTTTGAGTTATTTTGGAAGGCAGATCTTTGAGAATTTTGTCCAAAGTAAGGTCTAGGTTGAAAACCTGAGTTGTTTTGTCCAAAGGATGGTCTTGGTTGAAAACCTGAGTTATTTTGTCCAAAAGATGGTCTGTTTTGAAAGTTTGGTCTATAATTTGATTGACCATGATTTGGGAGAAATCTCTGGAGATTTGTGTTTGCAACCAACGCACACAATTGTTGATAGTCTGCTTCATCATTCGAATCAGACTGGAATGCTTGGTTTTGAAAAGATGTAGCCTGATTAAAATGATTAAAGTTTTGATCATTGAAAGGTGTTTGGTTTTGAGAAACTGTGGACACAAGAGCAAGTGGTCCTCCAAAAGCTGCAGTGATTGGTGGGTCAATCGAGGATTAATACGATTGAAGTTCTCCATACAAATTGTACAAAGTTTCTGTATGAATGACTGGATTTCCCTGAATAATGAGTTTAACCATTTTCCAGCTTTCGAAAAGATTGTTTAAAAACTTGAGATTTATCTCGTGTTGTGTCTTTTTGATACCCAAATTGTTCATTTTGACCATAATAAGATTGAACCTATCGTGAGCATCATGGATGGTTTCTGATGAAAGCATTTTGAAATTATCTAATTCATTTAAAACAGATGTTCTTTTGTTTCCGATAATTCTTTTATTTCCACAAAAACGATTTTTCAAATTTTCCCAAATTTGATTTGCGGTTAACAGTATAATGTCATCCATTTGACTTAGAATACTGTGAGGTATTCCAGAAACAAGTTCCTTTTTGGCTTGGAGTTCCAATTTTTTTTGATTTCAGCTTGAGTGGCTTGATTTGTAGCAAGAGTAGCCATATTTTCTAGAGTAACATATGTTCCTTCTACACACTTCCAAACATCTTCATTTATAGCGTTAAGATGAAGATTCATACGACCAACCCACGAATTATACTCTTCAGGAATAAGTATGGGTGCCCGTGAACCAGATCCTAAGCTATTTGCAATGGAGACAGAGTTCATGTTGGAGTAATTAGCCAAAAACATTTTTTTTTTGAAATTTTTGAAAGGATTTTGAACAAGTGATATTAAAATGAAATATTTAAAGAAAATCTTATGGAAGGTTTATAAACGCTATAACCAAAAGTTTTTCGACAAAAATTTCAAGGTAAATCACACAAGCTCTGATACCAATTGTTGAGAAATTATTCCTTTTATATCAGCTCAGATACCGCTTGTTGGAAATATAAAAATCTGATCACTACAACAAAAGGCTCGGTTACCAGTTACTGTGTGATAGATATATAAGTTTAAGATATAAGATGTAGATATATATATATATATATATATATATATAAAGAATAATAATTGCTGAATAAGTATAAATATGAAAGCTATAAATGACTGAAAGCTATAATAATATAAATGAATGTATTTAAATGACGTAAAGCTATAAATAATATAAATGACTGTATTTAAATGATGTAAAGCTATAAATAATATAAATCACTATATTTAAATGACATAAAGCTATAATAAAGTATATAAGTATATAAATATATATCAAGTAGGTTCGTCAATAAATTGACTGAACTGGACTGATGGAACGACTGGTCGATATTTGGACTCTTGGAACGACTGGTCGATATTGGGACTCTTGGAACGACTGGTCAATATTTGTTCTTGGATCAATCCGGTATTTGATAAGTAACAAAAAGTTCATTCAAAGCTCGGTTTTATGTAAAACAAGTTGTTTACAAAAAGGTACAAAATACACGAGTTTATGTATTTGTATTTGAGGTATTTTTGGGTAAAAACATGCACACGGGTCGTGTAAGATAAGGCACAAGTAACACGGGTCGTGTAGGAAGGTTTAGGAGGGTTTTGGAGGGTTTTCTTAGTGATGATCCTGAACACGGGTCGTGTAGAATAAGACACAAGTGACACGAGTCGTGTAGGAGGTTTTAGAAGGTTTTCAAGGTCAAAATCCTGAACACGGGTCGTGTTGATTTAGGAAAAAACAACACGGGTCATGTTCGCGCAGATCCTTGCATTCACAGATCAAAAACCTTCAGTTTTCGGAAAATCTCTCTGGATAGCCAATTCTCTCTCACGTCTCTCTGGGGTTTCCCGTGGTCAAAATCGTCCACGAAAATTCCTAGATGTCGGTAAGGTTCTAAAGAATTTGTGGTGAAAATCTCCCTAGTCTTATCTTTGCTGTGTTGTTCCCGGTTTTTTATTTTCTCACTTGCAAATTCTGGTCTTGAAAATAGCAAGATGATGATAGTTGAGGTGATTTAAAAAGGGTTTTTTGAGGAGGTTTAAGGAGGGTATTTGGAGGGTGTTCAGAGAGTATTTTGAGGTTGTTTGGAGGTTGGAATAAGGTTGATATAAGGTTGATATAAGGTGGTGATGGTGGTGAAAGTTTATGAAGATGATGATGATGAATAGTGACGGGTTTTGTTTTTGATCTTGATGCAGAAGGTTTTGGGGTGTTTCATGGTTGTGTTTTGGTAGTTTTGATGTAAGAGAGGTGTTTGGTGGTGAATGGTGTGATGAACAAAGATGGTGAAGATGAAGAACCTTGAGTTTCAATGAAGAAGATGAAGATGGTTGATGGTGTTCTTCATTTAGTTTGTTGATGATCTTGATGTTCTTCACTTCATTGTTGTTTGATCTTGGTGTTCTTCACTTTCTCCAGGGATTTATCTTGGTGTTGAAGAAGATGAAGATTGGTGATGTTCTTAGGAGTGTTTGTAGGAAGTGTTACAAGATAACAAAATGAACACCCACACACACCCTTACATACACACGTACATATATACTTGAAACAAATATCTTCTAGTGCACTTGAGTTTAAGTTGGAAGGGATGGCTGCAAGTTGTAGTAGGAGCCTAGGAGTAAAAACGTGGGGAATGGGTTTGCTACTTCATCTTTGACCTTTCTTTGTTTGACTTTTCCACACAATCTATATATATATAATACATATACACATATATAATACATACATATATATATATATATATATATATATATATATATATATATATATATATATATATATATATATATATATATATATATTGTTGAAACTGTTCAGTCGCATAACTAATTTTCTCGTCTATGCGTTTTCGTCATTCGCGTGTTTTCGTATTTTCCGTTTGATCACGAATTTATGCAACCTGAAATAACTGATAATATTTGTTAGATAATACAAAAACAGTTCGTCTTATTTCAGTGATGGTCACATACAAGGTCACATACAAAAACATTTTTCAACACTATGGATGATCCATAAAGGTTTTTGGTGCCTTCTCTAGCAGTCCCAAGTACATTACAGATAACTTAGAGGTTTGTTTATTCTTTTTTGTTGATATATTTTCCTGTTTTCCTTATTACCTATTGTTATCTGGTTTTCCTATTTTCCGCCTTGAAAGTACTGATGGGTTTTGATACAAAAATAAAAGATAGTTTTTCATAAAAACCGGGCAACAGAAGCTTAAAATAACAAGTTTATTTTCGAGTTTATAACAAAATCAAACCATCTAGGATCCATTTATAGATGTTAGAATGATATTAAAAACAACCATATAATATTTTAGAATAACAACCTTTGGAGCCTTTGAACCCACTTGGTTTTGGCGTGTTGATGAAGATAGAAATATCAAAGAGTATGATCTTCTCTACAAGTATCCACCATCAATATTAAGGCACTTGGAGTCCTAGTTCCTTCTTGTATTCTTGAGTGTCATAAGCCTTTAAACACTTAACTTAAATAAGCACTAAAGGAGACAACTCAAGGAAGCTTTAATCACCAAAACTAGCTTCAAAAGAGAGAGGGGTGATGGGTAGAAGAGAAGCTACGACTTCTTTCATTTTGAGAGAAAATCCAAGATAAAAACTAACAACTTTTGAGTAGACCACTTTCTTATATATCGCATGCATGCATAATGGCTACTTCTTATTTTATTATAAAGAAATACTCTACAAAGAGAGGCATGGGGGACAAGACATGGAGGTTGACAAGCAACCCCCATACTCTCTTAAAAGTTGTGAGATTATGGTCTCATAAGAGACAAAAATTGTCAAGATAGCTTCTTTAACTCAAAGACCAAATAACTTACGTAATCATGGTTAACCAAAGTGTCCAAAACTTTGTACATAACTTAATAAATCATACCATATAATATAATAACTAGTTATACTCTCTTTAATTATTTTTCACAAAACAATAATTATTCTGTAATTAAATACAAGAATTGATATTATTTGTTAACAATCATGTTAATAACAAATATACAAATTATGCCAACTTGATAAAGGTGTGGCCCTATAGGATCATATGTTATAAAAAATATCACTCAATAATGATTCTTGAGCATATAGATCCAACAAGTACAATGATATTTTTGGTTGGTTCAACTTGAAATTACAATGTTGACCTCTTTTCCTATTTTCCTCCTTAAAATTACAATGTTGTTCTTGGTTGGTTCATCTTAAAAGTCCAATGCTAACATGTATTCCTCCTTGAAAGTACAATGCTATTCTTGGTTGGTTCATCTTGAAAGTACGATGCTAAGCTATTTTCCTCCTTGAAAGTACAATGCTATTCTTGGTTGGTTCATCTTAAAAGTATAATGTTGACCTGTTTTCATGTTTTCCTAACTTGGAAGTAGAATGCTATTTTTGGTTGGTTGAGCTTGAAAGTACAATGATAACCTGTTTTCCTCCTTGAAAGTACAATGTTATTCTTAGTTGGTTCATATTGAAAGTGTTGTTGGTTCTTTCTGGTGTTGTAAGTATTTTGTTGTTATTTTTTTTGTACCTATTGGTATTGTTCATGTCATTTAAGTTTATATTTGTTAATTTACTTTTTAGATCATCATGGATCGAATCCGTGAAGAGATGAAGGGAATACTAGGTCGGAACGTGAAGAAATGAAGCAAGAGCTTTTGGCCGAATGTGCATAAATTGAAGCACAAAAACAAGAAATTGTGAAAATGTATAACAAAATACTAAAGCTCTCCCAAGGAAATAACCCTAGTTAGACGTTGGCACTTTTTACTTTTAGGACTTGGTTTCAATACTTTGAAATCGAGTATGAATATTCATTTTGGTAGTTGAATTTTAATGTTTTGAAATCGAATTTTAATGTTCATTTTGGTAGTTGAATTTAATGTTTTGAAATGGAATATTAATATCTTTTTTAGCTTTGTAATATAAAATTTGATTTTGGTTTGTGAATTTTGATTATAGAATAGTGACAAATAATCGGTCATTAAATCTCTTGTTAATGTAAACAATTTGTGACAGATCAACGAAAAAATTGCAATGAAACTGAATAGTGCTATGAACATTTGCGACAATATAATTGGTCGTTAAAACCGTCGTTATTATCTAGTTAGCGACGGATGCTAGGTTTTTCAAGAACATTATGCCACAAGATATTCGGTCGCTGATCTGTCTCTAAAAATAAAATTCTCTCGCTGATTCCATCGCTAACTTTCAGCGACAAAGCTTTTACTGGCCGTTGTATTCTGTCGTTGATCTGTCGCTGAAGGCCATTAGCGACGGGTTTCCGACAAAAATTTCTATCGCTGACGCCTGTAATTCTAGTAGTGTGTCTATGATTTAAATTGATCAAGTTCTTAATCCATTAAGTCTTCTGTTGTTTGGTCATGAAAATATTTGGTTTAACCTTACATCTACAATAATGCGTGTTTATGAATTTAACCATTAAGAACATAATAAGTTGAGTGGAATGTAAGCTTAAAGATGTTGGTTTTGTCAAAATCTAAAATTATCCCCTAACTTTGAAAATTCATATACAATCATTGAATGATCCAATCTTCATGCATAATATGTCCCTAGAAAGGTATGAATGACTAGTATCATCTATACCAAGCCCTTGATTTGATTCCATCTATAAATGTGGGGAATTGCATCAAATGCATCATAGTTCCGAAATTCCACTCACCACTTGGGTCATTTTGTAAAAATACACACACACACAGAGAGAGAGGTTAGGTTCGGGTTCAAACTATTTATTAATTGGGTTGAAGATTTCAACCCAACCCAACCTATTACACCGCTTAAACTATTTCCAAACTTAAATAAAATTTCAAAATATGAAAAAAGCTCAATCCTAATTGACAAATACAAAGAATTTGTTCAAATAACATTAAATATATGTAATTTTGAAGTGCTTTTTGAAGAATAACTACTATTGTCGGCCCCATTAAAAGAAAAAGATAGGAATTAGAATTGTATTTTTTTAAACATAAATGATAATACAACATTGTAACTTATAATTTAATACTTAGATTAATACATGATGATATTTAAATAATTATTAAACTAAATATATATTAAAATTAAATAGGTTGGTAGGTTGAAAACGAATTGATAATTTTTAGCCATTTAACTTAAATGAGTTGAAAATCTCAATTCAACATACTAATTTTAGGTTGGATTCGAATTGAATTGATGGGTTTGAATGATTTTTGACGACTCTAAAAAACCATGGTGTGAAGAACCAAGGCTCATGCAATGTTCCACCTCACCGCACACTCATCACGCCCTCGGGTGTGAACGCACCACAACCTTAGTGTAGATGGTATACACAAGAGTTTATGAAAAATAATTTTGTAATATGATAAGTGATTTTGATTGGCACATATTTGATGGTTTTACACTCCAAATGGTCGAGTCCAAGAGGACCAAGACATGCGACGACCGGGTCTGGATGTTTCGATCGACCAATCTCTTTTTGTGCTCCACTAGTAAGGACGTTTTTTGAACTTTTGTAGGGCAGAAGAAATAAATGTATTTTACTGTACAACTGACAAACTTTTGTAGTATAGTGTTCATTCCGTATCAACAAACATGGGATCTGTCTCTGGGTCCAGCTAAAAGTCCTACGATAATTTATGACCTTGTATTCAGATTTGATAAGACCATAAAATAATTTTAATTTTTGGTATTTTATACATACAGTTACAATGATACAATACTACAACTTTTAGTATATTTAAAATTTGCATAATACCCCACATCAATAATTTCAAAAGGCAACCCATTACCTTGAAAGGTCTTTCATGCACCAGTCATAAAAGAATTGTGGTTGACTTGAGACTTGAGATTGGTCACACAAAAAAAGACAACCCTCATCCATCTTAAAAGAATCCGATCAGCTACTTACCAGTCATACCTCCACCGGGGCTAACCAGACAAAGTCACAGCCAAATTACATTTCTTCCACCGGAAAAGTAGCCAAGAATCCGACACCACCCCTTTTGCTAGCTTCCCTTCATATGTAAGCTGAACAATTAAACGTTTTCATATATGTAGTTCTCTACAATAGTACTTTTCATATATGTATTCCACCGGAAAACTTTTTTGACATTTATAATCGTCTTTTATAGAGCTCCCGGATTGTTGTTGCGTATAAGTTCTTGCGATGACACTTGAAAGTAAAACAAAAGCTTCACCAAAAGATTCAAAGAAGCCACGTTTGACCGATCAAGCAGCTTCCGTTAAGAGAAAAAGATTCCGGCGAATCAAAAGTGCCCCGCTTGCGGATTCTTTTGGTTCCGATTTCAAAAAAGCCGTTGCATCTCTTCCACGACCCAAGTCTGTTTTTGACCATTTTTACCCGAGTTACTGGAAGATAGGTATAGTCTTATTTGCATATCTAGTTGCAGGTATGGTTTGCTTTCATCTAGCTAGACACCAGATTTCCGGAAAGAAAACAAACAGCATACTCGATGCACTTTACTTCACTATTGTAACAATGACATCAGTCGGATATGGAGACCTTGTTCCCGCTAGCACTCTCACAATACTTCTCGCTTGTCTTTTTGTCGTCTCGGGCATGGTGATTGTCGGGGTGGTTTTAAGTAAAGCAGCTGATCTTTTAGTCGAGAAACAAGCACACTTGCTTGTGAAAGCGATGCACATGAATGAAACCATCGGTGAAGCAGAAATCCTTAAAAAGATTAAAACGAAGAGCGTGAGACACAAGTGTATAACCTTGCTTGTGTTCCTTCTTGTATTTATGGCTGCAGGAACAGGAATTTTACTTTCAGTTGAGGATTTGAACTTCATTAATGCGTTCTATTGTGTTGTTGCGACGCTTACTGGACTTGGTTACATAGATAAATGCTTCTCGACAACAGGTGGACGTGTTTTTGCTCTTTTTTGGATCTTGTTAGGTACTCTCTATGTAGCTCAATTGCTGTTTACTTTTGCTTTATTACACACTGAAAGAAGGCAACGATCGTTGGTCAAATGGGTTCTTAAAAGAAAAACAACGGTTTCTGACCTCGAGGCAGCTGATTTTGATGGCGATGGCATCGTTGTGTAAGTATAGATAAGAACCAGAATTTAATAACTTGTTTTCTTGAAGATAATAAGACTCTTAATTACATGGTGTTTATGTATTGTTCATTTAAACAGAGCTGCTGAGTTCATTGTCTTTAAGCTAAAAGAAATGGGGAAGATCAATGAAGATGATATCACACCTATCATGGATGAGTTTGAGACACTCGATTTTGACAAAACGGGAACGTTGTCTGTGTCTGATCTTCTGTTTTCTCAATCGTCTTTGCCGGCATCTGACGTTTTAACAACCCGTGTATCATTCTAAGGCGATGCTGGTAACAAAATTTTGAAAATCTGTACTTTTACATGTATTAGGGGTGCATTGAATATGAAGTTTATGGTTTGCAACCAAATATATGCTTTTGTTCGATTTACAACGCCTAAGACGGTGTATATTCGAAATATTTGTACTCAAAGCCATGCATATAACTTATATAATGCTCAATGAAGTGATCTGAATTCTCGATTCCTATATATTATTCCACATAAAGATATTGAAAGAATCATGCTTGATTGAATATGCAGGTTCATACCCATGTATATTATTCTTTATTTGGAAACGGTGGAACAAACATGTATATTATTCCACATAAAGATGTTGAATCAGGGGTGAAACATTATAAAAATTCAATAATTACAATCTTTATCTTCTTTCATTGCTCTGTTATAAACCTTACCCGACAAATTTAATGTGACGTAGAAAATAAATCAACGATAATTTGTCCCACCCACCCCACTAAACTTGTGGACCTTAAATCTTGAAAGTCTCGTTATTTACCGCAAATTATTATCAATAAAGCAATTTGTTAAAATGTAGCTCTCGAGATGGATTATTAAAGTACCATATCTTTCATTATAAATCGAAAAGTAATATCTTTAAAATATTTTATACGGAGAAAAAGAGTACACGCGCGTAATATATTCTTTATAATTGTTGATAACATGACTATGTCGGTCCGAAGAACACAATTTGTAAAATAAATGCATTATACTATATTACTATTCACACTAGTGCGGCGATGCCGGGGCACCATTTTTTTTTTTTTGGGTTTGGGAGGTGTTGTATTTCGTACTTGACAATTAAACCATACAGACATTAATTATGTAAAATAATTATCGTGTTGGTTATTTAAAACTTTAAGGTACTCATAAATCATAATATTAAACTTTATAAAATACAATGGATATATATATATTCTATACAACTTTATCACAAAAAAAAAAAAAAAAAAAAAAAAAAAAAATCTGTAATGCATACTTTACAAAGCTCAATAAAAAATTATTTTTCATTTTTATATTTAAAGTTACAATGACCATTAAACTACAAATTTATTAAATGTTAAAGTGACATCTTAAAATAATAGAATTTTATGTACTGAATAACAATTATACTTGTCATCTCATTCAACTATTTTATTAAACTTTTCATTGTAGATGCTTCACAAATGGATAATTATATTGATAATTAATTACTCGGTCGTTATAAACATCGATGATTATTATCATTATTAATATGTTTTGTTCAGAAATCAGATTGATCATTCGCAATCAGATTTGACTATAAGAAAGTTGGAAGAAGAATGTTCGATTATCGGACGAATCAGAAACCTAAACAAAAAAAAGAAGTAAAATCAACTTCAAGATCACTAATTTATTATTGCCCAAAACTTCACAAAATGACTCATGTTCTTAAAGTTTTTTACGTTACTCGGTTGTTATAGGTTTCAACATAAAATCCCAAGTTTCAATGCAGATTTATGATTCTTTTCGACGACGATGGAAGAACTGAAAATGCAAAACAATACACGGAAACTTAGAAGAATAGTGGATTTGGAATCACCTGCTTGTTGAATTCGCAGACATAGAAGATAGAAAATAAGATCTCAATTTTTTCGGAGTGGAATAAATCGGACTTGGCAGGTCCTATTTATACATGTAGGAGACCCCCAAAAAAACATGGCGGAGATAGCGGCCAGCCACTCATGGCATACGATATAGCAATTAGGTTTATCCCTAGTTGCAACGCCTTGCTCTCTAAGCTTATCTGTTACTAAAGAAAGTTTATAAGTTACCAGACTAATAATTATCTCTAGTTGTTTGAGTCGACCCTATCTCCAATAGATTTTACCGAAACGGTTTAAACTGACCCGATGCTAGACCCGATAAAAATAAAATCTCATCAGCTCCTCGCAAGGATGCAACATGTAAAGTGCAAAGTGCAACTAAATCACACCATTTTACAAATCTCACATTTCATGTTCATGGTCCGGCTAGGCACGCGTGTGGGTTTGGCCCTTCCTTTAATTTACTAAAGCCTTTGAGTGCTAAGGTCAAAGAATGTCTTATAAACGCATTGAAAGTTCTTCCCCCGCCTATGTGGAATAAAAGGAATTTGCCAACTTGTAAATTAACCCTTTAATTTTCCAGCAATCCTTTATCAAGTTAGTAAGTGTAACATCCATAATATTCGTGAAATATTTAAACTTTTAAACATTCCAAAAACATCCATTGTTTACAAATTGTTTTCAAAATAATCCAATATCAGAGTTTTCCTAGAGATCACAATATGAAAAACGAGGAGGTGCACGAACATGTCTTCGCCTTCCCGCGATCATCCGAAGTACCTGAAACAAAATCCACAACTGTAAGCCCAAAGCTTAGTGAGTCTTCCCCAATATATCATCACGTAAACATAACCATTAACAACATGCATAATGAGCCTTCAGCCTGACTGGACCGCTTCGCAGGGCCTTCAGCCTATCTGGACCGCTCCTGAGCCTTCGACATGACTGGACCGCCTCACAGGGCCTACAACCTATCCGGACCGCTCGTCGGGCCTTCAGCCTGACTGGACTGCCTCGAAGGGCCTTCAGTCTATCCGGACTGCCTTGGGTCTGTTAGCCTTCAGCACAAAGCAGGAAAGCCTCAACCTAACCACACACATACATACATGTCGACATATAAATAGCAATTAAGGACATAACCAGTCTACAGACAGTCAAACCGATCTACAGATCACTAAGCATAGCAACATCCTATCTACCAGGATACCGATCTGACAGATCATAACCATATAGAAACATCCTATCTACCAGGATACCGATCTAAGAGATCACAACAGTAATAAAGCAGGATAACAATCCAAAGGGACAGCCTTGGTGCCTTCGACCCTTGAGTATAATGAGGAAAAACTCACCTCACAATGTCGAACTGAACTGAATTCTCCGGCTGCTGAATCACTAAAAATCCCGAACCGTCACAATAAATAAACCTCCAATTAATGATTGGATTATCACCTCAAATCTCTTAACTCATAATTGTCCATTAACCCCTCATTAACTGAGCCAAACCCAAGCCCAACCTTGATCCAAAAGGTCCAAAATATACAAGGTCCATAATTTCGCCCAATTTTCCAAATTGGGACCAACTCCTTATTGGGCTTTATCCTGAGGTCCAACTTCCTAGCTAGCCCAAACTCATGCTCAGAAAGTCCAACAAGGGCCCAAGACGTGATGGCCCAAAGATGGCCCAAAACCGCAGCCCAACTCGCAAAGCCCAAGACCACAAGCCCACAGACCGAGTACACGGGGCGTATGCAGCTGTACACTTGGCTTGTATGTTGCGCGTACCGGCTGGTATACCCAGTGTACTCCCCTGTTTAGCCCATTCTCCCATTAAGTTCTCAATACCTTAAGATAACACTCCAAAACGTATATCTGACCTTATTGAGCTAAGAAAACACGTAAAGTTGCTAACTTTACATTCATGCAAGGCTAGACAAGGCTCTTTAGCTCAAAAAGGGCTTAACACATGACTTAATGCTTGCATGAGACTCTTAACTTCATAAATGTGGCACCTTTATGCAGGAGGGGGCCATGGAAAACCTAGATCTCGAAAAATAAGCCTTTTGGGACGTCCTAGTCCAAACATACCCTCAACCATGGCTAAAAACATAACAAATTGGCCCCAAAGGAGATCTAAGCCACTAGTGTTCAAGATAAGAACTTGATACCTCAAAATCTTTGCAAAACAGGTAGAGGTTCTGGATCTCCAATATCCCACCAAGCTATGAACTTCACCTCCTTCTAGAGTTTCTTCAAAATTGTCCAAAACACACCAACTTTACTTCAAAAGCTCAAGATGTAGGATGGGAGGCTAAAAGGGATGTTTAGGGTTTTCTGGAGGATGAGGGACTTGAAATGAGGCCATGTCTAAAAGTTAAGGATGAATTTATAGGATGAAAAAAATCCATATTATGGTTTTCTGAATCCACGCGTACGCCCAGCGTACCCCAACGTATGCCCATTGTATGCTTTTGAAGTCCCGATCCGTTCTCAAGCTAGTACGCTAAGCGTACCATGTGGGTACGCCCTCGCGTACTAGCTGCAAGGGTCAAAATGCAAAAATTGCAAAGTTTAAGGGGAAAAAGGAAAATTACCGAAAATCGGGATGTTACAACTCTCCCCACTTGACTCAGACTTCGTCCTCGAAGTCCGTTGCAGCAAATAGTTCCGGATAATGCTCCTGCATCTCAGCCTCCGGCTCCCAAGTCCACTCAGATCCCTTCTGATGATGCCACTGTACCTTTACCAAAGGTATCTCCTTGTTACTAAGAACCTTTATCTTCCTCTCCAAGACAGCCACCGGCTGCTCAACATAATTCAGACGTTCGTCAACCTGAATGTCATCCAATGACACTACCGCATCCTCGTCTAATATGTACTTCCACAATTGTGAAACGTGGAAAGTGATATGAATCTGACGGAGCTCCTCCGGAAGGTCCAGTCTATATGCCACCTTGCTAACCCTGGCAATAATCTGAAACGGTCCAATATATCGGGGAACCAACTTTCCCCTCTTTCTGAAGTGGATCCCACCCTTTTAGGGTGAGACCTTCAGTAACACCATATCACCGACCTGAAACTCCAACTCGGATCGACGCCGGTCGGCATAACTTTTCTGCCGACTCTGAGCAGTCTGCAATCACTGCCTGATCTGCTAAATCTTCTCGGTAGTCTGTTGAACCACCTCGGTCCGTCCCATAACCTGGTGACTAACCTCACCCCAGCAGACTGGGGTACGACATCTCCGCCTATACAACAGCTCAAAAGGTGGAGCATCAATGTTAGAATGATAGTTGTTGTTGTAGGAGAACTCTGCAAGAGGTAGGTAGGAGTCCCAGCTCCCACTAAAGTCAATGACGCAGACCCTCAACATATCCTCGAGGGTTTGAATGGTCCGCTCGCTCTGGTCGTCTGTCTACGGATTGTAAGCGGTGCTAAAATGTAGTCTCGTGCCCAGTTCCTCATGGAACTTCTGCCAGAAACGGGAGGTGAATCAAACATCACGGTCTTAGACAATAGAGAACGACACTCCGTGGCGAGAAATGATCTCGCGGATATACACATCGGCCAACTTCTCGGCTGATGAACTCTCCCGAATTGCCAGAAAATGGGCGTTCTTGGTCAATCGATACACGATGACCCATATAGCATCATATCATTTCGCCGTCCTCAGCAATTTGGTGATAAAGTCCATCATGATCAGCTCCCATTTCCACATGGGAACCTCCAGAGGCTGCAACTTGCCATGCGGCCTCTGATGCCCGGCCTTGACCATCCTGCATGTCAAGCACCTCTCGACGAACCAAGCGATCTCTCTCTTCATGCACGGCCACCAGTAACTCAAACTTAGATCCCGGTACATCTTGGTGGCCCCTGGGTGAATAAAGAAACGAGACTTATGAGCCTCCTCCAGTACGACCTGTCTAAGCCCGCCAGACACCGGAACCTACACCCGACCGCAGCGGGTCAAGAACCAACGACTGTCCTGAACAAATCGGGTGATCTCGCCCCTAATCCTCTCAATCTTCTAATTTTCCTCTCGCACTCCCTCGGCCTGAGCCTCTCTAATCAATCCCACTAGTGGAGAGTCCACGAAAATCCTCATACATGATGTCGGAACAGAAGATCCGGCTGACTTGCGGCTCAAGGCATCCGCCACCACGTTCGTTTTACCCAGATGGTAAAGGATCTCGCAGTCATAATCCTTGACTACGTCCAGCCACCTGTGTTGCCTCATGTCAGGTTCGGCTGATCCATAATGTGTCTCATGCTCTTGTGGTCCGTGTAGATGGTACAGCGGACCCCATAGAGGTAATGCCTCCAGATCTTGAGAGCGAACACCACCGCCCCCAACTCCAGATCATGTGTGGGATATCTCATCTCATGCAGCTTTAACTGCCGCGAAGCATAAGCTATCACTCGTCCTCTTTGCATGAGTACCGCTCCCAATCTGGTGATGGATGCATCACAGAAAACCACAAAGTCCTCAACTCCCTCCGGGAGGGTCAAGACTAGAGCCTCGGACAGTCGTTGCCGAAGGGTCTCAAATGTTGTCTGCTGCTTAGGGCCCCACCGGAAATCTACCCCCTTCCTCGTCAGACGAGTGAGGGGTACTGCAATTTTGGAGAAATCCTAAATAAATCTCCGGTAGTACCCTGCCAAACCCAGAAAACTCCTGATATCCAAGGGAGATTTCGGAACCCCCCACTGCATCACCGCCTCGATTTTGGCTGGGTCGACCAAAATCCCCTCCTAGTTAACTAGATATCCAAGGAACTGAACCTCTCGCAACCAAAACTCACATTTCGAGAACTTGGTGTAAAGTCGTTCTCACCTCAAAACTCCCAAAAGCTCACGGAGATGCTCCTCATGCTGCTCTCTGGTCTTGGAATACACCAAGATATCATCGATGAACACAATAACTGAGCGATCGAGCATCGGCCTGCATACCCGATTCATCAGGTCTAGGAATACTGTCGGTGTGTTGGTGAGCCCAAACGGCATCACCACGAACTCGTAAAGTCCATAGCAAGTTCAGAACGCAGTCTTCTCCACGTCCTCCTCCCTCACCCTGACCTGATGGTACCCGAACCTCAAATCTATCTTGGAAAACTAAGATGCTCCCTGTAACTGATCGAAGAGGTCATCTATCCGTGGAAGGGGATAATGGTTCTTCACCATCAACTTGTTCAGCTCCTGGTAGTCAATGCACATCCGGTGTGAACCATCCTTCTTTTTGACGAAAAGGATCAGCGCTCCCCACAGAGAACTGCTCGGACGGATGAACTGCTTACCTAGCAGCTCCTGCAACAGAGATGACAGCTCCTACATCTCAGGCGATGCCAATCGGTACGGCGCCTTGGCAATAGGGGCCGCACTTGGCACAAGGTCGATCCTGAACTCAACCTGCCTCTCAGGAGGTACTCCGGGTAATTCCTCTGGAAACACATCAGCGAACTCTCTAACGACTGGAACCTCTGAAACCGAGACCTGATCCATGGCTCGTGTATCCACCACATACACCAAATAACCCGCACACTCGTGCTGAATATACTGTCGAGCTCTGGCGGCCAAGCAAAACCCTAAACCCAACCTGGTGCCCTCTCCATAGATAACCAGTTCTCCCCCACTTGGGGTTCGAACTACCACACGCTGACCATCGCAGTCGGTCATGGCACCGAAATGACTCAGCCAGTCCATACCCACTATAACACAAACATCCCCCATGGGAAGTAGAATCATGTCAATCGGAAAAGACACCCTGAATATCTCTAGTTAGCAGCCCCGATAAACTGATGAAGCAGAAACCCCATGTTCATTTGTGATGGAAACTCGCAACGGACACTCTAGCTCTCCCAAGGGAAAACCAAACTCCTTACTAAAAGATTGCGAGACAAATGACCGACTCGCTCCTGAGTCAAATAGTACCAGAGCAGGCAAAGAGTTCACTAAGAACATACCTAACATAGATACAAACACATGAGCATACAATAAACATAATCAATGAGATAAGGGATAGAAACATACCAACCACCAGATCTGGTACTGTCCAGACCTCCTCGGCAGTGAGCTGGAAAGCGCGTCCCCAAGCCCTCAGGGGCTGCGCCCTACCCTGACTCTCGTCAGTGATCCGCAAAGTAGCCGGTGCGGGAGCCTGCGCCGGCTTGACAACGAGCAACGGACAGTTGACCTTCATATGGCCAACCTGATCACAATGATAGCAGATCCTCATATCCGGAGTCGGGGCGGACTGGCGGCAGTCCCTTGCATAATGCCCCTCCTTGCCACATTTGTGGCACCCACTACCCGATCGACATGCTCCAGTATGAACCTTCCCGCACTTCCCACAAGTGCGGCCATGCTGACCTCCCGTCCTAGAATCGGAGACCATGTGCCACTTTAGCGCCAGTTGCGCCTATGCCGGGGCCTGCTGCTGCTCCCTCAACTGAAGCTCTATCTCAAGCTCACGCCGGCGGGCGGCCTCCTGCAGCTCCAACAAGGTATCACACCTCTGAGTGGAAACAAACTGTCTGATATCCATCTTGAGCATGCTCAGATAACGAGTCATCTGAGCCTACTCAGAAGCAAACTCAGGGAAAAACTTCAACCACTCAGTAAACATCCGGGTGATCTCCGTCACCGACTCCGTAACATGTCTCAAATCCAAAACCTCTTTATCCAACCTCTCGCTCTTAACCCGAGGAATATAGCGAGTGCGGAACATCTCCCTGAACTGATCCCACGATATCGCAGCTCTTTGGTCACCATAATACGACCCTGTAACAACTCTCCACCAATCCTTCTCTTCGGACCTCAACAGGTTCAGAGCGCACCTGAACCTCTGGTCAGCAGGACATGAACACGTGAAAAAGCATCCCTCAACATTAGATAGCCACATCATGGCTATAATCAGGTCTTGTACTCCATCGAAAGTCAGGGGCTTCGTGTTATCGAAGTACCGATACTGAAATACCCGGCCTGACCCAACACCCGCAGCCACCACGGCTGCAGAGGCTGCATCAGCAGTCTCAATAACGGCTGCGTATCTCTTAGATGCATAGGGACGATTTCACAAGGAAAATAGGTCCTTATATAGTTGAGGCTCCTACGGTTTTTAGGTGGAAACCCTAATTATCCTTGCTTAGGCCTTAAGAAGTCCATGAACCCCTTTCTAGAAGGTCGTGGACGAAATCTCTATAGGGCCTCCTATAGATTTCGTCCACTCCTCCTAAAGGAGTCCATATGCCCAACTTTGCAACTATCAGTGATTTGCATTATCAGTACCCTTTCTTCTTAATCGGTTCTTTTAATCCCAAAATTAATTCTTAATTAATTTCTGATTAAATACTAATTACATAATATGATTTCTAATTAATATATTATTCTTATAATATATTAATAAATCATTAATTAACCTCTTTCTCCAAATGTCATCCTGTCAAGTTGCTATGGTGAAGGCAACCCAAAAGGACCATGCTCCAATCAAATCAAGTACATACCAATTATAGTTATGGGCTTAGACACCTAATCCAATAGTTGCTCCCCCCTGAACAACTTGAATTTGAGGATGATGCCCCCCCTGGACTTCTGAACCAGATATGTCAGCATCATTAGAGTTTGGAAAGTCAAAGAAATTGACATCATCTTCATGTTGTTCGGAATTGGATCGATTTCAGTGAATTGATCTGCTGCATCTTGAAATCCATCTACATTTGATTCAAGAGTTGGATTACTGTTCTTCCCCTAAACCTTATAAGTTTGAAATGCATCAGAATTAAATGGAGGAAAGGTTGGGGTCGGATTAGAAACATTTTGAGAAATCGGAGTGGAAGATGAGGACTGTCTTGATCGAGATTCTGAATCAAGAGTTGTTCTATTGGTCCAAAAAAGCTTTAGAAATCAACTTCATAGATAATTTGAGGATTTGGAAACCCAGGCGATGGATCATTGGACTCCATTATATGTGTTGTAACGTGAGTAGGCACTAAGTTCCTAACAAATTTATCATCAAAAGTAATATCAAAGCTTTTTTCAATTACACGAGTTCTACGGTTCAGAACTCTATAAGCTTTAGATAATGTTGAGTATCCCAAAGACATATCTTCATCGGATTTTGGTTGAAACTTTTTGAGTTAATCACGATTGTTTTTGATAAAACATTTACATCCAAAATAGGTAAAAATGAGATACTCAACTTTCAACCATTCATTGCTTCATATGGTGTCATGTTGAGACAACAGTTGATAATGCTTCGATTTTGAGTGAAGCAGGCTGTAGAAATGGATGCGGCCCAAAGATAAAGTGGAAGGTTTGCAAAGCTCGACATCGACCGAGCGACTTCAACTAGAGTTCGATTTCTTCTTTCAACAACACTGTTTTGCTGAGGAGCAGCGAAATTATGATCGATGTCTTTGTCGATAAGAAACTTTTCAGTTGTGGCATTTGTGAACTCGAATCAACTGTCAATTCGGATTCTCCAAATAGGAATTTTAATCAAAACTTCAATGCCTTTGATGAAATTTATTAGCTCGGAGGCGATTTTAGACTTTAGCCTCAGAAGAATACTCACGTAAGCCTTGTGCGGTCATCTACAATCACAAGGATGTACATTTTGTGATGTAGGTTTTCTACGGTAGATGGTCCACTGAGATCTATATGAAGAAGTTCAAGCAGTTCCAAAATGGATTTTTTTTAATTAAAACAGGATGTCCTTTCTTTGATTGCTTCCCACATTAACACACAGTGCAAAGATGATTGTTTTCAAATTTAAGAAGAGGAAGACCTCAGACCATTTCACCAGAAACCAAATCATTCATTTATCGAAAGTTGAGATGAGCAAGCCTCTAATGTCATAGCCAACTTATGTCATGAACGACTTTTGATAGAAGATAGAGTTGAGGCTTTCTGGTGATCATGTTGATGTCCAAAGGATAGATATTATTTATGCGATCTGATTTGATGAGACATTCTTTTCAATCTTCTGTCATGATGTAGCTATGCTTCTTGAAGAATTCAACCCTCTGATTTTCATCAGTTAGTTGAGCAACGCTGATTAGATTATGTTTGAGACCGGATACATAAGCCACATTGGAGACAGAAAAATTTCCGTTGATCAGGATTCCATAACCTCAAATTTGAGAGTTCGAATTGTTGCCATAAGTATCATAACCAACATTTGGAGTAAGTTTGAGATCATGCAGAAAATCTTTATGTCTAGTCGTGTGCATGGATCAAGCACTATAAATATATCATATTGTATCTTGTTCTGAAGCACAAAAAGCCTACAAAATCAGTGGGTTTTGGAGTTTTTAGGCTCTAAGTTAAATTTAGGGACTTTAGCATGTGCTTTAGACTTGGTTTGTGATTTTTGAATAACTGGTATCTCAGAGTCCTTTTTCCGAGATTCCTTATGAAAGATGCATAATGTCAGAGTCCTTTCATTTATCCACAAGTGGTATTCAACCATTGGTTGTTTGGGCACTGCTTTCTTTGGAATAACATTAGTGTGAGATGTTACTGGAATAACTGTATTCTGAGATGTTTCAATTGAGTTTTCATATTTTTTAGCATTCCATTCAAATTTTTGTTTTGAACCTTTAGAAGGTTTCTGAACATCATTATTCCGAACATTTTTCCCTTTGTTCACTGCATTTGTAGGCCCATTTGATTTCGGAAATTGTTTTGGTTAAAAATGGTACCATCCGAGGTAGCAATAAAAACAGAAGAAGATGCTTTCCGAGGAGAGTCAATTTTCTTAGATAAGGTCTTAACAGTAACATTCTTCACACCATTGACATATGTATTATGAATGTCCTGTTGGATTAGTGTCTAAGTCCATAACTATAATTGGTATGTACTTGACCCGATGTGGCATGGTCCATTTGGGTTGCATGGCATCGGAATAATTTGGATAGACTTTTGTGAGAAAAAGATATTTATGATTTATTAATATATTATAAATTCTATATATTAATATGAAATCATATTATTTAATTAGTATTGATCAAGAATTAATTTGGAATTAATTATGTGATCAAAAGAGACTAACTAAATATATCGGGATTGATTATGTAAATCATTCATTCTTATATATGTGGGCTTATGATCCATAGTTCTTCATGTTGGGCTAAACCCATGGGGTAACCCATGGATACTCCATGGAGGTTAAAACCCATGGATCATGAGGAATATGGAAAGTCATGAGTTACATCGTGTAACCCTAATAGCCACAATATATAAAGACCCCATAGCTCAAGAAATCGGCCCTAAGGATTCACATGAGAGGGCTAGCCGATTTTGAGCATAAGAACTTTTCTCTCAAGTTATTCCAAGTTGTTGGTGGTGTTGTGTGAGCCATTTGAGGTGTCACATTTGTGGAACTAGGCTCTAAAGCTCCATGGAATCAAGCTACAACAAAGAGGTATGTCATTCTACTAGATTCTTGTATTGTATATACTTCATATTATGCTAGTTCGGATGAAACCTTGGAATATTGAATATTTGCATGTATAATAGAGAAAATATAGATCCAAGGTTTATAGGGTTGTATGTGCACCATAGGATGTTGTAGTATACTAAAACCCAACAGTGGTATCAGAGCCAAGGCTTGTTTTCAATTATACTTGATGCAAATTGCTGAAAAAAATCGATTTTCTGGCTGTCTGGACTGTGAACTTGCCGAGTCCACTGATGGACTCGCCGAGTCCATGAACAAATTCATCCTACTCATCGATTAGGTTCATACACTCGACGAGTAGGAGGCCCACAGTGCAGATTTTCGACTTTTAAGGCTGGAATTGGACTAGAATCATTAACCTAAGCTGTTTTTGAACTTATAAACCTGTTTTTGATGTGGTAATGATCATTCTAATCCAATTCAAAAGATAGTTGTCAATAGATTCATGTTTTGTATTAGTTTAATGGTTACGCTAATTACATGAAAGTTGTTTGATTTGAATTGTCTTGTTTATATGAGTTTAATCTAGATCATAGTTTTTCTTGACATGCTTGTTAGTTGAATTGATGATCTTGGTGTTTTTAATGCATTTCATAACTTGTCCTCAAGTTATGGAAAACCAAAAGTATTTGTGTTAAATCTCCATTAAAGCCATAGGTTACACAATTGAAGAGTCTTTTTCCTCATAAATAGTTTTATGAACTCCATAACTTGTCCTCAAGTTATGGATGTTCAAGAGTCTCTTCATTAAAGTCTTTAAAAGCCATATTAAACTCATATGTTATAGAAACCAAAGGTTTTTTGAATTGTTCAAAACTTTCCCTCAAGTTTTGGAATTTGTAAAGTTCCCCCCCCCCCTGAATACTTTAATTCCAAGTTAAACCCTCAGAATTTTAATAGTTTAAAATTCAACCCTTATACTATTATAATATTATAGGTTTAATATTATATATATATATATATATATATATATATATATACATATATATATGTATAAGAGTAAGTCAGTCTTACCGTTAGTGGGCCTCATTCACGAAGCGGTCTATAAGGGGGGTATAAGGTTACTGCCTATAAAATGACAGTTTAATGGGTGTCCACTCTCACCCACCGCTTCCTTGACTGGTGGAGGGTCGTTAGTCGAACGGGTAGGACAGAACATTAATTCTCCCTTCATTAAAAGTATAATGATAAATACTAAGTAACTAAACTCTTATAAATTCTCAATCTTAGTTACTTAGGAAAATGTGAATTTGGTGCTAACCCATGAAATTGCACTTTGCACCTTGTTAAGTCGTTAGTGGAGCATGTGTGGTTAACCGGCACACTAATCTGGGACTGAAAATGTATGGCAAAGGGTAGATTGATGTTAATCATAGATCAATGGAGCGTGTGTGGTTAACCTGCACATTGATTAGGTGGTTGTAACATTAAGCGTACCAAGTTAATCTGCATGGTTATTCACTCCTTGTTTGTGATCCTCGGCATCCCATTCACAAACTTGAAGGGCACAATCGAGATTTAAACATGTCATTGAATAGTTCAATGAATCTCAAAAGATCTAGGAGTTTCAATCCATTTAAGACCTAAAATTCCTTTTCGTTTTTCATGGTGGAAATTGGTAAATCGTCATTTACCTACCTTCAAATATTTTGTAGGTTGGATTACGGCATCCTTCTTCCAAGTTATAAAATATTGTGTTGGGTCATAGCCTTAATATTCCATATTGGGTGTTATATTAAGGGCTTAAATCAACTAAACTTGAATTTCTCCCTCATAGATGTCTAGTTATGACAACTATGGCCTTCCTTATCCTTTTGGATAAAGCTTTCCTAATGAATATGATATCCCAAATGGCAATCAAGGTGAAAGATTAAACCCTTTGTTGTGAATTAATGGGACTGGAAATCATACTTCACTTCCTCCACCTCCTCCAATTATTCTCCCTAACCCACAAGTTCTTGAATAGTTCAAGGTCACTCAATCCCTATTGGCAAGCAGTGTCTATATGTACTCACATCTTGGTGATGAAGTCACATATTGACAGGCTGGGAGAGGTGGGTGTCAAAGTATCAAGTAAGTTGACTGTTGATTGGGTTCTTCAATCACTTTCCGAGTCATATAATGAGTTCTTTAAAGGACTAGTATGTGACAGACCATGTCATGACCGTTAATGATCTTACCTATTTGCTTGTTGTTACTGAATCAACAATGATTTGGGGCACTGGTAGTGTAAATTTGATTGGAAGATCTACTTCCCAAACTTGCATGGACATTGACAATGGAAACATTGGAAGTCTAGAAAAGTCTTCTCTTCCCAATGAAGAGGGATCGACCATAGTCAACCCGATTGACCAAATGGTAAAGAGAAAGGCTAAGTCTGAGATAGTCCCATGTACCATTACTAAAGAGTCTATATGTTTCTATTGCCAAAAGAAGGGGCATTGGTTGCGAAGCTGCCTTATTTACCTGAAAGTTCACTAGGATGGTAAAAGTAAAAAAAAAATTGACTATGCTTCAGGTAAAGTCCACTATCTAACTCTATTAAGTTCCTATTTGGAGATTCTTATTACATGATGTGACTAGGTTGCATTTTGATGTTTTGTAGAATCGAAATAGGAGAGGAAGCTTAGAAGAAGAGTATGATGAATCTGATCACGAAGATGGATTTCGATCGCATGATTCGAATATCAAAATTTTGAGCTGCTGCTTAAGAGTTATGATAGATTGCTTAGGAATAGATAACAACATAGTTTTCAAATGTATTTGCATTGTAAGGATAAGTTTTTTCCGCAATTTTAAAATAAAAAGAAAAATTATTTATTTATTTATTTTAAGTATCCTTACAATGGCATTTGTGAAAAATTGTTGTTTATATGATTCCATTGATAGCAATATTGGAAAATGGATTTGATTCTTTCGGTTGTGGTAGTGTTAAAATTTACCAAATTAGGAAAGATTCTCATCACCCAAGCTTCAGTTGGATAGAAACTTGGAATCATGCAACTTGTATTGTATGATGAATGAGAATTTTCATGTATATGCGAGTCAAGTGAAGGACTAGGAGATCAGGTACACTTAGTTGTGCGTTGATCAGGTCCACCATAAAGAACGATAAGGCTATTCGTCATGATTTACTAAAGTTTAGTAAATATGGTTTTGCTTACAAGTTTAAGTATAATTCTGAAACATTGGAAAAGTTTCAATGTATGGCAGGACGAATGAGAAGAATCAAATTAGGCAGAAAGATAAAAGTTTCTCCAATCTGAAAAGATGGGAGGGTACTTCAGTATCATGTTTTATGATCATCTTAATGATTATGAAAAACCATATCACAATCGATCCTCTAAGGACATCTTAGTGCATTTATATGGCTAAGAAGAGGAATCGTGAATTGTTGAAATGGTTAAATCAAAAGATGAATCATACTTCGTTCCAAAACAAATCTTAGAGTCATACTCCAAGATTGTAACTCAAGTGACATAATGTTAAGAAGGTTTAAAACACTTATCAAATGTAGAGTAAAATGTTTTCTACTCTTGTACATTTGAAATTGGTGAGTTGTGATGTTTTGGATAAAACAAAGACCAACTAAGGTCAATTGTGTGAAGTGTTTGTCTTGATAAGAATCCGCACTAACTCTTGAATATTTGCTTTGTCAAGGAATGGTTCTTGACAAGAGAATCTTATATGTCAAGAGGTTAGTGGGAGTCTTAAAGATCTTGAAAAGTTTCAAGAACTAATCAAATGTATTGTTTATCACTAGCACACGACTTGGGATTTATAATCTATCGTGTTGACATATACTTGTTTATGTGCCCATTCTAGTTAAAGTTGACTATGCATATGAGTTCTATGAGTTCTCAATTGTTTGCATAACAACTTGGAAGCAATGGTAGGCCCTTGTGCTGCCGGGTGGCATGAAAACTAAGATTAAACAAGTTCAGTCCATATGACTTTGGATTTGACTAACCTTTTCTTGTGATTATGGTTTTGACAAATTCACATGGATAAGAACACATACACCATAAAAAAAATCTAAGTGTCATAAGGTTTCTCTCCGATGCATGAAAATGATGGTGAGTAAACGCTTTCACTAAGTAGATTTTAAGTAGATAACAATTGTGATATTTGCATTCTCAAAGTCGTTAGTGGAGTGTATGTGGTTAACCGGCACACTAACATGGACTTGTGAGAAATGGCAAAGGTCTAAACAATTGAGACTATGATTACGCCATCCCTTTTCATAGTTCTAAAAATTGTTAGACACACGTGTGAGCTATCTAAGAAAAGGTGTATGATATTGATAAAGTCTTATCAAAGCATCTCGTATCAGAAATCTAAACTTTGGTAAGAAAGTCAATAAAGTATTGATTTCTAGAAGTCCAGCTGATTTCTGGATACATGTCAAAGCTAGTGGGAGCATAAGTGCTATGCTAATAATTATCATGTTAGTGGGAGCATGATTATTATGTTAAGTATTGCAAGTTAGCAATGTTAATTATAGAAAACAAAAGTTTCAATTTGCAAAGTTGCAGGGTTTGAAAAATTGTTTTGCTATAATTAAGGGAGAGGAAATTATACTTCGTTCCAATTCTAAAAGCTTAGATTGTGAGTCTTTAATCAAATTTAGTCATGATTACATTATTTGCGTTCTAAAATTCTGTAGCATCCGGGATTTTCCAGGTATTATTAAGCATTTTAAAATTGAAGAATGGAAGGGTTTGGCTTGGGCTTGACCGTTGGGCGTCACTAGCGGACTAAGGGAGCGACGTACGCGGGGCGTACACAGCCATGTACGCCCAGCGTACTCGTGAGAATGAACCGCGGAGGCCAGGTGCGTACGCCCAGCGTACCAGGAGTACGCCCAACGTACACGTGCAGCTCATTAAACCCTAAAATTTAGGGTTTACTCCCTATATATAGAACATTACCCCTGTTTATTCAGCCTCCCTTCACTCTTACCCAGCCACCACGAAAACCCTAGCTCCCTTTGTGTGCCTTTGTGTTCTAAAAGCCATTTGAGAGTGTTTTTGGTGTTGTTTTAGTGAGAAAAGAAGAAACGAGATTGAAGAAGAAGCAAAGATCCACCAAGAGCTTGTAGATCCAGAGGATTGGCACCATTTCTGACTCCTTTGAGGTATCAAGCTCCATACTTGACCATTGTATGCTTAGATTTGTTCATTTGGGGGTTTTTATGTCCTTTTTGACCCCATTATTGAGAGTGTTTGTGTATTGTTGGTTCCAGAGCATAAGAACTGTCCTTTTGGGCTCTTAGAGGCACTAAGAGTCATAAAAATTCAACCTTGATGGTTAAGCCACAACCATGCAAGTGCCTTTGGGTCTTAAAAGTTTTTTAAAAGGACCAAAGCCATGTTTTGACCCCAACCTTACATGCAAGCACATAAAGTTTGTGACTTTATGGTTTAGGAAGTCTTCAAGGACCTGGATCTGTATTTTGGACGTAAAGACTTATCTGATTAAGTCCTGGATGAAGTCCTAAAGAAGCTGGCCAGTACGCTAGGCGTACTCCCTGGTACGCCGTACGTACTGGGTCAACCCCCCCCCCCCCGACGTGGTCAAGGCCAGCGTATGTTGGGCGTACATGCCAAGTACGCCGCGTATACGCATGCAGAATGAGTGTTTTGGACTTTGGGGCCTTAAGGAGATGGGGTTGGACTTTTGGGCCCAATGGCCCACTGGGAGGTATAATTCTGGACTTGGGAATCTGAAGTTAGGGTATTGGGCCAATTGGGCTACAATTGGACCCCTTGGAACCATTATATTAGGACTTGAAGTTTTGGGCCCATTTGGGGGTTAAGGCCCAATTCAGAAATTGGGCAATTAGTGGGCCCTTAGGGATCCCTTATTAGGCCATAAGAGGGTTGGACTTCATAAGCTAGAATTTGGAACTTATGTATGTTCCAATTGGACCAAGGGGTAAAATGGTCATTTTACCCTGAGCAGTGTTGTGGTTTCTAATTGAGCATTATTATTATTATTATAGCTGGGAGTCATCGAAGCAGCTGTCTGACAGGGGTAGGTTGAGCACCCCGGTATGCTCAGCAGGGTAGGTCGGGGACCCAGATATGCTTGACAGTATGTTATAGTATGGTATGTGGTATGATGGGGGAACTCACTAAGCTTCGTGCTTACAGTTTTCAGTTTTGTTTCAGGTACCTCCTCAGCAAAGGGGAAAGAGCCGGCACGGTAGAGACACATCACACGCACATCGGGATTCCGCATTTTGAGATCTATGGGATTGTACTCTGATTTTATTATTATCCGATGATATGTTTTCGAGACACGAAGTAATGGTTTTATGAATTAATATAATATTAGCAATGTTTTGACAAATGATTTTACATGTTACCTAATTAAAAATGAAATTTTTAGCCTTGAAAATTGGGATGTTACAAGTTGATATTAGAGCCTTAGTTTGAGGGATTCGGATACGCTCTCTGGTGTGTCTGAACTCAAACTGAGGACATGGTATGAATTTTTTTGAAAAGAAAATCATTTTTATGAAAAGAAGTTTGAAAAAGGGGGGGGGGGAACTTTTAAAAAGAACCAGATGTGTGATGTGCGAGACCGGCCGAGCTCAAGTAAGTTTTCCCCAAGATACCCATACATGTTATGTTATGATATGATATGATTATGAGAATGGTATGCTAGATTAGGGCTAGAGGATCTAGGAATGATGCCTTATATGGCTACTGAATATATGTATGAGAAATGCTTGCTAGATTAGGGCTAAGGATCTAGGAAGATGCCTGATATGCATGCTATATGTGTTTTTTGAGCTGCAAGATGTTATTGATTAGCCAGTTATATGATAGCTTGGATAGAGTATGATTGGATTGGGTACTCGATGCCCGAATGTTGTTGCTTTGTGCTTCGGGAGTCCTAGTTATCTTTAGCTAACTAGTAAACGAATACGTTAAGTTACATGTTGCAAGGACGAAATAATTCCAGAAGGTTAGGTCTAGCCCCACTGCGCAGCTCTTGTTTGAGACCAACCGTTGTGGGGTAGGACCCTTCATTCGAAGAATTATCTGGTCCTAGTAATATGTAATGGTATTCGCAAGCTAGTTAGGTAAAGGCAGCAGGGGTTCCTTCTACAGCTGATGGCGGGGAGTAGGTCGGAGAGTTGCCCTAGGGTAAGCCTAGGATGGGATTAGCAAAGAAAGCAGCAGTAGTAGAAGGGACTTGGTGAAGTCGAAGCAATCCTTGAGGAAAGTACGGATAGATGTGGAAGGTAGTATGGGCCCGTACTACTGAAAGCAGAGGATCCGTACTCGAACCAAGGAGGGCCGAGATGGAACCAGGAAACTTGTAGAGTGTATGATACCTCCCAAGGTTTATGTATGAATATGACTGTTATGTGTTATGTTTCAGAATGGTGATGATCACACGTCATGGAGGAGAAGGTTCAGGATCAGGATCCGGTTCAGGATCAGGCTCGGGGGCAGGATCCGAGCCAGTGGACGAGGGACTACGTGAGTTCATCGCGCCTGAGATCACGAGAGGTATCCTTGAGTCGACCCCGGTGATTTTCGGGTCGATCAAGGAAGGGATCATAGAGCTGATGGAGGATCGCCTCAGGGCATTCAGGAGCGATATGGCGTTCAGTCAGTCAGGGTCACGCACACTGTCCTTCAAGGACTTCAGGGGCAGTGGTGCGCCGGATTTCCATGGGGTTAAGGACCCCATTGCTGCCAGACGATGGATTGCAGACATGGAGTCTGCACAGCTGACGAGCTTCTGCCCTGAGGGGTCGAAGGTTCGTTATGCTGCGGGATGCTTGAGGGACAGGGCTAGGGACTGGTGGGAGTCGGTGGGTGACTCTCTGGGAGCCTCGGCTATTGAGGCTATGACTTGGTCGGATTTTATAGCCCGGTTCAGGGCTGAGTTCGCGCCAGCTGTGGAGCTTCAGCAGCTGGCCATGGAGTTTCTCGATATGAGGCAAACGACTAAGTCAGTGGCGGAGATTACCGCCAAGTTCCGGGAGAGGGCATTGTTGGTGCCCCAGTATGCGGGGGACGAGGAGATGCGGAAAACCCGCTATCATGATATGTTACGAGCTGATATCCGGGTGCATGTTAGCTACTCGGCTTGCCCGACCCTGGATTCTATGATCGCCGGGGCAATGGAGAGGGAGATTGATTTGGAGCACATCCGGAAGAGGAAGGCGGAGGAGGGTCAGGTGACTGGGGTTTCGGGGAAGAAACCCAAGGGATCTGATATTAGGTCGAAGGGCCATCAGGGCCGGAGCCGCTGCAGGAAGTGCGGCAAGCCGCACGAGGGGGTGTGTAGACTAGGGTCATCAGACTACTATAAGTGCGGCAAGGTTGGGCACTTTGGCAAGGATTGTACTGCCGCCACTCCCACATTCCAGATATCAGACCTGATTTGCTTTCATTGCAATCAAAAGGGCCATAAAAAGGCTGATTGCCCGAGATTGACAGCAGCAGCGCCGGTGGCGGCGCCAGCTCTAGCGACCCTGCGGATTACTGATGGCCGACAGGGCAAATCAGAGGCCCATGTGGTGAGGAGTCGGGCCTTCCAGCTGACTACCGAGGAGGCACGCGCCGCACCCGATGTGGTGACGGGTATGATTTCTTCTCCCTAGCTTTTATTTTATGTTGTTTTCAATATTGATATGTTATGTTGTATGTTGTTTAGGATAGTTCCATGTGAACGGTATCCCTGTCCAGGTGTTGTTCAATTCGGGTGCTACCCGATCATTTGTCTCTCTTGCGCTTAGCAAGAGGTTCCCTGAGTCTTCGGGCATGTTGGATTGCCCTCTAAAGGTCGTGATTGCGGATGATCGATCAGTGCGAGCGTCAGAGGTTTTCTGGGACTGTGTTTTGAGGTTGTTCGAGGAGCGTTATTTGGTAGACTTGGTTCCCATTTCATTGTGTGGGAACAAGGTGATTATAGGCATGGATTGGTTGAGCCCCAATGGGGCAGTGATCGACTGCGCACAACAGTTGGTTCGGATCAGGACCCCGAGTGGGGGAGAGCTGGTGATTCTGGGCGAGAGGCCACAGCACGGACCAGCACTATGTTCAGCAGCGAGGGCTAGGCGCTACCTTCAGCAGGGCTGCGCTGGGTATGTCGCCTATGTTATGGATACCCGGGAGGTAGGTAAGGCGATGGTGAGCGATGTTCCGGTGGTGCGAGATTACGCGGATGTATTCCTAGAGGAGCTGCCTGGGGTACCTCCGGAGCGACATGTGGAGTTCAGGACCGACCTAGTCCCTGGTGCGGCTCCGATAGCCAAGGCACCATATCGGTTGGCTCCTCCCGAGATGCAGGAGTTGTCTACATAGTTGCAGGAGCGGTTAGACAAGGGATTTATCAGGCCGAGTAGTTCGCCTTGGGGAGCCCCGATCCTGTTCGTCAAGAAGAAGGACGGGTCGCATCGCATGTGCATAGATTACCGGGAGATGAACAAGGTAACGGTGAAGAACCGTTACCCACTCCCAAGGATAGATGATTTATTCGAACAGCTTCAGGGAGCATCTTGGTTTTCCAAGATAGACTTGCGATCAGGCTACCATCAGATGCGAGTCAGGGATGAGGATGTACAGAAGACTGCTTTTCGGACTCGCTATGGCCACTACGAGTTCGTGGTGATGCCCTTCGGGCTCACCAATGCTCCTGCCGCGTTCATGGACCTCATGAACCGCGTGTACAGGCCGATGCTGGATCGGTCTATGATAGTTTTTATTGATGATATTTTGGTATACTCCAAGACGCAGGAGCAGCATGAGGAGCATCTGCGAGAGGTTTTGGATACTCTGAAGAGGGAGAGCTTGTATACCAAGTTCTCCAAGTGTGAGTTCTGGTTGCGCGAGGTGCAGTTTCTTGGGCACCTTGTCAACCAGAACGGTATTCTGGTCGACCCGGCCAAGGTGGAGGCCGTGATGAGATGGGAGGTTCCGAAGTCTCCATCTGAGATTCGGAGTTTCCTGGGATTAGCCGGCTATTATCGTAGATTCATTCAGGACTTCACCAAAATAGTCGTACCCTTGACCCGACTGACGAAGAAAGCCGTTGTTTTTCGCTGGGGGCCTGAGCAGCAGGCAGCATTTGAGACGTTGAGATAGAGACTGTGCGAGGCGCCGATTCTCGCCCTACCCAAGGGCGTGGAGGATTTTGTGGTATATTGTGATGCGTCCATCTCAGGGTTGGGCGCGGTACTGATGCAGAGAGGGCATGTCATCGCCTACGCCTCGAGACAATTGAAGCCCCACGAGGCTTACCCGACGCACGATTTGGAGTTGGGGGCGGTCGTCTTCGCCCTCAAGGTTTGGCGACACTATCTCCATGGGGTTCGATGTACCATTTACACGGACCATAAGAGTCTAAGATACCTCATGGATCAGCCGAATCTGAACATGAGACAGCGTCGGTGGCTAGATGTGGTGAAGGATTATGATTGTGAGATCCTTTACCACCCGGGGAAGGCCAATGTGGTGGCCGATGCGCTTAGCCGTAAGGCAGCGCCGATCAGGGACATTTGCATACGGAGGACAGTAGTGACTCCACTGTTGGAGCAGATCCGAGAGGCCCAGGAGGAGGCTATAAAGGAGGAACATCGGAAGAGCGAGCGTATAGTGGGTCAGGTTTCCTCCTTCGACTATGATAGCCAAGGGTTATTGACTCTTCACCGTAGGGTGTGGGTCCCTTATCATGGAGGCGTGCGCCAGATACTGATGGAGGAGGCGCACAAATCCAGGTTTTCTATCCATCCTGGGGCGACGAAGATGTACAGGGATCTTCTGTTGGATTAATGTCTAAGTCCATAACTATATTTGGTATGTACTTGACCCGACCCGGCATGGTCCATTTGGGTTGCACTTCACCGGCACAATTTATATGGATAGTCTTTTGAGAATAGTATATTTATGATTTATATTAATATATTATAAGTTCTAATATATTAATATGGAATCATATTATTTAATTAGTATTGATCAAGAATTAATTTAGAATTAATTAAGTGATCAAAAAGAACTAATTAAATATGGACTCTTATATATATGGAATGGGCCAAGTTCATTTAGGTTGGGCTAAGCTTTCATGGATGGTCCATGGAGCTTTTAACCGATGGATCCTATGTAAATGAAAGGTCATGGGTATTAGGGTTTACATGGATGTAACCCTAATCCTCCATAATATATAAAGGGGTCCTTGGCTCACAAAATTGGAACAAGTGTGTGAAAATAAGAGTGGGCCGATTTTAGTGTGCATACATATTCTCTCAAGTTCTTCCAAGGTGTTTTGGTGATTTGTGATTCCATTTGAGGCTTCCACACTATTGGGGCTAAGCTCTTAAAGCTTGAAGACATCAAGCTACATCAAAAGGTATGTCATCTAACTAGAACTTTGTAGTATAGGTGCTTCATAATATGCTAGTTAGGATGAAACCTTGGAATAGTTAATATTTGCATGTATAATAGAGAAAACATAGATCCAAGGTTTATAGGGTTGCATGTACACCATAGGAGTGTTAGAATGCTCAAAACCCAACAGTGGTATCAGAGCCATGGGTTGTTTTCTGTTATATTGATGCAAATGTTTTATTTTCAAGTTGGAAAAAAAGGAAAAAAAAAACATGACGTTTGTCAAATTTTAAGATAATTACTTGTTTTGTGAAAAACGAATTATTTGTAAAATTTGAATCATTTGTTATATGAGTTGAATTAGGTCAAATTTAGTAAAAGATAAAATGATATGATTATTTTATTAGTTTTAAAAGTTTGATCTAAATGTTTTAAGGAGTTACAAATTTTGTCATAAAATTTTGGAGCTCAAAAGTTTTTTTTTAAAGTTGTGATCTTAAGGGTTTTTGAAACTTCCATAAGTTATGGATATGAAAGTTTTTTTTAAAAAAAAAATTTGATTCAAAGTTTTTATGGAGTTACAAAATTTGGTGTTAATGTTTTAAAGAATTCCATAACTTGTTCTTAAGTTATGGAACATGGAAAGTTTCATCATAAAAAACCATTAATTCCATAAGTTATGGAATCCAAAGGTTTTCAAGAATTACAAAACTTGCCCTCAAGTTTTGGAATTTGAGAAAAGTTTTTTATGGAAAAAAGAATTGAATTCTAAAACTCATGGGTTCATAACTTAAACAATTAATTAAATGGTTTTAATTTTGAGTTTAATAATTGGAATTATGATGTTTTGTTGAATAGTTCAAATTAACTCTTATAGACTTTATTAATAGTTAATTAAAGCGTTTAATTAAAAGAGTATTATTAAATCCATAAATATATGGTTTGAGTTTAATTAAATTAAAAGTCTAGTTTAATTAATAGATTAAACCATCAAGTATTTTAAATGTATAAAATACACCCTTATACTATTAATATATTATATGTATAAGAGTAAGTCGTCTTACCATTAGTAGGCCTCATTCACGAAGCCGGTCTATAAGGGGGGTATAAGGTTGTTGCCTATAAAATGGCAGCTTAATGGGTGTCCACTCTCACCCACCGCTTCCTTGACTGGTGGAGGGTCGTTAGCCGAACAGGTAGAACAAGGACTATAATTCTCCCTTTATTAAAAGTATTAATGATAAATACTAAGTAACTAAACCTTTTATTAATTCCCAATCTTAGTTACTTAGGAAAATGTGAATAAGGTGCTAATCCATGAAATTACACTTTGCACTTTGCTTAAACCGTTAGTGGAGCGTGTGTGGTTAACTGGCACACTAACCTGGATTTAACAAAGTAGGCAAAGGGTAACTTAATATTTATCATAGTATCGGTGGAGCTCGTGTGGTTAACCGGCACATCGATTGAGGGGTAAATATTAAGGGTACCAAGTATATTTGCATGGTTACTTCACACCTTGTTTTGTGATCCTCGGCATCCCAGTCACAAAACCTGAAGGGCACACTCGAGATTGAAACATGCCATTGAAAAGTTCAATGAATCTCAAAAGATCTAGGAGTTTCAAATCCAAGTAAAAAACCTAATTAAATTATTTCGTTTTTCATGGTGGAAATTGGTAAATCGTCATTTACCTACCTTCAACTATTTTATAACTCGGATTACGGCATCCCTCTTCCAGTTATAAATAGGTTGTTGGATCCTAGCCTTAATATTTCATATTGGGTGTTATATTAAGGACTTTAGATCAACTATCTTGAATATCTCCCAAAAGATGTCGAGTTCAGACATCTATGATCTTCCCAAATCTCTTGGAACTTTACTTCCTCCACCTCCTCCAATTATTCTCCCTAACCCACAAGTTCAAGGTCACTCAAGCCCTATGTGTAATCACATCTTAGAGATGAAGTCACATATTGACAAGCCGGGAGAGTTGGGTTTCAAAGTCTTGAGAAAGTTGGATGTTCAATCACTTTCTAAGTCACATAGTGAGTTCCTTTGGGACTACTATGAAACAGACTATGACATGAACCTTAATGATCATATCTATTTGCTTGGTGCTGCTGAATCAGCAATGATTTGGAACGATAGTAAAGCAAATTTGATTAGAAGATCAATTTCCAAAAACTTTATGGACAGTGACAATGGTGACACTGGAAATCCAGAAAAAGCATTATCTTCCCAATGGAAAGGGATTGGCCATAGTCAACCCGGTTGACCAAATGGTAAAGAGAAAGGCTAAGTCTGAGATAGTCCCATTACCAAAGGGTCCATATGTTTATTTTGCCAAAGGAAGGGGCGCTGATTGCAAAGCTGCCAAATTTACCTAAGGATATTAAAGTCAATAAGTTTGACTCTACATCAGGTAGAGCCCATTATCTAACTCTGTTAAGTTCTATTTTGAGATCGTCATTACATGATGTGACTGGGTCACATGTTGATGTTTTAAGAATCAAAGAATAGAGAGAAATCTTAAAGGAAGTATATGCTGATTCTGATCGCGAAGGTGGATTTCGATCGCATCAGAATTTTGAGCAGTTGCTTAAGAAGTTATGATATATTGCTAAGGAATAGATAACAACAATTTTCCATGTGGATTGTAAGGATAAGTTTTTCCGCAAAGTTTTAAAATAAAAGAAAATTGTTTAATTTTGTTTATTTGAAGTATCCTTACAATGGCATTTGTGGAAAATTGTTGCTTATTTGATTCCACTGACAGCAATATTGGAAAATGGATTTGATTCTTTCATTTGTGGTAGTGTCTAAATTTACCAAATCAGGAAAGTTCCTCATCACCCAAGTTTCAATTGGACCGAAACTTGGAATCATGCAAGTTGAATAGTATGATGAATGAGAACTTTCAAGCATTGGAAAATCAAGACTAATTACTTGTTCACATGGATGTGTGAGTCAAGTGAAGGACTAAAGGGATCGAGTACACATTCTTGTGCACTGGTCATGTCCACCACAAAGCTCGTTAAGACTATTTGATTTACTAAAGTTTAGTAAATATGGTTATACTTACAAGCTTAAGTATAATTCTGAAACATTGGAAAAGTCTCAATGTATGGCAGAACGAATGGGAAGAATCAAATTAGGCAGAAAGATAAAATTTTCTCAAATCTGAAAAGATAGGAGAGTACTTTAGTATCATGTTTGTGATCATCTTAATGATTTAGAAATCATATCACAATTAGTCCTCTAAAGGTCATCTTAGTGCATTCTTATGACTAAGAAGAGGAGTCATGAATTGTTGAAATGGTTAGATCAGGAAGATGAGTCATACTTCGTTCTAAAACAATTCTTAGAGTCATACTCCAAGATTGTAACTTGAGTGACATATCTTAAAGAAAGGTTTAAAATACTTGTCAAATGTAAGAGTAAAAGTGTCCTACTCTTGTACATTTGAAATTGGTAAGTTGTGATGTTTTGGATAAAACAAAGACCAACTAAGGCCAATTGTGTGAAGTGTTTGTCTTGATAAAGAATCCGCACTATCTCTTGAATATTTACCAAAGATTGGTTGCTCAGGGACAGTTGGAAGTATAGTGCTAATTTTGGAAGGACCATATTGACATATTCTGAAAAGAGGTATCTCTTGTTCAGAAGTGATAGTCAAAATGAGAATATGGAGTTGTCTCCATAGGTGGAAGTTATCTGTGTAAGATTAGAAAACTTAATGCAAGAAGCATGTCCAAAGCAATGTACTTTGAATATGAGACTTAGTTTCCATGGAGTTGATCTCCATTGGAATACCTTATAATGACTGTTGACAAGTCTTTGTGACTTTGTACATATTCATTACAGGAGGGTCAGTGCATATAAGTTTAAAATCTAAACAGATTTTGATAAATGATAGGAATTTGAAATTCTCACATTTTTCGATAAGGATTTGGGAGTGTGAAATTGGAATCATTGAAATTATGTTCAATTGGTTTATTTCACAAAGTAAGGATCATAGACAAACATAGAGTGCATACTTGGTGTATGGCAAAGCTATTGTTTAGAAAAACATAGTGTACATGCTTGGAGCATGGGACAACTAGTGTTTTTAATTCAGGTATAAAGTTGATAAAACCGAAACAATGAAATAATGAGTAATCAGTATGGTGATAAATAAAAGTGGTCTATTTATATTCATAGGGTTTGATACCATATTTGATTCATTTATTCTTGTGTTTCATTTTGCATGTTTTGACTTCCAGAATAAACTAGGTCATTCTTCCTGAATGACTAAGTTATTCAAACTATCCACAATCGGTCATATGTTGGAAGTAGATATGAATCAAGACTGTCATGGGTTGGCTTGTAGAGGTCTAAGATGTTGGACAAAATGGTGCTACAACACTCATGAGTGCTCATAAGTTCTGAGTATTGGATTCAACCCACGCTCATTTGAATCACTTCATGGATTTTATCACGAGTGATCATGAGACGATAATATCTTATATTCTTCAAACCTAGATATATGACTTGTTACTATGAGTTGGTTATACATTGATTGCACGAAAACGCATTTGGTAACTCGATGTTATAAAACGTGCCTTTGTGTATGATTCAACAAGTAGTAGAACAAGCCATATGAGTCGAAGTTTATCCATTCCTTTTACCTTCGGGATAAAAGCGATATCTGTGGGCCCCTCGATGATTTAGCGATGACACATGTGAGTGCTTGGCCAAGCCAGGACTGATTTGATTTGTTCAATCAGTCAGTCATCATAAATCGAAAATTGGGAAACAACAAATGGACAGAGAGAATGATTATAATCCATGTCTCAGTCCATATGATATCTAGAATGGAGGAATATATGATCCCTTATCTAATGGACAAGCCATTGACAAGGTCAGAGTTCGACAGCGGCTTTAAGAGCTACGATTCCCAGTTAGGTTTTGAAGTCATACTCAATAATAGTTTTAGACTTATCCAAGTGGGAGACTGTTGGATTAATGTCTAAGTCCATAACTATATTTGGTATGTACTTGACCCGACCCGGCGTGATCCATTTGGGTTGCACTTCACCGGCACAATTTATATGGATAGTCTTTTGAGAATAGTATATTTATGATTTATATTAATATATTATAAGTTCTAATATATTAATATGGAATCATATTATTTAATTAGTATTGATCAAGAATTAATTTAGAATTAATTAAGTGATCAAAAAGAACTAATTAAATATGGACTCTTATATATATGGAATGGGCCAAGTTCATTTAGGTTGGGCTAAGCTTTCATGGATGGTCCATGGAGCTTTTAACCGATGGATCCTATGTAAATGAAAGGTCATGGGTATTAGGGTTTACATGGATGTAACCCTAATCCTCCATAATATATAAAGGGGTCCTTGGCTCACAAAATTGGCACAAGTGTGTGAAAATAAGAGTGGGCCGATTTTAGTGTGCATACATATTCTCTCAAGTTCTTCCAAGGTGTTTTGGTGATTTGTGATTCCATTTGAGGCTTCCACACTATTGGGGCTAAGCTCTTAAAGCTTGAAGACATCAAGCTACATCAAAAGTTATGTCATCTAACTAGAACTTTGTAGTATAGGTGCTTCATAATACGCTAGTTAGGATGAAACCTTGGAATAGTTAATATTTGCATGTATAATAGAGAAAACATAGATCCAAGGTTTATAGGGTTGCATGTACACCATATGAGTGTTAGAATGCTCAAAACCCAACATCTTCGACCCGACTACTGGTGGCCCTACATGAAGTGGGACGTCGCCTGGTACGTAGAGCAATGCTTGACCTGTAGGAAGGTCAAGGCCGAGCACCAGAGACCTCACGGCAAAATGCAGCCGCTAGACATTCCCATGTGGAAATGGGAAGATATTACTATGGATTTCATCACCAAGCTTCCCACGACTGCTCGGGGAGTGGATTCGATTTGGGTCATCGTGGATCGATTAACCAAGAGTGCCCACTTTATACCGATCCAGGAGAGCATCTCGGCCGAGAGGTTGGCCGATATCTATGTCCGAGAGGTAGTAGCTCGGCACGGAGTGCCATTTTTGGTGATTTCAGACCGAGAAGTGCGGTTTACTTCCAGGTTTTGGAAGAAGCTTCACGACGAGCTGGGTACTCGTCTGCACTTCAGCACAGCGTTCCACCCGCAGACGCATGGTTAGAGTGACCGGACCATCCAGACTTTGGAGGATATGCGGCGGGGCTGCGTTCTGGACTTCGGTGGTAGCTGGGATACCCACCTTCCATTAGTTGAGTTCTCCTACAACAACAGCTATCACGCGAGTATCGATCGTCCTCCCTTCGGGATGTTGTATGGGAGGAAGTGCAGGACCCCGATATGTTGGGGCGAAGTCGGACAGAGGGTCATGGGGAGCACCGAAGTGGTGCTCAAGACGACAGAGAGGATTCAGCAGGTTAGGAGCAGGCTTCAGACTGCTTAGAGTCGGCAGAAAAGTTACGCTGACAAGCGTCGTTCGGACCTGGAGTTCCAGGTCGGGGATATGGTCCTCCTGAAGGTGTCGCCTTGGAAAGGCGTCATCCGATTCAGGAAGCGGGGCAAGTTAGGCCCCAGGTACATTGGACCTTTCAGGGTCAACGCCCGGGTGGGCAAGGTGGCGTATAGGCTGGATCTTCCAGCCGAACTCAGTCAGATTCATAGAACTTTTCACGTCTCCCAGCTGCGGAAATGCTTAGTAGACGACTCCGTAGTGGTACCTCTCGAGGATATTCAGGTGGATGATAGCCTGAACTACATTGAGCGCCCAGTAGCGATCCTCGATAGGAAGACGAAGGCGCTGAGGAACAAGGAAGTAGAGCTGGTGAAGGTGCAGTGGCAGCGCCGCAAGGGATCAGAATGCACCTGGGAGCCAGAGGATGAGATGAGAGAGCACTACCCCGAGTTATTTCCAGCAGTGACAACGGACTTCAAGGACGAAGTCTAATTCAAGTGGGGGAGCTTTGTAGCATCCGGGATTTTCCAGGTATTATTAAACACTTTAAAATTGAAGAATGGAAGGGTTTGGCTTGGGCTTGACTGTTGGGCCTCATTAGTCGACTAAGGGAGCGACGTACGCGGGGCGTACACAGCCATGTACTCCCAGCGTACTCGTGAGAATGAACCGCGGAGGCCAGGTGCGTACGCCCAACGTACGCATGCAGCTCATTAAACCCTAAAATTTAGGGTTTACTATATATATATATAGAACATTACCCCTGTTTGTTCAGACTCCCTTCACTCTTACCCAGCCACCACGAAAACCCTAGCTCCCTTTGTGTGCCTTTGTGTTCTAGAAGCCATTTGAGAGTGTTTTTGGTGTTGTTTTAGTGAGAAAAGAAGAAATGAGATTGAAGAAGAAGCAAAGATCCACCAAGAGCTTGTAGATCCAGAGGATTGGCACCATTTCTGACTCCTTTGAGGTATCAAGCTCCATACTTGACCATTGTATGCTTAGATTTGTTCATTTGGGGGTTTTTATGTCCTTTTTGACCCCATTGTTGAGAGTGTTTGTGTATTGTTGGTTCCAGAGCATAAGAACTGTCCTTTTGGGCTCTTAGAGGCACTAAGAGTCAGAAAAATTGGACCTTGATGGTTAAGCCACAACCATGCAAGTGTCTTTGGGTCTTAAAGTTTGTTAAAAGGACTAAAGCCATGTTTTGACCCCAACCTTGCATGCAAGCACATAAAGTTTGTAACTTTATGGTTTAGGAAGTCTTAAAGGACCTGGATCTGTATTTTGGATGAAAAGACTTAACTGATTAAGTCCTGAATGAAGTCCTAAAGAAGCTGGCCAGTACGCTGGGGTACTCCCTGGTACGCCGCGCGTACTAGGTCAACCCCCCGACCTGGTCAAGGCCAGCGTACGCTGGGCGTACATGCCAAGTACGCCGCACGTACGCATGCAAAATGAGTGTTTTGGACTTTAGGGCCTTAAGGAGATGGGCCTAGACTTTTGGTCCCAGTGGCCCACTAAGAGGTATAATTCTGGACTTGGGAAATCTGAAGTTAGGGTATTGGGCCAATTGGGCTACAATTGGACCCCTTGGAACCATTATATTAGGACTTGAAGTTTTGGGCCCATTTAGGGGTTAAGGCCCAATTCAGAAATTGGGCAATTAGTGGGCCCTTAGGGAGCCCTTATTAGGCCATAAGAGGGTTGGACTTCATAAGCTAGAATTTGGAACTTATGTATGTTCCAATTGGACAAAGGGGTAAAATGGTCATTTTACCCTGAGCAGTGTTGTGGTTTCTAATTGAGCATTATTATTATTATTATAGCTGGGAGTCATCAGAGCAGCTGTTAGAGGTTACTTCCCGTGAGATTCGACACTCAGCTTTACGAGGTGAGTTACCTTCCAGTAGCGGTGGGTCTACGGCCACAATGCCGGCCCACCAGTAGGAGTTATGTTGGATGATTGTCTTTGTGATATTCATCTTTGTGTGCTACTATCTGTGATGTTATGTGCAAGTATGATATGTTTTATGTGGTAGTTGTAGTATGAGGGGAATAGTCCCCAAGTTCGTTTGTTAGGACCGAGGGGTAGGTCGGACATCCCGGTATGTCTGACAGGGGTAGGTTGAGCACCCCGGTATGCTCAGCAGGGTAGGTCGGGCACCCAGATATGCCTGACAGTATGTTATAGTATGGTATGTGGTATGATGGGGGAACTCACTAAGCTTCGTGCTTACAGTTTTAAGTTTTGTTTCAGGTACCTCCTCAGCAAAGGGGAAAGAGCCGGCACGGTAACGACACATCACACGCATATCGGGATTCCGCATTTTGAGATCTATGGGATTGTACTCTGATTTTATTATTATCCGATGATATGTTTTCGAGACACGAAGTAATGGTTTTATGAATTAATATAATATTAGCAATGTTTTGACAAATGATTTTACATGTTACCTAATTAAAAATGAAATTTTTAGCCTTGAAAATTGGGATGTTACAAATTCGATTATGATTACGCCATCCCTTTTCATAATCTAAATCATGAGAACATGGAAAATAGAAATATAAAAATAAAAAAAAATTATTATAGCAAAAGATTGGTCTAGTATCATGTCTTTATGTGAGACATCATGAATCGTGTCCCATATGCTTTGGATATAGGATCGATTGCATATGCTATAATATTTCTATGTGTTCTGAATTTTCCAAATGCGTAGGGCATTAAAAGGGAAAAAAGGACCAGAATTGTATATGACTAAAATGATTAAGCAATTGTCGAGGACAATCTGAGGCTTACCAAAGATTGGTTACTCATGGACAGTTAGAAGTATAGTGTTAATTTTGGAAGGACCATATTGACATATTTTGAGAAGAGTCAACTCTTGTTCAATAGTAATAGTCAAAATGGGAATATGGAAATGTTTCCACTAGTGGAAGTTATTTGTTAAATCTGTGTAAGATTAGAAAAATTAATGCAAGAAGGATGTTCAAAGGAATGTACTTTGAATTTGAGACTTCACTTCCATGGAATTGCTCTCCATTGGAATACTTTGTAATGTCTGTTGCCGAGTCTTTGTGACTTTTGTGCATATCATTACAAAAGGATCAATGCATATAAGTTTAGAATCTAACAGGTCTCAGTAAATGGCAAAGAATCTTGTATTCTTACATTTACGATGAGGATTTGGAATTGTGAAATGAGTATCATTTGAAATGTTGTCAATTGATCTATTCCACAAACTAAGGACCATAGGTAAACATAGTGTGCATGTTTGGAGCATGAGACAACTATTGTTTTAATTCAAGTATAAAGTTGATTATTCGAAACATTATACAATGAATAATGATTAATCAATATGACTCAAACGTTTTGGGCCATATAGGATTAGTATTATTCTTGTGTTTCACTTTGCATGTTTTGACTTCCCAAATAACTAGGTTATTCAAACCGTCCACAGTTGATCATACTTTGGAAGTAGGTATTGAGGCAAGACTGTCATGAATGGGTCTGTAGTTTGTCTAGGTGGCCTAGACATAGCTGCAGTATTCATGAGTGCTCCTGGAATAAGATTCGAGTATTGGATTAAACCCATGCTCATTTGAATCACTTCATGGATTTTATCACGAGTGACCATGAGACGATAATATCTTATATTCTTCAAACGGAGAGATATGAGTTGCAGCCTACAAGTCGGTTGCACATTGATAATGTGAAAACGCACCAGTAACTTGGTGTTATAAAACACATTGTTGTGTGTGATTTGGTGTGTAAATTGAGCAAGCATATGATTTGAAGTTTATCCATTCCTTTTACCCTTGGAGGGATAAAAGCGATATATGTGGGCCCCCCGATGATTTAGTGATGACAAACGTAAGTGCTCGGCCGGGCCTGAACTGATTTGATTTGTTCAATCAGTCTGTCGTCATACATCGAAAATCGGGAAACAACAGATGGACAGAGAGAATGATTATAATCCATGTCTCAGTCCATATGATATCTAGAATGGAGGAATATATGATCCCTTATCTAATGGAAGCATCATTGATTTGTTCAGAGTTCGACAGCGGCTTTTAAGAGCTACGATTACTAGTCAGGTTGCAGAGTCATACTTGCAATAATAGTTATTAGACTTATCCAAGTGGGAGACTGTTGGATTAGTGTCTAAGTCCCTAACTATAATTGGTATGTACTTGACCCGATTTGGCATGGTCCATTTGGATTGCATGGCATCGGAACAATTTGGATAGACTTTTGTGAGAAAAGGATATTTATGATTTATTAATATATATTATAAGTTGTAATATATTAATATGAAATCATATTATTTAATTAGTATTGATCAAGAATTAATTTGGAATTAATTATGTGATCAAAAGAGATTAACTAAATATATGGGTATTGATTATATAAATCATTCATCCTTATATATGTGGGCTTATGATCCATAGTTCTTCATGTTGGGCTAAACCCATGGGGTAACCCATGGATACTCCATGGAGGTTAAAACCCATGGATCATGAGGAATATGGAAAGTCATGAGTTACATCGTGTAACCCTAATAGCCACAATATATAAAGACCCCATAGCTCAAGAAATCGGCCCTAAGGATTCACATGAGAGGGCTAGCCGATTTTGAGCATAAGAACTTTTCTCTCAAGTTATTCCAAGTTGTTGGTGGTGTTGTGTGAGTCATTTGAGGTATCACATTTGGGGCACTAGGCTCTAAAGCTCCATGGAATCAAGCTACAACAAAGAGGTATGTCATTCTACTAGATTCTTGTATTGTATATACTTCATATTATGCTAGTTAGGATGAAACCTTAGAATATTGAATATTTGCATGTATAATAAAGAAAACATAGATCCAAGGTTTATAGGGTTGTATGTGCACCATAGGATGTTGTAGTATACTAAAACCCAACATGTCCGAGCTAACAGAAACAAATGGTCTCTTAAGAATCTTAACATGCATGAAAGTATTGTGATTCCTAGTAGTTGGACTAACTGTTTGAGGCATTTTTTTCGTGGGATTATCAAGGAACCTAGCGCATTGCCTAGACCTAGTTTCTTTTTCAAGAGCTTTCCTAGCATCAGTCTTTGGATGAACAATGTCATTCGTATTCAGCCAAGGTTTCTTCCGAGAGTCAAATGATGACTTGGAAGTTTATCTAACTGATGAATTGTTGAAAAGAGGCTTAATTGGCACTAGATTCGATTTTGAAACCACATTAGAGTTGGAGACATAAGAATTAGACGAGGTGTTGTTATCACTCTTAAGTTCTACATCACTATCCAGGGACACCCAAAAGGAATTGAATTGGTCTGAGTCATGCCCGTTTTTCTCATAAATGATTTTCTCGATAACACAATTGTTCGGAGGACTGAATTTTTGAACACAAACTCTAGTATTGCTTGTGTTATTTAAGGGTTCTGAAGACTGATTCAGTTTCGAGGATATCAGAAGCGGAAATTGCATGGAATCAGGACATGTAATTGTTGGATTAGGTGCCTAAGCCCATAACTATTATTGGTATGTACTTGAATTGATAGTAGCAATGTCCTTTTAGGTTGCCTTCAAACCTGACAATTGAATAGGATAATTGTTAGATAGAGAAGAATGATTTATTAATTTATTGCTTGGTTAATAAATTAATTTGAAATCAAAATAAATGATTTATTAATGTATTGTGGATATAATATATTAATTAGAAATCATATTGTTATTTAATCAGAATTTAATTTAGAATTAATTTGGGATTAAAGGAATTAATTGAAACTGTAGGGACTAAAGGTGACAATGTTCAATAGTTGAGCATTAAGCATTCTAGAACCTCCCTAAATGGGGGGGGGGGACGAATTCTAGGGTGTTCATAGGGTTTCCTTGGGCTCTAAGGGTGCCTTGGATGCCTTAGGGAGGAAGTTAAGGGATTAGGGTTATCTTGGATACACCTACCTAATCCAATACCTTCCTAGCACCTATATAAACCCTCTTAGGGTTAAATTTCGGCCTACGCACTCCAAAAAGAACCTAGGGGCCGAAATTCTACTCTACTTCTCTCTCTCTAAAGTATTCCTTGGTTGCTAGGTTTGTTTGTGAGCCATTAGAGGCGCGGCACTTGTGGTGCTTGCTACCAAAGTTCAAGATCTTCAAGGATTTGATTGTTATTACAATATAACAATCAAGGTATGTATCCTAACCCTAATTATATGTTAATTTCGAAAATTACATGTGCCTCATAGGGTTTCTAGTTTTTGTGTTCAATGCTTGTATGTCTAATAGTGAAAACATAGATCCTAAAATTAGGGTTGCATGCACACATAGGATTGTTTGCTATGTATAAAACCCATCAGTAATAGTGATCGGTTAGAACTTAGGGATCAATGACTGATAGTTGTCTGAGGTCTCATGAAGGGACAACAGTGGTGATATAGGGGTATCCGAATAAGTGTGTTTCAGAATATCTCCCATAAGCGTTAAGTTTTGAAGTTTCTTCAGGGGACAAACAACTGGATTTGGAAACTCGCTTCCCAGACCAGGTGCTTTGGACCAGGGATGATGAAAATTGTGTTTCATTCTTTCATTAGCTTTAAGAATATCGATTGAATTATGCAAGGCATCAATTTCTGCATTAAGAAGTTTATTATCAGTAACTAAGATATTTCTTTCACTGATTGATATTTCACATTTGTCATTGAAAATAACACATTCATCCTTAGCCATTACAAGTTCTCTTTCTAATGATTCAATCTTAAGCTTGCCGTCTTCAAAACGTAATCTAAGTCTAGTAAACTCACTATCCAACTTCTCACTAACTTCTATGACAGACTCATAGGCTTTATGGATAACTATCATATCTGAGTGAATTTGAGTTAGATAAGGTTCACAAACAGATAAATCAAAATTATTATCAGTAATTATAGATTTTACTTGCCGAATGATTCTTCAACCAGGTGGATCATTTGTTTCCATGTAGCAATAGTTTGGATCAACATCGTCATCATCAGCTTCCGAACCAGGTTAGACACTCGGGGATGGGGACAGGGATGGTCAACCCCACCCCAAACCCGTTGGGAATCAAGTTCCCCATCCCCATCCCCGCCCCAAACCCTTATCATAGATTTTACTTGCTCAAAATTATTATCAGTAGGGAACTTGATTCCCCGTATCCGTCGGGGATGGGGATGGGGACGAGGTTAGACACTCAGGGATGGGGATAGGGATGGTCAACCCCGCCCCAAAACCGCCCCATTTCCATCCCTAGGGTTAGGGTAGGGTTGAGGATTGCTTTGGTGGGGAGCTTGAAATATGTTTTGAGAAGGTTTTTGATTTGGATTCCAAGGACGTCTGTACTTCATATAGATAAAAGTGCAAACTCTTGTTGGAAACGAAGTTTAGAATTAACATATTTTGGATTAAGGTTTTCTTCAAATGGATAGCTCAGAACAAGAGAGGTTGGTATAACATGTGGTGTAGGTTGAACAGGTGAAATAGGTGGGATGCCTCCAAAAGAATCTGAAATAGATGGGTTCGGAATCAGTGGATTGACCGAGCTGACTAAAGTGAGAGGACCTACTAAAAGTTCTCTTAACGTTTGAGCAACGTTGGATTCATGACCTTGTAGTTCGTCAAAAAACTGATAGAGTTTCAGTTTCTTCAGAGATCCATTACTTTGAAGACATGACTTAACATTTACCCATCCTTTTCCAAGGCTATTGATGAACTTGAGGTTGTACTCGAGTGAAGTTTGGAATTCTCTATGTGCCTTCATGTTTTCCACCATGATCATATACCAATTTGAAGCAGAGGCGACAGATTCACCAGGAGTTGTAGAGAAGGTGTCGAAGTTGTTTACAACGGATGTTAAATGCATATCCTTCATGTTCTATGATCCTTCAAACAAATATTATTGTGTATCCCAAATCTCCTTAGCAGATTTGCACAACTTAATATGCTGAAAGAGAGATGTAGGTACACCAAAAACCATTTCAGAGAAGGCAATTTGATCTGCATGAAGCTTCTCGATGTCTGTTGTAGTAAGTGGTGTTGTTCGAGTCTCCTCTTGACCCATGAGAGTGGAAACAACATTTCTAACTACTTGTCTTACTGGAACATGAGGACCTTCTTTCACCGACCTCCAAATTTCTTCACCTTTTTCTTTACCAAGTAAAAATCTCTCCATTCTAACTTTCCAGTGCTCATACTTTTCAACAACTAGCAATGGAGCACGCGTTATGCAACTCATGCTATTAATGATTTGCATTGAATACATTTGTTGAGATTAATTAGAAGCAAACACTAAAGGTAAGATATTAGAGATGAAGTGGTATATAGAAGAAATTTTATCCTAAACACAGAAATGATTGAGATACCAAGATAATATACAACTAACTATAATATGTTCTTATGGATTCATTGGACAACCACTTAGGCTCTGATACCAATTGTGAAATCAGGGATCTGAACGGACAAGGTTTGAGAAATCAAACCTTGAATTAACTTAAGATCAATGTCTGCTTGTAGTAAAGACCCAGTCAAGTATGGTAAACCATTCTTGTCTCGTAATATAAAATAATCAACAAAGTGCTCAATATTGAATGATGATAATAATAAGTATGAACAATGTAAAGTGATATTAAGAACAAGAAGAATGTAATAAAATGATTGAATGAATGATTCTTGAGATAAGTGAAAAAGGTGCACACCCCACACATGATACATAAGTGACTACTCCTTAAATAGACTAGGAGTAACTAAAAGACAAATTACAAAAAGTAAGCATGGACTACTAGACTTCTGAAGATCAACAAACTGACACAATCGTTGCTGTTGATCTTGACTCATGTACTATACATTAGGACAATGGGAACAGAACAAAATAGTACCTTTATTAACTAATCTACATTACAGACTCAAAACACTGTAACACTGGGATGCTTCTCAGACTAAACTGTAACTTCGGATTTGTCTTGACTTCGAAAATCATCACCTCGGATTGACTAAGAATCACTTTTCATGTTCTAACAGAGATGCTGGTGAGTGGTAAAGTTATTGGGCCATTGGATGCCAGAATTAACGGTGCCCATATGAGATGTATTAGCAATAATCGATTCAGGTGCTAGTTTCTTGAAAGAAAAAGAAAGTTATCGATAAAAAAGGAAAGTGTGTTGTGAAAAAAAGAGAAGAAATGGAGGTACTCGTAGACATTGAGGAAACGTGCCCATTTGTATTTGGGGTTTATCTTAGAGAGAGGGGGAAGGGAAACAAAATGTGTTGATAGCGATGGAAAGGATGCGGTGTTTTGGTGGTTTTGGGTTTCTAAATACAAAATAGATAGTGAGAAGCACATCAATGGTGATGTGGGTCAGATGAGAGAGATGTTAGGTGGGGAAAAGAGGTAATACGTGAGAACGAAGAAAGCCGATTGTCTACTTGTATCTGTTCAAATCCCATACCACCATACTTGTTCCTAATTAGAAGCACAGTAAAGAACGGTTTATAAACATTGTAGATGATATGCTCTTATCTACAGTGTTGCAATATTTGATAAATGTTAGATTTGATAATTAGGAGAATAAATGCCAAGAGTATATAGAGTACAAGAGTATAAATTAGAGTAATGATATAACTCTTAAGTAAGATGATATGAGAAACTATGATGAGATATTTTGATTTAGATTAGAGATGATTAAATCAGAGAGAGGGATAACGAGAGAGATATCGAATAAGTTAAGATAAAAAGAGAGAGAAAAATGTAGATATAGTGAGATCGAGAAATGAGAAATTTTTCTTGAGATCATGAGAATTACATAATGGATCCATGAGAGGTGATTGGATCTCCTTGTGTAAAAGATCGAGATAAATGAGAAGTTTGATCGAGATCATACTCTTACATGATTATTCATGTAGACGATTGATAGACTTGCATGATTGATCTATGAGAAGCGATTAGATCATTACATGTAGACGATTTGACTTACATGTAGACAATTTGATTTACATGTAGACAATATTTTGTGAATAGGTCTCTAAGAGATGATGAGGCCTAATCCTAATATAAGATCCATTGTGATTGATATAAGAGATCTATTTGAGTAATTGATCTTAGTAAATGATATTGGTCTGAGTAATTGATTTGAAATGATAATATTGATTCGAGTGATTGATTTGGTTGACCTGAGTAATTCGAGTAATAGATCTGAGTAATTGATATTGATCAAAGTGATTGATATGAGTAACTGGACTAAGTAATTGATCTGATTGACTTGAATAATTGATCTAATTAATATTAGTGAATGATTTGAGTGATTGATCTAATTAACCAAAGTGATTAATCTAAGTAATATGAGTGATTGAATTGATAAATTGATCATTGGTCTGAGAGTGTTGATTTCTGTAATTTATCCAAGTGATAAAATTGATTGATTTGAATGATTGCTATTGATTTGAGCGATTAATATTAATGTAAGTGATTGATCTGTGTAACTAGAGTAATTGAGTAGATTAACCATACTATGAGTATTAAATAGATTGATGCAATTGAGACTGACTTGAGTGATTTGCGAACTCACAAGAGAGATAATTTTCGTAATTAAGTGTGGAAAACGGTTTAGAAAATGACTAATTATAATGATTGATTAATAATTTGAGTATTATGTAAAGGTTGAGTTATTGAAATACGAGTTACAATATTAAGATGTGATTTACTATGGATCAACCAACTAAGTGTCTAACCGATATCGTTTATGTGAGGGACTTGATGAGTTTTTAGTCCATATAATTTATGTTAGTGATATACTCGTGGCTTAGAAGATGAGCCGTAAGTCGAGCACTCGATAATATTTGAGAAAAACTAAGAGAAATAGTCGACTTTGAGTAATAGTTGTGAAATGCTACCAATTATGAGGAGGATGATAAAAATTCCAAATATTAATAGGAATATTGATTGATTTTGATATTTGAGAATAATATTGATGATTAAGAGAAGTATTCATTTGTAATTGTCGGGACCATTTTCCCTAGCAATTAAAGTCGATCACTACTAAACAATTGGATGAAAGGAATAGTAAATTAAGACATAAGAAGTGTCTAAACATAAGAGAAATATTTTAATTGTTTAAAATTAGAAGAGACATGAGAAAATAAGAGTGAATAGAAAACTATGGATACAGGAGGTATATGAGCTTTTACTTATGTATAAAGAGAAATGAGTTAACACTTGTGTGATTTAATTGATGAGAATATGATATCATCAGAGGATTGATATCATTATTAAAAATCAAAGAGTTATTCGATTATCATATAATACAAAGTTGAGTTAAGAGTAGAGAGTTTTTTCTATTGATATATTTTGTAGCTATTGAGTGTTATAAAAGTGGTGGGGTATTGAGTCATATTGTAGTACAAGTTTGAATTACGTCTTTAATGAGAACCAGATGATGAGTTGAGATGAGTGAGTAATTATAGCTTGAGGTAATGACTAATAGTGAGAGAAATACTATTAGTTGAGAAGAGCCAAATACTATAGTCGATTGTGAATGGTAGTAAGAGGAATACTACCAGTTAGAAAGAGTTAAGAGTTATGACTAGTAGTGAATAAATATATCATTAAGGATGATTAGAGTAAAAAAAGAACAAATATTGAGAATGTCTGGCGATAATAGAGGATAAAATGCAAAACCCTTAGATATATGAGTAGGGTTTAGGAGTTGTTGCGATCATATGTTAGTTGATTGTAGTAATAATTACTTTTGATACTTGTCTTGAGATCTTGGAAAATGCTTTAGCAATCAATATGTTTTTCAATTGTTGAATGGTCTTTAATGACCAAAGTTTGGAGATTTACAAACATGTTTGAGATATACGTAAAATTTTTGCATTACAATAAATGACGAGAGTTTCAGACAGTACCGTAAGTGGGAGTACAATGATCAACATGGTAAGTCAAAACATGAGTTAACTAGGTTACTATTATAATTGAGATAAATGAATAATGAGTTATTGGAGAAGATTTATGAGAAATATTGATTTAAAATACTTACTAGTATTACATGATATGAGAAAAGAGTAAGAGTGTTTGAGACATTTATAAGATTGTAACTTGAGAGTCTGAAAAGAGATTTAGTTTGATATACCCTTACTTACTTAATGAGATTTCGAGGACAAAATCTTCTTAAGGGGGAGAGAAATTGTAACGCCTGTTTTTCGTAACAGGTATTATTTCGAAGGATGTAAAATAATGTGAGACAGATAGGTGAAATTAAGTATCGAATTGCCTTAAATTTAGAAATCTTATTCAGCAACAAATAGTTGAAGAAAGTTGTAGATCTTTTTTTAGACCAACGTGCGGATAGAAAGATCATACAAAACGGATTTCGTATGAGAAAGTTATGGCTGTTTGAAGTTGAGATGAAAGTACATTGCTATTTTGAGAAATTCAATGACCAACTTCATTATTTCCATGACGTAGTGGTGTGTTTACCATGACATGGAAATGAATAACTCATCGAGACACGTGTCAACCACAGAGCAACACGTGGCAATATGATCACCACGACGTGGCATGAAGCAAGTCACCAGGACACTTGGCAGGAGAGTATGACACGTGGCGAAACCGGGGTTCAGTTGATCTCCATGAAGTGGCATATAGATGGCCACGACATGACACACTCAGACTATAAATATGAACATTTCATGTCATTTGAGAGATTTTGTCATGTTCAATCGGAGATGCTGCTCAGGAGTCATTTACGAGTGATTATTACGGTGAAGTTATACCGTTGTAACACTTCAAAAATCATGACCAATTTAAACTTTCCAAAACAACCCATTTACTATTGAAAGTGTTTACAAAACCATTGTTTCCAAAATATTATTTTAAATCAGAGTTTCCCAAGATCAACAACGTAAAATCAGGATGTGTACGGTCACACCTTCGACCGTAGGACATCCCTCTACTAACAGATAACCAAAACTAGTGGGCCGACATTGGTGCCTTCGACCCACGGGTACAGTGAGGCGAAACTACCTCGATATGTGTGTAGATAATCGATGTAGCAATGAAGGCCTCTACCTGCTTCAACTCACTTCCAATCACCTACAAGAAGATACTTGAGTCAATACTCTATCACAGGTTACAGGCACTTTCAACAGTGACTACCCCACAAGAAATGACGATTAGGGTTTCACATACAATAACGATTAGGGTTAGTGTTCCACACTAAATCCCTTAAGGACTTAATCTATTAAGCCCAATATTGCATTAAGTTAATTATAGGGGCATTATTAAGTATTATTTAGAATTTAATTAACAGCTTTAACACGGGTCCCGACCAACTCCAAAAACTAAGGTTTCTTGAAATTAGGGTCTTCTAAATCCTAATTAGGTTTTCCAACCCAAATACGTGCCAACTAGGTTCATGGTTAGGTTATTAGGTTAATTAGAGTTTAATAGGTTGGGCACCACCCACTACCACCCCGGGCGGTGGTGGTCAACGGTGGTTCACGGCAGCAGCCACCACATCATGATGGTGATGGTTATGATTTTAGACCAAAACATATCAAAGGTATCCCAAATATCAGTCCAATCACACACATATATACACAACCACCCAAGGTGGCAGTTGGTGCCAGCAAAACGGCGGCATGAGGTGGCAGCCACTACCTCACGGTGACGGTGGTGGGTTTTTCTTCGGTTCTCCGACCAAGATTCGTTCCTACAACCTTACAACAATAAAACACACACACACATTCATACAAAGTACACCCACACAGCCACCACACACGGTGGCTGGTGGCGGAAGAAAAGGGAAACACGGGCGGCAGCCACCATGGTTGGCTGCCATGGTGGTTCTTCAAGTTTTTCGGCCAACAAAACACACACACACCTCATCGACTGAAAAACGAACACCCTTGTCGACTTAGACTGGAACACGTATCAATACACACGAAACACACACAACACCGCCACTCTCATGGTGGCAGGCGGTGGTCAGAAGAATTTCGTCAAGACGAGGCAGCTGTCGGAGTGGCGGTGGTGACGGCGGGATGAAGGGACAGAAGAGCGAAGAGGGTGGGAAGGGTTGCACCGTTACTGATGAGAGAGAGAGAGAGGGAGATAGATAGAGAAAGAGAGAGAGAGAGAGAGAGAGAGAGAGAGAGAGAGAGAGAGAGACGACAGCAACGAAGGCGGTAGGCTTTGGGGTTTCTGGCTTCGTTGGCAGCGGGTGCAACGGCGGTATCTGGTGGCTCGGTAGTTCACGGCTTCAACAGTGGCTAGGAGGTGGCAGCGGCCGGAGTTAGGGGGTATAAGGGTGGTGTCTGGAGGTAATGTCCTAGGGTTTGGGTTTTGGAGGTAATGATGCTTAAAAACGGGAGGGAAGAGACCATCGGGTTCAAGTCTCGTGTTTTTACCAAACTTGAGTACACATTTCACACTTCTAGCCCCTCTAGCCACTAACATTTTTAGATTAGGCCCATTAATTACCAAACAACCCTTGGTCACGAAATTCTTTACATTTCAAGTCCAACTAATACAATTTAGACTCCAAATTCCCGAAACTATAACATTTAACTCCCCTGGCTAACATCGATCAATTATTACTGCTTTAAGGCTAAAATAAAATAAAATATAAAATACATCTCGGGGTTTTATCTTAGGATTATTTATTTATTTATTTTATCTATTTATTATTTTATTTCAAACGGAATGTTACATTAGCTAATGACTTACGAGTTAAGCCTATTATGCTAATAATATGATATTTGATTATTATTATGATAAGAGGTCCCAGAGGGTAGCCAGTAATGAGTTAAGACAAGTTTTAAGAAAATTGTTATTTGGATGATTAGGTGCTACCATATGATGATCTGGTGGGCAGCGAAGGATGGAAATTGAAACTGGAATAATTCTACTGACTAACCAGGTGAGTAATACTACTCTAACATCCACTGATGTGTATATGATATACATTACATGATTTATATGATTAATTATTAAGGATTCATTGATTGATATTGGAAAGATTGATTATTCTAAGAGATTAATATCTAATTTAAATATTGATCTTGATTGAGAGATGGATTATTAATTGAAAGATAACTTATAAATAAGATAGATCCTTGATGAGATAGATTATAACTGAGAGATAGATCACATTAAAAGATAGGTCATTTCTAAGTAATTTTTTATATTAGATTTGTGATATTTGTGATATCTATGTTATTTTTAATATACGATATGTGAATTATACAACGATCTAAATAATTGATTATTATTGAAAGATTGATGAGTATTGGGAAATAAATTAATCATTATTAAGGGATTGATTATAATTGAAAGATTGATGCTTGATTAATAGATCGATTATAAATGAGATATAGAGTACATTTGATAGATAAATTGTTAATAGGTTAGACTATTGATGAGATAGATTCTGTTTGAGATAGATCATAACCGAGAAATCGATTATTACTGAGAAATAGATCACGATTGAGAGAGAGATCATTGATTGAGAGATTGACTATGATTGAGAATTTAATTATTAATAATATAGATCCTTAATGATATAGATCATTCCTGAGATATATTCTTGATAGATTATTAACTGAGAGATAAATCCTAATTGATATATTAATCGTGATGGAGAAATAGATCATGATAGAGAGAGAACGAGAGAGAGAGATAAAGATCATTGATCGAGAGATTGATCATGATTGATAAATATATTATTGATTGAGATATAGATCATTGATTGAGAAATATATTATAAATGGGTGATAGATTATTACTGAGAGGTTGGTTATGAGAGTACCACTAACTGATATAATTTAATTGTTACATACGTGAGAAAATGAGTTACTATGTGATTTATATGATTTATATGATTATATTATTGTAGTTGTTATTCACTAAATCGTGAGGCTTATGTTGTTGTGATGATTTATTTTGCAGGTATATTATTGTGATGCCTGGCTCGATCCTGTACTCGAGGCCAATATGATCCTTGTGACAACTATTTGTATTCTAGAGTCCTAATGTACACCATAATTGTTGTAAATTTTAAAATGAGAAATGAAATTTTTTGGGGTGTACTTCGTATGAAAACATGGGCGTTACATTTATAGCTATTTCTTGTTATTGAGGGAAACCCAAAAAGGACTTTGCTTTTATTCCCTAAAGTTATACCAATTTAGTTACGACCTTAGACACCTAATCCAATAGTCTCCCACTTGGATAAGTCATCAACTACAGTTGCAAGTATAGACCTCGAAATTGGATAAGTCATCAACTATTCCTTCATTCTACAAGATATCATTTGTACACAAGACATGTATACAAATTAATCTCATAGTCCAAGATTATATTTCCTGATTTTCGATTAATGATGACCTTAGTAGACTACGAATTGAACACATCAATTTAGTCCAGGCTGGGTCCAACACTATAATGTCAACATCAAATTACCAAGGGGCCTAAAGATATCACTTTTCCTTTTAAAGGAAAAAGGAATGAATAAACTTTTACTACATAGTTATAATCTTTACTCATCATGCTATACACATAACTACATTTTATAGTATCTAGTTATGGATGCGTTAATATAATACCAATGCACAACAAAGTTGTAAACTATAACTTAAGTATCTCCGCTTGAATAATAAAAGATATTATTGTCTTATAATTACTCGTTCTTGAATCCATGGATTAATCTATAAGCATGGGCTTAACCAATACTTAAAATCCTTATTTAAGTACTCATGCGTGTAACATTAATCTATATGCCGTATCCAATCATTATGAACAATCGAATAAAACTCCATGACAGTCTTAAATCCCTACTTAATCCCAAAAGTATGACTGACTGTGACATTTTTAATAATTTAATACTTAGGAAGTAAACATAAAAATAAAACACAAGAATAAAAAAATTGAAGATGGTATTGTGCACAAACTCATAAATAAATCTCTATTATTTAGTTACTGAAAACAAATTACAATTTATTTTGTTACATTGTTTCAAACTATAAACTAACCACTAAAACTAATATAATCTCTTAACCCAATGCTCTTAGCATGCTCAAAGTGCTTGTTCTTACACAACACCTTCGTCAAAGGATCAACAAGATTATCCTCTAATGATACTCGATTCACCATGAGGTCACCATCTTCAACTCTATGTCGAACGTAATGTTATATTCTTAGAATGTGCCTTGACCTTCCATGATCCTTTGGTTCTTTTGGTAAAGCAACGACACATTCATTAGCGTAGAAATTCTCTATAGGTTCTTGGATTGATGGAACAACACTGAAATCACCAATGAAATTCTTTAACCAAGTCGCTTCCTTTTTCATCTTTCTTGTTGTGATGTACTTTGACTCACAAGTAGAATCAGCCACCGTCTACTGCTTGGAACTTTTCCAAGTCACCACTCCACCATTCAATATGAATACCCAGCCGGGTTGTGAACAAAAGTTATCTCTATCCATTTGAAGGTTGGCATCACTATAACCACTCACTCTTAACTCCTCTTTCCCATAGAAAACCAAGAAAATTTCTTTGGTTCTTCATAAATACTTAAGAATATTATTTATTATTGTCTAATGAGATCCGCCAGGATTATCCTTACATCGACTAACCATTCTCAAGGCATAAGACACATCAAGATGAGTACAAGTCATAACATACATGATCGATCCAATAGTTGAAGCGTATGAAACTCGACTCATAACATCAATTTCTTTATCACTACTGAGAAATTGAGTCTTGCTCTATTTAACAATACGATGAATAGGAAATCCCCTTTTTGGAATTCTCCATATTCAAATGCTTCAATATTTTATCTGAGTAAGTACTCTAGCTAAGTCCAATTAGACATCTTGATCTATATATGTAAATCCTTATTCCAAGAATATATGTTGCCTCTCTTAGATCCTTCATAGTGAAACACTTCTCAAACCAAGATTTCACTTCTTGCAAAGTTGGGACAGCATTTACAATAAGTAGTATGTCATCCACATACAACACTATAAAGGTTACAACACTCCAACTAGCTTTTGCATACACGCAAGACTAATCTTCACTTCAAGAAAATACAAACTCTTTGACTTTCTCATGGAATCAAAGATTCCAACTACAAGATGCGTGTTTAAGTCCATAAATGGGCTTCTCAAGATTTTACACCTTATTAGGATATTTATCATGTTCAAAACCTTCTGGTTGAGTAATAAACTGTTGGATTAGGTGTCTAAGCCCATAACTATAATTGGGATGTACTTGACCCGATTGTAGCATGGTCCTTTTGGGGTGCCTTCATCAGTGCAATTTGATAGGATGAACTTTTGAGAATAAGGTTGTTTATGATTTATTAATATATTATTGATGGGTTTTGAGCATTCTAACACTTCCTAAGTGTACATGCAACCCTAATAACCTTGAATCTATGTTTTCTCTATATACATGCAAATTTCTTTTTCAAGGTTATTTCCTAACTAGCATGGCATGGGGATTACATAAAACATAAAGACTAGTAGAAATACATACCTTGTTGTTGCTTGGATTCCTTCAAGACTTTGTGAGCCTAGCACCCCAAATGTTGTGCCTCAAATGCTTCACACAACACCACAAAACTTGGAATAACTTGAGAGCATACTTCTTGCACTTGAAAAACGGTTATGCCCTCTCTAGAAAACACTTAGTGCACATTTTGCATGCTATAGGGTTTCTTTTATAGTGTGTCATAATTAGGAGTTACAAATGTAAACCCTAATTGTCATGACTCTTCATTTCTCATGACCCATGGGTTTGTAACTCCCATGGACTATCCATGGAGCTCCATATGGTTACAACCAAACCCATAAACCATGGATCATTAATCCACCATAAAAGAATTGATGATTGTCATAATCAACCCTATATATTTAATTAGTCTCATTTTGATCACCAAATTAATACTAGATTAATACTTGATCAATACTAATTAAATAATACTATTATTAATATATTAGAACTTATAATATATTAATAATCATAAGTGCCTTATTCTCTCATTTAGTCTATCCAAGTATTGTAATGCCATGCAACCCAAATGGACAATGCCGGGTTGGGTCAAGTTCATACCAAATAAAGTTATAGACTTAGACACTATATCCAACAATTATAAGTATAATATATTAATATGAAATCATATTATTTAATTAGTATTGATCAATAATTAATTTGGAATTAGTTTTGTGATCAAAAGAGACTAATTAAATATGTGGAGATTGATTATGTAAATAAATGATTCTTATAGTGTGGACTAATGATCCATGGTTATTTAGGATGGGATAAACCAATGACATAGTCCATGGAGGTTTAACCCATGGAGCCTAAGTAATATGAAAGGTCATTAGGGTTTGCAAGGTGTAACCCTAGCATTTGCTACACTATAAAAGGACCTCCCTAGAACCAAAATCGGTTACCTCATCATTCCAAGAAGAGTGATATTGATTTTGAGCCAAGTAACTTGTTCTCTCAAGCCTCCTCTTGCATTTGGTGTTTGTGACACATTAGAGGCATCACACTTGAGGTGCTCAAGCTTTTAAAGGTCAAGAACTATAAGTCTAGTAAGAGGTAAGTTATCTAACTAGTTGTATTGATCAATTGTCAATTTGCATGCTAGTTAGGATGCGTGCTTTGGAAAATTGAAAATGCATGTATAATTAGAGAAAACATAGATCCAAAGCATCTAGGGTTGTATGTGCACCATAGGAGTGTTATAGTGCTCAAAACCCAATAGTGGTATCAGAGCCTAGGATTGTTTTCTGTTATACTTGATGCTTATTGCTTTCCAAAGTTAAAAAAATTGATTTTTATGGCCTCTGACTGATGAACTCGTCGAGTCCACTGGTTGACTCGATGAGTCCACTCAGTAAATGACCAACTCGACGAGTCATGTTCATGCACTCGCCGAGTTGATGGGTCTGGGTGCAGAATTTTGTGTTTTTGGCCGGGATTGGATTATGATCATTACCACAAATTGTTTGTTGAAACATATACTTTGTTTTCTTGATATGGTAATGATCATGCTCATCCAATTAAAAGATAATTGTCAAAATTTCAAGATTTTTATTAGTTTATATGATTAGGCTAATTTCTTAAAATTGTTGATGTGAATTATCTTGACCTATGAGTTTAACTAGATCATAGAAAATTACTTGATAATTTTTGTTAGTTAAAATGATGATCTTAATGCTTTTAATGAGCTCCATAACTTGTCCTCAAGTTAAGGAAATGAAAGGTCTCATCCATTAAAATGCAATTAAACTCATAAGTTATAGAAATGAAGAGTTTTGACAAGTTTCAAAACTTGCCCTCAAGTTTTGGAATTTGTAGAGTCTCACTAATGAGACTTTAATTCCAAATCCTAGATTTTTAAAAGTTAAAATTCAACCCTTATACTTTATATTATTATAAGTTTAATAATATATATATATATATATATATATATATATATATATATATATATATGTATACGACAAGTCGGTCTTACCGTTAGTAGGCCTCATTCACAAATCCGGTCTATAAGGGGGTATAAGGTTACTGCCTATAAAATGGTGGTTTAATGGGTGTCCACTCTCACCCACCGCTTCCTTAACTGGTGGAGGGTCGTTAGCCGAATGGGTAGGATAGGACATTAATTCTCGTTAAAAGTATAATGATAAATATAAAGTAACTAAACTTTTATTAAATTCCCAATCTCAGTTACTTTAGGAAAAATGTGAAAATCATGTTAATCCATGAAATTACACTTTGCACCTTGTTAAGTCGTTAGTAGAGCGTGTGTGGTTAACCGGCACACTAATCTGGGACTGACAATGTGTGGCAAAGGGTAGCTTGATGTTAATCATAGATCAATGGAGTGTGTGTGGTTAACCGGCACACTGATTAGGTGATTTGTAACATTGAGTGTACCAAGCTAATTTGCATGGTTATTCACACCTTGTTTGTGATCCTCGACATCTCAGTCACAAACTTGAAGGGCACAATCAAGATTTAAACATGTCATTGAAAAGTTCAATGAATCTCAAAGGATCTAGGAATTTCAATCCAATTAAAACTTAATAATCTATTTCGTTTTTCATGGTGGAAATTGGTAAATCGTCATTTACCTACCTTCAAATATTTTACAATTGGATTACGGCATCCCTTTTCGCAATTGTAGAATATTGTGTTAGGTCATAGCCTTAATATTTCATTTGGGTGTAATATTAAGGATTATCATCTAATCTAAACTTTGTTCTTCTTCCTTTTTAGATGTCTATCCCAAACAATGCTTCCAACCCAATCCCTTCAGGCTCTTTCTCTCTCATGAACCTATGTGGGAGGGTCATTTTCGATGGCTCGAACTTCAATGACTGGATTCGAAATGTCCGAATGGCTATTCTCTATGAGGACAAATAATATGTCCTAGATAAAGAGCTTAAGGAGATTGATGTCACCACTGCTACTCCCGAACAGATCGTTGAACATACTACTCATGAGAGGGATGCGACAAAGGTGTCGTGTCTAATGATTACTACCATGACTGCTGATCTGCAGAAGTCCTATGAGGACTACTATCCTTTTGAAATGTATCAAGATTTGATGGAAAGATACCATTAAAGTGCTCGGCAGGAGAGGTATGAGATCATTGCCTCCATGATCACAACCAAAATGAAGGATGGAGAACCCATCACGGCCCACTTGCAAAAGATGCAGAGGTTTGTGGACCGCTTGCTTAAATTGAATGTAAATTTTGATGAAGAGTTGGCCATAGATATTATTCTACACTCTTTACCTTCTTGTTATGATCAGTTTCGTATGACTTATCATATGAACAAGGAGAAGGTGACTCTTAGCAAGCTTCTAGGCCTTCTAAGAACTGCAGAAAGCAACTTGAAAGGCAAGTCGGTTGTGTCTACTCCTACTACTACTACTTCTTCCCCTGTTCTGGAAATTGGACATGGGAAGGGAAAGAAGAGGAAGGCTCCGTACAAGAGCCGCAAGGGAAAGTCTCTTGATGGATCCTCTTCCAGTGGGACAAAAGCTGGTTCTGTTAATCCCTCTTCCGATCCAAAGGATGCAGAGTGCTTCCACTGTCATGAAAAAGGGCACTGGAAACGAAGCTGCCCCAAGTACTTGCAAGACATAAAGGATGGCAAGATCAAGCTCTCCTTTGTAGGTATTTACACTATTCAATCTAATAACTCATCACATGCTAATTCTTGGGTCTTTGATACAGGTTGTGGATTACACATTTGTTCTGATTTGAAGGGACTAAAAAGAATCAGGGATGTGGAGCACGGGAAGATAAACTTAATCATGGGAAATAGGAAAGTTTCGCCTGTGACCAAGATTGGAGTTTATTCTTTATTGCTTAGGAATGGTTTAAATTTAGATTTGAATAATTGTTGTTACTCGGCCGATATGGCGAGAAATATTATTTCCTTTCACAGTTTGTATAAACAAGGTTTTACCTTTTCTTTTAATAATGAAGTTGGTAGTATTAATGCTTATTACAATGATGTATTTTATTTTAAAGCATTACCTTGCAATGGTATATATGAAACTGTGATGGTTGTAGATAACTTAGGAAATATTGTGTTGAATATTGATTCGTCCAATGTTTTGGACAAGGCATGCTTATGGCATTGTCGTCTTGGACATGTCAACAATAAGCGCATAGCCCAAATCCAAAAGGATGGAGTCTTGGAGTCATTTGACTTGAAGTCGGATGACACTTGCGAATCTTGTTTACTTGTAAAGATGACCAAGTCACCCTTCACTGGTACTTGTGAAAGGGGTGAAGGTCTGTTGGATCTCATACACACTGATGTGTGTGGACCATTCAGAACTGCCACAAGGGATGCTAATCACTTCTATGTGACTTTTACTGATGATTATAGTAGATATGGGTATATTTACTTACTCAAGCATAAGTCAGAAACTTTTGAAAAGTTCAAGGAGTTTAAGCAAGAAGTGGAGAATCAGTTGGGCAGGAAGATAAAGATGTTGCGAACCGATCGAGGAGGAGAGTATCTTAGTATCGAGTTCCTAGACTATCTTAAGGAATGTGGAATTGTTTCACAATTAACGCCACCTAGGACACCACAACTTAATGGTGTGGCTGAAAGGCGCAATCAAACCTTGTTGGACATGGTTCGTTCCATGATGAGTCGAGCTTCGTTACCTATCTCATTCTGGGGGTATGCCTTAGAGATTGTCGCCTATATCCTCAATCTAGTCCCTACCAAAAAGGTTTCGAAAACACCTCATGAGATGTGGACAGGGAAGGTTCCCTCGTTAGACCACATCAAAGTTTGGGGTTGCGAGGCTTTCGTGAGATGCAAGACTCACGAAAAGCTTGAACCTCGGAGTGAGCGATGTATTTTCATTGGTTACCCACAGAAGTCCTTTGGATATCTCTTCTACAGACCGAGTGACAATGTTGTCATCGTTGCAAGGAGATGAGTCTTTCGACAGAGAGAACTCATATGCCAAGAGGACAGTGGGAGGAAAATTGACCTTGAAGAGCTTCAAGAGTTAGGTGATGAAGGAACCTCAAACACTGGCACTCAATCCGAGGAGGAAACTCCTGTTGAACCTATTGACGAGTCATTACCTCTTCGACATTCCTCTCGAGTTAGGATGGCACCTGAGTTTTATGGCTTTCATATTACTATTGAAGGTGATACGTTTATCAGTGATAGCACACTGGTAAATTTGGATGAACCATCTAACTACAAGGAAGCCATGGCAGGCCCCGATTCTGCAAAATGGAAAGAGGCTATGGATTGCGAGATTCAGTCCATGTATGACAATCATGTTTGGAACTTGGTTGACAATGTACCGGGTCGTAAGACAGTCGGGTGTAAATGGATCTTCAAGAAGAAGACCGACATAGATGGGAAAGTACACACATATAAGGCGCGACTGGTTGCGAAGGGCTTTACTCAAACTCAGGGAGTTGACTATGATGAGTCCTTCTCACTATTAGCGAATATTAAATCTATAAGTGTCACAACCAGGAAATTCTATGTTTTTGTAAACATTAACAAAGACAAAATTGTAAACAAAATCTGGAAGCATGCATGATGTTTATTCAATGACAACAAAATTACATCAAACACTCTATACAAACACTTCAAATAGTCAACTACAGATTGGAAACCCTAAAAATCCCGGTTTAAGTCCATTATGGACTAGGATTTTCTTATTGGGCCTAATAGACCAATAAGCCTCCAATTTGACTATTTTGGGCTTAGGACCCTTAAATGGGCTCTAATTAGACCCACTTGCATGAAACTTAACATTTTGGGCTATAATGGGCCTAAAATGAGTTAGTTTACCTTTAATGGGCCTTGTTCGGCCATAACAAATCTAATTAGCCCTAATGGGCCATAAATCCATTCTATTATACAAAAATTGGGCCGTGAACTGCCCTAAAGGCCCAATGGGCCGAAAAGTATTTTTGGGCCTAGGAAATTCGAACAAAGCCAAGAAAATTAGCCCAACACCATTCTCCCTTCATTTCATTAGGCCATTCTCGGCCCAAGTATAAAAAAAAAAGGAGAGAGAAAGGATAAATGAAGATTAAACATGTATGTGACAACTCATGTTTAACCTCCATACATCTATGGAAAAATCTCATGTTTCAAGACAAGGCATTACCTCACAAATAACAAGATTATGAACTCTCTCTCTCTTCTCTCCATATCCTTGGCCATAAGGCCTTCATCATCCACAAACTCCATTTCAAACTTGATACACTCTCTTCCTTTCCTATCTAGCACAAGGAAAATTTCCTCTCTCCAATTCTCCAAGCTCTCGTGAGTTTAAGGATACCTCAAGAACTCTCCATCAAAGCTAACACATCTTTGGTAAGTTATTGTGTAAATACTTTTGATTCAAGTATAGTCTAGAAAACTCTCTTTAAACCACTCTCATTCGTGATTTAAGCTCCTAATATCATCTTGGATTCGAAACTCTCTTCAAGAAGTAATCAATGCCGAAACCTCCACCTTTTCTTCACCAAACTGAGAACAAACAAGCAAGGTGAGTTCATACCCCCCTTGTTTTTGGTTTTTACTTGTTTTTGGGGGAAGAATACAAGTAAATGTGTTGATCTGTGTGTGTTTGTGTGTTATATCTGATTTCTTTGGTTTGTGTTGTGAAAATGTGATATTATTTGTTATATCTCGAGATCTATGGCTAAAGTGTGAAGGATACATAAACAAATAACATAATAAACAACATACTTCAAAGATCTAAGAGTCTTTATGATAAAGAAGTGAAAAACAAAGCCAAGGATTCTTTATAAGTGTCATTTTTGCAAAAATAACAAAGGTTGGGTTGAAAGATGATAATTTTCGGTTTTATGAGGGGTATAAAGTATTTATTTATATAAAAGCTGATTTTTATGAAAATAATACTTTCCAAAGGGGTCAAAACATAAATTTTGGTTTATTGGGCTTACATTTGGGCTTTATGGGTTTTTGGGCCCAAAATTGCGAAAAATGAAGAGTTTTGGGGGCTAAAGTTGTAAATTTATCAAAATATGAGTCTAAAACATAAATAAACTATTTCAGGGGCTGAAAATGACTTTAATGCAAAAATTTGACTAAAAATGCAAAGTTTTGGATTTTGGGGTCAAAATTGTAAAACTTACGGAATTTGGGCCAAAAGTGTAAGCTTTTACAAATAAGGGCTGGAAATGGCAAATACAATAGTTTTGGGCTGAAATTATAATTTAAGATTTTATTTGGGCCGAAAATGCCAAGTTAAATAATCTAATGGACTAAAATGTCATTTTTCATCAAAAAGGACTAAAAATGTCATTTTGCACCATTAAGGGCTGAAAATATAAATTTTGTATTAAAAGGGACTGAAATGGTCAAATAAACATTTTGGGCCAAATATATAAATTTCTATACAATCTGACCAAAGATATAAATTTTTACAACATGAAGGTTTAAAAATGGTATTTTTATAAAAATTAAGAATATTGTTATAAACCAATATTGAGTATTTTAACAACGAAAGTAAACATTAAGTGTGAAACAAATCCTATACTACAATTTATATCGACAAACAGATAAACGATTCAATAGTTGGGCCCAATATTTCCTACTCGTGCTTATTGGGCTTCCGGTGACTCAGTTACACGATTATTGGGCCCAATATAATCAACACATGTTTATTGGGCTTCCGGCGATCCAATTACATGCCCAATGGGCCTTTATCAGCTTTAACATGCTATTGGGCCTTAGTGGCCCATTTGCATTGCCAATGGGGCCCAAAACGTTCATCATATGCTTAATGGGCTATAACGTGTCCGTAGCATACTCGACAGTCTATAATAACATACATGATTAGTGGACCACCGTTGTCTTTTCGTGTCTGTTGGGCTTACTCCATATTAACGCAAAACATCAATCGGGTTGTAAAAAAATGTTATTCAATTTCATTGGGATTTAGTGAGAAATAACGGGTGACACCAATAAGTGTCAGCCGTAGCATGTAGTTATAATCAGAGACTCCTTGAGGGAGAGCGAGAGTTTGTGTATAGATCTATACGGGGGTGACTCCCCCACACCTGAGCTGTTCGCTACAGTTAGACTCGGCCAGTCTAGGGTGACAAAATCTTGATCAAAACCGGCGTTTGGAAAAATGCCAAGACAGGCGAATTAGTCACTATTATGCATGGTTATAACGACTCAGATAGAGATCCATTACCATCTAAGTATTCATGGGAAATCATATTCATACACTATGACGATGCAAAGTGATTCATACAATAATACAAAACTATCATACTATTTAAATTGGAAAACATCGAGTTTTCCGGGGAACGATATTATTCACTTCTACATACAGCAACTACAATGCAAGGAACAATTATGAAAGCCATTCACTTTTACATGTTTCGAAATCACATACATATACACTTATGGGATCATCACATCTTTTTCGTAAACAGTTTTTGTTACAGAAAATATCGGATTTTCTGGGTTTTACAAACAATACAAACTATTTTTATATCAAACATGCTTATGAACTCACCAACATTATATATGTTGACCGTTTTCAAAATAACTTGTATTCTCAGGTAACCGTTAGAATGAGGAATCATCAAGCATGTTTCTGAAATTTCTTTTGTGCAATGTCAATTGTTAAACAATTTATGTTCTGAGATGTTGTAATGTAAACAATGTACTTGATGTGAACAAGGTCAGTTGTAATGTATTAATGCATGGTGATGTTTATGTTATGTTTCATGTATATTCATTGTGATGATATTTCAATTTAAGTCACACGAGCCCTCGGACGTTTCCGCCGTCTGGTTCGGGGGTGTGACAATAAGGGTTATGCTAGCCATAGTTGCATTTCATTACTATGAAATATGGCAAATGGATGTCAAAACCGCTTTCCTTAATGGAAAGTTGGCTGAAGATGTTTACATGTGTCAGCCAGAGGGTTTTATCAATGCAAAGTACCCTAATTGAGTGTGTAAGCTTGAAAAATCCATCTATGGATTGAAACAAACATCTCGTAGATGGAATCTTTGTTTTAATGAGAAAGTCAAAGAGTTTGGATTTTCGAGAAGCGAGGATGAGTCCTGTATATATGTCAAAACTAGTGGGAGTATAGTAAGCTTTCTGATGTTGTATGTGGATGACATACTTCTCAGAGGAAACGACATTCCAACCTTCCAGGAGGTTAAGTCCTGGCTTGGGAAGTGTTTCGCTATGAAGGACCATGGGGAAGCTGCTTACATCCTAGGGACAAAGATATTGAGAAACATGAGTAAAAGACTAATAGGACTTAGTCAAAGTACCTACTTGGACAAGGTGTTGAAGCGTTTCGGCATGGAGAACTCCAAGAAATGTGACTTACCTATCCAAGGCAATGCCAAACTGAGTAAGACTCAGAGTCCGAGCACAGAGGTTGAGATAGCAGAGATGAGTCGAATACCATATGCTTCCGCAGTTGGCTCGATCATGTATGTTATGATTTGTACTCGCCCTGATGTGGCCTTTGCTTTGAGCATGGTCAGTAGATATCAAGGGAATCCTGGTAAAGCTCATTGGACTGCGGTTAAGAACATTCTTAAGTACATGCGGAGGACTAAGGACTGGGTCCTTACCCTTGGTGGGAGTGATGACTTTAGAGTGACAAGGTATAGTGACGCCAGCTTTCAAACCGACAGAGATAATTTCTGCTCTCATTCGGGTTGGGTGTTTACCCTGAATTGAGGAGCAGTAACATGGAAAAGTTCCAAGTAGGAGACTGTAGTTGATTCAACGTGCGAATCAGAGTACATAGCAGCAAGCGAAGCATCGAAGGAGGCGATATGGTTGAAAAACTTCATCGGAGACCTTGGAGTTATACCATCCATAAAGGAGCCTGTGGAGATTTTCTGTGATAATGAAGGGGCGATTTCCTTAACCAAGGAACTGAGAGATCATGGTAGATCCAGGCATATCGATAGAAAGTACCACTTCATAAGACATAAAGTAGAAGAAGGACTCCTCGCGGTGAAGAGGATATCGTCAGAGGACAACCCAGCAGATCCCCTTACGAAGGCACTGACTAGGGTTAAGCACTTGCAGCATGCAAGGGGCATTAGGCTAACGGACAATATTAGTTTTAGTATTTAGATAAATAGAAACTTAATAGCTAAATTGTAATTGACATTTGATGATTAAATAAAAGGAGTTTTATTTATAAGTAAAGTTACTGTCTTGTGTCAATTATTTACTATTGTTTCACTTTGCATGTTTTGACTTCCAGATTAATAAGATTATTCAAACCATACACAGTCGATCATACTTTGGAAGTAGGTAATGAGGCTAGACTGTCATGAGTTGGCTTGTAGATTGTCTAAGGTGTTAGACATAGCAAAAGTTTGCTACACCATTCATGAGTGCTCCTGAAATAAGATTTGAGTATTGGATTCGACCGCGCTCATCTCAATTACTTCATGGAATTTATCACGAGTAATTGTGAGATGATAATATCATATAATCTTCAAACCAAGATATATGAGTTGTTGACTACGAGTTGGTTGTGCATTGATGGCATGAAAACGCATCAGTAACTTGATGTTATAAAATGTGTCGTTTTGCATGATTTGATGAATAGTTAGTACAAGCATATAATGTCGAAGTTTATCTGTTCCTTTTATCCTAAGGGGATTAAAAGCGATATCGTGGGCCCCTCGATGATTCTGTTTTGGCTATGTGTTGGGACCGGTTAGAACTAAATTGATGTGTTCAGTTATGTTCTATGTCAGACGAATCAGAAATCGAGAAACAAATTGCATGATATCTTGAGAACAGAGGAATATATGATCCCTTATCTAAAGGACGCGTCACTGACTAGGTCAGAGTTCGACAGCGGCTTTTCGAAGCTACGATTGTTAAGTCGGATCCTGAAGTTGCATTGACAGTTATAGTTATTAGACTTATCCAAGTGGGAGACTGTTGGATTAGGTGTCTAAGCCCATAACTATAATTAGGATTTACTTGATCCGATTGTATCATGGTCCTTTTGGGTTGCCTTCATCAGTGCAATTTGATAGGATGGACTTTTGAGAATAAGGTTATTTATGATTTATTAATATATTATAAGTATAATATATTAATATGAAATCATATTATTTAATTAGTATTGATCAAGAATTAATTTGGAATTAATTTTGTGATAAAAAAAAAGACTAATTAAATATGTAGGGATTGATTATGTAAATCAATGATTCTTATAGTGTTGGCTAATGATCCATGGTTATTTAGAATGGGCTAAACCAATGAGATAGTCCATGGATAGTCCATGGAGGTTTAACCCATGGAGCCTAAGTAATATGAAAGGTCATTAGGGTTTGCAAGGTGTAACCCTAGCATTTGCTACACTATAAAAGGACCTCCCTAGAACCAAAATCGGTTACCTCATCATTCCAAGAAGAGTGATATTTATTTTGAGCCAAGTAACTTATTCTCTCAAGCCTCCTCTTGCATTTGGTGTTTGTGACACACTAGACGCATCACACTTGAGGTGCTCAAGCTTTCAAAGGTTAAGAACTACAAGTCCTACTAAGAGGTAAGTTATCTAACTAGTTGTATTGATCAATTGTCAATTTGCATGCTAGTTAGGATGTGTGCTTTGGAAAATTGAAAATGTATGTATAATTAGAGAAAACATAGATCCAAAGCATCTAGGGTTGTATGTGCACCATAGGAGTGTTATAGTGCTCAAAACCCAACATAAACATCCTCAGTAAGCTTCCCATTAAGGAAAGCAGTTTTAACATCCATTTTCCATACCTCATAATCATAAAAGGCAGCTATGGCAAACCCTATCCTAATCGACTCGATCTTAGCTACTGGTGAGAATGTCTCATCATAGACAATTCCTTGGGTTTGAGAATATCCTTTTCATCCAACCTATCCTTGAACATGTGTACATTCTCTTCCATGTCAATCTTCTCTTAAAGATCCATTTATAACCCACCATCTTTAGACTGGGTGTATGATCAACCACATTCCAAACTTAGTAATTGTACATGGACTGAATATCTCTATTCATTGCCTCTTTCCATTTAGAAGCTTCAAGGCATGTCATCGCTTCGTTGTAACTAGTTGTTTCATCCAAATTTACTAGTGTATTATCACTAATAAATGTGTTCCCAACCACAGTTATATGAAATCCATAAAAATCGGGTGGCATGCTAACTCTACTAGAATGACGAAGTGATAATGAATTGTTAATGGGTACAATAGGTGTTTCATCCTCAGGTTAAGTGTTAGTGTTGACCAATGAGTCCTCATTGACTGACTCTATAATTTTTTCAAGATCATTTCTACTCCCACTATCCTCTTTGAATATGAGCTCTCTCTCACGAAAGACTCCCCTTCAAGCTACAAAGACCTCTTTAAAACAAGTATCCAAAGGACTTTTGTGGATAACCAATGAATATACACTTCTCAACTCTAGGCTCTAGTTTTTCATGGGTATCGTGCCTAACGAGATCCTCGCAACCTCATACCTTGATATGTGCTAGTGAGGGAGGTTTTCCACTCCACATTTCATGAGGTGATTTGGAAACCTTTTTTGGTAGGAACAAGATTTAGGATATGGGTGGCAATCTTTAAGGCATACCCCCATAATGATATAGGAAGTAAAGCTCAACTAATCATGGAACGAACCATGTTTAACAAGGTTTGATTTATCCTCTCAGCCACACCATTAAGTTGTGGTGTCCTATGAGGGGTCAATTGTGAAACTATTCCACATTCCTTAAGGTAGTCATTGACTCAATACAAAGATAATTAGCACCTCTATCAGATCGGAGCATCTTTATCTTCTTGCCCAGTTGATTTTCTACTTCGTGCTTAAACTCTTTGAACTTTTCAAAGATTTCTGACTTATATTCAATCAAATAAACGTACCCATATCTACTAAAATCATCAGTAAATGTCATGTGGTAGTGATTAGCATCGCTTATAATGGATCTGAAGGTTCCACACATATCAGTGTGAATTAGGTCCAACAATACCTCACCTCTTTCACAAGTCCTAGTAACAGGCAAATAACATCTATTTCCCATGATCAGGTTTAGTTTTCCATGCTCGACTTTCTCACTTTCCCTTAGTCCCTGCATATCAGAACAAATGTGAAAACCACATCCTATATCAAGGACCCAATAATTAGAAATTTGTGTGTTATTGATTTCATTCGTATATATACCCGATGAAGAACCAGACACTTTTCTTTTTCCTACTTTCAACTCTTATAGGTATTTTTGTCAGCTTCTCTTCCAATGCCCCTTCATAATTGGCTTTCCCCTTTGACCCAAAATTGGACTCTCCAATGTGGCTTTCCCTTTCCACTTGGGTTGGGCGATAACCTTCCTTTTCTTCTACTTTACTTGATGAATGGCTAGGATAGGAGCAGTAGCAACACTAGTGGGACGAGACTTCTTCATTCCCGCTTTAACAACTTGCAACAAATTATGGAGTTGCATCAATGTCATTTCAGTGTTGTTCAAATGATAAGTCAAGATAAACTGATCATAACAACTAGGCAAAGAATTAAGAACCATATCAGTGGCCAACTCCTTGTCGAAATTCACATTGAGCTTTTCGAGCATATCCATGTGTCTATGCATCTTTTGCACATTAAAACACATAAATTCTCCTTCCTTTAGCTTGTACATCATTAGGGCCTTGATGCATATGGCCATTAGTCCTCATAGGACTTTTGCAGTTCTGGCATCATAGTGGCCATCATGATACAAGAAACCTTTATAGCGTCATCAACATGTTTGGAATTAGCAACAATTTATTCAAGAGTAGCAGTTTCCATGTCATTTTTGGGAATAGGGTTATCGAGAACATATTCTTTGTTCTCATAACGAAGAGTCATTTTCAAATTCCTCATCCAGTCCTTGTAGTTTGGACCTATAAGCTTTTCCCTTGATAGAATTGACAGAATAGTGAAGTTTGAACTTTGAACGGTAAGAGGAGGGGGAGGAAGATCACCATTTCCAGACATCTATATATAACAAAAAGTTTTAGTTAGTTGATTTCAATCCTTAATATATTATAATCCAATTTTTATATATTTAAGGCTAGGATCCATATTTTAAATTTGTAATAAGAATATGGATGTTGTAATCAAATTGCAAATCTATTTTAGGTAGGTAATATATTTGACCAATTTCAGTTACTATGAAACTCCTAGATCTTTTGAAATTAATTGAACTCTCAATGACATGTTTAATATCGGATAATGCTCTTACTTTTGTAACTGGGATACCGAAGATTACAAACAAGATGTGAATAACCATGAAAACCCGTGTGACACCCTCGTTCTCATTTATGATCTAATATTGACATGTCGGTTAACCACACACACTTCATGAATAATCATAAACTCGAGTTGTCTCATCATTTCCACTTTGTAGTCCCAAATAAGCATGTCAGTTAACCACACACGCTCTACTAACGACTTATAAATAAATGATGTGCGTTTTCAAGGACTAGCATGCAAGTTCACATTTTTTCTAAGTAACTAGATTGGGAAATATTGTTGTGTTCTAGTACTTTATGTTATACTTTCAACAAGATTTACGTCCTATCAGAACCCTTTCAGCTAACAACAATCCACCACAAAAAGAAGCGGCGAGTGAAAATGATACTCATTCAATGGTCATTTTATAGGTTGTTTACTTATACCTCTCTTATAGCATGACTTCATAAATGAGGCCAAGTCTTGGTTTCACTGACGAATTATTATTCTTTTACATATAGTATTATACACTTTTATAAATATATGTAAGGGTATATTTTAAACTTTTAAAGAATACAAGGTTTAAATCTTATTAGGTTAATTAACTTTTAATTAATTAATATTTAAACCATTTAAGATTTAATAAATTTCCTTTAATTAGACATTTAATTAATTATGTTAAATATTTTTAGAATTAAGTAATTTTCTTAATTAGACTTTTAATTAAATAATATTAATCATTTATTTTCTTCCTTAATTTTCAAATTAGGCTTTATACTTTATATAATTGCCTAGTTTAAGTATTCAGATTTTTAACAATTAAAATAATAATTTATATGTAGTAATTATCCTACAAAAGGCAAGAAAATATCGAGACCTGATCTACCAGGAAGGGTGTGCCACACCAGCAGAGAGGCGTGCCACGCCTTCAATTTAGCACGTATTTTTCTGTTTCTTCAGTTTTTCACCAATGCGTGTATAATAGAAAATCCTAGGATCTGATACCATTGTAAGATTTTCTAGGTTACAAAAAAAAAGATTTACGCATCAGAATCATAAAACTATTTTATGGGCACATGCAACCTAGAGATATATGACATTTTCTCATTATAGCAAAATATCATGAAACTAAAGAACTAATCTACTAATTTTGAAAAACAACTAGATTAGAATACATACCTTTAGCTATAATCATATATAGCAACCTTGAATCTTTAGATCTTCCTTTGGAATGCAAGCACCAATATAGTGGATGCCTCTTATGATTCACACAAAACTTAGCTAAATCGGGCGAGTACTCGGACTCGACCTCTTATCAAGGAGAGTTAAGCCAACTTGGCCAAATAACTCGGAAATCGGTCAAAATTGGTAAAACTCAGATCAAATCGGTTAACTCGGGAGAGAACTCGGACAAACTCGATCAAACTCAGTCAACTCAGTTAAAGGGTCAAAATTTTCTTAAAAAGAGAAAAAAAAAATAATTTTAAGATTAATATGTATAATACATTTAATGATTTATTATTTAACACGCATATGTGATTATTACTACATATATATCTTAAATTTTCTGTAATAATTCACGAAGTGAGACCATTATATGTATTTCTGTTTTTGTGTATTCACATGTATCTAGTTTTGTTATATATTTCAATTAATTTATGACTTTAACTTATGATTTTGACATATATAATTTACCTAAAAATATTTCTACATTAATTACCGAATCCGAGTACTCCCCGAGTACTCGCTGCTCGACAGTCGGCCGGACAAGTACCGAGTAGCGAGTTCCACAACCTTACCTAGATATCATAGGAACAAATTTAAGAGAGTGGGTGGAGGAAGAAATCTTATTTCTGCTTGCGTATATGTAGGGATTGGTTTTTGCTACGGTTATGGTTCTTAATTTTAGCCGACAGATCTCCAGGATAAACACGGATTTGAATAATTAAATATTCAGATTTAATATGTTCAAGTCTTTATCCTTATCAGCTACTAGGAGGCTTCCATAACTAATTCTAGAACTTCTAAAACCGCCCTAGCCTATGGAGGGTTCTAGAATTGTCTTCGTTGCTCAATTATGAACAATTACAATTCAACCATTACACCTTTAATTAATTATAATTAATCCAAAATTAATTTCCAATTAATTCTAAATTAATACTATACTATTAATTTATTAATCATATAATAAATTAACAAATCAGTTCCTCACTCTCCTAAAGTCATTTCTAGCTATTTCTAGTTATTGAGGGCAACCCAAAAAAAAGACTTTTCTTTTATCCCATAAAGTTATTCCAATTTAGTTATGACCTTAACTCACTAATCTAACAACCTCTTTTTTCAGATGACATCAAAATTGCTTCTGATTTTGCAAGATATCTTCTAATTTCCAACCCTAATTATGATGTTTCTTTTTCTACTACCTTTATTACCATCACCACTAACACCACCACTATAATCACTGTCACCTCCGATGCCACCACCACCACCATCACCACCACCACCACCCCTGCAAACATCGTCATCACTGCCACTACCTCCACCACCACCACTGTTGTCATCATCTTTTATTATTATCTAGAAATCAATATGGTTATTGGGTTATTATATATATGTTATTTTTTTTTATATTCAAATATGATCAATGTGGTTTAGTATAATTTATGCAACCTATAGACTTTAAAAATAAACAATCTTTTTTGCAGACTACAAACTTTTGGGCGACATATTTTTTTTGTATATGTGGAAAAAAAAGTGTAGGTATTTTTCCTCCCAAAACAAACAACACCTATATGTATTTTTTTTTCAATACTATATGTATTATGTGTTGATTTACCTTTTATTTCAAATTCTTTGATAACATAGTCTCTAAATCTGTAACGACGTAAAATTTAAAACAATTTTTCATTTTTCAACATAATAAAACTCATATAATATTCCCAAAAATCTCATGTGTATCAAATGTCATCACAACAAAACATATCCCAGAATCTCAAAACAAAATCCTCTGCCAGTGTGTACAGATCATATCGGTGCCTTCCCGCGATCCTCGGTAGTACCTGAAACACATATCACATAACACGGTAAGCATAAATGCTTAGTGAGTTCCCCAAAATACCACATTCAGTACATAAGCCACTCGAGGCTATAACTCGGTAAGACCCTCTGGTCAGTGTGTCTCAGCGGGACCCTCCAGTCCCGTAGCTCGTTGGACCCTCCGGTCCAATCTAAATTGTTGGACCCTCTGGTCCGGTCTAAATTGTTGGACCCTCTGGTCCGGTCTGGATGAGGACCCTCTGGCCTCGTAAGTCGTTCGACCCTCCGGTCCGGTCTAAATATCACATAGCATACATAAATCACAATGCACATAAAACCCTTCCCCAACAACTCTTGAAGCTGTGAGGACAACTCCTGCATCTCTGGCGGCGCAAGGCGGTAGGGTGCCTTGGCGATAGGTGCCGCCCCCGGGATCAAATCAATACGGAACTCCACCTGCCTTTCAGGAGGCACACACGGCAACTCCTCGGGGAAAACATCTGGGAACTCACTCACTATCGGAACATCTGTGACAGAGCTCGGTCTCCCGTCAGCAACTCGAGTATCCATCACATACGCTACAAAACCCCTACAACCCTGCTGTAAACTCTGTCTCGCTCTAGCAGCCGAGCAAAATGCCGATCCAGATCGGGTACCCTCGCCATACACTGTAAGCACTCCCCCACTAGGGTCTCGTATGGTCACCAACTGACGCTCGCAGTCTATAACAGCTCCGAATCGACTCAACCAGTCCATGCCCACGACGACACAGACATCTACCATCGCAATTGGTACCAGATCTATCGGAAACTCAACACCGAAAATCTCAAGTATACATCCCTGAATAACATCGGTAGCAAAAACTGCGCGCTTGTCGGCTATAGAAACTCGCAGAGGTCGACTCAACGCCTCTCGTCGGATACTGATGTGACGGCTAAACGCTAATGACACAAAAGATCGACTCGCACCCGAGTCAAACAACACCAAAGCAGGTACAGTATTCACAAGGAAAGTGCCTATGCAAACCACAATATAAGCACAAAATTTCAAACCCAACATAAGTAAATAAGAGAATACATACCAGCCACGACGTCGGGTGCTGCGCGGACCTCGTCCGCTGTCAGCTGGAAGGCTCTCCCGCGAGCCCTCGGTACCTCGGCATTTGCTGGCCGACCCTCAGTAGCTCGTGATGTGGCAGGGGCAGATCCCTGTGCGGATCCCTGAAGTAGCTGTGGGCACTCGGCCTTCCGATGGCCCGTCTGGTTGCAGTCAAAGCAAACCGAAAATCCCTTGGGGAAATCCCTCGCGATATGCCCCTCCTTCCCACACTTGTAGCACACACCTGCCCTGCACGTCCCATCATGAGTCTTGCCTCACTTCCCACAAGTGCGGCCCTTCTGGCCTCCAGACCTCGAATCAGCGGGCTTCGCCCGCTTGGCTGCCGGCTGAGACTGTGTCGGCCGCCTATCCCTCCTCTGAGACTCCGCCTCCTCCCTGGCCTGAGTCTCCAGCTCAATCTCTGTCTTCCGAGCATTCGCCTGGAGCTCGGCAAATGTCCGGTATGTCGAGTTCGCCACGAACTCACGAATGTCTCTCCTCAGTATGCTCAGATAACGGCTCATACGTGCCTGCTCAGAAGACACGTGCTTAGGGAAAAACAACGCTCTCTAATGAAACATCCGCGTAATCACTGTCACAGACTCAGTTCCCTGCTTGAGGGACAAGAACTCCTAGGCGAAACGTTCCCTCTCCACCGGGGGAACATACTCATCTTGAAACATGGTGGTGAACCTCTCCCAAGTCACCGCTGTAATCTCTGCAGGAGTGAAGTCAGCAGTCACAAACTTCCACTAGTCCTTCGCTCCCAAGCGAAGCTGGTTCAGCACGAACCGTACTCTCAGATGATCCAGACAAGAACACGTGTAGAAGCATCCCTTGATGTCAAAGATCTACCTCATCGCGGCTATCGGATCCTGCGTCCCATAAAACTCTGGTGGCTTCGTGTTGCTGAACTCACGGTACAGCAACGAGTCACCCCCCCGTGGCCTGGCAGCGGCGACGGATGCGGTGGCTGCAGCAACAACAGCCTTGGTAAGAGCGGCATACCGCTCGTCAAATGTCTCAATCAACGTGGTCTTGATAGACCCAAACATCTCTGGAATCTCAGCTCGAATAGCTGCGGCCACCTCCTTGTGAATCACCTACGAACCTCCTTATCACTGGTACCACTGCCTCCTGGGTTGTGGCGTGTACCCACCATAATGTCTCTGAACACAACACAAAAGAAATCAGAGACTCGCTTGAGTATACTCGCACTCGATTACTCAACCCTACTTGTTCCTCAGTATCCTAAGGATTCTTACTTGGACTGCTCACTGATCCGGTGTTTCCAGTAGTACGGGCCCTATACTACCTTCCACACCACATCGGTATTCACACCAAGTCCTCCTCCTAGGATCCCAGATCACAAGTACTCTATATCTCGCTAACACAGGCTACCCTCCAGTAGACCTCTCATAAGCTCCTCTCTGCTACCTACTTGCTCTCGAAGTAACTCATAGTAGCAGTAATCTCCTAGGCTAAGGCATCACAAATCAGGCCACCCTAGTCCTAAATATTAATACCTAGCCTATTCTAGCATGCGTAGCATGTCTCATAATATCTCATAACAGATAATGTAAGGGTATTTTGGGAAATCACCGTTCGGGCGCTGGTTGATCGTACACACTGCTACTTTCCGCTTTTCCTGAAATCTCTTTCTCTTTTTAGAAAAATCGTTTCTTTTTGAAAATTTCTCTCAATTCCTCAGTTTGAGTTCAGATAAGCTCGGAGGTGTACCCGAATCCCTCAAACCAAGGCTCTGATACCAACTTGTAACGACGTAAAATTTAAAACAATTTTTCATTTTTCAACATAATAAAACTCATATAATATTCCCAAAAATCCCATGTGTATCAAATGTCATCACAATAAAACATATCCCAGAATCTCAAAACAAAATCCTCTGCCAGTGTGTACAGATCATGCCGATGCCTTCCCACGATCCTCGGTAGTACTTGAAACACATATCACATAACACGGTAAGCATTAATGCTTAGTGAGTTCCCCAAAATACCACATTCAGCACATAACCCACTCGAGGCTATAACTCGGTAAGACCCTCTGGTCAGTGTGTCTCAGCGGGACCCTCCAGTCCCGTAGCTCGTTGGACCCTCTGGTCCAGTCTAAATCGTTGGACCCTCCGGTCGGGTCTGGATGAGGACCCTCTGGCCTCGTAAGTCGTTGGACCCTCCGGTCCGGTCTAAATATCACATAGCATACATAAATCACAATGCACATAATCTCAAGTAAACACATAACACATAAGACCCTCCGGTCTGCACATAGATACCACTCTAGGTAATGTATAGTGAGAAGACTCACCTCGGGTATCTCGAATAATCTCGAACTCGAAACACTGATCTAGCCTCCGCCTAATCACATACAGAAAATATCTCTACTTAATAAAAGCTCTCAAAGGCTAGATTAATCCCTTCCTATACTCTCTCAGAAGGGTAAAAGACCATTCTACCCCTCCAATGGTCCAAAAGTCCATTTGTTGACTAAACCCTAAAAGTCAACATAAGTCAACCCTAAGGAGTACGTGACGCGTACCAGACTCCTACGCTGGGCGTACTCGACCTCTATGCTGATATCGGGCTGATTGAGCCCTACGCCCCGCGTACTGGGATTTACGCTCAGCGTACGTCCCAGTTTCACTATTATCTCACTTATGGTCTTAATCAGTTAAGACCTTGGCTCAAAATACAGACCTGGACCCCCTACAGCCTCCTAATCCATAAAGTCGAAGACTTTACGCCTTTGCATGGCTGTAATGGTCATCAACATCCAAAACACACCACTTCCTTCACTAAAGAGCTCATATCTCATGCATGGCTCGCTCCTAACGTCCAAGATTGGATTTCTATGGATCTATAACTCTTTATACACTGAATATGGACAGATCAAGGTCTTATGGAGCTCCTTTACTCATAAAGTCTCCACCTTTGGGACAAAACCCTAGAAATGGTCCATAAAACTCAAATCAAAAAGGTTGAGAAAGCTTTGAGCTTTTTACCTCCAAATGATGCTCCAACCTCAGAAAGTTCAGATCCAAATCTTTCCCTCCAACTCTATCTCTTTCAATGGCACCTCCTTTTCTTCAAAAGCACACAAGAACACTTTCATGCTCAACCACACACACACACTAGCTCTAGAACGAGGGTTAGGGCCACTTAGGGTTTTGCTCTCTGGAAATGGTGGCTAAAAGTGAGGCCATAATGTTCCTTATATAGGGCTCACCCCCATAATTAGGGTTTCAATCTGAACCTAGTACGCCCAGCGTACACTATGGTACGCCCAACGTACTGGGTAGGCTCCGCGTCAAGAATACGCTCATGAGTACGCGCAGCGTACTCTCCCTTACGCCCAGCGTACTCGAAAGCCAAATATTCTATTCAGGGACCAATTTTGGCAACTTGAGGAAAGAAAAGGATCAGAAAGATATATCTGAATTTCGGGATGTTACAAAATCAGGGACGTCATTTAAATATTTGAAGGATAGTCTCAGAATAAATTTATATTAGGGTCATATTTTAAGTAATTGGAATGATATAAGATACTTTATAATATAATTGTAATTTCATGTGACCCAAAAACTTACGATGTAGAAGCATATGGATAACTTATGGTCTGTTTGATTTGAACTTACCGGGTCCAGTAAGAGCTGATTGCTGATCCGGTAAGCAGTCGGGCTGTTTGATAAGAGAAGATTGAATCTGATTTGGCTAACCTTGCTGACCCAAAGGGCTTACTCGGTAAGCTGAGAAATTATGACTGACTGGAAAAGAGAAAAAGCCCACGCTTCTATTTTCATTAATATGTCATCGACTGTCCCTGGATAGCTAATACGAAAAAAGTAATCGGTAGAAAACAACAACAACAAGTATCATTGCTCCTCCTTAGCGTCTTCCACCGGTGACAACCCCACCTGCTCAACATCTCCGACCGACGATCCTTCACACGCGACAACATGCATGTTTTTTTCATCCCAAATACTTCACTGTTGATAGTCCTTCGCATGCGATATCCCTCCTGTTTATTTCTTTTGCTTTTATGTAATCAATTGTGGATGAATTGTAATCATGTGTATGAAAGCAATTTTTTTTTGAAATCAATTGAGAACGATTTTAAGGGTTTGTAGAAAAAAAATTATGAAAGCTTATGAAATCTTAAATTTGAATATGTTTATCAATATGTGGTAAATATGTTTGTACAATCTGAATATGTTGTAAATTAAATGATATGCTTATGAAATTTGAATATGTTATAAATATGTTGGTAGAATGCGATTTTTTTAACATGAACTTATGTGTGCATAAAATCAGATTTTAGGTAGTTGAAATCAGAAAATGTTGAATATGTTATACATGTTTGTATGAAATTAGAAATCCAAAATTGTTATATTCTTATGAAATCAAAATTTATTTGTATGAAATCAAAATTGATGTTGTATATGTTGTTAAATATGTGATGAAATCAGATTCATGCTTGATTTATGTTGTGAATGTGTGCTATGTGGATGATTTAGGTTTATTTTTATTTTTATAATTTTTTTATTTTTTACAATAGACATGACAGATAAAAGAACTAGAGTTAGTTGGAAGTCAGAGATTGTGGACAAAACTTTTTTGGAAGCTTGTATACACGAATTAACAAGTAATGGTCTGGAGGGTAGTGGCCTAAAAGCAAGCTCATGGACTGTAGTCGCGGAGAAATTGAAAAAATATCATAATTTTGTTGTCGACAAAAAACAAATGAAAAACCGATACGACTATTTGAAAGCAAAGTATGTAGGGTGGTTAAAACTTAAAAATAAAACGAAAAATCTTTATAATCCCGTAACGAATTCTTTTAACATGACTAATGAAGAATGGGAAGCGGAAGCGAAGGTATTTATATATATATATATATATATATATATATATATATATATATATATATATATATAATAATTAGATTATTTTGTTTTACTACTTTGATAATATTTATTAAATTTTCAAACAGTTGAACAAGTATGTAGATAAGCTGAGAAATGCACCCCTCCCTTGCCCTGATCTTTGTACCCAACTGTTTGATGGGGCGACCTCGACCGGTGTTCACAGTTGGTGTCCATCTTTGACACTACCTCATCCCAATGAATTCTTTACTAGACATGATTTTGAGGATACAGTGATGGAAGAGCCACCACCTCATGTAGATACCCTAAGATCAACAGTACCCCAACCTACTAGTGCTTCACCTGAAAGTGAAGAAGCATCTGGGCAGACTAAAAACAAGGGGAACAAACGAAATGGTCCCAAGGAAACCACACTTGATGATGAGGTGAAAGAAGTTGGAAGAGAAATTGTCAAGGCTGCACAAGCATTCACGCAAGCAAATAATATTGACAAGGAGATGGATTGTATGGTGAAGTTGGCAAGCTTGGAGTGGGGAGAAGACGATCTGAAATACACCACTGCTCTTATGTTATTCGCTGAAAGTACAGGTAGTAGGAAAATTTGGTTGCACCTTAACTTGTCGACTTGTGAGTCGTGGGTAATGAATGCGAGAGTAAAGTTTAGATGAGTTGTTTGACTTTAGTATGTTATGGTTCATTGTTTGACTTTAGTATGTTATGATTTATTGTTTGACTTTAGTATGTTATTGTTCATTTGATGGATTTTTATGTTTAAAGTTATTACGTGTTATGGATTATTTTGTTAAGTGCAGTTATGTTATTTGAATTTATATGTTATGGAATGTTATGTGTTTAGTATTTACATGTTACGGTTTGTTATGTTATAGATTGTTATGTTATTGATGTAAATGTAATTTGTATTTGACATTTAACAAGTCACATGGATAAACAAGATGAATTTTTATATTTCCTTATATTCTCGTGGTATTGGTTGATGTTGGTCCGACAAAGGCAAAGAATAATTAAAAGAATAAGTGCTAGTGAACCGGTAACAAATGGGCATGTGTATACGCAAGATTTGATACACGGATGTACTATACAATGTTATGATATGATGCGTCTTTCACAAGATGCATTTGTACTATTATGCAATCATTTTACAGGAAGAAATTGGTTGCAATGTAATAGGACGATAAGTGTTGAAGAGAAGATGGCTATGTTTTTACATGTTATAGGACATAATGAACGTTTTCGAGCGGTTAAAGAAAGATTTCATCACTCCACACAAACAATTCATCAATGTTTTCATGTGGTCCTATGTGCAATGATGTGTTTTGCAAGAGAAATTATAGTACCAACCTCGTTTAATCCAACAAGAAATACCTCATAACGACATAGACGGCTAATACACATATTTCCCTGGAGCAATAGGTGCACTATGGAACACTTATACATGCAGTTGTGCCCGTTGATCAACAAACTCGCTACAGGGGAAGAGAAAAAGGTGAAAGTTATCAAAGTGTAATCGGAATTTGTGATTTTGATATGGTATTCACCTTTGTATGGACTGGATGGGAGGGAATAGCACATGATTCTAAAGTTTTGAAAGAAGTTGCATTTAATCCGACTTCTGGATTTCCATTCCCTTCACTAGGTTTGTAATTTTTCTATAACTTTTATTATATATGTTATTTATATGATAAATTTGTCAGTCATCTACAGATAAATATTACCTTTGTGATGCCGCATAACACCCGTGGATTTATGGCTCCCTACCGTAATACTAGATATTGGTTAGCCGATTTTCGAAGAAACAGAGCTTTAACTAAGGAAGAAAGGTTTAATCATGCTTATGAACAACTTAGAAATATCATTGAGCGTGTTTATGGTGTATTGAAGGCGAGATTTCCAATTTTAAAACTAATGGCTCCTTATCCTTTTCCAGTGCAAAGAGACATAGTCATTGCTTGTGTTGCGGTCCATAATTTTATAAGGAAATACAATATTCAAGATGACTTATTTACGAACTTTGAACAAAACACTATGGTTACTCCTGATGTGGAAGGTGCAGGAAGTGAGGGCCAAAACATACAAGACATAGAATGGGGTTCAGAAGCAGTTAGCTATATGACTACTTTGCGTGACCAGATTGCTAATCAGTTACTTTCAAATGGTTTACGTTAAATGATGTACTTTTTTATTATGTCTTCATTTACTCCGGTATAAAAAGGGTTATATCAAGGTCAATAATTTCTTTCTGGTCCACCAATATTTTTTTTTTCAACTAAGGTTTATTTAAGTCCGCCACAGCATGCCTTTTCCGTCTATGACAATTTGTATTTTGGATTTTGTATTTCACTTTGTATTTGGATTTTAAATGATGTATGTTTAATTTTGATTTTATGTGATAGTTTGTATTTTTATAATTATTTTATCCAGCACAAGGGACAACACAAGGGTCATTTGGTCATTTTTATCATTCAATACAATCAGTCAGAGAAATAATCAAACAACATAAACTCAGTCAGATGTGGACTCAATCAACATTTCTAACCCAGTCAACTCTAACCCAATCAGCAACTATCAAATGACCCTTTATTTTATTTTGTTAAATTGTCTTCTTTTGAACTATTAGAATTATTGAAATTTAGCATATTGGTCTAATGAACCAATTATTTTAACTATCGAACTTCGAACATTTTTGAGACTATTTGAAAACTTGTTCATCGGTACTCCAATTAAGGGTTATTTGTTGTTGGCTCAACTGAGAGTTGTTTTCATTATTATTCATTGTTCTTCGCTACCCCATTTGAGGGTATTGAGCCGTTGTTCGTAGCTTTTGTCATTACCCCACTTCAGTGTCATAGGCGAAGCTTTATTAGGATCGTTGTTTTTCGGCCCCATTTTAGGTCGATATTGGACTTATACCTTTTGAACCCATGAGGCATGGACACTTTTTCCATTTTGGATATTAAGTTTTATACATTTTTTATTTATCTTATGAAGTTCATATAAATTTTGATATTAGGAACATTGTACTTTGAAATATGCTATGTTTTCTCTCATTCACTTTAATTGTTGTTTTGAAAGTCGTATGTGAACATTAGTATATAAATTGAGTCTACATTCATAAACTATCTATATAATGTATGACATTGAGATTTGCTCTCTATGCTTCCCAAAGTCTAACCCATTTAACTAGGATTTTAAACGTCCGCGGCAATTATGGATTTAAGAAGTAACAGAGAATAAATAGACGACAATTACATGTTGAAAATAGACGAAAATGTAGTTTCTATTTGTAGAGGTAACTAAAAATAAGCACAAAAACATAAAAAAAATTACAACGAAACGTAGATAAATTTTAAACATAAAAATTGAAACCACAAGTATAAAAGGTTATGAAGTTACACCATGTTTCACAAAAAAAAATTATATAGTTTATAAAAAAACCGAATGCATGTGCATTGACTCTAGCTTCAACATTTTTCTCACATTTTCACATAAAAGGGCTAATTTTGTTTATTAACAATTTCATTAACATGTTAGTGTAGCATAAACGCCATGTTGTTATAAACCAATGCAATCGATTTTACAAACATTTACAGCAATTGGTTGGGTTAACCATTTAAACTTATACTATACTAAAATTACTAATGCATGTTAAAAAAACAATGCCCAAAACATAATAATTGATATGGGTATTTAACTAAATATTTATATAGGATATATGATTGATTGTAAATTTTTGAATCCTTTTAATTCATTGGTTAATAAAAGTGCTTTCGATCATTCATTTCATCTGATCTTTTAGGGATCTTGAAATTATTCATTAGAATAGGTTATTGTTTGCTTTTCGGTTTCAAGAAAGTTTACGACTATTGCATATCATAAATTATCAGATTTTCATAATTAAGTAATGTGAATTTTAACCTTTTCATGCTTTCTCTTTGGTGTTCTTCATTTTCTCCTATGTTGTAATGATTTAAGGGAGCTATTAAAATTCTTCTATTTATGCACTCCAAAGTTGACAAAGAATAAAATTACTTTCATTTCCTATAAAAAAAAGCAAGAATTATGAAAGTACATTGTTATTAATTTATATTTGAATGAAATCTGCTTACGTGTGGTAATCGATTATAACATATTTCAATATTTTATTAGTTTTTTGATGCTTGGTAGGTTACCAGTTGCCCTCGGCTTAAAATAACTTTTCAGTTGTAGTCAAAAGTCATGTCCATTTGTTTATTTTTTTTTCCATTATTTTTTGGATAATAAAAGAAATAGTATCATAGACAGTAAAGTCTTCTATTTATTAATATAATGCTTTTCCACTTATTTGATTGTTTTTGACATATTTGATTCGTTTAATTATTTGTAATTAGTTTGAAACATAAATTTCTTTGTGTTTTCTTTACTGATTCGATCTTTTTTTATCACCGTTCAAGCCATCAAGCAGCTAATGGAGAAAGATGTGGATGACGTTGGAAAGGTTGCCCATAATTTGTGATGATGTTAGGGAGGAAACTCTTTGGTATGTTTATTTCCTTCAAGTTTTTCTTTATATGTTTTTACCAAATGACTTTTGTATTTAGTTTTTTTTTTTAATTGACCGAATATGTGTTGTTTAGTGAAAGAAAATGGAAGAGGGTGATAAGAGCAGTGTCTCTTGATTTCTTTAATGGTTAACAAGTAGATGATAAACTTTGGTGATGGATTGTCTGAAAATGAAAATTTTATATCTTGGAAACTGTCTTAAATGTCAGTTTTTATTGTTCAATTCATTGTTAGCTTTTTAGGTTCATATATACATGCAATAATTCTCTCTTTGATTATTTACATACATTACCAACTTTACCCTTTTAATGTTACATTGAATATGTTGTTGTAGGGGAATAATGATCATTGACAGATGCATCCGATGCAACACATCCATATCTGCAGTTCTGCACGTAGAAGCTATTCGTCAAGATGCAAGTTCCATGAATAAGAAATCAGCAATCTATCCACCTCCTCATAAAAATCTTTTGTAAATATACAGATATTATAATTCTATTAATGTACCAACCTTATTCAATTACTCTAGCAACCTTCTGTTCATCACTTTCTTTTGGAGTGTTTTAGGTGTGTGTTTATTAGATTGTTGAGAAACAAGTGGTCGGTAGTAAGAAGCAAAAGGTAGTCAATGGTTTTGTAGCTCGGGCTGTTGAGAAAAAGAAGGTTGCCAAGAAACAGCAAAACAGTTATTCTGAAGAAAGATCATCAGAATCTGATGGCGAACCAATAAAGGTATAAAGTTCTATGATTTTACACATATTTGCATATGTTTGGTTTACTATTCTTAAACACGTATTGATGTTTATTAGGGCCTCACTTGCTTAGTGAATATGCTTTACAAATTAATGAAGATACCACTTATGAAGACATATGGTTAATATTTATCTACAATACCAAAACCGGCTACTAATCCGGCAGGTTAGTTGGAAAGAAACACCAACTTTTTTCTTTTCGATTTTCTAAAGTTAAAAATTAAAATTCTAAAAATGCCCTATTATGTAAAAAAAATTATTCTCAATTTTCTAAAGTTAAAATTCCAAAAATGCCCTTTTATTTTAAAAAAAAACCAATTTTCTAAAGTTAAATTACTTTTATTTTATTTTTACAAGTGTCAGAGCAAGAGGAGGAAGCAGTACTTTATGCCTTTAAAGTTTAAGAAAGAAGATTCATTTCCAGTAGTCGTGTCAATCTTTTAAGGTTAATAGCAACCTACTTTTCTTGCGAATTAATATAGACATTCTACTTATCTGCAAACATTCTTTTTTAATATTTTTAAATGACAGTCTATATAAATAAGTTTTGTGATGGCATGAAAAATTGGTTTACATCGAGTTTAACATGCTATTGTGTCATCATGATTAATGGCAATAGGGTGTTGTCTACCAATTTAGTTTTCCTATATGTGTCTATGATGTTAGCTTTTTTCCTTTTAACTTGATAAACGTATGACTCTATAAGATGCTATGGTTATTGGATAATCATGTTTCTCCTTATGTCCAAATTACAATGAATATTATTAAATTCAACCATTTTTTACTTATTTAGTTTCCAGCTTGTTTTTTATATTATAGAATAAACAGAGCAGTTATGCTGCAGTTGCTTGCCAAATGGATGGAATTCAATTCCTTCGAGAAGTCAAATCATATATACAGACCTTGAACATTTCAGGTAGGCATGATTCAAAGTTCTATATTATTTTGACACTTTTCCTTTCTATTTACCTTTAAAATATGGGTTCGATGAGTCATTACGTGAGAGACTTCTCACTGCCTCTTCCACTAATGTTTATAGGTTTTGTGATATGCTTACCACCGCTGCTAACTCAACAAATTGCTTACCTTTACAACATTGTACTTAGAAGATCTCCAACGAAGTATAGTAATGACTTTATATATATATATATATATATATATATATATATATATATATATATATATATATATATATATATATATATATATATATATATATATATATCAGTCTATAACATTCATATAATTGGGTAGATTTTTCAAAATAAAGTAGGATGTTATACTAAGTAGATTTGCATTTGAATCTACATTCATATTTTTTAAAATCAGGTATTGTTATGTCGTTTAGGAATGACAACGAACTTTGAGAGGGCGTTTGCAAATACTGTTGCCCTTCTAGTTATATTAAAGAATGTTTATAGAGTAAGGTGTAGAATAGTCCCTTTAGTATATAAAGTTTCTTTAAACTGGTCCTTAATTTTATTTTTATTTCTATAAGAAGCTCTCATATGACATGTTTTATTGTTGCTTTGATTCGTGTTCATAATAAAATAACTAATTTCCTCTTTTGATATATCCTTTTGTTTAATATTTTTTTTCATATTATATGATATGTATTTTTAATTAAATAAAACATAATCCACAAAACACCCCCATCCGCCTCTTCATATTCATTATGACCAACAGTCTGTCAATTTTGTCATGGACCCTCTTCCAATCCCAATCACTAACTCCCATTTACAATGCTACTGATCACTATACACTAAGGTGCTGTTTGTTTTTTGTCTGCAGATCTGCGTGACCACTTCTGTCTGCGCCGCGCAGACCACGCGCAGACATATGCCCTCGCAGACCGTTTGTTTTTTGAAAGTGCGCAGACCTAAAAACGTCTGCGCGAGGTCTTCTTGGTGCAGACATTGACCAATGTCTTCTAAGGTCTTCACAAGTCCAATAAACCTAAACCAAAACAAATAAAAAAAAAACATACACATTTTTTTTCTTTCGGCACCTCCCAATCCATCATATTGAAAATATAAGTGACTATAACTTTTTTATTTTATGTTTATTTAATTATTAATGAATATATCTGTTTATTGATTTTTTCAATAATATTAAAAGAAAAAAATAGAACATTAAAACCATGTTTCTACTTTTATGATGTGCCACTAGAATTTAAAAAAAAATGTGATATGACTATTGTTTAAGACCAAAACAATGAGTTATATTAAAGTATTTATAAAAGCATTGCATTTTGATTCTAATATGAATTATATAAGCCATTAATAATTTTTGTATTTATAAAAGCATTGCATTTCGATTCTAATATGAATTGTTATTGTAAAACCATTTTTTTTATTGTATGACTAATTTAGTTGCATGAATTTTATTTTGAGTGTTCTATGACTATTATAATTAAAATTTTGGTGTTGAAAAATCATTTAAGTTTGTAAAATCATTTTATTTAAAATTCAGTTTATTTCAGCAGTCTGCAGACGTTAAAAAACAAACAATCTTCCTATTGTAGACTGCAGACGTTTGGTCCACCTCTTCAGCTGCAGAGGCTTACAGATGTGGTCCGCAGACTGCAGACATTTTGGCTTCAGAAAAACAAACAGCACCTAACACACCAACTGACTACCTACTTGTCTATTTTTGCAAACCGAAAACCTTCACATCCTATGCGTCCTCACTTTTCGCCCCGCAAATTAGAAACCATAAATCTCAAGGTTTTAAGATGGTCATATATAATGTATAAAGATGTTAATAAGGTTGTTAACAACAGTAAATAGGACTAATATTATAAAAGCCGTAAGTTTTTAATTCATAATTGGAAATAACCGCAATATTTTTTTTATTGTTATGGGCACAATTTTCTCGCAGAATTATCATTCTAGCCCACTTAACGAGTTTCATGGTTAAATTTGTTATCTTTTTGCAAAATCAGCCATAAAATTGGGTTTAAAGTTTAAATTTGGTTATTGTAGTTTGCAAAAAATTACACCACATGGATTTTAACATTATTTTTCGTTTTTTTATATATTTTATTTATTTTTGTTATATATATATATATATATATATATATATATATATATATACACACACACACACACACTTCATTTATTTTCGTTTTTTTACTTTATTTTCAAGAATTAATTTTTTTTACCTTTTTTTTTTTCTATTTTAGTTATTTTTGGTTTTTCTAATGTTTTTATTCATCTTGATTCAAGTAAATAAACTTGAATTCAATTTAAAATATAATAACAAGTTTTTTTTATAGAGACCGTCTATTGTTATTTTTTTTAGTCTATTATAAAATTGAAAAATCTTATCTTAAATTTAAACTATTATATCACATACAGAAATATGATTTAATTTGCAAGTTATATCACACAATGAAACATGTTTTTTTAATATTTATTTTTTCATAACATAAATATAATAGCACTAAAGAACAGAAAACTAAAAAGAAAATAAGTTTGACCGAAATTACAAATAAAATATAACTATTTTATTTACTTGAATAAAAATAAAAAATTACAAAACTATAAATTACCAAAATTATATTATACTCTAATATATTAATACATTTTACATTTTTTGAAAAAAGATCAAGAAAAAGTTAAAAATACAAAAAATGAAAATAAATAATACGAAAAAAAATATGGAAAAAATACGAAAACAAATTAAAAAAATTAAAAATACCAAAAGATTAAAATATAATACGAAAACAAATATGAAAAAAGCTAAAAGAAATACAAAAAATGTAAATTGTATGAATATATTAGAGTAAACAAGAAATAAAAATAAATAAAGTGTAGTAACCAAAATAAATATAGTATATATAGAAAACAAAAAATAAAGTTAAAAAACCATGTTGTCTAATTTTTTGCAAACTACAGGGACCAAAATTGAACTTTAAACTCAATTTTAAGACCGATTTTGCAAAAAAGATAACAAAGTTACTTATGAAACTTGGTCTGGAGTGATAATTTTGCAAGAAAGTTATATCCATAACAATATATATATATATATATATATATATATATATATAAGAGTTTTTTTCAATTACATGTTAAAAACTTAGGTTTTTATGATATTAGGCCTTGTAATAGGTCTAACATGTTGTAGGTTTTGGAGGTAGAAAACGTTTTTTCATTTAGAAAACCAAGTTTTGATAAGGGATGTAGTTAACGTAAATATTTGAATTTAACAATATTGAAAGAGTATGTATCCCTTATGGATCTAATGGATTTGGTATGCACTTTGGAGGGAAGTAGATTTGTATCATGCCTCGCCTTTTTAGGCTATGTTTGACGTACTAGCTGAAAAGCTAGCTGATAGCTGAAAAGCTAGTTGTTAAATAAAAAGCTAGTTGATAGCTGAAAAGCTAGCTGATAAAAAAATAACGTTTGGTAAAACTAGCTGAAAAGCTAGCTGAAATATATAAAATTACATAAAAGGACATGTAAGAGTATGTGTTTCTATAATTAATTAAGGGGTGTATTTGGAAAATTTTAAAAAAGCTCCTAAAAAGCTAGTGTAAGTAGCTTTTCAAAAAGGTAACTTATAAGCTACTTTTTGGCTTACCAAACACGACAACATAAAAAAGCTCAAAAAATAAGCTAGCTTATCAGCTAGCTGTGGCGCGCCAAACACAACTTTAGTAAACTTATGTTTTGTTTTTGTATTCTTATTTTAATAAACATATCTTTCCATTTTAATAAATGAAAAACATATTTTCCATGTGACTTCTCCAAAATGCTTATAACCTTAAAATTAAATTACTAAGTGTCCAATTTACCTTTAATTCATTCAATTTGAATCTCTTTTACAAGGCATTATTTTCGGCTATCTAATATACCACCAAAATTACATATTTAAATCCATTAAAATCAGCAAGGTAATAGTATACCAGTTAGACAATTATTGTAGTAGTTTATGGCTGAAATTAAAGCTTGCACTTCGCATGGGGTTGTCCATGTACGAGTACGACATATCACTATAGGCCATATGCTGCTGCGCCTGGTAGGGGTTCGCGTACATCTGATTGTACATGGCTGCCGGCGAGATGTACGGTTGATATTGTTGCAAGTTTGGTTGTGACCCAAATTGTTGAAATGCGTATTGCCATGTTGGGTGAACTATGTATGGATTTGCTCTCATACACTGTTGTGCAGACGGGTCGAATGGTTGAGCAGTCGCCATGAAGTGAATTCTGGTGCTGCTGAGAAATGGACGCCATGTCCGTAGGAGCTGGATTCCTAGTTGATCGAGGTCTGCACGCCTGTGACTTGCGGCTGAGACACTTTTGGGATTGGACCTTGAGTCTGTTGTACGAACGGGTTGAACACCAGTGGTAGCTGTATGAACAGCGGCACGTGGGGCATGCCTGCCATGGTGGCGTGTGGGTAGATCACCAGTTAATATTGTGAGGGATCCAGGTTCCGGTTCCCGAACTGTGTGGAAACGTTTGTTACTGAGAAACATGTATCTATGTTTACTGTGTTGCGGAAATCTATGGAGTTGTGGTTACGATTGTTGCGTGCTGAGATGGGTTAACTGTTGGACGCCATAGACTGGCTATGTGGGTTGCCGCCGTCTCAGCTGCAGAGCTGGATGGTGTCTGTGAGACTGGCGTGCGATTTGAAGCGTGTTCTTCATGGATATAAACTTGCCCTCCATCTAACGACAGCATTGGACGCACCAGGCTTTTCTCCGCTACCCCCGACATTGTCGGAGTTTCGCCTGCCATCTTTGCTCTTTGGTTTTGCTTCGTAGATGTATCGTTCTGGAGATACGTCCGGATGGCGCCAAATGTTGTGATATGTCGGAGATTGTAGGATTGAGATGAAGGGTGGGTGTCGAGCTGGTTCCTTCTCTTGATATCACAGTCGTTAAACAACGTCCGTGAGTGGTTCCCAAGACGAAGCTCCGACGATCAAGTTAGAATTGATTCCGAGAGAAGATAGAGAATGTCTGAGAGAAAAAGAGTCCAGTCCCTTTCTCCGTAGGGAAGAGGGTTCCTTTATACTCCCTCCGTCCCAACTTAATATGTATTTTTTTTGTCTGTAAACAATAATTTTGGGACGGAGGGAGTATAAAAATAAAGTTGTTTGTTTGTTTGTTTTTTTGTTTTGTTTTTTTTTTTGTAGACAATTTATTGAAAGTTTTTTTTGATATTCGGAATTTCCTATGTATATTGTTTGCTAGGGTAACAATTATAATAGGAATCCTATGAAGTGTGGTATTAGGCCCTTTTATGATTTATGATTTAATAATAACTAGAAAAGTATCCCCATGCTACGCATGGGGTATCTATTGAAGCTCAGGATATAAAAGAGGGATGAAAAGCGGGCAAACTTCAAATCAGGGACCAAAAGCGCACAAACCCAAACTAACGTGGCAAAAGTTTTAAAAGGCAAAAGGTCACTGTTTTACTATTCATAAGACTCCTTTGGATTTAATATATATATATATATATATATATATATATATATATATATATATATATATAATAGAAAAGTTTAAAGTAAATGATCTTTTTTGGCAAAAACATATATAATTAAAGGCAACATAATACATATACCAAAATCATAATTGTCACAAAAATCTTTTTTACAAAATAAAAAACCCTTTTGAATATCTAGTCCAAAGACTACGACATACCGCATAAACCATTTTCGAGTTCTCGATCTTTATTTTTTTGCTTTTTTGTATGAGTTTAGGTTGACATAAAGAGTGATTGGTCCATTTCATTTGGTGATGGCTCGTTTACACCTCCCCTAATGGGCTATGAATCCGGTTTACACGAACCATCATCAGTACTTCAGTAGCCCACATATCAAATGAAAACCGAACCCGGTTTGATATTTTCTTTCCCCTTCATTATCTCACTCCTTCCTCAAACTTTTGTGGATAACCCTCAGTCCGGCAGACCATCAGAAAAGCTTCTCAGAGCCAAAACCTTAGTACACCGGTAGAGTTGCAGATTAAGTGTAGAATTTTTCAAAAACCCCACTCAGAAATGGCAATTTCCTCATCTCTAGTCGCAACCTTGTTTCCATTATGCAATTCTTCCTCAATGTCTTCTACACCTAAGCTTTCTGCTTCACTTTTCATTCCAAATGGTTCATCGACCTCCAGGATTCAGTTCCAGTCACCTCGTTTATCTACAACCAGAGTCTTTGCAGCTCCAGAAGCTTTGGAACAAACCCTTCAGGTATGTTTCCATTCCACTGTTGTATTTGAATTTCCCAGTGTTATGCTGTTTCTTTTGTCTGAATTGATGCGAGCTCGTTTCTTGATTTCGTTGATGTTGTTTTGCTAGACTGAGGATCCTGAATCTTCGACGGTGATTGTGGGGTCTGATTCCGAAAAGGTAATTTCTGCTGCTTATGGTTGTTCTTTTGTTTTATAGTAAAATTTTGGGAATTAGGTATCTGAAGAAGAATGTAATTGGCCTTTTCACAATTGAGTTGGTTTAATTGATCACTCTTTGGGCTAGTTTGTATTGAATTCCTGGTTAATGCAAGAAAGATGTGTATAAAATTGTAGATTAAAGCTTTTACAAACTCCTATTGTTTAGTTCATTTTAACATTTTCCATACATGGATTCCATTTGCATGATGTTTCAAATGCAATGTGAATGTTATCAAATTTATTTGATTCCATGAAAATGGAGAATCAAATATACCAAGGGAACATTAATTTTGCACATTTCAAATTGGGGTGTTTTACAAAGTAATTTAAATGAATTGAAATCAGAATCAAATAATTATGCAAATTCATCTGAATAATCAGTTTTCACACCTTCATACTTTCTTTCCCAAATCTGATAATTTTTTCTTGTTTTTCAGCTTGCACCAAAACAGAAAATAAGGATTAAACTGAGGTCTTATTGGGTACCTTTAATCGAGGATTCATGCAAGCAAATCATGGATGCTGCTAGAACAACAAACGCCAAGACCATGGGCCCTGTTCCATTGCCAACCAAGAAGAGAATATACTGTGTGCTTAAATCTCCTCATGTTCACAAAGATGCAAGATTTCATTTTGAGATCAGAACCCATCAACGGTTGATTGACATTCTACACCCAACTGCACAAACCATTGACTCTTTGATGCAGCTTGATCTTCCAGCTGGTGTTGATGTTGAGGTTAAGCTTTAGAAACGTATTTAGAGTTCCTTTTTGCTACTAAGTGCTTCTAATTGACACTTTTGTATCGTAAATTTGTTACTTGTATCAAAGGGATGATGTTTGGTAAAATATTTTGTTGGTTGGACTGGATTATGTTTATGCATGTTAAATTTGATGGCCTAGACCACAAGTCACGATTAAAGGTTGTTTTGACTAGCTATAGACAAAAGGTGTTGTTTGATTCTTACAAAAAGTTGAGGGTTCAAGTCTCGCTATAGATAAAAGGTGTAGATTTATGAGTAGAATAGGAATGTGTGTTAGTTGGTTGTGTTTTTTTTTCAAATGATCCCAACTCACAAAGTTAGATGGGACATGCCTACATAGGATGAGACGGGATTGGACGTGGGTTCCATGCCCCTCCTTTTTGGATTAGACAAGATTGTAATTTTTGTGCCATAATGTAGAATAATCGTTTTGTAATGTCTTGTGATGTCCTAGGTAACAAAGTGGAAATGGTTTTGGTTATTGTGGCTTTATGAATAGAGTTTGTAACTATCATAAAATTCCCAAGTCACAATTATATTTTATCGTGTGTTGTCATGTTTAAGTTTTTGGTGTTTATCAGTATCTCTACATTGTATTTTAGTCATTAGCTTTAAAGGACCTACTAAAATCAAATCACCTGATAAAACTACCTATGATAATACTACCTAGTACCTACGATAGATCGAGCTACCATTCAATAATTAATTCTTGATTCGGTTTGGTGGTTTTTTTTTCTTTTCATTTTGTTATATTAATACACATTCTATTAGGAATATATGAGACCATTTTCTTAACAAGTGGTATCAAATCTCAAGGTCGATGCGAGGTATCGATTATAGAGCTTTATATTATGCTCCATGAGGTGTGGATTATAGAGGTTAAAGTTATGCTTTGTGGTTGCAACTTATTTTGATCTTGGACATCATAAATGAATATATATTGGGTATCTCAACGGTTTATAGGTTGTTTTGTATATGATAAATATGTATGCAAGCTGACGGTACTTATATTCGAAGGAAGGTTCTGGTTAGGAAAGACTTGAAATTTATGTGTCTTAAGTGACCCAACTCTTTTGCCTAAGAATCATTTATTGGGTGTATAAGCTTGGTGCATATTTTTCTATTATAATGTAACGTCCCAAATCTTCCACCAAATTTAAATTTTTTGAAATATATTTAAAACAACCAAAAACCCTCCTTTTGAAAGAAAACATAAGTATCCAAAGGGTTTAAACGTCATAAAACAACTCAGAGTAAAACGAAAGTCTCAAACACATAATCATAACATAGAAGTGAGTACAATCACGACACCCCTTGCCCTTCTCGCCAAAACAACCTAAAAACATTTTATAAACAATAAGTAAATACAAAGTTTAGTGAGTTTCCCAATATAACCCATCACATATACTTTGCATACAAACTGCAAGCTTATAAACTCATCGTAACACCCCTATGCTTCCGAGCCTATAGGCTCGTAGTCTAACACCATTCCGCCATCATCCACTTAGGCATGTAGGCGTTCGTCGTCATCGCATCAGACTTGTAGGGTTATGGCTTATCAACATCCTACCATCATCATGGCAAACTGATAGACTCACGACCTATCGTCGTTCCACCATCATCATGGCAAACCGATAGGCTCACGGCCTATCGTCGTTCCACCATCATCATACCAGTAGGCGCATGACTTATCGCCGTTCTAGCATTATCCTATCAGGCCTGTACCCTCACGACCTATCGTCGTTGCACAATTATCCCATACGAATGTATATTATTTCATCATACGACCTTCCAACTAACACACCAAAGACTACTTTAGTATAACCACACATTTGTGCAATAACAATACACAAGTATCCTACCAAAAAAATGACATATAAGTTCACACATAATATAGTGAGAAAATCCATATAAACCTAGCAACCCAAGTTTAACATGCAAGTCCCTCAAATAAATCAGCTAGCAAATACCACCTAATACCAAATAGAGGCCGATCATCGGTCCAAAACTCATATCCGAAAAACTTTGACCAAAAGTCAAATTGCTCAAATAGTCAACGCTTGACGGGCTGCTCATCATAGGGGATCACGTCACGAAGCTCGACGTACCGCAAAGTAGTACATACAATTCTCTTCTACTACAATCCAAAATACACTACTACAAAATGTCACATAGAACTCGCCATATAAGACCCGGTTTATGAAAAAAACGGGACATATTATGGAAAAACGGGTTTTATAAAGGGGGAGTTATATGACCCTGTTTAAGGTATGGAACCGGGATATATGACTGAACTAAACAACCCGTTTTCTAATGATACAACCGGCACTTTTAGCTGTAAAATCATATGACATGTTTTTGTAAATAAAACCGTGTTCTATGGCTATGGGGCGTAATGGCATATCAATTTTTGATATCCTGCCACCAAGTTTTGATATCCCGCCTATCAATTTTTAATATTTTGGTATCCTGCCATTTGAGTCGGTATACCAGTTCAAAGCTTTTCTTTGCGACCACTACTACTGAAGCTTAGAAAGTTAGGAACCACCAAACCCTAATACTCTTAAACAATGTGAATTCGAAGCTTTATCTCCGCTAATTTCACTAGAGCCACACCAATCGATTTCCCCAATACTGAGATCAACACTATTGAGGTATAATTTCGTTTGAAACTCATTCTTTATGCATATAAATTTTTGGAATCTATTTAGATGACCAGAGTCATCGATCCTCTGTTTTGATTTAATATAGGATCCGGACGAGTTCAAGACAATCCTAAAACCATGTCTGAAATTAACTTTGCAAAATGATAAGAAGCAATGTTTCATTGTGTTTGTGTCTAAATCTACACCCAATCAGGAGTCAGCATACGAGATGGCACACAAATTTTATGAAAAGCTTGAAGTTGATTTCAACTCAAGAACAAGGGAAAGGTAAAGTTGCATCCACTAATCAATCTATCACGGATTTCATTTTTTTTAACATTGTATATTTCCATGAATTCAATTCATGGCTATTGGTTCACTAGGTGCTGCAAATTTGATCTACATGGACCCAAATCAACTTTTTTGGGAGACTTAGAAGTCAAAATCATGAAGTGCCTCAGAAACAACCTTGATAGGAATATCCAATAGTTCTACAAGGATAAGATTGGTACACTCAATGACCAACCTTTTATGCCTGTTTGGAGTTTATATATTTTTTTTTTCAATCTAAAGGTACATCCATAAATCTCTTCAGTTAATGTGATAACAAAATAATGTTATTATGAATTATGAAATAATTAGATCTATTTACATGAGAACCTGGCATTTATGTTTGAAATGCCTCATCTTAATGAGGAATCACTGCAAGAATATCATGAATTAGAGGTTTGTTATATGGAAACAGGTGCTTTATATAGATGCTATATATTCTATGACTTTTTGCCACCTGTAAAGCTTTTTTATTCTCTTATACCCAATACAGTCAACAATGCAGGAAAGCAAAAGGTGTGTGGTGAAATTGACCATGGAGAATTAGATATGATTAACCTGCAATTCTAAACCCTAACAACAAACAATTGTCACAAATTGTTGAAGATGATCCCTTCAGGGAGTTTGAATTTCGACGATACCTTTTTGCATCTCAGGCTAAGCTTATTTAAATAATATTTGATGTGTTAGTTTGTTAATAACTTAATGTGGATTTATTGAATATTTATTTTCTTTTCACAGCTAAAATGTCCATTTTAGGTTGCATAAAGGCGGTTTTCATTCATAGTTAGCTTCTCGAAAACATTGGCTCTACCAGAGGTAGGCGAGGATTCACATGATTTTTTAACTAATCTGTAATTTCTTATTAATTGCTAATGGCTATTATCCCGAGTGTTTTTCCCTTCTGTATGAGAGAAGTTTATCTCTGAAATCAATTGGCAATGAGATTGAGAAGGCAACATCAAGCATTTAGCCATTACATAAAGTTTTCATCAATAAACTTAGGATTTGAATTCACACAGATTCTGATCTTTGGCAAATTGATGGAGATTAGCTACTTTGTTGGGTTTTTTACCTTTAATACATTTTGGCAAATTTTGTTTAGTAAGATCATGTTCTAAATGAATATTGTAGGAGAAGTTATTTTTTATAGGTAAATATATTAGATGTTTTTTTTGGAATAGGTAAATGTATTGGATTATTATTATTATACATTTATATTTTGGATTCATATTATTAAAGATGTATTGTTTTTTTTTTATGCTTTTATTTTTACTTTAAGCAGAAAAAAAAGAAGGATTTTTTTTAATCTATTGTATTTAAAAAAAAAAAACTCAAATTATTGATGGATTTGGGATGTAAATTCTGTCGGTAAAAGGTATTGAGTTTACAAATTTAGAAAAAAATATTAACAAAAAATGTAAAAATAGTTAACAGATCAGGTTGTATATACTATGAATAGGTATGAAAACAAACAAGCTTTGGAATAATAGAACCCGGTTATGCACAGGAGAACCGGGCTACATGGTCACACGAAAATGCTTCTGTTTAGCGTGACAGGACCCGCTTTTATACGTAAGAACCGGGGTATATTACATTAATAAGTCCCGGTTTTTTAACCGGGTTCTATAACCTTTTTCACATAGGACTCGCCCCATAAAAGACCTAGTTGAAAACCGGGTTCTGTTAAGCTTTTAACCGGGTTTTTTTACTCATTTTGTAGTAGTATATAGTTGAGATTTCTCCTTTCGCGACATGTCATCGTGTCGCATCTCTTGGGTGATTCAACCACTTTGTTAAGTGCTTAATCCCTTAAGTCAGGAGCAATAACTTTCCAGAAACCTTTTAGGGTAGGTTCTTAATAGATAAAAATTCCAACTTTATCAACATGCAAGCCCTAACATACCAAACACTAACTCTAGTTCCAAAATAAAGCCAGAGAGGCTAGGACTTTCTTGCATGGATCAAAGAGAGCTTATACATACACTCTTTTCACTACGAGTCCAGAAAAGTCACCAAAACATCCTACAAACCTAGAGTTTCCCAAACTTCATTGAGTACATAGCAAAAACGGGACCAAAATGCATTAAAAATGGACCAAAACACTAGATCTAGATGCATATATAAATCATAAAGGTGGAAACTTTATCACTTATAGAGGTAGAGGATAGGACAAGAAGCATGGAACTCTTTGGATCTAGCTTCCTTTGAACCAAGAACACTTGCTTATTCTTCAAGTTTTCTCTCTAATAGAACCAATGCTAAAAAATAATGAAATGAAGCAAGGGTTTCAAGCATTGGCGCGCATCTAAATTTTTTTACTTCAAGGTTGAGTATTGTGAAGCTCATATACGATGCGATACCTTAAGTAAACTCGAATCACATACTAACAAATTCATTTTCGTTAAATATCCAAAAGAAATAGTGAGATGCTATTTCTATAATATCACCGAGGACAAAGTAGAACATGTAGAAATTCAAGAACCCGAAAATGCAACACATTCATATAGGACTAAAAAACATGTAAAATCAAGACAGTTAGTTGTAGAAGCTCCACATAGGACACAAACCAAACATAGATCTGGTAGTGTTGAACAATCAAAGAGATGGATTTCTTGTTACAGATAAGGAGATCAAGAGATAAGGGATCATTTTGAACATACAACATACCATGAGTTTGTAATAAATACATAGTCTAATGAATGGCTTAAATCCATGAATCTTTAGATGCAGTCCATGTAGGATAATCAAGGGAATGTTGAGTATTATAAAAACTCTTCTTCATACAACATTTTACTCTCATACTAATTTTTATTGGAGCATTTTACATTGATTAATTATACCCATTAAAGCAATGAATCTCGAGCTACCATTTCTGCAAGTCATCCCATGATTCATTTGGGAAAGGGTAATTACTTTTTAACATCCAAAAAGGTTTGCTATTCTTGGATAAAAGGATAATTAATCAAAAAATAAATGAAAAACATAGTTTCATATGCAGAGGGGTACTAAATAGCATCAAGTTGAGCTCTTGCTACAGAAAGTTAAACATGAATATATTAGCATTTCGTTCTATTTAGTATGTCGTTATTTTATCATGTATTCTTTAAACATATTGATCCAGACAACAAATTATCGAGACAAAAAAATATACAATGCCTAGTGCTATTATACATACCAATATTAATATATTATTCTAAAAAGTCCAATAATGTATGCAATATATATTGATCCAGACAACAAATTATCGAGCTTGAAATAAATATACAAGGCCTAGTGCTTCCATAATTACCAAGATTAATATAGTATTCTAAGGGTCTACAAGTTGGAGACTATAATTTTTTTAGCAAAATTAATTGGTAGCTCAACAATAAGAAGTAAAATAAGCGACTTAAGATCAAAGACAAAAAGTATAGTTTGTGTATCAACCCATCATCAAATAACTTAGTATTAGACACATTTATAGTTATATTATAATAAAGGGTACTAATGTGTACTAGTTAGTTCTATATACATGGACATCTTGTAACCTTATTACATACAATTAATACAACCTACAATTCTCGACTCGTTATGGTATCAGAGTCGATGGTGTCTTTCTCCCCACTTAATCTAAAAAATGACCATGGTTAGCATCAATCTCCACTAATATTCTTCTAAGCGATCATGAATCTCATTGCTATATTCACAACCGAAAAAAATAAATCCCATAACTCCCATAAGTTTACATTTAACCACACATCAACCAACTATGGCTATTGGAAGGTTGTGATACATCCCTTCTGTCTTGCACATAAATTATTCGATTATGTGGATTGCATAATTCCATGCCCACCCAAACTACTACCACCTGTTGTCGCCACATTTACTGATCCCATACCCAAACCATGAGTTAACCCAAATTACCCCATATGGACTACGGATGATGCACGCATTCACATGCCGATCATCTCTACCATATCCGAATCAGCCTTTCGTCATGTACAAGGTAACATTTCTCATGATCTTTGGTCCTCTTCAGAACGTGCCTTTACACCACATTCATCTTCTTGAGAATACACCTTAAAGACTCAATTTTGAGTATTAAGATGAAGGGAGAGGAAACTACTGATGCTTACCTTAACAAAATACAAGAATATGTTGATGCCCTAGCCGCCATTTGGTGAACCAGTCACGGATAAAGACCTTGCCTTACTTACTGTCTCTGGTCTTCGAGACGAATACAATAGTCTCAAGTCCACTATCACCGCACACTAATACCCCACTGCCTTTACTGAACTTCATGTGTTGTTAAGTGATCTTGATTTTATGCTTGCAAAATCATGTTAGCCTTCTGTTCAAGTCTTTCACACCACTTAAGAACCCACTAAACAGATCCTACAACTTCCCTTTCTGCCCAGCTTGCTTTGTGCCCTTGGTCTTCAAATCGACCTGATCTCACCTTCAATTGCACCACCAACCACCTCTCAGGCGTTTTATGGTACTCGGCAACCCCCTCCTACAACTGTGAATGCTGAAAGTATGGAAGTTGTGAAGCCGTTGAATGTTGATAAAATGGGTGGTTTTGTAGTATTTGTAAACTTATTACCTAATTTAAAGGTTATTAAATAAATATTTTTATTATTTACCATAGTCAACTATAGCTAAGAATACTAATATACCTTTATTGATTTAATTAATGATTAATTTTTTGTTAAATTCTGATTGGTTTCTACGTCCACACAATAGATGTTGAGAACATATGAATCTAACTCTCTCTCTCTCTATATATATATATATATATATATATATATATATATATAGAGAGAGAGAGAGAGGTAGGTTCATATGTGGATGAACAATTATTGTGTGGATGTAGGGTTAAATGTAGATCAATCATTTTAGTTACTAATATTTATTAATTAAATAAATATATAAGGGTAATTTGGTAAAATAGTTTTCAAATCAATTATTTAAATTCAAAATAAATGCTATTATTATGGTAACTGATTGAGTCTATAATATCGTATTGAGGAATTCACGATCTACACAAAAAAAATGTTTTGGTTTCTCCTTTGCTTCCTCGACGACGGCTGCCACATACTTCACACCAGTCACACCTCCAACTAAGACGTCCTCTCCTCCACATGTACTCGTCTCTCTTCTGTCCCATCTCGGCTCTTTGTTCTGCAATAAACCTCCCCGCGATCAGATCTGTACTGAAGACACGAGGTTCGGAAGATGTTTTGCAACTTGAAAATGTGTTGCTAGCTGGTCTAAAGGGAGAAGGCTCATGTATCAAATGGAGAAGAACGAAATATCATTAAAGGTATGCATAATTTTTATGCCGTCGTTATTGTGCCTAATAATGGATGTTTCTTGAGGTTTTCTAGGGTTTACAACTTTATTCCCCACACTTTCCCTAAATTTCATTATATCTAAATGTATATTTACTTAACGTAAACGAGTTTATCAAATTTAATTAAGAAAGCCTATAATAATTTTCATGATTAAAAAAAGCGAAGTTATTGCTAGGGGTGCAAACGAGCCAAGCTACTCGCGAGCTACTCGAGATCAGATCGTTAAAAGCTCGACTCGAAACCGATTTTAAACGAGCCCGAGCCGAGCTCGAGCTTAATACTAAGCTTGTTTATTAAATGAGCTCGAGCTCAAGCCTATGTCACTAAGCTCGATTAGGCTCGCGATCATAAACGAGCCTTTATATAATATAATTTATTATTATTTATATATATTAAAATAAAAACATATTAGGGGAATTATAAATTTAGGGTATTAGTAAACGAGCTTTTTAACGAGCTCGAGCTGAGCTTAAGCTTATTTAGGCACGTCAGATAAAACCGAGTCGAGCCCGAGCCCGAGCCCGAGCCGAGCTTGTATAACTCTTTACGAGCTCGAGCCGAGCTCAGTAAAAGAAAGCTCGAATCGAGCCGAGCTCGAGCTCGAGCCTCATATAACTTAAACGAGCCCGAGTTATTGCACCCCTAGTTATTGCCATCTCTCGTACATCACTGCAAGCATACATTTTGATGAAGTTTTTTTTAAATTAAGCAAAGATGGGTTAATTAAGAAAGCCTATAACAATCTTCAACTAATTACGGATACCCAAAACAAATGGATTAATTTTCTTTTCATTTTATTATATACAAATTGATTATGAGATAATGTCTCTAGAATCAATTTTTTTTTCAAGAGTGGGTTACTGCATGTTTTTCCTATTTGGATATGAATTTTAGCGTTCATTTCTTTGAAGACCTGCGAATCGAAGGGGAAAAAGTTACATATTCATCCTAATATTCTTTGAGAATACATTGGCCCAAGGCCAATCTTTTGACCAATAATATTCTAAGAGAATAACATTATGTATATAAGAATTGTTTTCTAAATTCAAAACCTCTTTCTAAGTTGGATGCCTTTGTGTTATTTATTGTGTGTGTATGGTTTTTTTTTTTTTTTTTTTTGTAACGATTCTGGTGCATGAGATGAAGATGAACAATGATAATCAATCTTCTAAAAAGAATGCACTATTAATTATTATATTCTGACAGAATATGATATCAATAACACGTGTTTTATGTAATACTCAGATTCTCACAGAATGTCTATTATTCTGTTTACAGGTCAATGATAGGGTAATATTTACAAAATGAATCTTTTTTACGTGTTACATTACTTACATAAATACTGGAAACAAACCAAGAGCAGATGAGGATTCTTCAAGAATTTTAAGAATGTTTTTGTTTTTAGATTTTTTATTCATTTAATGTATTTCACTTTATAATTGTATTTTTTAAGTTCATTTGTATAAAAGTGTAAACAGATTCGACAAGAATAAATCTTTTATATTAATATTTTTACCTTTCAAATGCTATGTTATTCAAATGCAATGTTATTCTTGCATTTTCATAGAATATCATTATCTTAAAATGTCATTCTGGCAGAATAAAAAATCGGGTAAAATTAAATATAACGTTAGAATTAAAATTGAATTAATTAAAAAAAATCAGAATTCAAAATAAAAAGAATCAAATATCCCTTAAATTCCGAAAATTTCATTAATTAAGCTTATGTTTCCTAATTTGAAGATAATGCAAATGTACAATATTACCCTTTTTTCTAATTAAATGGCATATATTCTATTTTCTTTAAATTAATAATATTGGTAAATCAATTTGTTAAAATAACCAAAACTATTGGTCCATATTCATCCTTACATCCACATAATAGATGACATCCACATTATAACCTAACCCTATATATATATATATATATATATATATATATATATATATATATATATATATATATATATATATATATATATATATATATATATATATATTATGCGAACCTAAAGATTTGTGCAAACCTGCGAACTCCTAATCAACAGTCAATATGACTGCTAATTCACATTTTAATATAGTCAATTCACATTTTAATACACACAATTCACACCTTAATGTTATAAATTCAAAGTTTAATACATAAAAAATATACATTCACGACCATATTCTCAACTTAAAACTTACATTTCAAGACTTTAATTCAAAGTTTAATAAAATAGTTTAGCAATCTTTTTTCATGATATTTACTATTTACAACTTAAAAACATATTTTATTTTGTTGAAACATCTCATAAGTGTAAACATTCAATCCTTATGAGTGGCTACTCCAGGTAAAATGACTTAATAGGGTAATATATTTTCTCACTTTATACACATTTAGTCCTTAATATTATTTGCATATTTAGTCCTTAGTATTTTTTTGTTGCAAAATAAGTCATTATTGTTTTCGTACACATTTAGTATTTATGAACGGTTTCTTTAGGTTTTTACTGACGACATCCTACATAGGTCAATCGTTAATGAGGTGTTTGGGGCTATTCATTCTTATGACCACCGCGACCTTAGCTGATTGGTTACTTAGGTCTTGTGTTCTGAACGTCGTAATTTCTTCATACTATCTCAGATTTTAACAATTTTCATATCCACACCTTCATATTTAAGTCTACTACAACTTTCATTTTGATTACTCCCGTTAAAAAGTAATATATTTTTATTTACGATCTTTATATACATGCGTTCTTTATGAATGTACGTAATAACGTTTTTTTTATAAAATCGTAAGTAAAAAATATATTACTTTTTAATGAAAGTAATCTAAACGAAAATTGTAGTAGACTCCGATATTAACGCGTGAATATTAAGTTCGTTAAAATCTAAGATCATATGAAGAAGTTATGACGTTCATAACATAAGACCTAAGCACCAAACAATCGAGGTCGCGGTAACCATAATCATGAACAGCCCCAAACACCTCATTACTTATTGCCTTATGTAGGATGTAATGAGAGAAAAATCTAAAGAACCGTTCATAAGTACTGAATGTGTACAAAAACAACAATGACTTATTTTGCAACAAAAAAATATTAAGGACTAAATGTGTAAAAAATATTAAGGACTAAATGTGTATAAAATGAAACATATATAACCTATTAAGTCATTTTTTCGGGTTTTTACCTAAAGTAGCCGGTCATAAGAACTGGATATGTAAAGTTAAACAAGTTGAAATGACAAATATAGATGAAAAAAAAACTCAGTAACTAAATGTATACAAATCTATAAGTATATTACTTTTTAAAGTCATTATCCCATATATATAACATTATGGCCTCGTGTCCTGGTTATGGTTTTTTTTTCCTAGAGGTTTAAACTTGTCTTATATCATGTTTCACGACATTTAAAACTTTAATAATAATAGCTTAACTCATCAAATGAGTAACATCGTGGCCTCATCATTGTTTTTAAGTATGGAAGTTTAAATTTTTCGTTACATTATGTTTCGCATCATTTAAAATTTTAGGAAAAATTTCATTCATATCCTTTTAAACTATAAATATTACTTTAATATCTTTCTAAAATCTAAACTTTAAAATCACGTGGATATCCCTTTAAAGCTAAAAAAATCTACCTTTTCTAATAAACAAAACTTAAGTTTGCCACATGTCCTTTTTCTAGCATACTTATTCCACGTGGCACCTTTTAAGGGTTGTTTCTCTATTAAGTCAATACCTCTATTTTTTGTTACAATTTGAATTTACGTTCAAAATTTGAAAGCAAAATCATATCCTAAATTGAATTTCAAATTCTTTATTATCTTATTAGTTGAAAATGATTTTTAATGTCACGTTATTATAAATTACATTCCTCTATTATTGGTTTCAATTTTAAGGAAGGTGATTGGGTTTCCAAACAAATTCACTAAAACTTAGGGTTACGTTTTCTATGCTCTTCGATCTCTATCTGCGGCGGCTTTGAGATCGGGCGTCACAGTTGCACGAAGCTCCTCATCACCTATATTTTGACTTATATTTCTTCTTTTCATGGCCCCTTTCTCTCCTACACTTGACGTATGATGGAGTCTGTGATCGATTTTGCTAGATTATCACAATGGAACGCAAATTTCACTTTCTCAACCATATATATGATTCAGGTATGTCTTCTACTTTTTGTGCAGTAATGATAGGTTGAAGTGATTTCTCCTTCACCACTTTCAGGTTTGTGATTTTGTTTATTTTTAGTACTTCACATTATTGATTCATTTTATGTTTGTTCATATATTTATTTAAAGTATGTGCTTTTACTTTTGATTACTTTAAGCTATTAGAAGATTTATGAATGCTACTCTTTTGTTTGTGACTCTAGAAACAACCGCACCTCGGATCTAGCACAGGTGGTTCATCATATTTCCTATAAGAAAAGCAACAACAATGGAGTTTCAATTCGATTCGTCTTCTTTTTGTCATATTTTTCACCATCTTAAATGGATTCGTTTGTTTTCTGCGTTTAATTCTACTTTTCTATCTCAAATTTTTATGTTGGGTGGTTATTTTAGGGGCACTCCAGCAGTACATATCCTCTTGATATGATTTGTACAAGTGCGTATCTTCTTCTGCTCCCCCCTTCTCTTCAAATTTCAGTTTTTTTGGATAGAAGTTTTGAAATTTTTAGACTTTTGGAAATTTGGTACCATATTTTTTTTTTGTACCATCAGAGTGTAAATTTATATCTATGATATGAGGTTTTTCCGCTTAATATTTGGGAGTGCATTAAGAGCTTATGTGTTCTTCGTTATAGCTGCACCATGCCTAATTTTCATATTTTTCTTATTAATGTTTGATTTTTATCGAGTTTTGAAGAGTATTATTTTATGTTTGTGGGGCCATATATATGTATGGTAGATTGCGAGCATTATTTTGATGTTATTTTTTATATTTGTTTCTTTGATGGCATTGGTATGTATATCTTTGCTTTATATGTGTGTAAACTCATTTATAATAGAGAAAAGGAAGTAAAATAGGAATATAGTGTAAAATTTTAATCGTATATGTATGTAGACTAATTTGTATCTTTGACCATTACTTAAGTCATTTCTTACCTGAAAATTGGTTTATCTTAATTCATTAGAGTGTAACAATAATTTATAACATACTAGAACATTTGTCTCTTATGTTACAACTTGGTTGAACTAATTTTATTATAATTAGCTAAGCTCTCGATTGATTCTTTAAACTGTACTGGTTTAAACCAATTATAACCGATTATAATTTTGTTTTGCACATATTATTATTTTAGTTTGTCATTTTTTGGAGCCACTAGCATGCTCTCCATGTTCACCAGGCGGAAGGAAGAATAAAGCATGTGAGAAGAGAATGAGGAAGATGCTAATGGCTAAGTGCACGTGGGAGATTTTAATTGTTTTTTGTTTATAATCGATTGTTTTTTATTTTTGTTTTTTGAATATTCTCTTTTTTAAGTTATAATCTATATGTTTAGATGTATTATTTTTTGATATATAAAACATCATTTTATTTAGGTAAAACATATCATATCTAAACATGAAATATTATAGCATTTTCCTTTATACTAATTCAACAACCAAATAAATATAATCCATGCATTTGTAGCTTCTCATTATTTTTTGACGTTTTTTTTTTCTTTTATAACATCCTACTTTTCCAATAGTTTTTCACCTGATGTCATTCTTATTCCAACTATTGCAATGGAAATTTCTTTTATTTTGGATGATATTTCTACACAACATGTTTACAATGTCTACTCGCAAAAAAACATGACATTTTGAAACTATCCCGATCTATGAAGTAATTGCGTTTTTCAGCGGAATATGAGATGTTTACGAAAGGAATTGACATATGTGTATTTACTTGAAAGTACATTGTGGCTTAACACATTGAAATCCGATAAATGCACCTAATTATAGCAATGTATATTACCTTTTTTCCTCATTAAAGCATTTTGCTTTGAAAGTATAATGCTATAATTTTGAAGCTTTTTCAAGATAATAACTGTTCATGTTATGTTTTGTTAAATACAGCACCCTCTGTCATTTCGTTCCTATTTTATGAATATTTGTGTGTGATTGTGTATGTGTTTCACTTTGTGTGTATGTGTAACTATATGTGTGAATGTATACGATCGTGAATAACTCTATTGTGTATAACTCTATGTGTTTATGTATGCGACTCCTTATTTTAGTTTTTCTTCTCATTAGAGCATTAAGCACATACAAATCATTAAAAAAAAAATATGTTTCCTATATTAAGCACGCCTACAGTTATCGTCTTCAACATTATTTTAAGCTATTATGTTTATTTTACTTATCATATTGATTCAGATTTACTTAAAATCCAAAATGCCACATTTTTTTGACATTTAATATTTTTTTGTCTATATAATAATTTTAAACATACAACTCGTGGTTTCTACGGGTTATAACCTAGTTATACTTATATCCAAAATCATTTTTTAATTAAGATTATATCAATTTTATATTAAGAAAATTATATAAAATTCGAATATACATATAAGTTTACAAAAATACCCTTTTTCAAATTAAATGTGTATCTCGTCAATAGATTGAAGGCTCGTTGGATATCAATTACCTTCTACGGTCTACCCCATCTTCTTCCGACTGATGACTACTACTACCGGTAAACCACAGTGCTGCCCTTTGTGTTATGCTACTTTGAAAAATGAGTGTGTCGACCTCTCCTCACCATTGTAACCTAGGTATACCTTACCCCTTCACAACATAAACACCATAACCCACACATTCCCCCTCTTCTTCTTACTGATGGCCACCGGTTGAAGCCTCAATCCTTACCTGAAGACGAGTCTTGTTAGGCGATAAGATTAGCTGGCATTTAGGTTTATCTTTATTTAAACTCCATTATGTTTATCTTTTCCCTAGTTGGTTAGTTTCTGATAAAGATTTGTAATTGTATAAATACATTGGCAAATTAATGAATAAGGCAGGCAATTCATACCAATTGTTCATGGTATCAGAGCGGGTTTAAGAAATCTAAAACCCTAAAAAAAATGACGAAATCTGGAGAAGAACCTTCGAGGGTTCAAAATCATCACCACCTAAAATCGAATCCAATTCTCCTTTCTTTCTTGGACCAGAAGACCGTCCAGGTGATTTCATTACTCCAACCAGGGCCGGTCCAAACATATATGGGGCCCGGGGCAAAAAGAAAAAAAGGGCCCCTCAAAGACAAATATAATAAAGATTAAAAAAAATATCATTTACTCTTCAATATAGACGTGTTTAATTAGCACTAACAAGCAAACTAAGTTGTTTATCTTTTGAGCTAATTTGAGTTTCAACCAACTTTAGGCCCTAAAAATCATTTAGGTAATAATTATATATATATATATATATATATATATATATATATATATATATATATATATATATATATATATATATATATATATATATATATACTACATAGCCCATAAATTTTGGGCCCCCTGGAGTCGTGGGCCCTGGGCGGTCGCCCGTGTTGCCCACCGTCTGGACCGGCCCTGACTCCAACAAGACTGTGTGGGGATAACTATGATGATTGGGCAGGAGACATACAGACGGCATTAGAAGCACGAAGAAAGTTTGGGTTTCTTGATGGGACTATCACATGCCCTGTTCCTCCATGTACGACTTCAGATTGGCTCACTATCAACGCGATGTTGGTTTCATGGATCATGAATACCATCGAACCAGAGGGAAAATGCTATCTCTCTAAATACAGAGATGCAAAGAAACTGTGGGATACATTGAAATCACGATATACGATTGTTAATGGATCCAGAATTCAGCAATTGAAGGCTTCAATTGCAAAGTGTGAACAAAGCAAAACCATGCCTGTAGCAGAATATTTTGGCAAACTGACTGCACTGTGGGAAGAACTTCATAAGCATGAGCCTATAATTAGCTGTGAGTGTTGTACATAGTGCACAGCTGGAGCAAGAACACGAGACCAGGAGAGATACAGATATGTTACATAAGTTTCTCATGGGTCTATGTTTAGAATACTTCTCCACTCTACGAACTAACACTCTATCTCAGGATCCGCTCCCTTCACTTGACAAGGCTTTTCAACTAGTAGTACAAGATGAACGAGTACGAACTTCAAAGTCTGTTCAGGAGGAAAAGCCAGCAGAAGGTTTGGGTTTTGCTGTTAAAGTAGGAGCGAATAGGGGACGAGGAAAAGGCAACAAACCCGATAAGTCACATCTAACTTGTACTCACTGCAAGAAAACAGGTCATGAAGCCAATACTTGGTTCGAGTTAGTAGCGTATCCTGAATGGTGGGAACACAACAACAAGTCTGATGGTGGCTCTCGAGGAGGCAAATCAGGCGGACGAGGGAGAGGAAGTGTAAGAGCAAACACAGTCACTACAGGTTCTCACAATGGAGGTATAGTGGCTGGAAATAATAGCAACTTACCGCTATTATTTACAGCTGAACAATGGAAGGCTCTGACCGGTCTTATGAATACTTCCAAGATTACAGATGAAAGATTGAATGGTGAGTTTAAAAAACGACTGTGGATTATCGATTTAGGAGCAACACACCATGTCACTGGTGATGCTTCTTGGTTGGAAAATACACGTAACATATCTGGTCGTCTTGTGGGTCTTTCAAATGGTAAAAAGGTCATTGCAATCCGTGAGGGTTGTGTTAGACTTTCAAAGACCATCACTCTTAAGAGTGTTCTCTTTGTACCTAAATTAAGTTGCAATTTGATTTCAGTTTCTCAATTAAATGATGATATGCAGTGCATTACTCAATTCGATTCTTCTATATGTGTTATACATGACCGGTCGAGGAGGCTGATTGGAGTGGGTGTTAGACGGGATGGACTTTACTACTTTGGGAAAGGTGGATCAATTCTTCATGTTTCGGTGGATGCAACAACCTCCATGTTAGAGCTATGGCATAAGAGAATGGGACATCCTTCTGAAAAAGTGGTGAAATCCCTTCCTCCCGTTTGTAACCTTAGGGGTAGTATGAATAAAGCATGTGAAGTTTGTTTTCGGACTAAACAATCTAGAGATAAATTTCCTTTAAGTGAAAATAAAACTAGTCGAATTTTTGAGAAAGTACATTGTGATCTTTGGGGTCCTTACAAGCATCTTTCAAGCTGTGGGGCTCGATATTTCTTGACAATAGTTGATGATTATTCTCATGCAGTGTGGGTGTATTTGTTGACTGATAAAACTGAAGTTTATGAAATGTTTGTGTCTTTTGTGGCTATGGTTGGTAGACAATTTTCCAAACAAATCAATATAGTACAAAGTGATAACGGAACAGAGTTTAATTGCTTGTTTGCTTATTTTTCTACACATGGAATTTCGTTTCAAACATCATGTGTTGGTACTCCTCAACAAAACGGGCGAGTAGAAAGAAAACACAAACACATCCTTAATGTAGCCCGAGCTCTTATGTTCCAAGCAAAATTACCTATTTCCTTTTGGGGTGAATCCATCCTCACAACTGCACATCCGATCAATCGCAGACCCTCTCCTTTGCTCGACAACAAAAGTCTATCAGAGATATTGTTTGGTACTCTTTCCTCATATTCTACTCTTAAAGTGTTCGGGTGTTTATGTTTTGCTCATAACCAAAAGGCAAAAGGAGATAAATTCGCTAGTCGAAGCCGAAAATGTGTCTTTGTTGGATATCCATTCAGTAAAAAAGGGTGGAAATTGTTTGATCTTGACACCAACAAATACTTTGTTTCACGTGATGTAAAATTCTTTGAGGACATATATCCTTATTCTGACATGAATTTAACACTACATGACACAACAAATACACTACCTGATGGACCAGTTTACTTTGATGAGATTGACGAGGATGTTGTTGGTCCAGACCAGTCACCTAGTGATCCACCCATTGATACATCACCTATTAATTCGCCCACTAATACACCTGGTCAGGAACTACCAAGCTCTCATACAACGCCGATTCTGGACCCCCCCCCTTCTCTACTCGAACAATAGGAAAATATGGGTAGAGGTCAAAGAATCAAGTATCCGCCCATCCTTCTTAAAGACTTTCTTGCGTCTACTAAAGCTAGTCCATCCCCGTCCTCTACACACCGGTCTCCACCAGCTTCCTCAGGTACGTCGTATCCTATAGTTCATTATATAAATTATGATCAGTTTTCTCCTCGATATAAAGCTTTTATTTCAGCAGTCACTTCGGGAACTGAACCAAGATCATTTAAAGAAGCCATGCAGGACACGAAATGGAAAGCCTCTATGCAAGATAAAATTCGTGTTCTTGAAGAAAATGGTACTTGGACATTGCAACACCTTCCTCCTGGCAAACGTGCTCTTGGTAGCCAGTGGGTAAATAAAATTAAATATCACTCCAATGGTGACATAGAAAGATACAAATCACGGTTGGTTGTGTTCGGAAATCATCAACAAGAAGGCCTAGATTGTAAAGAAACATTTGCACTTGTTGCAAAGATGACTACGGTACGTGTGTTTCTTGCAATTGTAGCTTCAAAAAACTGGGAATTACATCAGATGGACGTGCATAATGCATTCTTACACGGGGATCTACAAGAAGAAGTCTATATGAAATTGCCTCCAGGGTTTAAATGCTCAAATCCCAACTTGGTGTGTCGTCTTCGCAAGTCACTTTACGGTTTGAAACAAGCTCCTAGGTGTTGGTTTGCTAAACTAGTGACAGCACTTAAGAAATACGGTTTTCGTCAGTCTTATTCTGATTACTCTCTTTTTACATACATTCGTGGAATGGTGCAAGTTAATGTACTTGTTTATGTGGACGATCTTATCATCTCGGGTAATAATCACGAAGCTATCAAACACTTCAAGACATATTTAAGTAATTGTTTTAAAATGAAAGATCTTGGTCCTTTGAAGTATTTTCTCGGTCTTGAGGTTGCTCGCAGTCCCATTGGTGTTTTCTTGTGTCAACGCAAATATACGTTGGATATTATTGCTGAAACCGGTCTTTTGGGCGCCAAACCAGCCGGTTTCCCCATTGAACAAAATCATAAGCTTGGTCTCGCTAAGGGTAAAGAGTTGATTGACCCAGAAGTTTACCGTTGACTTGTGGGTCGTTTGATATATCTAGCTGTCACGCGTCCAAATATAGCGTACTCAGTTCACATCCTATCACAGTTCATGCAGTCTCCACGGATCGAACATTGGCAAGCAGCTCAATGTGTGGTTAACTATTTGAAGGGAACTCCTGGACAAGGTATTCTCCTACGTGCTGATAGTCCTCTCATCTTGAGTGGTTGGTGTGATTCTGACTGGTTGCTTGCCCTCTTACTCGAAGATCTTTATCTGGATGGATTGTGTATCTAGGTAATTCTCCTATCTCTTGGAAAACGAAGAAGCAACATACCGTGTCTCGATCATCCGCTGAAGCGGAGTATCGTTCTATGGCAGGTGTTACGTGTGAATTGAAATGGTTAAAAAGTCTTCTTGCTAGCTTGGGCATTCATCACAAGAAAAGTATTGATCTGTTTTGTGACAGTGAACCGGCTCTCTACATTTCACAAAATCCGGTTTTTCATGAACGAACGAAGCATATTGAAGTTGATTGTCATTTTGTTCATGATGCTATAGTTGATGGTCTCATTAAACCTTCTTATGTCCATACATCTAAACAACTAGCGGATATCTTGACGAAAGCACTAGGAAAAACTGCATTTGATTGTCTTGTTAGCAAGTTGGGCATTTTCGATCCCCATGCTCCAACTTGAGGGGGGATGTTAGGCGATAAGATTAGCAGGCATTTAGGTTTATCTTTATTTAAACTCCATTATGTTTATCTTTTCCCTAGTTGGTTAGTTTCTGATAAAGATTTGTAATTGTATAAATACATTGGCAAATTAATGAATAAGGCAGGCAATTCATACCAATTGTTCAAGTCTCAACCTTTATTTCGCCAGAAAAACCAACAGGTTCCCCTTGCCACAGTACACATAAAATCCAGAGGCAGAACCCCATTTCAATCAACGACCTCAATTATAACCTCCCTGCGATCTTGAATTGATGTGTTTTTATGTATTTTGTAAGTTGTGGGACACACATGAACAATTTTGCTAGCTTAAACTAAGTATTTGGGAGCATCGAACCTCAATTTCAAGTATAAGTACATATCTCAATTCCGTTTTAATGCTTTTGATAAAAGTCAAACTTAGGGTAGTGCAATAAGGTTTTAAATATTGGGTTTTGAATGCAACTGATGCTATTTTAAGGTTATGAATTTGTCCTTAATTGATTTCACGCTTTGTTGGTTTAGATTGTCTTTCTTGGTGTCAAAATAACAGAATTATTGTTTGAATTTTCTTTTGGTTACTTTAAATAGGTTTCTATCATTGAAGGAAACACGAGTTTGAACACATTTTCCTAAACTTATTTTCGTTCAGCACTTTAAACAGGTTTCTATCATGACGTTGGCCATAACTCACTCGTTTCTTTTCCAAACGAAGTGAGGTTTTTTTTATAGATATCAGAATTTTGAGTTAGCTTTCTGATTGATTTGATCTCACTGTAAAATTCAATGATTTCGACCTCCAAAAAGTGGTTAGAAGACAGGTACAACAGTAGCCATGGCTGTTGTGGTAGTTGGTCTTGTAAAAATTGTTTGAGGGAGTTAGATTTCTCCAAAAATCATGAAAGTTTCTCAAAAATCTCTTAAAACAATATATTCAGAGTGGATCAAATCTCGTGATCAAAAAACTTTTTTAACATATTTAAAAGTAGTCTCAAAGTGGGTGCAATTTCCAGACAACAACGTTTTCAAAAGCTGTTATGGAAAACCTTAAGCAAAGTTCCTATATAGAAATATGTGTACAAACTTGTGTTAAGTTTTACCAAAACAGTTGAAAGATACTGGATTACTTGTTCTAAGTAAGAAGATGTGAATAGATGGCATTGATGGAGACGAGATATGTATAGAGGATATAGGCACGTTGAAGGCACCTCAACTGATTGAAGGATACAAAATCTGCTTTGGGATTTAATTAAGAATTTAAATTGTGAAGGGTATTTTGTTAAACTTATGTGAAATTTCTAATTTTGGATAATTTTTTTGATATAAAATTGATATAATCCTAATTAAAAAATGATTTTAGATATAAATGTAATTTTTATAGTTTTAGATGGATTTACACCTAATTTTAAAATTTGTAAGGATATTGAAGTAATATTTATAGTTTAGAAGTATATGAATAAAATTTTGAACAAATTACTGAAATTGTCCCTACGGTTTGGCTAAAATTACGCGTTTGGTCCCTAACACTTTTTTTGCACTCGGACCGTCCTCAAAGTATAATTTTATTGCGTTTTTCGACCCTATCCGACCTTAAATGACTATATTGCCCTCTCCAAATTAGTTTTTACTTATTTTTATTAAATCTTTTATATTTCTTAATAAAAAACAGAATGGGCCCACACCCACCCTTTGTCTTCTCACGTGTTCAAGGCTCTTCCAATTTACTGGCCATTCATCACCACTCCTTTACTCACCCCGTAAATCATCGCCATCTCCGGCGAGACTAGAAATCCGGTGAACACCACACGTCATCATCCGCCAGCAGCCACTATCATCTCTTCCCCCTAAATTGGTAAACCCTTATCTGTAACCTAACACTCACCCTCACTGTGCTTTTTCCCTCTCGTTCCTCCATTGCACTGCCGACGAAGATCTTAAATCGAAAATCGAAGATCTGCAATACAAGATCTTGAACTCAAATCAAAGATCTGCAATGCAATATAAGCTCTGGAACTCAAATTGGATATCTTCACTGAACTTGTATCTTAAATCTCCCACCATCATCATCGCCTTATTGAAATTAGAGCCACCTCCACCATAATGTTACTAAAACAGGAGATTTTCTGAAATAGGAGGCACCACCACCATCGCCTTATGTGAATCAAGCCACCACCTTCATCGCTTCTGAAAATCGCCAGTTCTTCGACCAAATTCGTTACACTTGGACTTTCTTCTTTGAAATTTCTTATGTATGGTTAACGGATCTGATCAGAGCATCCTTCGCCTTTTCAGCTTTTCCGGGGACGGGATATGACCGGAGGAGTTTATTAACCGAGACCGAGATTCATCAGTAGTCGACACTCAGATAATTGATGAACTGATGATGAAATCAATTATACAGATCGATGAATTAGAGGTCGATGTTAGTGTTTTCAGATGGAGGATTAGCTTTTCATTGATTCATCAAACAGTTAGTTGTTCATGATTTCTTGTTTGATTTTGATTTTGGTTACAGGTTACAGGTTTTTTTTGGTTGGATTTCAAGTTTTGATTGTGATTACATGAAGTTCGCTTGTTTTTTTTGTTCAAATTCAATTGATTTTGTGTGGTGACTGGTGGTGGTTTTCTGAGGTGAATGATGGTGATGTTGGAAGGTTAACGGAGGTGCTGTCGGAGGTTATGTTGGTGGTTAATCAGAGGTTGACAGAGGGGAAGGGAATGGAGGAGTGTATGTGTTGGGGCCATATTTTATTAATTTACCTTTTTAATTAATAAATAATAAATAAATAATATAAAAACTGAAAAAGAAAAGACAAAGGGTAATATAGTCTTTTCAAGCGTGTGAGGGACGAAAAACGCAATAAAATCATACTTTGAGGATGGTCCGAGTGCAAAAAAAATGTTAGGACCAAACGCGTAATTTTAGCCAAACCATAGGGACGATTTCAGTAATTTGTTCTAAAATTTTCCCAAAACTTTAATAATAATAACGTCAAATCCTGAAATAATGGTACATCGTAAAGGGTAAGAGTTTATTGAGTAATAGTTTATTCCAAGGTTGTCAAGATCGGGATCCTACGTATGATCATTTTTGGGTTTGCAAGATCGGGATCGTAAGATCGAGATCGGGATCCTAAGATCCCAAAAAATAAAATATAATTTTAATTTATAATTTTTAATCATGAAAACTATTCCAAACATTCAATTTTTTGTTCAAAACTTATAAAAACCTCAAAATATTAGTCATAAGTCACAATATAAAACGATAAACGGTAAATTGGTAAAGGGTAAAAGACATAAAACGGTAAAAAAATCATTTGCAAAAAAAAAAAATCATTTGATCGGATCGGATCTAGATCTTACATATGATCTTATGATCCTACCTCAAATACGATTCGTTTAAGATCCGGATTGTTTTTCATACCTAGGATCGTAGGATCGTACGATCCTACTATCAGGATCGCGATTTTGACAACCATGGTTTATTCTGTTACTCGCTTCCAAATAATCTAATTTATGTCGAAATTAGACAAATTTATATATTTAGAGTGATGCCTACACGTAGTAAAACAAGTAATAAAATGTTACTAATTAAACATCATGGGCTAATTATAAAGATAAAAAAAAGTATTTTAATATTATAATAAACAATTTTCTTTTCAATAAGTGATGGGGTCTTATTCCTCATCTATCATACTTCAATAAATCATATAAGTGATAGGGTCTCTAGTGATAAAGATATCATATAATTGGAAATTATTGATGCTTAAGTGTTGAATATGTACATGAAAACATGAGTCACGTGCTTATCGATTGTTCAAAATAAGGCAATTTTGTAAACTAATATTTTTGTATTGGCTTTTATACAAAAATAATCATATATATATATATATATATATATATATATATATATATATATATATATATATATATATATATATATGATTATTTTTGTATAAAAGCCAATACAAAAATATTAGTTTACAAAATTGCCTTATTTTGAACAATCGATAAGCACGTGACTCATGTTTTCATGTACATATTCAACACTTAAGCATCAATAATTTCCAATTATATGATATCTTTATCACTAGAGACCCTATCACTTATATATATATATATATATATATATATATATATATATATATATATATATATATATATATATATATATATATATATATATATATATATATAATCTTCTTCGGAATGAGCCATTTCGGAGGAGTATGTGGATGTGGCCTAATTCAATATATTCTGGAGTGCTCTTTCCAACATGTTCCTGAGCACAACGTACTAAACCTTATTCCCGATTTTATTTTGGAATATCTAAAATTTTTGGACCAGAATATCTACATATTTCATACTAAAGAATCAATGAAGATATGGTACACGAAGTAGATGATTCGAAAGTTTTACGGATAAGTTCTTGACTCCTACACTATTAAGATTATTGGTGTAACATAGTTAATCCGAATAACAAATAACACGTCCGGAACACGAAGAACATGTCCCAGACAGTGTTGAAGATGTTGAAGATGTTTAATTTAAGTTAATTTAATGTTAGGATCAACCCAAAAATAGTTTAGTTAGTGTCTTAGGATATCATATATCGGAATTTGCTATTATAGAACATACAAAAGAAGTTATGAACATGTTCTTAATGTCCAGAATGTAAAGAACCATACTAGAACACGAAGAACATGTCCGAAATGCACAGAACTAATGGGATTTAGGTAAAAAAATAAACTTAAAAGCCTTAAGTTCACATGCAACCTAAATGATCTATGTTTTCACTATTGAACCTATAACTATGAGCATAAAATAGGAAACCCTTAGAACCCTAGGTAATTTTCGAAAATCACAAATTAGGGTTTAGGATTACATACCTTAATTGTTATTGTAGTAAATAACAATGATTCTTCAAAAGTAGATCTCTTGGAAGCAAGAATCACAAGTGTCGTGCCTCTAATGGAATTATATCCAAACTAGCAATATGATGACTTAAGAGAGAGGAGAGGGGAGGCTTGCAATTTCAGCTATCTTTCTATGGATGGAGTAGCTGAAATTTGGAGGCCTTAGAGTCCTTTCTATAGTGTTACAAGGAAGTCATGGATAACCTTAATTGGAATATAATAATAATATTTCAAATTGGTAATTATCCAGCTCCTTATTTATCCACATCAGATATTCTAGAAACACTAGAATATCCTCCTAAAACCATCCACCACCTTTGTGGAAGGTTCTTGAGCCTTTTGTTCAACTATTGAACAATTGCACTTTAGACCTTGCACTTTTAATTAATTTTTTTAAATCCGAAGTTAATTCCAATTAATTTCTGATTAATTATTAATTAAATAATATCTTTTCTAATTAATATATTATTATTATTATTATATATTAATAAAATATTTATATTAATTTAATAATCACATAATAAATTAATCTATCTCTCTAAAAGTCATCATGTCTAATTGTTAGGTTTGAGGGCAACCCAAAAGGATTGTGCTATTATCAATTCAAGTAGATACCAATTATAGTTATGGGCTTAGACACCTAATCCAACAGTCTTCCACTTGGATAAGTCTGTAACTATAACTGCCAGTTTAACTTCTGAATTGATCAGCAAATTGTAGCTTCCAAAAGCCGCTGCCAAACTCTGACCCACTCAGTTACGCGTTCTAAGATAAGTGATCATATAATCCTCCGTTCTGCAAGATATCATTTGGACATGAGACATGGAATAGAATCAATCTCATTATCCCAGAATTTGTTTCACGATTTCTGATTTGTGATGACATAGCACTTCTAATTGAACACATCAATTTAGTCCTGACTGGCCCTAGCACTATAAATCAACACCAAATCACCGAAAGGCCCAAAGATATCGTTTCTCCCGTTAGGGAAAAAAGCACAGATAAACTTTGACTCATATGCTTGTATCTTTTACTCATCAAATCATGCATGATAATACGTTTTATAACATCAAGTTACTGATGTGTTTACGCATTACCAATATACAACCGACTTGTAAATTACAGCTCATATATCTCTGTTTCAAGATCATAAGATATTATCATCTCAGAATTAATCGTGATAAATTCCATGAAGTAATTCTCTGAGCGTGGGTTTATCCAATACTTAAATCTCAATTTCTAAGTACTCATGAACATTGCAGGAACACTATTGTTATGTCTAATACCCTTAGACAACCTACAATCCAGTTCATGACAGTCTTAATTCACTACTTACTTCCAAAAGTATGACCGACTGTGGAAATTTGAATAATCATATTATTCGAAAAGTAAAACATGAAAAATTGAAACATAAAAATAAAAGCAGTAAACAAATCATAAATAATTCTATATTATTTAATCACCAAATTCAATTACATTTAATCTGCTTCAAGTTTCAAACAAAATTTAACTAATTACCAAAACTAACATCATCTCTCAGACCTATTCTCATGGCATGTTGAATGTGTTTATCCCTACTCAGACCCTTTGTGAGTGGATCTGCAGGATTCTCTTCAGATGATATTCTTTTCACAATGAGGTGACCTTCTTGTACTCTATGTCTGATGAAATGGTACTTTATGTCGATATGTCTTGATATTCCATGATCTCTTGGTTCCTTTGTCAAGGTAACTGCTCCTTCATTATCACATAAAACTTCCATCGACTCCTTGATTGTTGGAACAACTCCAAGATCGCTGATGAAGTTCTTCAACCAAATTGCTTCCTTCGATGCTTCACTTGCCACTATGTAATCTGATTCACATGTAGAATCAACCACTGTCTCTTGCTTGGAACTTTTCCATGTAACTGCTCCTCTATTTAAAGTAAACACCTAACCAGATTGAGAACGAAAGTTGTCTCTACCTGTTTGAAAGTTGGCGTCACTATACCCAGTTGCTCTCAATGTATCACTGCCACCAAGTACTAGGACCCAATCCTTAGTCCTTCGCAGACACTTGAGAATACTCTCTATCTGTCAGAAGGTTTGTATTCCTTTGGTGCTTCAGTAGAGTTGGTAAGCATTAAAGGTGTGTTTTGAGATTGTGGTTGATATGATGGATTTATAGGGTATCTAGAGGATTGAGAATAGTGATGAGAGGTGTTTTGTAAGTTGTAATTGTGGTTAAAGGGAGGTATGGTAAACTATTGATTTTTGCGGTAGTTTGGTGGTGGAAACCTGTTAAGCTGTTGGCTGACTAAGGCTAAAGCATGTTGAAAAGCTTCTTCATCATCAGGTTGCATCTATGGTTCATATGATTGCAGTGTGTCGTCCTATGAAGTTTGGTATGTGGACACTCCTGTATGAGGATACTGAGGTGGTCTATTAGTGAACTACGGTGAGTGATCGAGCAGGGCGAGTGGTCCGCCAAGATCCATAGTCTTTCATCACCGTAGACTCTTGAGCTTGAAGTTCACCGTAGAGTTTGTACAGTGATAGGGTATTGATCTTTCTATCTCCTTGGACTATCATCTTTGCCATAGTCCACTATTTTCCTAAACCATTCAGGAACTACAGATTTGTTTAATGATCACTTCGAGTAATACCTTCATTTGAGAGTTTGGTGACAATGAGGTTGAATGTTTTGAAGGACTCATCAAGAATTTTTCCATGAAGAGCTTTGAAGTTATTGAAATCATTAAAGGTGGTGATCAATTTCTTGTCTTGAGCTTGTTCAGTTCCTTCATACGGATTCTTAAGAACATACCATATTTATTTTGTAGATTTGCAGTTAATAATGAGATCGAGACTGTCAGGAGGAACTCCATAAGAGATTTCATAGAAAGCAATTTCATCTTTCTCCATCTTTTCTATGTCATCGTTGGTAGGTCTGGTCATTGCTACTTGACCTCCAAGTCAGGTTTGAGTTCCATCAGTGATAATGGGTGTAAAGATAGGTACTCGTGGTCCTTTTTCTACAGATCTCCAAACTTCATTTCCAAGTCTCCTTAAATATATTTCCATACGTTGAGACTAGTGATGATATTCAATTGCAACAAGTATTGGAGTTCGATTAGAACCTCCACCACTGTTAGATACATTTAATGATTCAAGTTGTGCCATTTTCCTTATTTTTGAAAAAAGATGAGCTAAGTGGTATAGAAGGCCTTTTAATAAGAGTTTTTCAAAGAAAGTTAAAAGCAACCACTATGGCTCTGATACCAATTGTTGACAGAAGAACTTAGATAAAAAGATATTATGGTGCGGAATATAAGTTAATCTCGTGGATATTGACGAAGCTCTACAATACGAATGGTGAATTTGTAAAGGAAACATAACAACAACATTTATTATTAGATATAAGCAAGTTAAATGGATACTTGTTGAATCATAACTTTGTTTGCAGCCGAACACAAATTATATATGGTGAACAATAAAGTATGAACAATAATAGTAAAAGATATACGCGATAAGGAGATTTGTATTTCACTTGATAGGTTTACAAGGAAGGTGAAAATCAGACACAATGTAACATCCTTGAAAATTTCACAAAATTAAAAAAAATTTAAGATATTCAAAAGCCATTAATTATTACAAATGTTTCCAAAATAGTTCAAATCAGAGTATCCTAGAAAACAAAGTCATAACATGTGAGGAAGTGTACGGTTACGCCTTCGCCTTACCGTGATCATCAGAAGTACCTGAAACAAAACTCATAAATGTAAGCTCGAAGGCTTAGTGAGTTACCCCCAAAATACCAACACCACACAACCAGAACAATATTATATCAAATAGTATGCATATAGAGTCTACAGTATAACTGGACCGCCCTCACATGGCCTTCAGTCTATCTGGCCCACTCTCAGAACCTTCAGCATGTCTGGTCCGCCCTTACCGGTCCTACAACCTGTCTGGACCGTTCTTCTGGCCTTCGGCCTGACTGGACTGCCCGCACCAGGCCTTTAGTCTATCCGGGCTGCCCTAGGTCTGTTAGTCTTCAGCACATAGCAGGACCGCCTCAACCAACCCGCAATCACGCAATCACACACATACACACACACACACACACACATATATATATATATATATATATATATATATATATATATATATATATATATATACCAGGATGCACAGAGAGTAATACAGATCTAACAGATCACTAATCATACCATCATCCTATATACCAGGATGCATATCTAACAGGTCAATAAGCATAGTACCATCCTATCTACCAGGATGCGGATCTAACAGATCAAATAGCATATCATCATACAATAACCAGGATACAAATCCCTAAAGGGTCGGCCTTGGTGCCTTAGACCCTGTTGATATGGTGATGAGAACTCACCTCACAATGTCGACCGGAACTGAAATATCAAACTCCCGAAACATGGTTCCAGACACCTACAACCACCAATGATCCACTTCCATAAATTCCCAAATTACTAAAATACCCTCGGTAGTAAAACTGGTCAACCCTTGGTCAAAGTCAAAGTCAACGGTCAAGGTCATCAGTCCATGTTGACCCAACTCGTCGAGTGCAGCTTACAGAGTCGTCAAGTTCCTTCAGAACTCAAAAAGTCGCGAAAATCCGAGTCAACTCGCCAAGTTGGCTATCCAACTCGTCGAGCCCATGCAACATCCAGAGGGTCGGGAAAAACCCTACCCACTCGTCGAGTTACCTCATAACTCGTCGAGTTCATGCAGAATCCAGAAAACGGAAAAACTCGTCTCAACCTTGTCGAGTTCATGCAGTCCATTTCTCATCCAGACGCTTTTAAGCTGAACTAAGGCTCCAAACTATAGATCTAGCCTCCTAGGGCATAGTTACCACGTAAAGTTGCAAACTTTACGTGCATGCAAAGCCTCAAATGCTAAAACCAAGCTAAGGAAGAGGTTTAAGTCGAAGAGAAGCGCCAAGGCTTGATAAATTCGTTAACTTTATGACTATGAGGGCATAGAGGAGTCCAGATCTGAACTCCTCACTCCAAGATGTGCTCAAAACCAGAAAAGTTTCAAGATTAAGCTAGAAATGGCCCAAAACTCTTAAATGGGAAGATCTAACAAAGGAATGAACAAGATAAAGACTTTTTACCTTCGAAAGAATGCCAAGATGAAGTAGATACTGGATGTAACGCCCCGATTCTCAGGTATCGATTTTTATATAAGAATTTTCTTGTTTTCAAGGTCTACTCGACGAGTTGGTTGCCCTACTCGTCGAGTAGCAGCGGGTTGGGTCGCGTATTTTAGTGACCTACTCGCCGAGTCCAATAAGGGACTCGACGAGTAGGAGCTGGAGGATGAAACCCTAAATCTCGGGGTATTGCACCCTATTTAAAGGATCATTGGCCTCCCCCAGCCTCCCCTTTACTGCTTCTTGTCCCTCTCAAACCCTAATACGTGTGTGTGTGCTCCATTATGTGTTTCAAGCCTTAGGAAGAAGATTCTTAGAAAAGGGAGCTTGAAGATCAAGTAGCTAGCTGCAAGGAGCTTGTGTGGACCTGAAATCTACCTCAGATAGCACCATTTGAAGGTATCAAGTCGTTACCTTGACCTTCTTTCCTTCTAGATCTCCTTTGGGTTGAAGTTTAGGGCTTTTCATCATGTTATGAAGCTATTCTTGGGTATGAGCTAAGATCTGAAGTTGCAACTTCAGATCTGAACTCTCCTTGGTCTTGAGGTCCATAAAGCTTACAGCTTTAGCAAGTATGAACCCTTTCTTTTGATTTAAACCCCATTTCAAGTTTAGATTTGGCATTATAGGTCATTAGAGCCTTGCATGCACGTAAAGCTTGCAACTTTACATGATAAACATGCATTGGGAAGCTGGATCTACAATATGGAGCCTTAGCATGGCTTAAAAAGCGTCTGCATGAATGATGGATTGAAGGGACTCGGCGAGTCGCAAGGTCGACTCAACGAGTCATATGAAGATGGTCATGAACTCGTCGAGTTGATGAACAACTCGGCGAGTCCGATGAAGATTGCCTTGGGCTCGGTGAGTCAGTCGAATGACTCGGCGAGTCGGCTATGGTTTTTCCCAGTCTTTGGACACATATGAACTCGGCGAGTTAAAGGAAAACTCAACGAGTCAACCAAGGATTTCATGGCTTCTCGAGTTCAGGAAGGACTCGACGAGTCGGTGAACTACACTCGACGAGTCGAGTCAACATGGACTGTTGACTTTGACTGTGGACTTTGACTTTGACCAAGAGTTGACCAGTTGACTTGTGAGGGTATTTTGGTAATTTGGAAACTTATGAAAAAGGGTTTTATGGAAGCTATAGGTGGGGGAGTTCGTGTTGGTGATCCGGGAGTTGAGCTTTCTAGTTTCAGACGACAGTTGCGATGTGAGTTATCCTCACTATACTAAGGGGTCTAAGGCACCAAGGCCGGCCCATTGGATATGTTATCCTAGCAGTGTTAGATGTTGAGTATGAGTTAGTGTTGCATGCTAGTGGTTATGCCAGTTAGGTAGACCTGTAGGACTACCTGATATGTTATATGATTGTTGCATGCTCAGTGGTGATGTTGTATGTTATATGTTATGTGGGGTGGGTTGAGGTTGTACCGCTCCGTGCGGTAGCCAACAAACCCTAGGAGCATTCCAGTTACGGGCTAAGGGAGACTCGTACTGTGGGCTCGATGGCAAGCCAGATGTGAGCTGTGGGCCCGTAAGGCAATCCAGACTCACACTGTGGGCCTAGGGGTAATCCAGTCTGTAAAGCTATGGACCCAATACATGCTGTTGTTTATATATGTGTTATGTGCAGTGTATCGGTATTTTGGGGGAACTCACTAAGCTCTCGGGCTTACAGTTTCAGTTTATTGTTTCAGGTACATCAGGGGATCGCGGTAAGGCGAAGACGTGATCGTACAACTCGTCATGTTTTGTCTATGTTTCTGGGAAAACTCTAATATTATACATTTTGAAAACAAAGTTGTAATGATTTTTAATGGTTTGAAATGTTTTTAAAAGTTTAAATTGGCTTAAATTTTTGGGTGTTACACTGGATCTACAAGCTTCTCATTTCTCCAAGCTCTTTAGTCTTCAAGCTTCTCATTTCTCCAAGCTCAGTGTAATGTAGCTTCATATCGTCACCTGTGATATAAATAAGCTTGAGTGGGTCAGGTTAGGAAACCTGGTGAGTACATAGGACCTACAATAATATAATTATTATGTTTAATCATCAAACAATTAATCAACCCAATTACCCATCCCCATTATCTTCTTTACTCTTAAGGATCTACCCTAAGAATCATCTATTCCTCGTTCATTCATTCCTGAGAATCATCCTAAGGAATCGGCACGAAGTCCATCGTTGCCACGGTTTATACAACATGTACTAAGTCCATAGTCACCAAGGTTTAGGCACTAAGTCTGCATAGTCGCCAGGGTTTAGGCACTAAGTCTGCATAGTCGCCAGGGTTTAGGCACTAAGTCTGCATAGTCGACAGGGTTTAGGCACTAAGTCTGCATAGTCGCCAGGGTTTAGAGTACACCGGGTGAACACATCGTTCACAACACCTACAGGTTGCGAGCCTGCTAGTGTTCCACTGGACTGTCTAGAATAGTTCGTGGTTGTCATCCATACTCTGCTAGATGACGGGGCCATCATTTGGGAAAAAGGCTTCTCTCATTTTTCATCTCTCACCCTTATCTCATGGTCTATACCACCTCTCATCTCATCATCCAACTCATATTTCATCTACCCATGTTTTACCTAACATATTTTGTAGATATAAAATACATATACAGTTCAAATCGTTTAAAGCATGTATAAAATCTTTCATCCAACATAGCCAGCAAGTATTCAGACATTATACACACATAGCACATAATTTATACAAAATACTTCATATCTATGTGTAAGATGAAAGTAACTATGCACTCACCTGATAAGGTGGTGATTCTGAACTCGGACAACACTTCGTTTACTTAAAACAATTTCCTTCGACAAAACCTAGTATTATTACAACTAGAGTTTAGTCTAACGTTCAACGAGACTAATTAATAGTCTTAGCATTATTACTATTATATAAGCGTTAAAACAATACTCTTCACCCACTATGTACAGACAGGGGCCAGACATGAAACACCGGAGGGCAGGATCATTTTGGCATATAACACTTCTGAATCCAGCAACCCAAGCGGCCCTCCAAACCGGATTCCCCGTACCGCGAGTGGTTAAAAAGATATTATAACGACACTTATATAACCCATAATAATAGCCCAGATAATTATTATAAGGTCCTAATAACATTACTATAATTAAATAAAAGCTATATTGAAAATAGTGTAGGCATAACTCACTTACAGCTGGTTTTTATTAAAAATCGGGCTTCGCTGGAGCAGCGTTTCCGAGCCGAAAAGCTCTTTTCTCGGAGCCTTCGGGAGCCTCGGGGCTTCCTTCGGGTGCTAGGGGGTTCCCTAGGGTTTAGGGAGGTTAGGATAGGCTAGAGAGAGAGAGAGAGAGTAGTGAGAGAAAGAGAAAGGTTTTGGGGTGCATTTGCCGGCTGCCTTTGCTGCCCTTTTATAGGCGCCTGGCCTCGCACTATGCCGGGTGTAGTCCGAGGTACGCTAGGCGTACACCGAAGATAGTACAACACGCGTCGGTCTTCGGATGGATCATCGTGGGCGCTTCTGGACCGAGGAAACCGAGATCGTTGGGCGTACCAAGCTTCGTACGCGAGGCGTACTCGTACGCCAGGCGTCCGAAGCGAGACGTGTCACCATTTGAAGAGAGGACCGTGAGGAGCAAGGGACGGCTGGGATCGCGCCATGTCATCAATCTTGCAACAACTTCGCAAATCGCATACTCAACTTCTAAAATTCGTAACTTTCGCATACGAGCTCCATTTTCGACGTTCTTTATATCCACTCTACAACTTTCATTTAAACTCCGTCGGCTAATTTTGATTTTATTTTTAAAGTTATATTTTTAAGAGGCCGGGATAGGATTAGTCCGTTAAAAATCTATAACTTCTTCATCCGACGTCCGTTTTCGTCTGTCTTTTTATCGTTACGCTACTATTAATGAGATCTTCGATTCTCATTTAGGTTGTGTCGGCTAAAAACCGCTCGATCTAATATTCGAACTCCGGGCTGCATAGTGCTAAGCCGAAATTTCTAAAAATCATAACTTCCTCATACGAAGTCAGATTTGGGCATTCTTTTTATGCACACTCTCGGTTTAACGAATGGTACGACTTTCATTTAGATTGCTAAGGCTAAAAATCACTCTATCGTAAATTCACTATTTGCGTCCTGCGGTGTCGTGCCGATGTTGCCGCGAAACTTCGACGGGCCATAACTTCTTCGTTATAACTCGAATTTCGGCGTTCTTTATATGTACGAATCCCGTGTGACATATTCTACAACTTGGTTAAGATTACTCCTTCTAAAAAGATTCTCATTGTCTCTAAATTGACTAGCCCGGATCTACGGGCGTTACAATTATCTCCCCCTTAGGATGATTACGTCCCGGAATCATCAACGAAACATGGCTTGTATAATGATTCCATACGTTATCTCTTCATCCTAGGTAATAATCGTAACTCTATGTTTCTTTGAATGAGTATCTAACTCTTGGTCTTCTTAACTGCAAGTAGTGCTCGATCTGGCACCCGCTCTCTATCTTATGTTAGACTTCAAATTATGACCTTCAAGTCTCAATCTCGATCGTTACTTGAGACTCCTTCTTAACAAACTTAAGATAAGTTATTTGATTTCCACAATAGACCGATGGGTCACGATCTAATGACTTCTCATCGTATGATGCAATGCTTAGACTCAGATCTTTTAGAGTCAAATTCCGTTACAGAATGTACCTTCCTTCATCTTCTAATGTGATATAATCACCTCTTTTCATGTAGCATCTCTAGCTACAAGCTTCTTCGTCAATGATCGCGATACTTCTACTGATCGCTTTGATTACCTTTCATTTCAATCTTAAGTTAGATGTGACATCGAACTTAGTTCTCTGAACCACGTAACATATTCATCGTAGTCAGACTCGATTTGATATGACCACTAGGGTCGGAATAACAACCATCTTCTTAGTCATTACCAAAACGATGGTAACGACATACTCGAATAAAACGGAATCAGTTTCTAGTTTATTGGTAACCTTATGACTTTCCCTGATCCAAGTGTGAGTCATGTGCTTCCGGTAGTATAGACCTCTACTACCATTCACACCTACTCATGCTCGTCCCAAGTATTGTCTCGCAGTTGTCCAATTCACCATACAAGAAAATCACATAACAGTTTAACACACCAGATAACAAAACGAAGGTTTTATATTTTTCCTTGAAACTATTACATAGGTGTTCAAGTTCACCCTAGACTATGCCTCTAATAGGCTACATCATATGATACTATCCCCTTGGCTACTTCATAACTCAATCTTCGTGTATGATATCCTCATCCTCGATTCCTCGCGTTGTTTTTCATCGAGGATCATGTGGAATTCCCTTGGCCTTGGTCGCGTATCTGGCCTTGCTGCCTCGTTTTTCTTCGGGCAGTCTTTAGAAACATGCCCTTCTTTGTTACATCTGTAGCACACCCTCTTGTTGGATGCACACTTGTTGGCGTAATGCCCTGTCTTTCCACATTTGTAGCAAGTCACCTCCTCGCTACATTTCCCGAAGTGTTTCTTTTTACACTTCTTGCACCACTTAGCTTCACCTCCTCCTCCTCCTTCGGACTTTGAGAATTTCCTTTCTTTGTTAGATTTTGAAGATCCTTCACACTTCCTTTTCTCGCCAACTTCAGCTCTCTCCAGACCCTTTTCCCTAATCTGGGTCTCAACATTCCTGACTTCCCAGATGGCGGCTTTCAAAGTGGTTGCTTGCTTGACCATTGGACCAAAGTCCGCTGGTAATCCATGGGAAAACTTGTTGACCTTGGAGAGCTCAGTTGGAACTAGGTAAGGAACAAGCTTCATTTTCTCCGTAAAACTTGCAGCATACTCGGTGACACTCATCCTTCCCTTCTTCAGATTTTGGAACTCATTGTTGATTTCCATAAGATCCTGCTCAGAGTAGTACTGTATTTTCAGTTGCACCAGGAAATCTTCCCAAGACGTCTTGCTTGCTTCTCCCTTGGGCATCGTGTTAGCTAATAGCTTCCACCAACTCAGTACTCCAGACTTTAACAGAGGAATTGCGAGAGCGGTCTTCTTTCTCTTGCTGCACTCGCAACTCTCAAATATTGTCTCCATCTAGGAGATCCAATCCATAACTTCCACCAGTGTTGGGCTCCCAGAAAGACTCGGGGGTTTGGATGCCATGAAATCCTTGTACTTACATCCATGTCCGTCATTTCCTCCATCTTTATTGTTTCTCCTAATAACCGGCGGATCAGCTTGAACAACGGTCCTACTGTAGTTCGCTTCCTCAGACTGCCTGTCATTCAATTCGGGCTGTTCAACAGACACCGTAAGTTCTTATTGGTTCCATTGAAGTAAACGCCTTGTTTCCTCCATTTGACGATCCAACATCATCTAGATCATCGCTTGTACTCCGGCCATTGTGACTGGCTCAGGAGCGGCTACTACAACGAGTATTTGCTCAATCACTGGTGGTTGATTCCTGTTTCCATTCGCGTTCTCGACTCCACTTCAGGTTCTTGCCATTTTGATATATATACCACATCAGACGTTCGGTGTGAAATGACGAGAATTAATATAGGAAAGATTTTATTTATGATCGACGTGTAGATCTCCCTATCACTCCGAAAAGTTACATGTCAGTTCTAATACCGTAATTAAACGTTTAGAAATCTGAACACATAAAGTTTCCAGATCGGGTCGGCAACAAACCATAGATCCGATCAGACGACGACATCATAAAACATCACAATTTCATTTAGCACATAACAGCATGGTAGGCATTTTCCCTAAATTAGCTAGTGCTTGTGTCTATTCAGGTGTATTACCTAAAATTTATTAGACACACTACTCACCATCATTGCTTAGCATTCTACGTTTAAGTCTAGAAATAAATCATCATTCATAGTTCGCTTAAACTAATGCTCTGATACCAACTGTGACATCCCCATTTTCACGGCCATAAATGACCGATTTTGTTTATGCTTTATAAAAATTAGAGTACTTCTTTTAATAAAAATGTTGCGGAATTTGTTCCTAGAAAATCATGATAATTATGTTATCAAAGAATTTCTGAAGAAATACATTTTTATTCATTTTAAAACATTTTGGGATGTCTTCATTAATACAGAAACATAAGCATAAATAGAACTTACATTCATTTACTCTAGTGATCTACATCTCTTTAATCTCTCAGTGTAATGTAGCTTCATATCGTCACCTGTGATATAAATAAGCTTGATTGGTTCAGGTTGGGAAACCTGGTGAGTACATAGGACCTACAATAATATAATTATTATGTTTAATCATCAAACAATTAATCAACCCAATTACCCATCCCCATTATCTTCTTTACTCTTAAGGATCTACCCTAAGAATCAGCTATTCCTCGTTCATTCATTCTTGAGAATCATCCTATGGAATCGGCATGAAGTTCATCGTTGCCACGGTTTATACAACATGTACTAAGTCCATAGTCACCATGGTTTAGGCACTAAGTCTGCATAGTCGCCAGGGTTTAGGCACTAAGTCTGCATAGTTGCCAGGGTTTAAGCACTAAGTCTGCATAGTCGCCAGGGTTTAGGCACTATGTCTGCATAGTCGCCAGGGTTTAGGCACTAAGTCTGCATAGTCGCCAAGGTTTAGGCACTAAGTCTGCATAGTCGCCAGGGTTTAAAGTACATCGGGTGAACACATCGTTCACAACACCTACAGGTTGCGAGCCTGTTAGTGTTCCACTGGACTGTCTAGAATAGTCTGTGGTTGTCATCCATACTCTGCTAGATGACGGGGCCATCATTTGGGAAAAAGGTTTATCTCATTGTTCACCTCTCACCCTTATCTCATGGCCTATACCACCTCTCATCTCATCATCTAACTCATATTTCATCTACCTATGTTTTACCCAACATATTTTGTAGATATAAAATACATATACAGTTCAAATCGTTTAAATCATGTATAAAATCTTTTCTTCCAGCATAGACTGCAAGTATTCAGACAATATGCACACATAGCACGTAATTTATACAAAATACTTCATATCTATGTGTAAGATGAAAGTAACTATGCACTCACTTGATAAGGTGTTGATTCTGAACTCGAACAGCACTTCGTTTACTTAAAACAATTTCCTTCAACAAAACCTAGTATTATTACCATTAGAGTTTAGTCTAATGTTCAACGAGACTAATTAATAGTCTTAGCATTATTACTATTATATAAGCGTTAAAACTCATTTTTGATGCTCATTGTCTCTAAATTGACTAGCCCGGATCTACGGGCGTTACAATGGAGGTGAAGGTGGGTTGCACCCGATCCTATATCGGCTTGGAAGGAGAACGAAACATTTCCTTATAAGGGGTGTAGATACCTTCCTTATCACAACGCGTTTTAAAGTCGTGAGGGAAGGAGATCCCATAAGAACTCTGCAGTTAAGCGTGCTCGGGCGGGAGTAGTACCGGGATGGGTGACCCCCTGGGAAGTCCTCGCGCCAAGTGGCCCAAAGCGGACAATATTGTGATACGTACCATAGGGGGATGTTACAAATGGTATCAGAGCTAGGGAACGGGTCATGTGTTCGATGGGGACGTCGAACCCTATAATGGGAGGTGAAGGTGGGTTGCACCCGATCCTACATCGGCTTGGATGGAGAACGAAACATTTCCTTATAAGGGGTGTGTATACCTTCCTTATAACGATGCGTTTTAAAGCCGTGAGGGCAGCAGATCCCATAAGAACTTTGCAGTTAAGCGTGCTCGGGCGGGAGTAGTACCGGGATGGGTGACCCCCTGGGAAGTCCTCATGTCGAGTGGCCCAAAGAGGACAATATTGTGATACGTGCCAGAGTGAGATGTTACATTAACTATCTCTTAGGTGTAACGACCCAATTTTTCAAAAGAATTTTTTTTCATTTTTAATTTACCAAATCATATCTTTATCATCCCCAAAAACCAGTTACAATTGTTTCCAAAACCATGTCAAATACAAATTTTATTTCAAATATCAGAGTGTCCCATGAAATGTCCGAGTGAGAGTGCATGCCGCGCCATCAAGCCTTGTGTCACACCCCCCAAACCAGACGGAGGAAACGTCCGGGGGTGGATGACTTCATTTGTAGTATCACAATACATGCATTATAGTAATCAAAGTACAAACAACCATTGCATTAATAAGTATAAGTTTTTACATGTGTTCAATCAATGTATATCGACACCAAAATAGTTATACAAAATAAGAAGACATGACTCAAAATAGCTCCATCTTCTCAAAAGCTCGGGGAGTACTTGTCTACTGATTCCCTAAGAATACAAGTAATTTGAAAAGAGAGTATCAACATAAAGTTGAGTGAGTGCATAAGTATTTATGTTTGAAAGTATGTTTCTGATCCTTGAATATGTAAACTATTCTAGAAAATCCTATATTTTCTACTGTATATGAAAAGTACTTTTAATCACATAAAACCGTTCTATTTGTAAACCAATGTTCTGTATTTGTATTCTTTTGTATAATCTGTAAAAGTGAGTGTGCCTGGCTTCACCAGCTGTTATTGAATACTGAGATGTAATACTGTAAACTCTATTTTGGTAAACTGGTACTTTGAAAATGTACTCATGTTTAGTTAATTATACACTAACCGTATTGTTAATATCTTTTTAATGAGTTATTATAACCATATTGAAACTAGATGGCATGAAACAATGCTTTGAAGGCATTAAAAGTTTTGATAACAACTGTCACTCGTAGGCGTTGTTTGGTTCTCTTCAAGCGAACCTTCACTATCGGGATACGACTTTGTTTGGTTCTCTTTACTTCCCTGTCTAAGATCTCTACGGGTTCTTCCTCGAAGTTGAGATTCTCTTTAACCTCGATCTCGTCGAGTGGGATCACAAGAGTCTCGTCGGATAAGCACTTTTTCAAGTTAGAAACATGGAAGGTAGGATGTATGTTACTTAGTTCTTAGGGTAGTCGGAGTTTGTAAGCTACTGGAACGATTCTAGCAAGAATATCGAATGTTCATATGTACCTTGGGTTCAGCTTGCCACGCTTTCCAAAGCATATCATGCCCTTCCAGGGTGAGACCTTCAACAAGACGTTGTCACCAACCTGGAATTCCAAAGGTTTTCTTCTTTTGTCAGCGTAGCTTTTCTGTCTATCCCTGGAAGCTTTAAGCCGCTCCCGAATTTGTATGATTTTCTCCGTAGTTTCACGAATGATTTCCGGACCAGTGAGAGTACTGTCAGGAACTTGACCTCTAGCTAGCTGCGTGTCACCCACTTCAGCCCATCACAGAGGTGATCTGCACTTGCGGCCATAGAGGGCTTCGAAAGGAGCAGCCTTTATGCTAGTGTGATAAATGTTGTTGTAAGAGAATTCGACAAGGGGTAAATGAGTATCCCATGCCTTTCCAAAGTCTATCACGCAAGCTCGCAAAATATCTTCTAAAGTTTGAATCGTCCTCTCACTTTTTCCGTCGGTTTTTGGATGGTAGGCTGTACTCATGTCCAGCCTAGTTCCCAAAGATTTTTGTAAAGACTGCCAGAAACGAGAGGTGAATCTACTATCTCGGTCAGAAATAATAGATATTGGCACACCATGCAGTCTAACAATCTCTTTGATGTAAGTTCGTGTTAGCTTCTCCATCTTGTCGGTTTCTTTTATTGGTAAGAAGTGTGCGGATTTGGTTAATCTATCGATGATCACCCAAATAGTATCATAACGACCCGATGTCTTGGGTAACTTAGTTATGAAATACATTGTAATCTGTTCACACTTCCATTCAGGGATTTCAGGTTGTTGCAATAAACCTGAAGGTTTCTGGTACTCTACCTTGACTTTGGCACAAGTAAGGCACTTGCCCACAAAGGTAGCGATTTCGGCCTTCATGTTAGGCCACCAGTACAGTTTCTTAAGGTCCAGATACATCTTGTCTGAACCTGGATGAATGGAGTATCGGGTTTTGTGTGATTCATTCATAACCACGTCTCTGTAACCACCGAACTTTGGTTTCCAGATCCGGTTCATGAAAAAATAGACTCCATCATCTCTGACTTCGAAGTTCTTATCCATTCCTCTCAGGGTTTCACCTGCCACGTTTTCGGGTTTCAAGGCCTCGAGTTGAGCCTCTTTGATCTGTGTGGAGAGATGTGAATGGATTGTCATGGTCAACGACTTTACTCGGCGTCCCGAGCATTCTTTTCTGCTAAGGGCGTCAACTACTACATTGGCTTTACCAGGGTGATAAAGAATCTCACATTCGTAGTCGTTCAGTAGCTCCACCCACCGTCGCTGCCTCATGTTCAGCTCTTTCTGATCGAAGATATGTTGAAGACTTTTATGGTCCGTGAATATTGTGCATTTCGTGCTATATAAATAATGTCTCCAGATCTTCAGAGCAAATACCACTGCTCCTAGTTCAAGGTCATGTGTTGTATAGTTGACCTCATGCGTCTTTAGCTGTCTCGAGGCGTAGAATATAACCTTTCCTCTTTGCATAAGAACACATCCAAGCCCTTGATTAGAAGCATCACAGTACACTACAAAATCCTCTGTCCCTTCAGGAAGAGACAGGATCGGTGCGCTGCACAGAGCTCGCTTCAACGTTTGGAACGTTGTTTCTTGTTTCTCTCCCCAGCTAAAAGTTACACCCTTTTGCGTCAGGGTGGTAAGAGGTTTAGCAACTCGAGAGAAATTCTGGATGAATCTGCGATAGTAGCCAGCAAGACCTAAGAATTGACAGATTTCTGTAGGTGTTTTACGTGCTGACCAGTTCTCAATTGCCTTTATTTTGGAAGGGTCCACGTGTATTCATTTTAGTAATATATTTTGAAGCCATTTGCTTGTAACACAAATATCCTTGTGTTAGACTTGTATCCCCCCCCTTAAAACAATAAAAACTATGAAAATACGAGGGTATGAACTCACCTGATAGTGAGTAAATCTGAAAGTTCGATATAGGATGAAAAGTCACACGAGTGAAGTCCCGAGTACAATTGGATCCTATTTAGCATATATAACAACATCTATATATATATATATATATATATATATATATATATATATATATATATACAATTAGTGGATTAACACTTATAGTGTATAACTAATAGCCTTAGGATGTAGGAAACACTTACCAAAAAGTGTTAGAATCAAAATTAGAAGGCTAAAGGAAGATCACGGCTAACAAAGAAGGGTTCATGGCCCTAAGGGGTGTTCACGGCCAGCTCGATCCTATGAAGATTTGATGGTTCATGGCCCAAAACTTGAAAATTGGGTGGTTTACGGCCCAAGAACAAATGTGTGTTCTTGGTGTTCTTGGTGAAAAAGATGGTGATTTGAATATCTAAACGAAATGTGTTGAATTCATGGATGAAATCAAAGGGTTTCACTTGAATAAGAAGATTAACTAGTAAAGCGGGATGAATCACTTACGTTTTTGAAGAGAAAGGAAGGTTTCCCTTGATGATACTTGAGAGAGTTTGAGAGTTCTTAGCTGGAAGATGTGAGAAATGAAGGAAAAAATGAACTAAATCTATATATATGGCGAGGGGTTCACGGTCCGAAGGGTTCACAGCCGTGATCCTCGTTTGCGTTTTGAAGTGTATACGGTCCGAAGCCGTTTGCGGCCTCGTTTACGGCCAAAGTGTTCCCGGTCCGAGGTTGGTGTACGGTCCGAAGGAAAAGAAGAAAAGGCATGCGAGACTTCTTGGATTTCAAGCCACACCGTTCTTAACACAACAACACTTTGAATACTATGATTAAACCCATAAAATACATTACTCTAACTTATAAAATATAGAATAAAATTTTAGTTGACTTTAGTTTGACCATGTTTGACTTTCTACAACAAAATAACGGGATGTTACACCTTGCCCTTGCCCCTGGGCTCTGATGTACCTGAAACATATCCACAAACTGTAAGCTAATGCTTAGTGAGTTTCCCCAGAGCATACCGACACATAATCCACATACAATATACCATACAAGCTAGATCAGCTACACATATCACATAAGCCATGCAAACAACATATAAGGATGTTGTGGGCTCGCCCCCAGGGTCTTACTCCAGGATGCCATGGGCTCCCCACATGGTCTTACACCTAAGTGTCATGGGCTCTCCCATGGTCTTTGATAGAAAAGCCTCGTTTACGACTCGAAAAGATAAGCTCAACCTCTCGGATCACCACCACAAACTCCACCACCTATAGTCACCATAGAACCATATTCATAACTTTGCAATTTCCCAAAATGCCCCAGAAGTCAACTAGTCAATCCTTATCGAAGTCAAAGTCAACGGTCCAGCTCAAAAGTCCATGTTGACCCGACTCGTCGAGTTTCTTGCAACTCGCCAAGTTCAAGCGTGTCAAATTGTCGGAAAAACCCCAGTGGACTCGCCGAGTCACCCCGCTGACTAACCGAGTCTATGTAGAAGTCCTTGCACGACAATCTTCATCAGACTCGTCGAGTTGGCCATGCAACTCGTCGAGTCCCTTCGGTCCATTACCGATTCAGATGCTTTTAAGCCATTTAAAGGTTCCATACTGCAGATCCAGCTTCCCAAGGCATGTTTATCACGTAAAGTTGCAAACTTTACGTGCATGCAAGGCTCGAAAGGGTTATAATGTCAAAACCAAGCTTGTAATGGAGTTTTACACTTATGGATAGGTTCATGATTGCTAAAGCTGAAAGCTTTATGGACTTAAATACCAAGGAGAGTTCAGATCTGAAGTTACAACTTCAGATCCCAGCTCAAACCCAAGAATAGCTTCTTAATATGCTAGAAAAGCCCTAATCTTTAACCAAATGAGATCTAGAAGGAAATGAGGTCAAGGTAACGACTTGATACCTTCCAGGAGATGCTAACTGAGGTAGATTTCCGATCCCCACACGTTCCTTGCTTCTAGCCACTTGCTCTCCAAGCTCTTTTCACTAAGGTCCACCTTCCAAAGCTTAAAACACACAAGAATGGAGCACACACACGAATTAAGGTTTGCTGGGCTCTCAAGAGGCTGTAAGGGGGCTAAAGGAGGCTAATGATCCTTTAAATAGGGCGCAAAACCCCAGAAATTAGGGTTTCTTCCTCCAGCTCCTACATGTCGAGTCTTACCTTGGACTCGGCGAGTAGATCACTTAAACACGCGGCCCAAATCCGCTTCTACTCGGCGAGTCAGGGCATCCAACTCGTCGAGTAGACCTTGCAATTTATGAAAATTAAACCATAGAATTATTACCTGAGAGTCGGGGCGTTACAATTCTCCCCCACTTGAACTAGACTTCGCCCTCTAAGTCTGCTGCGGTGAACAACCCTGGATAGTGCTCCCGCATTTCCGCCTCCGGCTCCCATGTCCATTCGGAGCCTCTTCGGTGCTGCCATTGTACCTTTACGAGCTTCACTTCCTTGTTCCGAAGACCCTTCGTCTTCCTATCTAAGATGGCAACCGGCCTCTCGATGTAGTTCAGGCTTCCATCCACCTGAATATCGTCCAACGGAATGACCGCGGTCTCGTCAGTGACACACTTCCAAAGCTGAGACACGTGGAAGGTGTTGTGAATCTGGCTAAGCTCCTCCAACAGATCGAAGCGGTATGGCACCTTGCCCACCCGAGCCGAGATCTTGAACGGGCCTATAAACCGTGGCCCTAGCTTGCCCCTCTTCCGAAACCTGATAATCCCCTTCCAGGGTGACACCTTTAGTAACACAAAGTCCCCCACCTGAAACTCAAGATCCGATCGTCGTCGGTAAGCAAAAATTTTCTGACGGCTCTGCGCGACTCGTAGCCGGTCGCGTATGTAACACCGGATTGCTGGTATGTGTTTTATTTATGAATTTTCTGGGACTCGACGAGTTGATGGCCCAACTCGTCGAGTAGAGACGGGATCCGTGGGAAGTTTAAGTGACCTACTCGACGAGTCGGGGACTGACTCGGCGAGTAGCAACTGTTTGGGTGAAACCCTAAATTTGAGGGTTTGCACCCTATTTAAACGTCTTATTGCAGCCTCCATCGTCCATTATGCTCCCAGAACACCTCTTATCGAAACCTTATCCGCTTTGAGTGATCTAAGGCCATTTGTGGTGCTTGTGGGTGGTTTGTGAAGCTTGAAAGGAAGGAAGAAGCTTGGGAATTCGAGTTGGGGCTTGTAGATCCAGAGATCTTATTGCATTTTCAGCTCAATCAAGGTAAATGCCCCCTGTTTTGGTCTTCCATTTGGTTGTTCATCTTTAGAGCTTAGATTTTGGGTGCATTTAGGGCTTTCAAAGCCATTTTCGGATTTGTGAGGTGATTCATGGGGTTCTACTTTCAGATCTGAGTCATTGGAGGGGTCTCATGGCATAAAGGTGCCAACTATATGGCCATGAGAGCCCCATGCACATTGTAGAGCACCTTTTATGGATTTTTGAGCCAAAGACCCCATGCAAGTGCACCAAGTTTGGAACTTTACGTATGAAATGGACATTAGGAGGCCAGATCTAGGGTTTTGACATGTTAAGACCCATTTAAATCGACTGTATAGTAAGGGTCAAGAAGGGACTAGACGAGTCGTTCTTGGAACTCGGCGAGTCGGTGTGTAGTGACCACTAAATCCCTTCTGTGGTTGGACTAGTGGTTCGGAAAGGAAGTCCCGTAAATGTTTAGACTCGTAAAGGGGCCTGAGAATCATGGGACTCGACGAGTGTATGAACAGACTCGGCGAGTCCAAGGCAATCTCCCAACTCTTGAAGATGAACTCGACGAGTTGTTCATACAAATCGGCGAGTCACAGACTGGACATGTTCATAGGATGAAGGTGAACTCGACGAGTTGTTCATACAACTCGACGAGTCGGATGAAGGTTCATTCAATTATATTATAGGAGGAGAACTCGTCGAGTCATTGCTAAGCTCGACGAGTAGAGTCGGGAAGGGGTCAGAAGAAAGAATAGGACTCGGCGAGTTAGCGGCCCAACTCGGCGAGTCAGGTCAACTGGAAGTTGACTTTGACCAAGGCTTTGACTTTGACCAGGGGTAAATGAGTCACTTTACCCAAAGATTAGTTAGTAGTGTTTGACTAAGTGTCTTTATGGGAATTGTAGCCGGGGAGTTGCCGGAGCAGCAGTCAGACATTTCCCGATCAGCATTTCAGCAGTCAGCCTTACGAGGTGAGTTACCTTCCAGTAGTGTTGGGTCTACGACCACAATGCCGTCCCATCAGTAGGAGTTGTATGTTAGATGATTGTCTTTGTGATAATTATCCGGTGTTGCTATCTGATATGCTTTATGTGCTAGGATGCTATGATATATGTGTAGTAGTGGTAGGGGTGATATGGCCCCTAGTTACCGGTTGAAAGAGACCGAAGGGGGAAGATAGTACACATGCATGCATAGCAGTGTGAATAGGATATGTTATTATGTGATAGTTGTAGGGGTGAAATAGTCCCCGGTTACCGGTTGAAAGATACCAAAGGCAGTTACCGGTTGAAAGACACCGAAGCCGGTTGAAAGATGCTGAAGGCAGTTACCGGTTGAAAGACACCGAAGGCAGTTATCGGTTGAAAGACACCGAAGGCAGTTACCGGTTGAAAGATACCGAAGGCGGTTACCGGTTGAAAGATGCCGAAGGGGAGCCCAGCTCCCAGTTATGCCAGACAGATACCGGTTGAAAGATACCGAGGGATAGGCATTATGTGGTATGTGGTATGATGGGGGAACTCACTAAGCTTTGTGCTTACAGTTTACAGGCTTGGTTTCAGGTACCTCTTCAGCGAAGGGGAAGGAGCCGGCGCGGTAGCAGCACATCACACACACACTGGATTCCGCACTATGATATTATTGGGAATGTACTCTGATTTTATTACTATTGACAATATGGTTTTGAGACACGTTGTTACAGTTTATAAATTGATTTGACATTGGTAATGTTTTTGGTAAACAATTTTATGAGTTACTTAATCAAAAATGAAATTTTTGGTCTTGAAAATTGGGACGTTACAGCGTACCTGCTGAATCAGCCCGGTAGTCTTGAGCACTACCTCCGTGCTCCCTATGACTCGGTGTCCAACCTCATCCCAACAAACTAGAGTCCTACATCTCCTGCCATACAACATCTCAAATGGAGGTCGGTCTATACTGGCATGGTATCTATTATTGTATGAGAATTCCGCCAGTGGAAGATACGTATCCCAACTCCCTCCAAAATCCAACACACATGCACTCATCATATCTTCCAGTGTCTGGATCATCCTCTCACTCTGGCCATCTGTCTGAGGGTGGTATGCCGTGCTAAAATGCGACTGAGTGCCCAACTCCTGATGAAACGTTTTCCAGAACCTAGACGTAAACCGAACATCCCTGTCGGAGACTACCGACACGGGCACCCCGTGCCTCGCCACCACCTCCCGTCCATAAATATCTGCCAACCTCTCAGCAGATATACTCTCAGAAATCGGAACGAAATGAGCACTCTTCGTCAACCTGTCCACAATCACCCATATGGCGTCCATGCCCCTCGTCGTCCTCGGTAACTTCGTAATGAAATCCATGGTGATTTCCTCTCACTTCCACGTGGGAATAGGTAGCGGCTGAACCTTTCCATGAGGCCGCTGATGCTCGGCCTTGACCTTCCTGCAGGTCAAGCATCGCTCCACAAACCAGGCGATCTCCCGCTTCATGCAGGGCCACCAGTAGCTCATTCTCAAGTCTCTATACATTTTTGTAGCCCCAGGATGTATAGAGAACTTGGACTTGTGTGCCTCCTCTAATATTTTCTGTCTCACCCCTCCAGTCATCGATACCCTCACTCGGCCACACTGTGTCAATAATCTGCGGCTATCCTTGACAAACAAAGGATACTATCCCCGAATCCGCTCTATCTTCCAAATCTTCTTCTTCACCCCCTCTACTTGAGCCTCCTTGATCATATCCAACAATGGAAACATCACATTCATCCTCTAACAAACGTTCCCAATCAGGGAACCCGCCGCCTTGCGGCTCAGAGCGTCGGCCACCATGTTGTCCTTCCCAGGATGGTATAAAATCTCACAATCATAGTCCTTGAGTACATCCAACCACCTCCTCTGTCGCATGTTGAGGTTCTGCTGATCTATCAAATACTTCAAACTCTTGTGATCAGTGTAGATGGTGCACCTCACCTCGTATAAGTAGTGTCTCCAAATCTTGAGAGCGAACACCATCGCCCCCAATTCCAGGTCGTGAGTGGGGTAATTCACCTCATGAGGCTTCAACTGCCTCGAGGCGTAAGCTATCACATGCCTCCTCTGCATCAGTACCGCACCCAATCCCGAAGTCGATGCGTCGCAGTACACCACCAAATCATCCAACCCCTCAGGTAGTACAAGGATCGGAGCCTCACATAACCTCTGTCTCAGGGTCTCAAAAGCCAACTGCTGATCCTCACCCCCATCGAAATGTCACATTCTTCTTGGTCAAGCGGGTTAAAGGCACAACAATCTTGAAGAAATCCTGGATAAATCTCCGATAATAGCCCGCTAAACCCAATAAGCTACAGATCTCAAACGCATTCTTCGGCACTTCCCACTTCATCACCGCCTCAACCTTGGCCGGATCAACCGAAATATCCTCCTGGTTGATGACATGCCCCAAAAACTGTACTTCTCGCAACCAAATATCACACTTAGAGAACTTGGCAAATAGCCTATCCGCCCTCAGGGTCTCAAATACTTCCCTCAGATGCTGATCGTGTTGTTCCTTGGTATTAGAGTAGACCAAAATGTCATCAATAAAAACTATCACCGACTGATCGAGCATCGGTCTACACACCCTGTTCATGAGGTCTATGAACGCTGCTGAGGCATTGGTGAGCCCAAATGGCATCACCACGAACTCATAATGTCCATACCGAGTCCTGAACGCCGTCTTCGGTATATCTTCATCCCGAATCCTCATCTGATGGTATCCCGACCTAAGATCAATCTTGGAAAACCAAGACGCACCCTGTAGCTGATCGAACAAATCATCAATCCTCTGTAACAGATAATGGTTCTTCACCGTTAATTTGTTCAGCTCCCGGTAATCAATGCACATCCTGTGTGATCCATCTTTCTTTTTCGCGAATAGGATTGGTGCTCCCCACTGGGAGCTGCTCGGATGGATGAACCCTCTGTCTAGCAGCTCCTGAAGCTGCGTAGATAACTCCTGCATCTCGGGCGGCGCCAACCGATATGGTGTCTTCGCTATCGGAGCGGCACCCGATACCAAATCTATGCCAAACTCCACCTTCCTCTCCGGAGGTACCCCTGGTAGCTCTTCGGGGAAGACATCCCTAAATTCCTGCACAACTGGCACACTTCCCACACCGTCGCGGTCTCAATCCTCGTATCTGAGATATAAGCCAAAAATCCCGTACATCCCTGCTGCAGAAATCTCCTAGCCCTCGCAGTTGAACAGAGTGTTGGCCCCTCTGAGGCCCTCTCGCCATGTATAACCAGTTCTCCCCCACTTGGGGTTCGAACCCTCACCAACAGGCGCTCGCAATAAATCATGGCCCCATTGGCCCCTAGCCAGTCCATCCCAACAATCACCTTCAACCCTCACAACGGTATCGGGACGAGATCAACGCGGAACCTCTCGCCAAGTAAATTCAGGACACAGTCCCAATACACCCTCGCAGCACTCACAGTTCGGTTATCTGCAATCTCTACTTCGAGCAGGGAATCCAAAGTTCTCGGTGCGTCCCGGAACTTCTTGCTAAGCGCAAGAGACACGAACGATCGGGTAGCACCCGAATCAAACAAAACATGAGCCGACATACCATTGACCAAGAAGGCCCCTATACAAGCACAACGTACACATAAGCAATACATATAATCATAGATCAGAGAAGAATGAATACGTACCAGCCACAACGTCTGGCATAGCCCGAGCCTCCTCGGTAGTCAGCTGAAATGCGTGGATCTTCACCGCTGGAGAATCCGCCTTGGCAGGGCAGACATCAGTGATTCTCAACGTGGCGGGCGCGGGCGCCGCCACTGCTCCTCCTCCTCCCTACAACCTCGGACAGTCGGCCTTTTTATGGCTAGTCTAGTTTCAATGGAAACATATCAAGCCCTTCTTAGGGAAATCCCTAATCACATGGCATGATCGGCCACAAGCATAGCAACCCGAGCCTATTACCCGGCAAGCTCCACTGTGCGATTTACCGCACTTGGCGCACCAGTCACGACCCTGCTGGCCCCTACTGGAAGTGTCTCGGGTCTTAGGCTTTTTAGCCTGACCCACTGCCTCCTGTGCCTGCTCCGGCTTCCGCTTGGTGCGGAACTCCAACTACATCTCCAGCTCACGGGCCTTCTCCATCATCTCGTTCAGGGTTTTGCACCCTGTGAAGCTCACAATCTCCCGAATATCATCCCTCAACATGGAATGATATCTCGTCCGCCTCATATCCTCATCCGTAGCGTACTGTGGAATCAACAAGGCTCGTTCCCGAAACTTGGCGGTAATCTCCGCCACAGTCTCAGTGGTCTGCTGTAGATCATGGAACTCCCTCACAAGTCTCTGCACCTCAATAGGTGGTGCAAACTCCTCATCGAATCGCCGAACAAACTCAGCCCATGACATCTCGGCCACACCGACTGCACCTACCTGGCTAGTCACCTCTCTCCTCCAATCTCGGGCTCTTTCTCTCAGCGTACATGAAGCAAAACCCACCTTTGCCGCATCAGGGCAAGAACTCGTGCGCTGGGTGTTCTCAATATCCGCCACCCAGCGTCTGCTGACAATGGGATCCCGGACCCCGAAGAACTTCGGCGCTCCACACGCCTTGAACTCCTGGAACGAAGGAGTTCGGGCCCCGACCTGGCCCGCAGCAATCTCGGCTGTGAATGTCCTGAGCCTCTCCTCCATAATCTCCATAAGTCCCTCCTTGACCATCCCAAAGATCACTGGGGTAGCGTCAAGGATGCCCTTCGTAACCTCGGTTGCAATGATCTCACGCAGCCTCTCATCCATGGGCTCAGTACCGCTGCCCGATCCGGATCCAGATCCAGATCCCGACCCTGATCCCGATCCCCCTATCCCAAATCGTGTCACCACCATGCTGAACTGAAATGTCATAAACCATAATAATTAGGACATCAAAATAGGGGATCTTCCCACACCGGTCCTCCTTAGAGCTGTCAGATCCAACTTTGGTTCGGGTACAGATCTTGTGCTTTCAGTAGTACGGGCCCAATACTACCCTCAACACCTATCTATACCTTTCCCCAGAGCTCCACCTGATAACCCCAATTCATTCCAAAATAAACTATATTCCGCAGGCTACCGCATACATCAAATCCCAGGCTATCCTAGGATTTGTCCTACTCATGTCAATCCAACTGATCATAACATGTTCCCTTAATGCATGCAAACTATACACAGAAAGGATCAAATAGACTTTTGAATAAAAGATTCTGCCCTAGGACCACAACCAGACAAGGAACAGGAAATAAGGCCAAATCAATCATTCTGAGGCTATAAGATCCAAACCGTGTACAATTTCTAAAAGCATACACATAGCAATTTCCATACTATCGTCAAGGCTCAATTACCGGTATAACATGGCTAGCACATTGGGGAAACTACTTACATGGCTAGGCTGATCACGCGTATTGCACTCTCATCTTTTCCTTTCTTTAAAAGCTTTTTAGTTCATATTTTTTAAAACAATATTTGCCATTTCCTTAGTTTGAGTCCCGACACACCCAAGAGTGTGCCCGAATCCCTCAAACCAAGGCTCTGATACCAACTTGTAACGACCCAATTTTTCAAAAGAAATTTTTTTCATTTTTAATTTACCAAATCACATCTTCATCATCCCCAAAATCCAATTAAAATTGTTTCCAAAACCATGTCAAATACAAATTTTATTTCAAATATCAGAGTGTCCCATGAAATGTCCGAGTGAGAGTGCATGTCATGCCATCAAGCCTTGCCCTTGCCCCTGGGCCCCGATGTACCTAAAACATATCCACAAACTGTAGGCTAATGCTTAGTGAGTTTCCCCAGAGCATACTGACACATAATCCACATACAATATACCATACAAGCTAGATCAGCTAAACATATCACATAAGCTATGCATACAACAGATAAGGATGTCGTGGGCTCGTCCCCAGGGTCTTACTACAGCATGCCATGGGCTCCCCACATGGTCTTACACCTAAGTGCCATGGGCTCTCCCATGGTCTTTGATAGGAAAGCCATGGGCTCTCCGCATGGTCTTACATGCAAGTGTTATGGGCTCTCCCATGGTCTTCCATAAAACATACCAGATATACTACTAGCATACTTCCTAGCTCATACCAACTATCATGCCAAGTAACACACTTTTAGCTAAGTTACTATATATCATAAAATGGGCCGGCCTTGGTCCCTTATGTGACATCCCCATTTTCACGGCTAGAAAAGACCGATTTTGTTTATGCTTTGTTTGAAAATCAGAGTAACATTTTAAATAAAAGTATAGCAGAATTTGTTCCCAAAAGAAAATATGATAAAGACTTATCAAAGCATTTCCGAAGAAATGTATTTCATTAAAAACCTCGGGATATCATGTTCGATACAGATCAAAAGCATAAACAGTACAATATAAGCCTTACTACATTATTTATATTTACATGCCTATAATCCGTAATCCCTCATCCAAGGCATCACATCTATGCTCGAGTGCCACTACCTGTAATACAAGAAACTGAGTGGGTCAGGCTTCGGATCCTGGTGAGCACATAGGGTTTTCAACCCACAATAAATATGTTTATTAACTTTATCAAACCAAACAAACCCGATTACCCGTTACCGTTATCCTAACTTTACGTCCCTAAAACATCTAACACAAGGGACCTAGTCTAAGGAATTTCATTGGGGTGACAACACTGCTTTGGGGATTCCTCAGCAATTTATGTCAAATAAGGCAACCATGTGGGGGATGGAGTGCTGCTGGTGAACACTAAGTTAAAATAAACACCTACAGGTTGCGAGCCTGCTAGCGTTCCACTAGACTGTCTAGAAAACTCTGTGGTCGTCATCTATACTTTGCTAGATGACTGGAAACATCGTCAACATCAAGGCCTCTCATCGTTTCATTTCATCACACCCAACTATTATATCTACCCATGTTTTACCCAACACATTTTGTAGATATAAAATACATATACAGTTTAAATCATTTAAAACATGTACAAAATATTTCATTCAGCATAGATAGCAAGTATTCAAACAATATGCACACATAGCACGTAATTTATATAAAAATACTTCATATCTATGTGTAAGATGAAAGTAACTATGCACTCACCTGTTAAGGTGGTGATTCCGAACTCAGACAGCGTTTCGCTTCTATTAATTTATTTTCTTTCGACGAAACCTAGTATCATTACCACTAGATTTTAGTCTAATATTCATTGCGACTAATTATTAGTCTAGATTCATCATTAACTCGGAGTCTACTTCATGTCTATCAAGTAAGGAACAACCAGGTAGGATCATATAGGAGGTAGGGTCCGTTTGGTATACGAAGTATACTGTTTGGAAATCTCACTTTAAACACCTCACTAAATCACAGCCTAGACATCATTCCCGTAAGTAGATCAATCAGCATAACGACTTTGAATCACTGATAAATCTTATTTATAGGTTCATAATAACGATATTATATTTAAATAAAAGCTATATTTAAAATGGTGTAGGCGTAGCTCACTTACATCGGGTTTTTATCAAAAACCGGGCTTCGCTGGAGTAGCGTATCCGAGCCGAAAGCCCTTCTTTTCTCGGGGCTTCAGGAGCCTCGGGGCTTCCTTTGGGTGCTGGGGGGTTTACCTAGGCTTAGGAGGGGGTTAGGGGGTAGTGAGAGAAAGTAGAGAGAGAAATGGTGAGTAAATTGGTGAAGAAAAGAGGCTGCCTTCGCAACCTATTTATAGGTCGAGCTGCGGTTCTACGCTGGGCATACCGAGGCCCTATGCTGGGCATAGTCCTCGCTCCGTACAACACGCGTCGTATTCTAGGTGGGGCGACGTGGCTCAAGGTGGACCGAGGAAGCGTAGATCGTTGGGCGTAACCGAGGTCGGACGCGGCGCATACACGTCACGCTGGGCGTAACCTTGGATTATGCAGGGCGTAGCGAGGCCAGCTGTTACCCATCTGAAGCGAGGCCTGGGCAACAAGGAACGGCTGAGATTCGACCACGTCAGCAACTTCACAATTAGCTTCGCAAATCCAAGCCCCGACTTCAAAAATTCATAACTCTCGCATACGAGCTCCGTTTTCAACGTTCTTTATATCCACGCGTAGGTGGGATCATACTCTACAACTTTCGTTTAGACTTCGTCGGCTAATTTTGACTTTATTTTTAAAGTTATATTTTTAATAGGCCGGGACAGGATTGGTCCGTTAAAAATTCATAACTTCTTCATCTGACGTCCGTTTTCGTATGTCTTTTAATCGTTACACTACTATTAACAAGATCTTCGATTCTCATTTAGGTTGTGTCGGCTAAAAACCGCTCGATCTAATATTCGAACTTCGGGTTGTACATTGCTAAGCCGAAACTTCGAAAAATCATAACTTCCTCATACGAAGTCAGATTTGGGCGTTTTTTTATGGACGCTCTCGGTTTAATGCATTCTACGATTTTCGTTTAGATTGCTAAGGCTAAAAGTCGCTCTATCGTAAATTCACTATTTACGTCTCCCGGTGTCGTGCCGGTTCTGTCGCGAAACTTCGACATGTCAGAACTCCTTCGTTATAACTCGGATTTCGACGTTCTTTATATGTCCGGAATCCTTGTCACGACCACTACCACTTCATGTATCGATATCGGGTTTATTCAAAACTTAAATTTTGACGCTTATATTTATTATTTCTTTATAAACAAATATATAAGCACATAATTCACATAATACTCAAATATTTCATCTTTATTACTTCCAAAAAGAGTTACAATAGTTGACCTAGACTATTACATCATCTACTAATGCTTACCCCCAAAACACGAGCGTTACAATTCTCTCCCCCTTAGGATGATTTCGTCCCGGAATCATGCATCAGCAAACAGATGCGGATAGCGACTCATCATGTCACTCTCTGTTTCCCAGGTGAGATTCGGCCCATTCGAATGTTTCCAACGGACTAGCACTAAGTCGACCATGTTGCGTCGTAACTTCTTAGTCTTACGGTCAACAATTTCCTCGGGCTCTTTGATTAGCCTCTTATTCTCATCCATCCTTAACTCTGAGATTGGTATTATGTCGGGAACTTCTCCCGTGAACTTCCTCAAATAACACACATGAAAAGTGTTATGAATACCATATAGTTCTTCGGGTAATTCGAGCTTGTAAGCTTGGTTCCCAATTCTATGAAGAACTTTGAACGGTCCAATAAACCTTGGACTCAACTTTCCTCGTCCCAAATCTTATAAGTCCCTTCCACGGTGAGACTTAAAGCAAAACCGAATCTCCAACTTCAAAAGTCATCGGTCGTCTTTTCTTGTCAACATAGCTCTTCTGACGATCCTGAGCTGCTAACATCCTCTCCCTGATTACTTTCAACTTTTCAGCGGTCTCATGGACTATCTCGGGGCCCATAAACTGCTTTTCCCCAGCCTCAAGCCAACAAGATGTCGTGCGACACTTCTATCCGTACAATGCTTGATAGGGTGCCATCTTGATGCTCGAGTGGAAACTATTGTTGTAGAAAATCTCTACCAGAGGTAAGTGCTCGTCCCAGTTCCCTTGGAACTCCAGGGTACATGCTCTCAGCATATCTTCCAGTGTTTGAATCGTTCTCTCGCTCTGGCCATCAGTCTGCGGATGGTAAGCTGTACTCAAGCACAACTTCGTACCCAATTCCTCTTGTAGACTTCTCCAGAATCTTGACGTGAAACGACTATCACGATCTGATACAATCGTAAGAGGAACACCATGAAGTCTTACTACCTCCTTCACGTAAGCATTTGCGAGCTTATCCATAGACCACCTCTCGTTGGCTATTATGAAGTGTGCACTCTTAGTGAAACGATCCACGACCACCCAAGTCATTTCGTGACCGTTCTTCGTCCTGGGCAGTTTAGTCACAAAATCCATGGTGATGTCTTCCCATTTACCCATGGGTACAGGTAAAGGTTCTAAACTCCCATATGGTTTCTGATGTTGTGCCTTAACTCTCGCACATGTCACACACTCGGCCACATACTTCGCAACATCGAGCTTCATCGTCGGCCACCAATAGTAGGGTTTTAGGTCCCTATACATTTTAGTGCTACCGGGATGAATCGAGTACATGGTCTTGTGCGCTTCTTCCATCAGAATATCTCTTATTCCTCCCGTCTTAGGTACCCAAATCCGATCTTGGAATACCTTTAGTCCTTGACTGTTTGTACCGAACACTAACGTTTTGCCCAAACGTTCTTCCTTTCGGTCATTCTTCTCTGAAGCTTCTTCTTGAGCTTTCCTGATACTTTACACAATCGTCGAGACAACTTCTATTCTCAACGCTCTTGGCCTTTTTCTTTCAATATTGACTTTTCGACTTAGAGCATTGACGACGATATTCGCTTTACCAGGGTGGTAAAGTATCTCGCAGTCGTAGTCCTTGAGTAATTCCAGCCAGCGTCGTTGCCTCATATTCAATTCCTTCTAATTAAAGAGATACTGGAGACTCTTATGATCGGTGAAAAGTTTGCACTTCGTGCCATAGAGATAATGTCTCCATATCTTTAGGGCAAATACTATCGCTGCCAACTCCAGATCAGGAGTGGGGTAGTTCTTCTCGTGTTCTTTCAGTTGTCGAGATGTGTATGTTATCACCTTTTCTCTTTGAGTTATAACACATCCTAACCCGACTCTAGATGCATCACTATAGACCGCGAAGTCTTCAACTCCATCGGGTAAAGAAAGAATCGGTGCTTCACATAACTTCTTCTTTATCTTCTCGAACGCTTCTTCGTGCTTCTCACTCCATGTATAAGTAGCTCCTTTGTGGGTCAAAGCTGTCAATGGAGCAGCTATCGAAGAAAAGCCTTGGATAAATCGTCGGTAATATCCGGCTAATCTCAGAAAGCTTCGAATTTCCGTGGGACTTTTCGGTCGTTCCCACTTCATTACAGCTTCGATCTTTGCTGGGTCAACCATTATCCCTTCTTGGTTAACCACATGACCCAAGAATTGGACTTCTCGGATCCAAAAATCGCATTTGAAGAACTTTACATAAAGTTTCTCCCTCTTCAACACTTCCAACACTTCTTGTAGATGCTTGTCATGCTCCTCCTGGCTTTTCGAGTAGATGAGAATGTCATCTATGAACCCTATCATGGATTTATCGAGGAATGGTTTACAAACCCTGTTCATCAAATCCATGAATGCTGTTGGAGCATTGGTTAGTCCATACGACATAACCAATAACTCGTAGTGTCGATATCTCATTCTGAACACAGTTTTCTCAATATCCTGCTCTCTTACCTTCAGCTGATGATATCCTGACCTAAGATCGATCTTTGAGAAATAGCTCGGACCTTGCAGCTGATCGAATAGGTCATCAATCCTTGGCAATGGATACTTGTTGTTCACCGTTGCCTTGTTCAGCTCTCGGTAGTCTATACAAATTCTCATGCTTTTGTCCTTCTTTTTCACGAATAACACCGGAGCTCCCCAGAGTGATGAACTAGGTCGAATGAAACCGTTATCCAACAACTCCTGAAGTTACGTCATGAGCTCCTTCATCTCCGTCGGTGCTAGTCGGTACGGTGCTTTTGTTATTGGTGTCGTCACTGGTAACAAGTCTATTCGGAACTCTACTTGTCTATCAGGTGGTAATCCGGGAAGATCTTCGGGAAAGACTTCCGAATAACCACACACCACTGGTATATTCTACACCTCCTTCTTTTCCTTCTTAGCATCGATCACAAATGCCAAATACGATGTGCATCCCTTGGACAAACATTTCCTAGCTTTCATCAGGGAGATGATTCCAGAATTCACACTGCTTTTGTCCCCATACACCATAAATGACTCTTTTCCGGGTGGGTTTACCCTCACTATCTTCTTTCTGCCAAGTATTTCGGCATCGTTGGCGCTAAGCCAATCCATTCCCAAAACGATGTCGAAACCGTTCAACTCTATGGGTAACAACTCTTCGTTGAATTTGTTTCCGTTTAAGTCGATGATGATGTTCTTAATACGATCACTAACAGGTACGAACTTGCCACTGGCAACTTCCACAACTAGGGCATTATCAAGTTTTTCTACAGGTAATGCTAGTTTCCTACCAAATTTATGCAATACGAAGGAGTAGTTCACTCCTGAATCAAATAGTATACTGGCAGGCAAACCATTTACAAGAAAGGTACCTGAAGCGACATCTGTTGCCTCCTTCACAGCCTTGAGCGTCATCTGGAAGGCTCTCACCTTCGGCTTCGGTGGGACATTGGGCCTTGTCGCCTCGTTCTTCTTCGGGCAATGCTTCGCAATGTGCCCTTCCTGGTTACATCCATAGCACACCCTTTTGTTGGCGATGCACTCATTGGTGTAATGCACGGTCTTCCTACACTTGTAACATGTCACCTCCTCACTATATTTCCCGAAGTGCTTCTTCTTGCACTTCTCGCACCACTTTGCTTCATTTCCTCCTCCGAACTTTCTTGAACCAGACTTGATTTTATTATTGTTGGGCTTTACAGACCCCTCAAACTTCCTCTTCTTGCCAAACTCAACCCTGCTGACAGCTCTTCCCTTAATCATATCCTCCACACACTTGGCAGCCCATATATTTGCCTCCAGAGTAGGTGCCTGACGCACTGGCACCGCGTACTCCCATGGAAGTCCCTTTGCGTACTTATCGATTTTCGTCAGCTCATCCGGAACAAGACGCAAGGCAAACTCCATCTTCTCTGTGAAGTTGTTGTTGTATTCATCAATTGACATGCTTCCTTTCTTCAAGGTCAGGAATCGGTTCTCTAGCTCGAGCAAGTTTTGGGTTGAGCAGTACTTGCGTTTGAACTGCACCAAAAACTCTGCCCATGTCAGTTGCAGGGGCTCATTGGGGCTCAGAGTCTTCCCCAGGGTATTCCACCAGCGCACAGCGCCTCCTCGGAACTGACGTACTGCAAAGGTGGCCTGTAACTTGCCTCTGCAACCACACCTCATGAAAGCTAACTCCATCTCCGAGATCCAATCCATGACTCCGATCGGATCTTCCTTTCCAGTGAAAGTCAATGACTTGCAAGTCAGAAAATCCTTGTACTCATCCATTCCTCTCAACTCCGTCATCCTGGTTGTTTTGTCGAACTATTGGTGGGTTCGCTTGACTAACGGTCCCACTGTAGTTCCCTCCTTCTGACTGCCCATCGTTCAATTCGGGCTGTTCAACTGGCATTGTAGGTTTGGCCCTATTTTCATGCAACATCTGCCTCATCTCTTTCCGTTGTTCAGCCAACATAGCTCGTATCATGGATTGTACTCCGGCCATTGTAATTGGCTCAGGAGCATCTGCTACAACAGGTATTTGTTCAATCTCTGGTGGTTGATTCCTGTTCCCATTTTCATTCCCGTCACCACTGCGGGTTCTCACCATTTTGATCTATACACCGAATAGGGTGTATTTAGATTTTATTTAGGATAGATGTTTAAATCATCCTTATCTCTCCGAAACGTTTACATGCTAGTTCTAATATCGTAGTCGTACGTTTAGAATCCTGAACACATAAGGTTTCCAGATCCGGTCGGCAACAGACCATAGATCCGAAAAAATAATAGCATATAGCATATAAAAGCATTTTAGGCATCCTTCCAAAAATAAACTAGTGCTTGTGTCTAAAATATACTAGACACTCACCTCACAATCATCGCTTAGCATTCTAAGTTTAAGTCTAGAAATCCTACAAATTCCTAGTTCGCTTAAACTAATGCTCTGATACCAACCGTGACATCCCCATTTTCACGGCCAGAAAAGACCAATTTTGTTTATGCTTTGTTTGAAAATCAAAGTAACATTTTAAATAAAAGTTTTGCAGAATTTGTTCCCAAAAGAAAATATGATAAAGACTTATCAAAGCATTTCCGAATAAATGTATTTCATTAAAAACCTCGGGATGTCATGTTCAATACAGATCAAAAGCATAAACAGTATAATATAAGCCTTACTACATTATTTATATTTACAGGCCTATAATTCATAATCCCTCATCCAAGGCATCACATTTATGCACGAGTGGCACTACCTGTAATACAAGAAACTGAGTGGGTCAGGCTTGGGAGCCTGGTGAGCACATAGGGTTTTCAACCGACAATAAATAAGTTTATTAACTTTATCAAACCAAACAAACCCGATTACCCATTCCCGTTATCCTTACTTTACGCCCCTAAAACATCTAACACAAGGGACCTAGTCTAAGGACTTTCATCGGGGTGACAACACTGCTTCGGGGATTCCTCAGCAATTTATGTCAAATAAGGCAACCATGTGGGGGATGGAGTACTGCTGGTGAACACTAAGTTCAAATAAACACCTACAGGTTGCGAGCCTGCTAGCGTTCCACTAGGCTGTCTAGAAAAGTTCATGGTCATCATCTATACTCCGCTAGATGACTAGAAACATCGTCAACATCGAGGCCTCTCATCGTTTCATTTCATCACACCCAATTATTATATCTACCCATGTTTTACCCAACACATTTTGTAGATATAAAATACATATACAGTTTAAATCATTTAAAACATGTACAAAATATTTCATTCAGCATAGATAGCAAGTATTCAGACAATATGCACACATAGCACGTAATTTATATAAAAATACTTCATATCTATGTGTAAGATGAAAGTAACTATGCACTCACCTGTTAAGGTGGTGATTCCGAACTCAAACAGCGCTTCGCTTCTATTAATTTATTTTCTTTCGACGAAACCTAGTATTATTACCACTAGATTTTAGTCTAATATTAATTGCGACTAATTATTAGTCTAGATTCATCATTAACTCGGAGTCTACTTCATGTCTATCAAGTAAGGAACAACCAGGTAGGATCATATCGGAGGTAGGGTCCGTTTGGTATACGAAGTATACTGTTTGGAAATCTCACTTTAAACACCTCACTAAATCACAGCCTAGACATCATTCCCGTAAGTAGATCAATCAGCATAACGACTTTGAATCACTGATAAATCTTATTTATAGGTTCATAATAACGATATTATATTTAAATAATAACTATATTTAAAATGGTGTAGGCGTAGCTCACTTACATCGGGTTTTTATCAAAAACCGGGCTTCGCTGGAGTATCGTTTCCGAGCCGAAAGCTCTTCTTTTCTCGGGGATTCGGGAGCCTCGGGGCTTCCTTCGGGTGCTAGGGGGTTTACCTAGGCTTAGGAGGGGGTTAGGGGGTAGTGAGAGAAAGTAGAGAGAGAAATGGTGAGTAAATTGGTGAAGAAAAGAGGCTGCCTTAGCAACCTATTTATAGGCCGAGTTGCGGTCCTACGCTGGGCGTACCGAGGCCCTACGTTGGGCGTATTCCTCGCTTCGTACAACACGTGTCGGATTCTAGGTGGGGCGACGTGGCTCAAGGTGGACTGGGGAAGCGGAGATCGCTGGGCGTAACCGAGCTCGGACGCAGCGCGTACACGTCATGTTGGGCGTAACCTCGGATTATGCGGGGCGTAGCGAGGCCAGCTGTCACCCATCCAAAGCGAGGCGTGGTCAACAAGGAACGGTTGAGATTCGGCCACGTCAGCAACTTCGCAATCAGCTTCGCAAATCTGAGTCCCGACTTCAAAAATTCATAACTCTCGCATACGAGCTCCGTTTTCAACGTTCTTTATATCCACGTGTAGGTGTGATCGTACTCTACAACTTTCATTTAGACTCCGTCGGCTAATTTTGACTTTATTTTTAAAGTTATATTTTTAATAGGCCAGGACAGGATTGGTCCGTTAAAAATTCATAACCTCTTCATCTGACGTCCGTTTTCGTCTGTCTTTTTATCGTTACGCTACTATTAACGAGATCTTTGATTCTCGTTTAGTTTGTGTCGGCTAAAAACTGCTCGATCTAATATTCAAACTTCGGGCTGTACACTGCTAAGCTGAAACTTCGAAAAATCATAACTTCCTCATACGAAGTCAGATTTGGGTGTTCTTTTTATGGACGCTCTCGGTTTAACGTATTCTACGACTTTCGTTTAGATCGCTAAGGCTAAAAGTCGTTCTATCGTAAATTCACTATTTACGTCTCCCGGTGCCGTGCCGGTTTTGTCGCCAAACTTCGACAGGTCATAACTCCTTCGTTATAACTTGGATTCTGGCGTTCTTTATATGTACAAAATCCTTGTCACGACCACTACCACTTCATGTATCGATATCGGGTATATTCAAAACTTAAATTTTGACGCTTATTTTTATTATTTCTTTATAAACAAATATATAAGCACATAATTCACATAATACTCAAATATTTCATCTTTATTACTTCCAAAAATAGTTACAATAGTTGACCTAGACTATTACATCATCTACTAATGCTTAGCCCCAAAACACGGACGTTACACCTTAGACCCATTGGTATGGTGAAGAGACTCACCTCTCAACTGCCGAATCGAAAAGATAAGCTCAAACTCTCGGATCACCGCCACATACTCCACCACCTATATTCACCATAGAACCATATTCATAAGTTTCCAATTTCCCAAAATGCCCCATAAGTCAACTAGTCAATCCTTATCGAAGTCAAAGTCAACGGTTCAGGTCAACAGTCCATGTTGACCCGACTCGTCGAGTTTCTTGCAACTCGCCGAGTTCAAGCGTGTCCATTTGCCGAGAAAACCCCAGTGGACTCGCCGAGTCACCCCACTGACTAGCCGAGTCTATGTAGAAGTCCTTGCACGACAATCGTCATCGGACTCGCCGAGTTGGCCATGCAACTAGTCGAGTCCCTTCGGTCCATTACCCATTCAGATGCTTTTATGCCATTTAAAGGTTCCATACTGCAGATCCAGCTTCCCAAGGCATATTTATCACGTAAAGTTGCAAACTTTACGTGCATTCAAGGCTCGAAAGGCTTATAATGTCATAACCAAGCTTGTAATGGAGTTTTACACTTAAGGATAAGTTAATGCTTGCTAAAGCTGAAAGCTTTATGGACTTAAATACCAAGGAGAGTTCAAATCTGAAGTTACAATTTCAGATCCCAGCTCATACCCAAGAATATCTTCTTAATATGCTAGAAAAGCCCTAATCTTTAACCAAATGAGATCTAGAAGGAAATGAGGTCAAGGTAACAACTTGATACCTTCCAGGAGATGCTAACTGAAGTAGATTTCAGATCCCCACACGTTCCTTGCTTCTAGCCACTTGCTCTCCAAGCTCTTCTCACTAAGGTCCACCTTCGAAAGCTTAAAACACACAAGAATGTAGCTCACACACGGATTAGGGTTTGCTGGACTCTCAAGAGGCTGTAAGGGGGCTAAAGGAGGCTAATGATCCTTTAAATATAGGGTGCAAAACCCCGAAAATTAGGGTTTCATCCTCCAGCTCCTACTCGTCGAGTCTTACCTTGGACTCGGCGAGTAGGTCACTTAAACACGCGGCCCAAATCCGCTTCTACTCGGCGACTCAGGGCATCCAACTCGTCGATTAGACCTTGCAATTTATGAAAATTAAACCATAGAATTATTACCTGAGATTCGGGGCGTTACATTAGGGTTTAGAAATCCTTCCCTTATAAATAGAGACCATTATAACCGGGTTTCTATACACATAATTTTCTTGAAAACACTCAAAACTTCGGTGGTTCTCTCCATTCTCGAAACCCTAGTGCTTCCCGATCTACGTGTCGTTTTCTCCTTTCCTACACGTCGCGTAGCAACAATAAAAGTGTTTGATTTGTCTCATGGAGATATTTTGGAGATGATACTCAACATGAGTCTTCATTGCGAGAGTTTGAAGAAAACATTGGAAATGTATACATTGGACTCCGAATTTGAAAATATTGTGAAGACTTTGGAAGTAAGCAAGTCAACAAAGAAATATTTCTCTCAAGTTGCCTTGTCTCATTCTCCCAATAAGATGTCCCCTTCCATTATCCACCTACCCACACTTAAACTAGAAGTCCTACCTAGCCACGTGAAGTACGCTTGTCTAGGTAAAGATGAGACTCTTCCGGTGATCATCTCCTCTCAATTGAAAGATTTTGAAGAACACCAATTGGTTAAAGTTTTGAAAGATCACAAAGAGGCCATCGGGTAGACAATAACGGGCATAAAGGGGATAAGCCCTAACAAGATTCTCATGGAAGATGATTGTAAACCTAAGAGAGAAGCTCAACGAAGATTAAATCCTCCAATGATGGAAGTGATCAAGAAGAAGATAATTAAAATGTTCAAAAGGTGCAAAGAGAAGAAAAAGGCATTTCATGACAAGCACATAACCCAAAAAAAAATTATTCCGGGCCAAAAAGTTCTTCTTTATCATTCGCGATTAAAGCTATTCCTAGGAAAATTGCGATCTCGATAACACGGACCTTTTATTGTTATAAAAGTGTTTGATCACGGTGCGGTTGAAATTAAGAGTTTGGAAACAAATCAAACATTCAAAGTGAATGGGCACCACTTGAAACCATTTTATGAAGGCTTTGACACGGGAGAATTCGACAACGTAACATTGGAAACTTCGATTTACGAAGGTTGACGGAAGCGGGGCTATGTCTTCGCAAAGATGTTAAATAAATGCATTATGAATAAATAATCTCCACTTGAAGTTTTGGTGTTTCTAAGCTTGAAGTTGGGAAAAAATAAGCATCTTGAAGTTTAGCAATGATCTAGGTAAAGTTTGCAAAAAGTTCCAAAAATCAGCAATTTGCGTGGATACCCGCGCAAACGTTGCGCGGCCCAACCCCAGCCACGCAAAATCCGAGTCCAAATTACACCCACATGGGATGCATTCTGATGTATGCGCGTGGCTGCTCCCGACCCGCGCAGGTTCTGCGCGGCCAACTGCCACCCTCGTAACTGATTGCGCGGCTGCCTTCCACCCTCGCAAATTGTTGCGCGGCCAAGACCAAATCCTTCCCCTTCTTTGCAAGACCAATGATGCTAATTCTTTATTTGAACGACCCGACCATCACCCGCGCAAAGTATGCGAGACTACCCCTCACTCGCGCAGAGACTTGCGAGGGTACCCGCGCAAATCTGCCATTTCATAAGAAAATTTCGAGTCATTGCATTGGCTTTCTTTGCGCGACCAAGCTTTAACCCGTGTGTATTTAGGCGGCCAAGAACTCTACCCACACATCATAGTACGACCCATGTGTTGCTTCCATACCGTCCTCGCGAGCCTCTTCCACCTTGATCCTGGTATGATCCTTCCTTACTCTCATCCTAAGCATTGAGGACAATGCTTCGTTTTAAGCTTGGGGTGAGGTATTCATATATTTTATTTTTGATTGCATTTACGTTGTATATAGTTGCATTTAGAGTAAGTCATTTAGGTCATTCATAAAAATTGCATAAAAAAATTCAAAAATATTGCATATTTTGTTTCTTTCTTTTCTAATTTTCATACTTTTTAGATGCATTATAGTTTAAGTTCATGCATTTTTGTTTTCTCTTGTCTTCTCATCCCTACAGGTACCATAGCGCCGAATCATAAGTATTGAATCATAGATTAGTCCCGAGTCTTGATATTGAATTCCTTGTATTGGATAAATGAGACACGTTTTGAGCCTCACAGACCACTTTAAGACCGCTTGTGTGGGGGTCAGATGCAGGTAGCTTGATTGGGTCTAGGTGTGGAGGGATGTGGTTGGTCAAACCGATGTGTGGGAGCAAATATTAGCCCGATAAGATATTTTGAAGACATTGAAGACTCGCATCTTGGTTTTGGGGGAAATACCCCTTAGTACTCCCGAGTCTTGTCTGAGCCTTACTTAGTTAGATTTTCACCACCTTTTTAAGATAGGTCATCATTTTTCTAGGGGTCTAGAGTAGATAGTTAGATAGATTTTGTTTGTCACACCTTGCATTGAGGTGCTTGATGAACTTTGAAGTGGGTCCCCCAATTCACATCTTTTGGGACCAAGTTTTTTCGGTAACACCCATTTTTGAGTCATTCCCCACCCTTTTTAGTAGATATTGACACATTGTCAATGATCATTAGGTGTTCATGTTAGCCTCTATCTATTACTCCATTTTCACTATTGGAGTCCTATGTTACATGGTGAAATTCCTTAGACCTTCCAAGAAGAAAGACAAGAAGAAAACACAAAAAAAAAATGAAGAAATTGGAAAAGCAAAGACAATAAGAGACAATGAAGAAGATTAAAGAAAAGCAACAAAAAAAATGAAGAAAAATGAAGAAAAAGAGCAACACAAAAAGAAGAACAAGAATCCAAGTTCAAGACCTCTAGTTCAAAAAAAAGAAGAGAAATAAAAAGACAGAAGATCGAGCAGCAAGAAGACTGAAGACCAAATAAAAGAAGTTCAAGATTGAAGATTTAAGCTGTTAGGTTCAGGTTAAGTAGATTTTTCTTATTTTATTTTAATTTTTGATTTGGTGAGAAAATGATATGACGATGAGACGGTAGACTGTAAAGGACAGTACAAGGGAGAAGCCTCTGAAACCGGATGTTTTCCCGGAGGCCATGCTGCAAAACCCTATTTCGTTATTATACACTTTAGCCTGACAAATGTAGGAATCATAGTGTGTGAAGAGGCGCCTTTCCTTCGTGTACTATGGTCTACATTGGTGATTTAAATTGCCCCCACTGGGCGCATCCTTTATTTCCTTTGTCTTGCACACCGCGACTACATCCAGCCGTGATCTATTCGCCCATCAAGTGGTTGAGAATGTGGTTTATGGTTCTAAAGCGGGGAACATTTTGAAGATGTGTAGGGTCCATGAAGGACTAATTCTGACCATGTTGACTGATGTTGACCAAGTTCTATGGTATCTTTCTTTTTTCCCTTTTAGTTTAGCTCATCCCGAGCTCATTTTAGTCTTGTTCTAACTTGAGGACAAGTTAGGTTTAAGCTTGGGGTGATTTGATAGTTTATTTTATTTATTTCTTTTTTTTAGTTTATTTTAGATTTTTAGGTCTTTTTATTAATATTGCATTGTATTTTGTTTATTTTCTTTATTATGGATCGTACCGGGTGCTTTTTATTTTGCATAAGGTATTTTGCGGGGATTTGTAGCTTATTGCGATTGGGGATTAGAGTGAAGACGGGATTTGTGGGCTCTCGAGGCGTTATTGGGCTTTGCGGATCCATTAAAGAATATTTGGGCCTTAAGAGTTGAAGACTTGGATATTTTGGGCTTGAGAAGATGGGTCATAAACTTTTATTTTGGGCTTGGAGCATCCATATTTGAAGCTAAATGATGATTGGTTGGTTTGAATCATGTGGGATAGGAGGGGACCAAGGGAATCTTGGGTAGTGGAATGGTGTAGTGGAGGAAAAAGGAGTCAATTGCATTCCAGCAGCACTTACGCGGATGGAATCTCCGTCGTGCGGGTACCCGCGCAACTGTCCAGTTTTGGGCATTTTAGTCATTTGGCTTGCCATTACCTTGGGGGATTGAATCTATCAGCTATCACTTTGTTTTTACACCATTGGAGACCAGGAGAAGGCGATTTGGGAGCTTGAAACTCATTTATTTTCATCTTTCCAAGCTATTGGTAGTTTCTTTATGCAATTAGATTTTTGTGATTGTTATTTTGTTGCCATGAATGGCTAGTTTATCTATTTTGGTTAACTTTGGCTAAAAACCCTTGGATGTTTGTGAGTTTTGAAGGATTCATGTTTGATTATCAATTATCTCATGTTTATGATTCTAGTTTATATTTCTTATGCTTGTTTGATACTTTGATCATTAGCTTGGTACTTGAATGAGCAATTGTTGGTTTATTTCTTTGGTTTTGCATTGAATCATTGAATTTACTTAGAACAAGAGCTTTATGATGGTAGAAATCATCTCTAGCTTATGAATCATAGCTCCTTTATGGATGTGTAAGCATTGACATCCTCTAGGAATTGGGGATCCCTTCATTCTTAAGGCTAATCAACTTCTTGGGTTTAATTGCTTCAATTGATCCTTGATTTTGATTAAGAAGGTGTGTTGTGGGCTTCCCCAACCTCCATACTACCTATGAGGAATCTTGGCATATCATGCTTCATGATTGCTATATCCAATTTGGGATGAATGATAAGCTTAATATTGAATCCTAATGATAAACACACAAATATTCATTGTGTTGAATTGCCTTGGTTAGCCAATTATCCCCAATATTTGAGCATCTCATCATCTTGCTTAATTGCAAGCTTTTTAGTTATTCAAGTCTTTTAGTTTTCAAGCAATCAAACCCCCCCCCCCTTTTAGTTTAATTGTAGTTAGTTAGTTTATTTACACTAGTTCTATTGGATTGCATTGGTGATTGAATACAACCATTTCCCCGAGGATAGATACCCCTTTTTACCATTATATTAGGTTTTATTTGCAATCAAAGGGTGTAATTTTCTTGGTGGACTTGACATCCCACCACTCGTTAAGAGCGTATCTCGTTGGCGTCACAACCGGAAGAAACGAGCGAAATTTGAAACTTTAATCGTTGACCAACCGTTGCCAACAAGTATTTTTTTTAAATAAATTAACTATTAAACAAACAATTTCATTTATCCTATAAATACATAACATTTTATAAATATTTTCACATAATTTCTCTCATTTTCTCTATATAATTTCAATTATCTTCAAAAAAATTATGGATCCTTTCGACTAGTTTGATGATTCCGATGACGATATGTTCTTCAAGATGATTTATCATTATTACACTAACGAACTGCTACAACCAGACCTTGCTCCGCTACTAACTAGACGTGCGGTATTAAACAGAAATCGCGAGGAAGGACACGAATAACTATATCGCGATTACTTTGCAGATAATTGTGTATACGGGTCGAAGGACTTCAAAAGAAGATTTCTTTTGAGTAGCAATGTGTTCTTACGGATCGCAACACCTTGGAGAGCCGATATCGTTTCTTTACTATACTTTTATACAAAATAAATACAAATGTACTACATGTTTCTTTAATTTTAGTACAAATGTACTATATTTTTAAACTGTAGTTAATTTATGTTTAGGTATGAATTTTCTCAATTGAAATATAATGGAAGAGGCAGACAAGGGTTTACAACGTTGCAGAAATATGTTGCGGCAATTCGTTTGATGGCTATGGGGGAGTCACACGACACCATAGACGACTATATGAGAATATCCGAAAGAACTGCAAGGGAGAGTTCGTATACATTGTCCAGAAATGTTGTTGAAACATTTGGAGACGTATATTTGCGGAAACCTTTGTTGCATGATTTGCAAGAATTGTATGCGGCGCATAAAGAACGCAATGGGTTTCCCGGAATGATTGGAAGCATTGATTGCACACACTGGAAATGGAAAATTGTCTGGTAGCATGGAAAGGGCAATATGTAAGTGGTCATCACAGATCGCCTCCGTTGGTTTTAAAGTTGTTGCTTCTCAAGATTTATAGATTTGTCATGCATTTTTTGGGGTTGCGGGTTCCAACAACGACGTCAACGTTCTTGATCAGTCGTCAATATTCGACGATCTTTTGAATGGAAATGCCCAGGATGGTCCTTTCACAGTGAATGGAAACGAATACAAATATGGGTATTACCTTACAAATGGAATATATCCTCAGTATTCCACATTCGTGAAGGCACTCCGACACCCGGTTGAAGAAATAGACAAAAAATTTTAAGAGAAGACAAGAAGGAGCACGTAAGGATATGGAACGTGCTTTTGGAGTGCTGAAGGCGAAGTGACACATAGTTGAACATGCAACACGACCATTGGACTTAGAAACTCTACGATATATCATGTATGTATGTACCATAATGCATAACATGGTAGTAGAAGATAAAGGACAAAATATTGCACACTATATCCCAACGGAGCCCAGACACGTTCATTTTTAACCAGGAACAACAGAGTATTTGCATAGAGTCGTTGACATTCAGGACGCAAATAAACACAGAGAACTTCGAGAGGACTTGACAGATTATATCTTCCATGGTAATGATAACGAATCGCGTTGTATATGAAAAATAAAATATTTTTTTTATTGTAATGTTTTTTTTTCAACTTGTATGTTATGTGTAATTTAAATGCTATTTTTTTTAAACATTATGTTTTATTTATATATTATGATGTATTTAAAATATATTTTTTTAACTAAAAAAAAGAAACTCGAAAAAAAAAAAAATTACGACATGGAAAAAAGTTTGTGTTACATCTTGTTATAACATGGTGACCATTTTTCCACTTGGTGTTATAACACCATTGCTATCAATTTGGTGTTATAACACCCGACACAGTTTCTCCATTCTCCTTTTGTATAGATGTCACAACTAGCAATTTAGCTAGGAAATTCTACTCTCATGTAATCATTCAACTATTGTAAAGCATGTACTCTATGTAGATATCACTTAATGCACATTCAAATACACCTCTTATGTTCAACAAAGAGTTTGAAACTCTAAAAATATCGGTTTAAGTCTAAACGGTTCCACCTTCATGAAACTTGACATTTTGGGACATTATGGGCCTAGAATGGATTAGTTTACCCTAATGGGCCAATTTGGGCCACAACAAATTCCAATAGCCTCAATGGACCCTAAACATCGTTAATTGGATTTCATTGGGTCGTGAACTACCCTAAAGGCCCAATGAGCCGAAAATTTTCTCTATGGGCCTCATGAATTCTAACAAGCCAAGAGATTGAGCCCAATGCTATTTTCTTTCACTTCATTTGGCCCATCTTCGGCCCATGTGTGTAAAAAAAAGGGAAAATGGATAATTAACTTAAACCATGCCACCTCATTTTTGTTTAGAGGATAACTAGGCATTTACTCATCATGTAACCAAGCACTCTCATGTTTCCATGCACTCCTCTCCCCTCTCTCTTTATCTCTCGGCCGAGAAGAGCACACACACACACACACTTCCCTTGCAAAATTTCTATCAAATAAACTCTTAAACACTCTCAAGAACAACTCCTCCTTCATCCCTCAAAATTTCGAGATTTAGGGTGTTTACAAGAGGATTTTTCACCACAATCACCATCCTTGGTAAGTTATTATCAAACACAAACTTCTCCTTTCACTTTAACATTAAGAACTCCTTCTTACATAGCTTTATTCCATGATCACACTCTTAGAAATTTCATAAGCTCGGAAACTACTTCAAGGTGTTGCTAGGACCAAAAATCTCTTCATTTCTTCTTCAAAACCGAAACATCAAAGCAAACGTGAGTTCATACCCCCTTGTTTTCGGTTTTTACATGATTTTTGGGGGAGAATACAAGTAAAATGTGTAGATCTATGTGTTTTATGCATGTCATGTGTGATGTCTTAGTTTATTTTGAAAAATATGTTAGATCTTAACACATCTCGACATCTTAAGCAACATTGAGTAAAAATCCATGAACTAAGACACCTTATACATTATACCATCAAGTTAAAAGTGTTTACATGTTTAAGATATGAAAATTTAAAGTAAAAATCTTGTTAAGGGTCATATTTGTCAAGAAAACAAAAGATAATGACAAAAAGTGACATTTACGGTTTTATAAGGATCAAACAGGTCATACTTATATAAAAATGGGTTTTTATGATAACCATACTTTCCAAAGGGCCAAAAGTGTAAATTTTAGCCTAATGGGCTTAATATTTGGGCCTCACGATTTTGGGCCCAAATTTGCGAAAAAAAGAGTTTTGAGGTTGAAAATGTCAATTGATCAAAGCTTGAGCCATAAATGCAAATAAACCGAATTTAGGGGTGAAAATAACATTTATTTCTAAATTGGACTAAAAATGCAAAGTTTTTGGAAATTTGGGTCGAAAATGTAAAATTCACGGAAAATGGGTCAAAAATGTAATTTTCTGCAAAAATGGGCTGAAAACGCCAATACATGTATTTTTTTGGTCAAATCTGTCAATTATTAAACATTTGGGCCAAAAATATAGAACTTTTATAAATTAATGGGCTAAAATGTTATTTTTAACTAAAATAGACCAAAAATGACATTTTTGTGAAATAAGCCTTTAAATGTCTCACATTAGTTCTTAAGAGGTTTAAAGCGTAAGTTTTATTAAAAATAAGTTCAAATTATAGAATTATTACATAACAAACTATACTATAACGAACAAACGAAATACAAGAATGGTGCGATTATTGGGCCTAGTATTTGCTATACATGTTTATTGGGCCTTTGTGGTCCAATTACATGTTTGTTGGGCCCAATGTATTCATCACATGCCTATTGGGTCTAAGTGACCCAGTTACATGCTAAATGGGCCTAATTTAGCGTTTACATGTTATTGGGCCTTAGTGGCCCATTTACATGCCAATTTGGCCCAGAAATAACTTACACGTCTAATGGGCCATTGTGCCTTTTCTTCATGTTTGTTGGGCCTTATCTTTTCATTTCATACATCATCTAGTGTTCGAACATCTAAATACATATAACATTATACAAATTCATGTGAAGACAAATGGGATCTAGTGAAACGTTTCGGTTGACACCACCGAGTGTATGACCGTAGCTTGTAGTTATAATCAGAGTCTCCTGGAGGGAGAGCGAGAGTTTGTGTATAGATCTATACGGGGGTGACTCCCCCACACCTGAGCTGTTCGCTACAGTTAGACTAGGCCAGTCTAGGGTGACAAAACCTTGAACGAAAATCCGGCATTTGGAAAAATGCCAAGACAGGCAAATCAGTCACTGTCATGTATGGTTATAACGACTCATATAGAGATCCATTCCCATTAAGACATTATAGAAATTTAAAAACTCGTAATTCATAACGATACAAAACATTTCTACAGTGCAAGGAACGTAACACTTTTATAAATCAGAAAATATCGGATTTTCTGGGGAAATACTATTATTCAAATACTACTTACATACAACAGAAAGAATACAAAGAAAATTTGAACTGCATTTTCTATATGTTACTACTATGAAATTCACACATGCATTTATACTCGATTTTCACATCATTTTTCGGATATTTTACAGAAAATATCGGATTTTTTGGGTTTACAAAAGATACAAAGACTTTTATTCAAACATGCTTATAAACTCACCAACATTATATATGTTGACCGTTTTCAAAATAACTTGTATTCTCAGGTAATCGTTGAGCTGAAGAATCGTCTAGAGTATTTTGGGATTTCTTTTATGCATATGTCAATTATCGTACCACTTATGTCTTCGAACTGTGTAATGTAAAACAATGTACTTGATGTGAACAATGCCAGTTGTTATATGTAATGTTGGTGACGATTGTGTTATGTTTCATGTATATTCATTGTGATGATATTTCAATTTATAGTCATGCGAGCCCCCGGGCGTTTCCACCGTCTGGTTCGGGGGTGGGACAGGTTGGTATCAGAGCATTGCTTATAGTGAACTAGCATATCTAACCATACATGATATGCAACTATAAATACAATGGGACTAAAACACTCTGAATAAAGTGCATACAATAAAACTATAACATTAAAAGTCTCTAGAGGAGATGGAACGCTGTGATTAAACCCGGACAGTTATGTGGTTATATTGGGGGGTAAATATAGCCTAATCAACTATATGTTGGATTAGTGTCTAAGTCCATACCTATAATTGGTATGTACTTGACCCGACTCGGCATGGTCCATTTGGGTTGCATGGCATCGGAACATTTGGATAGACCGTTTATGAGGAAAAGACATTTTGTGACATATTAATATATTATAAGTTCTAATATATTAATATGAAATCATGTTATTTAATTAGTATTGATCAAGAATTAATTTGGACTTAATTTAGTGATCAAAAAGAGACTAATTAAATATATGGGGATTGATTGTCTAAATCATTCATTCTTATATATGTGGGCTTATGATCCAAGATTCCTTTATGTTGGGTTTAACCCATGTGGTGATCCATGGATACTCCATGGAGGTTAAAACCCATGGAGCATAAGGAATGGGTAAAGTCATGAGTTACATGGTGTAACCCTAATAGCCACACTATATAAGAACCCCTTTAGTTCAAGAAATTGGCACTAGTGATACATATTTTGAGGGCTAGCCGATTTGAACATGTATGTCTTCTTCTCATGGTTATTCCAAGAGTTCATGATGTTGTGTGAACCATTTGAGGTGTCACACTTGGGGCACTAGGCTCTCAAGCTTCATGGAGTCAAGCAACAACAACAAGGTATGTATTCTATTTATTTTAGTATCCTAGTATCAATGTTTTGGTATGCTAGTTAGGATAATACCTTGGATAATCATATTTGCATGTATAATAGAGAAAACATAGATCCAAGGTATTTAGGGTTGCATGTACACTTAGGAGTGTTAGAATGCTCAAAATCCATCAGTGGTATCAGAGCCTAGGCTTGTTTTCAATTATACTTGATGCAAATTGCTGAAAAATGCTGAAAAAGTCGAATTTCGGGCATTCTGGGCACTGGACTCGCCGAGTCCACTGATGAACTCGTCGAGTCCATGAAGAAAATCATCCTACTCAGCGAGTAGGTTGATACACTCGACGAGTAGGAGCCCCTGACAGCATATCTTCGAGTTTTTTGGCTAGAAATGGACTAGAAACATTACCATAAGCTGTTTTTGAACCTATAATCCTGTTTTTGATGTGGTAATGTTCATACTAATCCAATTTCAAAGATAATTGTCAATAGATTCATGTTTTGTATTAGTTTAGTGATTAGGCTAATTACATGAAAAAGTTTGATTAAATTATCTTGTTCTTATGAGTTGCTTAGATTAATAGAAAAGTTAATTGATTATGTGTTTTCAATCCATTTTAATCTAAGAGTTGATTCTAAAATGTGTTTTTGTAACTTGTCCTCAAGTTATATGAAAAGTCACATTTAAGTTTCATAAAACTCATAAAAGTTGGTAATGGTTACAAAAATAAAGAGTCTTGTCCTCAAGTTATGGAGATTCAAGAGTCACTTCATTAAGTAATAAAATGTGTAACCTTAATTAATTCCATAAATTACAAAATAAAGAAAAGTTACATTCTTTTATTAGTTTAAAGTCTTCCATAACTTGTCCTCAAGTTATGGAACTTGAAGAGTTTTTTTTAATTAAAACTACTTTAAACACATAAGTTATGGAATTAATTAGTTTTGAATAGTTTCAAAACTTGCCCTCAAGTTTTGGAATTTGAAAAGTTTTCTCTTATGAATACTTTAATTCCAAGTTAGCCCTTAGAATTTTAAAAGTTAAAATTCAAACCCTTATACTATTATTATAATTTTAATTATATAGATATGTATAAGATAAAGTCAATCTTACCGTTAGTAGGCCTCATTCACGAAGCCGGTCTATAAGGGGGGTATAAGGTTACTGCCTATAAAATGGCAGTTTAATGGGTGTCCACTCTCACCCACCGCTTCCTTGACTGGTGGAGGGTCGTTAGCCGAACGGGTAGGAAAGGACTATAATTCTCCCTTCATTAAAAGTATTAATGATAAATACTAAGTAACTAAACACTTGTACATTCCCAATCTTAGTTACTTAGGAAAATGTGAAAATGTGCTAACCCATGAAATTACACTTTGTACCTTACCAAGTCATTAGTGGAGCGTGTGTGGTTAACCGGCACACTAATAAGGACTAGTAAGAGTGGCAAAGGGTAACTTGACTCTATTATAGATCGGTGGAGCGTGTGTGGTTAACCGGCACATCGATTAGGTGATAAAGTTAAGGGTACCAAGTCAATTTGCATGGTTATTCACACCTTGTTTGTGATCCTCGGCATCCCAGTCACAAACTTGAGAGGGCACAATCGAGATTCAAACATGCCATTGAAAGTTCAATGTATCTCAAAAGATCTAGGAGTTTCAAATCCAATTAAAACTTAATTATATTTTCATGGTGGAAATTGGTAAATCGTCATATACCTACCTTCAACTATTTTATAACTTGGATTACGACATCCCTCTTCCAGTTATAAATAGGTTGTTGGGTCCTAGCCTTAATATTTCATATTGGGTGTTATATTAAGGACTTTAAATCAACTCTCTTGAATATCTCCCAAAAGATGATCTTCCCAAATCTCTTGAAACAAGCTTTCCTAAATGAAGATGATGTCCCATGGAAATCATACTTCTTTCACCTCCTCCAATTATTCTCCCTAACCCACAAGTTCCTGAAAAGTTTAAGGTCACTCAAGCAAAGGTCTATATGTGATCACATCTTGGAGATGTAGTCAGATATTGACAAGCCGGGAGAGTTGGGTGTCAAAGTCTTGAGAAAGTTGGTGACTCAACTATTTTCTAAGTCACATAGTGAGTTCCTTTGGGACTCCTATGAAACAGACTATGACAAGACCCTTAATGATCTTATCTATTTGCCAAGATCAACTTCCTAAAACTTTATGGACATTGACAATGATGACATTGGATATCCAGTAAAGCTCTCTCTTCCCAATGGAAAGGGATCGGCCATAGTCAACTCGGTTGACCAAATGGTAAAGAGAACGGCTAAGTCTGAGATAGTCCCATTATCAAGGGTCTATTGCCAAAGAAAGGGGCATTGGTTGCGAAGCTGCCAAATTTACCTAAGGATATTAAAGTCAATAAGTTTGACTCTACTTCGGGTAAAGTCCACTATCTAACTCTGCTAAGTTTCTATTCTGAGATTCTTGATACATGATGTGACTGGGTCACATGTTGATGTTTTAAGAATCAAAGAAAAAGTGAAGAAACTTAAAGAAAGAATATGTTGAATCTGATGGCATAGATGGATTTCTATCGCATAGTTTGAAGATCGGATTCTTGAGCTACTTCTTAAGAGTTATGATATATTGCTTAGGAATAAATAACAACAAAGTTTTCATGTGCTTTTGCATTGTAAGGATAGTTTTTCCGCAAAGTTTTAAAATAAAAGAAATTTTTTTTTTGATTTTATTTATTTTAAAATATCCTTACAATGGCATTTGTGAAAACTTTTGTTGCTTATAAGATTCCATTAAGAGCAAGAGTGGAAATATGAATTTGATTCTTTCATTTGTGGTAGTGTCTAAATTTACCAAATAAGGAAAGATTCTCATCACCTAAGTTTCAGTTGGATAGAAACTTGGAATCATGCAAGTTGTATAGCATGATGAATAAGAACTTTCAAGCATTGGAAAAATTAAGACTAACTACTTGTTCACATGGATGTGTGAGTCAAGTAAAGGATCGAGTACACATTCTTGTGCACCGATCAAGCCCACCACAAATAATCGTTAAGACTATTCGTCATTATTTACTAAAATTCAGTAAATATCGTTATACTTACAAGCTTAAGTGTAATTCTGAGACATTGGAAAAGGTTTCAATGTATGGCAGAGCGAATAAGAAGAATCAACTTAGGCAGAAAGATAAAAGTTTCTCAAATCTGAAAAGATGGGAGAGTACTTTAATATCATGTTATATAATCATCTTAATGATTAAGAGACCTTATCACAATTCATCCTCTAAGTGCATTCTGGTAGCTAAGAAGAGGAGCTATGAATTGTTGAAGTGGTTAAATCAAGAAGATGATTTATACTTCGTTCCAAAAACAATTCTTAGAGTTATACTCTAAGATTGTAACTTGAGCGACATGTCTTAAAGAAGGTTTAAAACACTTGTCAAATGTAAGAGTAAAAGTTTTCTACTCTTGTACATTTGAAATTGGTAAATTGTGATGTTTTGGATAAAACAAAGACCAACTAAGGCCAATTGTGTGAAGTGTTTGTCTTGATTAGAATCCACACTATCTCTTGAATATCTGACAAGAAAGTCTTATATGTCAAGAGGACAGTGGGAGTCTTAAAGGTCTTGAAAGTCTCAAGAACTAATCAAGAATAAAACCTGAAGTTCTTCACTAGCACACGACTTGAGGTTTATAACCTATCGTGTCAACATGTCTGTGCCTATTCAAGTTGGCTTTGCATAGGAGTTCTGAGAGTTCTCAATTGGTTGCACAGCTACTTGGAAGCAATGGCAGGCCCTTGAGCTGCCAAATGGCAAGAATTTAAGATTGCACAAGTTTAATCCATATAAGTGTGGATTTCTCAGTAACCTTGTCTTGTGATTATGGTTTTGACAAAATTCATATGGATAGGAACTCATACACCATAAAATCTAAGTGTCATAAGGTTTCTCTCTGATTCATGAAAATGATGGTGAGGAAACACTTTCACTAAGTAGATTTTAGCTAGATAGCAATTGTGATATTTGCATTCTCAAAGTCGTTAGTGGAGCGTGTGTGGTTAACCAGCACACTAACATGGACTTGTGAGAAGTGGTAAAGGTCTAAACAATCGAGACTATGATTACGGCATCCCTTTTCATAGTTCTTAAAATTGTTTAGACACACCTGTGAGCTATCTAATCTAAGGTGTATGATATTGATAAAGTTTTATCAAAGCAATCTAGTATCAGAAATCTGAACTTTGGTAAGAAAGTCAATAAAGTATTGATTTCTAGAAGTCCAGCTGATTTCTGATTACATGTCAAAGCTAGTGGGAGCATGAGTGTTATGCTAATAATCATCATGTTAGTGGGAGCATGATAATTATGATAAAGATTGCAAGTTAGCAATGTTAATTATAGAAAACAAAAGTTTCAATTCGTGAGGCTGCAGGGGTTGAAAAAGTTGTTTTGCTATAATTAAGGGAGAGGAAATTATACTTCATTTCAATTCTAAAAGCTTAGATTGAGGTTTTAAGTCGTATTTAGTCAAGGGTATATATATGAATTTCATGTTGGAATGACTCAACATAAGGAAATTCTATATATGGGTCCGTTATTTGCGTTCTAAAATTCGATTATGATTACGGCATCCCTTTTCATAATCTGAATTATGAGAACTTGGCAAATAGAAATTGAAATGTTATAGCAAAAGACTGGTTTAGTCTTTATGTGAGACATCATGACTCGTGTCCCATATGCTTCGGATATAGGATCGATTACATGTGCTATATTTATCCTTTCTAAAATTTTCCAAATGCCTGGGGGATTAAGAAGGGAAAAGGTCTAGAACTGGATATGACTAAAAGGATTAAGCAATTGTCGAGGACAATCTAAGGTTTACCAAAGATTGGTTGCTCAAGGACAGTTGGAAGTATAGTGTTAATTCTGGAAGGACCATATTGACATAATCTGTAAGGAGGCAACTCTTGTTCAGAAGTGATAGTCAAAATGGAATATGGAAATGTTTCAAAGTTGGAAATTATTCAATCTGTGTAAGATTAGGAAACTTAATGCAAGAAGGATGTTTCCAAGGAGTTGATCTCCTTGGAATGCTCTGTAATGGTTGTTGTCAAGTCTTTCTGACTCTGTGCATAATCATTACAGGAGGATCAATGCATATAAGTTTAGAATCTAACAGATTTCAGTAAATGACATGAATTTGGAATTCTTGCATTTGCAGTAAGGATTTGGGACTGTGAAAGAGGATCATTGGAGTTATGTTCAATTGATCTAATTCACAAAGTGAAGATCATGGACAAACATAGTATGCATACTTGGTGTATGGCATGACTAGTGTTTAGAAAACATAGTGTACATGCTTGGAGCATGGGACAACTATTGTTTTTAATTCAAGAATAAAGTTGATAGCTGAAACAGTGTACAATGAATAATGTGTAATCATATGGTGATAAATAAAAGGTGTTTTATTTATGTTCATAGGTTTTGATACCATATTAGATTCTATTATTATTGTGTTTCATTTTGCATGTTTTGACTTCCAGAATAACTAGGTCGTTCTTCCTGATTGACTAAGTTATTCAAACTATCCACAGTCGGTCATATGTTGGAAGTAGATATGAATCAAGACTGTCATGGGTTGGCTTGTAGAGGTCTAAGATGTTGGACAAGGGGCTACAACACTCATGAGTGCTCATAAGTTCTGAGTATTGGATTCAACCCGCGCTCATTGGAATCACTTCATGGATTTTATCACGAGTGATCATGAGACGATAATATCTTATATTCTTCAAACCTAGAGATATGAGTTGTTACTATGAGTTGGTTGTACATTGATTGCACAAAAACGCATTCGGTAACTCGGTGTTATAAAACGTGCCTTTGTGTATGATTCAACAAGTAGTAGAACAAGACATATGAGTTGAAGTTTATCCATTCCTTTTACCTTCGGGACAAAAGCGATATCTGTGGGCCCCTTGATGATTTGATGATGACAAATGGAAGTGCTCGGCCGAGCCAGGACTGATTTGATTTGTTCAATTAGTCAGTCGTCATAAATCGGAAATCGGGAAACAACAAATGGACAGAGAGAATGATTATAATCCATGTCTCAGTCCATATGATATCTAGAATGGAGGAATATATGATCCCTTATCTAATGGACAAGTCATTGACAAAGGTCAGAGTTCATCTACAAGGTCAGAGTTCGACAGCGGCTTTTGAGAGCTACGATTGCCAGTTGGTTCCTGAAGTCATACGCAATAATAGTTTTAGACTTATCCAAGTGGGAGACTGTTGGATTAGTGTCTAAGTCCATAACTATAATTGGTATGTACTTGACCCGACTCGGCATGGTCCATTTGGGTTGCATGGCATCGAAACATTTGGATAGACCGTTTATGAGGAAAAGACATTTTGTGACATATTAATATATTATAAGTTCTAATATATTAATATGAAATCATGTTATTTAATTAGTATTGATCAAGAATTAATTTGGACTTAATTTAGTGATCAAAAAGAGACTAATTAAATATATGGGGATTGATTGTGTAAATCATTCATTCTTATATATGTGGGCTTATGATCCAAGATTCCTTTATGTTGGGTTTAACCCATGTGGTGATCCATGGATACTCCATGGAGGTTAAAACCCATGGAGCATAAGGAATGGGTAAAGTCATGAGTTACATGGTGTAACCCTAATAGCCACACTATATAAGAACCCCTTTAGTTCAAGAAATTGGCACTAGTGATACATATTTTGAGGGCTAGCCGATTTGAACATGTATGTCTTCTTCTCATGGTTATTCCAAGAGTTCATGATGTTGTGTGAACCATTTGAGGTGTCACACTTGGGGCACTAGGCTCTCAAGCTTCATGGAGTCAAGCAACAACAACAAGGTATGTATTCTATCTATTTTAGTATCCTAGTATCAATGTTTTGGTATGCTAGTTAGGATAATACCTTGGATAATCATATTTGCATGTATAATAGAGAAAACATAGATCCAAGGTATTTAGGGTTGCATGTACACTTAGGAGTGTTAGAATGCTCAAAATCCATCACTATATTTATTCAAAATATGACCAACATGTGTTTGGGAGTAATTATGGCAGGAAATTGACCTAGAAACTTACCTCATACCCAAAACTTCGCAGGAATTCAAACATAAATAATTAAAATACTATAGGAGTATTTTGGAAATACTATATGCATACTTGATTAGAATTTTTACGACGTCTTACACCCCTTTTCACCCTTCTCATTCCCAATTTCTCGCACAGCTACCATGGATGGAGCGCATCAGGGCATTCAATTCTACCAGAACCTAGTGGCTCAGGGAGAGATTGAAGAAGACCCCGTAGTAGGACCCGAGGCAGCCTCTGACCATGAGGAAGAGGAGTATACAGACATGGACTACGAGTTTGATGAGACGGAGGATGACGACAAGGACGATAAGGACACCGATGAAGTGCTCGACGAGCCCCCTACCACGGAAGTGCATCAGGACCACCCTATACCGTCAAGGGCCTCCATTAATGAAACCCGCTCTTCGGAAGAAGAAATCGCCGTACTTCGACAGCAGCTACTGGAAATGGAGACGTGAGCTGTGCAAGCGGAACAGGAAAGAGATGAGGTCATTAGAGAAATGACCGAGATGGCTACCTTAGTAGCACAACATTTTGGAATATGATGTCGCTATTGCTGTTAGACGTATCTCGTCATGATTAGGATCCACTCCCTCACTCACTAGTATCGTTTTCCTTTATAATTATGCCACCTTATGTACTATCGACCTTATGTCTAAGTGATCACACTACTCATAAGGTCGTCATGCTGCCGGATTTTATATTTCTCCATGTACTGTATGCCTTCTGGCAAATTTTCATGTATTAAAACAATTAGTATCAATGAAATGCTTTATGTCTGTATCATGATGTTGTTATCTGCTATGTGTTTTATTTCCATGTTTTATGTTAATGCATGAAATTACTTAAATACACACTTGATACGCTTAGTCTATGGAATATTAAACTCTCAAAACAATAAGCACTCAACATCTTTCCGTTCTTTGACATAAAGATGCCTCAAAGACCCAACCGTGGAAACAACGCAACACCAACCCCGTCGGAGATAAACTCGGTTGCATTCCAAGCAGTAGTGTCCGTTGCGGTCACTACAGCGCTTGCGCAAATTCGCAATGGAAACAACGGGGAAGGCAACGGACAGGGATCCGGAAGTACGGATCAAGGGACAAACCACGGAACCACGCGAACCTGCACCTACAAGGATTTCACCAACGCCAAACCTCGAACCTTTAATGGAATAGGAGGCGTGATAGCCCTGAAGCGTTGGATTGAGAAAGTGGAATCCGTTTTTGAAATCTGTGGGTGTCCAGATGGATGCAAGGTCAAGTTTGCGGCCTACACGTTCACTGATCAAGCTCTCTCCTAGTGGAATGGCCACATAGAGGCCATGACACTCCCGGTGGCGAACGCGTTGCCATGGGAAGAGCTCAAAGAAATGATGCTGGCCGAATACTGTCCAAGAGGCGAAATCCAGAAGATGGAACAAGAACTGTGGAACCTCACGGTTCAAAACTCCGATATCGACGCATACATATCCAGGTTTAGTGAGCTATCTCTTCTGTGTCCCGGAATGATTACCTCAGAAGGGAAAAAGATTGAGAGATTTATCTGGGGATTGACTGCGCCTATCCAAGGGAATGTCATTGCAGCAAACCCTAAGACATTTGATAGCGCCAAGATACTTGCCAAGAAATTGTATGATCATGGAAACAAGAAGGGTGCCAGAACAGTGGAAGCGGAGGTTAAGAAAGAAGGTGAGAGCAAGAAAGGGAAAAACAACAAGCGAAAGGGAAAACAAAACACAGAATCATCTAAGAAACAACAGACGGTGACTGTTCATGCTGCAACTCAAGCTACCACCACCCCACATGCTCCAGCCTCATCCACGCCAAATGCCCTAAAGCAGTATTCAGGAAATCTCCCCAAATGTAACAAATGCACCTTCCACCATCATAGGGAATGCAGAGAGATGATTTGCACAAGGTGCAACCAGAAGGGCCATACAGCAAAGTATTGTAGGGCTCATCTTCAATAAAACCAGATGTCAAACAATAAAAACAACAATAACAATAACAACAACACCAATGTTGGGGCCAGTTATACCTGTTACGGATGTGGGAAAACCGGGCATTTCAGGCGTAATTTCCCCAACGCAAGCAATCAAGGGGCAGGAGCAGCAGGGAGAGTGCTGACAATGGGTCAGGGTGAAACAGTGCAGGACCCAGCCGTTGTCACCGGTACGTTCCTACTTAACAACTCATACGCATGCATTATGTTTGATAGTGGGGCAGAACGGAGTTTTGTGAGTAATAAGTTCAAACATTTGCTAAAACAACAACCCTAGAAGCTCAATGAAACCTTCACGGTGGAAATGGCTAATGGGAAAACAGAATCAGCTAAGGAAATCTATGTAGGGTGCACGATAACATTAAACAACCACACTTTCCAAATAGATTTGATGCCTGTAAATATTAGGAGTTTTGATGTGATAATTGGCATGGATTGGTTAAGCCCCCATCGTGCCGATATTATGTGTCACGAGAAGGCCGTTCGCCTTCATCTTCCTAATCACGAAACCCTAATAATATACGGAGATAAACCCGACGCAAACCTTCGCCTTATCTCGTGTATCAAGGCACAAAAGTGTCTACAAAAGAAGAACTACGCATTCCTTGCTCATGTGGTGGATAAAACCAAAGAGGAAGCAAACATTCAAAACATTCCAGGGGCATGTGACTTCCCGGATGTGTTTCCAGAAGATCTTCCGCGAATACCCCAGAACGACAAGTCGAATTCCGAATCGACCTAGTGCCTGGAGCCATTCCAATCGCCAAATCACCCTATAGGTTGGCTCCTGCTGAAATGCAAGAATTGTCAAGCCAACTAGGTGAACTCTTGAATAAAGGATTCATAAGACCAAGCTTCTCTCCATGGGGAGCTCCGGTTCTTTTCGTTAAAAAGAAAGACGGATCTTTCAGGATGTGCATTGACTATAGGGAATTAAATAAGCTCACCATCAACAACCGGTATCCACATCCCCGAATCGATGATCTATTTGACCAGCTTCAAGGGGCTAGTTACTTTTCAAAGATAGATCTGAGATCCGATTATCATCAACTCAAAGTCCGAGATGAGGACATTCGTAAGACTGCTTTCTGAACTCGTTACGGTCATTACGAATTCGTCGTGATGCCCTTCGGTCTAACAAATGCCCCTGTTGCATTTATGGACCTCATGAATCGAGTCTGCCGCCCATTTCTTGATAATTTCGTAATCGTTTTCATCGATGATATTCTCATATACTCTCGAAGCGAAGAAGATCATAGCCAACATCTCCGACAAATCTTAGAGACCCTGCGGGCTGAAAAGTTGTATGCGAAACTCTCCAAGTGTGAGTTTTGGCTCCGCAGTGTAAATTTCTTGGGTCATGTTGTCAGCAAGGAAGGAATTCATGTAGATCCCTCCAAGGTCAAAGCCATTGAAGGCTGGGCAATTCCGACAACGCCAACAGAAATTCGCCAATTCTTGGGTCTTGCAAGCTACTACCGAAGGTTCATTCAGAACTTCTCCAAGATAGCCAAACCCCTCACTACATTGACGCAAAAAGGTGTACCCTTAAACTGGACCGAGAAGAAAGAGATGGCCTTCCAAACCTTGAAGCAAGACCTCTGTAGTGCACCCGTGCTATCCTTACCAGAGGGAACCGAAGACTTCGTAGTCAACTGTGATGCTTCGAATCAAGGTTTAGGTTGTGTCCTTATGAAACATGGGAAGGTAATTACATACGCGTCCAGACAACTGAAAACACATCAATTAAATTATACCATGCATGATCTCGAACTGGGGGCGGTGGTCTTCGCCTTGAAAATTTGGAGGCACTACCTATATGGTACCAAGTGCACCATCTTTACAGACCACAAAAGTCTCCAGCACATTCTAAATCAAAAGGAACTGAACATGAGGCAGCGGAGATGGGTTGAACTGTTAAATGATTATGAGTGTGAGATCAAATACCATCCAGGCAAGGCTAACGTGGTAGCCGATGCCCTGAGCCGAAAGGAGTATTCCAGTCGTCGCGTGAAGACTCTATCAATCACCATCCAATCTCATCTAGCCTCACAGATCAAGGAAGCCCAATTGAACGCATTGAAGCCGGAGAATGTCGTAGGTGAATCACTGCATGGAATGGATAAGGAACTTGAAGTTAAAGAAGACGGAACTCACTACTTTATGAATAGAATCTGGGTTCCCAAAATTGGGGGATTCAGAGAAGTAGTCATGCATGAAGCCCACAAGACGCGGCATTCTATTCATCCGGGGTCAGATAAGATGTATGTGGATATCAAGCAACATTATTGGTGGCCTAATATGAAGGCAGAGATAGCCACTTTCGTGGGCAAGTGTCTTACTTGCGCCAAAGTGAAAATGGAATACCAAAAGCCCTCGGGATTATTGCAACAACCAGTGATACCCGAGTGGAAATGGGAAAGGATTACTATGGACTTCGTGACCAAATTGCCAAAGACAGCAGACAGATTGGATGCTATCTGTGTAATCGTCGATAGACTAACAAAATCCGCTCATTTCCTGCCAATAAAATAATCCTACAAGATGGAGAAGCTGACCCGAATCTACATCAAGGAGATCGTGAGATTCCATGGAATGACAGTGTCTATTATCTCGGATCGAGATAGCAGATTCACTTCAAGATTCTGGCAATCTCTTCAGAAGGCAATGGGAACACAACTTGATATGAACACTGCCTATCACCCACAGACGGATGGTCAGAGCGAGCTTACCATCCAGACACTTGAGGACATGCTCCGAGCTTGCGTGATTGACTTCGACAAGTCATGGATACCCACTTGCCTCTGATCGAATTCTCATACAACAACAGTTACCACACGAGCATCAAGGTTGCTCCTTACGAGGCTCTCTACGGACGTAAATGCAGATCGTCCCTATACTGGGCCGAGGTGGGTGACACCCAACTAGCAAAAGGGCAATCACCAGCCAATACTCTAACAGGACCAGAAATTATTCAAGAGACGACGGAGAAGATTATCCAAATCAAAGCTCGACTTCAAGCATCGCGAGACCGACAGAAGAGCTATGCTGACAAGCGTCGGAAGCCGTTAGAATTTTAAGTCGGGGATCGCGTGTTATTAAAGGTCTCTCCTTGGAAGGGAATGATTTGCTTTGGGAAACGGGGAAAACTGAACCCGCGATACATTGGACCGTTCGAGATTCTTGCCCAGATTGGTCCAGTGGCTTACAAGCTGCAGCTACCTGCCGAGCTCAGCAACGTACACCCCGTGTTTCACATCTCAAATCTGAAAAAAGTGCCTATCAGATGAAACTCTTGTCATTCCTATTGAAGAGATCGAGATCAACGAGAATCTCCTGTTCGTCGAAGAACCAGTTGAGATATTGGATAGGGAAGTAAAACGTACAAAGCAAAGCCGCATGCCGATTGTGAAGGTTCGATGGAACGCCAAGCGTGAACCGGAATTCACATGGGAACGCGAAGATCAAATGAAGCAAAAGTACCCTCACTTATTCTCTCCTACATAATCCTAGTTTTCAAAAGAATTTTGGGACGAAATTCCCTCTAACGGGGGGATGATGTCACAACTAGCAATTTAGCTAGGAAATTCTACTCTCATGTAATCATTCAACTATTGTAAAGCATGTAATCTATGTAGATATCACTTAATGCACATTCAAATACACCTCTTATGTTCAACAAAGAGTTTGAAACTCTAAAAATCCCGGTTCAAGTCTAATAAGGTCTAGGATTTTCTTGTTGGGCCAAATGGACCAAGAAGTATCCAAGTTGACTAATTAGGGCCTAGAAACCCTAATTTGGGCTCTAAACGGTTCCACCTTCATGAAACTTGATATTTTGGGACATTATGGGCCTAGAATGGATTAGTTTACCCTAATGGGCCAATTTGGGCCACAACAAATTCCAATAGCCTCAATGGACCCTAAACATCTTTAATTGGACTTCATTGGGCCGTGAACTACCCTAAAGGCCCAATGGGCCGAAAATTTTCTCTATGGGCCTCATGATTTCGAACAAGCCAAGAGATTGAGCCCAATGCTATTTTCTTTCACTTCATTTGGCCCATCTTCAGCCCATGTGTGTAAAAAAAAGGGAAAATGGATAATTAACTTAAACCATGCCACCTCATTTTTGTTTAGAGGATAACTAGGCATTTACTCATCATGTAACCAAGCACTCTCATGTTTCCATGCACTCCTCTCCCCTCTCTCTTTATCTCTCGGCCGAGAAGAGCACACACACACACACTTCACTTGCAAAATTTCTCTCAAATAAACTCTCAAACACTCTCAAGAACAACTCCTCCTTCATCCCTCAAAATTTCGAGATTTAGGGTGTTTACAAGAGGATTTTTCACCACAATCACCATCCTTGGTAAGTTATTATCATGTAACCAAGCACTCTCATGATAACCCTACTTTCCAAAGGGCCAAAAGTGTAAATTTTAGCCTAATGGGCTTAATATTTGGGCCTCACGGTTTTGGGCCCAAATTTGCGGAAAAAAAAAAGTTTTGAGGTTGAAAATGTCAATTGATCAAAGTTTGAGCCATAAATGTAAATAAACCGAATTTAGGGGTGAAAATAACATTTATTTCTAAATTGGACTTAAAATGCAAAGTTTTTGGAAATTTGGGCCGAAAATGTAAAATTCACGGAAAATGGGTCAAAAATGTAATTTTCTGCAAAAATGGGCTGAAAACGCCAATACATGTATTTTTGGGTCAAATCTGTCAATTATTAAACATTTGGGCCGAAAATATAGAACTTTTATAAATTAATGGGCTAAAATGTTATTTTTAACTAAAATAGACCAAAAATGACATTTTTGTGAAATAAGCCTTTAAATGTCTCACATTAGTTCTTAAGAGGTTTAAAGCGTAAGTTTTATTAAAAACTAGACGAATTCATGCGCGTTGTGCAGCGAAGATTAAAAATATATTGTTAAAAATATTGAAAATATATGTTTAAAATGGTTATGTAATTGACATTAACTTTGAGATAATATTTTTACACTAATTTATATATATATATATATATATATATATATATATATATATATATATATATATATATATATATATATAATCTCAATTATTTTGAACAATAATATTCATTGACATCAACCCACATTCCTCATTAATAGAATTAAATATAATTATCTATTTAGTATTACTTTTAACAATTATTATTATTGATTAATTATATTTTTACTTATGCGATAATTTTCTAATTTCAATAATGATGTTCATTTAAAATACAATTTATTTATAGCTAAATGTAATTTATAATTTGATGTTATTATCATTTAAAATTGTAATTCATTAATTTTAAACCACTTATTATTAATAATAAGTTAAAGAAGACTTTTAAGAAACACTTAATATTATTATTAAAATGTGAGACATACACTAAATAATAAAGTGATAAGATAGACAATTTGCATTTCAAAAGAGACTTGCATTGATAATATAACATATCCATGTAATTTGATTTTATTATTTATAATTATTTCTTATTAATTTTAAAACCACTTGTTATTATTAATAAGTGAAAGAAACTTTTAAAAATCACTTATTATTATAATTAAAATGTTAAACATATACTAAAATATAAAGTGATAAGATTGACAATTTACATTTTAAAAAAGGCTTACATGGGTAATATGGATAATATGACATATCCATGATTTTTAATTAATTATTGTTTTGAAGCAACATGAACATACAAACATGTATACAATACTTAATTAAATATTATATATATCACCTTCCATAACATATGATCGATAACATGAATCTAATCTAATTTACATTAAAATTTCAACCACAACATACAATGATTTTCTTAAAAGAATACTTAAATCAAGAAAATACAAAAACGAATTAGTATATAACAAACTTACAAATTAAAAACTTCAACATAATAACATGGCTCAAAAAGTTGTTCAAAGCCCTCAAACCAACACAAAAAACTTTAAACTTGTTTTCTTTGTGAATTTTGTATGTGATTTGTATTTGTGTGTCTACTCAAAAAGTTGACCTTTTTATAGTAGAGTATTCATTAATTGTTTATTAAATATATTATAGAAGTTATAAAACCTTTGAGTTGTTAATCATTATTAAGAGACTTTTGAGTGGTATTCATTAAAATAGGAGGTTTCAAATGCATGAGGTGTTTGCAAATTTTTATGGGGATTTCAAATGCATGAGGTTCAAGGAAAAATGCTAGCTTTATAAGTATGTATGATAAGTTCAAATTATAGAATTATGACATAACAAACTATACTATAACGAACAAACGAAATACAACAATGGTGCGATTATTGGGCCTAGTATTTGCTATACATGTTTATTGGGCCTTTGTGGTCCAATTACATGTTTGTTGGGCCCAATGTATTCATCACATGTCTACTGGGTCTAAGTGACCCAATTACATGCTAAATGGGCCTAATTTAGCGTTTACATGTTATTGGGCCTTAGTGGCCCATTTACATGCTAATTTGGCCCGGAAATAACTTACACGTCTAATGGGCCATTGTGCCTTTTCTTCATGTTTGTTGGGCCTTATCTTTTCATTTCATACATCATCTAGCGTTCGAACTTCTAAATACATATAACATTATACAAATTCATGTGAAGACAAATGGGATCTAGTGAAACGTTTCGGTTGACATCACCGAGTGTATGACCGTAGCTTGTAGTTATAATCAGAGTCTCCTGGAGGGAGAGCGAGAGTTTGTGTATAGATCTATACGGGGGTGACTCCCCCACACCTGAGCTGTTCGCTACAGTTAGACTAGGCCAGTCTAGGGTGACAAAACCTTGAACGAAAATCCGACATTTGGAAAAATGTCAAGACAGGCAAATCAGTCATTGTCATGTATGGTTATAACGACTCATATAGAGATCCATTCCCATTAAGACATTATAGAAAATTAAAAACTCGTAATTCATAAGGATACAAAACATTACTACAGTGCAAGGAACGTGACACTTTTATAAATCAGAAAATATCGGATTTTCTGGGGAAATACTATTATTCAAATACTACTTACATACAACAGAAAGAATAGAAAGAAAATTTGAACTGCATTTTCTATATGTTACTACTATGAAATTCACACATGCATTTATACTCGATTTTCACATTATTTTTCGGACATTTTACAGAAAATATCGGATTTTTTTGGGTTTACAAAAGATACAAAGACTTTTATTCAAACATGCTTATGAACTCACCAACATTATATATGTTGACCGTTTTCAAAATAACTTGTATTCTCAGGTAATCGTTAAGCTGAAGAATCGTCGAGAGTATTTTGGGATTTCTTTTATGCATATGTCAATTATCTTACCACTTATGTCTTCGAACTATGTAATGTAAAACAATGTACTTGATGTGAACAATGCCAGTTGTTATATGTAATGTTTGTGACAATTGTGTTATGTTTCATGTATATTCATTATGATGATATTTCAATTTATAGTCACGCGAGCCCCCGGACGTTTCCGCCGTCTGGTTCGGGGGTGTGACCGTATTATAACACCATTGCTATCAATTTGGTGTTATAACACCCGACACAGTTTCTCCATTCTCCTTCTGTATACACTGAAACTTTTGGATTATCAATATATCAGAATTTTATATAAAACTTTATTGTTTAAAATTATATTTAAAAGATATTTTATATCTAATGAATGCATCAAAATGTTATTTGATTCGTGTAAGCCTTTAGATATAATTAAGAACATATTTTGAAGCAATTTTCACTTGAAAAGCTTACATACAGTACACTGTATATTACAAATTAACCACAATGTTAAAATATACCACAAAACATGCGATATTATTGTGAAGGGGAATACTAAACATAACCAAACATGGCGTCTCTTTGGATGAATTTTATTTAACGTCACAAACAAAGGCAGTAAAATTAATTCCTTCTTTTGTTTTGTGTACGTATCTAAGCATACTGATTACATGGTTGCAGAAAAAGGTATGAAGACAAAGTTATCGCTAGGAAAGAAGTGACAAACAGAGGAGGTTCCTGGCTCGACACCAAGCACGCCAAAGGATGGATGCTTACGGCTCCACTGAGACGTATCCATGTGGCAAACACTCAGTGCCTCAACCATATCACCATCTTCACCTTCTAATGAAACCATAAGCACCTTGTTCTCGCTCTCTTGGCTATGGCAATAAAACACTGCATATGGGTATGGCATGGTGTGACAAGCTACTAACTTTGGAGATGGTATGTTTTGTGAGATTTCAACCACTTTATAGTTTTGCAAAAGTCCAACAGATGAGTGTTTAAGGTGGGTTGTTGCCAAAGTTTTGACACGAGTGTCAAATCCAAAGATTTCCCTTGTGAAGTCGTAGACCGATTCTAATGAGGTTGCACAAAATTTGGTCTCACCCTTAATGGGCTTGACCTCACATTCTTTGAGGGTGTTTTCCATGGCTATGGCTTGTGGAGAGCCGTGTGAGATTGAGAACAACTGAAGGAGGTTTGGGAATTCTTCAAGAGAAAAAGGGATGTTATCGGCTTCGTCTTTAGAAAGGATTTGAGATGGGGAAAGGTGTCTGTTTGGGAAGTAAATAGGCATCACTTCGCCTTCTTTTAAGTTATTTATCATGAAGAAAACCATTAATTGAGGGTCTTTATGATTCGTCGATGATGACGAGGATGATGAATGTTGATGATCAAGACCATGACCATGATCTTGATGCGTATGGTCATGATGATGGAGATCTTTAGTGTCATCCTCCAATTTATTGAGTATTAAGACATTAGCTTGTGTAGCGCTATCTCCTATCACATGCTGTTGCAAATCAAATTTGTAAAATACGTTAGATTTGAACTTAATAACAATTGTGTGTGTGACAAAGTAAGAAAAAGAGGAACTACCTGAACAAGAAGAAGATGAAAGAAAAGAACCAAAGATGTAAATCCAAAAGCCATGACTTGTTCTATGAAGATGCGTGCTTTCTCTTGTAGGTTGTATGTTTACAAATTTTATCCCAAACTATTAAACAAACACACACACACACACACATATATATATATATATATATATATATATATATATATATATATATATATATATATATATATATATATATATATATATAAATTGTCAAATCGTATTTTTAGTCCGGTTACGATGATTCATGTTTTAGTCCAAAAATATCAGTAGATTAATTTAAAAAGTTTGATAATACCTTGAAATTATCATTTTTTTTTCTCAATCAACAATGCGTTACATCCTTGCCTATTTGACAGAAAAGGATACTTGAAAAGGGAAATCTTTCATGAGATTTTTGACAATTATTTTATTCGTCGTCTATCATAATTTGAATAAATAAATAATATAAGTTATTGATCTTTTGGAACAAAAAAAAAAAGTCATATCAGAGTGATAGGTCCCTAACAGCCATCTCTTAACATTGAAAATTTAAGCTTAATTTAAAACAAAACATGACTGCGTGTTATTTTGGAAGCGTCGAACATGTACATAAGAACAACAATAATGAACTTAGTACATGTTCCATATATTTTTCTTAATTCTTATACAATAAATGCTGTACATAATTTTATTGAAGAAAAAGTCACAAAAGGTACGTTATTTCATACGAGTATTTATTAAATTAAGAGTAATTATTAAAATCGTTTCTGTAGTTTGATTAAAATTGCATGTTTGTTTCTAACCTTTTTTTTTTTTGCACTCGGACTATCTTTATACTATAATTTTATTGCGTTTATAGTCCCTAAAAGTCGTAAAAATACTATATTACCCTTTATATTTCCTTTTTCAAATTTATTATTATTAATTTAACATAAATTAATGTAATAACTCTAAATTATCATCACACACACACAAACAACACCACGGCCATAGACCACCGCCATTGCAATCAACCAAACACTGTCAATAGCCACCATGTCACCAACTACCACTACCGTTGTCATGAATTACCATCACCACCAATCATATTTTTTTCTCTTGTCACAGAGCCTCGAATTTGATCTCTCAGGTGTTAAGGTGGTGGGATATCTCGATCCTGATTCTTATGTCCTATATGGAATGGTTGTCCTGGTTTGATGCTTTACGGATAAGGAAGCAGGCTAAGGAGGTCCTAGAAGGTGTTTTTTTTGGTGACTTGGTGGTATATTTGGCGTTTTCGAAATGATTTGTTGTTTGGCAGACATAGCCAAAAGAATTTTACTTTGTTTGATTCCATTGTCTCTAAGTCGTTTTTTTTGTGTAGTAATAGACGTAGGACCTCGATTAATTGGGGAAGATGGTTGCAAAACCCTATGGATGCTATTTTGTAATGACTAAACTGCACAAATGGTCCTTGTGGTTTGCTCAAAATTGCCACTTTGGTCCAAAAAGGTTTGGACTAGCACCACAGGTCCAAAGTTTTCATTTTGTTGCTAGTTTGGTCCAATTTGCTTTCAACTTTTTCATAATGACGATTTTGCCCTTAGTTATTTATTTATTTAAATATTTTTTTGTTTAAAAGAAAATAAAAAAATTGCATTTTCTATTCTACTTTTATAATTTTTTTTATTAAGAAATAAAAATAAATAAATAAAATATACAATCTCTCTCTCTCTCTCCACAACCCCATCTTCTTCCACTCTAATATAAACGCCGATGCATCTTCTTCCATTTTCGTCATCTGCAAAAATTTGAGTTGAAGCTTACATCAGAATACCCAGTTTAATGGATTACACCCAAAATCCATTGTTCTTCACGACTTTTATACACCAATCAACACATGTGATCGATTCAGATTGAAAAATGAGAAACTGGCCCAAATCCTTTAGCATAAAGATCTTCACGCATACCTGGATGATTGATCGAGTGAGTAACGATTTTACTGTAACTGGGTATCGTAGTCGTTTCAAAACAGGGAGGAAAGTTGAAATCATAATCAAAGAAGAAGGTATGGGGATTTTTAATAAGGGAATGGTGTTTTAGGTCTTTTTTATGGGGATTTTCAATGGGTTCAAGAACCCTAGTTTCTTCTTCTTCCTCTATATTTTATGTCAAAGATCATAGATTTGCAGAGGGTTTAATTTTGAGAGAGTGTGTATGTTCATATGTTTGATTTTCTACGGGAAGAAGGAAGAAGATGGGTATGTTCGTATGTTCGTATGGGATGAAAGAGAGAGGGGTAGGTGGGTGGTGAGGATGGATTTCATATTCAGTGAGAATTGGTGGATTTCAAGGTCTGATGATGATGATCCTCGCGGAGGTTCAACAACCATCGGTCATGGGGAAGAAACAACCACTAGAAAAATTACATGTGGTTGGGGATGAGATAGAGAACACGGGAGAGGCTAAATAGGGAGGAAATAGACGGGAGGTGATAATCGGTGATGGTTATGGTGTTGCAGGAAAAAAAATGGAGGTGTAGGGGTTCATTTCCACAAATATGATTTAGGGTTGCTGATAGGAAGGGGTGTCGGTGGATCTGTGGGTTTAGATCGGGGTAGGGGAAGGAAATCACTTACCTTGGTCGGTGGTATCCGATGGTGGTGGTGGCGGAAGGTGGTGATGACAGCTTCCGGTTGTAATATATATGGGGGTTCAAAGTTTTTGGAGGTGAGGGAGTAAGACAAATGTGTGTCTTTACTGTTTACGAGAGAGAGAGAGAGAGAGAGAGAGAGAGAGAGAGAGAGAGAGATTGTATATTTTATTTATTTATTTTTAGTCGTTTATAAAAAAAATTATAAAAGTAAAATAGAAAATGCAATTTTTTTTATTTTTCTTTTAAAACAGAAAAATATTTAAATAAATAAATAAGTAAGGGCAAAATTGTCATTATGAAAAAGTTCAAAGCAAATTGGATCAAACTAGCAACAAAATGAAAACTTTGGACCTGTGGTGCTAGTCCAAACCTTTTTGGACCAAAGTGGCAATTTTGAGCAAACCACAGGGACCATTTGTGCAGTTTAGTTTTTTGTAATTGTTCTTTTTTTTCTAGCTTTTTGCTAGTTTTATTGAATCTTTTGCCGTTCAAAAAAAAATCAAACACCAACAAAACCTACATGTTCTCAAAATCCGCCAACCCTCTATTCTTCAAATCCCTAAAAAAACGTACATTGATTGAAAGCCTCCAACAATCTATTCTCCAAATCCAAATCTGGTATATAGGGCATGAATGACAAAGTATAGAATGACGTTAGTGAGATAGAAAAATGGTTTTTTCAATGGGGGTTATGCTAGGAGAAGGTGTAGAGATAGGTGGAATCCAAAGCAATAGTCATAACCAGCAGAGTAGAGAGCGGTGGCTACGATGTTTTCTGGCTAGATGAAAGGATACCGTTAAAGAGAGAGGGTATGGTGGAGTAGAGAATGGTGACATCGTTTTTTAGGGGAAGGGATATGACGACAGATTGTAGAAGTGGAGGCGATTTAGTTGTTTCAGGGATGGTTGGTTAAGGTCCAATGGTTTCCGACACGGAGGAAACGAAGGAGGTAGAGGTGGATCAAACCTAATTAAAAGAAGATGAAGGGATAGGGAGGTTTCTGTTGACGGTGGAGCAAAACCGATAAGTATGATCGGCGGCGGTGGAGCAAAACCGGTGGAGAAACAACCAAGTTGTCGGTTGTGGTGGGAGGTGGGTGGGGCCAGTGAACTCTTTGTGATTTATAAATAATAATAAAAATAAATAATTGAAAAAGAAATTCATAAAGGTATTATAGTTATATAGGAAGAAAGACTAAAAATACAACAAAATCATACAACAAGGACGTCCGAATGCAAAAAAAAAAAGGTATAGGTACGAAATGCGTAATTTTAACCAAACCACATAGACGAAGTCAATAATTTACTCTTAAAATAATCAACCATTTTTCTTATATATGAAAATTGTCACTTGTTTCACAATACCTGGATGCCCTTTTTGATGCAAAATGTATTTTTAAACATATCCAAATTTTATTAATAAAAACGACTAACCATAAGCTATACAAACAAACGAGCGAAATACATCATCGAGCATTTACAATAGAAGAGTTTTTTCATATAGTTTTTTGGTGCCAAATTATTGTTAAATCATCAACAAAAACAACTCTATAAACAACCACTAAGAAAAGCTTTTTCAAATATTTTTTGTGGTCGCGCACTCCATAAATATCAATCAAAGACAAAAATATATAAATATTTAATTTAGATATATGAATATAAAAATATGATTATGTGAAAAAAATTACCATAAAGCTTGTTAATTAGTAATGTCATTCAAAAAATTTGGTTTTGAAAAAATTCTCTATGGCTTATTAAAATGTTAGAAACAGTGTTGTAGAAATCGATCTTGACGGCCAATTATCAAAGATTCACCGTTTCACAGTCTGCAACCGATTACGATTAGGGGTGTTTGGTGGAAATTGATCAATATCGGTCAAATTCGGGTTTGGTGGTCATTGGCGGTCCTTAGTGCTCCTGGACGGAAAAATTTTAAAAGAATTCAAATTATCAAATTTTAGATATTACAACAAATTTTACAAAATTTCAAAATTTTAAGTTTTCAAATATTCAAATATTCAAATATTATAATAAAGATATCAAAATGTTAAAATTTTAATTTTTCAAATAATATATTGAGTTTTTAAATAGTTTTATTAATAATTTATGCTCACCAATTAATCATCTTCTAGACTAATAAACTATTAATTATTGATGAAACTATTTAAAAACTCAATACAAAAACTGAATGCATAAAAATGTTGCATAAAAGGGCATCATACCTTTGTGTGGAGTCACCAAATAGAAGAACATTTGGAAAACGCCGAATCATCCAAGAAAACGTCATAATCGATGTGTCGAAACAATGTTTCCTAACTTTGAAAATGGGCAACCTATATGCATTATTTATTTGTTGAACAAATGTCATCAAATGTATCTGTTGGATCTTCCACCATCGGATATTTTTATTGTATGTCATTAGCCATAGAACTATCCATGAAATATGCTCCAAATCCTCTGTATTTCCATTGCAAAACCTTTCATACCAAATAATGAATATCAATTTGTTGATTTAAGAAAAAATGACTCACCGTAGAGTTTCCTATCCAGAGAATCGATGTTCATCATCGAAGATGATTTCTAGAGTTTATATTCAAATATTTGAGCTACATAGTGTTTTGTGATAAGTTGACTTAGGTGGTGTTTAATAATGATCTGACCGGGTCTCATCTGCAAATTTCGGCTGACTCGGGCGGGTCAACTTGTTTGGCAAGGCTCCAATTTAGTGGTCAGCTATTGCTGACCAATGCTCTTACTGACCAATGCTCTTACTCGGTCTGTCTTTAATTTCTTGCTGACCCAAAAGGGATAATGACCATAGGGTAACATATTTTAGCTTTTGGTCACATTTGGTCACTAAATTATTTTTCGTGATTTATTAACCACTGAACTTGTTGAAATGTATACATTATACCAGTATGACCAGTAATATTAGGTTTTGCCGGTTTCCGGCATTGTGTCCGGCCAAACATGAGTTTTCCGGTTATCTTCTCCGGTCAAACTCGATTTTCCGACGTTGTTTCCGTCAAGGACCAAAATTTTTCTGGTCACTCATGAAAACCACTGAAAACGGAGTTCAAACCCAAAAAAATCCACAAAAAAACGTAGTTGTCTCATCAAGTGTGTGATCTGCAGAAAAACATCCACCAACAACATAGTTGAAATTTTTTTAAGAACTAAAACATGCATTTGCAGGAAAAAAAAAGGATGAACCGGAACACGATTTCAAAATCGTTTTCTGATCTGGTTTGAAGATTCATCTTGTTATGTGGATTTTTTTGGGAGGAAATCGAACTCGAAAAACCTGGAGTTTTCGTGTGTTCATATTCATGTTCATCTTCATCAGCATATACTGGAAGATGAAGAACATCTTCATCTGAAAACCCTTCATCTTGAAGAGTTTTTGTACATCTTCATCTTTTGGTATATTTTTCATCCAGATTCAAGTTCCTTCAAACTTTGATTTGGTTCCAGATTGGCGTTCCTTCAAACTTTGATTTGGTTCCAGATTCGTGGGCTAGGGTTTCTTCAAAAATAAAATTGTTCATCAGATGTGTGTTTAAAATTGATTTCGCTTTCAGGTGTGTGTTTGCAATCAATCATCAGTATCGTAATTATACTTCAAAATCGAAATCAATTCCAAATACCATGAAGATGAATATGAATGGGTCTAGAAACGAGACCTGAAATCTGTCATATGTGAACTGGAGATGAGTTCGATTCTTGTTAGGCTTTCTTTATCATAAACAAAATCGATTTCAAATGTTGAAGGGTTTAAACTCGAGGATTTGAAGGGTTTAAACAAAATCGATTCCAAATATTGAAGAATTTGAACTCAAAATCTGTCATGGATGAACTTTGATTTCACATTTGTTTCAGATTTGTTCCAAAACCATGTATGAACTTGAGTTTACATGTATTTCATATGTATATATTCCAAAAATCTACCATGAATGAACTCGAAATCTGTCATGGTCGGAAAAGATGATCGGAGAAGATGACCGGAGCGCTAGAAAATGTTGCAGGAGGTGGAACTTAGCCCCCATAACAATTTTTATCTGATATTATAGGTCATAATGGTATGTTTTAAACAAAAAAACAAGTTTAAGGATTAACAGTGCACTAAAATAAGTTAAGTGACCAAATATATACAAATGATATAATTTGTTACCCTCTCTCAAGTCATTATCCCGACCCAAAAAAAAAGAACCATATTTCCTTTTTGCCCTTTGAGCCCTAAAAGAAAAAACGCAAAACACAGCCTCGCTTCTTCATTGACGACTCCACGAAAGCAAAAAGCTTGAAATCCGGTCCTCCCTCCGGCGACCTCCACACCTTCTCGTCCCCTGCCATTGTCAACCTCCACAGCAGCTCAGGTAAGCATGCTTTTTTGTGTTTTTTTTTCTGAAATTAGTTCATTGAAAGCTTGAAATCCGGTCCTCCCTTCGGCGACCTCGACACCTTCTCATCCTCTGCCATCGTCGACCTCCGCATCAGCACATGTAAGTGTTCCTTTTTTGTGTGTGTGTGTGTGTTTTTCTGAAATCAGTTGACAAACTGATTTTTATGGGATGATGTTGAAATCCGACGATTTATGTATGTTTTAATTTGGTTCGACTCTTTTTTTTCTTCTTCTTCTGAAATTAGTTGAAAAAAATGATGTTTTAGACTATATCCAACTTAACTTTTAATTAAAATAATAATTTTGGCCCTTCATTTTTTTAGTTGAAAAAACTAAAAAAATGATGTTTTAGACTATCCACACTTATGACCATATCCAACTTAACTTTTAATTAAAATAATAATTTTTCTTTCATCATGGCCAACTTAGAATTGCAACTTATAACAATTTTGGCCCTTCATATCAACTGGGTTGGTCGCCATCTTTATTTTTTATATTATTTTAATAGATTTATTTTTTTGTCTTTAGTGGGCAACTAGTTGCAATAGAATACCGATGAGAGTAGTCTTCTGTATGAAAATTTGCATGTATGTTTGATGAATGAAATCAGAAAATCTATATGTATGCTTTATGTATGTTTGACTTTTTTCTTTTTCTTGTTATGAAATCAGAGTTTATGAAATTTTGGTTTATGAAAGCATAAGTATGTTGTGTTAATTTGGCTGATTTATCTGACTTTATCCTCGAAATCAAATTTATGTTGGTTGATGAACTGTTATGCATCATGTTGGTGAACCTGATGAAAAAGAAGTTTATGCATCTTGTTGGTGAACCTGATGGTGTTGCTCATACTTGCATATATGTACTTGTTTTCAGAATTTTCTAATGTCAATAGGTTCTAGGGTGCAAGAGAAGGTGGAAAAGGCTATTAAAGATGTAATTGTGACGCAAGCATAAGATATGATAAAAAAGAAGTTAAAATGGAATTATGATGGAAAAAGGCTACTAAAGGCCAGCATGAGTGGTGTAATCGAAAACGCACTCCTTCATTGTCACATAAGTGTTACATCATTTTTTACAACAAACGTATGGTTCCTTGTCATACCCAAGGAGTGGTGTCACACTTTATTTAAAAAAAAATAATTTAAATAAAAGGTTTAATTTTCTTCTCACCCAATCACAAAACGGTCAAATTCTTCCCACCCAATCACAAAATGTGGTCATTTTTACCACACCCAAGAGCGGTGTTCGCTGCCTAGGTGGCAAAACCGCACTCCCTCTACCGCACCACTCCCCTAAGTCTAAAGATGGAATTATGGTGAAAAAAAAGTTAATTAGTTTATGAACTGCTATACTTGCATATATGCATTTGTTTTGAGAATTATTTTTTTTTATTGTTTGTTTTTTCAGACTTGCACTAAATAACATTGTAGCACTAAATAACATTGTAGTTTAGTATTTGTTGAAAAAATATGTAATGTTGTTGTTTATGTGTTCATAAGATATGGCATCTCAATTAGTTCAGTTTTAATATTATTGTTTAGCATATTGTGTGGTCATTGTCACAATTTGAATATGAAAATAGAAACTTAAATGTTACTTAACAAAAAACAGATATTTTTATCTAACAAAAAACATATTTTTTATCTAACAAAAAAACAAACCAGAAAGGTAAAATAGTCATTTTTAGTTTCTATTTTTTTTAGCTTCCAAACTTCCATCATGAAAGACTTGTAATATTTAACACTCTAGTCAAGGAAATCAACATGTAAGTGGACTCACCACTAACCAATTGATATCATGGTGGTGGTGATGGTAGGGTGTTTTCACGGTGATTGTTACCACTGCCGTCGACGGTGGCAGTGTGTGGTGGTTTAATTAAAGAGAAAAAGAAGAAAGAAATATACCTACTAAGCTTTCTAGCAACAATCAAGCTCTCTTCCCCTTTCTTCTCTCTCCCTCCCTCTATCTATCTATCTCTCCGACATCAAGATGGTGGCACACAATGACTTTTTGTGGCAGTGGAGGTAAGATATGGTGGTGGTGTTTGTGTGATGCTCAAATCCGTATCCCACCCCTATAGAGCTTATAATTAGTAGGGTACATCTCTCTATAGGCTAGGTTTTGGGCTATTGGGTAAAAGGATGCACCCTCTTTAGTCCACCAACTTTTTTCAAAAATTACACTTTAGACCCTTAGTTTTCGGATTTAACAAAAATGGTTCTTCTGGATAAGAACTCATATAAAATAAGTTTCTAACTTAACCGATTTAGTCTTTCATTAATATTTTATTAATTATTTTCATTTATTTTTAATTAACATTAATTATATTAATATTCTTATTGTTTTCATTATTATTAATATTAACTTTTTAATTACTTTTACACTTCTAAAAATATAATACAATGCTTTTAAAATAATAACGGAAAAACGGGATGTTATAAGGGATAGTAGGTATGGTGTCTCTAAGATGGTTGGTAGTTTGAGAGTTGGTTTGAGGGACAATGGTTTGACTATTTTGTTATGTTGGTTTTTGGTATAATGGTTTAAGTTAATCTTTTGGTACAATGATTTTAGTAATTGCTTCTTGATTTCTTTTTCGTATGTAAGTATGAAACAACATATGTCTATTTTTAATGGTAGTTGGCTGTATAAACTAGACATGATGTAATGCTTATTTTTGTTTAATGTTAAATGTTTAAATAAGATTGGTCCTTGATTTGGTTTGATATTGTTTTAGTAATATTATTTACTCCTTTTGAATGTCATGTTAATGATTCATTTGTGCCCATTCAAAGTTATAGACGATATTGACCATAAGTTTGCAACATACCAATAACTAATTACTACAAAAACATTTAGTTGTAAAAGAGAGTATAAAACTACAAAATTGTTAACATTAATTTACAACCCACAAACCTTTCATTCAAAACCTAAACATAATACATCGATTTGCAACCCGCATTTCAAAACCTTCTAACAAAAACACACACACACACACATTCCCATCCTAAAACCCATCACATCCATGACTTAGAATCCTTTGATGATTAAAAACATTAAAAAATCCAACTTAAATAGCACATCAACTTGTATTTCCTGGCAGAATTAAGATTTTCTTCAAGATCATTCCTTGACCTAAGCAAACCTAAGATAATTTTAGCAACCCTATGACATAGTAGAGGATCAAACCACCCAAAAAATCTAGACCCGGTTCCAATCCTTGTTCAAAACCATAATCGTCTTCCAGGGTTAAGGTTCGTCTTTGAAGTTGCAATGAAGGAATTGCTTCCACAAGAACAAATTACCATTTCATTTTTGGGAGATAAGCACAATTAATTTTTCATGGGAACAAAGTGTAAAGGGGTGAGGTGAGGGAGATGGTCCCTTTAGGTCCTCAATTAACTATAGATGGTTGTTTGAGAGAGGAATACCTTAAATTACTAAACTGCCCCTCATGCGAGGGACACGTAAGGCTCATTTATGGTGATGTGAAGACGTTAACTTAGCCAGAGACGATTTCTGATGAAATTGACTATAATATGGACTAATTGTGTTAAAACTGAAAAACTATGACTAAAATTGCAGATTTATGTCAATTATATGAACTAAAACTATAATTTTCTAAATAAGGTATATAAAATAATTAAAAATATAAAAATTATAATATGACCAAAAAGTCTTTTTAGATATAGGAGAGACGAAAATTATAAAAAAAGTAAAACAATAATTATGATCTAAGTTAAAAGAAAAAATTAAATACGAAACATGTAGATTAAATAAACTCGGAGGAACATTTTGTTGGTGAAATTTATAAAAAAAAATAATAATAATAATTACTTAATTAAAAAATTGCACTGACCTGCTGTCCTTCTTTAAACCCAACGGTAGGTTGTATCCCGCCATATCACATACGCTAGCTTTGTGCCATGGAGGAGGTCGACGAAACAGAAGCTGTGCCACAGGTGTGTTCGACACCATACACTCATTCCTTCTCTTAATCACTACATTTTTCATCTGATCAGATAATTACTTATGCATTTTCATATTCTGTAACCCTAGCTTTCATCCTTTCCTTTTTCTTGTCGTTTTTTCGATTAATTAGGTGTTTTTGGTGCTGATTTTAATATTTTGATCGCGCCTCTTAATTTCAAGTGATTTATTTGATATTTTTTCATTATCTTGCTTCGAATTTGGAGAATCAGTGTTTAGTCATCAGATGTGATTCTGCATTGTTGATATTCAGGAGAGGTAGCGTACACACTTAAACGAATTTTTGCAAGTCCGTATCTCTCAATTGCAACTTATTGTTGCAATTGATAATTCTGTAAAATAAAGTGAGCAATCCTGTGAAAGATGAAAAAGATGAGAGAAACATAGAAGTAACAGAAAGAGAGGGTTTTCATATCAGTGAACAAAATCATGCTGGATACTCTCTCAAACGGCCTTTACAATGGGTCCAATAATGCCTTCCTACATGGAATGCACTACCCACCTTTTAACTAACTTTGTGATTATAGATTCAGATTTCAGATAAAACAAATTATTACATAAATTCGCAAGGACTGATTTGAAGTCGTTTAACCATGGTCTTTCCCTCCATAAACTAATTTGACTTGTGATCTTTTCACTTCCCTTCCTCCTCGTGGGACCCATGTCCCCAAGGATCAATAATGTTATTTTTGCTTATCCTGAAATTTCATGACATTTTTATGGCTTTTCTATGCAGGTGTACATGGCATGCCTCATGCATGGTCATAGGTAAGCTTTCTTAGGTGAACAAATATCAGTAGTTGGTAATCCTATTGCAATAAATAGCATTATCATAATTCATCTATTTACCACAAATAATCTCCTCCAACCATTAAGACTAGCACCATGATGAAAAAACTCTGTTTATCATCATCCTTGAATCAGAGTGCAAAAATAATATTAGATTTAGATTTACATTCTGTAATCTATTTTAAAGCTTTTTATTACTGGACTTAACTCTTCATCAAAATCATGTTGCCAGAGTTGGAATTTCCTATTATGATACTCTTACACGTGAACTCCATGTGCTTGAACTTTGGGAAGACAGTACCTCAGAATTTCCTCTAATTGATATGGGTAAAAGATACTTCTATATTATGTGATTATGTCAGCTTTTAAGATTAGGTCATTAGGCAGCTTTTTTCAGTTTTAAATAACTCTATCCCTTTTCTTAATTTCTCAGTCAAATATCAAGTTAAGCCCTTGATCATATACACAAGTACTAAGAGTGAAGAATCTCTCATATCTGCCTTACAACAAAATGGTAATCTCATAGTAACATTGTATTCTTCTACACACTAAACTAAGCCTGTGTATCTTTTATTCACTCTTGTCAGTGATAGTTATACAGATGGTGGAAGTGAGGTGCCTACTGTGAAGCTTATGAAGAGTTCAATCTTTTGCTATGAACAAGCATGGCACAGGTGTAGTATACAGTGGACACTTCTTTGACATGTTCTCTCTAGTTTTTTCTTAACTTCTCTTTTGATAGTTTTCTTGCTGTTTTCTCTCTATTTACATAACACAGATTAGTATATCTTCGAGTAACAGGGATGGATGATGGATTAAATATCAAAGAACGAATCTGCTTTGTAAGTAATCACATGATTTTTCTAAGTTACCATGTTTTCTTTGATCACATTCTACTTTTCTTTACATTGTAGTTAAGTTCAATGATGGATATTGAGAGTGAAGTTCAAGTTCGTGTTAGTGGAGGACTTCTTGCCATATTGGAGAATGAAAGAGTTGTGGATACAATTGAACAAAACGAGTGTGGGAGTATATCAATTACAATCGACTCTGTTATGCAAATCTCATTGTAACGAATTTATAAAATTTCATTTCTTCATAGTAAAATAAAATGATTAAAATCCCCTGGTTTTGGTTGTATAATTTTTGCATTTGAAATGCAGAAACAAATTCCTTAAAGTTGACTCAGCAGCACACGAGGCGTTGCAGATATTCCAAACAGACAAACATCCAAGTCATATGGGTATTGGTAGAGCAAAAGAAGGGTAATTTTCTTTTTTCTTTTTTCCTTTTTACATATTCTTGAATATGTAGTTACCACTGATTAATATTAATATATGTTTATTTGCAGATTCTCTGTCTTTGGCATGATGAATAAGGTGTGGGGATTGTATTTTACTTTTATGCCCCCCTTACCTTTGAAATGCTTTCTAATCAATGTTTCCTTTTTTAGTGTGTGACACCTATTGGTAAACGCCTTTTGAGGTAAACACAGATTTTCAGCTTTAAGTATTGCAGTTATAACTTTACATACATGTAAAATTTTGTTTTTTTCTGTAACAGGTCATGGTTTCTTAGGCCCATATTAGATCTTGACAACTTGAATAGTCGTCTAAATGCTGTATCCTAATTCCTATCTAAATACAAGACCTTTTTATTTTTTAGGAGATGTTTTTTTTTTCTGTTTTCATGAAGGAGAATTTTTTCTATTTCAACAAACATCAAAGTTTAAGGATCACTTTTACTCGGGGATTCTGTGCTATATTCCATTTATACAAACATGTTTGTTTTCTTTGATAGATTCAGATATCATTCTTTGTTTCATCTGAAGAATTGTCAACTGCTTTACGTGATACATTGAAATCTGTTAAGGATGTTCCCCATATACTTAAGGTGCACAATCAATTTCTATTCACTTTTTTATCACATTTTCATTATTGTGATGGATACTGTGAACCTAGATTTCTAAAAGCATTAGATTATATTAATATTTTGATGGGTAATTCAGGAATTCCCGTTTCGAATTTCAGTATTTATGTAGTTGTTTCTAGAAGATTATCTTCAAGTCTATTTATATACCAATAACTGTTTGTTTGGTTACTTTGGTATCATATCTTTCCCAGAATATTCATGCTTTCTGTATTTCTATTTTCTAATATGTAATTTTTGCTTATCTTTTTCATTTTCTTTTCACAAAAGAAATTCAACTCCCCGAGCTCCATATGTACATGTGGCGATTGGACTTCTTTTTTGAAGGTATATTCTTTGCTATCTATCTCACCCTTCTTGTAAAGTTGTAGGATATTTATTATGTTTTCATATGCATCTTGAGTCATTTATTACACAACTGTTTTATTATGTTTTATATGCTTTCATCTTGTAGAGCCTTGCTGCACTACTGCATATCAACAAGATATTTGAACTCGGAATTTCTGACAATCTTCAGGAGCATGCCAACTATTCAAGTCTACATATTGTTGAGAAGGTATTAAGTCATTTATTACACATCTGTTTGTTTTTATATCATTGCTTTAGTTGTAAGTATTCATTGGTTTTTGAGTTGTGAACAGGCTGCTTCATGCATCTCAATGGACTTGGCTTATGTATATGAACTGGTTTGTTAACTTCTCCTTTACATTCTGTTGTGAATTTGTGATCCTTCATTTCATTAGATGCTTCTTCAAGTTAGATTTAAGTGTGTTGTAAGATTAAATAAGTAGAAAATTGAAACTTCAGATTATATTCACAGAAAAAGGATGGAATTTATGTCGTCTCTTGAAACACAAACTTTTAAAATCTGAAATCTAAATAATGCTAAGGTGCTCTATAGATTTTTCATCCCCCTTATTTTTTCTGTATGCTGATTTATTGTTATTTCTTTAGGTAATTGGTGTTATTGATGTAAATAGAAGTAAAGAGAAAGGCTATGAGACAAGTGTAAAAGATGGTTTCTGTGAAGAGGTTAAACACATCATAAGTGGATTTTTTTAATCCTACATTATAATCCCTCATATACTCCATTCTCTTGATGAATCTTTCCTTCATAATCAAATGCAGTTAGATGAACTGAGACAAATATATGAAGAATTGCCAGAGTTTTTAGAAGAGGTACTCTTAATTCCCATTATGAACAATATCATTGGAACATGAAACAAAATAATCCACTACTTTAACAGGTGTCTTCATTGGAATTAGCTCGCCTTCCTTACATGTCTGGAGACAAATTGATTCCACAAATCGTTTACATAAATCAAATAGGTTTGCTTCACTTCTACACCATTTTTGATATAATGTAAGATAACATAATCAGATAATCTCTTATGCATAATACGATCCCTTTGTATTATATTTCCAAATAGGATACTTGATGTGCATTTTTGAAGAAAAGCTAGATGAACATGATCTAGAGAAACTTCAAGACTATGAATTTGCTGTAAGTTTGTTACTTGTTATATCATTCTAAGCATATCCTCTATATGAAATCTTTCTCTTTGCCCTAAAATTACAAAATTGTCCCTTTTATAGTTCTCTGATGAAGATGCTGAAGTTAGAAAGTTTTACTATCGCAATGCAAAGACACGAGAATTGGATAGCCTTTTAGGAGACATATATCATAAAATCCTTGGTATGTGATCTTACAAAAAACCAATTTCTTTCATGTGTTTTTTTATTAAAAAATTGTGAATACATTCTGTTCATGTTTTAGACTTACATTAAGAAAATCTCTTTTCTGCACATAAAGTATGCAACTTTTGGAATTAATCTGATTTGAAGGTTGTTTTCTAGACTGAATAAACCGTTTGAATGAGACTAAATGACCATTTTACCCTTACAACATTGGTAATGTTGTTTGTCTAGATAAAATGTTGTATACATAAGGTCTGGTTCTTTTCTAGGCTGAATAAACCGTCTGAATGAGACTAAATGACCGTTTTACCTTTACAACATTGGTAATGTTGTTTGTCTGGATAAAATGTTGTATACATAAGGTCTTTTTCTTTTCTAGACCGAATAAACCGTCTGAATGAGACTAAATGACCTTTTTACCCTTCCACTCCAAAAAGTAAATTCATCAACTTTAACATGAGGGGAGTTGGGAGGAAAAAGAAGGGCAAATAGGTAAAAAGTTATTGCCATATGTCTAAATACATTAAGCCAGGTTTTTTTTGGCTTAACTCATTAAGTCATTCTGTCAAGATTAAGTGCTTAACCCATTAAGCCCATTAAGTAAAAAAGAAACATCCCCTTAATGCTTAAAATATTTGTCTAAAGTATTTCTAGTTTCTTATTTTTTATTTACTGTATCTTTTTTCAAGACATGGAAAGAGCTATCACAAGGGACTTAGTGTCGCACATTCTGGAATTCTCAATACATCTAATCAATGGAGTCAAATTTGCAGCTGAACTTGACTGGTCAGAGTTCATTTTTAATTTAATTTTTTTTTATTCCTTTTTTCTCTTTCATTTTCTCATTATATTCTTTATTATTTTTAGCCTTTTGTCATTGGCATTGGTTGCTCGTCAAAATAATTATGTAAGACCAACATTGACTTCTGAAACAGTGCTTGATATTCGAAACGGAAGGTTATATTTATTTATTTATTTAAAAAAAAACTCAATACAATTTTATATAAAAAAAAAAATCACTTCTAACATTTACCTATTGTATGACCAGACATGTTTTGCAGGAGATGACAGTTGACACATTTATCCCTAATGACACAAAGATCATCGATCAAGGTATATGGATTGTTGTTAATTGTTAAAATTGTTAAAATTGTTAAAATTGTTAATTGTTCTCATCATATTTATTATTTATTTCTTTACTTAGCTTTTTAAATTACAATTTTTCTTTTCAGGGAATATTCATATCATCACAGGACCAAATTATTCTGGAAAAAGCATATACATAAAGCAGGTTGATCTTAATTAGTATGTTTCTTTTCTATTTGTAGTTTTTTTCATTATAATAAATTAAATACATTTTTATTTTAACTGCAGGTGGCATTGATAGTTTTTCTTGCCCACATTGGAAGTTTTGTTCCTGCAGATGCTGCTAAAGTCGGTTTAACCGATAGGTTTGTTGCTTTTTACTAATTTACCCTTGTATTTACAGAATGTTCTTAAAAATGATATTTTACTTTTTACTAAATCATAGAATTTTCTGTGCTATGGGAAGCAAGGTTATGGCTGCTGAACAATCCACATTTATGATTGATCTCCATCAAGTTGGAATGATGCTCAGGTATCTTTTTTTTTTTTTTTTTTTTTACTGAATGATATTTTAATAATCCAACAAATTATTGCAAGATAATATTTTTTTTTTAAAAAAAATTTCATACTAATGTTGATTGCTTTAAAGGCATGCTACTTCTCGATCATTATGTCTACTAGATGAATTTGGAAAGGGAACACTTACTGAAGGTTAGTTTTTTAAAAATTTGTTTATTTGATTTTGTATGTTATGGGGACAAACTAACAATGACCATATTACCCTTTTAAGATGGTATTGGTCTCCTTGGTGGAACTATTGATCATTTTATCTCAATGTATTCTCCTCCAAAGGTTTGTTTAAATCTCTTTGTTTTTTTTTTTTAAAATCAGAAGTTGAAACTAAAAACTTATGTTTTTCAGGTTCTAATTTGCACTCACTTGACACAAATATTTACTGATAGTGATTTATCTGAGGTAATCAACACAACGTGAAACCATTAAAGTTGTTAGTCATATCCATTCTGATGAATTACCATTTCTATTATTTTTGATAAATGCTAGTCAAACAAAGTCAAATACTATACAATGAGCGTGCTAAGACCTGACAACAATAGTGAAGACATTGAGGAAATTGTATTTCTATATAGGTAAATAAATCTTCTAATTCGTTAAAACCTGAAAAGATTAAAAGTTTCTAAAAATTAAAATCTCTCTTTTATTATATGTAGGCTGATTCCTGGACATGCACTTCTTAGCTATGGTGAGTTAGTGTTGACTATTGACTATTCAACTTGGGTATATAATTTTTTTTTTTTTATTTTAAATGTTGACCAGTTTAATTATCTTTTGCAGGACTTCACTGTGCCCTACTTGCTGGTATGTTTTTTTTTATTGATTTTTAATAATTCCTTTATATTTATCAGTTTTTTTAAAATATTTGACTCGCATATTTTTATTACAATAACTTTAACTACAACCAAAATATATTATTTGTACAGTTTAATTACAAAGACATTATATTATATGTTATTGTTATATTACAGGTGTTCCTCAAGAAGTTATAAGGAGAGCGGCATATATATTGGATGCTACCACCAAAGGCATTCATATGGACAGAGTTTGCAATGAAAAGATATCAGCTCAAGATAAGCAATATAAGGTGAACTCTCTTTACTCTTCTTTAATAATATTATATATTGGATTCAACTTGTATTTATTTATTTAGTTTTTTAAGTTATAATTATTTGAATCAAATGGTAGGATGCTGTGGAGAAGCTGTTGGCATTTGATACTGCTAATGGTGATTTGGCTTCCTTCTTTCAAGATGTTTTTCCTGGTCAACCTTAAAACTAAGGTAAATAATATAGAAATTGTAACATGGGTTTTAAAGGACTAACAACGTAAAATTGATATGGAAAAATGTGACATTTTTTAAAGCGAATTAAATTCATAACTTGTGGAATTTGATTGATGCTCTTGAAAAGAAATGTCATTAACATAGTGATTTACTACATGAAGTTTGAATTTTAACCAAGTAATTAAAATATACATTTATCATTTGATTATATGATGTTTATCATTGTTTTTGTTAGAGAAAGATGATATCAGGAGGTGGAGTAATTGATTTAAGATATGTAACGTATTTAATTCAAGGTTTAGTAGTAATGTTTTTTGCCCTTTTAGGTTTATTTTTTATAAATAAATAACTTATTAAATATAATCACAAAAACTAGATTATAGCGCGTGTTTGGTGGAAAGCTTTTGAGAGCTTTTAGCTTTTAATAAAAAGTTCGATTTAAACAAAAAGTTTCGCTTAGGAGTGCGAGCGTTTAACCTTTAGTTTAAACAAAAAACTTCAAATCAAAAAACTATTTCATGTAGCGTTTAAGAAAAAATAGAGATTTTTTAATTAATTTCCAGATATTTATATATTTATCTTTTTTAAACAATTGTTTACATGTTTCAAAAGCTTATTATGTAATTTTATAAATTTCATAGTATATAACAAATACAATAAAAGTTACAGCCAGAATAGATTTGAAGCCATCTAACATATGACCAATTTTCGTCCATAATGAATAGATTTGAAGGTTCGAAGCATTTTTGAAATAATAAAGATTTATATTAAAGTCTGTTTTCGATGATTCCTACTTTAATGAACGTTATTCGTTATTTAAAGCTTGATATCGGTCAATTTAGTTATTTAGTGGTATTTTGGTTGAAAACCTGCAGAATGATGGTTGTGTCGTTGTGATGTGTAGTTGTAAGTATTTGCAATTTATGGCTGAGGTTGAGCCACAGCTTCTAGAAGTATTCTTTATGAAACATTGGTTTTAAATTGAAGACACCTATTCCAAAAGATTGGGACGTGTTACATGGACATGCTATTTACGTTGACACGTGTCTTACATATTATAGTTAGGTTTCCAAGATTTCGTGCGTTCTAAATTTTGTATGCATATTTCTAGATCTATTCATAAAAAATAATTCTGAAATAACAGTAGTTTTTAAACCGAGGTGGAAAGACAAACAAACAATAAGTTAATAAGTAGTGCTAAATACTAAATATTTTTAGATGGCAAAATTATTTATAAAAAAAAAAATGACAATATATGCATAGATTTTGGTTTTACAGCATTATTATGCAATGGCTGATCCAAAATGAAAAGAAAAAAAAAATTAGGAGTTGCACAAACATTTTAGGGGTTACTATTAGAGAAAGAAAAAAAAATGATGACAATTTCCTTAAAAAATCTCATCGTTAAAAGGTTTTACTGATACATTTCCACTAAATTTACATTTATCGGACTTTGTAGCAAAGTTCTAACAGATTTCCAACGGATTTCATATATATGACAAATTTTTGACGAATTTATATTAACTTTACATTTGATCATAAAATTTGAAGGGTGACATGTGCTACATATTGGGTCTGCCCACCCACGTTACTATGAATGAGGAGTTCTACAACATCTAGTGCAAGAAAACCAAAGTATCAAACATCAATGGTTTAAACATATGTTGATTTCCATGCATGCTTTTTTATGTTTTGTCATTTAGCATTAGACAACTTATATAGTAGTTTGTCTCGTAGTGGAACCCCCACTCATTTTGCCATGTTAGATCCATACATGTGTTTTCTTTCTACACATCCAAAACCAAAACGCTAGTTGATCTTTTTTCCAATAGGCGAGTTAAAAAGTTTATATGTGCTTTTTTTGGCGGAAACCTCAACGCGCCTAAATACGTCAAAAAGAACGTCCTTAACCATATTGTGTTAATACTTAAAACCCACGAGCTATCTACAGTGCACTACATGATCCTGAAAAGGAATAAACATGCCTTGTGACAAATTAGGTATATTTCATCAACTAGAATGAGTGGAATTATGAGATGATACCTAGTATAGTATGACACTCCAATGGTGACATGGCCAATACCATCGATATGAATAGCTAGAAGAAAATCTTAAGCATGTGATGCTCATAGACACTCAAAACTTGATATTTTGTCTAATAATCATATTGAAGTGTGCTTCCATGTTATGCACAATTTTACTAAAAAGACACTTGCTAATGAAGAAGCCTTTACCACCAAGTATAACCTAATGGGTAAAAGAAGCAAGTAGACATTAGACGTCTCTAAACAAGGACCTCCATAACCACCATGTCCTCAATCACCCCCATGTAATCCTTTATTAATGAACAATATTGCATCCTCCATTTGTACGAATTGACATGTCCTCATGCTAAAGAAAAATTTGCCAATATCCATACAAGATCGAAGTAAAAGAGCTCACTATACGAGTCACATATGCGTGGAAGAAGATGCATAGCATTAGCAAGTTGATAACTTTTTAATGGCTTAATAAAACTTGTGTCTCTGCTAATAGTCATCCAAGAAGCTTCACCCCAGTGAATAAACCCTCATGAAGCTCCTTACCATCACATGAAGACTATAATAGCTTAGTTTTCTTGATGTTTAGTTCATGACTTGTTCATGGACCACACATCCTAATGATGTCTAACACTCTGACAACCTCCTTCGATTCTCTAATGACATTCTTATCATCAAGATATCATGCATGGAGAAAAAACTTGCCATTATTTAACAAATTTTCAACTAACATGGCGATACCATCATTTTATCCCATGTAGCCAGTGAATTCATGATACATCGATGAAAGATTTCTTATTTATAGACATACTTTCATATTTATTCTTGAGCCTAAGCACCTGCAAAAAGTACAAAATAATGAGGAAGAAGTAACAACATAACTCATGCTTCAATGGGCCCAAGGTGAACATGTCTTTAAAACAATTTAATTACATATTTTGTTGGGAAATAATGTATACTCACTTATTTGATTTTTTTAGATAAAGTTGGGGATTTTGTTTTGTATTACAATAGTTTCAAATTGACAGTTTATCTAAATTTATCAAACTTGTTTATGTGAAGTGAACACGTTTAAGAAAAAAAAATGAAAACGAAGAGAAATAAAAAATAAAGACGGTTAATAGACAGAATCTCTCTCATTTTAACATTGGTGTTTTTTTTTTTTAAATAAATTGTACAAGAAAATATAAATTATATTTTATTCTAAAAGGCTAATTGTTGTGAAAAATTAAAATTATCAATATTTAAAATAACTACATTTTATTTATGATAGGATTTACTACAAAAGAAACACTCCTTCTTAACTTCGTTCCGAATTTTGGTTGTGGTCTAAGAAATCGGATATTCTTTCTTGTAGGGAATGTTAATTTGGAACTATAATTATTTGCTAATTAAACTGATCAAGATCAGTAGCATTTCTTATTGAAGTTTAATTAAAAAAATATTTTAAGCACTTAATTATTAGTTGGACCGAATAATTAAATTCTAGAGTAAATTACATTTTTGGTTCTCAAGAATAGCTGGGTTTGCAATTTTGATTCAAAAGTTTTCTGTTTCAATTTTGGTAATTGAATGAGAGTTTTATTGCTCTTGACTTGCTTGATGATCCAGGTATTCATTAACAATAAAATTTTATTGTTCGTAATTTGGATTTTTATGTTTATTTGTGTTCATTTACCTAAATTTGTGTTTGTTTATTATTGTTTATGTCCGTATTAGCTAACTAAACTACGAAGATGCAAAAAACAATTTCTTAAACAAATAAACATAAATAAATAAAATCATTTGTTATTTGTTCATGTTCATTCATTTGTTCGGTCAACTTAAATAAACAAACACTAACTAGTTAATTGTTGGTGACCGTTCAATTCATTTACAACTCAGTTTCTATTTCAAATGAAATAATTATTTTGTTCATTTAAGAATAACCGATTTTTATAATTTTGGTCCTAAAAATATAGTTATTTTATTTGAAACAGAGATAAAAAAAGAACTAAAATTACAAAAACCTTTTGTGACCAAAACCGAATAAAACAGCTAAACTGAAGGACCAAAAATGTATAATTTTGATGGGGTGGGGTCTAGTTTGTGGCTTTGGTAAACTGAAGGGGGCCGGCGGCTTTAGCGTCATATTGTATTGTATCCAATAATTGGAAGTTTTTTGTCCAAGTCAAAGTCACAAACACTTCTACCGTGGAGTCGAACGTAACCGATTACGTCTGCCTTTTATCACTCCAATTCCCATACTCCACTGTCACGTCACCGCTTACGTTGCTCACTATCTATGTTTGTTCTTCAAACAATGTTCTTATGAATAATCCTTATATCCAACATTTTGAAACTTATTGGAAATAATGTCTCAAAAAAACTTTACAATTTTTGGGTAACAACGATGTGTTTAATATTTTTTATTGATTATTGATATAAATATATAGCAATTATAATATATACAGCATACATGATGACAAAATATAAATAAATTACCATTGTAGGTAAAATCTATATATAAGTGTATTGTTATTATCAATGAAAACTATGCGTATATTGTTATTAGTTTATTTATTTATTAAAAGTAAACAAAATATATATTCATTGGTTTTATGAATAACAAATAAAAAACAAAATACCGTGTTATCTCTTACATTTTGCCTTATCTTACTTTTAACCTTTTCTGTTTTATTTTATATTTGGTACATAACTAAAATTATATTATTGGAAACAACGATGTCTTAGATGTATACAATGAAACTTAATCGACTAAACATATTGATCGAGGTTATATGCATTTAAATTTAGATCATACATTTTATCAAAATGATTATACTATATTTAATTTTAATTATTTTTAAAACATATTTAAATAGAAAATATTTGCTTCTACCTATTAACATAAGATGAAATGCCAATGTTGTACAAAAGATTAATTTTTATATCCTTGATTGAGGATGAAATGCTTGTATTTTTCATTATTAATCATAAAATGTTGGAATGACAACATGTTTTTCTTAATAATTGCATTCCCCTCACCCCCATTCTAACTTCAGAAAGAATATCGAGTATTTTTTTTTCTTTGGATACTTCAAAAGTATTTCGATACATAATATGATTTTTCATATTAATAATGGATAAGTCGTGCATTTAGTGCAAAAGTTGCATCGTAGATGATAACCCGACAAACTCAAAAAGGATATGCACTTTAAGCGATAATAACAATATATAAATTCAAAAGATGTCTTATATAAGCAAAATGTCATATTACTCATAAAAAAACATAATCAATGACGTTATTATATATATATATATATATATATATATATATATATATATATATATATATATATATATATATATATATATATATATATAAAGGCATAAAATAAATGATTAACCTAGTTGTGAAGATTTGTTTTAAAAAATATATTATAACAATACATGAGTTTATGATAGAGGTCTTCTGTTTGTAAATCCTAGTAACGACTAGATTCAACAAAGGTTGGAAAATAGTATGTGACCGATAGTGAACGACTACTTTGGGTATATGTTTGAATATCCAAAAGCCGCCTAAAATTTTTATTGGATTGGTTACTTAATTAGTATATTAAGGGTAGTTAAGTACACATTTTTATATTAGTTATGCAAAGTTAATGAATTTTGAACAATATAATATTATAGAGAAATATTAACTAAAATTTAAATTAGCAATTAAGGTAACTAGTTTTACCTTTACTAAGTTCCATGCTAACAATTTCTTATATAATTTTCAGAGCTTAAATTAAATGAATTCGAATAAAAATTAGAAAAATCATAAAATTGTTAGTGTATACAGATGATGTAGAAGTTAGACCCGTTTTGTATAAGCTCATTACTATGATCTTTTATTTATATTTGTTTATTGAGATTTGAGAAGATACCAATTAATGGGGAAAATAATTCTATTTTGGTATTTGACATGATTCTCATGGATGGCGTCAATGATGCTATGTGGCTTCATGATCCATTGATAGAAGGAAGTGGGATTTCCTTATGAAATTTAGGCGATGGATCACGTCTGCAAAATAGCGGAAATCTAGGTTAAGAGCATTATCGGGTAGGGCCCCGATAATGACCTTCAATGCCAAAGTTAGTACTTAGGATCATATTGCTAAAATGCTGATATGCGTATTGCAGTATTAATTTTTTATGTACCTTTTTACCAGAGCCAGAAGGGATATTTAAATGACCAAAAAGAAGACCATTGGTTGCTTCTCTTACCCGACCCCTAGCATTTTCTTTTAGTAACAAGGGTAGTATACTTAAAAATAATATATAATCACTTTTCCATGATTTTCGGGATACCGCTTTAGCATCATAAAAATATATTTTATTGGATTTGAATTTCTTGATTAAATTGATGGCAAATCCAATGCTTAAACTGCAAAACTCGATGAACCCAAGTGGAAATAGTTTGATTCCATCATTAAAAACTATAGACTTACGATATATTTTATTAACATTTGCTTGAGATTATTTTTAAGATAAACACTACTGTACAACAAGTATATATTAACATGGAAACGTTGTTCCCCGACAATAAAGATGCTAAATCCATTAACCTCGATGATGAATTGAGAAATATCACCACCAAAGATTCTCTAATCATTACTCGGTGCACACGATTTAAAGTCACTGTGAATCTTCTTTGACAACATTAATTCTCTAGTTCTAAAAAAAGAATCTTCTTAACGACATGATCAGCAACCTAACCCTAAAATTTAACTATGTCGCAAGTTTGATATGTCATTGATCCCCACTTCCAACGTTCTTAGAAGCAGTGTCCATGTTTCTCCTCAATAGGCAACAATTCCCCGTGTTTAATAATCATATATTTTCAAAAATTCGTCGTGACTAAAGGTCCTTAATATATATATATATATATATATATATATATATATATATATATATATATATATATATATACACACACACGCGCACACACACACAACCAACCTATTATAACCATGTCCAAAATTAGAACAACAAATGGAGGAACAAAATCAAAACTACTTCTACATTAATTTCTACAAACTTTTACAAGACCCTAACCAACTCAAGTCTATGAATGGAAAGTTTCATGCTATTATATATAATACTACTTGGTTCCTCTTTACATGACCATGGGGTAAATATTAATCACCCATGTGGTGTTTAAGTAGATATTAAACGTTGATAGGATACTTATACGTTACAAAGCATGTCTTGTCGCTAATATTAAATGTTAGCGCCTATGTATTGACTGTGATGAGACATTTAGTTCAGTTGTTGAAGAGGATCTTATATATTGTGCTCAGCCTTGTAATCTTTGGACACTTTTTGATTTGTCAACTAGATATAAATAATGTGTTCTTCATAGTTCTCTTCAGGAGGCTGCGTTTTTGTATCAGCCTCTGAGTTTCCGTGGTCCTCGATTTTTGAGTCATATCTACCACTTTCCTGCTCTCTTTAGTGTCTTAAATAGCCATCATAGGTTTTGGTTTTAATGTTTTGCTCAATATGTTACCAAAATACCCCTCATTATTAGTTAAACTACCATGAAGTTAAATGCAACTACCATTAAATTAAATGCAACAATAGAGTACAATTGTCATTTCATTTAATAAAGTTAATGGTAATTAATGTTTTCTTAATCCGTGTGTTTTTTTGTATGTGGAAAATAATTTTGGGACGGATGGAGTATAATATTTTGGCTACCTCATCAGTGGCTCTCTATTAGAACATTATTTTATTTTTAAGCCATGAGTTCTCCATGACTAACTTATGAGATATCAACTACTTTCTTCTAACTTTATATATGTATCTGACTAACCACTTCTCTTACTCAACAAAAGTATGTCCTAAAGATTCTTAGCATGTGAGTATGCTTAAGTATAAGCCTTGTTGAACATATGTCAATACACAATCAAAATTAAACTCTTCTTGCAACCTCGTCACTAATCCTACTATGTATAGAAGCTTAGTATGTTCCCTTTAGTATATAACAATCACACACCCATTTTTGGCCTATGTTTTTATTATATTTGTCTTTGTATGCATAATCCTCATGATGCCTAGTTTAGCACTCTAAAACAAATCCTCTAGTATACTTGGGTAAATTTAGACCATGGATTAACTTCACATCACCCTTAATATAAGTCATATTGCTTTAGGGATGAGTAAAAGGACCGAATCGGCCGGAACCGGACCCGACCCGGGAACCGGCTTCGGCCAAAATCAAGAACCGAACCGGCCCGGCGGTTCTACCGGTTCCGGTTCCCGGTTCCTACCGGTTCTTGTCGTGTCTTCAAATGTTGGAACCGGTCCTCGAAAAATAACATCATATGTTCCGGTTTTTGCCGGTTCTACCGGTTCCGGTTCCTATCGGTTCCCGGTTCCAAAAATCCACAAAAATAACGTCCCGGTCCCGGCCCGACCGGTTCCATCGGGTTCCGGTTCCGGTGCCGGTTCCGGTTCCGGTACCGGTTCCGGCCGGTTCCCCAGTCCATATGCTCATCCCTATATTGCTTATTTAGATATCAAATGGGATGGATAGTCCCTCTACACAACATTCTACATCTATGTACTACGTATTTTAAGGGAAATAATATTTTTTCTTGGTTCTCTAAGGTTAGTGTATTGTTTCTCTAAGATTTGTTGCATTATTTATCTGTCTAACATTAAGTTCGGGTATAGAGGCTTGAATAACGTTGCAAAAACATATTGCTTTCATAATTTTATTCGCGAGTTACATACAAACCTATGATCTTGTACTCTGACAATATCGATGTGATTCCATGTCTACTAATTTTGTTCAATATTAGTAACCTAATCATATCGAAGTAGATATCTATTTTTTCGAGATCAGGTTGGTTTTGGTAATGTTCAAGTTCTTCATGATCCATCCAATCCTCAATATCTCTCTATCTTCACTTAAGGCTTCTTTAATTTTGTTTTATGAGTTTTGGTTGAGCTTGGATGTTCATACCATTCCTCTTTATAGAATTTTAAAGAGAAAATTTAGTGTGTATGTAATGTCCCAAAATACCGATAAAAAATTTCATTTTTAAACCATCAAGGTCATACAATCATTTGTTCCAAAATCAAACAAAGTAAACTATATTTTCAAACATCATAGTAAATTAAAAGTGATCAATATGGAAAAAACCATCTGGGGATGTTGTGCAATCATGCCGGACCCTTCCCTTTGAGCCTAGAAGTACCAAAAAATGTTTAAACCACAAAACTGTAAGAACAAAGCTTAGCGAGTTCCCCAAAATACCACATAATGGGTCCTTCCTATAGTAACAGGCCCATCCTAGTATACAAACAGGACCAACCCACATATAAATAGGCCTAACCCAACATACAAATAGGCCCAACCCTAATATACCAATGGGCCTAGCCCAATATACAAATGGGCGCAGTCCAACATACCAATGCAAGAGTCATAAAGACAGCTATCATCCTACATAGTATAGTGAGAAGACTCACCTTTTCGGAGAAGTCCACAACTAACCGCTCTCACAGCCAACGAACAGGTGCTAAACACCTCCTACTAAAACCACACAAGGTAACCCCTAAGTCTACCTTCTAAATCTAGAAATTGACCAAAAGTCAACCAATGTCAAAGTCAACGGTCAAAGTCAACACTCAACGTCACTAACAGCTAATTCCTGAATCGTGACCAACCCTTAGTCACGTCATGCCCAATAAACCAACCCTGATCCAACTCCAAATTAGAACAACTTAGTCGCGATCAAAACCATCGTCACGTCGTGACCAAGCCAGTCCAAAACAAACGGGAAAACTCCTTATCACATCCTGACCACCATATCGTCACGTCGTGACTACAACACAATGTGACAACTTAATGCATTCAACCCTTAATCCTTTGAGCCATCCATTCTAACTCTCTAGAGGGCCTTCTTACTCCAAAATCATCCTTGAAATTGATTGTTTATAGACATGCATGTCCAATGCATGAATTGATATCATATTAGGTTGAAATGATAAATAAATAGAGCCACAATCACATTAATGACTCCCAAACTTAGCCAAACTTCAGATCCAACAAACACAACCCTCAAGGGACCTCAAGGACCCATAAAGTTGCCAACTTTATGGAATCCTTCCATTCAAACTTCTATAACATGAAGAGAAAGGGACAAGAAGCCTAAATCTAGAAGCTATCAACATAAAGTTTGGATCTTGAACAAGGTTCTAAATAACGTGAGGCGTGGCTTGGCGGCAAGGTAAAAGTTAAGCCATGACAAGCCTTGTCGAGTCATGGCGTTTTTCAAAGCGTGACTATTTTCTATATATTACAAGAGATAAATCATATAATTATTGATTTTTATCAAGTATATCAAGTTTTTAGAAGTGTTATATTAGTATTTAATATAAAAAGTTAACAAAAACTCAATTATATTAGTCCCGATAAAAAAATCAAAAAAAAAACAAAAAAAACTCGCGCCTTGAAAAAAACTCGCGCCATATCGCGATAAGGCGCGCCTTGACACGTTATTTGGACGCCACGCTTAACAAACCCGCCTTGGACGTTTTCGTAACAGCAACACTACGTCTCACGCCATGGCACGCCTTGAGGCGCGCCATGGCGCGTTTTTTAGAACCATGATCTTGAACACTTACAATGGTCCAAAAATGGCTTACATACGGATTTCAAGCTTGCTAAGTGGTTCTTTACACCACAAGGGTCTTATTCTTCCTTCCAAAAGATTCAAAACACCAAGGACATGCTCACAAATGAAGAGGAAAGTATTAGGGTTTGCTTTAAGGATCTAAAGGTGATGGAGGCTGGAAATGAAACCTTAAATTCGAGATTAGTTGCTTAAATACAAAGGAAACCCTAAAAGATTATGAGTTTGGGCTGCAGTCATCCTCACGTCGTGACCATACTCATGTCATGACGTAACATGCCTCCAGATCCACGTTTCACATACTGATCGTCATGTCGTGACTTCTCTATGGTCATGTCGTGACACCTGATTTTTCCCCACAGAAAAAAACATTCATTTGACTCCTTAATGCGCTACACTGATCTATTTTGAAAAACGAGTGTTACAATGTGTGTGTGTCTATATATATATATATATATATATATATATATATATATATATATATATATATATATATATATATATATGTGTGTGTGTGTGTGTGTGTGTATAGGTCTGTATACCAATTTTGTATATGTTTTTTTCCTTGTACTCTTGTATTTATATAAGGTTAATGGGATGATATTGATAGACAGAAAAATACATTCTATCAAAATCTTGTTAAAAGTCTTAACAAAAATTACAAATATTGGAGAAAATCATCCCTAATAAATGAAAATAATTTTGTCACTTGTCATCTTTTTAGGCATTATACCACATGTCTTTTTGTGGTAAATTTGGATTAAATTATATCCATGTGTCATTTTGTGGTTTTTTCCATTTTATTAAATTTCATATAATATTTAAATGTAATAATAAATGTATATCTAATTCATTAATGCAACTTTCCTTATAATTTCTAAAATTTTAAATTGAATCCAATTATTTTAGTTGTTAATTTATTTAAATTATTAGTTTAAATTTAAAAGATAAATAAGCATTTCAATTTTAATAATTAAACTGTTTGCATTTTTATTATAAATTTAAAATTTCTAAATTATTAGATCTTCACGTTTGTTTTTTTTTTTTTGAATAAAAGGTCTCACAACTAGTATTTAACAAAATGAGAAATGGCATCATATTTAGCAGTGATACATATGACAACTTCTTTTCTTAAAAGGTTCCCACCATAAAAAAAACTTAAAAAGGATATAAAAAAATGTTTTTCAATATAACTAGAAATTGTCCATCTTCGCTTCGCAGGAGATGCAGTCCGGAAGTCTACTTATGTCCGCTTTATGGCACATCTAGTCAAGAAACAGAGTATAAAGGGGGGTTTTTGATTAAAACTAATAACTAGAAATGCAGTGATAATAAAGTAAACGAAAATCAATAATAAAAATGGTTTCAGCTCTGCTGTGACTTTCCTAATCATGCAACCGATCCAAATCTGATTTTTTGAGATGTGTTCTATCTAAGCTGGTACTGAGAAAAACTAACAAGCTCTAGTAATTTCTCTTTTACCTTATTTAGTTAACCAAAACAAGCTCTTCAATTAACCCTAACTTTTTACTGTCTAATCAAACAAGCTCTTAATTAAGATCAGAAAAGTTGCATTAAGTTCTTTGTAAAATTCCCAGCAATACCCAATACTTCTCACAAGCTCGGAAGTGTAAAGGTATGATTTTTACAGTTTACAATAAAGTCAAATCCCAAACACGGAACCGATTTATTACTTGTTACTTATTACCAATTAATTAGAACAATTACGGATTCAATTAACTGATTAACTGGAATGATAAAACCCTAGCTAGGTGATCAGACTAACAAGAATGAAAATCAAACATTCATTAAGAACAAAACTGAAGAATCTAGATAGAAACACAAATCAAAAACCAGATCTAATGATCAATCACATGAAAAGTACTTGTCTTTGCAGAACTGAAAACTAGGGTTTAGCCAGACATGGATAAAATCTGATCTAAAACAATAAAAACAAACATTAAACTACTAAATCTTACTAAACTAAATGTAGGAGATGATCCACAGTCTTCAGATCTTCAGAAATTGATGAAATCGGAGAAGAAACACCTCCAAAATCGTATTTTCATCGTCTGGAACCTCTGGAATCGCCAACTTGGGTTACAGGGATGCTATCAGGGCCTATTTATACGTCCAGCAGCAAAAACGACGCACCTGCGATCGCATGTATACAACCTGCGATCGCAGGTTTTGAAATAAACGCGTCTGGTGCCTTTTTAATGAACTAGGATGCTATTTTGACACTTTTTGGCCAACCTGCGATCGCATGTACACAACCTGCGATCGCAGGTATTGAGTTTTCACTCCCGGATGAATTTTGGGCACAAAAGAACCTCGAAGGCAACCTCCGATCGAAAAAAGGGTCACCTGCGATCGCAAGGAGACAACCTGCGATCGCAGGTTGTGCCTATGACGTCCGAAATTTCGTCTACTTTTCAGATCATTTTGAATCGCGTCAATCGGAATTACGGTTCTCGAGATATGGTCAAAATACTGACAGGGGGTCAAAGTTGCCAGTAACATCCTTTAACTTTAGATTGTAGATTCTTTCTTCGTGTGATCAATTCGATCGAATGTTTCTTGACCAAAGCATCTTCCAAACATTCCTCAACATACTCCATAAGTCCCAAGCTCCATTTTAAGCTCCAAACACGCATCCAACTGCTCCCAAAGCACTGCTCCACTCGAACTATCTGAAATCGACATAAAAACATGAACAATACGGGAATTCTAACGAAAGACATGAGCTGAACATTGTTTAAATAAATGACATGCAAATGTACAAAATATGATGCTAAAATGATGAAAAAAACTACCCTATAAGATGCATAAAATGGCATCTAACAAATCTCCTCAAGCTTAAACCTTACTTGCCCTCAAGTAAGAAAAAGATAAAACATTATAAACAAATGGAATGATGTAGATAACCAAAAAAAAGAAACTTAGAATTAAAACTAAAACAAAATTAAGGAAACTAAAAATTTAAACTTTATCAAAACACTTCACTATTTTTTTGTTCACATGATCAGATTTCACAACGAGGAAGCTCCAATGAAATCACTACCTAGACAACAGCTCAATACTTTATATTAACGATTCATAATAATATATTTGATAAATTAATCCAAGCTTGAGCAAATAATTTTTACACCGAATTAAATTTGTGAAAACATTGTATTTTTTTTTAAAATCATTTCACGAAAATTCGTTTATAAAAACTTAGCTTGACCAACCCCTCCTTTTTTTCTGAACTCGTCCAGTAAACGCGGTAAGCTCCATTATGGACATAAAATCCAAGCTTACCCCTATGATTCCACTATCGAGGGATCAATCTCATTATACCACACATCTTCTTTGTCTTGATCAACTCTTCATATTTAACTTGCTTGCTTCTTGATTTGGACTTGAACTTGACTTGGATTTGACTTTGAATTTCAGATTTCTTCTAGTTGCTTGATATACCATTTCTAACATATATATAGATCGGGCACGGATTTTACTTTGAGGCCCTCCATATCTTCAATACTTCAAAAATGATAACTATTTTGTGGGTATAATGAGAGTTCCCTCCCAACCTCAAAAGGCGCAGAAACTATAGGGTTCAGTACTTCAAGGAATGATACGGATTATCCAATCTAGGTTCTCTTTAAGGCATCTACGGAAATTATTTTCAAAACACTGTTCGTTTTTCCATCCCACACTTCCATTGTAAAAATTATCCGACTCTTATGTTGGTTCATATTGAAAACATTTAAAGCACTTGAAAAGATAATTCTTAAAATTGATTGTAATGAGGCCATTATTTTCAGTAACTATCACACTTCATCTTAACAGAGCTATCGAATGTAAAAAGATATATCCTCATCTCATGTAAATCTTTTTTTTTTAAGATTTTAAAGATTTTTTATATGCAGAAAATAAAAAAATAACTAGAAATAAAAATATTTTTGGTTTTTTTGTTCTCTTATTTATGAATGCAGAAAAATAAAATATTTTTTGGACTTTTTTTGAATTTTTTATATGCAAATGCAATGCATAAAATAAAAAGCAAAAAGAAAATTTTGAAAATTTTAACTAAAAAAATTGAAAAATTAAAATTTTAAACAAAAATGCAAAATTTTTTATATTAACCCCCTCTCCAAGCTTAAAATGATGCATTGTCCTCAATGCTTAGAGAGGAATGAACAGCTCAATAAAGAATATAAGGGCAAAAAGGTGCAGCTAGGAAAGAATGTACCTGATAAGTTTGTAGAAATCTGATTTTGACGATGAATGTTGACGAAAAATCTGAATTTCAGCGACTCTGTCGATCCTCTGATTTGCCTAAGCTTGCTTGGGACTATGACTATCTCTTTGTTGAAAGCAAAAAAAAAAAAAAAAAAAAAAAAAAAAAAAAAAAAAAAACACTAAAAACTACTCATCGGGTTGCCTCCCGGAAAGCCACCCTTTTTTAAAGTCGTTGGCTCGACTTTGCCCAAGCAAATTAACTAAGTGGTGTGGTTGGGACTTCTCTGAAGCTCAACTCTTTTTCTTGTGACTCCAGATCCCTTTAAATATGGAAAGATTGGTGGATCTGGAACTTGTTCAACAGCATGGAAAAACTCTAGATTGTCTTCAGATATATCTTTCAAATTATTTTCAAACTTCTTCCGTTTTCTGATCTTCTTCTTTTTCTTCCCAAAATTATTGTTTTCAGATTCCTTTCTTTTCAGATTTATATCAGAAATCACATTTCCCTCTTTTTCTTCCAAAAGTTTGTTTCTTTTTAACCCTGTCTCAGCCCCTTCAGATAACTTCTTTTCAGGTTTATCTGCTTCTACGAATTCCTTTTCAACAACCAAGATCCCTCCTTTGTTTTCCCCAAGCTTATCTTTAGCCAGCTCCCTTGATGTGTATGATAAATTCATGTCTGCAAATTTTTCTTGCACAGAGACATTAGAAAACTCACAGCAGCCCTCTAATAAAGGACTGCTGGTACCCATATAATTGACAGAAATACTTTTAGAAGGAAAATCATCATTATTAATTTGAAATTTAACCACTTCCTCATCAAACTCCATTGAAATCATTCCATTAAAAACATCAATTTTTGTTTTTGCAGTTTTCATAAAAGGCCTTCCCAAAATAATAGAGTTTGAATCTGAAGTGTCCAAGTTTCCCATGTCCAAAATGTAAAAATCAGCGGGAAAAATCAGATTATCCACTTGGACAAGAACATCCTCCAGTACACCTTTTGGGTGTACTGTTGAGTGGTCAGCCAACTGTATAATTGTCCCGGTCTTTTGTAAGGTTCCCATTTTTAAATTCTCAAAAATAGAATAGGGAAGGACATTAACTGAAGCTCCTAAATCAAGCATGGCTTTTGGAAAATCAAGGTTCCCCAATTTACAAGGAACTGAGAAAATCCCCGGATCCTTGCACTTTGGAGGCAAACCTTTTTGCAAAATTAAAGAAATATTTTCACCAGCTTTTACAATCTCATTAAATTTCATTTTTTTCTTTGAAATACATAAATTTTTCAGAAATTTAGCATACCGAGGGATATGTTGGATAATATCTAAAAGTGAGATATTTACCTCAACCTTGCGAAGAATTTCCATAATGTCCTCATCATCTCTTTCGCGCTTCGTGCTCCTCAGTCGCGATGGGAAGGGAGGTAATGACTTGTACTCCTTCAGAATTGGCTTGGGTAGTGCTGGAGTTTCTTTTTCTTTATCTTTTTCAGCGAATTCTTCAACTAACACTTCTTCATACTCTTCTGTTTCAGCTCCTTTTTCTGTTTCTTCGATATCTCCTTCTTCTACCAGAACTTCTTCAAATTCGTCTTCAGATTCGTTTTCTGGTTCAGATGCACTTAGGCATTTGTATGTTTTCCCACTTCTCAAGGAAATAGCACTAACATTATGCTTCGGATTGTTTTCGGTGTGGCCCGGTAACTTTCCTTGAGATTCCAGACGACCCACAGAAGTGGCAAGTTGAGACACCTGCTGCTCCAGATTCTTGATACTAGCTCTGGTTTCTGTCTGGAATGCTTGGGTGCTCGTGGCAAGACTCTTCACTATATCTTCTAAGGCCATGCTGGAACTATTGGGTTGCTGTTGTGTGTTCTGATTCTGGTAATTCGAATTCTGGAAGTTGGGCTGAAAATGAGAATTCTGCTGATTCTGGAAATTTTGCTGAAAACCCGGCTGCTGAAAATTTCGCTGCTGCAGAAATCCGGGTGGAGGCTGAAATTGTTGTTTCTGCTGATAATTATTCTGAAAATTCTGTTGGTAGCCCCCGACAACTTTGACTGCAACTGTATCCTCTTGCAATATTGGGCACATATCTGTAGGGTGATCAGTCTTCAAGCAAATCCCACATTGTTTCTTTGCAGCTGCTTTTTCTTTAGTCAAGAGCAGAACATCTTTTGTCAATTCAGATATCTGAGCTTCCAAATGAATATTGCTGACTTCCTTGACACCCCTTGGTTGATCTGGATACCACTCGTCTTCATTTCCAGAGCGTTTAGACTCGATTGCCAGTTTTTCGATCAACTCTCTAATTTCAGTTGGTGTCATATCACCCAAAGAACCACCACTGGAAGCATTTATAAGGCGTCTTTCCATGGGTGTCAGACCTTCACAGAAACAGTTATAGAGCTGGTAATCACTAATTCCATGTTGGGGGCAACGGACCAACAACTTCTTGAATCTCTCCCAGTAGGTATGTAAAGCTTCTCTTTTTCATTGTTTGATACCAAGGATTTCTCTTCTGAGACTGGAGACTCGCGTTTCTGGAAAATATTTCTCTAAGAACAGCTTCGCGAGCTCTGTCCAAGTGGTGATGGAACCAGATGAGAGTTCATACAACCATTCTCTTGCAGAATCTTGAAGCGAAAAGGGGAATGCCCTTAGTTTGATCTGGTCTTCAGTAACTACATGAGGCTTCATTCCAGAACAAACCACATGAAATTCCTTGAGGAATTTATGTGGGTCTTCCTTTTCCAATCCTCTGAAAGTAGGAAGAAGGTGAATCAGCCCAGATTTAAGTTCGAAGTTCTGGGCTTCCGGAAAAGTGATGCAAAGGGGCTGCTGGTTGACCTCTTGAGTGGCCCACTCTCTAAGGGTCTTTTCTGCTTCGTCTCCACTCATGTCTGATTCTCCAGATTCGGTTTCTGAAGAGTCGGTGGTTTCAGATTTTACGGAGGAAGGTGGGGAGTAAGTTTTATAAGGGCTGTTTTGAGGAGAAGATGGGGGTACTTTCGGAAAAATCGGATCTGGTTCGTTCCACAAGGGAGTGCCTTGTGGTGTAGAGGTTTCTGGGGGTATGGAAGATGATGAACCAAAGAGACCAACTGATTGTTTCTTTCTTGCTGCCTCTTTTTTAGTCTCCTTGCAGTTCACTCGATTTCTGGATCAAAAACTAAAGGTGTACCTGAGCGAAAAATTCTTGGCATAAAACTATTAGAAAGCACCGTGTCCCCGGCAACGGCGCCAATTTGTTAACACGCTGTCGCGCACTTATTAAACAAATAAATTTATCACTGCTGGTTGCACTAAAAATATAGCACAGGGAAGCAGGGTCGAATCCTCAGGGACACAGCCTAAAAGTCAATGCCTTTTTGCATCAGGCACATCTAGTCAAGAAACAGAGTATAAAAGAGGGGTTTTTGATTAAAACTAATAACTAGAAATGCAGTGATAATAAAGTAAACGAAAATCAATAATAAAAATGGTTTCAGCTCTACTGTGACTTTCCTAATCATGCAACCGATCCAGATCTGATTTTTTGAGATGCGTTCTATCTAAGCTGGTACTGAGAAAAACTAACAAGCTCTAGTAATTTCTCTTTTACCTTATTTAGTTAACCAAAACAAGCTCTTCAATTAACCCTAACTTTTTACTGTCTAATCAAACAAGCTCTTAATTAAGATCAGAAAAGTTGCATTAAGTTCTTTGTAAAATTCCCAGCAATACCCAATACTTCTCACAAGCTCGGAAGCGTAAAGGTATGATTTTTACAATTTATAATAAAGTCAAATCCCAAACACGGAACCGATTTATTACTTGTTACTTATTACCAATTAATTAGAACAATTACGGATTCTATTAACTGATTAACTGGAATGATAAAACCCTAGCTAGGTGATCAGACTAACAAGAATGAAAATCAAACATTCATTAAGAACAAAACTGAAGAATCTAGATAGAAACACAAATCAAAAACCAGATCTAATGATCAATCACATGAAAAGTACTTGTCTTTGCAGAACTGAAAACTAGGGTTTAGCCAGACATGGATAAAATCTGATCTAAAACAATAAAAACAAACATTAAACTACTAAATCTTACTAAACTAAACGTAGGAGATGATCCACAGTCTTCAGATCTTCAGAAATTGATGAAATCGGAGAAGAAACACCTCCAAAATTGTATTTTCGTCGTCTGGAACCTCTGGAATCGCCAACTTGGGTTACAGGGATGTTATCAGGGCCTATTTATACGTCCAACAGCAAAAACGACGCACCTGCGATCGCATGTATACAACCTGCGATCGCAGGTTTTGAAATAAACGCGTCTGGTGCCTTTTTAATGAAGTAGGATGCTATTTTGACACTTTTTGGCCAACCTGTGATCGCATGTACACAACCTGCGATCGCAGGTATTGAGTTTTCACTCCCGGATGAATTTTGGGCACAAAAGAACCTCGAAGGCAACCTCCGATCGAAAAAAGGGTCACCTGCGATCGCAAGGAGACAACCTGGGATCGCAGGTTGTGCCTATGACGTCCGAAATTTCGTCTACTTTTCAGATCATTTTGAATCGCGTCAATCAGAATTACGGTTCTCGAGATATGGTCAAAATACTGACAGGGGGTCAAAGTTGCCAGTAACATCCTTTAACTTTAGATTGTAGATTCTTTCTTCGTGTGATCAATTCGATCGAATGTTTCTTGACCAAAGCATCTTCCAAACATTCCTCAACATACTCCATAAGTCCCAAGCTCCATTTTAAGCTCCAAACACGCATCCAACTGCTCCTAAAGCACTGCTCCACTCGAACTATCTGAAATCGACATAAAAACATGAGCAGTACGGGAATTCTAACAAAAGACATGAGCTGAACATTGTTTAAATAAATGACATGCAAATGTACAAAATATGATGCTAAAATGATGAAAAAAACTACCCTATAAGATGCATAAAATGGCATCTAACAAATCTCCCCAAGCTTAAACCTTACTTGCCCTCAAGTAAGAAAAAGATAAAACATTATAAACAAATGGAATGATGTAGATAACCAAAAAAAAGAAACTTAGAATTAAAACTAAAACAAGATTAAGGAAACTAAAAATTTAAACTTTATCAAAACACTTCACTATTTTTTTGTTCACATGATCAGATTTCACAACGAGGAAGCTCCAATGAAATCACTACCTAGCCAACAGCTCAATACTTTATATTAACGATTCATAATAATATATTTGATAAATTAAACCAAGCTTGAGCAAATAATTTTTACACCGAATTAAATTTGTGAAAACATTGTATTTTTTTTTTTAAAATCATTTCACGAAAATTCGTTTATAAAAATTTAGCTTGACCAACCCCTCCTTTTTTTCTGAACTCGTCCAGTAAATGCGGTAAGCTCCATTATGGACAGAAAATCCAAGTTTACCCCTATGATTCCACTATCGAGGGATCAATCTCATTATACCACACATCTTCTTTGTCTTGATCAACTCTTCATATTTAACTTGCTTGCTTCTTGATTTGGACTTGAACTTGACTTGGATTTGACTTTGAATTTCAGATTTCTTCTAGTTGCTTGATATACCATTTCTAACATATATATAGATCGGGTACGGATTTTACTTTGAGGCCCTCCATATCTTCAATACTTTAAAAATGATACTTAATGTAAGGACAAAACTGTCATTTTATTAAATAAAGTTAGTGGTAGTTAATGTTTATCTTAATATGTGTGTTTTTTGTCTGTAAACAATAATATTGGGACGGAGGGAGTAATTGTTTATACCATAACCAATTAGCGTAACTTTTTAAGATGAAGCAAAGTTGCTCTTGAGAACTTATTTATTTATAGTGGTGGGGTGAATAAAAATACGTTACTCTTTTCCGGTAAAAGCGCCGTCTTTATTCTGACGATGCCTCCTCGGCTCCATATATATAGAGTTGCGTCCTTTATTCTCATACTCAACCTCCCCATTTCTTCTTCATAATCATTCATCTCCCAATTTCAATCTTTCTCAACATTACCCACATAACAATTTCATCAATTCCCCCAAAAAACTAATAAAGATGACTGCTTGTATCCACAGTTCAAGAACACAAGTTATCGAATTCGAATGTAATCAAAACTATGCCAAATTCTGCAGATCCGATTACCCTGATCAGTTTTCCTGCAAACCCATCTCCAAGATCAATGTATACACACATCAAGATTACGATGATCTATGGCCCAAAATGAAAGACGAAGCTAGATCCGATATCGATCAAGAACCCATCTTGTCAAACTACTATCTCACCTCAATCTTATCTCATTCTTCAATGGAAAGCGCTTTAGTCAACCACATCTCAATGAAATTGAGTAATTCCAGTTTACCTAGTGCAACCCTATACGATCTTTTCATGGGTGTCCTCACAGAAGATCGAGAACTCGTTAACGCTGTTAAAGACGATTTAAGAGCTGTAAAGGAAAGGGACCCAGCTTGTATAAGCTACGTACACTGTTTCTTGAACTTTAAAGGCTTTCTCGCTTGTCAAGCTCATAGAATAGCACATCATCTATGGCTACAAAATAGAAAGATTTTAGCGCTTTTGATTCAAGGTAGAGTTTCTGAAGTGTTGGCAGTTGATATACATCCTGCAGCAAAGATCGGAAGGGGAATAATGCTTGATCATGCCACCGGAGTTGTTATCGGAGAAACTGCAGTCGTCGGAAACAATGTTTCCATTTTGCATAATGTGACATTGGGTGGAACTGGAAAAAGTAATGGCGATCGGCATCCTAAGATTGGTGATGGGGTTTTGATTGGTGCTGGGAGTTGTGTTTTGGGTAATATTAGGATCGGAGATTGGGCTAAAATTGGGGCGGGATCGGTGGTGTTGAAAGATGTGCCGGCTAGAACAACCGCCGTTGGAAACCCAGCAAAGTTGATCGGAGGAAAGATGAATCCGGTGAAGCTTGATAAGGTTCCTAGTTTTACTATGGATCATAAGTGGTGTGATTATGTTATTTAGAAAAGATTGTGAATCACATTTCACAAAGGCATGGATTTCTTGATATGAAATTGTAGATCATCAAACAGTATGAGGATAAATTCTAAGCGAGAGTTAGCGCTCTCCTGGAAGAAATGATGTTTTGTTTAATATAACTTTTTAGTTGTATCAACTATCAACAATGTTGTTTGTTACGATGAATAAAGAATTTCTTTGATGATTGTAAAGAGAGAAATAATTGGGAAGATTTACTTTGGTATCTGCATTCCAGCAATAATATGTATATGTTTCATGGTTCATGGCCATGTAATGCTCCTATAAAGATGTTATTTGCCTAAATACATGTCCTTCCATTTAATTCATATTTCGTAATTCCTATAATGTTCCTTAGTTCTTGTGAATTCCTGTAAGATAGTAAAAAATATGCAAACAAGTTAAAGCACAACCCAATTCATATAAACCGTCAATGGGCCTTCTTAACAAGTTATGGTATTCATAGCCCAAACTCAACAGGGCCTTTAATATGTACTTCTAGAAGTTTTTTTTTTTTTTTTTTTTTTTTTTTGTGTGTGTGAATAATATTAAAACGAAACTAGCAAGTAGCTAGAAATTATAAATAAATAGCTAGAATTGAGTTTTTAAGCCAATCAACCCAATTACCTTTAGTTTTACAATTTCCCATAACTAAACCAATTATAAGAAAAATCAACTATATCTTCAAAAATCCGATTTTTAATCGGATTAAAGTCTCCAAAAATGATACCATTATGATATCTCCAAATCACCCATAATGTCGTTTGAATAATAGTCTCCAAAACCGTCTTTTTATTACCAGAGAACGAAACCGTATCCAACCAAAAAAAATAGATCATGTAGTATATCCATACCCGGAAGCACCAAATTCACTCATCTAAACACCTTTTATCAGATAACATAAACATCTTCATATAAAAAGGAAACATGATATGAATTTTCCACTTGTTTATCATATAACGGGCAAAGCAACGAAGGGATATCCAAAACCTTTGATGCTAAGATTCCACCGGGTAGGTAAACGATCTATTAACAATCTCCAAATCTAGGAGTAATCTTGGAATTGGTATAATGGTATTTATAGCCTGAGAAGTCAATGAAGGAGTTTTGTACTTTTAAGTGTTGTAATTTTTAAAAATAAATAGCGATCCAATGTATTTAAAAAAATTAATTACCAAAAGAAGGTAATATATATTTACATGGGTTTTTCATTTTTATTTTTTGAATTATTCAGTGCTCTTTCACATGATTTACTATCTGCATCATCATTGTTTGTAGCAATTTCATTTTTTCGGCTACATATCTACATAAACTGTTAGGTATGAATTCGGACTCACCACATTCTCTTGTATCTCATCGACGGTCGAAAACATTTTTTAAACAACATAGGTTACACGAAACATGCGATGAAAATCACGTGTTGCTTCAAGAAGGGTGGAAATACAAAATCAACTTCATTTTTTCCCCTCAAGCATATTGAGCAGTTGCTTCAAATCTTTAGTCCTCATTGAAAGGAGGGACCAGCCGATGGAGATGTCAAGTGCGCCATGTTTATCTATGCTGGAGTGTACACAAATTGTCTAGAGAGATAAGGCTATGAAAAAGACAATTGTGATGAGGACGAGGGTGGTAAGAGCTAGAAAAGGTTAACTACTTCTATAGTTCACATTTTTAGTGTGTCAATAAATACTTTATTTACATCTTACACAAAAAATATCATTAACTACCATTTGTGTGAGAGTATCTCCAATAATAAACATATATTATGACTTAAAATTATTATAACCTAATCATCACATTAACTTTAACTTCTAATTAAGCAACCCTCAAATGGTTAAACTTCTCTAATAACATTAATTTTTTTAATTAGTTTATCCATATTATCTAAAATGTTCTATAAAACCCATTTTATTTAGTTAGTCATTATTTAAACAAACACCGTATTTTTATTTATGGGAAATCTACTATAAAATCCCTACATTTTGACCTCATATTCATTTAAGTCTTTATATATATATATATATATATATATATATATATATATATTTCTTACGGAATATGTGACTGTTATGTACCTAAGCTTATATATAGAATCTTCCAAATTATGAAGTTTTGATCTATATACCAAAGTAATCATGATATCTCACTTACTATTCTTCCTTAATCACGTGACTTGCTACATTGCCAATCAAATTTATGTTTTTTTTTTCATTGTGTCTAAGAACTTAAAGTATTAAAAATCATTACCATTTAATCAAATCTACTAAATCTTAAATGAAAACTAACAGAATAAAAGATAAAAAAAGAACATACAATAACTCAGTCAATGTTTTCACAAATCATTGGATATTGTTTTTAATTGAAGGACAAAATATTTGAGTTATATTCATTAAAAAAATATTGGTTTTTTTACTTTTCCTAGAAACTTCAATGAATTTTTTGCAAAAAAAAGATATATATTTGATCTTTTTTATTCTATAATTTAACTCAATTCAATTGTATTATATTAAAATAAAATTAAAAGAAAATGAAATTGGATTTGTTTTGTTTAAAACTAAGTCGTTTAAAAGTTTTATACCTAATCTTAGGTACATAACAGCCACATATTCACTTTTCCATATATATATATATATATATATATATATATATATATATATATATATATATATATATATATATATATAGAGCTAGGTTCAAATGTTTCTAGCAACTATTGTGTGCATGAATGCACCAATAGGAATTTAGGAATAATTATGTAGCACTTGGTTTCTTGTATGTATTTCATTTATGTAATTTTACATTTTTGGCCTGGGACTCGGCGAGTTGATGGCCCAACTCGCCGAGTAGAAGCGGGTTAGAACGCGGGGTTTAAGTATGGGACTCGTCGAGTCGGATCCTGGACTCGACGAGTAGGCTCTGTCTGGACAAAAACCCTAATCTGAGGGTTTGCACCCTATTTAATCATCTCATTCATCCCCCACTTGTCCTTATTGCTCCCAGAAACCCTCCCTAGCAAACCCTAAGTGTTTTGGTGCAAGATTCAAGGCTTTTGAGTGATTTTGTGGATTTTGATCACAATGAAGAAGGAAGAGCATAGAAGGATCAAGAGGAGACTGAAGGATTCGAGTTTAGTGCATCATTTGTTGTTCTCAGAAGGTATAAAGTCTATACCTTGCTTGTTCTTTTGTTAGATCCCTTTTTGGGGAGATTTAGGGCTTTTATAAGTCATTCTTGGTAGCCAACTATGATTGCAAGCATGGTTGGGGGTTGAGGCTTCGGATCTAGGTCCATGGAAGGGTCACAAGGCAGTTAGGGGTTGCTTTTGCACCCATGGAAGACCCCATGCATCTTAAGAGCTTCTTTTTGGGCATTTTAGGCTCAAAGTCCCATGCATGCACGTAAAGTTTGTAACTTTACGTGTTAGATTGAGTTTAGGGACCTAGATCTATCATTTGGACAAGAGTTGCACTCCAGAAATCGAAGAAATAAGACTTGGACTGCATCGAATCGGCGAGTCGTTCTTGGGACTCGGCGAGTCCAAGGTTAGACTCCCCTTTTCTGTTATGGTTCGTGGGAACCAGTTGAGTGAAAGAAAGGTTTTAGAGGGTCCAAGGGAGTGACCCAAACGTATTGGGATAAGCCATAGTCCTGGAGTTCATAGGACTTGACGAGTGCACGAGCAGACTCGGCGAGTCCAAGGCAATCTCCCAACTCTTGAAGATGAACTCGACGAGTTGTTCATACAACTCGGCGAGTCGAGGACAGGACGTGTTCTTAGGATGAAGATGGACTCGACGAGTGTTCATACCGCTCGGCGAGTCGGAAGAAGGTTCATCCGAGGTTGTGTTAGAAGGAGAACTCGTCGAGTCGTTGCTAAACTCGACGAGTAGAGACGTGGATGAGGACAATTAAAGAAATAGGGACTCGACGAGTTGACGACCCAACTCGGCGAGTCGGGTCAACTGGAAATTGACTTTGACTTTGACTTGGACTTGGTCTGGGGTAAAATAGTCATTTTACCCTAAGGGTAGATATCAGATTCTGATTAAGTGTTTTGTGGGGATTATAGCCGGAGGATTTCCGGAGCAGCAGCAGTCAGAGATTCTCCGCACAGATTATCAGCAGCTACTCGTTTGAGGTGAGTTACCTTTCAGTAGCGGTGGGTCTACGGCCACAATGCCGGCCCACCAGTAGGAGTTGTATGTTAGATGATTGTCTTTGTGACATTCATCTAGGGTTGCTGCTACCTAATATGTTTATGTGCTAGCATGATATGTTATGTGTTATATGTGATAGTGTTAGTAGGGGGAGAATAGTCCCCAAGTTCGGTCGTTAGGACCGAAGGGTAGGTCGGGCACCCCAGTATTGCCTGACAGTATGTTCATGCTATGATATTATGTGGTAGTAGTAGGAGGTGAAATAGTCCTCGGATGTCGGTCGTAAGGACCGACGGGTAAGTCAAGCACCCTAGAATGGCTTGACCTGGGTAGTCAGGCACCCCAGAATTGCCTGGTAGTATATGTGTGTTATGTGGTAGTGGTAGGGGGTGAAATAGTCCCCGATAGTCGGGTGAAACAGACCGACGGGTAAGTCAAGCACCCCAAAATGGCTTGACCTGGGTAAGTCAAGCACCCCAGAATGGCTTGACCTGGGTAGTCAGGCACCCCAGAACTGCCTGACAGTATGTATTGTATATGTGTGGTACGATGGGGGAACTCACTAAGCTTCGTGCTTACAGTTTACAGTTTTGGTTTCAGGTACCTCTTCAGCGAAGGGGAAAGAGCTGGCGCAGTAGCGGCACATCATACACACACGCATTGATTTTCCGCACTTGAGATATTCTGGGATTGTACTATGACATGTTGCTTTTATATGTTTTGGGTTTTCAGACATGATACATTGATTCACAAAATGATACATTGTTACGCAGTTTTCTTATGAATGTTTTATAATCCGTTAATTAAAATGAAATTTTTGGACTCGAAATTTGGGATGTTACAAATTAAATGAATAAAAATTGTTATAAGGGTAATTATGTAACTTTAGCATAATAATTAAAATAAAATCCCTTAATTCATGGAAATTACCATAAAAATCTCTTTGACCAATTATTTAACCCTAGCCTCTCATATGATACGTATTCTATTTCTTCCTCCTCCCATTTTCTTTTCTTATTGACGAATGAAGAAGAAGCCGTGGATCAGAAGCTGCAAATCTGTTTCCCCATTCCGTTGACAAGATGAAGATGTTATTCTCGGCGACTCCATCTCCAATCGAAGCTAGCTTCTATCTCCAATAGTTGGTCAAAGAGATTTCTACAATTTAATTTACCAGACTTGCAATTCCATTCCATAAAAAACAAGTTTTTTTCTTTGTTCCTCCAACTAGCCAATTTCTACAATTTCAACTTTTAGTTTTAGATTTTTATAATGGTGTTGAAATATATTGTTGTTCATATGAATTTGATGTTGATGGTTCTGAATTGGATTTTTTTTTTCATTCATGATTCATAGAAAATGTGGTGATTTAGGGAGCGCCCTTAAAGTGTTTGATGAAATGCCAAAGAGAAATATGACAGTCTCATATTGTATTCATGGTTAGCGATGAAATGTTTATTGTTGTGCATCTCATCTCCTAAGGTAAACAAAATCAAAGCAATGAATTATGTTATTCTATCATACTTTAAATTTAGAATTACTCTCATTTTCTTTCAATATTGAAAGAGAGGGAATCATTTTTCGATTATGAAATATATCAGGTGCTGATAATCACATAAGAATATTCTGTAGAATAATTATTGGATGTTTATTCTTATCTTCAATTTTTTCATTATGTAAGAATAATTATTTCATTCTTTAAGAATATTCTGTAGAGAGTATTATCATCTTGGAAATCACATATGAATGATTCTGCCAGAATTATATTTTCGTTATAATCACATAAGAATAATTCTGCAAGGGTTGTATTGCAATTGGCTGATGTTTTAACATGATTTTTGTTTCTTATGTTTTTCAGATGTTCCAAGTTTTGCCAAGGGATCACTTACCATCCTCGAGTTTATCTCCTTTTGCAGCTCCTTCTATAAAATCATTCTCATGCAATACAATTCTGACAAAATGCCAATCTCACAAAATGTCAATCTCATAGAATGCTAGATATTTTGAAGTAGCTTAGAGGTCAAACATACACAAGACATCTAGGAACGAAACAAGAAAGTGAATGATGATTCTTTCAAGAATGCCGATATTTTTTTTGCAAGAGATTTCAAGAATGAATGTAATTTATGTTCACAGTTGTATTCTTTAAGAATGAATGTAACTATTTATTCTAAACTATTAAATTTCGTTTTATATAACATTTGTATTCATTAAAAATTATTGATCTTGATAATATGTGTTTATAATATTATGTTCATAGTTGTATACCATTCTGACAGAATTACAGAATATCATTCTAACAAAATGACATTCTGATAGAATAAAATTGGTATATGCTTAAAAATTACGTTTAAAATTGAATTAATTTGAAAAAAATCAGATTTTTTAAATCAAAATCATTAATTATCCCATAAATCTCGATTTTTCCTTTTTTTAAATTTGTCTTAATTGACTAAAATGTCCTTATGCTGAAATTTGTGTGATTATATGGTACATGCTACTCTATTATAATATCATAGACCCTCAGATCATGACCTTTGATTCTATTCTATCCGGTGGTCCAGATATATGCATTCTGACACACAATAGTTCGTAAAAACAAAATAACCTAACCCTATATATATATATATATATATATATATATATATATATATATATATATATATATATATATATATATATATATATATATATATATATATATATTCTGATTAAGCCCCGAATAACGGTAAATATATTTAGTTTCATAAAATTTTCTATGTTTTTTGGTCATCCATTTTTAAAATTTATACTTTTGGCTTAGATTTACAAATTTTTATTACAAATTTGGTCAAAATTTTATACTTTTGGCTCGGATTTCAATTTTTTTTTAGAAATTTATCCTAAATTTAGTGTTTTTTTTGCTTATTTTGTTCAAAATTTTGTTTTAAATATGTTATTTTTTCTTTATAAAATCATATTTATACAAAAATTTATTTTCACATAAAAGCTTTTTTTTCTATATAAAAACTTTTTTTTACAAAATATTTTGTTAAAAAGAAGTTTTTATAGGTGAAAAATATGTTTTTTTTGTATAAATTTAGTCCAAAAGGTTTTTCGCATAGAAAGTTTTTATGTGAAAAATATGTTTTTATACAAAAAAACATATTTTCACATAATTATTTTTTAACAAAAGCATTTTTTTCACATAAAGTCATATTTTTATTTGTACACCTATATAATTCGAAAATGAATAACATGTCAAATATTATTTTCACATAGGATGAAAAAATTATTTTCACATCGGATGAAAAATTATTTTTGTTTGTGCACCCATATAATTCGAAAATGAATAACATGTCATTTTTTTTATAATATCTTGGTTTTTATGTGAAAATATGTTTTTTATTTTAGTAAATATCTCGGTGTTTTATTCGAAAATATGTTTTTTTTTTTAGTTTTTAAACAAAATCTAGTAAATATTACCAATGTCAACGTTTTTTCTTAATTTTCAACCAATGTTTTCTATTTTTTTTTTATTTTAATATACACCAATAAATTGTAATACCCATTTTCAATTGTAAAAGTTAATAAATATAAACCTCTATTTATAAAAATAAAAGTGAAAATATATCATATTTTTTGCTAAAATGATCAACATGAAAGTTGTAGTATTCATCAAGACGAACGTATGCGTATAAAGAACATCGAAAATGGATCTCATGTGAAAAATTATTTTTTATAAGTTTTGGTGGAAATAATAAGTATAATGATGTTAATAAAATAGTATGTGACAACTGTTTCTTGTTGTTTATATATATATATATATATATATATATATATATATATATATATATATATATATATATATATATATATATATATATATTAAAATATTTTTCACATATAAAACCTTTTTTTAAATACAACTAGGACCAATCTCACATTTTGTCCCCAAAAAAATAGGTAGAATCTTATGATCATATAGCATGTTGTAACGTTTATATTGTGGGCTGACATAACAATAACAATGACTTGGCCTCAATTCATATATCATCTTCTAAATTCTGATGTACTTCACTCTGAACCGGAATTTACACATACGTATGTAAGTGAAATTACAACATAATTATGAACTCTCGTTGACAAAATTTAATCAAGCTCTATGGTGAATGACACAAATTTAAAACTACTTTTTATTTCTGAGTGACTTCTTTTGGGTTTTTGTTGTATGTGTGTGTAGCCTCATTTTTTATATATATATTATCTAGTTTTATTAGAAATTGAAGAATTCATATCATTGTTTTTGTGTTTGTAAAATCGTAAAATCATTTTGTTAATAAATTTGATAATATTTTATGGTAGTGAAATAGCATTGATTTCAATAAAGGAATTGATATCGCTACTGAACATCTGAAACCACGAATTTGGTCATGGAGTTGTGTTGTGAATTCAACAATTGATTCGGTGGCAGGCCTTTAGATTTGTTAATGGGCTGGTGTTGGGCTGTTGGGTTTGATAATTCAGAGTCCAGGCTCCAGCAAGTAATCATGGACTTCCAATTCGGTATCGATTAAATTTCCTTTCATTAACGGGATTTGGGAATGGGACTTTAATTCATTCAATCCCATTTTAGATGACAAGAAGGCATGAGATGTGGAGTCTGGATGAAAAAAATGGGTAGTATACGGCGAACTTTTGATAAAGAAGCAATAAATCGATTTGTTTACTTCTAGAAAACCAATAGAAATGATGAGGTGGGTTTTATTTTCTATTTAATAAATTGATTTTTTTTTCTTTTTCTTGGTTTTATATATAAACACATTCCCTCGATTTTTCACTGTTTCTTCGTAAAATGTAACCACAACATTCCCCTGATTTCTCCTGGTTTTATGTAGAAAGTAGCAACACAACAAATTCTCAATCATTGTGATCTTTTGACTAGTCATCCTGGTAACATGTTTCATGTTTTATACATTCTTTAATCTTTTAGGGTAATTGGGCTGTATAACAGGGCTCTGGTTGTTTGATTTTTGTCCTTCAGGAGGTACAGAGCACTCAAAGTACTACTGTACTACACACTCCAAGAACGACGATTAAGAAGATCTAATGGGCGTATTCTTGGACTTTAAATATTATTTTCGAAATTCAGAATTAATATGGACCCGAAACCAAAAACGTTATAGGGATGCAATTTAACTTTGAAAAGCGCTCAAAGTTATATAATGTATATTTGATTTTTTTTGAATGCGGAATTTTATTAAAAAAAACTAGCAAGGAGCTAGAAAAGAACTATTACATCAATAAAGTAGCAGAAGAAGGATTATGAAGCCAATCAGACCAACCTAACTTTATTTTGCTACACCTATTATAAATCCAAAAGAAAGCCCTATGAACAATATCATCAAAAATGCCGGATTTCCTAGGTATAACCGTGCCAAAAACAATGGAATTGCGAAAACTCCACAAGTACCAAAAAGTAGTAAAAATCACCGTTTCTAAAGCCTTACGTTGGCCCTCCCTCAGGTGAGTCGAGTTTGTCCAGGAAAGGAGAGCTTGCACTAAAATCTGAACCGGAGTCTGAATATCCCACCAAATAGCAATACGCTTCCAAATATCTACCAGTTCAGTACAATTAGCAAAGAGATGATCTACTGACTCGACAATAAGGGAGCAAACAGGGCATAAAATCGAGTTAATCATGATACCTATATGAGAAAGTCTCTCTCTGGGGGATACACTGAAGCCGAATACGCTAAATAAGAATATTGAGTTTATTGGGTACCCAATTATTCCACCAAGTCTCTATACCTCTCGAAAACAACATGCCACCATCTAGATAAGCTCTAGATGAAGAAACCGAAAAGATATCCGTAGTATCAAGGATCCAACCCAACCTATCTGGACGAGACTCCAACTGAAGACCCTGCAACAAGGAACAAAAGTTATCCCATTGAGTCTGTTTAACAACACCTCTAGGAATGCGTCTGGGATTCTCTAAATCCCAACCAATGGCAACCCAGTCTCTAACTGGAGAAAGCTTGTGGATATTAAGGGCATAAACTCTACGAAAAAAGACAACAAGGGTCGAATCAAGTATCCACTTATCATGCCAAAGCGAAGTGAAACTCCCATCTCCCAATCTACACATAGACTGAAGATCCAAACCTCTGTCCCGAAGCTGAACCAACATACGAATGATACCATTCCAAGGGACATTATAGGATCTCTTTTGAATAAGAGACCTAACACCTCCATCTGTACCATAAATAGCTTTGACCAGACGAACCCATAATAAATTAGGACAATGATAGAATCTCCACCACCAACGAAAAAGCAAGGCTCTATTAAAAGAAAATAAACTTCCAACACCCAAACCACCCTCTCATCTGGAAGCAAGAAATCTATCCCATCGAACCCAATGCATACGTCTCTCATCTAAATCTGCACCCCAAAAAAAATTAGCCCTCAAGGTCTCCAAGGAAGATATAACGGAGAGCGGGGTCAAGAACATAAACATCAAATAACTCCCAATAAAACCCAAAACAACCTTGACGAGAGTTAGACGACCTCCAATAGAAATATTCTTAGCCTTCCACCCTGACAACGATCAACCATTAGATCCCAAGCTGAAATCTGAGACATACTCTGCCCAACCGGGATCCCAATATGTAAAAAAGGGGGAATTACTGGCGTACACCCAATCCTATCAGCCACATCTACAACTTGATTATACAGAACACCAACTCCAATCAATTTACTTTTATGTAAATTGATTTTAAGACCCGAAGACATATAAAAACATCTAAGGATACATAGAATACGGTTTGCATTCTCTGCATCCCAATCAACTAAAATTATGACATCATCAACGTAAAGGAGATGAGACATCTCAATGCCAGAAACAGAAATTCCCTTGAAACTATTAGCCTCTTGAGCTCTGCTCAAAGGAACATGAAGTCCCTCCATTTCCAAGATAAATAAAAAAGGAGAAAGGGGACCCCCTGTCTCAGGCCTCTATGAATTTGGAACTCGTGAGTAGGAGAACCATTAACCAGTACTGACGTTGTAGCAGATCTCAAAAGCTCTAAAATCCACCCGCACCAACGAGAGCCGAATGCCATAATCTGTATAATCTCAAGATTATAATCCCAGGATAGAGAATCATAGGCTTTCTCAAAATCCACCTTAAACATCATCAGTGGATTTCCAGAAGCCTTACTCCAAGCCACGACCTCATTGAGAGAAAAGGCCCATCCAAAATATGTCTTCCTTTAATAAAAGCCGATTGCTCCGAACTAACAAGGCTATCAATAATCTTCACTAACCTATTAGCCAAATTTTTTCCAATAATTTTATATTGGCACCCAGTGCGGCTAATAGGTATAAAATCCAATGGAGTGTTTGGGTCTCTAACTTTTGGGATCACAGTAAAAAACGAAGCATTACACCCCTTCAGAATGGAGGAGTGTTGAAAAAAAAATGCAAAACAAAAGCCAAAACATCATCTGCAACTAGGTCCCAATATATCTTGAGGAAACCAAAAGTAAAGTCATCAGGTCCTGGAGCCTTAGTCGAACAATAATCTCAAATAGCTCTTTTGATTTCCTCACGAGTGAAAAGAGCTTCTATAAGATGATCCTGTGCCTCTGAAAGAGATTTAAAAAGACGAGCCTCAATCTTAGGCTGCCATCCAATGTTCTGGGAGAAAATAGACTCATAATAATCACAAAAGTCCTTCTTAACTCTAGTCGGCTCATCCAGCCACACCCCGTCAATCAACAAACCTCGGATATCAAGTTTTCACCTCTTACAATTAAGAGTACCATGAAAGAATCCTGAGTTCTCATCACCCTCAATGCTCCACTGAATCTTGGATTTTTTGTGCAACTTCAATCTGCGAAAAGTGGTCCATCTCCACCATCTCTTTTAATAGAGTGACCTGTTTCTCTCTCTGTGAAGCCGACCCGACTTCATTCATAAGAATAACATCCAAAGCATCTATATTATCTTGTAACTCCTTTCTCTTATTAGATAACCGGGCCCGAGTACTAAAATTCCACACCCTCACATTAGATTTAAGAAGTTGAAGTTTCTTCTTAAAAATAACCCAAGGATTCCAGTCTCCCATGTCATCCACCAAATGTGACCAAGAACTTCGAACAATCCCACAAACTCATCCAACTCAAACCAAGAATGAAAAATATGAAATGGAATCAGACCATAATCATCACTATGTTTGTTCAAAATAATGGGATGATGATCTGGTAATTTCTTTTCCAAAATCAACCCCTTCATATGAAGAAACAAAATGCAAAAGACCCTCCGTGATCAGAAATCTATCCAACTTACTAAATTTCGAACAATAAGTATCACTCCAATTTAAACATGGGTCTCCTAAAGGAATATCAACCACGTCAGCATGCTTAATAAAATCATTGAAAGTTCTAGCTGATGACGAATTAAAAGAAGATCCCATTCTCTCCGTCTCTCTCGCACTTCATTAAAATCTCCCATAAGAATACACTCCCCCCGTAAAAGAAACAACCATCTCTAAAATGTCAGCCCATAATTTTCGTTTACACACAACTCCTTGGGGTGTATAAATCACAATAAACATAACCTCCAGACCCGTAGTCGTCCAAACCGCGTCAATAGCAAGATAATTATCGGTAATGATCACCTGCGTGTGAGAAATGCGGTCCGAATTCCAAACAGCCAAAATATCACTCGAAGCAGCAGGAGAAGGAGAAAAAGAATGCATAAAATTAGCATTACCCCAAAAAGTACGGACCGAAAATAAATCCATATCTACCATTTTTGTTTCTTGAATAGCTAGAAATTATACTTTGTGTAAATGACATAAACTTCTAACCCATCCCCTTTTATCCATACAACCAGCTCCTTGAATATTTAAAGAAAGACAATTCATGGATTATTATTTTTTCAATATCGTGACCTTCAATGATTTCTTTCACCCGCTCAAAACACCCTTCCATAACATATCCCATTGATTCTCCCATTTCTATCGTTTTTTTCAAATCAAATAGAAAAGACTGATTACTAAAAGAACCACCCGATAAAGATTGATTATCACCAAATTTAGAATGAAATGGATTAGAAAATCCCGGAGGGTGTGATAGAGCATCCTCTAAATCTTGAACTCCCGACAATCTTCCAAATCCTCTTTCAAAACCCATATTTGCTGGGAAGGAATGGATATCATAATTATTTTGGTTAAAAAAATCTGTAGAAGCTGCATCCGAGGCTAAAATACGTCTACGAGAGCGAGAGAAAACAGTGATCGGAGCTTCATCAGCAACCGATGGTACTGTAGTAGTCAGCGATACTGTAGGCTGTAGCTGTCGGTTTTTGTGTTGTAGAAGATGGGTGAATAAATTTTTGATCAGTGCCTCTGTAAAAAGAACCAACCGGTTCATGGGAATTTTTTATGCTCTCATGAATCTGCCCCTGAACAGGAAGTTGACTAGGACCAGGAACAGTGTCCTCTTGGATTCCAGATTTCCGAAAATGCCCCTGAGTGTGAAACTATTTTGGTTTGTCTAAATTTTCAGCATTGAAATCTTCGTTGTCCATTTTTCTAAAGTTTCATAAACTCCAAACGGATCAGATGAGATATCTTCTTTATCATGTAAGGAGAAATTACTTCCACCTTCTTCGAGATGCACATGTCCATTTTCCCCATCACCCTCATTTTTGGAAACACCCATCGAGAAGGAAGGAGTCCACCCGGTAGCTTTTTTGATTCTTACTGGGAATGTCACACCATTTACTCTAACATACATCAACTTCGAAACGATACAAAGGTAAGATGTTGAGATGCACACCAGATTTTTATAAACATCTTCACGTAACTCGTCATCGATTTGTAGAATAGTTCCCTACTTTGCTACAATTTTCCTAAACGTTGACTTGCTCCAAGTACGTAAATGAATTCCTTCAATATCTACCCAAACAATTCGATCCGTAGGAACAAAGTTTCTATCCCACTTCTGCTTCTCCAGAATCCAATGATCAATCACATCACTTGACATAAAGTTCTTGCAGGTTTCGTTATTCTTGAATTCCAACATCACCGGCCATAACCCATCAACGTATCGAATCTCAAAATCATCAAAACCCTCATCAAAGCACAACATACAGAGATTAGGTAACATGCGAAAATCCCTAGCCTTAACAAGACACGCTAGTTTTCTCTTCTCTATAATAAAATCACTAGGAACAATTTCAATGACATCCACCCCTTGTTCTTTAGCAATAACTTCTGTTAACTTTCACAGGATGAAAACTTGAAACTACAGTTAGGAAAACACGATAGAAAGAGATATGTAAAGTACTGGAATGAAATGTTGCATTCACTTCTCTTCTAAAACTGGAAAGTACATGACTCTTATATGAAAAATAACCCAGAAAAATAGGAACTAACTTCTACTAATTCTACCAGCTTTATTCAACGTGCATAAGCAAAAAACTAGGACACTACTAACAACTTGAAACATGCACATTCTCTGTAACGGCCACTAGTTGATGATGTGGCATTGCTTAGTCAACAAACTCCCTCTCAATGCCATAATTCTTCATTCCAACCTGTGAGATAAACCTCAATAGCTTGGGTTTCGGCAACCCTTTTGTAAGCATATCTGCCACTTGATTATCCGTATCGACATGTACCAGATCAATTTCTCCCATTAACACTTTCTCTCGAATGTAATGGTAGTGGATTTCAATATGTTTCGAACGAGCATGGAATGCTGGGTTACCTGCTAATTGGATTGCTGACATATTATCACATCTTAGCACCACCTGATCTCCACAATTCTGTCTCAAATCACTTAAAACTTGCTTTAGCCATGTACACTCCTGTGCAGCTATTGCAGCGGAACGATACTCAGCCTCAGTTGTCGACAATGACACTGTGGGCTGCAATTTACTCCACCATGACACCGGTCCACTTCCAAGAAAGAAAACATACCCGGTTGTTGATCGACGAGTGGTAAGATCTCCATAATATTCTGCATCACAGTATCCAGAAAGCATGAACTGTGACTCCCTCTTGAATCTGACTCCCAACCCAATTGTCCCCTTAACATATCGAAGGACTTTTCGAATAGCATGGAGATGTGGTCGTCTGGGTTGCTGCATGAATCGGCTTAAGACTCCCACACAGTACGCTAGGTCCGGTCGAGTCAACGTGAGGTAGATTAGGCTTCCCACCATTTTCCGATACATTGTGGCATCATCTAATTTGTATCCTTCGAACTGATTCAGCCTAACATTTGGATCCATGGGTGTATAAGCTGGTTTTGCATCAAGCATACCGAACCTTTGCAAAAGATCCTCTGTGTATTTCTTTTGGTGCAGTAAGAACCCATTATCTTCATAACTCAATTCCAGCCCTAAGAACCGTTTTAGCTTCCCCAAATCTTTCATCCGAAACCTTGTGCATAGATTCTCTTTCAGTTGGTACACTTCTTCTCTGTAGTCACCTGTGATGATTAAATCATCTACATATACCAACACCACTGCTACTTGTGAACCATGTGCTTTAACAAACAAGCTAGGATATGAGTTAGTACTGGAGAAACCATTATGTATCAAAAAATCAGCAATACATCCAAACCATGATCTAGGGGATTGCTTCAATCCGTATATGGTTTTCTTTAATTTGCAAACATAATCCGGATGATTTTTATTCTCGAATCCCATTGGCTGCACCATGTAGATCACGTGGTCTAGAGTGCTATACAGAAAGGCGTTGTGTACATCCCTTTGATGTAAAACCCAACCGTTATGTGCTGCCACAGCTAAAAGAACTCGAACCGTGGAAAGCTTAGCAACCGGGCTGAATGTTTCTACGTAGTCTAGCCCACGTTGTTGAGTGAAGCCGCGAGCAACCAATCGAGCCTTAAACCTTTCCACCGACCCATCTGTTTTATGCTTCACCTTGTACACCCACTTGCAAGTGATGGGCGTAACTTCAGCAGGTTTTGGCACTAATTCCCACGTTTCGTTTCTGACTAGTGCTTCAATCTCTTCTGCCATAGCTTGTTTCCATTCAGGCTTGAATTTGGCTTCTTCATATGACTCTGGTTCTTTAACCTCTTCAACAACTGTTGCTGCATGTGCATATCTAGGATTAGGGGTTCTGGTCCGAGTTGATCTTCTTGGAGAGTTTACATAAGCACTGCCTTGGGAAAAAACTCCTGTATTCCATGGATTTTGTGAAGAACCGACATTCAACGGTTGGTCTTGTCTAGGCTGTTCATCACCTGTACTAGGCATGTCATACTCAGTATCAACGATACCAAAGAAAGGTAAATAGACCTGATGTGAATTGGCATTCTCCTTGTCTTTGATAATGTATGGCAATTCTTCATTGGGTTCTGACCACCATGAGGATGTCTCGTCAAATACAACATTTCGAGACACAGAACACTTTCTCGTCGATGGGTCATAACACCTCCAACCCTTCCTTTCACTATCATATCCAACAAACACACACTTGGTTGCTTTCTTCTCCAACTTGTGTCGATCTGAACTGGGAATAAACACAAAGCAGATACACCCGAAAACACGAAAGTAGCTTACATTGGGCTTGATTTTCAGCAACTTCTCATATGGTGACACATATTTCATTTGTTGTTGAGGTATCCGGTTGATTACATAGGCAACTGTCTGCATCGCTTCTGCCCAATATTGCCCAGGAATGTTTTTGGCATGCATCATACTCCCACACACTTCAGCCAAGTGTCTGTTCTTACGTTCTGAGACACCGTTTTGTTGCGGGGTATTAGGACAAGTCAATTGCCTTCTGATCTTGCACTCATCCAAGTAATCTGTGAACGACTGAGACCGATACTCACCACCGTTATCTGTCCGCAACATCCCAACCTTGTGACTGGTTAATTTTTCAGCTTCCATTTTAAAGAGTTTGAACTTATTCAAGGCTTCACTCTTTTCCTTCATAAAGAACACCCAAAGAAATCTTGAAAAATCATCTATGAATGATATCATATACCTCATACCTCCAATGGATGTTTGCCTCACAGGTCCAAATACGTCACTGTGGACTAGTTCCAAAGGTTGGTTTGATTTGTAGCTTGAAGAATGGAACACTAGCTGGTGGGCTTTACCGAATTGACATCCGGAACATACTACATCTTTGACAACCGATAACATGGGCAAACCTGCAACCAATTGATTTGTCATCATCAATTCTAGCTTAGAATAGCTCACATGCCCCAACCGTGAGTGCCAAAGGTCAACACTTTGAGTATTCTTGGTCTTTTCTATGTAGACAGCCTCTGCAGAAAGTACATACACTGTGTCTCGTCGCCTACCACTGAGAACAGGAACCGATGATGTCTCAAATTCGTCGACCACACTCACTTGGTCCGGTCCAAACAACACGTATTTCCCAGCAGAAGTTACTTGTGGAACAGAGAACAAGTTCTTTCCCATCCCTGGAACATGATAGACATCTTCCAGCTTCAGTTCTTTCCTCTCGGAGTTAGTAGGGAGAGAGACATCCCCAATATTGGCGATTGGGTGTCGGGAATTATCTGCAATGACTACAACTTGGTTTCCGTTGTACTTTACCGAATTTTTGAGTTGGCTCTTTTGTCCGGTCATATGATGAGAACAACCGGAGTCGACTATCCACTCGTCTAGGTGAATTGCGCTCCTTTCAGATGACGTAGCTAGGGCAAGATCTGGGCATTCTAAATTCCTGTTCACTATAGTATCTTGGGCTAAAACAACTTGGGCTTCTAAATTAGTGTACCTGGTTGACACTTGGGTTTTAGAGGCCCATTTAGCTTGGCTGCTCTTATCCTTGATCACGTGAGCCATTAGGGCATTCACATCCCACCCTTCTTCTATTTGTGCAGTCGCTGCATTCTCTTCTTCATTTTGCCGTGGACAATCCTTAGCCATGTGACCTTTCTTACCGCAATTGTAACATTGGAATGGAAACTTCTTGCCCTGTGAACGTTGCTTGTTGTCTGATGAATTTCCGAACGAGGCTTCTCCTTTCTCCTTCTTTTTCTTTTCATCGGACATAGATTTCCCTTTGCCTGAGTTTCTGTTTTTAGACCCATTTGATTTGCTCTTGTGTTTCTTTTCCACATACAGGGCTTCATCATTGGCCTTAACTTGTACACCTGCAAATTGTTTCACCAAGGATTCTTGGCTTGATAGGAGATTCTCAAATTCAGTAATTGAAGGTTGGTTTGGCCATCCTTGAACGACAACAACAAAGCTGTGATACTCTGTCTTCAATCCATGAATTATGATTCTTTTCATTCTGGCCTCACCAATCTTGGCCTCCGGATCAAGATCACCAATCTCCCGACATAGTGATTTCACATTATGAAAATATTGCGAAACGGTCATATCTCTTTGGGAGATTCCAAGCAGTTCATTCTCTTGATGCTGCAACTTTGCATCATTCTTCTTGGACAACAGTACTTCCAAGGTGTCCCATGCTTCCTTTGGGCTCACCGAGTCTTTAATATGATCTAACATATCCTCTTCCACTGTTGTCTTTAGTATGAACAAGGCTTTACCGGATCATATCTTCCACTTTCTCAAGGCTCCATCTTGTGTCTCTCTTACAGGCTGAACGGTGTCATTTCCCTTTACCACTTCCCACAGATCCTGGCCCTGTAGATACGAACTTAAACAGTTAGACCAAGACTTGTAGTTTTGATGGTTTAACTTCTTGACTCCTCCTACCAGCTGCAACTCTGACATCTTTAGCAATGCTTTGATACCACTTGTTAACTTTCACAGGATGAAAACTTGAAACTACAGTTAGGAAAACACGACAGAAAGAGAAATGTAAAGTACTGGAATGAAATGTTGCATTCACTTCTCTTGTAAAATTGGAAAGTACATGACTCTTATATGAAAAATAACCCAGAAAAATAGGAACTAACTTCTACTAATTCTACCAGCTTTATTCAACGTGCATAAGCAAAAAACTAGGACACTACTAACAACTTGAAACATGCACATTCTCTGTAACGGTCACTAGTTGATGATGTGACATTGCTTAGTCAACAACTTCCTTAGTAGTTCCTTTCAACACACTTTCATATGAATACACATACTTTTCTTATTTCTCGACCTTAGATTGAACTACATGATTTGCATAAGTAGCATCTGTTTTACGAGAAAACGGGATAGAAGCAAACATTTTATGATACCCGAACCACACATCACGTAAATGTTTTATCATTTGATCAGTGTTACGAATTCCAGAGAATCTAACGAAACCAAACCATTTAACCATACGTGATTTTTTATTGGATGTGAACACATCTACAACTTTTCCCAGTTGTGCATAAACTCTCCACATATCATCAGTTCTAACAAATTCTGGGAAATTAGCAACGTAAAAAGATTGGGTAGCCGAAGTTACATTATTAGGAGTTAGCTGCACATCGTATCTTTGAGCCCTAGAATGCTCCTGGAATTTTCGGTTCTTGATCCATGCATCATCCTCGTTTGGGATACAACGAGAATTTGAATGAGACATTATGATAGATGCCACATGATAATCAGACTGAATGAAGAAAAACGAAGAATCAGGGCAACGACGATGAATGATATATATCCCGACGTTTGATCCCACCGGGGAAGACTTCCAAAATCGCCAGATCACTTATTTGAATTAAAGATTACTAACTCTACTTTTTTGTATATTTTCTGTATATTTGACTTGCGTGTTTGAAAAAAGCTTAACATTTTACAAATTTATCTTCCTTTGTTGAAAGGAGACTCATGTAGTTTTACTTATGAATAAACAGGTAATATTGACCCTTATATCATATATTCATATTTACCCTTCCTTGAGTATTTCCTTTTTTAATATTTGGAGTTTATATTTTATAAGAATTAGATGGACACAATATAAGTGGAATTATGTAAATATAGTTTTTGAACATGTTGTTGCATGAAGGTTGGGCATATTGGGCAAGATTATCAATTATGATCCTTAATTGCACCAAACAATACTCCTCGTTTACTTCAGTTTATACGTTTGTGTTTTAGTATTACTTTTATAGGTAGATGTGGTCTATGTTTTTTAGTGTGATTAATGTGTCAGAATAAAATAATTAAATAATTATTTGCATAGTGTAAGATATAATTAGCTAACATTACATTTTCCGTTCAATATCAGTTGTTTCATATAATCTCTTTATGTAATCCGTTAAATACTTTGAAAATTGGAATCATCTTTACAAAATAGTAATATTATCTCCGATCATTGTTTTCTCAAGCAAATTATTACCCTTTTAAACAACGCAATGAAATATAATAAAATTGAAGATATAAGTAAAATGACCAAAATCTCCTTCCTTTTAGTCAAATTGGCCCACTTGACAAACAACAGTAACTAGACACTTGGCCATGTTCTTGTTCAGATTAGTCTTGAGAAATGGGAATGCATATATCAATATTTCGAGCCATGATGGTGACAAAAAATAATGCAAAATCAAGTTTTACTTGTTAATGATAAATCCCCCTATCCCCCTATATGTATATATATATATGTATATATAGTATGCATTTGTGTATAATGATTAACAGGTAGGTGTTAAAAAGTTAAAGATAGTGTGCAACCCACAAGCGCTAAAATTTTGATATGTTTATTAGACAAAAATAAAAAGACCCAATACTTCATACAAAACATGAGAAGATTGATCGTGAAAAAATTCAAAGCTTCTGGAATCCACACGATTGTTTTTCTATTAAAAAGTTTCTTTACATTTCAATACTTTTTAATTGATTCAAGATATTCATAAATCTTTACTTTTAGGTTTCCATGTGGACTCTTCTTAAGTAACTTTGAATGTGTGCTTGAGCAAATAGTGTGCGTTTGATTTTGATTATGATTATGTTTAATTAATTGATAAATTGATGTTTGATTATGTATTATTGCATGAACAAGAGATAATTAAGGGGGATGCTCCATGTGTAGAAATAAAAATATTGGGAAGAAGTTCATATTATTCCACTAAGGAGCCGTGTATATATACACAAAATACAAGGGAGTTAAATAAGGAATCAAATCTCTATTTACAGGTAAGATAAATACAAAAAGAAAGATGGATAGTTAAGGATCAATCTCAATCCATGCCATAGTTAAGAGCTTTGGTTAACAATCCCACTCAAGATGGAGAGTGGATGTCTATCATTCCCAGCTTGCTTAGTGAGCTCTGAAAAACTCTTCCACACACTGCCTTTGTTAGCATGTCTGCCAGTTGATCCGAGGATTTTACAAAAGGCAACTTCACTATTTTCTTCTCTGGATGATCTTTAATGAAATGTCGTTCCACTTCTACATGCTTCGTTCTATCACTTTGTATGTGATTATTTTCTATGTTTATTGCAACTTGATTGTCACAATGTAAGATCATAGGTTCCAACTGATTAATCCCCAATTCACAGAGAATTCTCTTTATCCAGAGTAACTCACATACACCATGAACCGTTCCCATGTATTCAGCTTCTGCACTTGACCTTGCTACTACCTTCTTCTTCTTCTTACTACGACAAGTGACCAAGTTGTCTCCAATGAACGTGAAATACCCTGATGTAGACTTTCCATTTGTTTTATTTCCTACCAAATCTGCATCGGTGTACCAACTAATTCCTTGAATCTGGCTCCGCTTGAACAATAAACCTTTTCATGGGCATGATTTAAGTAACACAATATGCGATATTCGACCTGCATATGGTGTTCACTTGGAGCATGCATGAACCGGCTTACAACACTTACGACATATACAATGTCTGGTCTCGTGTGAGATAAGTATATCAATCTTCCAACCAACCACTGATAACGTTCTTTGTTTGCTGGAACTTAATCTGGAAGAATCTCTAATCCGTGGTTTACTTCGATTGGAGTGTCAGCTGGGTAACAATCTAACATACCTGTTTTGGCTAATAGGTCTAATACATACTTTCACCGACATATGGATATACCAAAAGTTGATCTTGCCACTTTGATACCTAACAAATATTTTAGGTGTCCGAGATCTTTCAGTTCGAACTCTGTCATAAGAAACTTCTGAAGGCTTGCAATATCTTCTAGATAATTAAGTGTAACCACCATATCATCAACATATATACATGATTAGAGCCGTTACCTTCTTATTCTTCATCTTAGTAAAGATGGTGTGGTCAGCATCACTTTGGTTGTAGCCGATTTTTTTCATGAAACTTGAGAATCTTCCAAACCAAGGTTGTGGAGACTGTTTTAGACTGTACAATGCATTCTTCAACTTGCATACTCTACCACCACTGTTTATGCCGGGAGGGGGTTCCATAAATACTTATTCTTCTAAATATTCATCCATGAAGGCGTTCTTTACATCATATTGGTGAATAATTAAGCCTTTTTTGATCTGTTGCCAATGAGACAAGGATGCAGATAGTGTTCATATTTGCAATAGGGGAAAAAGTGTCTCCATAGTCAATACCGTATCTTTGGGTGTACCCCTTAGCTACAAGTGTAGCCTTAATTCTACCTATCTATGTTACCTTGTGCATCAAGTTTAACAATATATATCCACTTACAACCAACAGTCTTCTTTCCGGGTGGTAGAGGCACGAGTTCCCATGTATGGTTGTTTTGAAAAGCGTTCATTTCTTCATTCATTGCGTTCTTCCACTTCTCACTTTGTAAAGCTTCATGTACACTATTTGGAATAGAGACAAATGTTAGTTTTTAAACCACAAGAGCATGCGATTTTGATAACCGGTAGGATGCATGATACATAAATGTTAATAGGATACTTCGTTTTTACATTTAGTTATATAAGGTGATATTGCTTCTTTAGAATACCTCGATTTTTGTCTTTTCGGGTATCAAGGTTCTACTACCTCGTGATTTATCGTGGTAACATGATCAGAGGTTTGCGTAGGGAGTGTTGTTTTTAAATTTTGATAAGCAGTAGGCATGGTGGTCTGATTTTGGTCAATAACAGGTGTGGTGAATGGACTCTGGTGTTTGTGGGTTTCATCGTGAAGGTCTGTTTCGTCATGAGAGAATTCTAGAGTTTCATTTTGATTAGTTGAGAGATTTTCTTTAGTACCTGCAGTATGTTTCCGGTGTCTCCGAATCACCTGTAGTTTCCGATGTCTCTGAATTTGAGGGCAAATCTTTCGTGTTTAACTGGAATTCTTCATAGTATTAATATTCTTGGGTGTTTTCTTCATGGTATTTTGGCATTCTATCCCCCTGAAGAGAACACTCACAGCTGAAAAATGGAGTATTCTCATGAAACACAACACCTTGGGTGATATACATTTTTTCTTCTTTTGGACCGTAGCATCGGTAACCCTTTTTTAAATCTGCATACCCCATAAACACGTACTTGACTGCACGAGGTTCAAGCTTTCCCATGTTCTGATGATGAACATGTGTAACCAAAAACTCGAGTTGTTGGTATAGAAACCATTTCATGAAGCTTTTGATATGGTGTTTTAAATTCAATAACTCTTGATGGAGTCTGATTTATAAGATATGTTGCTGATCGAACAACTTCTTCCCAATATTCACATGGGATTTTCATATCAAATAGTGAGGCTCGAACCACTTCGAGAAGATGTCTGTTCCGTGGTTCTACAAGACCATTTTATTGGGGAGATCCAACACAAGATGTCTGATGTTGAATGGAGTTGTCTTTACAGAACTTGTCCATTTCGTGGTTGATGTACTCCCCTCCATTATCTAATTAGCGCACTTGAACTTCATGCTTGTATTGAGACTTTATCATACGACATAATTCCTGAAACACAATGCAAACCTCTCTTTTATGTTTTAGGAGAGAGATCCACATCATATGGGTACATTCATCAATAAAAGTTATGAAATATCTTGCTCCACTTGGTGTGAGTTGGAACCCAAACATCAGAATGAATAACCATAAACGGATTTGAAGCTTTATTATTACTAGGCAAATAAGAAGTCTTATGGCTTTTAGCCGATTAACAAACATCACACTGAAAATCAACATCTTGTAAAAACAAACTTGGTTTTAATTTTTTAAGATAACTATATGAAAGATGTCCTAAACAACGGTGCCATAGCCACACCAATGTTTTATCTCCTTCCTTTATTCCAATACTAAGGGTTTCACTCCTTCGGTTTTCATCTAGGTAGTATAATCTTCCCCATCTAATACCACAAACAAGAATCTTGTGGGTTGTGATATCCTGGAATATACATTCATTAGGCCAGAAAGTGACAAAGCAATTCAGAGTACTGGTGATTTGAGAAATGGACAATAGATTATAGGAAAATGAAGGGACAACAAGAATAGAGTCCATGTTCATGGAATTTGTAACTCGATCTGGGCCTTCACATGTTACTCGTGCTGCCCATCCGTTGGCGGTCATAATATCCTATTGTGAAGGTGGGTAAATCGAAATTAATTTTGAAGTGTCATTTGTCATATGATCAGTGAACCTTGTATCGATAATCCAAGAATTAACGTTTGACTTACCTGGTTCATTGATTTCGACATTGGCAGTAACATGTATAGTTGAATCTTCAAGTCTTGAATTTGCTACAAGGCTTGACTCACTTTCTTCCTAGTTTTTTTCTTTTTGATAAATCCCACCATTATGGGTAGCCAATGATTTCTTAGCATCTTTGTTTCGAGTGTCCCTCTTCTCAATAGTGGTTGTAAACATGGTTGTTTTCTTTACCATTCTTTACTTTTGATGTTTCGGGCTGCCAGATGGACTACACTTTCCTATTCAACCTTTGGTGTGTCCATGGTATGTCATTGATTTTGATCCTTGCGAACATATGTATAACATGATTCAAGGTTGAGTAGTGGATCTTTCCTTAGTATTTCGCTTTGAGCTTGATTGAATTCTGGATCTAGTACACCAAGAAAAATATGGACACAAAAGACGAGCTATAGTTGCATGGATAGATACAACAGTGTCTATACTGTCATTTTTTTTCTCTACGAGCTACAATACGTGAGTCAATTTCTTGGAAAAATACTTACAAGTTCGTTGTAGTATGTAGGCAAGCTTCTTCCATTTTAACGCGTGGTAAACGACCTTTGATTGAGTTCAAACAATTAGGTTTCGTCGGTTGTATCATAGAACGTCTTGGCTACTGCTTCCCATATTTCCTTGGAAGTCAGAAGTCTCATGAATCGTTGCATTAGTTGTGGGCTCTTTCAATCAATCATCCGGCTTTTCACATGGTGATTATTAATGATCCATGCTTCCATCTTCAATGCATATGTGGGTTTCAGAGTGGATCCAGTTAGAAAACCTACTTTGTTTCTAGCTCCAATTCACATTTCCATGAGTTATGACTAAAGTGGGTAATTTTTATCATCTAGGATGATTCCAGATGGGAATCGTGTGTCTTGAATGTTCCGAACAGTGACCAGAGGTTGGGATGTAAACGAACACGAATAATAGCTTGTTCATGTTCGTTCGTTTAAGTTAGCCGAACAAATGAACCAACACGAACGAATAAACAAACAAATTTTCTTGTTCATGTTTGTTCGTTTAAAAAATTATATCGTTCGTTTATGTTCGTGAACATGTTAAATGAACATAAATGAACGAACATAAACCACTACAAGAAATGGGGCCATTAGCGGCGACACAGAGTATTAACGGCGACATGTAACGCGTCCATTACATGTCGCCGCTAATACCCTGTGTCACCGCTAAAGGCGCCGCCGCTAATGGCTACCTAATGGCGATCCGCGTCAAATGAGCCTTATCTGTCCGATTTCATTTTAATCCAAGGGTCGTAAAAAACACGCATATTTTTCCCTCCAGGTGTCGCCGCTAATAGACCCCTGTCGCCGCTAATACACAACCGTCGCCGCTATTGCCTGTCGCCGCTAAAGGTCTTTACAGATAACCCCCATCTGCTTCCTTTTCTGTTTCGCTCGTGACTATACTCAGCTCCTGCCCTTTGTTCGTCTCTGCGCTTCCTTCATTTCCTGTGTAAAGACCGGCGACCAAATTAAAGGCGCATTCCGATGACTTTCTTCCCCAGCCATCGCCACTAGACCGCCACTCCGCCCCTCAATCCTCCATTACCGGCGACTTGGAGATCGATTAGCGGCGCCTACACTCCAATTCCGAAATTTTGACATTCAAGGTCGAATTCTTTCCTATTTTCTCTTATTTTTCTATTTTGGTGCTATTTTGGATGATAAATTGGTAGTATTCTTCAATTTTGTTGAGTGATTATGTTTGGATTTGAGGAATGTAGGTGTTTATGCATTTTGTGGGATTATATATGTATACACAGATTTTGTGGGAAGTGTATATGCATTTTGTATATGTTTTTTCTGATTTAGGTTTATAGCACATTGGCTTAAAAATGAAATTTGGCATGAAATTGAAATTGGATGTATATATATACATTTGTTTGATTTTGTATTTACATGTATACATTTGTATGAAATTGAAATTGAATGTATGCATTTGTTTGAAATTGGATGTATACATTTGTTTGAAATTGTATGCTTAACTGAATGAAATTGGAATATGCAAGTTGTATTGTATGTATGTAAAGGGAAATGAAAATTGGAATTGAATGTATACATGTATGATTATGTGATGATTAGGATTAATAGTTTGGCTTAATTAGGTTATTAATAGCAACTTACTTCTAGTAATGTATTGTATATGGTTTCAAAGTGTTTAATTTTGTTAGTGACTTAATGTTGGTCATTACAACTTTAGCTTAATTAGGTTATTAATAACAACATACTTCTAGTAATTTTAATTTAATTATAGAATAAAAATCAATTAATTTTAAAAAAAATCAATAAAAAATAATAAGTTAATTGTAAAATCAAATTAATATTAAAATAAAATAAAATGTATTTAAAAAATTAAACTAATAACAAAAAAGAAAATATTAAATTAATTAGAAAATCAAATTAAGTTAACTTTAAGTTTAGTTAGATAATATTTTAAGTTTAGTTTTGATTGTTATTTAATTAACTAACTTTTTTGTATTTGTAGAATAAATTTGATTTGGATAAGGTTAACTTGGATTTGGAGCGTGCACAATTGTTGCGAAGCATTGATTCGAGTCTTGCAAAAGTTTACAGAGGCCGAAAAAGTAAAACCATTCTTATTTTAAGGAAATTGGGGGGCCTACAGATATCCCAATGGCACTAAACAACCCTCCCCCCTGCGGGTATGTCACATGAAAATTAGGCGAAGGCAGTCGAACATTTTCAATCTCCCGAATTTTTAAGGCGTTCGGCGTCAAACAAAGAAGTCCGTGCAAAACAACTAGTTGTAAACAGATGGGGGTCGAGCTCGTACAACAATGCATGCTTCAAAGAAGTAAGTTATGGTATATTTAAATGCTTATTTAAAGTATAATTAATCTAATTTTTAATGTTAAATAGGATATCACTTGAATCGAAACATTCCGTAAGGCTAATTCCAATCGCCAATGGGTGTTTTATAGTTCTGGAGTCGAGCAACAATACGTAAGTGGTTAATTTGCATTTTCATATAAGTGTTTATATCGTCAAGGGTCTTTAGTAATCTAATTTTTATGATGTTTATCATTTTTTGAAAATACAGAATGCTTTACTTTAGGAGATCAATCAACAAACCCAAGCTTCTTCTTCAGTAAGCGGTCTAACACCAAGTGATACAAGAAAATGTTTTGAAAAAATATTGGGTGTTCGACGCGGACATATCAGAGGAATTAGGCGTAAACCTCCTACCGTTGTGTCCATGTACGATCAGGAACAACCGTCGACACAAGAACCACCACAATCACAGGTAATGCTATAATGGAAAGTAGAATGCTATAATGATATGTTGATATTTTGTAGTTTGGTAATTTTTGGAAAGTAGAATGCTATAATGATATGTCGGTTATGGTTTGATATGTTGATATTTTGTAGTTTGGTAATTTTTGGAATGTAGAATGCTATATAATGATATGTCGGTTATGGTTTGATATGCTGATATTTTGTAGTTTGGTAATTTTTGGAAAGTAGAATGTTATATAATGATATGTCGGTTATGGTTTGATATGTTGATATTTTGTAGTTTGGTAATTTTTGGAAAGTAGAATGATATAATGATTTGTCGGTTATGGTTTGATATGTTGACATTTTGTAGTTTGGTAATTTTTGGAAAGTAGAATGCAATAATGATATGTTGGTAAATTTTGTAGTTGGAAATGCTGCAAACGATACTGAAGGACCCGGCATGTTCTGTGACATTGGAAGAGTGGTTTCGTTCATTGCCACCACCAAATAATGAAGCAAATGATGAGTGTAATGACGACGAATAGGAATTTTAGTATTTCATGAGATGTTGTTTAAAACAATACTTTATGTTGTATGGACTAATATTTTGGATTGTGGATGGGTTAAATGTAACAAATTTTATGTTGTATGGACTAATATTTTGATTTTGGTTGTGTATGGGTTAAATGTAACATATTTTATAAATGTTATATTCATATTAAATAACCAAAAAAAAAAGAAATTTTTTTTTTGCGGTGATTCCTTTAGCGGCGATAGGTTGGTATTAGCAGCGACATATTATTAGCGGCGACATGTCAATAGCGCGTGTATTAACGGCGACTACTAGGGCATTAGCGACGAAGCATTAGCGGCGACGTATTTGCAGCGACATGTCGCCGCTAATACCTTTAGCGACGACATGCCGTATCATTTGCAGCGACAAGCGTCGCCGCTAATGCCCCCATTTCTTGTAGTGAACGAACGTAGATAAATAAACATATGTGAACATAAACGAACATATAATATATAATAATGTAATCAAACACAGTTGAACATATATGAACATTAAAGGAACTTAAATGAACGAACATAAACGAACAACATAAACGAACGTTCATGAACATAATCGAACACATGAGACCATTGTTCATGTTCGTTCTTTTAACTACACGAACGAAAATTTGTGTTCATGTTCGTTCATTTATTAAATAAACGAATATAAACTAACTTCCTGCCGAACGGTTCACGAATAGTTCGCCGAATGGTTCACAAACAGTTCACCGAACGTTCAGTTCGTTTACAACCCTAACCGGAGGGGCTCCGACTTCGTTTCCACCTGTCATGTCATGATGTTGGGAGGTAGGTTTTCGGATGGCTTCCTCTGGTATCACTTCGATACCATGTAGAAATAAAAATATTGGGAAGAAGTTCATATTATTCCACTAAGGAGCTGTGTATATATACACAAAATACAAGGGAGCTAAATAAGGAATCAATCCTCTATTTACAGGCAAGATAAATCCAAAAAAGAAAATGGATAGGAAAGGATCAATCTCAATCCATGGTATAGTTAAGAGCTCTGGTCAACACCATGATGGCAGTTAAATGAACATGAAACAGGAATGGAGATGCAACACTGGTGTTATCTGCCAAACATTTTGAGGTAAAAATATTCCCTAAATCAAAGATGATAATAGTTTGGTTGGAAAAGATAAGAAAGTCAATTAGGACACGTTTAAGTTAACATATCATATTATAACATATTTTTTGGTTAACATATCAAATCATTCTGTTCAGATTAAGTTAAAACGAAACAATCATATATACTTGTCCTTATCAAGTTGTTTAATTTCCAAAACTCATTAAGTCAAATAGTAAAAGACCTGAGGAAAAAAGAAAAAAGATCGAACTAATTATATAAATAATTGCTTCCCTTCATTGTTGATTTGTTTAACGGTTGATCATCCCAAAGTTGAAGTGTGAGAGTGAAACTTGAGTGAGACTTTGTTTAATGTGGTTCCTACTAAGTGATCTATTTATTGTTGATTGTCTGTCTTCTAAGATGATTTTGTTTGAAACACTAAAAAGTAGTATTAAACTAAAAAACTAGTTCATACAAAAAAAATGTAATACACTTATTAATTCAATCAAAACTTATGTACAACTCAATTTACAACAACGCTCTAGCCATTGCAACAAAATTAAAATTGAATCCAAATCAGTTAAGATATATACCGAATAAAACACCTAATTGTGATAACTCAAAATAAAAATATAAAATATATAATCAGATTATATTAATATAAAATAATGATTAGTTTAAAGTTAATGAGTCAATTAGAGGCAAATTATTAAGATTAATGTCAAAAAAACCATCACCTTCATTGGGGCATTAAATACGAGCAAATGAGAGGTCTTCATCGGTTATACTCTTAGGCATTATAAGTAGCACGGAAAATCAACTAGAAACCCCACAGAAATTTCTGAGATCGGTTGAGAATCAAAGGAGAAGTAGAGATTGGGAGTTCTTGAAAAGTTTTCGGAATTTTCTTGAAATCAAGGTATGACCACTCGATTTGAGTTTGATATAGTTGCTTACATAGGTTTATATACATGTTAAACGTATTTTGGTTCAACCTACGGTCTCAATCTCGTCCAACTAAAAACAATTTGACAAGGAATTTTAAGGAACGTTTTTTTATAATTTGTCTAATCCACTCTGTTATGGAGTATGATTTTGAAAATTGTTTATGGATAGTTGTTAGTATGAAGTGGAGATAATTGATGGCAGTTTTAGTTAAGCATTTAAAGTAATTTTAGAAGCTTCATCGTTTTAAAAAAAATGGCTACAAATGGTTAATTTTCGGGTTAAGAAGATGAGAATTCGGATCAACAACTTTTAAACCAAAGTATAAGTGGGCCTATGTTTCCTATTTTCTTTCTTTTCTTTTTCTTTTTCACAACGGCAGTTTCGAACGTGTTCTTTTACTTTTAATTGAAATGATATTTACATAGGTGGTCCTTACATTTTGAATGATTTGCTAAACTTAACCCTAAGCCATATAAAACAAACCAACCTAATTGTTGAAAGATTTGAGTTCATGATATTGCAACTTTAGTCCTCGGAGTTTTTATAACATGCTATTTCGTTAGAAATTACATTCTGCAGTTTCACACTTTTATATTTTGTATATTTGGGAAAAGATTTTTACAAATTTGTAAGGGTTAAACCTTGTTATTATAGCAAGTAAATTATAGGTGACATCATACATTAATATATACAATTTATGCAATGTTGGCACTGACGATATATATATTTGGGATAAAATGTCGTAAATATGTTAAAAAAAATAATTATTTGTTAGGCGAATGAGACATATGGATAGTTGAACCAAAATAATCACATATGATGCTTTCCTAGGATTACAACCTTAGAAAATTTGTTGGTGGAATATAGGATGCAGGTTAGCAACAAAGCTTCGGTTAGGACTTATCGGTTGCAATGTGAGTTTTTTTCGTGTTCTGTGGTTGCTCGCACGTAAATGTTTGTCATGCGATTTATATGCGGTTTTCAATTATTTATTAACAATATATTTTATGATAAGTATGGTTGCGTAAAAATGTTATTTTGGATTTGTTATCTACTGGGTGTGTTTTTGGATGACATGTTTAGCGGGAACGGGTGGGTGTTTATTCGCCGTGAGCATGACAGATGTGTGCGATCGGCGGGGATAGGAATTGAGAGTCATACTCATTTCCTTGGATATTTAAAATACTTGAGTACAATGGATGATAAGTTGTCTCAAGGAGAAGGGAAATGAATCTTTGGTTCTTTCTCTGGATAATTAATCGTTCCCCTAAATTATGTCGTCGGGTGATATGTTTTGTTATATGATTTATTGAACATATATGATAAAACTATTTTTTTAAGTGATGGACATGTATGTGCAACACGAACTCACTAGGCCATATGCTTACCCATTTAGAAACTTTAAATGTGCGCAACCCAGGAAACTATTTAGCTAGTGGCAGAGGAAAGGACAAGGAGGAGGATTAATCAAGAAGGCAAAAAAAGGAATTCCGCGAAGACGTAACACCCGAAGCTCTTCGGTTGAAGACTTTATATTATTTTATTTTGCTTCCGCTGTAGTTTTGTTTATAAGTAAATTCACAATTAATCTTGGGAGATGTTGGAACGACAATTTGTCATTTTATCAATATTTGAAAATTGGGGTGTTGTCCAAGTTGGTATCAGAGTCAGGTTTAAGCAGATTAGGTGTTTGCATAAACACTTAAGCTTAGACGGAAGGAACGAGAGGTAATCAAACGACTAAATTAGACCAAATCTCGCTTGTAGGTATCATGTCTTCAAGGAGATCTAGAAGGTTTGCTAGTGTCACCCCGGAGGAAGAACAAATTCCAGTTGGAGCTTATGTTAGAGCACCAGGAGATGTATCGGAAACTCCATTGATCCCTAATGCGAGTCGTGGACGTGGCCAAGGAAGAGGAGGAGGCAGGGGTAGAGGAAGAGGGCGAGGAGCTGTAACAGCACCGATAGCTGCACCGTCTGGCCAGGGTAGCTCCGGCTCCCACCGCGGTCGAGGCCAGGGTCGAGGTCGCGGAAGGGGCCGTGCGACAAACATGATCACTAGAGAAGAGTTGGTTGATGAGATTGCTCGGGCGATACACGCTACCTTACCAGATGTAGTTGCTCAGGCACGAGATGCAATAATAAGTGAGTACCAGGGTAACTTGGGCGGAGGTGAAGAGGACTATGAGTATAGTACACCAAATACAAATCCTGACCCAAGCATTGCACAACCCTCAAGGCACATTGACAACCATGAACGGAGGGGTTGTAGTTACAAGACGTTCATGAATTGTAAGCCACCTATATTTAATGGAGAAATCGATCCCGTTTTGTCATCAACATGGATCATGGAGATCGAGGGAACGTTTGATACTAGCAAATGTGCGGATGAGGACAAGGTGATTTATGCTGCAACAATGTTAAAAGGGGAGGCTATACATTGGTGGGGTATGGTGAAAGAAGTTAGGGGGCGTGAGGCGGCCAAGAAGATGTCGTGGGATGAGTTTCTAAGAATCTTTAAAGAAAAGTTTTGCCCTCGAACGGCGGTTAAACAGTTGGAGGAAGAATTCTTGAGTTTAGAACAAGAGAATATGACTGTGAGAGAGTACACCACTAAGTTCACTGAGAAAGCTAGATTTGCAGAGTTTTACGTGTCTACGAAGGAAAGGAGGGTGGAGAGGTATATTTGGGGACTAAAAACGGCCATTCGTGAATTTGTAGAAATTCAGAAACCAGGTACCTTTCAGTCTGCTGTAGACGCCGCGGAAGGCCGAGAGCGGGAAAAGAATCGTCAGGGTGAGGATAAGCATTTAGGAAAACGGAAGTTGGAAAGTTTAAATACAGACTCAAAGAAAGGCAAGACTTCTAGTTCAGATTGTAACTATGAGCAACAGTCTGGGATAGAACAATGTACTATATGCAAACGATTCCATAAAGGGGAGTGTAATATGAACCAAAGAACTTGCTACAAATGTGGAAAGATAGGACATATCGCTTCTAATTGTAAAGTGGGGAAAGTATGTTATGGGTGCGGGTCCCCAGATCACATCAGGTCAAACTGTCCCAAGAATAAGGGTAACAATAACCAACGCATGATGACAGAGAAAGGGAATCAGTCGGGAGATGAAAAGGCAGAAACGACAAGAACAAAAGGAAAAGTTTTCCATATGACAGCTCAGGAAGCTCAGGATACCCCAATATAGTGGCATGTACTTTCTTAGTAACTCTATATTATGGGTGCTACTGGATGTGGATGCAAACATTTTTTTTTCATTACTTTTTGTAAGTTCCTAATTATGGGTGCAAAAGCTTTAGAAATAAAGACTGATGATGATCATTGTGTAATCGTAAGAGTGGAATTTGATGATTGCTTGATTTAAATAAACAGTTGTTTTAGCACCATTAATACTAGCACCCGTAGCACTATGTTGTTTTGATTATCGTGGTAGGAATGGATTGGTTGTTAAAAACCAAGTTAACATAGATTATAGTAAGAAAGCTATTCAGGCATGGGTACGAAATAGGAGAACATGATGTGATACATATACCATTTGTAAAGGAATTCTCGAGAGTCCTATTGGTTAGCACCAACAAGGATGAAAGGGTTTATTTAATAGTTGCAGGACCTACTTGAAAAGGATGGTACATTGTAGATGTGCATGGATTACCAAGAGTCAAAGAGGGTGTAAAATCTTTACTGACTACAAGAGTGTCAATTTCATGTTTGACCAGATACGATTGGTCATGAGGCAACAAGATGGGTGGGAATTCTAAGAAACAGTAATTGTGAGGTTTTGTTACTTATACACTAAGTCATAAGCTAAGGAAAGAAGCAAGTAAGATTCAAAACGATGAGAATTGTTGTAACGGTAAACTGGGTGGACCGAATAAGAGTTAGAAAGAATCCATGGTATAGGATAAGTGGAAAGTTTTTAGATTTGTTTAACTGGTGTAAGATGACATATTTAATGAGGACATAGGTGTATGATAGCCGGGAACATAACAAGTGTGGTGTGACCGGCGGGAGATAGGAATTGAGACGTTACTCATTTCCTTGGATATTTAAATGCTTGAGCATAATAGATGTGTTGTGCCAAATGGGAAGGGAATTGGACCATTGGTTCTTTCTCTGGATATCTAAAATGTTCCATTAAATTGTGTCATTGGGTGAAACATATTTGTGGGAAAATTTATTAAGGAGATCGTTTGCTTGTCAATTTATGATCAGAACCTTAGTTTAATGTCATCATTTTGGAAGAGATTACAATGAGAAATGGATTAGTTGGTCAAGAAGTTAAGGAATGTGGAGATACAACTCATGAATGCTCAGTAAAACTAACATAAAGGGTCAGATGCGACATGGGGAAACATATGCGATAAGAAGACCAAATACCCTTATCTGGTTGTTTAGTTCAAATTCCGAGGACGGAATTTTTCGAAGGGGGGAAGTTTGTGATAACTCAAAATAAAAATATAAAATATATAATCAGATTATATTAATATAAAATAATGATTAGTTTAAAGTTAATGAGTTAATTAGAGGCAAATTATTAAGATTAATGTCAAAAAAACCATCACCTTCATTGGGGCATTAAATACGAGCAAATGAGAGGTCTTCATCGTTTATACTCTTAGGCATTATAAGTAGCACGGAAAATCAACTAGAAACCCCACAGAAATTTCTGAGATCGGTTGAGAATCAAAGGAGAAGTAGAGATTGGGAGTTCTTGAAAAGTTTTCGGAGTTTTCTTGAAATCAAGGTATGACCACTTGATTTTGAGTTTGATATAGTTGCTTACATAGGTTTATATACATGTTAAACATATTTTGGTTCAACCTACCGTCTCAATTTCGTCCAACTAAAAACAATTTGACAAGGAATTTTAAGGAACGTTTTCTTATAATTTGTCTAATCCACTCTGTTATGGAGTATGATTTTGAAAATTGTTTATGGATAGTTGTTAGTATGAAGTGGAGATAATTGATGGCAGTTTTAGTTAAGCATTTAAAGTAATTTTAGAAGCTTCATCGTTTTAAAAAAAATGGCTACAAATGGTTAATTTTCGGGTTAAGAAGATGAGAATTCGGATCAACAACTTTTAAACCAAAGTATAAGTGGGCCTGTATTTCCTATTTTCTTTGTTTTCTTTTTCTTTTTCACAACGGCAGTTTCAAACGTGTTCTTTTACTTTTAATTGAAATGATATGTACATAGGTGGTCCTTACATTTTGAATGATTTGCTAAACTTAACCCTAAGCCATATAAAACAAACCAACCTAATTGTTGAAAGATTTGAGTTCATGATATTGCAACTTTAGTCCTAGGAGTTTTTATAACATGCTATTTCGTTAGAAATTACATTTGCAATTTCACACTTTTATATTTTGTTTATTTGGGAAAAGATTTTTACAAATTTGTAAGGGTTAAACCTTGTTATTATAGCAAGTAAATTATAGGTGACATCATACATTAATATATACAATTTATGCAATGTTGGCACTGACGATATATATATTTGGGATAAAATGTCGTAAATATGTTAAAAAAAAAATTATTTATTTGGCGAATGAGACATATGGGTAGTTGAATCAAAATAATCACATATGATGCTTTCCTAGGATTACAACCTTAGAAAATTTGTTGGTGGAATATAGGGTGCAAGTTAGCAACAAAACTTCGGTTAGGACTTATCGGTTGCAAGATGAGTTTTTTTCGTGTTCTGTGGTTGTTCGCACATAAATGTTTGTCATGCGATTTATATGCGGTTTTCAATTATTTATTAACAGTATATTATATTTTATGATAAGTATGGTTGCGTAAAAATGTTATTTTGGATTTGTTATCTACTGGGTGTGTTTTTGGATGACATGTTTAGCGGGAACGGGTGGGTGTTTATTCGCCGTGAGCATGACGGATGTGTGTGATCGGCGGGGATAGGAATTGAGAGTCATACTCATTTCCTTGGATATTTAAAATACTTGAGTACAATGGATGATAAGTTGTCTCAAGGAGAAGGGAAATGAATCTTTGGTTCTTTCTCTGGATAATTAATCGTTCCCCTAAATTATGTCGTCGGGTGATATGTTTTGTTATATGATTTATTGAACATATATGATAAAACTATTTTTTTAAGTGATGGACATGTATGTGCAACACGAACTCACTAGGCCATAGGCTTACCCATTTAGAAACTTTAAATGTACGCAACCCAGGAAACTATTTAGCTAGTGGCAGAGGAAAGGACAAGGAGGATGATTAATCAAGAAGGCAAAAAAAGGAATTCCGCGAAGACGTAACACCCGAAGCTCTTCGGTTGAAGACTTTATATTATTTTATTTTGCTTCCGCTGTAGTTTTGTTTATAAGTAAATTCATAATTGATCTTGGTAGATGTTGGAACGACAATTTGTCATTTTATCAATATTTGAAAATTGGGGTGTTACACTAATCTTCGGTGCTAAAATCAATTTTGAGCAAAGGCCCGTGAGCATATAATAAGCCTATGATCAACTGTCCTTTCTTGAGTTCCCTTCTTCCCACGTTAAACTTTCGTAGGAAGTGTCTCAAAACTTTATTTGTTTTCGAAATGTGGTTGCCAAACCTTTAGAACCAATTATTTCTCCCAAATGGAAAAGTCATTATTTATTTGCTGACTCGATCATTTGATACTTTGCAGTTTGTGGCATCTAAATTGATTGCTATCACTATCATTCACATCGAGACTTTTGTAGTCTACGACAACAGATTAGTAATGGGTGGTGAATAGCTATAATGGACCGATGGGGATAAAGATGATGATAAAAAAAGGGAAAAAGTAAAAATATATTAAATACAAGGAGTTGTATCTATTTGATGGCTGTAGCTGTGTAACATATGTTCTCAAGTTCATTACACTAACTCCTTAAATGTAGGGGTTTTAATCTCCTCAATCTGATCGGGTTTTAGGTTAATCGGGTTTCAGATTTATAAGGTTGAGTTAGTCTGTTTAATTATAATAGGCTGGTTGGATGTTGTTATTAAGTTATCATTACAAGATTATTCAACGATTACATTTTTTTATTGACAACTAATATTTTTCAGACAGTTCAAATTCTTAAAATGATGCATGTATATTTTTTTTAAAAATACTGTAAGTTTTATCATCAGCAATATAGCTCAAACTTTGGCCGAGCGATGGGCAAAGTGTATAACATCAATATCAAGATCGAAATGGAAATCATGGTACTTAACTTGAAACTTGCAACTGCATATACAATACAACGAAAGTAGCAAACATGACTTAAAAAATGATTTCTTACGATTATAATACGAAGCTATTATAAAATATCTGATTAACTTTTTATTTAAAGTCTCGTGATGCTATTTTGATTTTATGTTTATTGGAGGCTATTAAGACCTTTGGTTGAGTTACGATGCTCATTTAAGCAACCTCAAATCTTGTATGACATCTATTTTGTCTTAATGATTATTCCTAAATAGGATGAGACTTAATTTAGAGTATATAATGTTAAAGACCCTTATTTAGTCCATTACGATGTTTTGCTTATGTTTGGTGAGCATTGGATGTAACTAGCACAAAGTACATAGCTTATAAGAGAAAAATTGTATTTTTGGGTGTAAGGTCACACCTTATGATCTGATGAGTCAAACACTCTACACATCCATCAGAGTCAACGTGTACTCTACAACATCGACAACGCCATCGTATAAAGCTTATTAGTGTCAGCGTATAGCATTGTTATTCTATGTAATCTTTTGTACATTAGATAATGATATAGATAAGTATAGAATAGATCACAGATCCGATATCTTTGTGATAAGATCGGTTCTTAGTATAGATTAGTCTCAATCCCTTTAACTAAGGGATATACTTGTATATATTAGTATATATTCTACATTAGGGTAAACCCTAATGTAGAGTTCGTCATGGTGACCGTCTTTGTGACAACCCGTCTTCTTCGTGAAGATAAAACCCTTTCTTAGTGAAAGAACAATTTGGAGAAATCCATGTGTTATTTACTTTCAGTTCATTATTTTTCTTAGATTAGTTTACGTTTGTTCTTAATACTTAAAGTGTATCTGATCGATACAAACCTTCAATTGGTATCAAATTAGGTTTGTGATATACTCAAGTAATCATGTCGAATCTCAAATCCTTTGGCCTCAACAAAATTCCTCCCTTTGATGAACACAATTTCACTATATGGAAGACAAAGGCCATGGTTGTTCTTGAAACCATTGACTATGAGATGAGAAATATTGTTGAAAAGGGCCTCCATGTTCCTATGTACCAACCCATGGTCAACAATGCTCTCGTTGGCCCCTTGAAGGAAAAGCCAGAAACGAGTTATGATAACGATGACAAGAAACAGCTTAGTCTTGATGTAAAAGCCAGGGTTGCTATTGGAAACTCTCTTCCATACCAAGTTTATCATCTCAGACATAATTGTGAATCAGCCCAAGAGATGATGGATATGCTGATAGTGGCTAACGAAGACACTGTAGAAGTTCAGGCCACAACCATTAAGAATCTCGATTGGAGATATGAGCATTTCTTTGCAATACACGGTGAGACTTTAACCCAACCTTTAATAGGTTTAACTGTCTGGTTAATGTTATGCGTAGGCTTGGAATCAGCAAGCATTTTTCTCAATTGGTTCTAAAGTTTCTGAATTCTCTTAGAAAAAGTTGGGAACATCACACTGATGTTCTTAAGAATGGTGAAAAGATCGATACCATGGATCTGAATTCCTTGTTTGCTAATCTGCGAAATTATGAAGAGATGAAAGCTCCTCGTAAAGAAATCATGAAGGAATCAAGCAAGGAAAAGTCTGTTGCACTAGTGTCTCGAAAGGAAGCAATGAAGCACATCAGTGACTTAGATAACTTAGATCAGGGTGAAAAGAGTGATAAAGATCTCACCGATGAGCTTGTTGCCAGCGCTACACTTATCGTCAAGTGTCACGAAAAAACCAGAGCAAACAGAGTTAGAAGAGATCAGTTCAAGGGGAGCAGTTCAGCAAGGAGATCCACTTCAGAAAAGAGAAACTCAGGTAATTGCTTTAATTGTGGAAGCCCTGACCATTTTTCTAGGGATTGCAAGGAGAAGAAAGAAGCCCAGAGTCCTGAGAATTATGAAGGCTTGTACAAGAAGTTGGTGGCTCACATGAAGAAGGAAAACATCTCTCCGCCGAAAGCTTTCATTGCAAAACAAGAGGATCATGAAGAATGGGTAGAAGAAGAGGAGACATTTGAAGATGAGGAGAAGAATTTTAAAGGTCTCATGGCACTTATCAATGATTCCCCTGACGACATATGTGACGCTGATAGTTCTCACAATGTCAAAGGATCAAGTCCAAATGTAGGACAAACTTGGTACCTAGACAGTGGAAGCTCTAGATACTTGACCAATTACAAGTCCCTCTTAACAGATTTTGCAGAGAAGGATGGTCCAATGGTAACCTTTGGTGACAATAGTGGAAGAGCTGTTACAGGTGTTGGAACTTTTGAATGCAAGACGATTAAGTTGGAGGCCGTGTTTTATGTAGAGGGTCTGAAAGGCAACTTTATCTCCATCAGTCAACTTTGTGATGTTGGTTACAAAGTTCTTTTCAACCGTCATGAGGGAAAAGTATTTGATTCTGAAAACAAAATCATGCTTCCTACACTAAGGGACAACGACATTTATATGGTTTGATTTTTATTGGTTAAGACATTGATACTTTATTTTGTGCTTTGTTATTCTTAAACTTCTAAACATAAGTTGCTACTCTTTCAGTTTATTTTTTCTTTATATGCATTAAAACATTCTTTTATTGCTTTACCAAAGAAGTATACATTGTACATTTTTCTACTAACATTGCCCACATGTTCTTCTCTATCGATAGTGACCTTAACTGATTGGTCTACTTTAAAAGTGTCAACGTGTCATTCGTTGAATGCATCACCCTCCTTGAAAGAGCTAGTTGACGCTGACTCTTCATCTTTTCTTTAGCACCAACTGCCTTCTCACTGACGCTGATGCTCGTGCTGATGACACCAGATAGGGGATAACTGTGCCACCAGTGTTCTTCTGGGTACATATCTCTTCTGTCTTGAACAACATATTTCGGTTGCAATGAGTTGAAGTGGAGTTCCATGACCTGGCGCACCTAACTTCTAGAGACGCTGCCATTACAACTCCATCACCTCAAAGATCCAAATGCGTCTTCAACATGACAATGATCCCACCTTCTCTTCCTTCATGGATTTCAATGAATGGAACCTTCGAGTATTGTCTTGGTGACTCTCATAACTTGAAGGTTACAAAGATTGGATCATTTTAACTTGTTGGTTACAAAAAGTGGTTCATGTTCTTCTTTTATTCTTGGTGAACATGAAGCTTGGAATCAATCTGCATAATCTCAACGATTAAAGCCCTTCTCTCTCTTTGTTTACTATAAATTGTGTTGTTATTGTGTGATATGGTTGTCTTGTTTGTTCTCTTTTATAGCTGAAATTTCAAGTGGTAGATATCTCATAAAATGGACGTGCATTTATGACCATTCAATTCCAAAGATTTGATGGAACGATTCTATATCACCTTTCTGAAAAAGTTGCATATACTTTGCCGTTTAAACTATTTTCTTGTTTGACTAACTCTTTTGTTTGTATTCTTGTACTCCCTCCGTCCTAATATTATTGTCCACAGACAAAAAACACACAGATTAAGAAAAGCATTAATTACCACTAACTTTATTTAATAAAATGACAAATTTGTCCTTACTTTGCATTTAATGTTCCATTAAATGCTTAGTTGGTTAAGTAATAATGAGGGGGTAGTTTGGTAAAAATGTTATTTATTTTTAGAAGTGGACTATTATTTTGGGACAAACCAAAAAGGAAAGATGAACTATAATTTTGGGACGGAGGGAGTATTTATTATTATTTTGTATCATTTTTAAAGGGAATCTGACGGTGGAAATTCTTAGTGTGTAGCCGATTTTGGTGAGTATCATGTTCCTTATATAGTGTGTCACATCTAGGGTTACTCCATGTAAACCCTAATGTGACATGACTCTTAATTTCCATGACCCATGGGTTTGTAACTCCCATGGAGCCTCCATGGAGCATCCAATGAGTTTAACCCAACTTGATAATCCATGTAGCCTTTTAGCCCACTATACAAGTTATGGATGATTTACATAATCAACCCATATATTTAATTAGTCTCCTTTTTGATCACTTAATTAATTCTAGATTAATTCTTGATCAATACTAATTAAATAATATTATCAATATATTAGAACTTATAATATATTAATAAATCACAAGTGTTATTTCTCTTATTAAGTCTATCCAAATGCATGATGCCATGCAACCCAAATGGACCATGCCGGGTCGGGTCAAGTACATACCAGAGATAGTTATGGACTTAGACACCTTATCCAACAGTCTCCCACTTGGATAAGTCTAATAACTATAACTGCAAGTATGACTTCAGGAACCGATCAGCAATCGTAACTCTTTTCAAGGTCTCTCGGAACTGAGAAGATGATGAATACGCCATTTCAGATAAGTGATCATATAATCCTCTGTTCTAGATATCAGCCGGACAAATACATGGAACAATGTCTTACTTTTGTCTAGCAGTTTGTTTCCCGATTTCCGATTTGTTTGACATAGAACTTAATTGAACACATCAACTTAGTTCTGACCGGGCCCGGTACATAGGTCAAAACAAAATCATCGAGGGGCCCAAATATCGCTTCTAATCGAAGAAGGAACAGATAAACTTCGACTCATATGCTTGTTCTTTTACTTGTTAAATCACACACAAACACACGTTTTATAACATCGAGTTACCAATGCGTTTTGCACGATCAATGCATAACCAACTCATAGACAACAAGTCATATCTCTAGGTTTGAAGGCTTATATGATATTACCGTCTCGCGATCACTCGAGATAAATTCCATGAAGTGATACCAGCGAGCGTGGGTTGAATCCAATACTCAGAACTTATGAGCACTCATGAGTGTTAAGGCCATGTCCAACATCTTAGACCTCTACAACCAACTCATGACAGTCTTAATTCATATCTACTTCCAACATATGGCTGACTGTGGATAATTTGAATAATATGTAAAACACAACATAAATATTCTGGAAGTCAAAACATGCAAAAGAAATAATAGTAAACGATTGACAAAAGATAGCAACACTTTACTCATAAACAAACACAACTTTTATTCATCATCAAATGACAATTACACTTTAAAAATTTCAACAATTATCTAACTACTAAAACTAATATCATCCTTCAGCCCTATGCTCCTTGCATGCTGGAGATGCTTAACCCTACCCAGTCCCTTCATGAGGGGATCTGCCGGGTTCTCATCCGATGATACCCTCTTTGCCACGAGGAGTCCTTCTTCTATACGATGTCTGATGAAATGGTATTTTCTGTCAGTGTGTCTGGATCTCCCGTGATCCCTTGGTTCCTTTGCTAAGGCAACTGCGCTTTCACTATCACAGAAAATCTCTATAGGCTCCTTTATAGCTGGTACAACTCCAAGGTCTCCAATGAAGTTCTTTAGCCATATAGCCTCCTTTGCTGCCTCGCTTCCCGCTATATACTCTGATTCGCAAGTTGAATCAGCCACTGTCTCCTGCTTGGAACTTTTCCAAGAGATTTCTCCTCCGTTCAAGGTAAAGACCCAGCCCGACTGAGAGCGGAAATTATCCCTATCAGTCTGGAAACTAGCGTCACTATACCCTACAACTCTCAAGTCATCACTCCCACCAAGGGTAAGGACCCAGTCCTTAGTCCTCCGCAGGTACTTGAGAATGTTCTTTACCGCAGTCCAGTGAGCTTTACCAGGGTTCACCTGATACCTGCTAATCATGCTCAAAGCAAAGGCTACATTAGGACGAGTGCAGGTCATAGCATACATGATCGAGCCTACTGCAGAAGCATAAGGTACTTGACTCATTTTTGCTAACTCAACCTCAGTACTCGGGATCTGAGCCTTACTTAATCTAGCATTACTCTGGATGGGTAACTCTCCTTTCTTGGAATCTTGCATGCTGAACCTTTTCATCACCTTCTCCAAGTATGTACTCTGACTAAGTCCAATTAGTCTTTTACACCGGTCTCTCAGAATCCTTATCCCTAGAATATAGGCAGCTTCTCCTAGGTCTTTCATAGCGAAACACTTCCCAAGCCAGGACTTCACTTCCTGCAGGGTTGGGATGTCATTTCCTATGAGTAGTATGTCATCCACATACAGTACGAAAAAGCTAACTATACTCCCACTGGCCTTGACATATACAAAAGATTCATCTTCACTCCTCGAAAATCCAAACTCTTTGACTTTCTCATCAAAGCAAAGATTCCATCTGCGAGGTGCTTGCTTTAATCCATAGATGGATTTCTCAAGCTTACACACTCTATTAGGGTACTCTGTACTGACAAAACCCTCTGGCTGACACATGTAAACATCCTCAGCCAACTTTCCATTAAGGAAAGCGGTTTTGACATCCATTTGCCATATTTCATAGCCATGAAATGCAGCAATGGCTAACAATACCCTAATAGACTTAATCTTGGCTACTGGTGAAAAGGTCTCATCATAATCAACTCCTGGAGTTTGAGAAAAGCCCTTTGCAACCAGTCGCGCCTTATAAGTGTGTACATTACCATCCATGTCGGTCTTCTTCTTGAAGATCCACTTGCACCCAACTGTCTTACGACCTGGTACATTGTCAACCAAGTTCCAAACTTGATTGTCATACATGGACTGTATCTCGCTGTCCATTGCCTCTTTCCATTTAGCAGCCTCAGGGCCTGCCATGGCTTCCGCATAGCTGTTAGGTTCATCCAGACTTACCAGTGTCTTATCACTGATAAGTGTCTCACCTTCCGCAGTAATATGGAAACCATAGTAGTGCTCAGGTGCGTTCCTAACCCTTGTGGAACGCCTCAGAGGTACAGACTCATCAATTGGATCAACATGAGTTTCCTCCTCAAGTTGACTGCTAGGGTTTGAGGTTCCTTCACCACTTGACTCCTGAATTTCTTCAAGGTCAATTTGCCTCCCACTGTTTCCTTGGCTTATGAACTCTCTCTCTCTCTCTCTCTCTCAAGACAGCCCTCCTTGCTACAAAGACCACATTCTCACTAGGTCTGTAGAAGAGGTAACCAAAGGATTTCTGTGGGTAGCCGATGAAAATACACCTCTCACTTCGAGGTTCGAGCTTGTCGTGAGTTTCGCGTCTCACGAAAGCTTCTCAACACCAAATCTTGATGTGGGCTAGATTGGGAACTTTTCCAATCCACATCCCGTGAGGTGTTTTGGCAACCTTCTTTGTAGGGACCAGATTAAGGATATGGGCAGCAGTCTCTAAGGCATACCCCCATAATGAGATTGATAGCAAAGCTCGACTCATCATGGAACGAACCATGTCCAACAGGGTTCGATTACGCCTCTCAGCTACACCATTCAACTGTGGTGTCCTGGGAGGTGGCAATTGTGAGACAACCCCACATTCCCTAAGATAGTCGAGGAACTCTGTACTAAGATACTCACCACCGTGATCGGATCGAAGTATCTTAATGTTCCTGCCCAATTGATTCTCTACTTCCTGTTTAAAATCTTTAAACTTATCGAAAGTCTCTGACTTATGCTTGATTAAGTAGACATATCCATATCTACTATAATCATCTGTAAAAGTCACATAATAACGATTAGCATCCCTTGTGGCAGTTTTGAAGGGTCCACACACATCCGTGTGCACTAGATCCAACAAACCTTCACCCCTAGCACAAGAACCTGTGAAGGGTGACTTTGTTATTTTTCCAAGTAAGCATGATTCACAGCTATCATCTGACTTTAGGTCAAATGACTCCAAGACTCCATCCTTTTGGAGTTGGCCTATGCGTTTCTTGCTTACATGTCCAAGACGACAATGCCATAATGATGCTTTATCCAAGTTATTATCAATAGTAGAATCAATACACAACACATTATTTCCTAATTTATCTACAACAGACACAACTTCATACACACCATCACAAGCTAATGCTTTAAAATAAAACACATTATTAAAGAAATCATTTATTCCACCAACTTCATTATCAAAGGAAAAGGTAAAACCTTGTTTGTACAAAGCATGAAAGGAAATAACATTTCTTGCCATTTCAGGCGAATAACAACATTTATTCAAATCTAAAGTAAACCCACTACTTAGCAACAAAGTATAAACTCCAATCTTGGTGACAAGTGAAACTTTTCTATTCCCCATGATCAAGTTTATCTTTCCATGCTCCACATTCTCACTTCTTCTTAGTCCCTGCAAATCAGAACAAATATGAATACCACAACCGGTCTCAAGGACCCAAGAGTTAGAATAAGGTGAGTTATTAGATAATATAGTGTAAATACCTGCATGGTTGGGTTTCACTTTCCCATCCTTCAAATCTTGCTGGTACTTCGGGTAGTTCCGCTTCTAGTGTGCCTTTTCATGGCAATAGAAGCATTCAGCCTCTTTTGGGTCAGCAGAAGGAGTGGCGAAACCTTTCTTGGTTCCGCTTGAAGAGGAGCCATCAAGGGTCTTACCCTTGGTACCCTTCGAAGGGTTCTTCCTCTTCTTCCCTCTACCTTTCCCGATTGCCAGGACAGGTGCGGAGTTTGGAGTAGGAGTAGGAGTGGTAACAACCGACTTACCTGTAAGACCTGATTCTGCGGTCTTTAGGAGTCCTTGAAGTTTGCTGAGGGTGACTTCTTCCTTGTTCATGTGGTATTTCATGCGGAATTGATCATAACACGATGGTAAGGAGTGCAAAATGATATCTATTGCTAACTCCTCTGGGAAGTTCACATTCAGCTTCATCAGACGGTCCATATACCTTTGCATTTTCTGCATGTGGCCAGTGATGGGTTCACCATCTTTCATTCGGGTTGTTATCATAGAGGAGATGATTTCATATCGCTCTTGATGAGCACTCTGATGGTAGCGGTCCATCAAATCCTGGTGCATCTCAAAAGGATAGTAGTCCTCATAAGACTTTTGGAGCTCGGCTGTCATAGTGGCCATCATGATGCATGCCACTTTGGTAGCATCTCTTTCATGTGCCTCATATTCAGCAAACTCCTCAGGAGTAGCAGTTGGCTCGGGTACCTTAAGTTCCTTGTCGAGAACATATTATTTGTTCTCATACCGAGTGACCATCCAGATGTTCCTGATCCAATCTGTAAAGTTGGACCCATCAAAGATGACTCTCCCACAAAGGTTCATGAGAGAGAAGGAGCCAGTAGGGTTTGAGCCAGGAGCAGCATTGTTGGAAGACATCTGAAAAGAAGAAAATACAAGTTTAGTTTAGATATGAGGATAGTCCTTAATAAAACACCCAAATATAATATTAAGGCTAGGATCCAATCACAATATATTATAACTTAGAAGAGGGATGCCGTAATCTAAGCTAAAACATATTTGAAAGGTAGGTGAATGACGATTCACAAATTTCCACCATGAAAACGAAATATAAATTATTAGGTTTTATTTGGTTTTTAGAAACTCCTAGATTCTTTTGAGATTCATTGAGATTTTCAATGGCATGTTTCAATCTCGAGTGTGCCCTTCATGTTTTGTGACTGGGATACCGAGGATCACAAAACAAGGTATGAAGTAACCATGCAAATTACTTGGTACCCTTAATGTTTTTCACTTAATCGATGTGCTGGTAAACCACACGCGCTCCATCGACCTATGAAAAACCTTAAGTCACCCTTTGCCTACCTTGTTAAGCCCAAGTTAGTGTGTCGGTTAACCACACACGCTCCACTAACGACTTAATCAAAGTGCAAAGTGTAATTTCATGGGTTAGCACCTTATTCACATTTTCCTAAAGTAACTAAGATTGGGAATTTATAAAACATTTAGTTACTTTATAATAATCATTATACTTATAATGAGAATTTTAAGTCATTGTCCTACCCGTTCGGCTAACGACCCTCCACTAGTCAAGGAAGCGGTGGGTGAGAGTGGACACCCATTAAGCTGCCATTTTATAGGCAACAACCTTATACCCCCCTTACAGACCGGCTTCGTGAATGAGGCCTACTAACGGTAAAACGACTTGATCTTATACATATATATATATATATATATATATTATTAAACTTATAATATTATAAAGTATAAGGGTGGAATTTTAACTTTTAAAATTCTAGGGGTTGGAACTAAAGTTTATTAAGGTGGCTTTACATGTTCCAAAAACTGAGGGCAAGTTTTGTAACTTTACAAAGCCTTTCAATTCATAACTTATGAGTTATTAAAATGAAGACTCTTCATTTTTCTAACTTGTGTGTTCTTTTAATGGAATTAATACAAAGAGACTTTTGGTTATCCATAACTTGAGGACAAGTTATGGACTCCATTAAAACACATAGAGATCATGAATTCAACATTAAAACAAGTAATTCCTATGATCTATCAAGAACTCATATGAACATGAATTAATCATATCAAAATTTCAAGAACATATGAACACATATAATCATGTAATTTTGATATTAGCCATTGTAAATGGATTAGAACACACATTACACCTTCTAAAACAAGTTTTAAAACACCAAAATAGTTTAGGGTAATGTTTCTAGTCTATTTCCAGCAGCAAAACATGAGAAACTGCAGTCTGCAAGCCAAACTCATCGAGTTCTCTAAGGAACTCGTCGAGTTCATGTGTTAACTCATGAACTCGGCGAGTTTTTGGCCAGAACTCGTCGAGTTTTGCAGTCTGGACAGTTTTTGGTTTTGAAAAAACAAATTTGCATCAAGTATCAAATAAACAAGCCTAGGCTTTGATACCACTGATGGGTTTTGAGCATTTCTAACACTCCTAAGTGTACATGCAACCCTAGAAAACCTTGGATCTATGTTTGTCTATAATACGTGCAAAATACTTTTTTCCAAGGTTCATAATCCTATCTAGCATACATGGGGAACTTTAAACATAAAGATGGCTAGAATTACATACCTTGTAGTTGTTATGATTCCTTGAAGAACCTTGAGAGCCTAACACCTCCAAGTGTGATGCCTCAAATGTTTCACACAACACCAAATGCTTTGGAACAACTTTAGAGAATGGAGCATCCAATGGGTTTAACCCAACTTGATAATCCATGTAGCCTTTTAGCCCACTATACAAGTTATGGATGATTTACATAATCAACCCATATATTTAATTAGTCTCCTTTTTGATCACTTAATTAATTCTAGATTAATTCTTGATCAATACTAATTAAATAATATTATTAATATATTAGAAATTATAATATATTAATAAAACACAAGTGTTATTTCTCTTATTAAGTCTATCCAAATGCATGATGCCATGCAACCCAAATGGACCATGCCGGGTCGGGTCAAGTACATACCAGAGATAGTTATGGACTTAGACACCTTATCCAACAGTCTCCCACTTGGATAAGTCTAATAACTATAACTGCAAGTATGACTTCAGGAACCGATCAGCAATCGTAACTCTTTTCAAGGTCTCTCGGAACTGAGAAGATGATGAATACGCCATTTCAGATAAGTGATCATATAATCCTCTGTTCTAGATATCAGCCGGACAAATACATGGAACAATGTCTTACTTTTGTCCAGCAGTTTGTTTCCCGATTTCCGATTTGTTTGACATAGAACTTAATTGAACACATCAACTTAGTTCTGACCATTAATTCTTCTAATTCTTCTAATATAGAACTTGATGATTCACTGTGTAAACCACACACTGATAAAAGTTCGAAAGTCTATGCCGATGGTTAGACTATGTACCATAGGCTATCTCATACACACACCAATCCATTCTTGCCCTTATATTTGATGGATTTTGAGCATTCTAACACTCCTATGGTGTACATGCAACCCTAGAAACCTTGGATCTATGTTTTCTCTATTATACATGCAAACTTTCTTTTTCCAAGGTTTTCATCCTAACTTGCATATCATGGGGTATATGTAATATAAAAAACTAGTAGAATAACATACCTTTCTTGTAGCTTTGATTCCTTAAGGCCTTGTGAGCCTAGCACCCCAAGTGTGATGCCTCAAATGTCTCACACAACACCACAACTATTGAAATGACTTGAGAGAAGAACACTTGTACTCAAAAATTCGGCTAGCCCTCACTTGTATGTCTAGTGGCCAATTTTACTTGATATAAGGTTCTTTATATAGTGTGTCACATGTAGGGTTACACCATGCAAACCCTAATGTGCATGAATTTTCATTTCCTCCATGATCCATGGGTTTTACCCTCCATGGAGCATCCATGGATCACCCTATGGTTTTTAGCTCAATCTAATGAATCATGGATCATAAGCCCACTATATAAGAATGAATGATTTACACAACCAATCCCCATGTATTTAATTAGTCTCTTTTGATCACAAAATTAATTCCAAATTAATTCTTGATGAATACTAATCAAATAATATGATTTCATATTAATATATTAGAACTTATAATATATTAACAAATCACAAGTATTCTTTTCTCATTTGTCTATCCAATTGTTCTGATGCATGCAACCCAAATGGACCATGCTGAGCCGGGTCAAGTACATACCAAATATAGTTATGGAATTAGACACCTTATCCAACAGTCCCCCACTTGGATAAGTCTAATAACTATGGCTGCAAGTATGGCTTCAGGATCCGACCAGCAATCGTATCTCTTCAAAGTCTCGTGGAACTAGAACGTGCCATTTAAGATAAGTGATCATATAGTCCTCTGTTCTCACGATATCAGCCGGAAAAATACATGGAACAACGTCGTACTTATTGTCCAACAGTTTGTTTCCCGATTTCTGATTTGTTTGACATAGAACTTAATCGAACTCATCAATTTAGTTCTGACTGGGCCTGGCACATAAGTCAAAACAAAATCATCGAGGGGCCCAAGATATCGCTTTTAATCCTCCAAGGACTAAAAGGAACATATAAACTTCGATTCATATGCTTGTACTAGCTATTCATCAAGTTGAACACACCAACACGTTTTATAGCATCATGTTACTGATACGGTTTCGCACTATCAATGTTCAATCAAATCATAGCCAACAACTCATACCTCTTGGTTTGAAGACCTATATGATATTACCGTCTCACGATCACTCAAGATAAATTCCGTGAAGTGATACAAGTGAGCGTGGGTTGAATCTATTACTCAGACCTTATGAGCACTCATGAATGTTGCAGCAACCATTGCTATGTCTAATACAATTCAGAAAAATCTACAAACCCAATTCATGACAGTCTTATTTCAACACCTACCTCCAAAGTATGAACGACTGTGGATAGTTTGGAATAATATGATATACCATAATGTAATTATTCTGGAAGTCAAAACATGCAAAATGAAACAATAGTGAATGATTGACACAAGACAGTACCATACTAGTAAATAAAGACACCTTTTATTTAAACATCAAATGTCAATTACATTTCAACTATTACAAGTTTCGAAAGCTATCTAAATACTAAAACTAATATCATCTATCAGCCTAATGCGCCTCTCATGCTGTATAAGCTTAACCCTATTCAGTCCCTTCGTGACGGGATCTGCCGGGTTCTCATCTGATGATATCCTCTTTGCCACGAGGAGTCCTTCTTGTATACGATGTCTAATGAAGTGGTATTTTCTGTCGATGTGCCTGGATCTGCTGTGATCCCTTGGTTCCTTGGCTAAGGTAACTGCACTCTCGTTATCACAGAAAATCTCTGTAGGCTCCTTTATATCTGGTACAACTGCAAGGTCTCCAATGAAGTTCTTTAGCCATATTGCATCCTTTTCCGCCTCGCTTGCTGCTATATACTCTGATGCGCAAGTTGAATCAGCTACTGTCTCCTGCCTGGAACTTTTCCAAGTAATTGCTCCTCCATTTAGGGTAAAGACCCAGCCTGACTGAGAGCGGAAATTATTCCTATCAGTCTGAAAGCCAGCGTCGCTATACCCTACTACTCTCAAGTCATCACTCCCACCGAAGGTAAGGACCCAGTCCCTAGTCCTCCGTAGGTATTTGAGAATGTTCTTCATCGTAGTCAAGTGAGCCTTGCCAGGGTTCCCTTGATATCTGCTGACCATGCTCAAAGCAAAGGCCACATCAGGGCGAGTACAAGTCATAGCATACATGATTGAGCCCACAGCGGAAGCATATGGTACATGACTCATTTCAGCTATCTCAGCCTCTGTACTCGGACTCTAAGTCTTACTCAGTTTGGCATTACACTGGATTGGCAAGTCACCTTTCTTGAGATCCTGCATGCTGAACCTTTTCAGCACCTTATCTAAGTAGGTACTTTGACTAAGTCCAATATGTCTCTTACTCCTGTCTCTCTGTATCCTTATTCCCAAAATATAGGCAGCTTCTCCAAGGTCGTTCATAGCGAAACACTTCCCAAGCCAGGACTTAACCTCCTGCAAGGTTGGGATGTCGTTTCCTATGAGTAGTATGTCATCGACATACAATACCAAAAAGCTAACTATACTCCCACTAGCCTTGACATATACACAGGACTCATCCTCGCTTCTTGAAAAACCAAACTCTTTGACATTCTCATCGAAACAATGATTCCATCTACGAGATGCTTGTTTCAATCCATAAATGGATCTCTCAAGCTTACACACTCTATTAGGATACTTTGCATCGACAAAACCCTCTGGCTGACTCATGTAAACATGCTCAGCCAACTTCCCATTAAGGAAAGCGGTTTTGACATCCATTTGCCATATTTCATAATCATGAAATGCAGCTATGGGTAGCATAACCCTAATAGACTTAATCTTCGCTACTGGTGAGAAGGTTTCATCATACTCAACTCCCGGAGTTTGAGTAAAGCCCTTCACAACCAATCGCGCCTTAAAAGTGTGTACTTTCCCATCCATGTCGGTTTTTTTTTGAAGATCCATTTGCACCCGACTGTCTTACGACCCGGTACATTATTAACCAAGTTCCAAACTTGATTGTCATGGCTCTTTTCATTTGGCTGACTCAGGGCCTGCCATGGCTTCCTTATAGCTGTTAGGTTCATCCAAATTAATTAGTATACTATCACTGATCAATGTATCACCTTCTGCAGTAATATGGAAACCATAATAATGCTCAGGTGCATCCCTAACTCTAGTGGAACGCCTCGGAGGTACATACTCGTCAACTGGTTCAACAGGAGTTTCCTCCCCAGGTTGATGGCTAGTGTTTGAGGTTCCTTCACCGCTCGAATCTTGAAGCTCTTCAAGGTCAATTTGCCTCCCACTATTTCCTTGGCTTATGAATTCTCTCTCACCAAAGACTCCTCTCCTTGCTACAAATACCACATTTTTACTGGGTCTGTAGAAGAGGTAACCAAAGGATTTCTATGGGTAGCCGATGAAAATACACCGCTCACTTCGAGGTTCGAGCTTGTCGTGAGTCTCACGTCTCACGAAAGCCTCGCAACCCCAAATCATGATGTGGTCTAATGTGGGAGCTTTCTCAGTCCACATCTCGTAAGATGTTTTGGCAACCTTTTTAGTTTGAACTAGATTAAGGATGTGGGCGGCAGTCTCTAAGGTATACCCCCAAAAAGAGATTGGTAACGAAGCTCGACTCATCATGGAACGAAACATGTCCAACAAAGTTCGATTACGCCTCTCAGCCACACCATTCAGCTGTGGTGTCCTAGGAGGTGTCAATTGTGAGACAATCCCACATTCCTTAAGATAATCAAGGAACTCGATACTAAGATACTCACCACCCTGATCGGATCAGAGCATCTTAATCTTCCTGCCCAGTTGATTCTCCACTTCTTGCTTGAACTCTTTTAACTTTTCAAAGGTTTCTGACTTATGCTTGATTAAGTAGACATAACTATATCTATGGCAATCATCAGTAAAAGTCACATAGAAGCGGTTAGCATCCCTTGTGGCGGTTCTAAAGGGTCCACACACATCTGTGTGTATGAGGTCCAACAAACCCTCACCCCTTTCACAAGAACCAGTGAAAGGTGACTTAGTCATATTTCCAAGTAAACAAGATTCACAACTATCATCTGACTTTAAGTCAAATGACTCCAAGACTCCAACCTTTTGGAGTTGGCCTATGCGCTTCTTGTTGGCATGTCCAAGACGACAATGCCACAAGGATGCTTTATCCAAACTAATGGAAGAATCAATATGCAATACATTATTTCCTAAGTTGTCTACAACATTCACAACTTCATATACACCATTACAAGGTAATGCTTTAAAGTAAAATACATCATTGTAAAAAACATTAATAACACCAATATCATTATCAATTGAAAAAGTAAATCCTTGTTTGTACAAGCCATGAAAAGAAATAATATTTCTCGCCATTTTAGACGAGTAACAATATTTATTCAACTATAATGTTAACCCACTACTAAGCAATAAAGAGTAAACTCCAATCTTGGTGATAGTTGATGCTTTCCTATTCCCCATGATTAAGTTTATCTTCCCGTGCTCCACATGCTCACTTCTTTTTAGGCCCTGCACATCAGAACAAATGTGAATTCCATAACCTGTATCAAGGACCCAAGAATTAGTATGTGGTGAGTTGTTAGACAAAATAGTATAAATACCTGCATAGGTAGGTTTAACCTTCCCATCCTTAACATCTTGCAAGTACTTAGGGCAGCTTCGGTTCCAGTGCCCCTTATCCTGACAATAGAAGCATTGTGCATCTTTTGGGTTGGAGGAGGGAGTAGCGGGACCACCTTTGGTTCCACTTGAAGAGGAGCCATCAAGAGACTTTCCCTTGGTACCCTTGGAAGGGGTCTTCCTCTTCTTCCCTTTACCTTGCCCGATTGCCAGAACGGGGGCAGTAGTAGGAGTAGCCACAACATTTTTACCTTTAATACCACTTTCTGCAGTCCTCAAAAGTCCCTGAAGCTTACTCAAAGTGACCTCCTCCTTATTCATATGATAGGTCATTCGGAACTGATCATAACATGGAGGTAAGGAGTGTAGAATGATATCTATAGCCAGCTCCTCATCAAAGTTCACATTCAATTTGAGCAGACGGTCCACAAACCTTTGCATTTTCTGTAGGTGGGCCGTGATGGGTTCACCATCCTTCATCTTTGTTGTGATCATAAAGCAGATGATTTCATACCTCTCTTGGCGTGCACTCTGATGGTACCTTTCCATTAGATCCTGGTGCATCTCAAAAGGGTAGAAGTCCTCATAGGACTTTTGGAGTTCAGGTGCCATAGTGGCAAGCATGATACAAGCTACCTTGGTGGCATCTTTCTCATGTGCCCTAAAGTCGACAATTTCCTGAGGAGTAGCAGCAGACTCATCGATTTCCTTAAGCTCCTTGTCAAGGACATATTTCTTGTCCTCATAGCGAGTGACCATCCTTATGTTCCTAATCCAGTCATTGAAATTAGTTCCATCAAAGATGACTCTCCCATAAAGATTCATGAGAGAGAAGGAGCATGTTGGGTTTGAGCCAGAAGCAGCATTGTTAGAATACATTTGAAAAAGAAGAAAGACAAGTTTAGATTAGATATAGAATCCTTAATAAGACACCCATATGAAATATTAAGGCTAGTGTCACACCCCCAAACCAGAATGGCGGAAACATTCGGGGGTGGGTGACTTCACGTAGTATCATAACAGTTGAATATTGTAAAGAAAGTAAACACAACCATCATAAATATAATAAAAACTTACATTGTTGCGTGTAATACATGTTTCAAAAGAATATTACAAATATGATGATTTAAAATGTTTTGATAATAGACGCCTTAGCGTTCCTTCTCCAAAAGCTGATGGTTACCTGTATTACTGATTCCCTGAGAAATACAAGTAGTTTTGAAAAAGTGTCAACAATTAAGTTGGTGAGTTCATAAGAGTTTTGTACTGAAAACTTGGTATGTCCTTTAGTAAAAATAACTGAACGTGTTTTCCAGAAAATCCAATATTTTCTACATGTAGTCTGAAAAAGTTCCAAAGGCTGGTATTGCAATAGTATCCTTCGTATTCAACTGGTGAAAGTGTATTTAAAATCAAATAATGTGTATGCATCAAAAAGTCTCGTAAATCAAACTTATATTAATACTTCCGTGTGAGTTTTATAAGCATGCTATTGACCCAGACTGCCTGTAACAACGTTCTTCAAGCGTTGTAGTGTTATGACGTTTGTCACCCCAGACCTGCCGGTCTAACTGTAGCTAACAGTTTAGGTGCGGGATTGTCAATCCCGTATAGATCTATACACAAGTATCATGCTCTCCCTCCAAGAGATTATGGTTTATAATACAGGACTTGAAATGCGTACTTGTGAGTACGTTGAAGCTGAATGTCTCACAACACTTAGTATTAATAGATTTACGAAAAGAAAAGTCTATATTTCATGTAGATGAAAGTGTTTCATTTTCACGATGTTTATGTAAAAATGTAATGAATAACCCGCAACTATACCCATTATAGTTTTTCCGAAAGTGTGTCCCATTTAGTGATAAAAACTTGGTATAATACCAACTTTGCATGTAAAGTGTATCGTTGATATCGATGTTATTTAATACTTTTAATAATGTAAATGGTGTATTTGAATCCGTATAAAATGATAAGTTTTTCCCGTATTGCACTTGTATTCCCCCCCTAAAATATGAAAAGACGTAAAAAGTAGGGGTATGAACTCACCTGATAGATTGAAGAAAGTGAGACGAAAACCGAGCAGAACTTTGACAGGAGAAAGCGGATTTCTCGGGGTTCTCGGGAATCTCGGGGGTGTAAATCCTTCCTTCGGAACTTGGGTGTGAAGACCAAGGCTTCGGGATAATTCTTGCACGCAAAACAGAGTAAAAATGCAAGAAAAGGAGAGAAAATGAGCACAAATGCCCGGAAGCCTCGCATCCCTTTTATAGGGGCTGAAGACCCTCGGTACGCTGGGCGTACGAGGTTACGCGGGGCGTACTCGTGCGTCACTGCTTACCGCATCATCGACTGCCGGAATTCGGATGAGACGGGCATAGAGGCGTAGAGGGGCGACGTGGACGATCTAGAGCCTAGCATCCGAGTACGCTGGGCGTACGAGGGTCCGCTGGGCGTAAATCGTCTCGGTTTGTGCACTTTGAACTTGTAAAATCCGTAACTTTTGCATACGAACTCCGATTTTTACGTTCTTTATATGCACGTGAAGGTGAGAAAATACTCTACAACTTTCATTTAGACTTCGTCGGCTAATTTTGACTTTATTTTTAATTATATTTTATTTAATAGGCCGGGACACGATAATTCCGTTAAAAATCCATAACTTCTTTATCCGACGTCCGTTTTCGTCTGTCTTTTTACCATTGTACTACTATTGTAGAGACCTTGAACTCTTGTTTAGGTTGCGTCGGCTAAAAATCGCTCGATCTTTATTTCGAGTTTTTAGCTGTCTATCGCTGTTCCGAAATTTAGAAAAATCATAACTTCCTCATACGAAGTCAGATTTGGGCGTTCTTTTTATGTATGTTCACGGTTTAACGTAATCTACGACTTTTTTTTAGATACCTAAGGTTAAAAATCATTTTATTGAAGTTTTACTTTTTACGTTTAGCAGTGTTTTATCGGGTGTGCCTTGGATTTTCGATTGGTCATAACTCATTCGTTATAACTCGGATTTGAGTGTTCTTTATGTTTTTGGAAACCTTGACACGATATCTAATGCTTTATGCATCCCAATTTAGATTTTAGAACACTCCAGTTTTGACGCTAATTTCATTGATTCCAAATAGTTCATTACATTTGACTTTTTGAATGTTACATTGATTTAAAAATATCGGGTTGTTACATCATCCCCCTGTTAGAGGGAATTTCATCCCGAAATTTAATCTAAGACATATTTTATGGATTAGGAAAAAGATGTGGGTACTTTTGTTTCATCTGATCCTCGCGTTCCCAGGTGTATTCAGGTCCTCGCTTGGCGTTCCAACGGACCTTCACAATGGGTATGCGGCTTTGTTTAGTTCTTTTAATTTCCCGATCCATGATCTCTACTGGCTCTTCCACGAATTGGAGACTCTCGTTGATTTCAATTTCGTCTAGAGGGATAACGAGGGTCTCATCGGATAAGCACTTCTTTAGGTTCGATATGTGAAAGGTAGGGTGCACGTTATTTAGTTCCTGCGGTAATCGAAGTTTGTACGCCACTGGTCCGATCCTGGAAAGGATCTCGAATGGTCCGATATATCTTGGGTTTAGTTTCCCACATTTTCCGAAACATATTAACCCCTTCCAGGGCGAGACCTTCAATAGCACTCGGTCTCCAACCTGACATTCTAAAGGTTTCCTTTTTTTATCCGCATAACTCTTTTGTCTGTCTCTTGAAGCCTTCAGTCGCTCCCGAATTCGAACAATCTTTTCCGTAGTTTCCCTTATGATTTCTGGTCCAGTGAGAGTGCTGTCAGTTGCTTGTCCTCTTGCTAGTTGGGTGTCACCCACTTCAGCCCAGCACAAAGGTGATCTGCACTTACGGCCGTAGAGGGCTTCGAATGGGGCAACTTTGATGCTAGTGTGATAACTATTGTTGTACGAGAACTCGACCAATGGTAAATGGGTGTCACATGCCTTACCAAAATCGATCACACAAGCTCTTAGCATATATTCCAAGGTTTGAATGGTTCTCTCACTCTGGCCGTCGGTCTGTGGGTGGTAGGCGGTACTCATGTCTAGCCTCGTTCCTAGAGATTTCTGTAGTGACTGCCAGAACCTCGAGGAGAATCTACTATCTCGGTCCGAGATAATGGATATTGGCACACCATGCAGTCGTACAATCTCCCTGATGTATGTTCTAGTTAGTTTCTCCAGTTTATCCGTTTCCTTGATTGGTAGGAAGTGCGCGGATTTGGTTAACCTGTCGACGATCACCCAGATGGTGTCGAGTCCGCTTGCCGTCTTGGGTAACTTGGTTATGAAGTCCATGGTTATCCGCTCCCACTTCCATTCGGGTATTTCCGGTTGTTGCAACAATCCCGAGGGCTTTTGGTATTCCACCTTGACTTTGGCGCAAGTCAAACATTTACCTACGTAGGTAGCAATTTCGGCTTTCATGTTCGGCCACCAGTACAGTTTCTTGAGGTCTAAGTACATCTTGTCTGAGCCGGGATGTACGGAGTAGCGAGTTTTATGAGCTTCGTTCATGAAAACATCCCTGAATCCACCAAATTTTGGTGTCCAGATCCGGTTCATGAGACAACGAACTCCGTCATCCCTGACTTCAAGGTTTTTGTCCATTCCTCTCAATGCTTCACCTGTCACGTTCTCTGGCCTCAAGGCTTCTTCCTGTGCTTCTTTGATTTGTACGGACAGGTGTGAGTGGATGGTCATTGTTAAGGATTTCACTCGGCGGCCCGAGTATTCCTTTCGGCTGAGTGCATCGGCTACTACATTAGCTTTCCCGGGATGATAACGAATTTCGCATTCGTAATCGTTTAATAGTTCTACCCACCGTCTTTGTCTCATGTTGAGTTCCTTTTGACTGAGGATGTGTTGAAGGATTTTATGATCGGTGAAGATTGTACATTTCGTGCCGTAGAGGTAGTGCCTCCAGATCTTTAGGGCGAAGATGACTGCTCCTAGTTCGAGATCGTGCGTGGTATAATTGACTTCGTGCGTCTTGAGTTGTCTCGAGGCGTATGCGATGACCTTCCCTCGTTGCATCAGGACACATCCAAGTCCCTGGTTTGACGCATCACAGTAGACCACGAAGTCTTCTGTTCCTTCTGGCAAAGATAATATAGGTGCACTAAATAGGGCTCGCTTTAATGTTTGGAATGCAACGTCTTGTTTCTCTCCCCAGCTGAAGGTTACACCCTTCTGAGTCAGGGTGGTAAGTAGCTTAGCAATCTTTGAGAAGTTTTGTATGAACCTTCGGTAATACCCGACGAGGCCCAAGAATTGTCGGATTTCCGTTGGAGTCCTTGGAGTTGTCCAGTTCTCGATTGCCTTGATTTTGGAAGGGTCCACGTGTATTCCCTCCTCGCTGACCACGTGACCTAGGAAATCTACTTTCCGAATCCAAAACTCGCACTTTGAGAATTTTGCGTAAAGCTTCTCTGTCCTTAATGTTTCTAAGACTTGTCAGAGATGTTGGCTATGTTCCTCCTTGCTCCTTGAATAGATGAGTATATCATCTATGAATATGATCACAAATTTGTCCAGGAAAGGACGACATACTCGGTTCATTAAGTCCATGAACACCGCCGGTGCATTTGTCAAACCAAAGGGCATCATTACAAACTCATAGTGACCATAGCGAGTTCGGAATGCCGTTTTAGGAATGTCTCCTTCCAGGACTCGCAACTGGTGATAACCAGATTTTAAATCGATCTTTGAGAAGTAGCTCGCTCCTTGTAGTTGGTCGAATAGATCGTCTATGCGCGGTAAGGGATATCGGTTCTTGATCGTGAGTTTGTTCAGCTCTCGGTAATCGATGCACATGCGAAAAGATCCGTCCTTCTTCTTTACAAACAGAACTGGTGCTCCCCAAGGTGAGAAGCTCGGTCTGATGAATCCCTTGCTTAGAAGCTCGTTCAGCTGGCTAGATAACTCCTGCATTTCAGCCGGTGCTAGACGGTATGGCGATTTTGCTACTGGGGTAGCTCCGGGAATCAAGTCTATCCTGAACTCGACTTGACGTTCTGGTGGGATTCCTGGAAGATCTTCAGGGAAATTGTCGGGGAAATTGCAGACTTTCGGAATGTCTTTAATGTCCTTCACTTCTCGTTTCTTGTCTACTACGTGGGCTAGAAAGGCATGATATTCCTTGCGAAGGTATTTTTGGGCTTTGACGCATGAGATGATTTGTAAATTTGCACTGGGTTTGTCACCATAAATGACAAGAGTTTTGCCGCTTGGCAGATTGAGGCGAACGACCCTTTCGTGACAAAGTATATCGGCATGGTGAAGGCTTAACCAGTCCATACCGATGATGACATCAAAACTTCTTATAGTAATCGGCATAAGATCGATTTGGAACGAGTGTTCATTTAAATTTAACGTACAGCCTATGTACATATCGTTTGCGGTTTCCGTTTTACCGTTTGCTATTTCTACTGTGAATATTTTATTGAGTGCTTGGGGTTTTTGATTAAGTAAGTGTTTGAATTTATGACTCACGAAACTTCTCTCCGCACCACAGTCAAAGAGTATGCATGCATAAATGTTGTTGAGGAGAAACGTACCCGTAACCACCGTGGGATCGGCTATTGCCTCGTTCTGCCCTATTGCCAGCACTCTTCCTACACCTCCAGCATTCTTTGCCTTAGGGCAATCCCTCTTGAAGTGCCCAGTTTCCCCACACCCATAACATGCCTGGCTTACTCCAGTACCTGGAACTTGGGTGATTGGTCGCGTCGGTGCCTTACAGAAACGGGCAGTGTGCCCTTTTCTGTCGCAGTTTTTACAGTGCATTTCCCGGCAATTCCCGTTGTGATGGTAATTGCATTTGTTGCACTTTGGTAGGTTCCCAACATATTGTTTCACCGACGTAGGGGTAACAGGGACAGCAGTGGGGGCAGTAGCAGCATGGACCGCCACTATTTGTTTCTTTGAAGGTTCTTGCGAAGTTTGACCTTTCCTTTTGTTCCAAAACTTCTTCTTGTTGTTGTTATTGGCATTGCCGTTATTGTTGTTCCTTCGTTTGGTTGGTTCCGGGACGATGGTCGTGACATCTTGGCAGACCCCATGATCGACGAGGGATTGTGCCAGTTGTTTGGCACTGTCGAACGTCGTGGGTTTGGAAGCTAGCACACTTCCTCGAAGCTGGGGAGACATCCCCCAGATATACCTTTCCACCTTTTTGCTTTCTAGGGCCATCATCCCTGGGCAAAGTATTGTCAAATCACTGAACCTATTCGTATAGGTTGTGATGTCCGAGCCTACTATAGTCAATTCCCAAAGTTCTTGTTCAAGTTTCTGGATCACGCCCATTGGGCAGTACTCTCGCAGTAGCATTTGCTTCAGGTTTTCCCAACCCATGGAGTTTGCCACCACTAGAGTTAGTGACTTGACGTGGCCATTCCACCACATTAGGGCTCGTTCGGAGAAAGTACAGGCGGCAAATTTTACTTTGCTCTCTTCGGGGCATGAGCATATCTCGAACACGGCTTCCGTTTTCTCTATCCATTGGGATAGAGCCATCACTCCCCCAGTTCCATTAAAGGGGATGGGTTTGCTGTTGGAGAAGTCCTTGTAAGTACATTCCCCGGAACGACTCTGGTTTTGGCCATTTGTAGAGCTGTTTATTCCTCCTCCTGATCCGTTGTTACTCATTTGCGCCATTGCAGCGGTTACGGCAGCTGTTACAGCAGCCTGAAAAGTAGCAGCATCCATCGATGGAGGGGGTGGTGGAGGTGGTGCTGGTGCTCCATTTGTATTGAAACGTCGGGGATTTCTTCTTGGTGGCATGATTCTGCCACAAGTTAAGAGACGAATTCTTGATAAGCCATAAGAAATGATTATGGAAGGTTTTAATATTTTAAGTTTTAGTTCTGAACATTTCTGGTTTTTGCATGTTAATGGAAATTTCAAAAAAAATGTATTTTTTTTATTTAAGAACTTAATGGAATACTCGAGGAAATAATAAACGCGTGTCAATTTCATTGATATTAGTATACGATACAACGATCAGGAAAATTTGACCTTATATAGGTCTAGGGTACATCAATCAAAATGGGAAAATTTGACCGCATTCCGACCCCCCGACTGTGTTCTCACATTTCGTCGGGTTTACATTCTTAAAGGAAAGAGTAGAACCAACACTTATTTGATAGGTATATACATAGCGCCAGAAGCACGCGCTCTACTCCGAGCGGGTAGCACGCTGTGGACCATGGTATGTGGTTGTGGAAGCCTTAGCTCGGGCTACCTGACGTTCAGCCTCGATGACGCGCCTCTCCATTGCGGCTTGGCTTCTACGGAGCTCCCTCACTTCGGCTCTAGTAGCAGTGATGTCCTTCTGCATGGAAAAGGTGTTGGATTAATGTCTAAGTCCATAACTATAATTGGTAAGACTTGACCCGACCCGGCATGGTCCATTTGGGTTGCATGGCATCATGCATTTGGATAGACTATAATGAGAGAAATAACACTTAAGGTTGGTTAATATATTATAAGTTCTAATATATTAATAAGGTTATTTAATTAGTATTGATCAAGAATTAATTTGGAATTAATTAAGTGATCAAAAGGAGACTAATTAAATATATGGGTTGATTGTGTAAATCATTCATTCTTATATATGTGGGCTTGTGATCCAAGATTCCTTATGTTGGACTAAGTCCATGGGGTGACCCAGGGATACTCCATGGAGGTTAAAATCCATGGAGCATAAGGAATGGGTAAAGTTATGAGTTACATGGTGTAACCCTAATAGCCACCATATAAAAGAATCCCATGGCTCAAGAAATCGTGCACTAATGTGTGAATATGAGGGCTAGACGATTTCAAGGAGTGTTCCATTTCTCTCAAGTCATTCCATGTGCATTTGGTGTTGTGTGAACCATTTGAGGTGTCACACTTGGGGCACTAGGCACTCAAGCTTCATGGAGAAAAGCTACATCAAACAAAGGTATGTATTCTATCCATTTGATTACCCAAGTATCAAGTATTGTATGCTAGATAGGGTAATACCTTGGAAAGTTCATAATTGCATGTATAATAGAGAAAACATAGATCCAAGGTATTTAGGGTTGCATGTACACTTAGGAGTGTTAGAATGCGCAAAACCCATCAGTGGTATCAAAGCCATCAGTGGAATTAATTAGTTTTGAATATTTTCAAAACTCACCCTCAAGTTTTGGAATTTGTAAAGTTTTCCCCATGAATACTTTAATTCCAAGTTAGCCCTTAGAATTTTAAAAGTTAAAATTCAACCCTTATACTTTATAGTATTATAAGTTAATAATAAATATATGTATAAGAGCAAGTCAGTCTTACCGTTAGTAGGCCTCATTCACGAAGCCGGTCTATAAAGGGGGTATAAGGTTATTGCCTATAAAATGGGAGTTTAATGGGTGTCCACTCTCACCCACTGCTTCCTTGACTGGTGGAGGGACGTTAGCCGAACGGGTAGGACAAGGACTATAATTCTCCCTTCATTATAAGTATAATGATAAATACTAAGTAACTAAACACTTATAAATTCCCAATCTTAGTTACTTAGGAAAATGTGAATAAGGTGCTAATCCATGAAATTACACTTTGCACTTTGTTTAAGCTGTTAGTGGAGCATGTGTGGTTAACCGGCACACTAACCTGGACTTAACAAGGTAGGCAAAGGGTAACTTAATGTTTATCATAGTATCGTTGGAGCGTGTGTGGTTAACCGGCACATCGATTGAGGGGTAAATATTAAGGGTACCAAGTATATTTGCATGGTTACTTCACACCTTGTTTTGTGATCCTCGGCATCCCAGTCACAAAACCTGAAGGGCACACTCGAGATTGAAACATGCCATTGAAAAGTTCAATGAATCACAAAAGATCTAGGAGTTTCAAATCCAATTAAAAACCTAATTACATTATTTCGTTTTTCATGGTGGAAATTGGTAAATCGTCATTTACCTACCTTCAACTATTTTATAACTCGGATTACGGCATCCCTCTTCCAGTTATAAATAGGTGGTTGGATCCTAGCCTTAATATTTCATATTGGGTGTTATATTAAGGACTTTAGATCAACTATCTTGAATATCTCCCAAAAGATGTCTAGTTCAGACATCTATGATCTTCCCAAATCTCTTGGAACTTTACTTCCTCCACCTCCTCCAATTATTCTTCCTAACCCATAAGTTCAAGGTCACTCAAGCCCTAATGGCAAGCAAGGTCTATGTGTGATCAAATCTTAGAGATGAAGTCACATATTGACAAGCTGGGAGAGTTGGGTGTCAAAGTCTTGAGAAAGTTGGATGTTCAATCACTTTCTAAGTCACATAGTGAGTTCCTTTGGGACTACTATGAAACAGACTATGACATGAACCTTAATGATCATATCTATTTGCTTGGTGCTGCTGAATCAGCAATGATTTGGAACGATAGTAAAGCAAATTTGATTAGAAGATCAACTTCCCAAAAACTTTATGGACAGTGACAATGGTGACACTGGAAATCCAGAAAAAGCATTCTCTTCCCAATGGAAAGGGATTGGCCATAGTCAACCCGGTTGACCAAATGGTAAAGAGAAAGGCTAAGTCTGAGATAGTCCCATTACCAAAGGGTCCATATGGTTATTTTGCCAAAGGAAGGGGCGTTGATTGCAAAGCTGCCAAATTTACCTAAGGATGTTAAAGTCAATAAGTTTGACTCTACATCAGGTAGAGCCCATTATCTAACTTTGTTAAGTTCTATTCTGAGATCCTCATTACATGATGTGACTGGGTCACATGTTGATGTTTTAAGAATCAAAGAATAGAGAGAAATCTTAAAGGAAGTATATGCTGATTCTGATCGCGTAGGTGGATTTCGATCGCATCAGAATTTTGAAGTTGTTACTTAGGAGTTATGATATATTGCTTAGGAATAGATAACAACAAGTTTTTCCGTATGCATTTGCACTATAAGGATAAGTTTTTTCCGCAAAGTTTTGAAATAAAATAAAAGTTTTTAATTTTATATTTATTTTAAATATCCTTACAAGTGGCATTTATGAAAAATGGTTGTTTATATGATTCCATTGATGGCAATATTTGGAAAAAAAATGGACTTGATTCTTTCGTTTGTGGTAGTGTCATAATTTACCAAATAAGGAAAGATTCTCATTCCTAAGGCTTCAGTTGGATAGAAACTTGGAATCATGCAAGTTGAATAGTATGATGAATGAGAACTTTCAAACATTGTAAAATTAAGACTTGTTCACATGGATGTGTGAGTCAAGTTAAGGACTAAAGGGATCGAGTACAAATTCTTGTGCACTGGTCAAGTCCACCACAAAGCTCGTTAAGACTATTCGTCATGATTTACTAAATTTTAGTAAATATGGTTATACTTACAATTTTAAGTATAATTCTGAAACATTGGAAAAGTCTCAATGTATGGCAGAACGAATGGGAAGAATCAAATTAGGCAGACAGATAAAAGTTTCTCAAATCTGAAAAGATGGGAGAGTACTTTAGTAGCATGTTTTGTGATCATCTTAATGATTAAAGAACCACATCATAATTGGTCTTCTAAGGACATCTTAGTGCATTCTTATGACTAAGAAGAGGAGTCATGAATTGTTGAAATGGTTAAATCAAGAAGATGAGTCATACTTCGTTTCAAAACAAGTCTTAGAGTCATACTCCAAGACTATAAGTTGAGTGACATATCTTAAAGAAAGGTTTATAACACTTGTCAAATGTAGGAGTAAAAGTGTCCTACTCTTGTACATTTGAAGTTGGTAAGTTATGATGTTTTGGATTAAACAAAGACCAACTAAGGCCAATTGTGTGAAGTGTTTGTCTTGATAAAGAATCCGCACTATCTCTTGAATATTTGGCAAGATAGTCTTATATGTCAAGAGGACAGTGGGAGTCTTAAAGATCCTAAAAAGAATTTCAAGAACTAATCAAGAATAAAACCTGAGGTTCTTCACTAGCACACGACTTGAGGTTTATAACCTATCATGTTGACATATTCTGTGCCCATTCCAGTTAAAGTTGGCTTTGCATAGGAGTTCTGAAAGTTCTCAATTGGTTGCATAACAACTTGGAAGCAATGGCAGGTCCTGTACTGCCAGGTGGCAAGAAGTTAAGATTGCATAAGTTCAGTCCATATGAGTTTGGATTTGTCATTATCCTTGTCTTGTGACTATGGTTTTGACGATTCACATGGATAAGAACACATACACCATAAAATCTAAGGGTCATAAGGTTTCTCTCCGATTCATGAAAATGATGGTGAGGAAACACTTCCACCAAGTAGATTTGAAGCAGATGGCAAAAGGTCTAAACAATTGAGGCTATGATTACGACATCCCTTTTCATAGTTCTGAAATTGTTTAGACACACATGCATGCTATCTAAGGAAAGGTGTATGATTTTGATAAAGTTTTATCAAAGCATCTCGTATCAAAAATCTGAACTTTGGTAAGAAAGTCAATAAAGTATTGATTTCTAGAAGTCCAGCTGATTTCTGAGTACATGTCAAAGCTAGTGGGAGCATAAGTGTTATGCTAATAATCATCATGTTAGTGGGAGCATGATAATTATTGTTAGTGTTGCAAGTTAGCAATGTTAATTATAGAAAACAAAAGTTTCAACTCGTGAGGCTGCAGGGATTGAAAAAGTTGTTTTGCTATAATTAAGGGAGAGGATATACTTCATTTCAGTTCTAAAGGCTTAGATTGAGACCTTAATCATCTTTAGTCAAGAATATATATATGAATTTCATGTTGGATTGGTTCAACTTAAGGAAATTCTATATATTGCATTCTCTAAATTCGATTATGATTACGACATCCCTCTTCATAGTCAAATTTTGAAAACATGGCAAATAAAAATATTGTAGCAAAAGACTGGTCTAGAATCATGTCTTTATGTGAGACATCATGAATCGTGTACCATTTGCTTTGGGTACATGATCGATTGCATGTGTTATAATATTTGTCATTTCTAAATTTTTCCAAATGCCCAGAGGCATTAAGAAGGGAAAAGGTTTAGAATTGGATATGACTAAAATGATTAAGCAATTGTCGAGGACAATCTGAGGTTTACCAAAGATTGGTTGCTCAGGGACAGTTGGAAGTATAGTGCTAATTTTGGAAGGACCATATTGACATATTCTGAAAAGAGGCATCTCTTATTCAGAAGTGATAGTCAAAATGAGAATATGGAGTTGTCTCCATAGGTGGAAGTTATCTGTGTAAGATTAGAAAACTTAATGCAAGAAGCATGTCCAAAGCAATGTACTTTGAATATGAGACTTAGTTTCCATGGAGTTGATCTCCATTGGAATACCTTATAATGACTGTTGACAAGTCTTTTTGACTTTGTACATATTCATTACAGGAGGGTCAGTGCATATAAGTTTAAAATCTAAACAGATTTCGATAAATGATAGGAATTTGAAATTCTCACATTTTTCGATAAGGATTTGGGAGTGTGAAATTAGAATCATTGAAATTATGTTCAATTGGTTTATTTCACAAAGTAAGGATCATAGACAAACATAGAGTGTATACTTGGTGTATGGCAAAGCTATTGTTTAAAAAAAACATAGTGTACATGCTTGGAGCATGGGAGAACTAGTGTTTTTAATTCAAGTATAAAGTTGATAAAACCGAAACAATGAATAATGAGTAATCAGTATGGTGATAAATAAAAGTGTTTATTTATATTCATATGGTTTGATACCATATTTGATTCATTTATTCTTGTGTTTCACTTTGCATGTTTTGACTTCCAGAATAACTAAGTCGCTCTTCCTGAATGATTAAGTTATTCAAACCATCCACAGTCGGTCATATGTTGGAAGTAGATATGATTCAAGACTGTCATGGGTTGGTTTGTAGAGGTCCAAGTTGGTGGACAAAGTGGTGCTACAACACTCATGAGTGCTCATAAGTTCTGAGTATTGGATTCAACCCGCGCTCATTTGAATCACTTCATGGATTTTATCATGAGTGATCATGAGACGATAATATCTTATATTCTTCAAACCTAGAGATATGAGTTGTTACTATGAGTTGGTTATACATTGATTGCACGAAAACGCATTGGTAACTCGATGTTATAAAACGTGCCTTTGTGTATGATTCAACAAGTAGTAGAACAAGCCATATGAGTCGAAGTTTATCCATTCCTTTTACCTTCGGGATAGAAGCGATATCTGTGCGCCCCTCGATGATTTAGCGATGGCACATGTGAGTGCTTGGCCAAGCCAGGACTGATTTGATTTGTTCAACCAGTCAGTCATCATGAATCGGAAATCGGGAAACAACAAATGGACAGAGAGAATGATTGATAATCCATGTCGCAGTCCATATGATATCTAGAATGGAGGAATATATGATCCCTTATCTAATGGACAAGTCATTAACAAAGGTCAGAGTTCATCGACAAGGTCAGAGTTCGACAGAAGCTTTTGAGAGCTACGATTGCTGATCGGTTCCTGAAGTCATACGCAATAATAGTTTTAGACTTATCTAAGTGGGAGACTGTTGGATTAATCTCTAAGTCCATAACTATAATTGGTAAGACTTGACCCGACCCGGCATGGTCCATTTGGGTTGCATGGCATCATGCATTTGGATAGACTATAATGAGAGAAATAACACTTAAGGTTGGTTAATATATTATAAGTTCTAATATATTAATAAGGTTATTTAATTAGTATTGATCAAGAATTAATTTGGAATTAATTAAGTGATCAAAAGGAGACTAATTAAATATATGGGTTGATTGTGTAAATCATTCATTATTATATATGTGGGCTTGTGATCCAAGATTCCTTATGTTGGACTAAGTCCATGGGGTGACCCATGGATACTCCATGGAGGTTAAAATCCATGGAGCATAAGGAATGGGTAAAGTTATGAGTTACATGGTGTAACCCTAATAGCCACCATATAAAAGAATCCCATGGCTCAAGAAATCATGCACTAATGTGTGAATATGAGGGCTAGACGATTTCAAGGAGTGTTCCATTTCTCTCAAGTCATTCCATGTGCATTTGGTGTTGTGTGAACCATTTGAGGTGTCACACTTGGGGCACTAGGCACTCAAGCTTCATGGAGACAAGCTACATCAAACAAAGGTATGTATTCTATCCATTTGATTACCCAAGTATCAAGTATTGTATGCTAGATAGGGTAATACCTTGGAAAGTTCATAATTGCATGTATAATAGAGAAAACATAGATCCAAGGTATTTAGGGTTGCATGTACACTTAGGAGTGTTAGAATGCAAAACCCATCAAAAGGTGTGCTCTATTGTTCGCTCATGCTCTTCGTCCAGACGACGAAGTCGTACCGCAATGACAGCAGCGGTGGCCCCAATGTCCAAGAGTTGGCTGGCATTTGCTCTTGCTTGCTCGCCTTGGTTGGCAATGCGACGAACCATGACAGGGAGTGCTCTGTCAGCTGAACCCCCGTTGCTGAGGTTATAAAAGCCTCGCGCCATGCCGTAGGGTGGGCGTTGCCCTTGTTCCTTGCTCCATCGCTTCAGATCCACAGCCCAGCGGGGCGCCGGGCCCTGAAAGTTCCTTGGGGGATTTGCTGCTCCTCGGGGAGGATTATAGATCTCAGGCTCCGAGTCTGTGCTCCCACCATCTCCTTCCTCTTCTGTATCTTCGTCTGGGTCTTCCTCAGGATCCTTTTCAGATTCTTCTTCTGGATATTCTTCTAGAATTTCCTCTTCGGAATCCTCTTCTAGGTCTTCTTCAATCTAGCCTCGATTACCCTGGTTAGGGTAGTAGGGATCCCCGGGAATGTGAAAACCTGCCATTTCGTCTGATCGAGAATAGGGGCAAGAGAATTATATAAAACTCGGGAGTAAGTAGGGAAATTTTCGATAAGGGTAAATTTTATTCGACGATTCCTATTTCTAATTAAATACTGAGATTCGCATGATTATAACAGTTCTTTTAGTTTTTACAAAATACTCCTATAGTATTTCAAATTTGTGAGTTTGATTCTAGTATTTAATTTGGTAAGTTTTCGACTTGTTGCTTACTACGACCATTCCTCGACATACGTTGGTCACATCCAGGATAAATATAGTTGATCAGGCTATATTTATTCTCGATTTGATTACATACCCCGAGGCCTAGTCGTAGTGTCGCAACTTGCCTTAATACTTTTTTTTTATAAAATTTTGCTATGATACGAGACCGATGCATGCGTGTACTTATACTTTTATAAAAAAAAATAAAAGAAATTGTATATCACTTTAATTTATTTAAAGTATCGTTTATGAAAACGTTTTGTCAGAGGGTTTTTGGTCCCTTTGCATTTATAGTTTGTATATCTTATGTGGTTCGATATACTTAGTTCACTATAAACAATGCTCTGATACCAATCTGTCACACCCCCAAACCAGAATGGCGGAAACATTCGGGGGTCGGTGACTTCACGTAGTATCATAACAGTTGAATATTGTAAAGAAAGTAAACACAACCATCATAAATATAATAAAAACTTACATTGTTGCGTGTAATACATGTTTCAAAAGAATATTACAAATATGATGATTTAAAATGTTTTGATAATAGACGCCTTAGCGTTCCTTCTCCAAAAGCTGATGGTTACCTGTATTACTGATTCCCTGAGAAATACAAGTAGTTTTGAAAAAGTGTCAACAATTAAGTTGGTGAGTTCATAAGAGTTTTGTACTGAAAAATTTGTATGTCCTTTAGTAAAAATAACTGAACGTGTTTTCCAGAAAATCCAATATTTTCTACATGTAGTCTGAAAAAGTTCCAAAGGCTGGTATTGCAATAGTATCCTTCGTATTCAACTAGTGAAAGTGTATTTAAAATCAAATAATGTGTATGCATCAAAAAGTCTCGTAAATCAAACTTATATTAATACTTCCGTGTGACTTTTATAACCATGCTATTGACCCAGACTGCCTGTAACAACGTTCTTCAAGCGTTGTAGTGTTATGACGTTTGTCACCCCAGACCTGCCGGTCTAACTGTAGCTAACAGTTTAGGTGCGGGATTGTCAATCCCGTATAGATCTATACACAAGTATCACGCTCTCCCTCCAAGAGATTATGGTTTATAATACAGGACTTGAAATGCGTACTTGTGAGTACGTTGAAGCTGAATGTCTCACAACACTTAGTATTAATAGATTTACGAAAAGAAAAGTCTATATTTCATGTAGATGAAAGTGTTTCATTTTCACGATGTTTATGTAAAAATGTAATGAATAACCCGCAACTATACCCATTATAGTTTTTCCGAAAGTGTGTCCCATTTAGTGATAAAAACTTGGTATAATACCAACTTTGCATGTAAAGTGTATCGTTGATATCGATGTTATTTAATACTTTTAATAATGTAAATGGTGTATTTGAATCCGTATAAAATGATAAGTTTTTCCCGTATTGCACTTGTATTCCCCCCCTAAAATATGAAAAGACGTAAAAAGTAGGGGTATGAACTCACCTGATAGATTGAAGAAAGTGAGACGAAAACCGAGCAGAACTTTGACAGGAGAAAGCGGATTTCTCGGGGTTCTCGGGAATCTCGGGGGTGTAAATCCTTCCTTCGGAACTTGGGTGTGAAGACCAAGGCTTCGGGATAATTCTTGCACGCAAAACAGAGTAAAAATGCAAGAAAAGGAGAGAAAATGAGCACAAATGCCCGGAAGCCTCGCATCCCTTTTATAGGGGCTGAAGACCCTCGGTACGCTGGGCGTACGAGGTTACGCGGGGCGTACTCGTGCGTCACTGCTTACCGCATCATCGACTGCCGGAATTCGGATGGGACGGGCATAGAGGCGTAGAGGGGCGACGTGGACGATCCAGAGCCTAGCATCCGAGTACGCTGGGCGTACGAGGGTTCGCTGGGCGTAAATCGTCTCGGTTTGTGCACTTCGAACTTGTAAAATCCGTAACTTTTGCATACGAACTCCGATTTTTACGTTCTTTATATGCACGCGAAGGTGAGAAAATACTCTACAACTTTCATTTAGACTTCGTCGGCTAATTTTGACTTTATTTTTAATTATATTTTATTTAATAGGCCGGGACACGATAATTCCGTTAAAAATCCATAACTTCTTTATCCGACGTCCGTTTTTGTCTGTCTTTTTACCATTGTACTACTATTGTAGAGACCTTGAACTCTTGTTTAGGTTGCGTCGGCTAAAAATCGCTCGATCTTTATTTCGAGTTTTTAGCTGTCTATCGCTGTTCCGAAATTTAGAAAAATCATAACTTCCTCATACGAAGTCAGATTTGGGCGTTCTTTTTATGTATGTTCACGGTTTACGTAATCTACGACTTTTTTTTAGATACCTAAGGTTAAAAATCATTTTATTGAAGTTTTACTTTTTACGTTTAGCAGTGTTTTATCGGGTGTGCCTTGGATTTTCGATTGGTCATAACTCATTCGTTATAACTCGGATTTGAGTGTTCTTTATGTTTTTGGAAACCTTGACACGATATCTAATGCTTTATGCATCCCAATTTAGATTTTAGAACACTCCAGTTTTGACGCTAATTTCATTGATTCCAAATAGTTCATTACATTTGACTTTTTGAATGTTACATTGATTTAAAAATATCGGGTTGTTACAGCTTGGATCCAACACAATATTTTATAACTTGGAAGTGGGATGCCGTAATCCAAGCTACAAAATATTTGAAGGTAGGTAAATGACGATTTACCAATTTCCACCATGAAAAACGAAATAGATTATTAGGTTTTAATTGGATTGAAACTCCTAGATCTTTTGAGATTCATTGAACAATTCAATGACATGTTTAAATCTCGAATATGCCCTTTAAGTTTGTGACTGGGATACCGAGGATCACAAAATAAGGTGTGAATAACCATGGAAATTAACTTGGTACTCTTAACTTTATTACCTAATCGATGTGTCGGTTAACCACACACGCTCCACCGATATATAATAAACATTAAGCTACCCTTTGCCACCCTTACTAGTCCATGTTAGTATGTCGGTTAACCACACACGCTCCACTAACGACTTGGTAATGGTACAAAGTGTAATTTCATGGGTTAGCATCAATTTCACATTTTCCTAAAGTAACTAAGATTGAGAATTTATAAAAGTTTAGTTACTTTATAATTATCATTATACTTTTAATGAAGGGAGAATTATAGTCCTATCCTACCCGTTCGACTAACGACCCTCCACCAGTCAAGGAAGCGGTGGGTGAGAGTGGACACCCATTAAGCTGCCATTTTATAGGCAACAACCTTATAACCCCCTTATAGACCGGCTTCGTGAATAAGGCCTACTAACGGGACGACTGACTTGATCTTATATATATATATATATATATATATATATATATATATATATATATATATATATATATATATATATATATATATATATATATATATATATACGTATATATATATATATATATATATATATATATATATATATATATATATATATATTAACTTATAATATTATAAAGCATAAGGGTTAAATTTTAAACTTTTAAAATTCTAGGGTTTGGAATTAAAGTTTTCTAAAATGACTTTACAAATTCCAAAACTTGAGGGCAAATTTTGAAACTATTCAAAACCTTTCATTTCTATAACTTATGAGTTTTAAAGGCTTTTAATGAAAGAGACTTTTGGAATTCCATAACTTGAGGACAAGTTATGGAGTCCATTATGAAGCATTTAGATCACCAATTAACTAACAAACAATTTGCAAATAATTCCTATGATCTAACAAAAACTCATAAGCAAGAAACATTCATATCAACAATTTTCAAGTATAATATGAACTTAATATAAAAGTTGAAACTTTGACAATTATCATTGAAATTGGATAAGCACAATCATTGCCACATCAAAAACATGTTTAACAATCTAAAAACAGTTTAGGGTAATGATCCTAGTCTAATTCCAGCAATAAAACTCGAAATTCTGCACTCAGGGCCTCCGACTCGTCGAGTGCAAGAACCGACTCAACGAGTTCGATGAGTTTTCACATGGACTCGTCGAGTCCCCCCATGGACCCGGCGAGTTCACTGAACAGAGAGCAAAAATTCGACTTTTTTTCAGGAATATGCATCAAGTATAATTGAAAACAAGCCTAGGCTCTGATACCACTGATGGGTTTTGAGCATTCTAACACTCCTATGGTGTAGATGCAACCCTAGAAACCTTGGATCTATGTTTTCTCTTTTATACATGCAAACTTTCTTTGTAACATCCGGAATTTCGGGTATGATAATTCGTGTTTCAATTTCGAGGATTTAGGAGGGACTCGACGAGTCGTAGGTCTGACTCGCCGAGTCACGTCGAGTTGACCACATGGATTAATGAGCGGACTCGACGAGTCCAAGTATGGACTCGCCGAGTAGGTACTGGGCAGAGAAAACCCTAAGTTCCGGGGTTGGAGCCTATTTAAAGGAACTTATGACCTTGGATGCGCCTCATATCCCCTGTGAGAAACCCTAAATCGCCATTGGAGCCATGGGAGAGTTCTTGTGATGAAATCAAGTAATTTTGGTGTGATTTTGCAAAGGAAGTGAAAGGATTCAGCTAGAAGGACCAAAGAAGGTTGTTATTATGAGACATCCAAGCAAGGATCTCCATTCTCAGGTGGTATTTCGCCCATTCCTTCTGTTTTGTGTAGAATCCTTGAATCTAGGGTTTTCTTTACCCTTTCTTGGATAGTATATGATGCATATGAGGTCTCAATGTGGAAAAAGTCTTAGATCTGGACCTTAAGAGGTCCAGAGAGTCCCAACCATTCTGCTTTATGCTGTTCCTTTGGAGATATGAGCCTAGGTTGCCATTTTAGAAGCTATTTCACCAAAAGAAGCCTTATGTGTGTTGCATGAGTGTAAAGATTGGACCTTTACGTGATTATTGAGCATTGGGAAGTCAGATCTATAGGTTAGAGAAACAGATCTGACCTCAGAAGGTCTTTTGAGTGTTGCCATGGAAGGAACTCGCCGAGTCCATAAGGGGACTCGACGAGTCGAGTCGGGTTGCCCCGATTCGTGTCCAGTGGTAACCCGTCGAGTGGAAGGTTAACTCGGCGAGTTGAGTGAGGCTTTATGAGGATTCAGAGGACACACATGGACTCGCCGAGTCACACGAGTGCACTCGACGAATCTGGTCAAAATTTGACCATTGACTTGGGTTGACTTCAGTTGACCTTAGGGTGTTGGTCATGCTGAATCAAGAGAGGCCAGGAAGGGGTAGAATGGTCTTCTACCCATTCATTAGAGACGAGGACAAGAGGAAGTATTAATTAGAAATGTTTTCCTTATGTGTTAGGCGGGGGCTCGATCGAGGTTATCAAGCCAGAAGGTTTACTAGACATCATGTGAGGTGAGTCTTCTCACTAAACTTTACCTAGAGTGGTAATTATGTGTGACCGGAAGGTCTTATGTGCTATGAGTAGAATGTGATGTATGCTGTTATATGGATTGTATGTGCTATGCATGATTTGAATAGTATGGTATGGACCGGAAGGTCATTATGATATGGGCCGGAAGGTCAACAGTGTATGGACCGGAAGGTCAGGATGATGCGGACCGGAAGGTCATTACGGGTAGAGCCGGAAGGTCTACCAGGGTTGGGACGGAAGTCCCCTGTGACATATGGACCGGAAGGTCTTGTAGAGCTATAGCCTTGAGTGGCGTTTGTGCGTATGTGGTATTTTGGGGAACTCACTAAGCATTTATGCTTACTGTTTATGTGATATGTGTTTCAGGTACCAACGAGGATCGCGGGAAGGCGCCGGCATGATCTGTACACATTGATGGAGTTTTATGTATTTAAGATCTTGGGATTGTTTTATTTGGAGGACATGTGTTACATTGGATTTTGATAATTATTATGAATGAAATTATGTTGTAAAAATGAAAAAAATTGTGTTGGAAATTCACGTCGTTACAATTTGGTATCAGAGCCTTGGTTTGAGGGATTCAGATGCACCTTCGGGTGTATTTGAACTCAAACTGAGGATTTGAGAAAGTTTTCATAAAAGAAACATTTTTCTAAAAAGTAAAGGAATGTGAAGGAAGCGGAAAGAAGCAATGTGTACGATCAGCCAGCGCCCGAACGGTGATTTCCCAAAATACCCTTACATTATGTGTTATGAGATATGATATGATATGCATGCTAGAGTAGGCTAGGTATTCCTATTAGGACTTGAGTGGCCTGATTTGTGATGCCTTACCCTAGGAGATTACTGCTGCTATGAGATGCTTCGAGAGTGAGTAGGTAGCAGTGAGGAGCTTATGAGAAGTCTACCGAAGGGTAGCCTATGCTTAGCGAGATGTAGAGTACTTGTGATCTGGGATCCTATTAGATGGACTTGGAATGAATGCTGATGCGGTGTGGAAGGTACTATAGGGCCCGTACTACTGAAAACACCGGATCAGTGAGGAGTCCAAGTAAGAATCCTTAGGATTCCCAGGAACAAGTAGGATTGGGTGATCGAGTACAAGTATACTCGAACGAGTCTCTGGTTTCGTTTATGTTGTGAGACATCATGGTGGGTACAACACCAGAAAGCAGCGGAGTCAGCGATGACGAGATTCGCAGGATGATTCATGACGAGGTGGCCGCAGCTATACGAGAGGGCATACCGGAGATGTTTGGGTATATTAAGACCACGTTGATTGAGACGTTCGATGAGCGATGTGCTGCTGTTACGGAGGCTGCTGCTAGGCCACAGGGGTGGTGACTCGTTGCTGTACCGAGAGTTCAGCAACACGAAGCCACCAGAGTTTGATGGGACTCAGGACCAGATTGCTGCGATGAGATGGATTTCTGATATTGAGGATGCTTCTACACCTGTTCATGTCCGGAGCATCTGAGGGTACGGTTCGCGTTGAACCAGCTCCGCTTGGGAGCGAAGGATTGGTGGAAGTTTGTGACAGAAAACTTCACTCTTACAGAGATCTCAGAGGTGACCTGGGAGAGGTTCACCACCATGTTCAGAGACGAGTATGTTCCCCCGGTGGAGAGGGAACGGTTGGCACAGGAGTTCTTGTCCCTCAAGCAGGGGACGGAGTCCGTGACTGTGATTACACGGATGTTCCACGAGAGGGCGTTTTTTTGCCCTGAGCACGTGTCGTCTGAGCAGGCACGCATGAGTCGGTATTTGAGTATTCTGAGGAGGGACATTCGGGAGTTCGTGGCGAACTCGACTTACCGGACATTTCCTGAGCTCCAGGCAAATGCCCGGAAGAGGGAGATTAAGCTAGAGACTCAGGCCAGGGAGGAGGCCGAGTCTCAGAGGAAGGACAGGCGACCGGCACCGGTACAGCCGGCAGCCAAGCGGGATAAGCCCGCTGATACGAGATCTGGAGGCCAGAAGGGCCGCACTAGTGGGAAGTGCGGTAAGGGACATGATGGAGTTTGTTGAGCAGGTGCTTGCTACAAATGTGGCAAGGAGGGGCATATAGCCAAGGATTGCCCCAATGGATTCATGGTTTGCTTTCATTGCAACCAGACTGGCCACCGGAGGGCCGAGTGTCCGCAGCTGTTACAAGGATCTGTCCCTGCTGCTACATGAGCTACTGAGGGTCGGCCAGCAAAGGCCGAGGCACCAAAGGCACGAGGGAGAGCCTTCCAGATGACAGCGGAAGGAGGTCCGCACAACACTTAATGTTTTGGCTGGTACTTTTCTTGTGAATTCCGTACCTGTTTTGGTGTTATTAGACTCGGGTGCGAGTCGATCTTTCGTGTCATTAGCATTTAGCCAGCACATCAGTATCCGACGAGAAGCGATGAGTCGACCTCTACGAGTTTCTATAGCCGATGAGCGAGCAGTGTATGCTACTGAGGTGATTCGAGGATGTGTACTCAAGATCTTCGGTGCTGAGTTCCCGATAGATTTGGCCCCGATTGCGATGGGGGACGTTTGTGTCATTGTGGGCATGGATCGGTTGAGCCGATTTGGAGCTGTTATAGACTGCGAGCGTCAGATGGTGACGATACGAGACCCTAGTGGGGGAGTACTAACAGTATATGGCGAGGGTACCCGATGTGGGTCAACATTTTGCTCGGCTGCCAGAGCGAGACAGAGTTTACAGCAGGGCTATAAAGGGTTTGTAGCATATGGGATGGAACGATGGTTTGGGAGTCAAGGATTAGGAGTATGATGATTCATTATTCCCGAACTAAGAGTCAGGGTTTTTACTGGACAGTCGAGATGTCTGGGAATGGATGGGTATGAGATTCGGAATGATTAAAGGCAGTCATGATGGGAAGTTTCTGAGGATTTCATCAGAAATCCGGGATATTGGAGTTGCTTAATCTCCATCGGGGAGATTATCGCACAACACTTTCCAAGAGTAAGTGTGATGTTTCCGGCGGAACCGGTCTGTGAGATAGATTGTTAGTAAGCCAATTGGTGATGGTCCGAACCCTGAGTGGGGGAGAATCGGGTACTTTATTGAGGGGATCTGAGATTTGTTCAAAAGCGGTTAGAGATCCGGATATAGAGATCTGCGGTTCAAGTTCATGAGATCATGGGTATTGGTGGTCGAGGCGAGACGTAGAGCGAGATAATGCATGTAGTGCATGTTGAGAACGGATGAGTGTCCCCACGGCAAGTAGCCGTTGGTCGGAGACCTTGAGGTGGTTAGGAAATTCATCGAGATTACTATGGTGAACTCGAGATGGTTGGCTCGTAAGATTTGTCCGGCAGTGGAAAGAATTCTGGTTCATTGTATGGGCTGTTATGCGGTTCGGGAAAGGGCAGGAACTGATTAAGCAACAACTTCGAGGTCATTATGAGTATTCTTGCATGAGTTTTGAGCTATATAGAAGGAAGTTTCGAATTGTCGTCAACATGTTCTGGGTTATTGGCGATTCCTTCATGTTTCAATTGAGAGTTGGGATACTCCATAGTGGCGTGAGATGAAAGGAAAATTTGTTGTGAGATTTTAAGGGAATGTGTGGGTGTATCTATGAATGATGAAGGAGATCAGAGGTTGTTGTGATGCTACGGAAAGCCGTAGTACTCACTAGTCAGAGGTTGTTATGATGCTACGGGAAGCCGTAGTACTCACTAGTCAGAGGTTGTTGTGATACTACGGGAAGCCGTAGTACTCACTAGTCAGAGGTTGTTGTGATGCTACGGGAAGCCGTAGTACTCACTAGTCAGAGGTTGTTGTGATGCTACGGGAAGCCGTAGTACTCACTAGTCAGAGGTTGTTGTGATGCTACGAGAATCCGTAGTACTCACTAGTCAGAGGTTGTTGTGATGCTACGGAAAGCCGTAGTACTCAATAGTCAGAGGTTGTTGTGATGCTACGGGGAGCCGTAGTACTCACTAGTCAGAGGTTGTTGTGATGCTACGGAAAGCCATAGTACTCACTAGTCAGAGGTTGTTGTGATGCTACGTGGAGCTGTAGTACTCACTAGTCAGAGGTTGTCGTGATTGCTACGGGGAGCCGTAGTACTCACTAGTCAGAGGGAGGTTCTTGCGATGCCACGGGGAACTGTAGTACTCTTGAGTCAGCAAGAGGTGGTTATGAGGAAGTACTCTTTGATCAAAGCACGACGCAGAAGAGTTTTGGGCGAGGGTAGCCCTAATAGTTGAGTTTTTGGGAGCCTGGCGGTCGAACCAGGAAAGAGAATGGGGTCCCCATATTTGTCGGGAATCGTTAACTTCTGACTTGAGTGGTGGTTGTCGCATCATGAGGGAATTGGAAAAAAAAGTGGTATTCGCGCGGATTGCAGGTTGAGTCATGAGATGATTGTTTCATTGGGACAAGTGGTTCCAACTTTGGGTCGGACCAGACTCTCGAGTTTGAGTTTGGCTTTGGTAGTACATTAGGTAGGCGAGAGGAGATTATGGATTCTGAGGTGGATTATTGGTTGAGGGGTATTGTTGTCACCCGATATCTTAGACCCGAGTGAGGTCAGTTCGTTAGTATGGGAGATATCAAGAGGTGCATGAGGCAAATGATTATTATTTCGACTGAGGTCGAGGGTGAGACAATTTCAGTTGGGAATATAGTATTCGTTGGGGTAAAGAGAACTTTGTGACTTGTGTGTCACTAGGCCGAGATAGTTGATGTGAGAAGGAAGTCAGCGAGACACTGGGAATATGTTATGAGTAACCTTTGGAAGTGTATTCGAGATTGTTGGATACGTATGGCATGAGTGATCGGTAACCGATTGTTGGGTTTATATTTGGAGGTCAGAAGGGATATCTTAGTGACAGAGGGGCTGGATTTGTTTCGAATTCAGGAGTTCCTGGTCGGGTTCAGGTATTCATAGAGGAAGATATCGTTTTGGTGTGAGATCCTTTCAGTGGTGATTTTCGGGTGTTTGGTTTCTATATATGTGGTTCGAGAAGCGATTTCGAGGGCGAAATCAAATTAAGTGGGGGAGATTTGTAACATCCGGAATTTCGGGTATGATAGTTCGTGTTTCAATTTCGAGGATTTAGGAGGGACTCGACGAGTCGTAGGTCTGACTCACCGAGTCACGTCGAGTTGACCACGTGGATTTAATGAGCGGACTCGACGAGTCCAAGTATGGACTCGCCGAGTAGGTACTGGGCAGAGAAAACCCTAAGTTCCGGGGTTGGAGCCTATTTAAAGGAACTTATGACCTTGGATGCGCCTCATATCCCCTGTGAGAAACCCTAAATCGCCATTGGAGCCATGGGAGAGTTCTTGTGATGAAATCAAGTAATTTTGGTGTGATTTTGCAAAGGAAGTGAAAGGATTCAGCTAGAAGGACCAAAGAAGGTTGTTATTATGAGACATCCAAGCAAGGATCTCCATTCTGAGGTAGTATTTCGCCCCTTCCTTCTGTTTTGTGTAGAATCCTTGAATCTAGGCTTTTCTTTACCCTTTCTTGGATAGTATATGATGCATATGAGGTCCTAATGTGGAAAAGTCTTAGATCTGGACCTTAAGAGGTCCAGAGAGTCCCAACCATTCTGCTTTATGCTGTTCCTTTGGAGATATGAGCCTAGGTTGCCATTTTAGAAGCTATTTCACCGAAAGAAGCCTTATATGTGTTGCATGACTGTAAAGATTGGACCTTTACGTGATTATTGAGCATTGGGAAGTCAGATCTATAGGTTAGAGAAACAGATCTGACCTCAGAAGGTCTTTTGAGTGTTGCCATGGAAGGAACTCGCCGAGTCCATAAGGGGACTCGACGAGTCGAGTCGGGTTGCCCCGATTCGTGTCCAGTGGTAACCCGTCGAGTGGAAGGTTAACTCGGCGAGTTGAGTGAGGCTTTATGAGGATTCAGAGGACACGCATGGACTCGCCGAGTCACACGAGTGCACTCGACGAGTCTGGTCAAAATTTGACCATTGACCTGGGTTGACTTCAGTTGACCTTAGGGTGTTGGTCATGCTGAATCAAGAGAGGTCAGGAAGGGGTAGAATGGTCTTCTACCCTTTCATTAGAGATGAGGACAAGAGGAAGTATTAATTAGAAATGTTTGCCTTATGTGTTAGGCGGGGGCTCGATCGAGGTTATCAAGCCAGAAGGTTTACTAGACATCATGTGAGGTGAGTCTTCTCACTAAACTTTACCTAGAGTGGTAATTATGTGTGACCGGAAGGTCTTATGTGCTATGAGTAGAATGTGATGTATGCTGTTATATGGATTCTATGTGTTATGCATGATTTGAATAGTATGGTATGTGTTGGGTTTTGAGCATTCTAACACTCCTATGGTGTACATGCAACCCTATAAACCTTGGATCTATGTTTTCTCTATTATACATGCAAATATTAACTATTCCAAGGTTTCATCCTAACTAGCATATTATGAAGCACCTATACTACAAAGTTCTAGTTAGATGACATACCTTTTGATGTAGCTTGATGTCTTCAAGCTTTAAGAGCTTAGCCCCAATAGTGTGGAAGCCTCAAATGGAATCACAAATCACCAAAACACCTTGGAAGAACTTGAGAGAATATGTATGCACACTAAAATCGGCCCACTCTTATTTTCACACACTTGTGCCAATTTTGTGAGCCAAGGACCCCTTTATATATTATGGAGGATTAGGGTTACATCCATGTAAACCCTAATACCCATGATCTTTCATTTACATAGGATCCATGGGTTAAAAGCTCCATGGACCATCCATGAAAGCTTAGCCCAACCTAAATGAACTTGGCCCATTCCATATATATAAGAGTCCATATTTAATTAGTTCTTTTTGATCACTTAATTAATTCTAAATTAATTCTTGATCAATACTAATTAAATAATATGATTCCATATTAATATATTAGAACTTATAATATATTAATATAAATCATAAATATACTATTCTCAAAAGACTGTCCATATAAATTGTGCCGGTGAAGTGCAACCCAAATGGACCATGCCGGGTCGGGTCAAGTACATACCAAATATAGTTATGGACTTAGACATTAATCCAACAGTCTCCCACTTGGATAAGTCTAAAACTATTATTGAGTATGACTTCAAAACCTAACTGGCAATCGTAGCTCTTAAAGCCGCTGTCGAACTCTGACCTTGTCAATGACTTGTCCATTAGATAAGGGATCATATATTTCTCCATTCTAGATATCATATGGACTGAGACATGGATTATAATCATTCTCTCTGTCCATTTGTTGTTTCCCGATTTTCGATTTATGATGACTGATTGATTGAACAAATCAAATCAGTCCTGGCTTGGCCAAGCACTCACATGTGTCATCGCTAAATCATCGAGGGGCCCACATATATCGCTTTTATCCCGAAGTTAAAAGGAATGGATAAACTTCGACTCATATGGCTTGTTCTACTACTTGTTGAATCATACACAAAGGCACGTTTTATAACATCGAGTTACCAATGCGTTTTCGTGCAATCAATGTATAACCAACTCATAGTAACAACTCATATCTCTAGGTTTTAAGAATATAAGATATTATCGTCTCATGATCACTCGTGATAAAATCCATGAAGTGATTCAAATGAGCGTGGGTTGAATCCAATACTCAGAACTTATGAGCACTCATGAGTGTTGTAGCACCACTTTGTCCAACATCTTAGACCTCTACAATCCAACGCATGACAGTCTTGATTCATATCTACTTCCAACATATGATCGACTGTGGATGGTTTGAATAACTTAATCATTCAGGAAGAGCGACTTAGTTATTCTGGAAGTCAAAACATGCAAAGTGAAACACAAGAATAAATGAATCAAATATGGTATCAAACCCTATGAATATAAATAAACACTTTTATTTATCACCATACTGATTACTCATTAGTCATTGTTTCGGTTTTATCAACTTTATACTTGAATTAAAAACACTAGTTCTCCCATGCTCCAAGCATGTACACTACGTTTTTCTTAAACAATAGCTTTGCCATACACCAAGTATGCACTCTATGTTTGTCTATAATCCTTACTTTGTGAAATAAACCAATTGAACATAATTTCAATGATTCTAATTTCACACTCCCAAATCCTTATCGAAAATATGAGAATTTCAAATTCCTATCATTTATCAAAATCTGTTTAGATTTTAAACTTATATGCACTGACCCTCCTGTAATGAATATGTACAAAGTCACAAAGACTTGTCAACAGTCATTATAAGGTATTCCAATGGAGATCAACTCCATGGAAACTAAGTCTCATATTCAAAGTACATTGCTTTGGACATGCTTCTTGCATTAAGTTTTCTAATCTTACACAGATAACTTCCACCTATGGAGACAACTCCATATTCTCATTTTGACTATCACTTCTGAATAAGAGATGCCTCTTTTCAGAATATGTCAATATGGTCCTTCCAAAATTAGCACTATACTTCCAACTGTCCCTAAGCAACCAATCTTTGGTAAACCTCAGATTGTCCTCGACAATTGCTTAATCATTTTAGTCATATCCAATTCTAGACCTTTTCCCTTCTTAATGCCTCTGGGCATTTGGAAAAATTTAGAAATGACAAATATTATAGCACATGCAATCGATCTTGTACCCAAAGCAAATGGTACACGATTCATGATGTCTCACATAAAGACATGATTCTAGACCAGTCTTTTGCTACAATATTTTTATTTACCATGTTTTCAAAATTTGACTATGAAGAGGGATGTCGTAATCATAATCGAATTTTGAGAACGCAATATATAGAATTTCCTTAAGTTGAACCAATCCAACATGAAATTCATATATATATATTCTTGACTAAAGATGATTAAGGTCTCAATCTAAGCCTTTAGAACTGAAATGAAGTATATCCTCTCCCTTAATTATAGCAAAACAACTTTTTCAATCCTTGCATGAAACTTTTGTTTTCTATAATTAACATTGCTAACTTGCAACACTAACAATAATTATCATGCTCCCACTAACATGATGATTATTAGCATAACACTTATGCTCCCACTAGCTTTGACATGTACTCAGAAATCAGCTGGACTTCTAGAAATCAATACTTTATTGACTTTCTTACCAAAGTTCAGATTTCTGATACGAGATGCTTTGATAAAACTTTATAAAGATCATACACCTTTCCTTAGATAGCATGCATGTGTGTCTAAACAATTTCAAAACTATGAAAAGGGATGTCGTAATCATAGTCTCAATTGTTTAGACCTTTTGCCATCTGCTTCAAATCTACTTGGTGGAAGTGTTTCCTCACCATCATTTTCATGAATCGGAGAGAAACCTTATGACCCTTAGATTTTATGGTGTATGTGTTCTTATCCATGTGAATCGTCAAAACCATAGTCACAAGACAAGGATAATGACAAATCCAAACTCATATGGACTGAACTTATGCAATCTTAACTTCTTGCCACCTGGCAGTACAGGGCCTGCCATTGCTTCCAAGTTGTTATGCAACCAATTGAGAACTTTCAGAACTCCTATGCAAAGCCAACTTTAACTGGAATGGGCACAGAATATGTCAACACGATAGCTTATAAACCTCAAGTCGTGTGCTAGTGAAGAACCTCAAGTTTTATTCTTGATTAGTTCTTGAAATTCTTTTTAGGATCTTTAAGACTCCCACTATCCTCTTGACATATAAGACTATCTTGCCAAATATTCAAGAGATAGTGCAGATTCTTTATCAAGACAAGCACTTCACACAATTGGCCTTAGTTGGTCTTTGCTTTATCCAAAACATCACAACTTACCAATTTCAAATGTACAAGTGTAGGACACTTTTACTCTTACATTTGAGAAGTGTTTTAAACCTTTCTTTAAGATATGTCATTCAAGTTACAATCTTGGAGTATGACTCTAAGAATTGTTTTGAAAGGAAGTATGACTCATCTTCCTGATTTAACCATTTCAACAATTCATGACTCCTCTTCTTAGTCATAAGAATGCACTAAGATGACCTTTAGAGGACTAATTCTAATATGATTTCTAAATCATTAATATGATCACAAACATGATACTAAAGTACTCTCCCATCTTTTCAGATTTGAGAAACTTTTATCTTTCTGCCTAATTTGATTCTTCCCATTCGTTCTGCCATACATTGAGACTTTTCCAATGTTTCAGAATTATACTTAAAATTGTAAGTATAACCATATTTACTAAACTTTAGTAAATCAAATAGTCTTAAGGAGCTTTGTGGTGGACATGACCAGTGCACAAGAATGTGTACTCGATCCCTTTAGTCCTTCACTTGACTCACACATCCATGTGAACAAGTAATTAGTCTTGATTTTCCAATGCTTGAAAGTTCTCATTCATCATACTATTCAACTTGCATGATTCCAAGTTTCGGTCCAATTGAAACTTGGGTGATGAGGAACTTTCCTGATTTGGTAAATTTAGACATTACCACAAATGAAAGAATCAAATCCATTTTCCAATATTGCTGTCAGTGGAATCATATAAGCAACAATTTTCCACAAATGCTATTGTAAGGATACTTCAAATAAATAAAATTAAACAATTTTCTTTTATTTTAAAACTTTGCGGAAAAACTTATTCTTACAATCCACATGGAAAATTGTTGTTATCTATTCCTTAGCAATATATCATAACTTCTTAAGCAACTGCTCAAAATTCTGATGCGATCGAAATCCACCTTCGCGATCAGAATCAGCATATACTTCCTTTAAGATTTCTCTATATTCTTTGATTCTTAAAACATCAACATGTGACCCAGTCACATCATGTAATGAGGATCTCAGAATAGAACTTAACAGAGTTAGATAATGGGCTCTACCTGATGTAGAGTCAAACTTATTGACTTTAACATCCTTAGGTAAATTTGGCAGTTTTGCAATCAACGCCCCTTCCTTTGGCAAAATAATCCAACAGTCTCCCACTTGGATAAGTCTAAAACTATTATTGAGTATGACTTCAAAACCTAACTGGCAATCGTAGCTCTTAAAGCCGCTGTCGAACTCTGACCTTGTCAATGACTTGTCCATTAGATAAGGGATCATATATTTCTCCATTCTAGATATCATATGGACTGAGACATGGATTATAATCATTCTCTCTGTCCATTTGTTGTTTCCCGATTTTCGATTTATGATGACTGATTGATTGAACAAATCAAATCAGTCCTGGCTTGGCCAAGCACTCACATGTGTCATCGCTAAATCATCGAGGGGCCCACATATATCGCTTTTATCCCGAAGTTAAAAGGAATGGATAAACTTCGACTCATATGGCTTGTTCTACTACTTGTTGAATCATACACAAAGGCACGTTTTATAACATCGAGTTACCAATGCGTTTTCGTGCAATCAATGTATAACCAACTCATAGTAACAACTCATATCTCTAGGTTTTAAGAATATAAGATATTATCGTCTCATGATCACTCGTGATAAAATCCATGAAGTGATTCAAATGAGCGTGGGTTGAATCCAATACTCAGAACTTATGAGCACTCATGAGTGTTGTAGCACCACTTTGTCCACCAACTTGGACCTCTACAAACCAACCCATGACAGTCTTGATTCATATCTACTTCCAACATATGACCGACTGTGGATGGTTTGAATAACTTAATCATTCAGGAAGAGCGACTTAGTTATTCTGGAAGTCAAAACATGCAAAGTGAAACACAAGAATAAATGAATCAAATATGGTATCAAACCCTATGAATATAAATAAACACTTTTATTTATCACCATACTGATTACTCATTATTCATTGTTTCGGTTTTATCAACTTTATACTTGAATTAAAAACACTAGTTCTCCCATGCTCCAAGCATGTACACTATGTTTTTCTTAAACAATAGCTTTGCCATACACCAAGTATGCACTCTATGTTTGTCTATGATCCTTACTTTGTGAAATAAACCAATTGAACATAATTTCAATGAATCTAATTTCACACTCCCTAATCCTTATCGAAAAATGTGAGAATTTCAAATTCCTATCATTTATCGAAATCTGTTTAGATTTTAAACTTATATGCACTGACCCTCCTGTAATGAATATGTACAAAGTCACAAAGCCTTGTCAACAGTCATTATAAGGTATTCCAATGGAGATCAACACCATGGAAACTAAGTCTCATATTCAAAGTACATTGCTTTGGACATGCTTCTTGCATTAAGTTTTCTAATCTTACACAGATAACTTCCACCTATGGAGACAACTCCATATTCTCATTTTGACTATCACTTCTGAATTAGAGATGCCTCTTTTCAGAATATGTCAGTATGGTCCTTCCAAAATTAGCACTATACTTCCAACTGTCCCTGAGCAACCAATCTTTGGTAAACCTCAGATTATCCTCGACAATTGCTTAATCATTTTAGTCATATCCAATTCTAGACCTTTTCCCTTCTTAATGCCTCTGGGCATTTGGAAAAATTTAGAAATGACAAATATTATAGCACATGCAATCGATCCTGTACCCAAAGCAAATGGTACACGATTCATGATGTCTCACATAAAGACATGATTCTAGACCAGTCTTTTGCTACAATATTTCTATTTGCCATGTTTTCAAATTTTGACTATGAAGAGGGATGCCGTAATCATAATCGAATTTTGAGAACGCAAAGAATTTCCTTAAGTTGAACCAATCCAACATGAAATTCATATATATATATATATATTCTTGACTAAAGATGATTAAGGTCTCAATCTAAGCCTTTAGAACTGAAATGAAGTATATCCTCTCCCTTAATTATAGCAAAACAACTTTTTCAATCCCTACAGCCTCACGAATTGAAACTTTTGTTTTCTATAATTAACATTGCTAACTTGCAACACTAACAATAATTATCATGCTCCCACTAACATGATGATTATTAGCATAACACTTATGCTCCCACTAGCTTTGACATGTACTCAGAAATCAGCTGGACTTCTAGAAATCAATACTTTATTGACTTCCTTACCAAAGTTCAGATTTCTGATACGAGATGCTTTGATAAAACTTTATCAAAATCATACACCTTTCCTTAGATAGCATGCATGTGTGTCTAAACAATTTCAGAACTATGAAAAGGGATGTCGTAATCATAGTCTCAATTGTTTAGACCTTTTGCCATCTGCTTCAAATCTACTTGGTGGAAGTGTTTCCTCACCATCATTTTCATGAATCGGAGAGAAACCTTATGACCCTTAGATTTTATGGTGTATGTGTTCTTATCCATGTGAATCTGTCAAAACCATAATCACAAGACAAGGTTAGTGACAAATCCAAACTCATATGGACTGAACTTATGCAATCTTAACTTCTTGCCACCTGGCAGTACAGGGCCTGCCATTGCTTCCAAGTTGTTATGCAACCAATTGAGAACTCTAAGAACTCATATGCAAAACCAACTTTAACTGGAATGCGCACTAAAATAGAAGTATGTCAACACGATAGGTTATAAACCTCAAGTCGTGTGCTAGTGAAGAACCTCAGGTTTTATTCTTGATTAGTTCTTGAAATTTTTTTTTTAGGATCTTTAAGACTCCCACTATCCTCTTGACATATAAGACTATCTTGCCAAATATTCAAGAGATAGTGCGGATTTTTTATCAAGACAAACACTTCACACAATTGGCCTTAGTTGGTCTTTGTTTTATCCAAAACATCACAACTTACCAATTTCAAATGTACAAGAGTAGAAAACTTTTACTCTTACATTTGACAAGTGTTTTAAACCTTCTTTAAGACATGTCACTCAAGTTACAATCTTAGAGTATAACTCTAAGAATTGTTTTTGGAACGAAGTATGAATCATCTTCTTGATTTAACCACTTCAACATTTCATAACTCCTCTTCTTAACTATCAGAATGCACTTAGAGGATGAATTGTGATAAGGTCTCAAAATCATTAAGATGGTCTTAAAACATGATACTAAAGTACTCTCCCATCTTTTCAGATTTGAGAAACTTTTATCTTTCTGCCTAAGTTGATTCTTCTTATTCGCTCTGCCATACATTGGAACCTTTTCCAATGTCTCAGAATTACACTTAAGCTTGTAAGTATAACCATATTTACTGAGCAATAGTAAATTATGACGAATAGTCTTATCGATCTTTTGTGGTGGACATGACCAGTGCACAAGAATGTGTACTCGATCCCTTTAGTCCTTCACTTGACTCACACATCCATGTGAACAAGTAATTAGTCTTGATTTTCCAATGCTTGAAAGTTCTCCTTCATCATACTATTCAACTTGCATGATTCCAAGTTTCGGTCCAACTGAAGCCTTGGGAATGAGAATCTTTCCTTATTTGGTAAATTATGACACTACCACAAACGAAAGAATCAAGTCCATTTTTTTCCAAATATTACTATCAATGGAATCATATAAACAACCATTTTCCACAAATGCCACTTGTAAGGATATTTAAAATAAATATAAAATTAAAAACTTTTATTTTATTTCATAACTTTGCGGAAAAAACTTATCCTTATAGTGCAAATGCATACGGAAAAACTTGTTGTTATCTATTCCTAAGCAATATATCATAACTCCTAAGTAACAGCTTCAAAATTCTGATGCGATCGAAATCCACCTACGCGATCAGAATCAGCATATACTTCCTTTAAGCTTTCTCTCTATTCTTTGATTCTTAAAACATCAACATGTGACCCAGTCACATCATGTAATGAGGATCTTAGAATAGAAACTTAACAGAGTTAGATAATGGGCTCTACCTGAAGTAGAGTCAGACTTATTGACTTTAACATCCTTAGGTAAACTTGGCAGCTTTGCCATCAACGCCCCTTCCTTTGGCAAAATAAACATATGGACCCTTTGGTAATGGGACTATCTCAGACTTAGCCTTTCTCTTTACCATTTGGTCAACCGGGTTGACTATGGCCAATCCCTTTCCATTGGGAAGATAATGCTTTTTCTGGATTTCCAGTGTCACCATTGTCACTGTCCATAAAGTTTTTGGGAAGTTGATCTTCTAATCAAATTTGCTTTACTATCGTTCCAAATCATTGCTGATTCAGCAACACCAAGCAAATAGATATGATCATTAAGGTTCATGTCATAGTCTGTTTCATAGTAGTCCCAAAGGAACTCACTATGTGACTTAGAAAGTGATTGAACATCCAACTTTCTCAAGACTTTGAAACCCAACTCTCCCGGCTTGTCAATATGTGACTTCATCTCTAAGATGTGATCACACATAGACCTTGTTTGCCATTAGGGCTTGAGTGACCTTGAACTTGTGGGTTAGGGAGAATAATTGGAGGAGGTGGAGGAAGAGAAGTATGACTTCCATGAGCCAAACTCGAGAAGTCATATTCATTAGGAAAGCTTGGTTTGGGAAGATCATTGTTGTCTAAACCAGACATCATCAATGGGAGAAATTCACGTAAAGTTGATTTAAGTCCTTAATATAACACCCAATATGATATATTAAGGCTAGGACCCAACAAACTATTTTATAACTTGGAAGAGGGATGCCGTAATCCAAGCTATAAAATATTTGAAGGTAGGTGAATGACGATTCACCAATTTCCACCAAGATAAACGAAATGTATTATTAGGTTTTAATTGGTTTTGAAACTCCTAGATTCTTTTGAGATTCATTGAACTTTTCAATGGCATGTTTCAATCTCGAGTGTGCCCTTCAGGTTTTGTGACTGGGATGCCGAGGATCACAAAACAAGGTGTGAAGTAACCATGCAAATATACTTGGTACCCTTAATATTTACCCCTCAATCGATGTGCCGGTTAACCACACACGCTCCAACGATACTATGATAAACATTAAGTTACCCTTTGCCTACCTTGTTAAGTCCAGGTTAGTGTGCCGGTTAACCACACACACTCCACTAACAGCTTAAACAAAGTGCAAAGTGTAATTTCATGGATTAGCACCTTATTCACATTTTCCTAAGTAACTAAGATTGGGAATTTATAAGTGTTTAGTTACTTAGTATTTATCATTATACTTATAATGAAGGGAGAATTATAGTCCTTGTCCTACCTGTTCGGCTAACGACCCTCCAGCGGTCAAGGAAGCGGTGAGTGAGAGTAGACACCCATTAAACTTCCATTTTATAGGCAGTAACCTTATACCCCACTTATAGACCGGCTTCGTGAATGAGGCCTACTAATGGTAAGACGACTTGCTCTTATACATATAATATATTAAACTTTTAATATTATAATAGTATAAGGGTGTACTTTAGACATTTAAAATACTTGGTGGTTTAATCTATTAATTAAACTAGACTTTTAATTTAATTAAACTCAAACCATATATTTATGGATTAATAATACTCTTTTAATTAAACGCTTTAACTAACTATTAATAAAGTCCATAAAAGTTAATTTGAACTATTCAACAAAACATCATAATTCCAATTATTAAACTCAAAATTAAAACCATTTAATTAATTGTTTAAGTTATGAACCCAAGAGTTTTAGAATTCAATTCTTTTTTTCATAAAAAACTTTTCTCAAATTCCAAAACTTGAGGGCAAGTTTTGTAATTCTTGAAAACCTTTGGATTCCATAACTTATGGAATTAATGGTGTTTTATGATGAAACTTTCAATGTTCCATAACTTAAGAACAAGTTATGGAATTATTTAAAACATTAACACCAAATTTTGTAACTCCATAAAAACTTTGAATCAAAATTCTTTTTTTAAAAATAAACTTTCATATCCATAACTTATGGAAGTTTCAAAAACCCTTAAGATCACAACTTAAAAAAAACTTTTGAGCTCCAAAATTTTATGACAAAATATGTAACTCCTTAAAACATTTAGATCAAACTTTTAAAACTAATAAAATAATCATATTATTTTATCTTTTACTAAATTTGACCTAATTCAACTCATATAACAAATGATTCAAATTTTACAAATAATTCGTTTTTCACAAAACAAGTAATTATCTTAAAATTTGACAAACGTCATGTTTTTTTTTCCTTTTTTTTCAACTTGAAAATAAAACATTTGCATCAATATAACAAAAAACAACCTGGCTCTGATACCACTGTTGGGTTTTGAGCATTCTAACACTCCTATGGTGTACATGCAACCCTATAAACCTTGGATCTATGTTTTCTCTATTATACATGCAAATATTAACTATTCCAAGGTTTCATCCTAACTAGCATATTATGAAGCACCTATACTACAAAGTTCTAGTTAGATGACATACCTTTTGATGTAGCTTGATGTCTTCAAGATTTAAGAGCTTAGCCCCAATAGTGTGGAAGCCTCAAATGGAATCACAAATCACCAAAACACCTTGGAAGAACTTGAGAGAATATGTATGCACACTAAAATCGGCCCACTCTTATTTTCACACACTTGTGCCAATTTTGTGAGCCAAGGACCCCTTTATATATTATGGAGGATTAGGGTTACATCCATGTAAACCCTAATACCCATGACCTTTCATTTACATAGGATCCATGGGTTAAAAGCTCCATGGACCATCCATGAAAGCTTAGCCCAACCTGAATGAACTTGGCCCATTCCATATATATAAGAGTCCATATTTAATTAGTTCTTTTTGATCACTTAATTAATTCTAAATTAATTCTTGATCAATACTAATTAAATAATATGATTCCATATTAATATATTAGAACTTATAATATATTAATATAAATCATAAATATACTATTCTCAAAAGACTGTCCATATAAATTGTGCCGGTGAAGTGCAACCCAAATGGACCATGCCGGGTCGGGTCAAGTACATACCAAATATAGTTATGGACTTAGACATTAATCCAACAGTATGGACCGGGAGGTCATTATGATATGGGCCGGAAGGTCAACAGTGTATGGACCGGAAGCTCAGGATGATGCGGACCGGAAGGTCATTACGGGTAGAGCCGGAAGTTCTACCAGGGTTGGGACGGAAGTCCCCTGTGACACATGGACCGAAAGGTCTTGTAGAGCTATAGCCTTGAGTGGCGTTTGTGCGTATGTGGTATTTTGGGGAACTCACTAAGCATTTATGCTTACTATTTATGTGATATGTGTTTCAGGTACCAGCGAGGATCGTGGGAAGGCGCCGGCATGATCTGTACACATTGATGGAGTTTTATGTATTTGAGATCTTGGGATTGTTTTATTTGGAGGACATGTGTTACATTGGATTTTGATAATTATTATGAATGAAATTATGTTTTAAAAATGAAAAAAATTGTGTTGGAAATTCACGTCGTTACATTCTTTTTCCAAGGTTTTCATCCTAACTAGCATATCATGGGGTATATGTAATATAAAAAACTAGTAGAATAGCATACCTTTCTTGTAGCTTTGATTCCTTAAGACCTTGTGAGCCTAGCACCCCAAGTGTGATGCCTCAAATGTCTCACACAACACCACAACTATTGGAATAACTTGAGAGAAGAACACTTGTACTCAAAAATTCGGCTAACCCTCACTTGTATGTCTAGTGGCCAATTTTACTTGCTATGAGGTTCTTTATATAATGTGTCACATGTAGGGTTACACCATGCAAACCCTAATGTGCATGACTTTTCATTTCCTCCATGATCCATGCGTTTTAACCTCCATGGAGCATCCATGGATCACCCTATGGGTTTTAGCCCAATCTAATGAATCATGGATCATAAGCCCATTATATAAGAATGAATAATTTACACAACCAATCCCCATGTATTTAATTAGTCTCTTTTGATCACAAAATTAATTCCAGATTAATTCTTGATCAATACTAATCAAATAATATGATTTCATATTAATATATTAGAACTTGTAATATATTAAAAAATCACAAGTATTCTTTTGTCATTTGTCTATCCAATTGTTCCGATGCCATGCAACCCAAATGGACCATGCTAATCCAGGTCAAGTACATACCAAATATAGTATGGACTTAGACACCTTATCCAACAATGTTCTTATTTAAAGTTTTAGGATTCAACGTAATTTACCATACGCTGATGAGAGCTTGAAAAATTTGTGCTGATGGTTATATCATTTTCCGTGATATATTACACATAGCTATCCACTCTTGCCATTTTTCTTATAATAAAAGTGATTTATGATTCAACGTATGAAACCACATCTCATAATTCTATGTCAATGAATGGTAGTTTTAACCAACACTATTAGGAGACATCACAAACCAACTACACAATCATCATCAACTCACTTGCTGATCGCTTGAGCTAATGCTCATTGTCACTGATGATTTGTCTCACTGATGTAACTTCCTTGTCTCAATGATAAATATTTGGATAACATCTAAAAAGATTCTTCATTATCTTGGGATACGAGATTTTTACGGCGCATATATCGTCACTCATGATTACGTAAAAATGAAGAAACTTTTTGGGTATATATTGGGAATTCTTCATCCTAGGTCACTTTACAAGCAATTAATCTCTCTCCCTCTCTCTCTCCCAGTCTCTCTCTCTCTCTCTAAAAAAGACTCCAAATCGTCATCTCCCTCAAAGATTTCTCCTAGTCAAAGCCCTTGTACGAGTTTACCCCCAACACTAACATCATCAAAGGTTCTCATGCTACGGAATCTACCATCATCATTCAATCGGCAAATGTGGCGTTCTCGGATGAAATCCCAAAGTAGTTCGCAAACTCAGGAATCGAAGATTTTGTCGACTATGTCAAGAGCAGTCATCTTTGATATGCATTTTGTGACTTCCCGAACCCTTTCTACCCTAAACAAGTATGTGAGTTTTATTATACATTCTCTGTTGACTCTATTTCTCAAACCATCACTGGAACCATTGGAGATGGTCAATATAGGGTTACTATTGATGTGAGATCCCTTTGAACTACTCTTCGTCTTCCTCAATTTGAAAGTTACTGTGAAACTTCTTCTGAAGATAGTTGCAAATCTGTTCGAGAAAAATTAGGGTATAATTTCAAACTTCAGGGCCTCACTCGTGATCCATACAAGAACAATCTTCGTCAGTGTTTTAATGTAGGATGGAACTTAACATGTGTGATTGGAACTTAACATGTGTGATTGGAAAATGTCTTGGTCACAATCTTCGTCAGTGTTTTACAACAAAAAACTAGATTTTGCTCAACTTTTTCTTCATCAAATGGTTTACTGCATTACTAGGAACAAGAAGCCATTGAATATTCCTTATCCTCGTTGGCTTGGTCTGATCTTATACTTTATTTTTTACAACAAAAAACTAGATTTTGCTCAACTTGTTAGTTTCTGTGATCTATCTATATAGATCTTTATTCAGTAAATTAGTATGTTGACTACACATAAGACTAGGAATGTTACTGAGCTCCCACTAGCTTTATAGAAAATACAAGATTCATCCTGATATATAATAATTCACACAATGTAATTATCTTATAAGAAGGAATATTCTTACTTTGAGATGTTAGCTTAAATCTAAAAATATTTTCATTCATGTATGTTTTCTCCTTTGAAAACTCACTTACTCTTTATATTTGTAATATATCGAGGAAGATTAATCAATCCCATACTTGATTATCATACATGAATGCGTCTCTATGTTCTCTATTAGTTTCTGATCAACTATTGAGTGGATTCAACAAAAATTGAAAACTTGCTAGATCCAAACTATGATGCATTTGATTTATGGTTCTTTAGCTCTTAAAGTTCAATATTGCTCCCACTTAAAAAGAGAACTTTCTAAGCACATGTGTTATAGAATAACAATTAGTGGGATTGTAGAAACTTCATACTAAACAATCATTTAGGATAGTTTACATAAATGAAATTAGTAGATGCTAGAGTAAGTTAAGTTTATTGTCTAACATAAGCTTCATAACTCTATACCTTTTAGATATATATATGGATAAACCATTACATCCTTAGTCTAATTAAAGTACTTAATTTAATTGTTTGGTTGGAAATATATTTTTTCAATATATATTTTTTATAGTGAGCATAATTCCAAAATTTATGAAAGGAAATAGTTTTATAAAACATCATACAACAGCCTGTAAGGTCTTATTTATCCTCTTCAAAAACTCGTACTATCGAAATTCAGCTAGTTGTCAGGTGATCCTATCCCACTAGAGAATACGAAGGCTACCTCGAACATCAAAAGACAAATCCAAGCAGCCATGTGATCCTATGCCACAAAAACCGTAGAAATGACGAGTGAGTGTTTTTGATGGAATGAGTTGTGAATCAATTCCACAATTCTTAAGATGTTCCAAGAAGACTTGGTTTATAAAACTTATTTTCTTTATCACAATGAAAAATTAATGATGGTATCATTAAATTTTATCTTAATCTTTACTATGAAACAATTTGAGCAAATCAAAAGATTCAACAATAACAAATAAAGGTCGTAAGTGAAATTAATTACGCATCTATCACCAAATTTATTCATGGATTGAAAAGATTACATACATCACTATGTATAATTCTTTGTCAAACCTATTGTTCTGCAACTACTAATAGATAAAGACACTTGTTAATCATCTTCCCATATAAATAGGATTCACATATATCAAATGAATAAAACTCATTTAGCTTCAAAAAATTCCATCCTTTTGAAGTTGATATATGCGTTTCATGTTTATAAAGTCATGATGATAATGAAATAGATAATTTTGATCAAATATCATTTGCTTTTAGAGGATTTTCCTTAGAACTATTAATTTAATGAAAACTTATAGATTTACTTCATAAATAGCATTATGAGAAAATATTCTTAACACATAACACATCGTTTCGAAACATGAATGTAGACATTCATTGAATGATAAGTAAATCTAGATTTATTCATAAATTTACAATTGTTAAATGTTCCTATAGGTACAAAACATCTATTGTTTAAATATTATAACAACACTTGTTATATCTTCAGCATGAAATACAATTCGTCTGTAATCAGTTGATTATTTATTCCAAAAACATCAGCACATAATATCAATTATTAGTGTCACATGTAGTATAATATGCTTAAGTGAATGATAAAAAAATAAATAGTTTTATCATATAGATATCTGAAGTCTGGTCATGCCAGACTTCCTCAACTTGGTGAGATAAGTGGAGCAATTCCTCTTTTAGTGTCTAGTTTCTTCACAATAGAAACAACACTAATTATTTTGATCATTTTTTGATTTTTTGGGTTTATTCTGTATTTCCCTTAACTGAACTATAGGTCTATTAGAGTACACAATCTCTTATATCTTCCTTTTATTTAATGTTTGAACAAGTTTGAAGCACACTCTACTGTTCTAATTGAATACCTGCTTTACTTGATGAGACATCTGATATGTTTCATAATTATCCACGACTTTCTGCAAGTCAAGGTCAATTATTCCAGTATGATGTGAGACACATCAACATCATCATAACAATGCTTCCATCAAAGCATCATGATTAGACTGACTGGTTTGGGATCTTTCAGTATATATAATTTCTATTTATCCTTATGGAAGAACCTCAAGGTATTATACCAGTTATAGAAATTATAAGCATCAAATGTTATTATCTCTTGAAACTCAACAAGAGAATGGTTTTACAGAGCGTAAGATTTTTAAAATTATTTATAGAATTTAACCAAATTTCATTTAGTATTTTCAATATTAAGTCTTGAAAAATAAATAAATTTTATTGTTTCTGATGCGAATTTGGAAGATGGTCACGCAAGTCACTTCAGCTTAGGTTTGTGTATGGAAAGTTATCCGGTTTTATCTACTAAATGTGAACCTATTTGGACTATTTATGGTTGCGAACAGTGCTTGAATGATGGTTGCGATCCGTTGCGACTGGATGCGATCGATCGCACCTGGTTGCATTCATTGGAGATGTTTCATTGCGAAGCTGTTCACATTCATTTGTGGATTATTGTCAATGAGAGCCTGGATGCGAACGGGGGACTGAGTGCAAATGGAAGCTTGGATGCGAAGAGGATGCAAAAGTGATGTCCAGATCGAGGAGTTGGGATGCGAATGCGAGGCCTCAGAAGACTAAGAGTTGCCTCAGAATTTTAAGTCCTCGGAGGCTGAAAAGACACCCAGAAGGTTCAAAATCTGCTTGAAAGAGATTCCTTTTAATAAATCTTTAATGTATTAAATAAGCCATTAATTTGAATAAAAATTAGGTGTCTTTTCATTGTTTTTTAGTTACACTTGTAAGGCTATATAAAGTCGTTTGGGTGATCATTTGTAGGCAGAGTTGATTGAAGTTTATAAACATTAAAACTTGTGTTCAACTTATCGCATTGTTGCATACGATTCAAATCTGGTCTTGGTTGGGACGCACCTCCTGCTTTGATCTCGAACTCAATCCAATAGGTCTTGGTTTGTTTTCACCGAAGATTCAAACTATAGGTCTAGTTTGGACTTCAAATCTATCCATTTCCGTTACTTGTTCTTGTCTTTTGATTCAAGTGTTCTTTGTTCCGCTGCAAGATTCGTGTTTGAGCTCCAAATACGCATCAGTTTCTAAAACATTAATTTATTAAAGTCTAGGATCCAAGTAATGAAACAAGTAAATGGTTAGTTGACCTTTATCTCATCCACTTAATCAAACTCGGTAGGTAGCGATTACCAATTGCATAAAATATGTAATTCCTAGATAATGGGATCCCAAACAACTATTTCTTATCTTGGCATGTTTGATCCCATCTATGCCTTGAACCTCTCATGCTTAGGTAATCTTTATCACACAATATTCTTATCAACTATTCCTACTTGAAACAACTTGTAGCATTGGAACTAACTAGTGACTAGGTGACACTTATGTCACTAGAAAATACAAAACCATCTCACACATCATAACACAATCCTAGTTGTTAGGTGACCCATCACCCACTAAGACCATACAAACGATGCCCAAGTGTTCTTCAAAAGTATGTCAACGACTTGCATTTTTAAGAAACGGTTTTATATATGTTTTACAAATATAGTTATAAAAACATGGTCTCATGAATATTGCATGCATCCAACAATTCATGTACCTTTTTGTAAAAATCATATCACTTGTTATAAGGTCCTTTAGGTAAATAAAACTTTATTTTATTTATCATTAGCTGCGACCAATTATAAACTAAAACCTGATATTAAAGTTTAGTCGTAGAACGCTAAAGAATCGGTTATAGTATTTAATAAAATTTCATTTTATATTTAAGACTTGGAGTTTTGGATGAGTTCTAAAATCACTATTTTCAATCTCCTTTTAATAATCAAAATCTTATGACTTGATGAATTTGTAGAATAAAATTCATTTTATTTAATAAACTCAATTTTATATATCTTACGATAAAAGTCATATTTTGATAAACCAAAACTTGGGTGATGATAATTATGTTTTAAATCTCATTTGGCATGCATAAAATATAATATCAACATGTTGTGTTATGTTTAAAAAACTAATATCATATATTAAGTTTCAACGTAAAAATAATCACTTGTATTATTATTTGTCGTTATAACGTTATATACCGATTTTTAGTCTTTTTAATAAAATCGTACTTATTAGAAAGACATGGAGTTTAGATAATGTTTAAACACCTTTTAAAACCATTTCAATTATTTTAAAGTTGGCTATTTCAAAGTTTTACTATTATTTTTTACAAAAAACTCGATTTTACCAGTTAAAATGTTTTTAGTAAATAGACATTTATAAACATCTATTACATTTTAAATATTTATTTCTCAAACTCCAAGTGATATTATTTTATGGTAAAATATTATTTAACATGTGAAAACAATTTTCATACATAAAACAACAACATACAATAAACATCACAAGCATGCATTAAAAATATATGTGTATAAACCAACCAAGTCTAGTGACATTTTGTAAGCCAACACAAAATGCGAAGTCCATTCCTAAAGGGACAGCTAAAGGGAAAAAAATATTCTAGTAATGTTTTTGTTGAAGCTCTCACTTGAGAAAATATTCATTGCTTGCAAAAGTTGAAAAACTTCTTGAAAGGTAAATAATTCAGCAACATGCAACACTCTCAGAAAAGGTTGCAGAAAGTGTTGCATTAGGACCAACAACTCTTGTGGAAACTGTTAATAGCGACGCATTTAGCAATAATTTGAAGAAAGTGTTGCAAATTCCGTTACACACTTCAAAGTTGTGAAAATTACCTTTTGGTCTTAAAAAAATGGCCCCATCTTCATTTCTTGTTACATTTTTGTATAAATAAATTATTCCTAAAAAACTAATCTATTACTTATAAAAATAAATGAAGAAAAGTAATCTATTTAATTTTTACATACCATATGAATAAATAAATATTACAACCATTTTTAACAAAACAACACATACAACAAACACAATGGTCCATGACTAGTTTATGCACATCATACACATATCAAATATAATAACAAACAACTTTTTGTTTTTTCTAAGGCAACTTTTATATGACAAAAATGTATGAAAAATGGTTATATATAAAATTAAACAATTTTAAACTACAAGTTGCCAAAGAAGATAAATATGAACATTTCTTAGTCAAAACAAATACATGCTTGTTTTCCAAAGAACAAAGATTATTAAACATAAAAAATCATTCTAACATATAAAAGATGTCTCTGATACCACTGATGAGTTTTGATACAAAATATAAGAGCGTTTTTCATAAAGAAAAACGTAATGGAAGCTGTAAAAATAACAACATTATTTTCGAGATTATTTCAAAACAAAACCACCAAGGATCTTTTTATAGAGGTTAGAATGATATTTAAAACCATCCTAAGGTTATTTTAGAGTGAAAACATGTGGAGCCTTTGAACCTACTTGGTTTTAGGGTATTGATGAAGATAGAAAGATCAAAGAGGATGATCTTCTCTACAAGTATCCACCATCAAGATTAAGATACAAAGAAATGCTAGTTTCCTTCTTGTATATCTTGAGTATCTTAAGCCTTTAAGCACTTAATATAAATAAGCACTAAAGGAGATAACTTAGCGAACTTCCTAGCACTAACAATTAGCATCAAAATAGAGTATGGAGAAGAACCTATGGCTTCTTTTATTATATAGGAAAGAGTGACCATTTTGCATGGACAACGCCTTCTTTTATACTCCCATGCATGTTAAAGGCTACACATTAAAATAATCTAAAGTAATGTCTAGTAGAAGGAGCATGGTAGACAAGGTATGGAGGTTGACAAGCAACATCCATACTATCTTTAAACTTTCAGCGTTAAGGACATAAGAAGAGGACAAAAGTTAGGCACGTTTGTCTAACTAAGCAAGCCAACTAATTAGTTAAGTCATGGTTAGCCAAAGTGTCCTAAACTTTGTATATGACTTATAAATCATACTATGTGATGTAATAACTAGTTTTTCTTCTCTTTAATTATTAATTTCATAAAATAATAATTTCCTCTAATTAAATACAAGAGTTGAATTTTTTTTATTAATAATCAAATTCTTAATAAATATTCAATAAGTACCAAATAGATTAAGGTGTGACCCTATAGGATCATATGTTATTAGCTATATCACTCAATAATGATTCTTGAGCATCCAACACGTGTCAAATGTTCTATAAAAACTTAACAATAGGTGGTCATTAATAGGCATATAATGCTTAAAAAGAGAAGAATAACTTGGATTTATTCAAAGGTGAGTGATATCAAATACATGTTCCATGAACAACAAGGCTTGATTCTTTTATAATGAGAACAATTTAAAGTGTTTTCATAATTACTTGATATGGGTTACTTATGTGCTCATTTACTTGTTCATTGCATGAAAATGATTTTATAAAGAAGTTTAATAGAGAGAAAACATTTATGAGTTTTAAAAGAGTTTTAGCATGAATACTTGCGCATTCATGTATGATAGGGAACACACTTATGTGTCCATCAAAGTCCATTGCAAACAAGACTATGATATTCTAAAAGAGGGTAGTGTGGTTTTCTAAACATGCCTTACTTGTGTAAGAGGTTAGCTACCTCTTTGCACGTGACCAGTGATTTGATAGCTCACCCATACCCATTACGAGACCACAAGAAATGAGAGAAGTCATGAAAAAGGTTGCTTTGTGTTAACTATGTGATAGTCTTTATTGTTATCAACACGAAAACGAGAAATAAGTATTGTGAGTGGGACTATGAGATAAACATGTTTGGGTGTACATAACATCATGCATTGCATTCTTTCTTTTTATGATGAGTATGTGTATTTATACTTTTTATAAGTTCCTAAGAGAAATGAGTAAAAGAGTTAACTTATAGTTTTTATGATTTACAAGTATTTCAAAAAGGAGAGATTAAAGAGAGTAACCAAATAGTTTTTATAAAACTTTTAAGAGTTTTTAATGAGAAAAGATTAAAGAGTTTTATAAAATAAATTAAACATCTCAAAGTGTTTTAAGAGATAAGATTCTCTTGCAAATTGTTAGAAAAAGTTATGAGTAATGAATGTCAAAATTCCAAAGATTTCATCAAAAGGGTTTCAAAATGATTGAAGAGTTTTTAAAAGGATTATTGGGGAAATTCATCATAGGTCAAGGATTGAGTTAATCCTCGAGTAACCACTTGGTGAAGTCCCGGTATTACTCACTAGGAATTTCCAATGCCTAACCTACTACTTTTTAACATGTATTCAGGTTCTAGTGAAGATTAAGGATTAGAGGATACATGAAATTTTGAAGGCCACTGTGATGTAGTGGTTTCTTATCGTATGTATGATATTTTAATTGTTAACCCTTCTCTATAACTTTTGAAACTAAAAATACTTTTTCTAAAAACTTTAAGACTTTTGGGACTGAATTCTCTATATAATGATAATTATTTTTAGAAAAATGATTTAATAGTTTTAAAAATATGAAATCAAAAGAGGGGTGTTTCGTTTATCAACCATGGTGGAAAGTAAAATAACCAATCATTTTCTTTATCGACTAAGAAAAAGGAGAATTCCCTTACCTTGATTTGGTTATAGTTTTGCCCTTGTGGCTTCATGCTAGTGCAAATAATTTTGAAAATATTCAAATGCTTATAGGGTCTTCCTTCTTCAATCCATGAAAAGTAGGCAAATGATAACTAATCTTGACTTTAATACTGAGCCTCCTCCCAAAATGATATAATTGATGCCAATTGGAGTTTGAATGACATCAATTTCCATCAGTTATCTTAAGGTTCATTCAGGAACTTCGTCTTTTTCCATTGGAATTTGGATTATGATAAGAGGTGTTTTGGTTTTTATGGGTGGTGTATGGATGTTTTTTGGAGTGGGACTGGTGGGACGTGTTTCAGGAATTTCTTGGTACAGATTGGGGCTTGATTCGACTTCAATTTCGATATCTCTTGAGGATTCAGATTGAATTATAGGCACCACATTAAGTCTGGAAGTATAACCATTTTGTAGCCTTGTTCTTTTGCTAAACATCTTGCTTCTTTTTCAATATCAAGATTGTAAACTAGTGTACATGTACAAAGAGATATGGGTATAGAGAAATAAATAAATTAAAAATAAAAGAATCCCCGATAATGGCATCAAAATTTGGTGCTTGTCGATGTTAACAAATAAATAAATCTAATTCTTACATACTATATAGTGTATAGTGATAATGAGATCGAATCCACAATGATTGGTTCAATTTATAAACCTATATAAATTCCTTTATAAAAATATTTTGAAAATGACAATTAATTAAAAATGAGGATTCTTTTTTTATTTTTGTTTTGGCTGTTTAAAATCTAAGTTATACTAGAACTAGAAAATTGCAATTAAGCAAGAAAATGTTTTAATTTAAATCAATAAATCGGGATTGCCAATGGTTGACATTGGAGATTCATCATATGAACATTTAGTTAATTATGTTTGATTAGGTGTCTAAGCAAATAACTAAATTTGTATATACTTGAACTATTGGCAAAGTCTTGTTGGGTTGCCCTCAAACCTAGTAATTGAATAGGATGACTTTTAGAGAGAGAGAGATTGAATTTATTGATTTATTATATGATTAATAAATAGCAATGAATGATTTATTAATATATTATGAGAATAATATATTAATTAGAAATAATATTATTTAACTAAGAATTAATCAGAAATTAATTAGAATTAATTTTGGGATTAATTGGTTTAAATAAAAATGCAAGGACCTAAGCTGTAATTGTTCAAAAGTTGAACAAAAGGCATTCCAAAACCTTCCACAAAAGGTGGACGGTTTAGAGGGAATTCTAGGGTTCTAGAATATCCCTTGGAGATAATTAGGAAATAGAATGTTGCTTCAATACTGTTATGAATAGATCTAATAGGTTGCATGTACCCTTAAGTGTATAAGGATTTATCCACGTTATTACATGTAAAACCCATCAAATTAATCACTAGAACTCATGGTGCAATACTTGTGATAAAAATCTAATTTGGAAATAGTAACTTAAAATCTTAAGTCACCTAGACTCCTCTTAATTAATACAATAGTTAAGGAAGCTCATTACATCTTTTCTTAGCTAAACTCACAATTCAATAAAGCATGCAATTTATGAAAATCAACCAGCATTAGGGTTGAAGAGCCACCAAATCCAAGAGGAGTCAAATGTTTCCACTACCATGTTAGAGGAAGTATTTTCATGGATTAAAATGAAATGAAAACAAACATAAAAACCATTTGTTGCTGGTTAATTGGAATATCTATATGTTTAAATTCATGAACATAAACACACAAATGAAAAAGATGTTTGATTAGTAAACATTTCCATAGATAATCAACACAAGTTCATAAAGCTCCTCAAAATAAACCAAATAATTAAATATTACTCCGACACAACCAAAGATTAACTTAGCCTAACATAGCTAAGTTTAAGAAAAAGAAATAAAGTTTATTTACACCAAAGATTAAAAAAATGAAAGACGATAGAAATGGTGTTCTTAAAGTTCCAAGAATTCTCCCTAAACTCTAGGGGAATGGTCCTCAAAATCTGATCAAGTAGTGCCAAAAAGAAGCTCACCAACTATCCACAAATAGTTGTCAAACATGAAATAATATAACTTTCCTTATAGACTTACACTAGTCGTATGAGTGTTAGTGCAAAAAGTTGTGTTGGCCACGTGAAAACACATGCCATTCCTTTGACTTGCATAACACGTCCATTTCATCTTGATCTTCTTTGTCCCTTACACCAGCTTTCTAAGCGCGGATCCTTGGCCCAACTATCCTACTAGACTTCTCCAAAACAAGCCCAAATGCCTTTCCAAAGCTCCTTTTCCCATTTTCTTATAAATTCTTCACTCATCAACTAGCCTAATAACTATTTAGATCTTTTTCATCCTTTTCCTTCTAGCCCAATGTGACATCCCCATTTTCACGACCATAAAAGACCGATTTAATTATGCTTATTTTATTTCAGAGTATCCTATTTTTTAAAGAATCATAATGCGGAATTTGTTCCCAATAATGTAATAATATTATTACCAAGCATTTCCAAAGAAATGCGTTTCATTAATAACTTCGGGATATCATTGTGAATACAGAAACATAAGCATAACAAAAATATTACATGTCTTACAATAGTTTATTACACTATGGCCTACAATTATCCATAAATCACTCAACCTCCTTGGGCCTTCGTGCTCCTACCTGTGATACAAAGAAACTGAGTGGGTCAGACTTGGGAGCCTGATGAGCATATAAGGTTTTCAACCCATAATAATTAAGTTCTTTTAATTATGTAATTCATATCAAATGATTTACTCGATTACACATTCCAATTATTCTCACATACTGATCCTAAAATATTGATCTCAAGGGACCAATCATAAGGATCATCATGATCAACGGGTAGACAATACTGCTTCGGGGATTCATATAGCAATATATGTCAATAAGGAAACCATGTGGGGGATATAGTACATCAAATGAACAGATAGTTCACTAACACCAATAGGCTGCGAGCCTACCAGCGTACCAATAGACTATCTAGAATAGTCTATGGTTGTCATTTATACTCTTCTAGATAACTGGTTCATCGATAGTCAAGTCCTCTCATCATCGTCTCATCATTTTTCATCACCCATCACTACCCAATATATTTTATATAAATATACAATAATATATATATATATATATATATATATATATGATTAAAGCAAGAAAAAATCATATAATTTATCTAACCTATATATCATGTAATTCAGATAATAGACACACATAGCATTTAACCAGCTAAATACTTTATATGTATGTGTAAGCTGAAAGTAACTATGTAATCACATGATAAAGTGGATGACTGGAAAGTTGGACATCGCTCCGTTTCAGCACTTGGCTTTTCCTTTGATGTGCCCTAGGTTTAATTATCACTAAGTCTTAGTTTATTTCTTGTGACTAATGATAGATAGATTCCTCAACAATACTAAGTAAAGAACAACCAGATAAGATCATATTGGAGGTAGAGTCAGTTTAGTATACATAGTATATTGCTTGAAAATCCCATTTTAATCACCTCACTAAATCTTGCCTAGACATCACCCCCATAAGTAGATCAATCAGTATAATGACATGGAATCAATGATAAATCTTATTTATAAATTCATAACAACGACTATGAATCCAAATATAAACTACACTTCAAATAATATAGAGTGTAAGTTAGCTTATAGAGATTCCCTAGACAAAAATCCGAAAATTACACTGAAAAATCTCCTACATGATGACTACTGCTTGTCGGGTACTCAGGGGTCGTAGGACTTTGCTGATATACTAGAAACTAAGGAAATTTGGATCTAATGCCGAGAGAACTTGAAGGATTGAGCTATAAGGGTGAGATATGAGAAGCATATACAGAGGCGAGTATCTATAGCTGAAAAAAGAGATGCGCGTCGCGCACTTTGTCGGGGTGCGTCGTGCAAATGGTCGGGATGCTAACGTGTCGTTCTTTCAGTGGTGCCATGTGTCAAGATTTGGTTGGATGTTAGATGTGCGTCGTGCATCTTGTCTGTGCGCGCGGCTGCACACAGAGTTTTATAAAATCTTAGAAAACTCATATCTTCTTCATATGAAATCTGTTTTCGACGAGTTTTATATACACGTGTAGCTATCGATTAAATCTAAAACTTTCATTTAGATTCCGTCGACTAATTTTTATTTTATTTTATTTTTCACAGGTTTAGACTGTTAAAGTCCGTTAAAAATTCACAACTCTCTCGTCCAACGTCCATTCTCGACTGTCTTTATATTGTTGGGTTCTTATTAACGAGGTATTCGATTCTCGTTTAGATTTGTTTTGGCTAAAAATCAACCGATCTAAAATTCGATTTCTGTGGTAACACAGTTATGTTGAAATATTAGAAAAATCATAACTTCTCTCATGAAGTCAGATTTAGACGTTCTCTATATGCACACTTACAGTTTTACGATTACTACAACTTTCGTTTAGATCACTGAGGCTAATAAGTGATATATTTTCGATTCACTATTTACGATAGTCGATGTCGTATCGGGTCGAACACAAAAATTTAAAAAATTGTAACTTCTTTGTTCTAAGTATGATTTGAGAGTTCCTTATATCCCTGGAATCCTTATCATGACTACTTCGACTTTCATCAAGTTTGTTCGGCCTAATTATTATTCAATTTATAACGTCTATTTTATTTCTTATTTTATTATATCGCTTCAAGCACGTATAGTACATTTAACTACACATAGAACACATAATACTCAATAATTCTCTTTATTTACTTCATATAAAGGTTACAATTGTTGACCATTACAATTAAATCATTTTATTTCCCAGTGAGAAACACGACTGTTACAATTCTCTCCAATTTAGGATGATTTTGTCCCTGAATCATGCATCAGCAAACAGATGTGGATAGCAACTCATCATGTCGTCCTTTGTCTCCCAGGTGAGGTTCGACATAGACATATGTTTCCGTCGCATGAGCATTAATTCGACCATCTTACATTGTAACTTCTTCGTCTTACGGTCAACAATCATTTTAGGCTCTTCAATAACATCGAGAACTTCTCTCGTGAACTTCGTTATATAACACACATAAAAGGTGTTATGAATACCTTCCAGTTCTTCCGACAACTCCAACTTGTAAGCTTGGTTTCCAATCCTTTGAAGAAGTTTGAATGGTCCAATGAGTCTTGGGCTTAACTTCCCTTGCTTCCTAAGTCTGATAAGTCCCTTCGATGGAGAGACTTTGAGCAAGACCAAATCTCCAACTCCAAAAGTCATAGGTTGTCGCTTTTTATCTGCACATCTCTTCTGACGTTTTTGAGCTGCTAGCATCCCTTCTTTAATCACTTTCAACTTCTCAGCAGTCTGATGTGCAATCTCGGGACCCATAAACTGCTTCTCTCCAGCTTCAAGCCAACAAGACGGCATACAAAACTTCTATCGATACAAGGCTTTATAAGGTGTCATCTTAATGCTCGAATGGTAACTATTATTGTAGGAAAATTCTACCAATGGTAGATACTCATCCCAGTTACCCATAAATTCCAAGGTACAAGCTCTCAGGATATCTTCTAGTGTTTGAATCATTCTTTCACTTTGACCATCAGTCTGTGGATGATAAGTAGTACGCAAACACAACTCTGTACCCATCTCTTCTTGTAGGCTCTTCCAAAAGCTTGAGGTGAAATGACTGTCATGATCTGATATAAACGTTAAGGGAACACCATGAAGTTTCACTATTTCTTTCACGTAAACATTTGCAAGCTTATCCATAGACTATATCTCATTGGCTGCTATGAAGTGTGCACTCTTTGTGAATCGATACACAATCACCCAAATCATGTTGTGACCATTCTTCGTCCTAGGTAGCTTGGTCACAAAATCCATGGCGATGTCTTCCCATTTACCTATGGGTACAGGTAAAGGCTCCAAACACCCATTTGGTTTATGATGTCGTGCCTTAAATATCACGCAGGTCACACGCTCAACCACATACTTTGTAACATCAAGCTTCATCATCGGCTACCAATAGTATTGTTTCATACCTATACATTTTGGTATTGCTTGGATGAATTGAGTACATGGTCTTGTGAGCTTTTTCCATCAAAAGATCCTTCATTCCTACCATCTTAGGCACCTAAATTCAATTTTGGAATACCTTCAATCCTTGACTATTTGTATCGAACACTAACATTTTGCCTAAACATTCTTCTTTTCAGTCGTCTCCTTCCAAAGAGTCATTCCGAGCCTTCTTGATAATTTCCTCAATTGTCAAGACACTTTCAATCCTCAATGCCCTTGGTCTTTTCCTTTCCAAGTTTATTTTTCTACTCAAAGCATCTACTACGACATTCGCTTTACCAGGGTGGTAAAGTATCTCACAATCATAGTCTTTGAGTAACTCTAGCCAGTGTCGTTGTCTCATGTTCAAATCCTTCTGATTAAAGAGATACCGAAGACTCTTATGATTGGTGAAAAGCTTACACTTTGTGCCATAAAGATAAAGTCTCCATATCTTTAACGCGAAAACCACCGCTACTAACTCAAAATCATGAGTATAGTAGTTTTGTTCGTGGATTTTCAATTGTCTCGATGCATATGCTATCACTTTATCTCTCTTGGTTAGAACATAACCTAACCCAACTCCACATGCATCATTATAAACTGTGAAGTGTTCAACTCTGTCGGGTAAAGCACAAATTGGTTCTTTAAACAGTTGCTTCTTTAGCTTTTTGAAAGATTATTTGTGCTTTGCACTCCATATGTAGGTAGCTCCTTTATGGGTCAATGATGCCAATGGAACAACTATTGAAGAAAAGCCTTGGATAAACCTTTGGTAATATATAGCTAATTCCAGAAAACTTCGAATCTCAGTGGGACTTTTTGGTTGTTCCCACTTCAATACTACTTTAATCTTTGTTGGGTCCACCATTATTCCTTCTTGGCTAACCACATGATCCAAGAATTTCACCTCTCGAATCCAAAAATCACATTTAGAGAACTTTTCATACAACTTCTATTTCTTCAGAACTTCAAACACTTCACGAAGTGTTTGGCATGCTCCTGGTGGCTCTTTGAGTAAATCAAAATGTCCTCGATGAACACTATTACAGATATAGCATGGAAAGGTTTGCAAACCCTATTCATCAGATCCATAAATGTTGCTGGAGAATTGGTCAGTCCAAGCGACACAACCAAAAACTCGTAGTGCTCATATCTTGTTTCGAAAACTGTATTTTCGATGTCTTGCTTTCTTACCTCCAACTGATGATATCCTAACCTAAGATCGATCTTTGAAAAATAGCTCGCACCCTACAGCTGATCGAACATGTCATCAATCCTAGGCAATGGGTATTTATTCTTTACCGTTGCTTTGTTCAACTCTCTGTAATCTATATACATCTTCATGCTTCCATCCTTTTTGTTTACGAATAACATTGGATCTTCTTAGGGTGAAGAACTAGGTCTAATGAAACCTTTTTCCAATAACTTCTTAAGTTACATCATAAGCTTCTTCATCTCCATTGGTGCTAATCGGTATGGTGCTTTCACTATCCGTGTGGGTTCTGGTAACAAGTCTATCCGAAATTCTACTTGTGTATCAGGGACAATCCAGTAAGATCTTCGGGAAAGACTTCAGAAAATTCACACACCACTAGTATTCTTTGCATCTCCGTCTTCTCCTTTTTTCGCATCGATCACAAACGCTAGATATGATGTACATCCTTTGGCCTAACACTTTCTGACTTTCATCATCAAGATGATTCCAGAGTTTACTCGGCGTTTGTCCCCGTACATAACAAATGATTCTCTTCTAGGAGGGTTCAATCTCACCATCTTCTTTCTACATAGTATCTCTGCATCGTTCGCACTAAGCCAATCCATTCATAATACTATGTCGAAACCGTTTAAGTTAATGGGCAACAATTACTCATGGAACTTATTCTCATTCAAGTCAATGACTATGTTCTTCATGCATTCGCTAATAGGTACAAACTTCCCACTAGTAACGTTTACCACTAGACACTAGTAACGTCTACCACTAGAGCACTATCTAGTCTATCTATAGGCAATGCTAGTCTTCTTTAAAATTTGTGTGAAATAAAGGAGTAATGTGATATTATTTAAGCATCCTTATGTCCCAAGTCCTCTTCCATTCATTAGTCTCCATCCCCAACTTCGACCATTGCAAACCCTAATTTGTATTTGAGCTATATTGATCCATTTGTGGGTATTGTGGTGCTCTTCGAGGAAGAAGAATGAAAAGAGAACAACCTAGAAGCTTGGAACAACATTGGATCTGGAAGTTTTGCACCCTCCTACATCTCTAGAAAGTATAAAGTTCATACCTTGATTATTATTTGGTTAGATGTAGCTTGTATAATGTTACTATGTGCTTTTGTCCCCAACCAAGGATGTTCTTGAGTATGGAATGTTCTAGACCCAAATGGATTGTCCTTCTAGACGTTTTGGAGTGTCTAAGGTCATAAAAATGCAATCTTGATTTTTAGTTTTCTTCCATGCATGGGTTATATTGTATTAATGAGTCAAGAAGTTAGGGTTTTTTATTTTGGGCACTTGCTAGCCATGGAAAACCATAAAGTTGGAAACTTTATGGTTTAGGACGTTATTTGAGGGCTAGATCTGGAATTTGGGCAAAAGAGCTTAACGATTAAGCTCTTAATAAGAAGGAGAATGGACCAAGTGCGTACGTTGGGCGTACCAGATGGTACATTACGAGTATACAGTCAAATTTACGTTTTAGTTAGTGTATAAGTACGCACGGCGTACAGGCTAAGTACGCCCAACGTACTCACTTGTGTTGACCAAGTTTAACTTTTTGACTTCGACCAAGTTTGGCCTAAGGGTATTTTGGGTATTTTGAGTTGTATTTGAGATTGGCCACTATTTGATGAATAGGTGACGGGTAGAGCTGATATTCGGAGCAAAGATTAATTCAGCTATTGTTCGGAATGAGAGGCGAGTTTTCCTCACTGGACTCGTGGGTCGAAGGCACCAATGCCGACCCACTGAATCATGTATTTTGGTTAGAGGATGTTGCTATGTCATATTGAAATGCTAGAATTGAGTCCTGATATATAGGATATTGCTACGCGATAATGATCTGTAGATCTGTCTATTTTCCTGTTAACTGGTTATATGCTATCTGTTATGTATATGTTGACATGTTGTGGTTTGGGGTTGAGGCTTTACCGCTTTGTGTGTGATTCAATAGACCGGGGGTATTCCAGTCCGATGACTGAGCGGACCCGAGGGTATTCAAGTCTAATTATTGAGCAGACCCGTGTATATAGGCATCCCAGTCTGATGACTGATTGTGTCGGGGGTATTCCAGTCTGATGACTGATTGGACCCAATATGAGTGTTGTATATGTTATGTTGTGTAGTGGTACTTTGGGGGAACTCAATAAGCTTTGGCTAACAGTTTCAGTTTATTGTTTCAGGTACTTTTGATGACCATGGCAAGGCGAAGGCGTGATCGTACACATCCTTCGAAGATATATTTTGGGAGATTTTATGATGTTCTAATCTTGGGGAATAGTTATATTTGACACTTGACTTGATATGGTTTCGGATTGAAAACAATGGTTTCTTTTAATTTAAAAATGAAATTTTTTATCATGTTTATGGGATGTTACACTTTTATTCACTTCCAACCTGTGGATAACGGGTTGTCCAACATCAGGTTTTGATTTCGTGTTGTCGTATTCTTGAACACGAGGTGATTCCTTTATCCACATGTGAGTCCAGAGTAGTATAAATGACCACTTTTCCTTTAAATGTTTTAGTGTATGTTTAAAGTCCTTGTAAGATGGTAATAACTTTTCAATCATACATAACACATCAATGCATTCACCTATCTTGATCTTTTGATCTTGTGTTAAGTGAATTGACCTAGAATACGAATGATTTCATTGTATTGTTCCATAAAGAGAATTCACTCTACCATTTAAAAGTTATTAAAATAGCTAACTAGAAACTTCTTGCTAGAAGCATCCCCATCGATATACTTAGACTCAAGGGTATTCTACAGTTCCTTTACACTCTCTATATTTCGGTAGATATCAAAAAGAGGATTAGACATACCATTAAGAATGTGCCATTTGCATACGTGATCATCATTCTCCCACTTGCATTGTCATCTGGTGTGTTATACAATTTTCTCTCTTGGGCGACGTGTACTCAGGACGTGGACGACCATTGAATTAGTGAGAATAAAATGCATTTTCTTCTGCCAACGATGGAAGTCGTTTCCCTCAAATATCTCCAACTCGCCGTAATTGGGAGTCATCTTTTTCATTGCTTTGCTCATGATTTCAGAAAACAGAAAGAAATATCATATTCGATTATTAGGGTTTGGGAGGATCATGGTCATTTCTAAAATCAAGAGGTATCCTTGATCTTCTTGAAGAATCACGTGATCACTTTCCGAATAAAATATTTCTACTTTATACGTGAGTATTACGAAATTCAAACTATAAGGATAATTCTGTAAAGAGCAACATCAAATCAAGAAAATGATGAGAAACCACGAATTATGAATTTAATATAATTCGAATTCTTCTGATTACCAAAGATAAGATCAATCATCATTAAATGCTGATTTTATCTCACAAATTAGGGATATTGATTTTAAAGATAATTATAAGAAATATATTTTTCAATAAAATTTCCTTAAAAAAATTATTTTTTGGATTGGAGTGTTGCCCCGCACCTCATTAGGGAGGCTCCTCTCGACCCTCGTTAGGGAACCACTCATTGGACTCTACAAGGGTGCGCTGCCCTTTTGACCCTCACTATTTAATCGAATCAAAACTAAACTCGTTTTATACGTTTAACTTGCTAAAAATAAGATTAGAATTTTATTGATAATTAGCCGATGACAATTAAAATCAACAAGAAGCTAATTTAAACAATATATATTTAAAGAATTATTTATTGTTTAGTTTTAAACCATGTTTTATATTTGTTTCTAACAAAATTTGTATTGTATGTGTGGAAATTAATCGTTATAGTGGACCCTTTTCCCAAAAAAAAAAGATTTTAAGATAAGATAGAAATTTGTCGATTTTGGGGACATCTTTCCCAATAATTTCTCAGCTGTATCTATATTTGACGTTTCTAAAAGTTTATTAATTAATATAAAAAGACTAAAAGTTTGTCTAACAAAATTTTTACTTCATAAACCACAAGCGATAAACAGGTAATTCGAACCAGTATGTTTAACGGTTAGAATTGGTAACCTTTTTTGTGCAAAACTCATGAATACGATCTGTTTGACGTGAAATAGTTTTTCTTTAAAAATTTGAGATTTTGTGAAAAGTTATATATTAGAAAAGACCGCAAAAGTTATATTATTATATTAATATTGTGTTTTATAATTAAATAGATATTATTATTATATAACCTAATTCATAGGATATAATGGTTTAAAATTTGTAAGGGATCGAAATACGTTTTGAAAGACTTTTAACATATTTAATTGTGTTCAAAGCATTTTAATCGACGGGTCGAAGAAAGTGGAATGGTAAGTTGGAATATGAAGAATTATTAAACATACTAAAATGTCAATTTCAACTTTTTATTTATTTATTAATTTTTTTTTCTACGGATGCAGTAAAAAATTAGAAAGTTGCTAGCAAAGAATTTCAAGATACAAACGTGAAAATGATAAATACCCCGATCAAACAAACATATATAAGTAAACAAAGATGTATTTTTAATCCAATTAAAAAAGAAATGAATATCATCCGTTCGTCCTAGAGAAAAACACAATTTGAAAAACATTTATATATAGATTAATTGTTTGTTTACGAACAGTAACTGTTTTTTTTATCTTTTTGAAGTAAAGTTTTCTCTTTCAAACTTTGGCAACAATTGTTTGTCATGTTAATAATTTTGGTCCCTTATTCTCTTATTCTTTAATGTTATATTATTTGACTACAATAATTTCTACAACGTAGCAATTTTGGTCCATACTCTAATATTAATTACAATAAACCATAATAAGTTTTGGTCTCTTCTCTAATATTAATTTTCATTTTCCAACATCTAACCACCGTAGTTTCTATATTTTGTCAACTTTGGTCCATTTTCTAGAACTTGACATTTTTGGTCCATTCTCTAATATTAGTCACAGTAACCCATAATATTTTCTACAGCTTGACAGTTTTGGTCCCTTCTCTAATATTAATTTTCGTTTTTCAACATCTAACCATCCTAGTTTCTATATTTTGTCAACTTTCGTCCCTTATGTACATTCTAAAAAATTGTCCCATAAACAAACACGAACCGTGAAATCTGAAACAACCAAAAAAACAATAAAAAATTTTCCCGACCCTTAGCAACGCGAGGGCACACCCTCTAGTTCGCCTTAAAGGAAACAAAATTTAAATATTTTTTCGAACGTAAACCGGAAAAAAAAAGAATCACATTCTTAATTGTTTCAGCTAATAAATATTCTTAATTGTGTGTGAAGAATTATTAATCGTGGATAATAAAAATAAAATAATGCATATCTTGTATCCATTTATTAAATGAATTTATGGGTCAAAATTCACCTTTAATTATTGTATCTAGAAGGATTTCTACGCTTCACGGCGGGCATGTGGGTTCTTGTGGGATATTGTTTACTTGTCGAAGGGATGAAACTTGTCTACCGAAGTGTCAGACCACCAAGGTGTTGCCCTCGCTATTTGAGGTTGAGGGTTAATGTTTCGTCAGAAACATAGGTGGATTTAATAATAGTTTAGGATTATATTGTATTTGACGTTCAAAAAAAAGTGTCAGACTTAAATATAATGTGTTTAGCTTATGCGTTTCTAACAACGATTACTGTTTTTTGGCAGACTATTTTGGGATAAAAGTAAAAATACATTAAAAAAACAAATAATGTTGTAACATCCGTTTCCCGATCCTCAGTATGCGTTTCATTTTAAATCATTCATTTGAGAAATTGTCAGATTCGTGACATGACCTTGGTGCTGATCACGACACAATTGGTTTAATGAAAGTCACGACATGATATTGTGCGACGTAATGTAGCTGATGAGTGAAACAATAACTCTCGACATTTGGGCCCTATTTAAGAGCTCTAACTTCTAGGATTACCTCATTTGGCAGCCCCCATCCTTTGAGAATGTCTCTCTCTCTCAAACTCTAGCCTCCATACTTGAGTTTTGAGCATTTGATCTTATATTCTGAAGTTTGGTGTAACGTATCAAAAATTACAAAGAGATTTTTCATTAAAAATAAATTAACTAATAAAACTCTTTACTTAAAATTGTGTTGCAACATCTAGCTGTTTAAAAACAATATGATTAACGGGGTTGAAAATACAAAGCAATGGAAACAACGTCGTCGATGCGAGTGTACACTCCCGCCCAACTCTTCACACGAACAACCTTTAAAACATTTAATCCACAACTGTAAGTATAAAACTTAGTGAGTTATCCAGGATATGACATATTCCACGATACATAAAATGCACACAAGCAAAATCTTCGGCTCTAGCGTCGATCTGCCAAGTCTCATATCCACAAGCGGACAACATACACAACAATCATACATATAATATATTGACACTCAGCCACAACTTGTAACATCCAAAATTTCAAGCCAATTTAAAATTTTCCAAAACGTTTAAAACCATTAAAGTCATTACAATATTGTTTTCAAAATGTATAATATCAGAGTTCTCCCAGAATATAAACAAAACACGAGGAGCTGTACGATCATGCCTTCGCCTTGTCGTGATCCCCTGATGTGCCTGAAACAATAAACTGAAACTGTAAGCCCGAAAGCTTAGTGAGTTACCCCCAAAATACCGATATACATACAGTCCATGTAACAATATCATCAATAACATAACAAACTGAACAGCATGCAATGGGTCCACATCTTTACAGACTGGATTACCCCTGGGCCCACAGTGTGAGTCTGGATTGCCTACCAGGCCCACAGCTCGCATCTGGATTGCCACCGAGCCCACAGTACGAGTCTGGATTGCCTACCGGGCCCACAACTCGTATCTGGAATGCTCCTAGGGTTTGTTGGCTACCGCACGAAGCAGTACAACCTCAACCCATCCCACATAACATGTCGACATGTAAACAGATAAATGCACATATCAATACTCAGTAATATCACAGGTAGTCCGACAGGCCTACCAAACTAGCATATCCAACTAGCATGCATATCTAACACATACTTATCATAACAACTACTAGGATATCAATCCAATGGGCCGACCTTGGTGCCTTAGACCCCTTAGTATAGTGAGGATAACTCACCTTGCACTGTCGACTCGAAGATAAACTCAAGCTCTCGGATTGCCGGTACAAACTTCACCACCTAAATGCACCATAGAATCATGCTTGTAAATTTTCAATTTCCCAAAATGTCCCAGAAGTCCAATAGTCAACCCTTGGTCAAAGTCAACTTATCAAGGTCAACAGTCCATGTTGACCTCAACTCGTCGAGTACCCTTAGCTACTCGTCGAGTTCCTTGCATAACTCGCCGACTCGCCGAGTCACTTGAGTGACTCGTCAAGTTCCTAGTGTCAGTGGGCGTAACTCCTTGGCCAGTTCGTCGAGTTTTCCCCTTACAACTCGTCGTGTTCATACGTGTCCAAAGGTTGGGAAAACCCTAGCCGACTCGCCGAGTCATTCGACTGACTCGCCGAGCCCAAGGCAATCTTCATCCGACTCACCGAGGCGTTCATCTGACTCTCCGAGTCTACAACTATCTTCATCGGACTCGCCGAGTCTTTCATCCGACTCGCCGAGTCCATTCAGTCCTTCATCCATACAGAGGTTTTTTAATCCATGCTATGGTTCCATATTGTAGATCCAAGCTCCTAGGGTATGTTTATCACGTAAAGTTGCAAACTTTACGTGCATGCAAGATGATAATGACCCAAAACAAGCTAAAGAAGTGGCTTAAGGTAAGGGAAATGTCATAACTTGCCAAAGACTAAAACTTTATGACAAGGAGGAGCTAAAGGAGTCCAGATCTGAGGTTGCAACCTCAGATCATGATCCAAATCGGAGAACCACCACACAAAACCCTAAAAAGGGCCCCAAACCCATAAATAAAGAGATCTAACTAACAGAGAGCCAAGGTAACAACTTGTTACCTCCAAAGTGATGCCAAGACAGAGAAGAATCCGAATCTACAACAGCCCCTTGCTCCAACTTCTTGAACTCCAAGCTTTTTACTCCAAGAATCCCTCTTCCAAGCTCAGAAGCACACAAATATAGGGAGCAAACACGGATTAGGGTTTCTGAACTCAAGGGAGGCAGTAAGAGAGGCTAAGGGGGGATAAGTAATCCTTAAATAGGGTGCAAAACCCCGGAGATTAGGGTTTCATCCCCCAACTCCTACTTGTCGAGTCCCTTTTTGGAATCGGCGAGTAGGTCACTAAAACACATGGACCAACCCGCTGCTACTCGACGAGTAGGGAAACCAACTCGTCGAGTAGCCCTTGAAATCAAGAAAATTCTTATATTAAATCAATACCTGAGAATCGGGGCGTTACAATTCTCCCCCACTTGAACTAGACTTCGTCCTCGAAGTCTGCTGTGGTGAACAACTGCGGATAGTGCTCTCGCATCTTTGCCTCTGGCTCCCACATCCACTCGGACCCCCTCCGATGCTCCCACTGTACCTTCACCAAAGGTATCTCCTTGTTCCGCATAACTTTCATCTTCCTCTCCAGTATGGCCATAGGTCTCTCCACATAATTCAGGCGCTCATCGACCTGAATATCATCCAATGACACCACTGCCTCCTGATCCATAATGCACTTTCGCAACTGCGAAATGTGGAAAGTGTTGTGGATCTGACTAAGCTCCTCCGGTAGCTCTATCCTGTAAGCCACCTTGCCAACTCTGGAAATGATCCTGAACGGTCCGATGTAACGGGGACCCAATTTCCCCCTCTTCCTGAAGAGGATCACACTCTTCCAGGGTGAGACCTTCAGGAGTACCATATCGCCCACCTGAAACTCCAACTCAGATCAGCGTCTGTCAGCGTAACTCTTCTGTCGACTCTGGGCGGTTGGCAGTCGCTGCGTAATCTGCTTAATCTTCTCGGTAGTCTGCAAGACTACCTTCGTCCATCCCATCACCCCGTGTCCGACCTCACCCCAACAAACTGGGGTGCGACATCTCCGCCCATACAACAGCTCGAAAGGTGGGGCGCCAATGCTGGAATGATAGTTATTGTTGTAGGCGAACTCTGCAAGCGGTGAGTGGGAATCCCAGCTCCCACCGAAGTCAATAACACACGCCCTCAACAAGTCCTCGAGGGTCTGAATGGTCCGCTCGCTCTGACCGTCTGTCTAGCGATGAAATGTTGTGCTGAAGTGCAACCGCGTGCCCAGTTCCTCGTGGAACTTCTGCCAGAAGCGGGAGGTAAATCTAACATCCCGGTCGGAGAAAATAGAGACCGGAACCCCACGACGAGCAACGATCTCGCAGACATATATGTCGGCCAACTTCTCGGCCGACGAACGCTCCCGTATTGCCAAGAAATGGGCACTCTTGGTCAATCGATCTACGATGGCCCATATAGCATCAAATCCCTTCGTCGTCATCGGCAACTTGGTAATGAAGTCCATTGTGATCTGTTTCCATTTCCACATGGGAATCTCTAGAGGTTGCAGTATACCATGCGGCCTCTGATGCTCGGCCTTGACCATCCTGCAGGTCAAGCACCTCTCGACATACCAAGCGATTTCTCGCTTCATACATGGCCACCAATAACTCAAACTCATGTCTCGGTACATCTTGGTGGCCTCCGGGTGAATAGAGAAGTGAGACTTATGAGCCTCCTCCATGACTGTCTGTCTGACCCCTCCAGACATCGGAACCCATACTCGACCGCATCGGGTCAATAGTCCCCGGCTATCCTGCCCAAACCGGGTGTTCTCACGCCTGATCCTCTCTAACTTCCAGTTCTCTGGTCGCATGCCCTCGACCTGAGCATCCCTGATCAAGCTCATAAGCGGAGAATCCACCGCTATCCTCATACATACCGTTGGGGTAGAAGACCCAGCTGACTTGCGGCTCAAAGCGTCCGCCACCACGTTCATTTTACCGGGGTGGTAAAGGATCTCGCAATCGTAGTCCTTGACTACATCCAGCCACCTGGAGACATTACCTAATAAATCTCCGGTAGTACCCTGCTAATCCCATAAAACTCCTGATATCCGAGGGAGATCTCGGCACCCCCCACTGCATGACTGCCTCGATTTTGGCCGGATCGACCAAAATCCCATCCTGGTTAACGAGGTGCCCGAGGTGCTCCCGTAACCAAAACTCGCACTTCGAGAACTTGGTATATAGCCATTCTCGTCTCAGAACTCCCAACAACTCCCCTAAGGTGCTCCTCGTGCTGCTCACGAGTCTTGGAATACACCAAGATATCATCTATGAATACGATGACCGAGCGATCAAGCATCGGTCTGCAGACCCAATTCATGAGGTCCATGAATACTGCTGGCGCGTTGGTGAGCCCAAATGGCATCACCACGAACTCGTAATGACAATAACGAGTCCCAAACGCGGTCTTCTCCACGTCCTCCTCTCTGACCCGGACCTGATGATATCCCGACCTCAAATCAATCTTGGAGAACCAAGATGCACCCTGTAACTGATCAAAGAGATCGTCTATCCTAGGGAGTGGATAACGGTTCTTCACCGTCAACTTGTTCAGCTCCCTATAATCAATGCACATCCGGTGCGAACCGTCCTTCTTCCTGACGAAGAGGATCGGTGCTCCCCATGGAGAACTGCTAGGTCGAATGAACTGCTTGCCCAACAGTTCCTGCAGCTATGAAGACAGCTCCTGCATCTCGGGTGGCGCCAACCGGTACGTCGCCTTGGCGATAGGGGCCGCACCCGACACCAGGTCGATCCGGAACTCAACCTGCCTCTTCAGAGGTATCCCTGGCAACTCCTCCGAGAATACGTTGGCAAACTCCCTAACCACTGGAACCTCTGTAACTGAAGTCTGATCCCTGACCCGCGTATCCACCACATACGCTAGATAACTCGCACACCCGTGCTGAATGTACTGTCTAGCCCTGGCGGCTGAACAAAACCCTGATCCCAATCTAGTACCCTCGCCGTAAACAATCAGTTCTCCCCCACTTGGGGTTCGAACTACAACTTGCTGGCCCTCACAATCTATCATAGCACCAAATCGACTAAGCCAATCCATCCTTACAATCACGCACACCTCCCCCATGGGAATCGGAATCAAATCTATGGGGAAAGATACCCCGAAGATCTCCATCTCACATTCTCGGTAGACCGAAGAAGCGGAAACCCCATGCTCGTTGGCGATCGAGACTCGCAACAGACACTCTAGCTCGCCCACTGGCACACTGAACTCCCTACTAAAAGTCTGTGATACAAATGACCGACTCGCCCCCGAGTCAAATAAAACTAATGTAGGCAAGGAGTTCACTAAAAATGTACCTAAACACAGATACAATAGATAAGCATAACACAGATATCATGAATGAGATAAAGGACAGATACATACCAGCAACTACTTCGGGGGCTCTGCTCTACCTGGCCTCCTGGTGGTTGTCGAGGCCAACAAAATTAATACCCTAAATAGTACACACTAAAATAGTTTATAGTGGTAAAGGGTCTGTATCCACGGAGATTGGTTCAATTTAAATCTCTATGTGAATCACTTGTTCAAGTACTTACAAAACACAAGTAAAAGTAAAATGGGGGGGGGGTTAATTCTTTTTGATTGTTTGACAAAATTAAAACTAGCTAGAATGTAAATATGACAAGTAAACAAGTAAAAGATTTGATTAAATTCAATGAAGTGAAATTGGTTGATTTTGGGATATACCACGTGGATGACATAATTGACTTATCATTAGACTAAAAGGAACAACACTTGTGAATTGGTTTAACTTGGCTATAGCAATTCATAAGCACAAATTACCTCAACTCTTCTTATATATTAAAATGGTTAGAGGAGCTCTAACACATTGCCTTAATTAAAGTCACAAAATCAATGAAGCATATAATCTTGTGAAAATCAATTAGCTTTGATATCTAAGAGTTACCAAATCCATAAGATAATCAAATGATTACATTATCATTATGGATGAAACATTCCCATGGTCTAAATGAAATGAAAACAAACATATAAACCATTTGTTGCTTAATAATTTGAGGGTCCATTACTTAACCAAGAAATTAGTAAACAAAAATAAATATTTATTCATCTAAGCTCGTGATCAAAGATAAACAAACATAACAAGATGTTTAGCTAGAAAAGATTCCCATAAACTTGAACACAAGATAACATTTAGTCTTCAAAGCAACCAATCATCCATGGGATTAAACCCTGATCAACCAAATGAGTATTTAGCCAAGCATGGCCAAAATAAAAGAAATACAAGAAAGTTTAGAAATACCAAACATTGTTCTAAGTTCAAGATGGAAAGAAATAACACCAATCTTCAAATTCTTCAAATTCTTCCCAAGTGTTCTTTTGAGAAAAGAGTAGTCTTCTCCCATTGATTGTAATGAAAAATGCTTCAAATCTCCAGCAAAAAGGCTTCATTTCCGGATTCAAAAAGTTCCCAAAAGCTACCCACCAACCTTCCAAAAATAGAGTCAACAAGTCAAAACCCAGGTTCATTTCAGCACTATTCACGCGGACCGCGTATGGATCCACGCGGACCGCGTGGGTCTCGCTGATTGCATGCTTTAGCCCATTAAAAATACAATCCAACCCAATCTTCTAATTTAAGTTCCAACCCACATGCACAAATCTTGAGAGCCCAATTGTGTTATTCCAAAGACTCCAATGACGATCCAACGCTCCTTCAATCTTCCGTAGCTCGAGTCCTTGTACAAAAATTAAGTCCAACGCACTTCTTGCTTATATTGACACCAATCCCAATTGCACCACCTCAAGTTCTCAAGCAATCCACAAGCCTCCAGAAGTCCTGCACTCCTTCCATACCCCCAGTAACGAATAGTCTTCAGTAAATCCTACAAAATAAGCTCAAAAGACTGGAAAGCACCTGCCAAAGGAAAAAAATAATAAAAAGAGAAAATATGCATGAAGCTTAACTAAAATGAGATGGTTTTAACTAAAAATAAACTATGAAAAGAAGTAATAAAAACAAAACTATCAAATCACCCCAAGATTGAACCTTACTTGTCCTCAAGTAAGACAACACTAAAATGAACTTGGGATGAACTATCCTAAAAAGGAAAAGGAATGAACATCTTTGGTAGAAATTCACGACACGCCCTTAAAATAAAAACGTATAATCCATTTTTAGGGTAAGAATCGCTTTAAGGGATGAGCCTTTGTTACCTTTCTAGCAAGGGATACATGTTGATCAAGATGCAAAACGAGCATGCACACTTCACTAGTATGGTTTATGTGACATGGTTTCATAGTCCGATCTAGCCCACTAGCCATAAGAAAGTGTCCCTCGGTTAGAATGTTCCTCACTCCTCACAACTTCAACCCCACGTCAAGAAATAAAACCTAGAAAAAACATAATTTGGGCCAAAAATGGCAAGGAATGAGCTATGTACAAGAGTTGGCAAACTACTATCATCTAGAAGAGTAAGTGCTCCCACCAAAATAAGATCCATGTAGAGCAAAGAGTCGAGCATGCGATGAGTGAAGGGCGCCATCGTAGTTGCCAACAAAAATTATATCTAACTAGAAAACATCAAACTAGAAACAAATTACATGAGCTAAAATCCGAAAAAGGCTAAACATCTACAAAAGCAAACAAATGGATACAACTCCGTGGCCCAGCCTTTTCTTTTATATATATATATATATATATATATATATATATATATATATATATATATATATATATATATATATATTTTGGACAACAAAACCTCAATGACATGTTACAAATACAATAACTTAAGACTAGAACCAACAAACATAAGGTTCAAATTTCACGAAAGATCAAAATTTGACTTCTCCAAATAAGTTGGTTACATATGAAATTTCACGTACACAAACTAAATACTAGATTTTATTGAAATTTTTGGCAAATTGACGCAAAATTTTTCGAACGACACTTTTGAAACAATTTACTTTGACTCACAAAACAAAACAAAACTGGAAAAAAGGGGTAGTTGTCTCTTTTTTTTAGGCTCAATTTTTTGGTTTACCATAGGAGTTTTACAAGTATAACCTGAAAATAAAAATACAAAACTATATACAATTACAAGCAGAACCTAAGTCTAACCCAAACAAGAGGCCAAACGAGCACAACTACACTAAGGCTAATTCGAGATGAAGTGAGAAAAATGTGTCTAAATCATAAAGTAATGAGATATGATGTGAATTGTAGCTGTTAGACACTGAAGATCTCAAAATAGCAAAATCTATCTTTTATTCCTTTCTTTGGGGTTTGATTGTTGCTTGTGAGGAAAATTCAGGTGAGGGACTAGTCGGTACGGGGCTAAGTTGTCCCCCTACTTATGCCACACTTGACATGAGTCGATTCATATGCATAACTACTTGCACTCTCTCCCCACGTATATATAAGAGAAGAAGCAACAACTGAAAGTCCCAAAGAGCGATTCTTATTTGTTATGTGAGTTTCCAAAAGAATTGTATTTAAGGTGTGTCGTGTCTTTCAAGTAAAGATGTTCGGAGATGAGAATAAGGAGATAACAAAAATGCATGAATGCTTATGACCTAAGCTAAATGCCATGCAAAAATAAAAAGTGAAAAAGAAGAAAATAAAATCTTTTTGGAATTTTATTAAAAAAAAAATGAATGTAATTTAAGGCTAAATGCTATACAACCTAATTAAAATGCATGAGAAATCAAAAAGAAAAGGGAATACCCCACCCCAAGCTTAGAAATAAGCATTGTCCTCAATGCTTGGGGCGAGGTGGAAGTACCTAGACCGGGGGATCGGGAGGAGGATATGTGTATTAGGGGTAGGGGTAAGGGTAAGGTGGAGGTGGATAAGGGTGGGTGGGTGGAGGGTATGGGTAGGGAGGAGGAAGTCGGACATTCTCGAAATGGTTTTGTGATTGGTGCCACCCCCACATATGGTGCATCTGTTGGGACATGATTTGGTTGGAGACACAAAGAGCCTCGAACCATTCGGCAAAATTAGGGGTGAACGGGTAATATCCGGGAGGTGCTTGGGGTTGGGCTTGCTGTGGACCATGGGTGGGCTCATCACCGGACTCCTCATCTGCATGCATCTCGACATCATCTTGAGCCTGGAGCGCATCCTCATTGACTGACTGAGTGATGGTCCTCGTGAGTCTCCACTGAGTGCGATCGTGGGAGGTGAAGTTGGAGACTCGAAGGTCGGGGAGAATAAGATATCCAATCCCTTGAGGACAATACCATGTAAAACTACTCCTGTTCCTGCGATAGATGTGGTGCATGTTTGTGAGAGCACGCTCATCCAAAAGAGTTTTGTTGTCAACAGGTTCGTAATCGTCTGGGAGCTCGATGTCAAGACCGCGGAAAAAAAGGGTAACAAATCCTCGAATGCAAATATCACCGGACGTCTTGGTTCTCATGAGTACGCATTTGTGGAAAAAGAACGAGGCAAAATCCGAGATCGATTGGTTTTCACGTCGTGTCATGCACCAAAGGAAGAAGAGCTCATTTTTTGTAACTTGACCGGCTTCTTTGCGGGCAAAAACAGTACAAACCAAGATGGGATGGGCAATGCGGAGGCACGAGTGAAGGATGGAGGTTGCCTTATCGTGACCGGCACATGAGAAGATCCCCCCGGTGATTTCCGTCCAAAAGGTATCGTGGTTGAACTCGGCAGGCAAGGTGTCGAAAATCGTGGATGTGTTCGAGGAAGGTAAGCCCAAGATGTTGTTTATTATTGCAAAATCAATTTACGCCCGGTCCCCCATAAGTTAGAATGCTATTTTTTTCTTTTCGCTGTCTAACCCGCAGTCGGCAAGGAAGTCTCCAGTAGGGAGTTTGTAAGTGCTTCCCAGGAGATTGAGAAGGTTTTCCCACCCGATGTTACGGAACAATTTGGTGACCCCCTCAAGAAACCCTAATGAGATGAGCGTGGGTTTGCACACACATTTGGTCGAGGCAACCGTTCTAGGCAAACTCTTCCTATAATTTTCGGCCGCCCTGGCATCCCGAAATCTTGGAATGTCGGGTTCATCATTTTGAGCTCTAGCGGGGGTTTTGCCTCGGGCGGCAGCCGAGCGTTTTCTAGATTCGGACATGGTCTACCTGCAAGAAAAAAATAACAACTACACGAACCACAATCCCAACAAATGGTATTTCAATTCCAATCACCAATCGACTCCCTAAGGACTTCTAAAATGATTCAACACTCAATGCAAGAAACATTATCAAGACTCAATTGATGCAATGCCATATAAATTGTTGTTCTAAAACATGCATATTGGTCAATTAAAGTCAAGGAAAAAATGTACCCGTTTTCTGAAAGTTAAAAATTTGCGCGCGAAAATTTGGGATTTGAAAATCTTGCAACTCTCCACCCCAAGATTTAAGCTTTGTTCAATATTCTGTGAGAAAAACTTTACCGCGAAAACCTGAGAAATCCGACAACGGCTTGAGATTCCGGCGAAATTTTCCGGCGAGCTTTGAGAGATATTTTTAGTGGGGTTTGTAGCCTTGACCAAGAGGAGCACAATGGTGGTGTCGGAATTGCGAGAGGTGGCCGGAGTTGGCCAGAAAATGGCCAGAAAGTGGTGAGATGGTGGTGGTGATGCCCGAAATTACAGCAACAAATCGGACCGGATTTTGGGTGGGGTTTGTAGAGCTCGAAAAATGGAAGAGAATGGCGGTGGTTTCACGAAATTCTGACCGGCGGTTTGACGGGAAATCGAGTTTTAGTGATGGAGATGGAGGTTTTTTTAATGGAGGATAGAAGAGTAAGAAGAAGGAGAATGAGGAAGAAGGGCCAGCTGATGGCTTCTATTAGGTTTAAGTTGCGGTCAAACAAGGTCAAAACCAGGTCAACAAAAGTCAACAGGTCACACGGACGCGTCTGCGAGTACATGCGGTCCGCATGAATAACACTGGAACTATTCTGTTTGCCATCCTTACACGCGGTCAAATTCGGAGAGGTTACGCGGTCCATTTCTATAACACGCGGACAAACCCACGAGTACACGCGATCCACGTGTGGTGGCTTAAAACAGTCCATTTACTCGATATTTCACGCGGTCATCTTCCCGAGTACATGCGGTCCGTTTGTATAAACACGCGGACGGCTCTTCGAGTATACGCGGACCGCGTAAAATGTTCTGTAAGCCCCAATTTTTGAAAATGGACGCGGAAGTTTTTGGGGACAACACGCGGACCATTTGTTTATTAACGCGGAAAAACTTTCGAGTACACGCGGTCCACGTATGTACTGTTGCAATTTTCTCAATTTTCGCCCTTTGACCAAAACGAACACCGGCCTTAAAATCCAACACTCTTTTACTAAAAGAAGAAAGAAGAAGAAATGTGAAATGCAAAAAGGATCTATGTACAACATTTATTCGGAACTAGAAAACATGAAAACTTTAAGTTTTCCAAAAATGCCCTTCTTTACGTCTTTGGCGAGACATCCTTCTCTTTCGATTTCAGTAAGCCGGGGCATCCAATTGGATGACATCTAGGACATTTGCATTAAAACCTTCATAGAAAGGTTTCAATCGATGCCCATTGACTTTAAAGATTTTCCCCGTTTCTTCACTTTGGATCTCAACCGCTTCGTGCTCAAAGACTTTTAGCACAACAAACGGACCTATCCATCTTGACCTCAATTTTCCGGGAAATAATTTCAATCGCGAGTGGTAAAGCAAAACCCTATGTCCTGACTCAAAATGCGTGCGGGTAATGGACTTGTCATGGAAAAGCTTCGTTTTCTCCTTGTAAATTCTCGAGTTTTCATAAGAGTAATTTCTCAATTCTTCCAACTCTTGAAGTTGAAGCTTCATATGCCTTCCCGCCTCATCAATGTTGAAGTTGCATTGCTTGACCGCCCAAAATGCATGGTGTTCCAATTCCGCAGGAAGATGACATGGTTTTCCAAAAACTATTCTAAATGGAGACATTCCTATCGGGGTCTTGTAAGCGGTCCGATGGGCCCACAAGGCATCATCAAGCCTCGAACTCCAATCCTTTCTTATCGGGTTCACAGTTTTCTCAAGAATACTCTTCACCTCACGATTCAAAACCTCCGCTTGGCCATTCGTTTGAGGGTGGTAAGCTGTAGATACACGGTGGGTCACGTTGTACATTCTTAGCAAAGCCTCCATCATCTTGTTGCAAAAATGTGTCCCTCTATCACTAATCAAAGCCCTAGGCACACCAAATCTCACAAAGACATTAGATTTTAAAAAGTCGATAACCGTTTTGGCATCATCCGATCTTGTGGCTTTGGCCTCAACCCATTTAGAGACATAGTCAACCGCGAGCAAGATGTAAATGTTTCCAAATGAGACGGGAAATGGTCCCATAAAATCAATCCCCCATACGTCAAAAACTTCACAAACAAGGATTGGATTTTGTGGCATTTGATTCTTATGTGAAATGTTCACTGTCTTTTGGCACCGTTCACAACTTTTGGATAACAAGTAACAGTCACATGACATGGTTGACCAAAATAGTCCACACTCAAGGACTTTTCTCAAGGTCCGGCTAGGTCCGAAGTGTCCCCCACAAGCAAATTCATGACAAAATTGTAAAATGGATTGATGCTCTTGTTGGGGCACACATCGCCTAATGTTTTGATCGGGACAATGTTTCTACAAATAAGGTTCATCCCACACATAATATTTTGCATCAATTTTCAATTTGTCTTTTTGAGCACGTGTGAATGTTTTGGGATACCTTTTCGTGTCCAAAAAGTTAACGATATCGGCATACCAAGGAGTAGATTGAGTAAGTGAAAAGAGATGCTCATCCGGAAACTCGTCCCGCAACGGGAGAGGAGACTCATTTGAAGTGATCTTGACTTAGGTGATCGGCAACAAGATTCTCGCATCCACTATTGTCCCGGATTTCCAAATAAAATTCTTGTAACAATAAAATCCACCGGATGAGTCTTGGCTTTGCATCTTTCTTTGTCATTAAGTACTTGAGAGCTGCGTGATCCGAATACACAATAACTTTGGTGCCAAGTAGATACTGCCTAAACTTCTCCAAAGCGAACACTATGGCCAATAGCTCCTTCTCCATGGTAGAGTAGTTGCTTTGAGCATTGTCTAGTGTCCTCGATGCATAGTTGATCACATGGGAGGCTCTTCCATTCTTTTGACTTAAAACGGCGCCTATTGCATAGTTGCTTGCATCACACATGATCTCAAAGGGGAGATTCCAATTTGGTGCTCGGATGTAAGCAACTCTTTGAGCTTGTTGAAAGCTTCTTTGCACACCTCATTAAACTCGAAATCAACCTCTTTTTGCAAGAGTTGGCACATTGGTATTGTTATCTTTGAAAAATCCTTGATGAACCTTCGATAGAATCCGACATGACCTAAAAAAGAACGAACTTCCCGAACACAAGTCGGGTAGGGTAAGCTTTGAATAACATCGATTTTTGCCTTATCTACCTCAATTCCTCTCTTTGACACAATGTGACCCAAAATAAGACCTTGACTCACCATAAAATGATATTTCTCAAAATTTAAAACCAAATTCGTTTCAATGCATCTTTTTAAAATTTTGGTGAGATTGGTCAAACATTCTTGAAAAGAGTTCCCGTATACCGTAAAATCATCCATAAAAACCTTAATTATATTTTCGACATATTCGGAAAAGATACTAACCATGCAACGTTGGAAAGTGTCCGGGGCGTTACACAATCCAAATGGCATTCTACGGTATGCGAAAGTGCCAAATGGACATGTAAAAGTTGTCTTTTCTTGGTCTTCCGGTGCCACCGGGATTTGGTGAAAACCGGAGTACCCGTCTAGACAACAATAATGAGATTTTCCAGCCAACCTTTCTAACATTTGGTCAATGAAAGGTCATGGGGAATGATCTTTTCTTTTGCTTGCATTGAGTTTGCGGTAGTCAATACATACTCTCCACCCGTTTTGCACGCGGGCGGGGACCATCATACCTTTGTTGTTCTCGACCACCGTGATCCCCGTTGTTTTCGGCACCACTTGCACCGGGATCACCCATTTGCTATCCGAGATTGGATAGATCATTCCCGCATCTAGGAGCTTTAAAATCTTTTTCTTGACCACTTCCATCATTGGCGGATTCAACCTTCTTTGCGCGTCTCGACTCGGCTTGCATTCATCCTCCATCAAGATCTTGTGCATACAAGTGGATGGGCTCAACCCTTTGATATCCACAATCGTCCAACCTATTGCTTCTTTATGTTCCTTCAACACTTTGAGGAGTTGCTCTTCTTCACACTCGGTTAAGTGAGTTGAAATGATGACCGGAAGAGTCACGTTGTTTCCCAAGTACGCATACTTCAAGTGTTGAGGAAGGACCTTTAATTCCAATTCCGGGGGTTAAACAAGGGACGGCGGCAATCTTGTGTGAGTTTGAGGTAATTCAATTTGCTTCACACTAAATTGAGTGGTTTTCTTGATCTCTAAATAGTTGACCAATCTTTCAACTTCCAGATCTAATGAGTAGAGCTTTAACTTCTTGGCTAATTTACCACAATCAAATCCTTTGTTCAAAATCATCTCCAACATGTCACCATTAGACAACTCGAACAACTCTTGGGTTAATGGTTCGACAACATCAATAAAGCACAAGGATGAAACATCACTAGGATATCTCATAGCATCATAAATGTTAAAACTTATTGTTTCACCATCAAACTCCATTGTTAAGCTTCCCACATACACATCAACCTTTGTTCTAGCCGTCTTAAAAAATGGTCTCCCAAGTAAAATTATACCCGACTTTGAGGATACTTGTTCATCTAGATCAATCACATAGAAATCCGTCGGGAAGACCAATTGGTTCACTTGCACTAGGACATCTTCCAAAACACCTCTAGGAAATACACTTGATTTATCCGCAAGAGAGATTATGACACCGGTTTCACTTAAAGGACCAACATTCAATGATTCATATACCGAATAGGGCATGACATTGATAGAAGCACCACGATCAAGCATATCCCTACTAAGAGTGACATCTCCTATCTTGAAAGAAACCGTAAACATTCCCGGATCTTTGCACTTGGGTGGAAGCTTCCTTTGTAAAACCGCGGATGCATTTTCGTTCATTGAGATTTTCTCATTTCCCTTCAACTTTCTCTTGTTTGTGCAAAGCTCTTTCAAGAATTTTGCATATCTAGGAATTTGTTTGATTGCACCGAGTAAAGGAATGTTTAATTCCACCTTTCGGAAGGTGTCCAAAATCTCTTTCTCCTCCATGTTCTTCTTTGAAGTTGCAAGTCGGGAGGGGAATGGCGGTTGAGTGGCTATTGGAGTCACTAGAGGGGTAGTCTTCTTTGGGACTCCGACTTGTGCTTCGTTCTTGACTATAGATTCTTCAATGGGAATGACTTCTATTTCTTCCTCTTCATCCCTTGGCTTCTTCTTTGAACTACTTTCTCCAGTTTGTTTGCCACTTCTCAAGGTCACCACATTGACATTTGGATTCTTTTCAGTTTGAGAAGGGAGTTTACCACGGGACTCCAACTTGCTTATGGATGTAACTATATCTCCCATTTGTGCTTCAAGGTTGGAGATACTAGTCCTTGTCTCCTTTTGGAATTGTTGGGTACTAGTGGCTAGGGATTTGACAATGTCTTCAAGGGACATTCCGGAGCTACTTGGTTGGGATTGAGGAGGTTGTTGGTGATGTGGAGGGTGTGGTTTGGATTGATAGTGTGGTTGCGGGTGTTGGTAGTGAGGTTGTGGTGGTGGATAGGAAGGTCTAACCATTTCATTTTGAGGCAATGGTCTTGGGTTGTAACTCATGTTGGGATTTGGCTTCCAACTTGAACTATATGCATTTTGGTAACCGGATGGCTTGTTGTGGTAGTTTTGGAACTCTCCCGTGGCATTTACATTTTCCGCATCTTCTTGAAGAATGGGACACATATTCGTAGGATGTCCCATTGTTGCACATATTTCACAAACCATCTTCCCACTTCATTGACTTTTTGTTGAGTTTCTCTCTTTATATCTTGGCGAGGGCCAAAATGTTGTGAATTAGCGGCTATGGTGTTGAAGAGTTGTCTTGTTTGTTGTGGAGTTTTGCTAAAGACATCTCCACCACTTGAGGCATCAACTAGTCTTCTATCCATTGGTAGCAATCCCTCATTGAAGTGTTGAATGAGGAGTTGTTCCGAAATTTGGTGTTGTGGGAAACTATAGCACTAGTTGTTGAACCTCTCCTAATAATCATGAAAAGTCTCATTTTGACCTTGGCGGATTCCACAAATCTCATTTCTAAGACTTGAGACTCTTGAAGCGGGATAAAACTTGTCAAGAAAAGCTCTTGCCATATCGGTCCATGAGTTGATTGACCTCGGGGGAAGATACAATAACCAATCCTTTGCTCTATCTGCCAATGAAAAGGGGAATGCCCTTAGCTTGATTTGGTCATCGGTTGACCCTTGTGGCTTCATACTAGTGCAAATAAAGTGGAACATCTTCAAGTGCTTATGAGGGTCTTCATTCTCCAATCCATGAAAAGTTGGGAGGTGATGTACTAAACTTGACTTCAACTCCGAGCCTCCTTCCAAAACCGGGTAATTGATACCTGTTGGAGTTTGTGTGACATCGGTTTCCATTATTTGCCTCAAAGTTCTCTCGGGAACTTCTCCTCCATCCGCCATTGCAATTGGTTCCATAATGGGTGGATTTTGTTGTAGGGGTGGTGTTTCGGGAATTTCTTGGCGAGGGTCGGGACTAGAATCGGGTTCCGTGTCACTTGATGAAGCGGGTTCAACCTCCGGATCCCTGTGAGGATTAGAAGTTTTACCACGTTCAACTCGCTTTTCCTTCGCCAAACGCCTTGCTTCTTTTTCAATTTCCGGGTTGTAAATCAAGTCACCTGTACGCTGAGATCTGGGCATAGAGAAACAAATTGATTAAAAATAAACCAATCCCCGACAACGGCGCCAAAATTTGGTGGTTGTCGAGGCAACAAAATTAATACCCTAAATAGTACACACTAAAATAGTGTATAGTGGTAAAGGGATCGTATCCACGGAGATTGGTTCAATTTAAATCTCTATGTAAATCACTTGTTCAAGTACTTGCAAAACAAAAGTCAAAGTAAAATGGAGGGCGGGGGGGGGGGGGGGGTTTAATTCTTTTTGATTGTTTGACAAAATTAAAACTAGCTAGAATGTAAATATGACAAGTAAACAAGTAAAAGATTTGATTAAATTCAATGAAGTGAAATTGGTTGATTTTGGGATATACCACATGGATGACATAATTGACTTATCATTAGACTAAAAGGAACAACACTTGTGAATTGGTTTAACTTGGCTATAGCAATTGATAAGCACAAATTACCTCAACTCTTCTTAGATATTAAAATGATTAGAGGAGCTCTAACACATTCCCTTAATTAAAGTCACAAATCAATGAAGCATATAATCTTGTGAAAATCAATTAGCTTTGAGATCTAAAAGTTACCAAATCCAAAGATAATCAAATGCTTACATTATCAATATGGAGGAAACATTCCCATGGTCTAAATGAAATGAAAACAAACATATAAACCATTTGTTGCTTAATAATTTGAGGGTCCATTACTTAACCAAGAAATTAGTCAACAAAAATAAATATTTATTCATCTAAGCTCATGATCAAAGATAAACAAACATAACAAGATGTTTTGCTAGAAAACATCCCTATAAACTTCAACACAAGATAACATTTAGTTTTCAAAGCAACCAATCATCCATGGGATTAAACCCTAGTCAACCAAATGAGTTTTTAGCCAAGCATGGCCAAAATAAAAGAAATACAAGAAAGTTTAGAAATATCAAACATTGTTCTAAGTGCAAGATGGAAAGAAATAACACCAATCTTCAAATTCTTCCCAAGTGTTCTTTTTTGAGAAAAGAGTAGTCTTCTCCCATTGATTGTAATGAAAAATGCTTCAAATCTCCAGCAAAAAGGCTTCATTTCCAGATTCAAAAAGTTCCCAAAAGCTACCCACCAACCTTCCAAAAATAGAGTCAACAAGTCAAAACCCAGGTTCATTTCAGCACGATTCACACGGACCGCGTATGGATCCACGCGGACCGCGTGGGTCTCGCTGATTGAATGCTTTAGCCCATTAAAAATACAATCCAACCCAATCTTCTAATTTAAGTTCCAGCCCACATGCATAATTCTTGAGAACCCAATTGTGTTATTCCAAAGCCTCCAATGACGATCCAACGCTCCTTCAATATTCCGTAGCTCAAGTCCTTGTACCAAAATTAAGTCCAACGTGCTTCTGGCTTATATTGACACTAAGCCCAATTGCACCACCTCAAGTTCACAAGCAATCCACAAGCCTCCAGAAGTCCCGCACTCCTTCCATACCTCCAATAACGAATAGACTTTAGTAAATCCTGCAAAATAAGCTTAAAAGACTTGAAAGCACCCGACAAAGGAAAAAATAATAAAAAGAGAAAATATGCATAAAGCTTAACTAAAATGAGATGGTTTTAACTAAAAATAAACTATGAAAAGAAGTAATAAAAACGAAACTATCACCTCCTGTCCTTAATCCTCATTGTAGCTGGGGCGGGAGCCTGTGCCGGCTTAGCGGCAAGCAACGGCCAGTTGGCCTTTAAGTGGCCAACCTGATCACAGTGATAATATAACCTCATACTCAGAACCGGGGCGGGCTGGCGACAGTTCTTCGCAAAATACCCATCCCTGCTACACTTGTGGCACCCTGCTCGGCAAACCCCAGAATGACCCTTGCCGCACTTGCTACACGTGCGGCCCTGCTGACCTCCAGTCCTAGGATCAGCAGTCTTAGACCGCTTCGGCGCTGGCTGTGGCTGTGTCGGGGCCTGTCGCTGCTCCCTCAAATGCAGCTCGATCTCCCACTCACGTCGCCTAGCGGCCTCTTGTAGGTCCAGTAAAGTATCACAACGCTGGGTGGCAACAAACTGTCGAATGTTAGTCTTGAGCATGCTCAGATAACGGGTCATCTGAGACTGCTCAGAAGCAAACTCCAAGCAGAACATCGCCCTCTCTGTGAACATCCGAGTGATCTCCGTCACCGACTCAGTACCCTATCTCAGTTCCAGAAACTCATGAGCCAACCTCTCCCGCTCGACCCGTGGAATGTAGCGAGCGCGAAACATATCCCTGAACTGCTCCCAAGTAACAGCAGCTCTCTGGTCATCCGTATACGACCCAGTCATCAATCTCCACCAGTCCTTTCCCCCGGACCTCAGCAGGTTCAGGGCACATCTGACCTATTGGTCAGTAGAACACGAGCAAGTGAAGAAACACCCCTCCACATCAGAAATCCACCTCATGGATTTGATGGGGTCCTGAGTCCCATCAAAAGTAGGGGCTTCGTGTTATCGAAGTCCCTGTACTGAAAAGCCCGACTGGCTCCTCCTCCTGCCGCGGATACAGCTGCTGTAGCTACTGCGATAGCCGTCTCTGTAATGGCTGCATAGCGCTCATCAAAGTACTCGACCATGGCGGTTTTGATAGACCCAAACATCTCCGGTAGCTGTGCCCGGAACAACGTGGCAACCTCATCATGCAGGATCTCTCGAATCCTAGCGTCAAACTCGTATGTCCCCATCCGTACCACAGGCTCAGGTGCTGCTGGCCTCTCCTGACCTCCAGATCCGGATCCCGATCTGGATCCCGTCACAAAGCGTCTCGTCATCACCATTCTGAAACATACCAAACGATATCAGATAATCCACATAATAACTGGGAACCAACTCTCAACTATACCCTAGGGGTTGTGACTTCCTTGCTACGCGTATGGATCATGTGATTCCAGTTGTACGGGCTCATACTACCTTCTACACCTACCCATATTTGTCTCAAGTGTCACCACAACACCCTAACCATATATATATATATATATATATATATATATATATATATATATATATATATATATATATATATATATATATATATATATATATATATATATATATATATATATATAAACATAGCGAGCACTCAATCCTCACTCCTAGAGGAATGCTAACATCTCATCACTAGCCTCCCGGCCTCGCACGACCCACACATCCATGAAACTTCCACCAACCCTACAACACTAGTGTATACTAGCCATACATAACGCTGGACCCCATAGACTTTCGAATATCTAATCCTACCCTAAGCTCCTAATCAAACAAGAACAGAACATAAGGCCAAATCAAACATTCTCAGGCTATAAGATCTTAATTATGTATAACCGTGATGCATACACTAAGCAACTACAGTAATGATGTCAATCTCATATAAAGGAAACCCTAGGCTAGCAGGCATCATGTAATCAGGCAATTCTATCATGCAATTCCTGAAGATCCCTAGCCTAGCACTAGCATGCTGTTCTAACATATCACATAATCAAATAACTGTATGGTATTTTGGCGTCTACTTACTGGCTCCGGCTGATCGTACACCCTGCATCCTCCTTTACTTATTTTGAAAACCATTTAGAAATTATTTTGAAAATCTTTCCTTGATTTGAGACTGGATTCACACGAATGTTCCTCCAATTCACTTAAACCAAGGCTCTGATACCAACTTGTAACATCCAAAATTTCAAGCCAATTTAAAATTTAAACGTTTAAAACCATTAAAGTTATTACAATATTGTTTTCAAAATGTATAATATCAGAGTTCTCCCAGAATATAAACAAAACACGAGGAGCTGTAGGATCATGCCTTCGCCTTGCCGCGATCCCCTGACGTGCCTGAAACAATAACTGTAAGCCCGAAAGCTTAGTGAGTTACCCCCAAAATACCGATACACATACAGTCCACGTAACAATATCATCAATAACATAACAAACTGCATACCATGCAATGGGTCCACAGCTTTACAGACTGGATTACCCCTGGGCCTACAGTGTGAGTCTGGATTGCCTAACGGGCCCACAGCTTGCATCTGGATTGCCACCGAGCCCACAGTACGAGTCTGGATTTCCTACCGGGCCCACAACTCGTATCTGGAATGCTCCTAGGGTTTGTTGGCTACCACACAGAGCAGTACAACCTCAACCCATCCCACATAACATGTCGACATGTAAACAGATAAATGCACATACCAGTACTTAGTAATATCACAAGTAGTCGTACAGGCCTACCAAACTAGCATATCCAACTAGCATGCATATCTAACACATACTTATCATAAAAACTACTAGGATATCAATCCAATGGGCCGACCTTGGTGCCTTAGACCCCTTAGTATAGTGAGGATAACTCACCTCGCACTGTCGACTCGAAGATAAACTCAAGCTCTCGGATTTCCGGTACAAACTCCACCACCTAAATGCACCATAGAATCATGCTTGTAAATTTTCAATTTCCCAAAATGTCCCAGAAGTCCAATAGTCAACCCTTGGTCAAAGTCAACTTATCAAGGTCAACAGTCCATGTTGACCTCAACTCGTCGAGTACCCTTTGCTACTCGCCGAGTTCCTTGCATAACTCGCCGACTCGTTGAGTCACTTGAGTGACTCGTCGAGTTCCTAGTGTCAGTGGTCGTAACTCCTTGGCCAGTTCGTCGAGTTTTCCCCTTACAACTCACCGTGTTCATACGTGTCCAAAGCTTGGGAAAACCCTAGCCGACTCGCCGAGTCATTCGACTGACTCGCCGCGCCCAAGGAAATCTTCATCTGACTCGCCGAGTCTACAACTATCTTCATCGGACTCGCCGAGTCTTTCATCCGACTCGCCGAGTCCATTCAGTCCTTCATCCATACAAATGCTTTTTAAGCCATGCTAAGGTTCCATATAGTAGATCTAAGCTCCTAGGGCATGTTTATCACCTAAAGTTGCAAACTTTACGTGCATGCAAGATGATAATGACCCAAAACAAGCTAAAGAAGTGGCTTAAGGTAAGGTAAAGGTCATAGCTTGCCAAACACTGAAACTTTATGACAAGGAGGGGCTAAAGGAGTCCAAATCTGTGGTTGCAACCTCAAATCTTGATCCAAATCGGAGAACCACCACACAAAACCCTAAAAAGGGCCCTAAACCCATAAATGAAGAGATCTAACTAAAATAGAGCCAAGGTAACAACTTGTTACCTCCAAAGCGATGCCAAGACAGAGAAGAATCTGAATCCACAACAGCCCCTTGCTCCAACTTCTTGAACTCCAAGCTTTTTACTCCAAGAATCCCTCTTCCAAGCTAAGAAGCACACAAATATAGGGAGCAAACACGAATTAGGGATTTTGAACTCAAGGGAGGCAGTAAGAGAGGCTAAGGGAGATAAGTAATCCTTAAATAGGGTGCAAAACCCCGGAGATTAGGATTTCATCCCCCAGCTCCTACTCGTCGAGTCCCTTTTGGACTCGGCGAGTAGGTCACTAAAACACATGGACCAACCTGCTGCTACTCGACGAGTAGGGCAACCAACTCGTCGAGTAGCCCTTGTGTCACACCCCAAAACCAAGAACGGAGGAAACGTTCTGGGGCGGAGGACGTCATGTAAAGTATCACAATAGTGTAAAGTAGTAAACAAGCAACAACATCATCCATTGCATTAATAGTAGAATTTTAATACATGTGTGTTCTTTCATAGTATACGACATGATAATAAGAAATCAAAATAAAAGACGAGTCTTGACTGCTCCGTCTTCTCAAAACCTGGTCATCGTACCTGTCTATTGGTGACCTGAGAATACAAGTTATTTTGAAAGCGAGTATCAGCTTTAAAGCTGGTGAGAACATAAGTATTTTAGTGTCATTGATTTGTAAAACTGTAAAGAAAAGACTTGTAAATACTTTATGAAAAAGCTTGTATAAGTATGAAAAACCTAGAAAATCCCATATTTCCTACTAGTATAAAAAGTAGTCTTCTACCAAGACCCGACTGTTTTGAAGGTTTGCACCTATGTAAAAACGAAGGCTTTTCCCCTATATAACTATTATTATCTAAATATAGTTATAAAGAAATTTGTATGTGATAAAATCACAAAGTAACTATAATAGGGAAAATAATATTTTACCTCAGCAGTGACACTGCTGGCTTACAAAGTAATTTGAACACATACTCCAGGCGGTGTTAAATGAACAATACGCCTCGGAAAGTCTAAATGAATGAAATGCAGACTCCAGGCGGTATTAAATGAACAATACGCCTCGAAAAGTCTAAATGAATGAAATGCAGACTCCAGGCGGTATTAAATGAACAATACGCCTCGAAAAGTCTAAATGAATGAAATGCAGACTCCAGGCGGTATTAAATGAACAATACGCCTCGAAAAGTCTAATGAATGAAATGCAGACTCCAGGCGGTATTAAATGAACAATACGCCTCGAAAAGTCTAAATGAATGAAATGCAGACTCCAGGCGGTATTAAATGAACAATACGCCTCAAAAAGTCTAATGAATGAAATACAGACTCCAAGCGGTATTAAATGAACAATACGCCTCGAAAAGTCTAAATGAATGAAATGCAGACTCCAGGCGGTATTAATGAACAATACGCCTCGAAAAGTGTAAATGAATGAAATGTATTATCATAAAGTATGCAATAGTATTTCTTCATATAGTATATAATAGTATTTCTTCATATAGTATGTAATAGTGTCTCTTCCTATAGTATGTAATATATTCGTATAGACTCATGAATGAACTGACTCTTGTGTGATTCCTTGCACTAGGAATAGTAAATAGTATCTCCTAACTATACCCATTATAGTTACTAGTAATATTTGTATATGAATAAACAGAAGTATGCCTTTGCTACCCAAAGGTACTGAACTGACTGGTTGAACTTTTATGTCTATATATGTATACATAATATATAACTAATATTTAGACGACCTTCGGACAAATAACAGGATACCCTAAGTCCACAACCAAACAAGGAACAGGAAATAAGGCGGGTTAACAGTCCTAAGTCCTTTAAACATTACTTATATAACTATACATATAGAGGCATGCAATTGATAATCTAAAAGTTTAAAAGAAGTTTTGTAAATCATTTGGAAAGTTTAATAATAAAACTTGATGACTTGATGTCAATTTGTAAAACAATTTAAAAGCAGTTTGTTTGATATAAATAGTTTAAAGTATAAGAAATCCCTTATTTGGAACATAGTTTGAAGTACATGAAAACCTTTGTTTGAAACATAGTCATAACAGAATTTGAAAGGAAAGATGTAGTTTAGGAAACAGGTTTGATAAAGAGTTCAACGTGTAAAAGCATTCGAGAAATCATTTGGAAGTAGTTTGCTTGATAAAACAGCTAAAAGTGTAGTAAATCCATAGTTTGATAGTTATTAATCAAATGTGATTGATATGATAACTATCATGATTCAACTTGTATCTCCCCCCCATAAAAGCATTTAAAAATATTTAAAAGGTTAATTAAGGGGTATGAACTCACCTGCAGTGAGTGGTTTGGATGGATGTGCCGGGTAGGATGCAAGGTGTCAAGTGAGGACTTATACACACACGGATCCTATGTAACATGTAGTGATACATAAATGTATCTAATTAGTAATTTAACAACTAATTAATCAAGTAATGACACCCTAATACATAGAAACACTTTGTTTCAAGTGCTAGTAGTACAAAAGGGTTGCATCTAAAGAGAGTATGGCCTCACTTTGGACTTTACTTTCCATTTGGCACCAATACATGAGTTTACGGTTTTTGGTCAATTCCCCCATGAGTTTACGGCCGTAAACTCATGGTAGTTGGTGAATTTGTGTGTTTTAAGGTCTTATACCTCACAAGAAAGTGTTCTAGATTTAAATCAAAGGCTTAGGAAGTGGTTAGGGCTCGAAATGGCTCACCTTTGGAGTTTACGGTCCTTGGACCACCTTTGGGAGTTTACGGTCGTAAACCCTCGGGTTTACGGTTGTAAACCCATGTGTTTACGGCCGTAAACTCATGGTTACTCCAACCATTTCGTGTTTTGGGGTTTCTAGTCCATGCATGCAAGGTTCTAGTCTTTTATCCAAGCCATAGAAGGTGTTAGGGGCACAAAAACACCACTTGATGGTGTTTACGGTTCAAGGAGATCCCTTGACCGTAAACCCATGTGTTCTTGAGGTTTTCTTGGTGGTCTTCCATGATTTAACAAGTATACTAAGCAAACAACTAGATAGGAGGAGTATACTTACTTATATGAAGCTTCAAAGAGTGTTTAGAGCCCAAGAACACTAGTGTGCGTTCTTGGTGTTCTTGGTGTTTTAAAGAACACTTGAAGATCTATGAAAAAGACAAGATTTCATGGATGAAATCGTGTATAAACACTAGATTAAGTGTTATATCAACGAATCAAAGGAAGAAATACTTACATTTTTGGAGGATTTGAAGAAATGTCGGATGATACTTGAGAGAGAAAGGGAGTGTTCTTGAGCTTGAAGGTGGAAAAAGTGATAAAAATGACTAAGTGTCATATTTATACTCCTTGGGGTTTATGGCCGTAAACACCATCTTTGGGCCGTAAACTCCAAACTCTTGGAGTTTTGGGACTTTATTGATGCACACTAAATCCTAGGGTATCCTCTCTCAAGTTATCTCCTGAAGCACTAAGCTTTAAAACACTGAAACGGACTTTAAACCGGCTAAAATTTAGTAGAAAGGTATTTGACTCCTATTTGAAGTGCTTGACAGTAGAGTTTGTACGAATGGAAATTTTGGGTTGTCACATCATCCCCTCGTTAGAAGGAATTTCGTCCCGAAATTAGAATTTAAGCAAATAAGTAGTTACAAAATAACTAAGTACTAGATGAGGATATTTCAGTTTCTACTGATCCTCTCGCTCCAAAGTGAATTCAGGTCCTCACTTGGCGTTCCAGCGAACCTTCACGATTGGGATGTGACTTGTTCCGTTCGCTTGACCCTGCGGTCCATGATCTCTACAGGTTCTTCCACGAAGTTGAGGCTCCCGTTGATCTCGATCTCGTCGAGTGGGATTACAAGAGTCTCATCGGACAGGCACTTTTTCAAGTTCGAGACGTGGGAAGTATAAGGTACGCTACTGAGTTCACGTGGTAAGTTAAGTTTTTAAACTACAGGGCTGATTCTAGCGAGAATCTTGAAAGGTTTTGCGTAACCTTTCTGTCGGTCACTAGAGGCCTTAATCGCCCACTAATCCGAACGATCTTCTCTAATGATGCCCTCTAACTCTAGTTCGGGAATTTAATAGCTAGCTTTGAGAGTTTCTAACTGTTGGGAGGCTTAGGTAATGATCTTACCTCGTTACATCCAAATGCAACTGAGCCCTGGATTTGAAAGTGTCCACTTGAATTCCCTCTTCGCTAACAATGCGACATAGGAATTTGACCCTTCGAATCCAAACTCGCGTTTTAAGGGATTTACGCGTAGAGCTTCTCTGATCGATATGTTTCCAAGATCTACTGACGATGTTGACTATGCTCCTCCTTACTACAAGAGTAGATAAGTATGTCATCGATGAAGACGATGGCGAACTGATCCTAGTAAGGACGACACACCTTATCCATTAAATCTATGAATTTTGTGCGTGTGTTTGTTAATCCGAACGGCATCACTACGAATTCGTAGTGCCCATAATGAGTTTGGAAGGCTGTCTTTGGTACATCCTCCCCTAGCACTCGTAGTCGGTGATACCCGGATCTTGGATCGACTTTTGGATGGAAGATCGCCCTTTTTCAGTCGATCAAATAATTCGTCTATGATATACGAAGTGATCAGTCTTTCTTTTTGACGAACCAGACCGGAGTTTCCCTAGGGTGAGAAGCTTGGTCTTATAAAACCCTAGCTGAGCGATTCGCTAAGTTGATCAGACGGTCCTTGCATCAATGCAGGTGCTAGGTGATAGGGCGGTTTGGCTACTGGGATAGCCCCTGGAACTAAGTCGATCCTAAATTCGGCTTGACGTTGCGGAGGAAATCCTGGGAGTTTTCTGTTCTATCTGAATCTATTGTCTCGATCGGTGAGAAGGCATTTGATTGAATTTTAAGTTTATTCGCATGGCAGTACGATCACTCGTAGTCTTGGGCAGTCTCTGTCCTAAAGTTCACATCAGAAGTCATACTTGGTTCATTAATCACAGCTTCGTGTATACGAGTCGTATATAATTAAGACTGAAAAGGCAGTCGAATAAATGATTCTTCTCTAAGCTCACATCCAAACAAGGAAAAGAAGTTAAAGCGGAATCATTAATTCTAAGCCTGTAGAACCTTGATTATATACCACTCTTGCGTATACCTTTTCTAGTGATAGATCAACCGTATGGGTCTTCGGTTTGAACTTGACGTACTGTACGGGTGGTACTCTGGGAAGGTTTTTTGAGGTGTCTTCGGGAAGGGTACGAAACATAAGGTACTCTCCGCATGAGTACCTCGGGGTTCTGAAACGACGACTTCGCTAGAAAGACGAATTCAGAGAAAAGAATTTACGCGTGAGACTGGTATTGTGAGGGTTGGATTTGTTCAAGTTATATGAAAATGCAAGACTACTCAGAATAAGAGGCTTTAGACTTAGTTCAAAAAGGTATTACAAACTAAACACAACGGTGCAACTATTAACAGAGTTTCAGTACTTAAGTTTATTACAAGACTACTGCTGCGAATAAGGTATACTACAAAAGCAAGTATACGCAGCACGAGAGCCCCTTAACTGGCGGGATCTCACAAAAGACAAGACTCGAGTTGCACTGGTGTTTAACAGTTTATAAGTCTATTATAACGAACGCCCTAGTACTTCAACGTGGGTCCGGAGTAGTCTCTCCTGCGGCTGTGATCCTTAGTATCTTCCCGGTCATGCCAGAGTTCTTCGTTATTGGGCAATCCCTCTGGAGATGCCCAATCTCACCACATAAATGACATATCTGGCTTGTACCAGCATTAGTGGTGGAAGTGAAGTGTCGAGTAGGGGTTATGTAGACACGAGTGCTTGCGTTGCTCTTCCCCTTTGGACAATTCCTCTTGTAGTGTCCGGTTTCACCACAACCATAGCAAGCTGGGCTGATTCCGATGTTAGTGGCTTGGGAGGTGGTTCGTGTCGGTGCTCTGCAGGCACTAGTGGTGTGTCCCTTTCGGTTGCAATCGAGACATTGCAACTCCCGGCAAGCTCCTTGATGGTGAAAGGTACACCTTTCACACTTAGGGAGTGTTCCCTTATAGGGGCTGATCGGTGCTGGGTCCACAACCAAACAAGGAACAGGAACAGGAACAGGAAATAAGGCGGGTTAGCAGTCCTAAGTCCTTTAAACATTACTTATATAACTATACATATAGAGGCATGTAATTGATAATCTAAAAGTTTAAAAGAAGTTTGTAAATCATTTGGAAAGTTTAATAATAAAACTTGATGACTTGATGTCAATTTGTAAAACAATTTAAAAGCAGTTTGTTTGATATAAACAGTCTAAAGTATAAGAAATCCCTTATTTGGAACATAGTTTGAAGTACATGAAAACCTTTGTTTGAAACATAGTCATAAAAGAATTTGAAAGGAAAGATGTAGTTTAGGAAACAAGTTTGATAAAGAGTTCAACGTGTAAAAGCATTCGAGAAATCATTTGGAAGTAGTTTGCTTGATAAAACAGCTAAAAGTGTAGTAAATCCATAGTTTGATAGTTATTAATCACATGTGATTGATATGATAACTATCATGATTCAACTTGTATCCCCCCATAAAAGCATTTAATAATATTTAAAAGGTTAATTAAGGGTTATGAACTCACCTGCAGTGAGTGGTTTGGATGGATGTGCTGGGTAGGATGCAAGGTGTCAAGTGAGGACTTGTACAGACACACGGATCCTATGTAACATGTAGTGATACATAAATGTATCTAATTAGTCATTTAACAGCTAATTAATCAAGTAAGGACACCCTAATACATGGAAACACTTTGTTTCAAGTGCTAGTAGTACAAAAGGGTTGCATCTAAAGAGAGTATGGCCTCACTTTGGACTTTACTTTCCATTTGGCACCAATACACGAGTTTACGGTTTTTGGTCAATTCCCCCATGAGTTTACGGTTTTTGGTCAATTCCCCCATGAGTTTACGGCCGTAAACTCATGGTAGTTGGTGAATTTGTGTGTTTTAAGGTCTTATACCTCACAAGAAAGTGTTCTAGATTTAAATCAAAGGCTTAGGAAGTGGTTAGGGCTCGAAATGGCTCACCTTTGGAGTTTACGGTCCTTGGACCACCTTTGGGAGTTTACGGTCGTAAACCCTCAGGTTTACGGTTTTAAACCCATGTGTTTACGGCCGTAAACTCATGGTTACTCCAACCATTTCGTGTTTTGGGGTTTCTAGTCCATGCATGCAAGGTTCTAGTCTTTTATCCAAGCCATAGAAGGTGTTAGGGGCACAAAAACACCACTTGATGGTGTTTACGGTTCAAGGAGATCCCTTGACCGTAAACCCATGTGTTCTTGAGGTTTTCTTGGTGGTCTTCCATGATTTAACAAGTATACTAAGCAAACAACTAGATAGGAGGAGTATACTTACTTATATGAAGCTTCAAAGAGTGTTTAGAGCCCAAGAACACTAGTGTGCGTTCTTGGTGTTTTAAAGAACACTTGAAGATCTATGAAAAAGACAAGATTTCATGGATGAAATCGTGTATAAACACTATATTAAGTGTTATATCAACGAATCAAAGGAAGAAATACTTACATTTTTGGAGGATTTGAAGAAATGTCGGATGATACTTGAGAGAGAAAAGGGAGTGTTCTTGAGCTTGAAGGTGGAAAAAGTGATAAAAATGACTAAGTGTCATATTTATACTCCTTGGGGTTTACGGCCGTAAACACCATGTTTGGGCCGTAAACTCCAAACTCTTGGAGTTTTGGGACTTTATTGATGCACACTAAATCCTAGGGTATCCTTTCTCCAGTTATCTCCTGAAGCACTAAGCTTTAAAACACTCAAACGGACTTTAAACCGGCTAAAATTTAGTAGAAAGGTATTTGACTCCTATTTGAAGTGCTTGACAGTAGAGTTTGTACGAATGGAAATTTCGGGTTGTCACACCTTGAAATCAAGAAAATTCTTATATTAAATCAATACCTGAGAATCGGGGCGTTACACAACTGCTACCAGTTCTCAGTCATCAACTACTACCGACTCTCATCCACTCTGCAATCATCGACCTCTCATCGAAACCACATCCATACCGGGGCCAATGCTAATACTGACAACCGCCTCATGAATACATTGTTATATGTAGTCAGGAGTCGGATAAACAATCGAACAGATGATCCAATTATAGATTCACAACCAAACATGTAACATTATGTTTTCATACCAAGTACACACCAAAAATTTCATTTCTCATTTAGAAATTTACAACAATTTTGGTGTACATTAGCACTCAGGAATACAATTAATTATCACAAGGATCATACTGACCTCAAGTACATGATCAAGTCGCGCGTCACAATAATATACCTGCAAAACAATCCATCATAACAACATAAGCCTCACGGCTTAGTAAATAACTGGTACAATAACATAATCAGAAAAATCATATAAATCATATAAATCACATAATAACTTGTTTTGTTGCATATGTAGCAATTAATTTATATAAGTTAGTGGTGCTCTCAAAACCAATCTCTCAGTAATAATCTATCACTTATTCATAATCTATCTCTAAATTAATGATCTATTTTCAGTCAATGATCTATATCTCAATCATGACCACCCTCTCGATTAATAGTCTCTCTCTCTCTATCTCTTTCTCTATCTCTCTCTCTCTCTCTCAATCAATCAATCAATGAAGATAAATCTCTCATTAACAATTAATCTATCAATTAAGCTTTATCTCTCAATCAATAATTTGTCTCTCAATCGATGATCTAATTTTCATCAATGATCTATCTCTCAGTCATAGTGTATCTCTCTTTATCATAATCTATCTTTCTCAATGTTAATAAATATCTCTCTATCAAACTTAATCACTATCTTAATGAGAATCAATCTTTCTATCATAATCTATCATTCGATCGTGACCAATACATCAACCATGAGCTATTTGTTAATCGTAATTACTCTATCAATTTATAATGTATTTCTCAATAATGATCTCACTCACAGTAACAAATAATTTCTCAATAATAGTCAATTATCTGGATCTCTGCATAATTCATACATCGCATATCACATATATATATCATAAATATCACATATACCACATATATCACAAATCTAATATCACAATTACTTAGAAATGATTTATCTTTTAATGTAATCTACCTCTCAATTATAATCTATGTTATCAAAATCTGAAGAGTGTTAGAAATAATATTTAAATCAATCGAATATATGAAAGCAATAAAGAACATCGATATCTAAATAAGATCTGTTTAGCTCCGATTAAGTATGGAATGAGTACAATGGTTTAGAGTATAAGGCGTGATCAGAGAGTGTTCCTTACTTTAGACCTAAGCACTTACACTATTTATAGGGTACATCATACATACAAAAAAACAAGGACTTGACTATGCATATCGAAACCATTAGTTGCCTTATAAATATCTTAGATAATGAAAGTACTTAACTTTCGTTTTTCACAAAAACAAAACCTAAAGATATAGCTTTCGACTCTCACTACAACTTTCGACTTTACAATCTCCCTCTTAATGAGAATAGTCAAAACTTCAAGCTATAATCTTCATTGCCTGTAACAGCTCTCTTCGAATCTCCATATACCAAAGAATGATTTTTCGGATCTCTGCTTTGTCTTCATTGTCATTCCTTTTGCAGTTATTGATACGAATTAAAAGATTTGAAAAACAAGAGTTTGTGTATCTCTCAATGTCATTCACTTGGAGCAGAAATTTGGTCAACTTGCCCTTTTTGTTCTTTCCTTGGAAATTGTGCCAAAAGGTTGATGAATAATCTCACCATCTTCAAATTTATCAATGTTCATCCTTCCCTTCAACAACGATTGAGGTACCTTTGAAGTTTTATTAATCGCCAAGGCAAGATCTATGTCAGGTAATCGCGAAATATTCGAAGTAGTAATCAAAAAATGTCTTTATATGACTATATCCAAGAATAAGTGCATCTCTATTCACCTCTGCCACTTTTGAAACACCAACATTGCAAAAAATCTTTGACATAGTGACGAGATCAGTCAAATTCATCAAATGAAAGTCTGAAATTGTTAACTTGAATGTCACATTAGCCCATACAATAGAATAACAAACGTTTTGCAACAATCCCTCGAATAAAACATCAGGCACTATCGACATCACTTCAACTATCTTCACCAATGACCAAACTTCCTCTTTGCTTTTTCCCAAGACTGCATGAAAGTGAATCTTCAATCTATTATATTCATATTTGCCGTTGAAGCTGCAACTATTTTGAACTGAGTAGATGTCAATAGCAGATGATTGATTGGGAAATCAAGTTGATTGAATTCTGAGTTTTTGGTGTCATAACTTTTCTTTGGCCTTTTTCAAGAATTCCTCATTCTTACCGAGTACTGCAATCTCAATTGTTTCCTAACACCAATTCTTTTAGGATCACCCTTGTTCACGCCTGGTGGATCATTCACCCTTTAACTTAGAATGTTGTGTTTTGCATTTTTCTTTCAATCTCTATTGCTTGTAATCTTTTCTTCTCCTCGACAGTTTGTTCAACTTGAATGCTTTTCCCCTTTTGTCTTTGGTATCAACATTTGATGTTGATTTGACAAGGGTAGAACTCGAACCTCTAGCTCCTTCATTAATCGAAATTCCTTTATTTTGAGCTTTCGACTAATCAACATTCCCTTGTGAAAGATTTACTGTTGTAGTGGTTGTTGCTGATACTATGATAACTGGATTCATTGGAACTATTGTTGGAATTTACATAGACGTAACTTTCCCCACAACTGCTCCTGTATCTTCACCGGATCCCTTAGATGAACCAACACCTCTATCTACCCCTTGCGAGACGTGCATAGGACGTGGAGAATTTGTTGGTAGTCGAAGTACTAAATTTCGGATTGGAGCCAACTTTGCCTTGATACTTGACTAAATGTTTAAAACCATAGCATAAATATAATCTTGAGAAATGGGAGATTGAGTTAAAAGATCAACTTTCGATAATGTTTCTTTAAAATCAGATAAAAACTCTTCAACATTCTCAAACACTTTGTCATCCTTCTCAGTATTGACTTTGAGATCTTTCGAATAGTCGTTGTTGAAGGCAGTAATATCTTCTATCAGGCGAGTTGTTTCATTTTCTATGACATCAACCTTTTTATGGAACAAATTGTGGTTATCATCTAACTTCTTAACCTCTTTAGCCATCAAGGTTCGAAGCTCATTAACCTGGAACTCAAGATAATCTTTCATTTCAGACACTTGTTTCACAAAGAGTTCATGATGCTCTTTTGCAACATCACGAAGTTTAGAAATTTCATGATCAAAATTTCTAGATTGAGTTGACATCCTCTCTTCATATTTCTTATCAACATTTTCAATGAAGTTTTCAGTCGAGATTCTTGGGATTTCAAAAGATATTCAACTTCAACACCACTAACTGAGTTCTTTCCACCAATATCAGCCAAATTTTAAAGTATAGAATTCATCTTAGAGTTTAGAATCTTGAATTGTTTACTTGACATGATTAACTCATCAGGTACACATCTTCTTCTTCAAGGTTGAACTGCAACTTAGCAAACGAAACCATAACATCATCATCATCATCTACTTCAGCTTCATGAATGGTCTTCTCAGGTTTGGTTGATTGAGATGAGAAAAGAGCAACAATAGGTTCTTGCCTGACACCAGAAAAATTCGAAGAAAATGATATAGTATATGAAGGTGAAGTAATAGATGTAGGTGGTAGAGATGTTGGTTGTGGTGGTGAAACAACAGTTGTTTCGACTATTGTCGTAACCTTTGTTATTGTTTCAACTGTTGTTGTTTCTGTTATTTTTTCTTTAATAGTGTGCATCCCTTCACCCATATGACATTTGTGTCCTTATCAAATAAGTTAGCAGTGATGTCTGGACTCTCGACCTCCTCCATAATGGAGTCAGTATTCGAAACCCTGGGTGGTATGACTTCCGTTTACTCATGGATTGTTGTGTTCTGTTGTGCACTAGAATCAATGTTTACATCCATATTAGATACGTTTGCATTGACATCATGAATACTTGTCTCCTCGATAGTCGATTTGACAGAGTTATCCTTTCGTGGTGTCACATGAAATGAACCTCCCATTTCTGTATCTGTTCCATCACTGTCATGTTTTGATTCCACAATAACATCATTTATTTTATTCTCAGTAGGAGTTGGCTTTCGCTTCTTTAATTTTTCCATCACATCTAATGCAATACTCTTTCTTGATGCAGGAGAACTAGGAGACGAAATCTCTTTAATCACAACTCCTCTTCGTGTAAGTAGTAGCTTCTTTATTCTCTTTGAAATACCCTTTTTCGCAGCAGGTCCGCCTTCTTTTGTAAGTGTGTCTGTAACAGGAGCAGGATTCTCCTGTAACATCCATAAAAATTAGAAGAAATTTAAACTTTTAATAACAACACAAAATCATAAATTGTTTACAAATCATGGGTATCAAATATTTTCCAAACATCAGAGTCTCTCAAAATCATAATCCATAAATAAGAGGATGTGTACGATCATGCCTTCGCCTTCCCGTGGTCATCCGAAGTACTTGAAACCATAAACCCACAACTGTAAACCAACACCTAGTGAGTTCCCCCAAAGTACCACCAGATAAACACAATAACAAACATCATGCATACAGAGCCTTTGGCTTGACTGGAATGTCGTGCCGACCAACGAACTATGTGGACCGCTCACATAACCTTCAACATGACTAGAACGCTTGACCGGTCCTTCAAACCTATTTGGACTGTTCGCTGGGCCTTCGGTCTAACTAGTATGCCTATCAGGCTTTCAATCTATCCTGGCTGCGCTGGGTCTCTTGGCCTTCAATCTACTCTGGTCCGCCTCAACCCAACCACACATAACATGTTGACATATACATAACAGATAAACATACATATAACCAATCAATAGACAATCAGGCGGATCTACAGATCACTAAGCATAGCATCATCCTATATTCTAGGATACCGATCTAATATATCACTACAACACGATAACATACTATCACATAACAGGATATCTAGTCCAATGGGTCGGCCTTGGTGCCTTCGACCCATAAGTACAATCAGGAAAACTCACCTCACAGACTGGAAAAAATATGATGAGATCTCAACTCCGAATCTCAGCTCTAACTGTCACATATCCAACCAAATGACTAATCACAATCAAAATCCTAAAATACCCAAAAGTCAAACTTGGTCAAAGTTAAAGTCAAACTAGTCAAATCAACTAAGTCAACTGAGTCCGCCCAGCCGAGTCAACACAGAGTGAGTTGACCACAATCAGGGTGGTTGACCTCGTACGTGATGCGTACTCCAGGTACGTGGGGCGTACTCCATGTGATCTGCCCATTTCCGATTCAAAAGATTGCCGCACTTTTGATTAAGAAAAATAGTTTTATTTGAGTGATTTGTTACGATTTTGTAATCATTTCATTGATCGAGTGTTTTCTAAACAATTTCTGAAAGATTCATCCGTTAGATCTCGTTTTTTGAATCTTTTCGTTATCTCAGTCCGTACAACAATGACGATTTTCAATATGAACACAATGTGTGGTTTTTGTCACCTGCTTGGATCTTCCACTAAGATTCCAATGCTTATTCCAGAGTACTACGAGCAATGGCCAGATCACATGGAGGATTACCTCAATGGGATCGACGAGGATATATGGCGATGTGTTACGAGTGGTAATTACTGTCCAGGAAGGCTAGAACAAATTGGAACATTAGTTTCTTCTGCCGATGTTTGCTTGCATGCTGATAAACAAAAAGCTAATGATAAAAAGTGTCTTTTGTGAACTGTGTGGTGCTCTTCCACCAGTTGCTTACAATTTTGTTCGAGGTTGCAAGACGGCTAAAGAGATCTGGGATACTTTGAAGGAAAAGTATCAAGGCAGTGAGAAGACGAAGAAGAGCTCGGTGAAGTAGTGGTTGCTGGAACATAGGGAATTCAAGCAAAAGGAAGGTGAAACCATTGAACTCTACTACGAGCGTTTGAATGAAATGATATTCAAGTGTAATTGATATGGAGTTACACGCTCAACTCTCAAATACAATCTCAAGTTTTTGATAGGGTTATGTAAAGAGTGGCGGAATATCAGCTTGATGATCAAGACTCAGAAAAGCTTTGATGCCTATTCATTGGGAGACTTGTATAATGTGCTAAAAGCTCATGAGAGTGAAATCAATTAGATAGCTGAAGAAGGGAAGATGAATCTGGGAGGTCCATTGGCATTGATGTCGAAGGTGTCAACGAAGGATTCTGAGATTGAGGCAGCTGAGAATGTTGGTTCTGAAGATGAAGGATTGCTATTGAATTCGGAGGATGTGGCTGTGGCTTACTGTCCCAACAATAAGGTGAAAACGTTCTTTAAGAAGCCTTTCAATCCGAAATACAAAAGCAACAATGAATTCAAGGGAAACACCTCATCTGGTAAAGGGACTAGAATGGAGTTGAAAGAATAGAAGAAGGAGAGTAAGACTGTTGTTGAGAAGGCTGAAAAGAAGCTGAAGGGAGATTCCGGGTTCGACTGCAATTACTGTAATGGTCTGAACCATCTGGCAGTTGATTGCATGCAAAGAAAAAGATAGGAGAAGAAGGAAAGAGTTAAGGATGAGGAATATTATGTCGAGAGGTTGGAAGAGGTAAGAGCTAAGACAAAAGGGTTGTCTTTGGTTGTGAAGGGAAATGTTGAAGGTGATGACACCGACCAGATTTGGTCTTCTGGTTCCGATGATGATGAGATGAGAAAGCCCACACATGGTGCAATGTATGCAAGATTCAAAGAGAGTAGTTTAGAAGAGGAAAACATTATTGGGAAATTATTCATGTCTACAGGAGCAGACAAATCTCCTATGACATCGAAGGTACATTCTCTTCTTGAATCTTTTGACATTCCTTCAAGTTCTTATCTTACTGTTTTATCTGAGTTTGATGATACTCTCCCATATGTTAATTACATGCTAATCTTTGTTAGTATCGATGCTGAGAGATCAAAAACTTTGTTGCTAGATACTCAAAAACACTAGGAGTCTAATAGAAGTTGAATAGATAGTCTAGAGCTACAACTGAATAATATTACTTTAGATAGGGATTTGATTAGGAAAGACAATGTTATGTTAATGGAATAGCGTAATATCTACTGTAATAGTGCAAAAAGGATGAATGCAAAATTAACTGAACTTCATCATTCGTCTGAAATATGCAAATAACAACATAGGAAGTTATTTCCTTTCTTGGTTTTCGAAAGAGAGAAAATAGATATAGCTTCCTATATTGTGAGAAAAAGATATCATAATTCGATAAAGTCACAAATGATTCTTATATTTATGGGATTGTTAGAATTGATGAATGTTTGAATGCTAATGAATTAGTGCATATTGTGAATGAGACTCTTACTAAAACTAAACAAATCAAAATATTGAACTTGATTGAGACTTCAACTTTAGACTCTCAACAAAATTTTCCTGATATCGAAGATGATTCTGACAATATCAGTGAAATTGAGGAAGAAGAAATTATTGATTGTTCTTAATTATCTGTCATTAATGTCACTTTGATGGCTAAGGGCAAATAAATTTTTCGTGATTCAATGAAGAAGGTTAACACTGATCAACCCTCTACATCAAAAGTTCATGAATATGACCATGTGGTTGTCGAAGACTGTAAGACTGATAGTGATGAGGATGATGTTTCGATTGAAACAATTATTCCCAGAGTTGATATCGAACAGGTTTATAAGGAAACAAAATAGTTCAAAAAGGTGATGAAAGAAAAGGATCTCATTATATTGAATCTAACTCAGTCGTCTATCCGAATTTCAAATGCTCTGATTAAGTTGTGTTCCCTAATCAAGTGTTTGTTACCACTGGAAATGGTGACAAAGTGAATCCTGAAATCAACAAAATTGTTGAGGAAGACAACAAAGCAACAACAAAAGAAGGGTTTTTTTCTAACCAAAGCATGGTTGAAAATACCCTAAACAAAAACTCAATGACTTTTCAAAGACAAAAGTCGAAACGAGTTTGGGAAGTTAAATCAGAAAAATCAAAAGTTGATAATCAAACAAATGAACTAGTTTCGAAAACTCAAAAAACAAAAGAACAAATTTTCAATGAGGATGTTCAAAAAATTGCAAAAGAAGAAGGTGTCTTGATGTCAAAATGTAACACTTGGTTTAGGTATGAGCTTATTCTTCAAATTTTTTGTATTTTCTTTGGGAATCGGCGAGTTGGAAGCTCCAACTCGGCGAGTCGAGAGGGATTTGGCTGCGGAAATTAATGAACCAACTCGGCGAGTTGAGGTGCTTCAACTTGGCAAGTTGGTGGCTGGGAAGAAACCCTAATTTTTCGGGTGTTGCGCCCTATTTAAAGGCCTTAAGTCCCTTGTTTGGCCTCCTTACCAGCCTCCTCTGTCCAGAAAACCCTATTAGTGTGCATCATCTTATTTTGTGAGTGTGTGAGCTTGTGGAGGGTCTTGAGTGTTGATCTTTTGTGCTCTTTTGAAGAAGCTTTGAAGTTGGCGGTGTAAAGCTTGGAGGAAAGACTTAGATCCAGAATCTCCCCACTCGTTGCAGTCTTTTGGAGGTATGAAGTTTATACCTTGCTTTGTTATCGTTTAGATCTCTTTGTTTTAAGGTTTTATCTTGATTTTGGGCTCATGGGTGGATTGTCCAACAAGTTGTGTGTTCCAGGGGTTGTTATGTTAGATCTGACCATTTTATGGCCCCTTTTGGCTTAAATTGCAAGCTTTATTAAGTTCTAGGTCCCATTCATGCAATAAGTTCCATTTTATCCCATCTTGAGCCCTAGGGTTTCTTTTTAGCATGCATGGACGTAAAGTTGGAAACTTTACGTGATTTTCCAGCCTTTGGATGCCAGATCTGTGTTTTGGGACTATGTTTTGAGAGTTTAAGGGCTTAATGGGTCAAGCCTCACTCTAATGAGTCTAGGGTTTGGGTTTGACTCACTTTGGATGGTTCCTAAGGGTAAAGTTGGAAACTTTACCCTTCTAGACATCATTTCGGAGGATATCTGAGATTTAGGGTTCCTAGATTCGAGGGAAAGAGCTTAATGCATTAAACTGTTGGATTTCTGGCTAACTCGGCGAGTTCATTAGTGAACTCGTAATTTGATGAGAGTTTTCCCAATCTGTGCAGTTAATGGAGAAACTCGACGAGTTGAAGGACAACTCGGCAAGTTGGGTTAACTCAGACGGTTGAATTTGACCTTTGACTTTAGTCTTTGACCAAGTTTGACTTATAAGCGGTTTTAGGGCATTTTGAATTGTATTTAAGGAATTGTTTCTATTTAGGGGTTGAGTAGAGCTGATATTTGGAGTCAGGACCTAGTCAGCTATCGTTCGGTATTCAAGGTGAGTCTTCTCACTACACTCATGGGTTGAAGGCACCAAAGCCGACCCATTAATTGTTATGTGATAATTTGTATTGGAATATGGAATTGTTTGCTATTGATCTATATGTGGACTTATATGTAGACCATGGGAGTGATGGGTTTTGAGCATTCTAACACTTCCTAAGTGTACATGCAACCCTAATAACCTTGGATCTATGTTTGTCTAATAATCATGCAAAGTTGAATTCCAAGGTTATATTCCTATCTAGCATACATGGGGAACATTTTTAACTTGAATGAAAGATAGAATAACTTACCTTGTTGTTGATTATGATCCTTGAAACCTTGTGAGCCTAGCACCCCAAGTGTGATGCCTCAAATGCTTCACACAACATCAAATGCAAAGGAGTAAACTTTGAGAGAATCTTACACTTGCAAAATCGGCTCTAGCCCTCTTGTTTCTTAGTGTCACCAATTTTGGTGGAGAATGGGTTTCTTATATAGTGTTGACACATCTAGGGTTACACCATGTAAACCCTAATGTGTCATGACTCTTCATTTCCATGACCCATGGGTTTGTAACTCCCATGGAGCATCCATGGAGCATCCTATGGGTGGAACCCAACTTGATAATCCATGGAGCCTCTTAGCCCACTATATAAGATGTGGAAGATTTACATAATCTACCCATATATTTAATTAGTTATCTTTTGATCACTTAATTAATTCTAAATTAATTCTTGATCAAACTAATTAAATAATATTATTAATATATTAGAACTTATAATATATTAATAAACCATAAGTGTTATTTCTCTCATTTTAGTTTATCCAATTGCATGGTGCCATGCAACCCAAATGGACCATGCCGGGTCGGGTCAAGTACATACCAGAAATAGTTATGGACTTAGACACCTTATCCAACAGGGAGGAGCCCATGGCATTTGGCAAGACCATGGGAGGATCCCATGGCCGGGGATATAAGACCATGGGGGTAGCCCATGACATTCCATTGAAGACCATGGAGGGAGTCCATGGAAAGCTTCTATGTATGTGTACATGGTATTATGTGATTTTATGTTTGCGTGTTTGGGAAACTCACTAAGCGTGTGCTTACAGTTTTGTTGGATGTTTCTGGTACTTCTGGTTCTAAGGACAAGGGCCCGGCTTGATGACGCGGCATGGATTCTCCAATATTTCTGCATCTAGTTTTTGATACTCTGATCATTTGAAACACTGTGGCTATGTAATGGGATAATTTTGGAAACAATTATGGTTATTTTATATTTATAAAAGTTAAAATTTTCTTGTAAAATTTGGGTTGTTACACAAAAGCACGAAACAAAGTCTATTGGGAAAATGTCAAAAATTTCCAAAAACAAAAAGTTTTTATGGAAAAACCATCTGAACAAGTTAAGACGGTTTCTAAAAATAAGACTTTTGTTGAAAATAAAATCCACTCAAAAGAAAAATGATTTTCAAAAGGATCAATCTAATGTTCACAGACCAGTTCGAACACCAATTGCTCAAACACAAAGAAATGAGAATTGTGCTCAAAATCAACGTCCAAGGAATTTTGTTCCAAATCCTCAAAGTGAAATTAATTCTCTAAAAAAATTTCAAAGAAATGTTGTTCAACGTAATGAACAAATAAATTTCAATCAATTTCAAGGTCAAAGAAACTTTTCACAAGGACAAAAGGTTTTTCATCGAATAATGGTTGGTTATAATAAGCAATATCAAAATCGATTTCACAATTCTCCAAATCCAACATTTTCAAAAAAATCATTTCCAAAGTGAAAAGAAAGAAACATGAACCTTTCAAACCAACAAACCCTCATTTTCCAAATCTGGAATCAAAGCAGAAAGTCAAAGCTTTGTTTGTCAAAGGGAAAAATGATGTGAAAAATATAAACCATTTGCTTGAAGGAAAAGGGAAGCAATACCAATATGGAAAGTTCTCTGAAGAGAAAATTAAGTATGCCTACGAAAGCTACTTGAACGAGTCACAAAATGGTAGTTCATCATCATTAGAATCAAATCCCTTAATGAAACAATGGAAACAAGTACCCAAGACAAAGGTTGAATCACAACGGACGGTTGATAGAAAAGGGAAAGTCAGTGTCGAACCTAAACCGTTGAATAATTACATTACTATGCCCAACTCTGTCGAAGTTGACTTAATAGATAGCTTAAAATCGAAAGTTCGAAATTGGGTACTAGGTTCTTCATTTCATTATTCATTTCAAACTAATATCCAAGGACCTAAAAAGCCTTAGGGACCTAAATTCTTTTAATTGATCACAGGTATTGTTTGACGAGCAATTCGATGAACACCGGTATTGATGGGTTTTAGGTAAAATAAATAAACTAGAAAAACAATTCCTAAGTTCACATGCAACCTACTTTGGATCTATGTTTTAACTATTGAACATATAACTTTGAATTGCAAAACAAGAACCCTAAAGAGAGAGGCTATTTTGAAAATAACAAATTAGAGTTTAGAATTTCATACCTTTCAATTGTTATGGCAAACAATCGGTAATCCTTTGATCTTGATCTTCTTGGAAGCCTAGCACCACAAACGCAATGCCTCTAATGGAATCACACCCAAGAGCTAGCAAGAAGGAAACTTTTGAGGGGAGAGAGAGAGAGTAGGGTATGCAATTTTCGGCCCTAGGGTTTCACCAAAGTAAGAGTGGCCAATTTTGAGAGCCAGGAGGCTCCTTATATAGCTGAGGGATCTAGGGTTTAGGGAAAACCCTAATGTTCCTTTGCTTGGGGCCTAAGCTTATCCAAAGGCATTATCCAAGCCTCTTGGACGAAATCATTAGGGTTTCCCCTATAGATTTCGTCCACCCCTTCCAAGGAGGTTCTGGAACCTTCCACTCAACTATTAGATTATTGCAAACTAGTCCCTGTACTTTATAATTAACACAGTTAACCCCAAAATCAATTCTAATTAATTTCAGGCTAAATATTAATTAAATATTATGATTTCTAATTAATATATTAATCTTTTAACATATTAATAAATCATTTATATTAATTTATTAATCTTATAGTAAATCAATATCTCTCCTTTCATAATTTCCTTGTCTAGTTGCTAGTTTTGAGGGCAACCCAAAAGGACTGTGCTGTTATCAATTTAAGTACATACCAATTATAGTTATGGGTTTAGACACCTAATCCAACAGTCTCCCACTTGGATAAGTCTATAACTATAATTGCTAGTATGACTTCTAAATTTGACCAGCAAAGTGTAGCTTCCAAAAGCTGCTGCCGAACTCTGACCCAGTCAGTTACATGTCCTAAGATAAGTGATCACATGACCCTTCGTTCTACTAGATATCCCTAGACATAAGACATGGAATATAATCAATCTCTTTGTCCAGAATCTATGTTTCCCGATTTCTGATTTGCGATGGTATAGGACTTCTAATTGAACACATGAATTTAGTCCTGGCTCGGCCCAGCACATAAGTCAACACCAAATCATCGAGGGGCCCACAAATATCGCTTTTACCGTTAGGGTAAAAGGAATGAATAAACATTGACTCATATGCTTGTATCTTTTACTCATCAAACCATACATGACAATACATTTTATAACACCAAGTTACTGATGCATTTTCGTATCACCAATGTATAGCCGACTTGCAAATTACAAGTCATATATCTTTGTTTCAAGATCATAGATATTATCGTCTCAGTATTACCCGTGATGAATTCCATGAAGTAATACTCTGAGCGTGGGTTTATCCAATACTCAAATCTTAATTTTTGAGTACTCATGAACATTGCAACAATTCTATTTCTATGTCTATCCTTAGACAATCTGCAATCCAATTCACGACAGTCTTAATTCACTACTTACTTCCAAAAGTACGATCGACTGTGGAGTTTGAATAATCATATTATTCGGGAAGTAAAAACATGCAAAATATGAAACACAATAATAAACAATTGACAAAAGGCAGTAAACAAACTCATAAATAATACTTTATTATTTAATCACCAAAAGTCAATTACATTTACTTTGTAATAAGTTTCTGAACTAGACTAATCTAACTACTAAAACTAATATCATCTTTCAGTCCTATGCTCCGAGCATGCTGAATATGCTTAGCCCTACTCAGACCCTTTGTGAGGGGGTCTGCTGGGTTATCTTCAGATGACACCCTCTTTACAACAAGATGGCCTTCTTCTACTCTATGTCTGATGAAATGGTACTTTCTGTCGATATGCCTGGTTTTACCATGATCTCTGGGTTCCTTAGTTAAGGAAATCGCTCCCTCATTATCGCAGAACAGTTCCATAGGCTCCTGGATGGTTGGAACAACTACGAGATCCCCGATGAAGTTCCTTAACCAAGCTGCTACTTTAGACGCTTCACTCACTGCTATGTACTCTGATTCACAAGTAGAATCAGCCACCGTATCTTGCTTGGAACTTTTCCAAGTAACTACTCCTCCATTCAATAAAAATACCCAGCCAGATTGAGAACGGAAGTTATCTCTATCCGTTTGAAAGCTGGCATCACTGTAACCATCTACTCTCAAAGTATCATTGCCACCAAGTACAAGGACCCAGTCCTTCGTTCTTCATAAATACTTGAGTATATTCTTTACTGCTATCCAATGAGCTCTACCCGGGTTTCCCTGATAGCGACTGACCATGCTCAAAGCAAAGGCCACACCCGGGCGAGTACATGTCATAGCGCACATGATCGATCCGACAGCGGAAGCATAAGGTACACGACTCATGTCAGCTATTTCCTCATCTGTACTAGGGCATTGAGTCTTACTCAATTTGGTGTTGCTTTGGATTGGTAGCTCTCCCTTCTTGTAATTTTCCATACTAAACCTCTTTAGTACCTTATCCAAGTATGTGCTCTGACTAAGTCCAATTAGTCACTTCTTTCTATCTCTCAATATTCTAATCCCAAGAATATAGGCAGCTTCTCCAAGGTCTTTCATGGCAAAACACTTTCCAAGCCAAGACTTAACCTTTTTCAAGGTTGGAATGTCGTTACCAATGAGTAATATGTCATCGACATATAACACCATAAAAGTCACTATACTCTCACTAGCCTTGATATACACATATAACTCATCTTCACTCCTCGAGAAGCCAAACTCTTTGACTTTCTCATGGAAGCAAAGATTCCAACTGCGAGATGCTTGTTTCAATCCATAAATGGATTTCTCAAGCTTACACACTCTATTGGGAAACTTTGCATCAACAAAACCCTCTGGCTGATTCATGTAAACATCCTCAACCAACTTCCCGTTAAGGAAAGCAGTCTTGACATCCATCTGCCAGATTTCATAGTCATGAAAGGCAGTTATGGCGAGCAATATCCTGATAGATTTAATCTTGGCTACTGGCGAGAAGGTTTCATCATAGTCAACCCGTGGGGTTTGTGTGAAACCTTTCGCAACCAGTCCAGCATTGAATGTGTGTACATTCCCATCCATGTTTGTCTTCTTCTTGAAGATCCATTTGCACCCAACTGTCATACGACATGGTGCATTATCAACCAAATTACAAACTTGGTTGTCATACATGGACTTTATCTCGCTGTCCATTGCATCTTTCCACTTGGAAGCCTCTGGGCCTGTCATTGCTTCCTTATAAGAGACTGGTTCATCTAAATTTACCACTGTCCTATCACTGATGAATGTGTCACCGTCTGAAGTAATATGAAAACCATACAACTCAGGTAGCACACTCACCCTAGTGGATCTTCGAAGAGGTAATGATTTATCAACTGGTTTAACAGGAACTGTTTCCTCTGGTTGAGTGCTAGTTTCATCTAAGGTTCCTTCAGTAGTTGACTCTTGAATCTCTTCAAGGTCAATGGTACTCCCACTGTCCTATTTGAATATGAGTTCTCTTTCTAGAAAGACTCCTCTTCGTGCTACAAAAACCACGTTCTCACTAGGTCTGTAGAATAAATATCCAAAAGACTGTTTTGGGTAACCAATGAAAACACATTTCTCACTTCTTGCTGCTAGCTTGTCGTGAGTCTCTCGTCTTACGAAAGCTTCACAACCCCAGACTTTAATATGTGCTAACGAGGGAACTTTCCCTGTCCACATATCGTGAGGTGTTTTGTCAACCTTCTTTGTCGGGACAAGATTGAGGATGTGGGCGGTTGTCTCTAAGGCATAGCCCCATAAATTAATTGGAAGTGAAGCACAAATCATCATAGAATGAACCATGTCTAACAAGGTTCGATTACGCCTCTCAGCCACACCAGTTAACTGTGGTGTCCTAAGAGGAGTCAATTGTGAGATTATCCCACATTCCTTTAGATAGTCGTTGAACTCAATACTAAGATAATCTCCGCCTCTATCAGATCTAAGTATCTTTATTTTCCTGTCTAATTGATTTTCGACCTCATGTTTAAACTCTTTGAACTTTTCAAAGGTTTCTGACTTATGTTTGATTAAGTATATATAGCCATATCTACTATAATCATCAGTGAAAGTCACATAAAATCGATTAGCATCTCTTGTGGTTGATCTGAACGGTCCACACACATCTGTATGTATGAGGTCCAACAAACCTTCACTTCTTTCACAAGACCCTATGAATGGTGATTTTGTCATCTTTCCCAAAAGACAAGATTCACACATATCATCTGATTTTAGGTCAAATGATTCCAACACTCCACCATTTTGGAGTTGGGCTATGTGTTTCTTGTTAATGCGTCCAAGACGATAATGCCACAAGCATGCCTTGTCTACACTATTAGACAAGTCAATATTGAACACACTATTTCCTAAGCTATCAACACAAGTCACTGTTTCATACACATCATCACAAGGTAAAGCTTCAAAAACAAAAACACCATTCTTATAAACAGATATTGAACCATTCAAATCATTAAAAGAATATTTAAAACCTTGTCTGAATAATGCATGAAATGAAATAATGTTTCTCTTCATCTCAGACGAATAACAACAATTCAATAAATCTAATCTAACATCATTACTAACCAAAAGTTGATAAGCTCCGATCTTGGTCACTGGTGAAGACTTCTTGTTTCCCATGATCAAGTTTATCCTTCCTCGCTCTATCTCCTCACTTTTTTTAGCCCCTGCAAATCAGAACAGATGTGAAAACCACATCCTGTATCAAGGACCCATGAACGAGAAGATAATGAGTTATTAGAAGAAATAGTGTAAATACATGCCGAAGGTGGCTTCACTTTGCCATCTTTGATATCCTACAAATATTTTGGGCAGGTTCTCTTCCAGTGCCCCTTTTCATTGCAATAAAAACAAACAACATCCTTTGGGCCAGAAACATGGGGAATGGTAGCACTGGGCTTAGCCTTTGGGCCACTTTTGGATGACCCAACTTGGACCTTTCCCTTCCAGTTTTGCTTAGGAGGACCTTTCCTCTTTTTCCCCTTTCCCTGTCCAATAGCTAAGACAGGAGCACTCGCAGGAGTGGAGGATATACTTTTACCCTTCATTCCTGCTTCAGCTGTCTGCAACAAGTTGTACAATTGGGCCAATGTCTACTCAGTATTGTTCAAATGGTACGTTAGGATGAATTGACCATAACAATCGGGTAACAAGTTCAAGACCATATCAATGGCCAATTCTTCATCAAAGTGAATGTTGAGCTTGACCAAACGCTCTATGTAGCATTGCATTCTTTGCACATGAGATACAACCGTCTCCCTCTCTTTCATCTTGCAAGCCATGAGTGACTTGACTACTTCAAACTCTTCTTGACCAGCTCGCTTATGGTACTTTTCCATAAGGTCCTTGTTCATCTCAAAAGGCCAGTAGTCCTCATAGTACCTCTGCAGTTCTGGGGACATGGTTGCGACCATGATGCATGCCACTTTGGTAGCATCATCATAGTGCTTCTTGTAGGCAACATATTCTTCGGGAGTGGCTTTTGGATTCATCAAGCTCTTTGAGCTCCTTTTCAAGGACATACTCTTTTTCCTCAAAACGAAGTGCCATCTTGATGTTACGCATCCAATCGTTATAGTTAGAGCCATCCATAACGACTTTGGAGCAAATGTTGAGTAAGGAGAAGTTGTGGTTGGAGGATGATGAAGCAGAAGTGTTTCCAGGAGTAGAAATCTGAAAAGAAAGATAGTTTTAGTTAGATTTCAAGATACCTCAATATAATAACCCAAAGATATTATATCAAGGTTAGGATCCAATTATGAAGATTTACAACTTAGAAATCGGATGCCGAGATCTAAGTGTAAGTTTCATAAAGGTAGGTGAATGATGATTCACCAATTCCACCATTAGACAAAATAAACGAAGTGAAACTCGTAATTCCTTTTGAGATACATTGAAACTATTCAATGGCATGTTTTAATCTCGGATTATGCTCTTCTATTTGCGACTGGGATACCGAGGATCACAAACAAGATGTGAATAACCATGCAAATGTGCTTGGTAACCTCATTGTCTTTATCATTAACTATTGATGTGCCGGTAAACCACACACACTCCATCAAAATGATAATTATGAGATACCCATTACTACTCTTTATTAGTGCCTATTAGTGTGCTGGTAATCCACACATGCTCCACTAACAACCAATAAAGCATAATGTGCAATTTCATGGATTATCATACTTTTCACATTTTTCCTAAAGTAACTAGAGTTGGGATTTTTGTAAAAAAATGTTCTAGTACTTTCTTTAATAACATTATACTTTTAATGAGATGTAGTTGTCCTATCAAATCCGTTCTGCTAACGACCCTCCACTAATCAAGGAAGCCGTGGGTGAGAGTGGACACCCATTCAACTACCATTTTATAGGCAGTTTCCTTATACCCCCTTATAGACTAGCTTCGTGAATGAGGCATGCTAGCGATTTGACTAACCATATTCTTATACATATATAATATTTAACTTTTAATTTATAATACATATATAAGGTGTGTTTTAAACTTTTTAAAACTTTAAGGTTTATATAAATTTCGAAAAATTAAACTAATAATTTAAATTTAAAATAAACCAAATAACTAGTTTTAATAATTATCTATTAATTAACTTTTAATTAATTTATTAAATCTTGTAAGGATTATCTAATCAAATTAAACAATTATTTTAATCCTAATCCTTATCCCTCTAGATTTCGAAAATTAGGGTAAAGGATAATTTCCTTATTTTTCTCAATTATCCAATTAGGCAATAATTATCCAATAAGGCAATAATTATCCAAAATAAGATAAAACCCTAAAACAAGAAGCAAATTTAGAATTTCAAGGGAGGAGGCTAGGGTTTTCCAAAACCCTAACCCTAATTTCGATTAGGGTTCATGGAGGCTAGGGTTTTTCGAAAAACCCTTTGAACCAAAAACCCTAAAAACGAAACCATGGCCTTTTAGGGTTTAATAGCTATAAACCCTAATTTGCAATTCAACTATTATAGCTATTCAATTTAAAACAAAACCAATCACTCTGATACTACTGATGGGTTTTAGGTAAAACAAATAAACTAGAAAAATAATTCCTATGTTCACATGCAACCTACTTTGGATCTATGTTTTAACTATTGAACATATAACTTTGAATTGCAAAACAAGAACCCTAAAGAGACAGGCTATTTTGAAAATAACAAATTAGGGTTTAGAGTTACATACCTTTCAATTGTTATAGCAAACAATCGGTAATCCTTTGATCTTGATCTTCTTCGAAGCCTAGCACCACAAACACAATGCCTCTAATGGAATCACACCCAAGAGCTAGCAAGAAGGAAACTTGTGAGAAGAGAGAGAGAGAGAGAGAGTAGGGTATGTAATTTTCGGCCCTAGGCTTTCACCAAAGTAAGAGTGGCCAATTTTGAGAGCTAGGAGGCTCCTTATATAGCTGAGGGATCTAGGGTTTAGGGAAAACCCTAATGTTCCTTTGCTTGGGGCGTAAGCTTATCCAAAGGCCTTATCCAAGCCCCTTGGACGAAATCATTAGGGTTTCCCCTATAGATTTCGTCCACCCCCTTCCAAGGAGGTTCTGGAACCTTCCACTCAACTATTAGATAATTTCAAACTAGTCCCTGCACTTTATAATTAACACAGTTAACCCCAAAATCAATTCTAATTAATTTCAGGCTAACTATTAACTAAATATTATGATTTCTAATTAATATATTAATCTTTTAACATATTAATAAATCATTTATATTAATTTATAAATCTTATAATAAATCAATATCTCTCCTTTCATAATTTCCTTGTCCAGTTGCTAGGTTTGAGGGCAACCCAAAAGGATTGTGTTGCTATCAATTTAAGTACATACCAATTATAGTTATGGGCTTAGACACCTAATCCAACAGGTATATCGATAGTGGTTGCTCTCATCACGTGACAGGTTGAAAAGAGAATCTGCGGGATTTTAGAAGTTTGGATAATGCTGGAGTTGTGAAGTTTAGAAACAACCAAAAATGCAAGGTTAAAAGTTATGGGAAATTAACGAATGGGAAGTTTATAGTTAACCGAGTAGCATATGTCGAAGGTCTTCAACACAACTTGATAAGTGTTTCACAACTTGTTGTGGGCAGTGGTAATCAAGTAGTCTTCGATGAGAGGAAGTGTCATCTCGAATAAAGAAATAAGGGAAGTTTTGCTCAAATCGAAAAGGAAAGGTGACATCATCACACTCGACATGAAGCCAATTGTCGGTGTTCCCTCTGTCTGCTTACTTTCAAGGTCTCATCTGATCTCAGTTGGTTATGGCATCGAAGACTCTGTCATCTGAATTTCGTGAATCTAAACAAACTGGTTATACATGATCTTCTTCGAGGCTTACCTGTTTTAAAATTTGATAATGATTCGTTATGTGCATCTTGTGAACAGGGAAAGCAACATCGTCAAGGTCATCCCATCATTATCGACTCAAAGATCATTGAACCTCTGGAACTTCTTCACATTGACTTGTGTGGACCTTCGACTGTTGAGACTCTCAAAAAGAACAAGTACATATTGGTCATTGTTGATGACTTTTCGAGGTTTATCTGGGTGTTCTTTCTTCATCAGAAGTCTAAAAGTGCTCAAGTAATGATTGATTTCGTCAAAAACATCAAATTGAGTCTATGGAAGAAAGTTAGAAGAATCAAAATTGATAATGGTTCGGAATTCAAGAATTAGACTTTAGATTCATTCTTGGCTAAACTAGGAATTTCACATAAATTTTCATCTCCTTACACACCACAACAAAATGGTGTCGTCGAAAGGAGGAACATATCTTTATGCGAAGTAGCAAGAACAGTGCAGACATATTTGAACTTGCCTCAATATCTCTGGGCAGAAGCAGTCTCGACAGTGTGTTTCACTCAAAACCGATCATTCATTCAACATCGTTTTCACATCACCCCTTATGAAATCATAAACAATCAAAAACCTAATATGAAATTTTTCGATGTTTTTGGTTGCGGGTGCTTTATCATGAATCTCAAAGATAATCTTTCACAATTTCATTCAAAAGCTGATGAAGGAATATTCTTGGGATACTTACACAACTTTGTTGCATATCAGGTGTTGAATAAGCAAACAAGGAAGATTGAGTAAACATTCAATCTAACTTTCGATGATTATCACATCAAACGTGTCGAACAGACTTTTGAACAAAGACCAATTATTTCATAAATGAATGATGAGTCAACAATTGTTAATTCTTTCGATATCCATTATGATTTAACTTTTGGTGCTCCATACAGAGAAATTAATGTTGCAGTTCATGCTGAAGATAATCGGATTCCTGATGCATCGAAGCATTCTGATGATTCGACGGTGACTAGGAAGAAGATGATTCTCAATCTACCTCAACATCACCAGTACATGTCGAGCGTCTACCTGTTTTACAGGATAGTTAAGTTGAGGGGGAACACTTAAGTTCGATGTCACAAGATCATATTGGTGATTCAACAGCTGAGGGGTAGCATGCTCGCAATGCACATCAGTTCGAGGGGGAGCAAGGTCAGACCAATACTGATGTCGATGGGGAGCAAGGACTAAATAATGTTGATGTCGAGGGGGAGCATTATAATACAAATACATTAGTCGAGCGGGAGTTAAATAGATTTGTACTTCATGTTTCTACTGATCAAACTGACAATTTTCATGATGTTTCTAATAACGTGTCGAATGCAGGTGAAGGATATGAAACAGATGAAATATTTGAGCATGCACCTTTGGATTTTGATCCAGCATATCCACCGATGGACATATGGACAAAAAACCATCCAAAAGAAAAAGTTCTTGGTGATCCTCGATTTGGAGTCATGACGCATGCACAATTTCGAGCGAAGAACGAGATACTGAATGTTCACCAGGAATTTTGTATGTTTAATATGTTTATTTCCAAAATGGAACCGAAAATAGTTAATGTTGAATTGGAAGATCCTGATTGGATTGTTGCAATGCTATCATAACTTGCTGAATTTGAACGAAATAAGGTTTGGAAACTAGTTCCAAAACCTGATGATGTTTAGGTCATTGGATTAAAATGGATTTTTAAAAATAAAACTGACAAAGAAGGTAATGTTGTTCGAAACAAAGCTACACTGGTTGTTAAATGGTATTCACAACAAGAAGGTATTAACTATGATGAAACCTTTTCCCATGTCGCAAGACTCAAGGCTGTTGTGATATTTCTTGCATATGCAGCACACAAGGACTTCGATGTGTTCCAAATGGATGTCAAGTGCGCTTTTCTCAATGGAGTTTTAGAAGAAATTATTTATGTTGAACAACCACTAGGTTTTATATATGAAAAATTCTCTGATCATTGTTATATACTTGATAAAGCTGTTTCTGGCTTAAAACAAGCACCTCGAGCCTGTTATGCAACTCTTGCAGATTTCTTAAAAGTCTCTAAACTTAAACAAGGATCAATTGATCCTACACTATTTCGAAAGAAAGTAGGGGATCATCTGATGCAAGTTCAAATTTATCTAGATGATATTATTTTTGGCTCGACTAACCCTTTGTTATCTAGGGAATTTGAGAATATGATGAAAATCCAGTTCGAGATGAGTATGATGGGTAGGATAAATAATTTTCTGGGATTGAATATTCGTCAAAGCAGGGTAGGTATTTTCATAAATCAAGAGAAGTACTCTCGTAACTTGCTTGAGAAATTTGGCATGACGAATAGTTCCAAGTTGAAAGTACCAATGGCAGTCGGCACGCGCTTAGTACCTTTGTTGGATAAGTTTGCTGTGGATCTCACGTGATGCAGGGGCATGGTAGGTTCTTTACTGTACTTAACTTCTAGTAGACCTAATATCATGTTCGCTATTTGCAATTGTGCCAGGTATTAATCGAATCCCATAGAACCCCATCTAACAGCGGTGAAGAACATCTTTCGATATCTCAAAGGAACTGCGATGTTGGGTTTATGGTACCCTTCGAAGACTGGATTTTTCATACAACCATTTTCAAATGTAGACCTTGGTGGGTGTCAAGTCGACAGAAAGAGCACAACTGGTGGATGTTAACTTTTGGATGGGAAGCTTGTAAGTTGGCAATCAAAGAATGTGTCTCGATTTCCACAGTAGAAGCAGAGTATGTTGCTGCTGCAGCTTGCACTTCTCAGGTCATATGGATTTAAAGCCAACTTTGTAATTACACAATCAATATGAAGAAGATACCTTTATATTGTGATTCACAAAGTGCCATACACATATGCCATAATCCAGTTCAACATTCAAAGACAAAGCACATAGCACTTCGATACCATCTTATCAAGGATCATGTCGAAGATGGTAATATCGAGGTTCATTTTGTCAAAATGATAAATCAACTTGCAGACATCTTCACAAAATCTTTGGATGAGAAATCATATCTAAGGATCTCAAATGGTGTAGGAATGATTGATGCAAGCTCAATTCCTGGTTCATCATCATTGTGAATCAACAGATGTCGAAGTACTGTTGGAGTGTTTAGAGGTTACTCTTCACCATTCAACGTTCGACCACCTTTGTTTTTGAAATTCTTCTGAATGGTTTAGATCGACCTTCGTTGTCTTGGAAGAAATGTTGTTCGATGTACACTGTCTCTGGAAGTTGATACTTCTTACATCGAATGTCTTTGGTAAAATTTCAATATTTTCTTTTTGTCTTTAATTTTCAAAACCAAAAATTACAAAAAGATTTTCTTATTTTTGTCTTCAATTTTAAAAACAAAAATTCCAAAAAGATTTTCTTAATTTTTTTCTTTAAATTTCAAAAACAAAAATTCCAAAAATACTTTCTCATTTTTTTATTTTAATTTCAAAAACAAAAATCCAAAAAGATTTTCTTTATTTTATTTGTGTGTTTAACCATTTTTTGTGTCTCAGTGTTTCAACATACTGAGGTAGCGAATGCTCATTTGATTACATTCAACGAGGGACAGGTATGACTTTGAACTATTACACTAGTTAGGTGTCTTTAGAAGCATGCTCTTGTATGTTAACCTTAAGCCTCACATACTCAATGTGTTGTGAAGCCCGTAATGGATATCTCACTACGAGCGTTCCTTCCCAATCAGGCTATACTCACATTAGTGAAGAGCTACCTTTATCTTCTCATTTTGAGTTAAGAGATTACTGCTAAGTCCATATCATTCACATACTTACAAAGTGTTTTCTAAACCAATCTTTTTTTTATCAAAAATTTTCTTCATGAATCAAACACATCACTACATATCCTCAACATATCTGGTAGAAACCAACCAGAATGTAGATATTGCAAAAGTCTGTGTTTATGATCCTGATTCAATTTTCCATGACAATGGTGAAACCCAATAATCCCAACTTTTATAGAATTGACGATGATCTTTATGTTCAAGATTTTAACGAAACATTAATTTCTGGACCACAATTTGATATTCAAAATCATATTCCTTTCGTTATGCATGGTCTTGATAAAATGTTCTTTTACCAAGACATTTTTGCCCAACAAGATCCAACTTTTTTTTTGGAATATGATTTCAGTCTGAATATCTTTTCGAACTCTTGTCACTTTGAAACATTACTCAACCTCACTTGTTCCTGACTACACTGGTCATACAAGTAATTTTGTTCACTTAACTCACACTTATGTTAAGTTGTGGTTTTAAATAAAATTGAGCCTACCTTCGAAGCCTGTGCAAAAAGAAGCACTCGATACTCACTAAGGAGTATTCGATTGTACTTCACGGGATACTACACAAGCAGTCCGGCATCTCACTTGATGTCGAATGATGTGATCTTTGTCCGGGATCCAACTGCTTTTACATCGAATATTATTTGATGTCACTATCTGCACATTTTCTTTTAAATTCGATTCTCGCTATCTCTTTGGCACACATTTGCACTGGAATCCTCGAGGTTTTGTGTAATACCAACTCAAACTTAGATTTTGCAAAGTCTGGCATATGATTTCATTTTTCATCCCAAAAGCGAATGAGCCTTAACTCATAGCGAAGGTCAAAGTGCTCTCTTGATGACAAAGCTTTATGGTGTCATAACAAAGGTCAAGTGATGGTTCTTAACTCACCGGGGAAAACAAAAAGTTCAAAGGATGTGGCGGTTCAATTTTTCACGGGTTTTTAGGAAATTGTGATCATCACTTTTCTGACGTGGTGATTTTTTCGGAAACCAGCCCACTATCCAAGAAAACATGTGGCATAATTTCATTGGTGAATGATTAAAATTCAAATTTTATGTTGATTATAAAAGGATTTTGGTGGACTAAATTCAACACTTTATTCACTATGGTCAAATTTTCCCCAAATATTCTTTCACGCTAATCGTATCTCCACAAAGTTCTCAAAAGCCCTAATCATGGCGGAACCACCTAGTCCTGTTGATCCATCAAACATCGCCACTAAAGAAGCAACATCTCATCCATTGATGAAGATTGAAGATCCAACTTTTATGTTCAACCATATGTTACGAAGTATCCAGAACAATTACAGATGTTGATTGTTGATCTCAATCGTTCTGTTCTTTCAATGGTTATGTCTTCTTCATGCTCAGTACCCATGACCTGTTTATTACTGGTTCGATCAACGACAATGTTTAACAAGACAACAAAAGGGGTGACATTCTAACCGATGAATGACAAAAAGTACAAGTTTACTAAGAAACAGTTTGCACAAATCATGAAGCTTCCGAATACAGGTCCGTTTTATGAAGTTACTACTGAACAGGTTGTTCACATGTTCAACGAGATGGGTCATCAACCACCACAAATAGGAATCAGTCATTTTCTCAAGACTTCTTTGCCTTGTGTCTGGAACTTCTTATTTGGTATTTTTTTTACGATGTATGACTGGTCGTAGTATAGGGCTTGATAAAGCAAAGTTGGAAGTATATGCCATGATTGCAGGTCTTTATTAGGATCTGAATGTCGATTATGTCAGTCATTTGTGGGAAGAATTCGGTACAGGAATTTCTCATACCAATGTCACGAATGGTGTATCGTGTACGAGGTATTGGAGTTTGATTTTAAGGGAAGTATATTAGAAAGAGGGTATCTTGGTACCATATGAAGATGCAAAGGTGGAGTTCGCGACATATCAGACTCCCAAGATTGTTACTGATGATCCAAGTTTCTTTCCTAATATGGCTAGAACTCCTGATGCCATGTTATGAAAAGTGGATCCTGCTAATCCGATTCTTGTTCAATATTTGACAACTATTAACCCATATGTTATTGTTGGGTTTTGTTGCCAAAAGGGGTAGAAGGCATATCGAAGGCTGCAAAAGCTTCAAAGAAACCAAAAAAACCTGATCAACAAACATATGTTCCTGAGCAAATAGGGAAGGAGGTAACAAAATTGGTTTGAGAAAATGTTGAAAAAGAAAATCCTAAGGAGGTTGTTCCATCGGAGACAGGTATTCTGAAACGAATCAAGAAGCCTGCTCATCGACCTCGTCATTCTCTTGAACCACCAATTATTCAAGAAGCTTCTGATGAGCCTCTTTCTTCACCAAAAGAGGGATCTATTTTGAATGGGATTAGGAAAATTCGCAAACCCCAACTTAATAGGAGGGGTGTACGTATTCGTGATGTTCTAGTCCCAATCTCACCAGCCTCGAAGAAACGTAAAGCTCATGAAGTGGTTAAGAAGATCAAGAAGAAGAAGAAACAACTGGCTGATCCACTTGATGAAGTTGTCGTTGAAACTAATTTTGATAGTGGAAGAGAAAGATCACCCATTCATCATGAAGTTGGATTTGGCTTCGAGACACCTCAAAGGGACTCTCCATTTAAGTCTACTTTCGAGGAGACTGGAAGTCTTGGTGGAAATGTAAACATATCTAATATGGGTACAACCACTAATTTGGGTGAATCTCAATCTACTACCATCCCTATGAAGACGGTTGTCATACTGAGTCTGCTTCAGAGGAGGTTCGAACCTCAGGCATCACTGTGAACATATCTGATATGGACACAAATGTCATTATGGGTTAAGGGATGAAGCATAACGAAACCCCCTGATACATCTTCCAGTGAAACCTCTTTTATTCCTGACACACTTATTCTTTCTTCTACCATCGAAACTACCCTCATTGATACTTTAACTTCTTTACCACCATTCTCTCCTCCAATTCCATCCTCATTACATGCTTCTACCATTTCACCAACTTTTTCCAATATCATGCATCAACCAATTACATCACTTTTCTCTTCACAATCCATTGAAGGTGAAAAGTCAGTTCCAGAAGATGAACCGGATGATGATGATGTATGGTATCCTTTGTAGAAATTCAGTGCGACCCTAAAGAAGATAACATTATTGATCACATGATCATGTCAGGGAAATAGTTTAAAATTCTTAATCACAAGTTGAATTCATTGTTACAAATTCATGCAGATACAGGGGGTCAAAATTCAATTTCTGGGGTGGAAGTGGATATTATGCTCAAGTCTTAGGAGAATCGTTTAAAGGTTGCCATGGAGCAGATTGAGCAGAAACATGAAGAACATTTGAAGAATCATGCTCGAAATTTTGAGTATGAGGTTATGAAACTTCGTGACGATGCAAAAGCACGTCATGAGATTTTTGTTGAGCAAGTTAAGAAGGTCGAGGACTCTGTAAACCTCAAAGTTGTTGAGATAAAGTCAGAAATGAAGAATGAGGTTGAAAAGCTTGAGAAGAATTACTCCATTCTTCATGGAAAAGTGGATGTCATTGCTGATGCGATCACGAAGCTTTTGGAGTATCACATTTCGTTCTCAACAAAGCTCGATGCCAAGTCAAATCAATATTCTAAAGTGTTTGAAAAGCTGGAAGAGTTTTTGGGAAGCTTAAAAGATTCTATATCGAAGATTGATCTTTCTCAACAATCTTCTGTCTCTCAGGACTCTACCTCGAAAATGATTTCTTCTCTTGAAATGAATCTCAAAGCAGAACTTGCTCATCTTCTCAAGTTAGTACTTCTAATGCTAACGAATGCCCCACCTGTGAAACAAGTGGTGCAAGGGGGGAGAAAAGGGGGTTGGCCCTTTGAAGGATTCTGATCAAGGTAAAGTGGTAGGGAAGGTGATATCAACTAAACTTTCGACATCACTTCCTGTTTCTCTAACAACCACTTCTACAACAATGACTTCGAGACCAATAATGAAAGGCATTGTTTTTGGAGAAAATATTGGGGGATCGAGTTCGAGTTCAAAGCCAGCACCTTATAAGGATGTAAAGGTGACAAAGGGAAGGGTATTGAGAAAGGGATTTCTAAAGAAGAGAAAAAGAAAAATGCGGAGAAGGAAATGGAGACAAAGACAAATAAATTGCATAGTAAGACAACGACATAGCGATTCACCGGGTTTAAATAAGGGTGGTCCTAGTAAACATTGGTTTTATGAGACAATCGAGCAAGTCGTTTTATCAGGAAAGATGCATGATTTTGGAAAGTTTCCTAAGAAAAGTTATGAGATTGAAAACTCTGATTTCAATCAACTTGTGGTCAGAGCAAACAATGTAGCTTGTGACTTCTTGGTTGAAGACTTCCCTCTGAAGAACCTTAATGATCTTATCAATGTGGCGAAGATATTAAGCACTGTCGATGTGTCAAAGCTTCAAGTAAACAACAAAGACGATTTCTTGATTGGTTTTGCTCATATCAAAGTTTTCATAGATAACTACTATGACTTCTTGGCTATGATGGATATCGAGCTTGCATTGGCAGTGAATAGATTTTTGAAGGTACCTCAATCAATGTTGAAGGGGCATGTTAGTCTCAAGTACTATGATGATGGGGAGATTGTTCACAAGCCTTTGGGAGTTGTCTTTCTTGGAAAGAACAAGAATGGAAAGATGACCAAATTTCTATTTCAGTATACAAGTCTTCTGGTTTGTCTTTGAAATTGTTAGAAGAAAACTGCAGAAGATAAAGTTCAAATCCAAAAGACGGTCGTCTAGTATACAGAAGTTCGTCGAGTACTTCACCAGGCCGTGAAGATGATGATGACATAAGTTTCACACTTCTCACTAAGGGGGAAATTGTAAGGTTCGAAATATGTAGTGAGGTTTCGAATTTCATTTAGTCCTGGATAGTGTCGATGTCGTAGTCATGTACTTCGAATGTATGTATTTCATAAGGCAGTCTTAGTGGTCGAAGCTTAAACGTTTAGTCCTTATGTATTTTTTGTAAGCGTCTGTATCACCCTATAAATTGGGTAATTATAGGAGTCAAGAGTAAGCTTTTGAGCTTTTATGCTTTTTCTCTATCATGTTCTTGTACTTGTTAGGACGTGATAATTGAGCCAAACATAATTTATTTACATCTGTGTTCTTTATGCATTCTGTTCTGGATTTCTTTCTTAATACTTGATTCAAACGAACTTCAAGAACATGCTATGTTTATGAATCTCCACATTTGGGTCAGAAGGACCAAAAACCATTCCAACGAACTTCACCAAGTTTAGAACTTAATAACTCAAAATGGTGCCAAAAGGTGGTGTGATCCTAGATCTAAAGAGCTTCAATCCTCCAAGGTGGTCTCTCCTTCCTTCCTTCTTCTTCAAAAGCACAAAATACACACACTCAAGCTTAGAAATGCTTCACAAGATGGATTAGGGTTGCAAAAACGTGCTAAGAGGATGGAGGCTGATGATGTGAGGGAAAATGAGGCTATAATGGGGTTTAAATATGAGCCAAACCCTAAAAATTAGGGTTTGCATGCCAGGCACGTACGTCCTGCCTATATATGTACACCCAGCATACTAGGGTGCGCCCTAGTACGCTCCACGTACACACGTACGCATGGCGTACTCCTCCAACACCCAAATTACGAAAATGCCACTAGGGCGTTCATTTCACTATTTCTTTTACTTAGGGCCCAAGATGCAATATAATAAAATTATAGGGTCGAAATTAGAAGTAACTTATCGTGAGGATGTTACAATTCTCCCCCACTTGATCTAGACTTCGTCCTTGAAGTCGGCTGTGGCGAATAACTCTAGATAATGCTCAGCCTTCGGCTCCTAAGTCCACTTGGAGCCACTCCGATGCTGTCACTATACCTTTACCAAAGATATCTTCTTATTGCGCAGAACCTTCATCTTTCTTTCTAGACTACCCACCGGTCTCTCAACATAGACCAGGCGCTCATTGATCTGAATATCATCCAACGAAACCACTACCTCATTGTCCAACACACACTTATGCAACTGAGAGACATGGAAAGTGATGTGGATCTGACTGAGCTCGCTCGACAAATCCAACCCGTAAACTACCTTGCCAAACTTGGGAATCACCCAAAAAGGTCCAATAAACCAGGGACCCAATTTTCCCATCTTCCTGTAGCGTATCACACCCTTCCGGGGTGAGTCCTTCAGGAGCACCATATCGCCGACCTGAAACTCCAACTCTGATCGGTGTCGGTCTGCATAGCTCTCCTTCCAACTCTGAGCGGTATGCAGTCTCTGCCTGATTTGCTGAATAAGTTTTATGTTATGAAGGACTACTTCGGTCCTTCACATGACCCTATGACCAACCTCTCCCCAACAAATCGGGGCACGAGATCTTCGACCATACATGAGCTCAAATGGTGGGGCACCAATGTTAGAGTAATAATTTTTGGTGTAGGAGAACTCTTCAAGAGGTAGGAAGGAATCCCACCTCCCACCAAAATCAATAACACAGGCCCGCAACATATCCTCAAGGGTCTGAATAGTCCACTCACTCTAGCCATTAGGTTGCGGATGATATGCAGTGCTGAAATATAACCTCGTGCCCAGTTCCTCGTGGAACTTCTGCCAGAATTGGGAAGTGAACTGAACAGCTCGGTCTGAAATAATGGAGACCGGAACCCCATGACGAGCAATGATCTCCCGGACATACATATCGTCCAACTTTTCGGCCAAAGAGCTCTCCAGGATGGCCAAAAAGTGGGCACTCTTGGTCAATCGATCCATGATGACCCATATAGCATCCAAACCCTTGGTCTTCTTCGGCAACTTGGTGATAAAGTCCATGGTGATTTGTTCCCACTTCCATATGGGAACCTATAGAGGCTGAAGCTTGACATGTGGCCTTCATATGGCCAACCTGATCCGTCTGGTACCGGGGCCTTCACATGGGAACCTCAAAGTGGTTGGCACCGGGGCCTGCGTCGGCTTGGCGGTGAGCAATTGATAGTTGACCTTCATATTGCCAACCTGATCACAGTGATAGCAAATCCTGGTACTCGGAACCGGGGCCGGATGGCGACAATCCCTCACGTAGTGCCCCTCCTTGGCATATTTGTGGCATACACCATCAGATCGACAATCCCCATCATGAACCTTGCCGCACTTCCCACAAGTATGACCCCTCTGACTCCTAGATATAGCATCAGCGGCCTTGAACCACTTTCGGCGCAGGCTGCGACTGCGCTGGGGCCTGTCTCTGCTCCCTCGTCTGGAGCTCCATCTTGATCTCATGCCGCCTAGTGGCCTCCTGCAACTGTAGTAATGAACCATAACATTGCATGGATACAAACTGTCGAATGTTCGTCTTGAGCATGCTCAAGTAGCGGGTCATCTAAGCTTGCTTAGAAGCAGCAAACTCAGGACAAAACATGGTCCTGTCTGTAAACATCTTGGTGATCTCCATCGCCGACTCAATCCCCTGTCTCAAATCCAAGTACTCCTGGGCGAACCTCTCTCGCTCCACCAATGGAACATATCTAGAACGTAACATCTCTGAGAACTACACCCAAGTCACATCAACCCTTTGTTCAGAAGAATACGAGCTAGTAACAAGTCTCCACCAATCCTTTGCTCCGGAAAACAGAAGGTTCAGAGCGTACTTTAACTTATGGTCAGCTGGGAAGAGCAAGTGAAGAAACACCCCTCATCGTCAGACAGCCACCTCATGGCTATGGTCGGATCTTGAACTCCATTAAATACCGGGGGCTTCGTATTATCAAAGTTCTGGTACTAGAAGGCTCTCCCAGCGCCAATCCCTGTGGCAGCAGCAGTCTCTGAAAGTAAAGAATACTGGTCGTCAAAGAACTCCATTATAGCTGTCTTGATAGACCGAAATAGCTTTGGTATCTAACCCCAAACAATAGAAACAACCTCCTCTCGAATGATCTCCCTAATGCGATCCTCAGTCAATCCCGACCCATCCTGACCACCTGTCCTGACTCCTGATCTGGACCCCATCTGAAATCGCCTCACAACCACCATACTGAAAATAAACCAGGGAGATTATCAGATAAAACGCATATAACACCACGCGGGCCACTTCCCAAACAAATCCCTAGTGGTTTTGACTTCCCTACTACTCGTACATGTCCTGTGCTTCCAGTAGTATGGGCCCATACTACCTTCCACACCTACCCGTATTTGTCGTATAGGATCATCACAACAACCCTAACAATACACACTAGCATATGCATACACTCTATCCTCACTTTTTAGAGGAAGGCTAAACATCACACGACTGGTCGGTAAACCCCACACAACTCATTGATGAAACTTCCACCAACCCTGCAACACTCATGTATGCTAATCATGCATGACACTGGATCCTATATATAGTCGAATACTTGATTCTACTCTAAGACCTTAATCAAGCAAGAGCAGGAAATAAGGCTAAACCAAACATTCTCAGGATATTGAATCTTAGTTATGTACAACTATGATGCATACAATAAGCAACTACAGTTATGATGTCAAATCCACATAAAAAGGAAACCCTAGGCTATCAGGCATCAATTCTATCATGTAATTCCTGAAGATCCCTAGCCTATGATGTTCTAACATATCATAATATCAAATAACAGTGTGGTAATTTGGGGTCTACTTACTAGCTCCGGGTGATCGTACACATCACATCCTCTTTTGATTATTTTGAAAAAAATTTGAAAATTATTTTTAAAACCTTCTCCTTAGTTTGAGAATGGATTCAGACGAGCGTCCTCCAATTCACTCAAACCAAGGATCTGATACCAACTTCTAGCATCCATAAAAATCATAAGAAATTTAAACTTTTAAAATCAACCCAAAATCATAAATTGTTTACAAATCATGGTTATCAACTATTTTCCAAACATTAGAGTCTCCCAAAATCATAAGCCATAAATAAAAGGATTGTATGGAAAATAATAACAATGATTTGATGATGTGGAATGCAAGAACTAACACACTCATGAAGAAGTATTTGGCTAACAAGATATTTTAGTCAACTATGATGAGGAAATTACACAAAAAGGAAATATTGAAATCTAACTAATATGAGCAAAGAAAGTTCATCCCATTCAAGGACTACAACTAGCCACCCCCACTAAATGAATACAACATGTCTATTTATAGGTGTACAAACACGTCTAGCTAATTAACCCACATTTCATAAAAAGGAGGCTCCTTTTCATCATACATGGAAGACTTTGAACCTTACATTATCCCCCTCAAGGTATGGAATGGATAAAAAGGGTTCAACTTCCAAAACAAGCCTCTAGCAAATAAGAAATGATCTTGTGACAAGGAAATACAAAGAAATCAATGAATCTTGATTCTTCAATAGTATTCAAAACAGGTTCTAGGATATAGCAATACAAAACCAAGCTTTAAAGTAAAAATATCATCTTCAAGCTCCCAATGGCTTAGAAGTAATATTTTTCAACTTCATCTTCTAATGTAATCCCAAAGATTGTCAATAAAGCCAAACCCACCATAAAAACCCATTTCAGAATATAGAAACTAAATCACTTCTTATCTTTAAGAACTTCCCCTCCAAGTCAAAATGATCTTCAAATATGCTAATGATATAAGTCATCAAAAAGATATCATGTAACAAATCGAATTCAAGATTCGTAACTTCACTTGATCGAGAAATCCCTAAAACTTAGAGTCAATCAAAGCACCACGGTTGTTGGTAGAACCTTTGGGATCCCCGTCCTAAAGTTCATCAATACCTAAAAATGATATACCCACTTTCATATAGCTACCACAAGCTTCATCAAAAATCTCCAATTTGGTAAATCACAATCCAATTTCAAATGCCCATATCAAATTCTCCCCTTGTTTATAATAATAAAAAAGATTATAAAACCTTCAAATGGTCATGAGAACGATCTTGAATTGGATAAATCATTGCTATGCTCCCCCTCGACAAAATGGAATTAATATTGAAGTTTAAAATCCGAAATAGTCGAAAAAAATTACGTTTTTGCAAAATACGACCTTCCGAACCGCCAATACTTGTTGAAATCTCATATTTACTATTCACTAAAAAATATGTTCATGAAAAATCCAATTTTGTCATCAGGCCTTGAATTCGTAATCATTTCGGAATTTGGACTGAAACCGCCATTTTGTTGAAACTACAGGGACAAAAGATGAAAAACTTATGTTGTCTTCCCCAATTGATCGGATAAAAGCAAACAACTAGAATGACTTGCGACATTAGTTTTGATTATGAAATCAAAATAAGTTCCTTGTTCCGATTGCAATTTCTTTTCCGATTTGTGAGTTAATGGATCTAATTGCGAAATCGTTTATTACCACGAGAACAGTTCCGAATTTGACTTCTTATCTTCTTAGTTCCGATGACTCTCTCATCGTGTTCCAATTCATACCAGTCATCATCACAATTCCGACTATGTCTTTCATGCCAATTGTTGTTAATTAAAATAAGATAAGATCGATAGATTCTATATTGTAAGATGATTCAATAATTTGGAACGATAATGATTGAAAAGTGATTGAGCTTCATTCACTAAGAATTAGAACAATTCGTTTACAAGTTCAGAACAATTCTATCAATGCTAGGACAACGTCTTGGGAAATAGACAAATACAACAAACTATTCATAGACACAAAAAGACTAACGATTCCGAAAACAGACATGCCCATTACAGAATCGGAACTAAGCTAAATTCCTAAAAATACCACTTTGACACAACACAAATAATAACTTAACAGTAGTGGTCGATAGACTGACCACGTATACCCACTTCCTACCAATCAAAGAGACGGATAAAATGGAGAAGCTAACCAGGACATATCTCTAAGAAATAGTCAGAATACATGGGGTTTCGTTATCCATTAGCTCATATAGATATAGTAGATTCACCTCATGATTCTGGAAAAGTATATAGAAATCTCTTGGTACCCATCTAGATATGAGTACAACCTATCATCCTCATACCTATAGTTAAAGTGAAAGGACAATCCAGATGTTGTAGGATATGCTCAGGACATGTGTGATAGATTTTGGAAATGCATGGGATAGTCATCTACCCTTGATCGAGTTCTCATACAATAATAGATATCACACTAGCATCAAGGTTGCAGCATTTGAAGTTCTATATGGTCGTAAGTGTTGATCACCTATATGTTGGGCAGAAGTAGGAGATATGCAAGTAGAAAAGGAATTTGCAGGATATACCTTGCTAACAGGCCTATAAATCATCCATGAGACCACTAAGAAGATCATGAAAATATGAGAGCGTTTGAAGACTGCTCATAGTCGTTAGAAGAGATACGCTGATATCAGACGCAAACCCCTTGAATTCCAAGTTGGAGACATGGTTATGCTAAAGGTCTCTCCTTGGAAAGGAGTCATAAGAATTGGAAAGGTGGGAAAGCTAATTCCAAGATACATAGGACCATTCGATATCCTCAAAATGATTGGTCTTGTAGCTTACCGGCTCAAGTTTCCCCAAGAACTCAGTGGTGTACATGACGTATTCCATGTGTCAAATCTCAAGAAGTTTCTCTCTGACAATACACTTATCATTTCTCTTGAGGAGATTCAAGTCAATACCAAGCAAAACTTTGTCGAGGAACTAGTAGATATTATGGATCGAGAAGTGAAAATTCTTAAGCAAAGCCGCATTCCCCTAGTGAAGGTATGATGGAACTCTAAGCGAGGACCAGAGTACACTTGGGAATGAGAAGATGAAAATGAAGAGAAAGTACCCTCATTTGTTCGAAGGAATCCCTACTACACGCTGAATTTCAGGACATAAGGGGGAGAATGTGAAAATTGGGAAAACTTTGTTAGTGACCACCGTTAGAAATTAGCTTAGATAAGTAAATGTAATAGAGTATCAAGTTGATATTTCATTTTCATAAATATATATGATTGAGTATACTCTTATATATAAGGATAAATCGACTTATATGCTCAAAATTGAGTGTCCAAAAAGTCCTTCTGTTTTCTAAGTTGGTTGATATATTCTGAAAGTACACGATGATGTGATTCAAAGGATAGAAGCTTCATAAAAATCTAACTTCTACTGGATGAGTTATGACTTTTTGCAAAAAAGTAAAATCGACCGCATAATTAAAGCTATTAAGGTCAAAATAGGATTAAGAAATCGGTCGAGTTTTGGCTAGTGTTATCTAAAGGAAGGTCGTAGTATTTCACGAGGAGAGAACAATAAAAAAAGAATGATGAAAACAGAGTCTATATGAAGAAGATATGATTTTTATAAAATCATTAAGTTATACCCCCGCTATGCCAAAAGGTGAAAGTTGAAACTAGCCAAAACAATCTAAAGGAAAATTGTAGTACTAGTTGAGACCATCATATAGATATAGAGTCGGTAAAGATTGGATCTCGTACACAGGAGATACGGTTTTTACAAAATCATTTTGGCATGCGTGAGGTGCGTGCCATGCCCGGTGTGCATATTGACCCTAGATTCACGAAGATTGCGGGTGACGTGGCCCATCAAGAGAGTAACACATGACGACTCCCGGATAGAGCCACGAAGCTCAAACATGACACACACCCAAAAAGTTTTCTATAAATAGAGGTGTCTGCTGACCCCATCTTCACAACCATCTTAAGCATCTCTCTCTCTCTCTCTCTCTGGTCGAAGCCACTCCACCCCAAGGCGATCTTCGAAGTGCAGTGTAACGCCTTGTTGCAAATCGTTTCCCATTTTAGGGATGATGATGAGGGATTAGGTATTAGGAGGATTCGGACCCTTGAGGAATTGAGATTTGGACTCAGTTGGGGTGGGATAATGTAATTTGGTTGATTCGGGTATTCAGTTTGTGTTTTGGAGTCAAACAGTATTTCGGTAATTTGTCAGCTCGGGCTTTTATGGAAAGTGGATGCTTGTTCGGGATATCTTATGGCAAGTATGAGTTGATAATAGTGTAGAGCTTCTCCATACCTTTTCATGGATATAAGGATGGTTGAAATCATAGTTGTATCGAGAAAGTTATGGCCTTCGGAATGAATTAGGGTTAAAGGGAAAACCTTAGTACGTGGGGCGTACTGATGCGAGGGCGGCTACACAAGGCGTAGTGAGGAGTACGCGTAGCATAGTGCAGAGATGGGTTGGGGTGCATGACCTCATATGTTGGGCGTAAAAGGAAGTACGCTAGGCGTACGAGGGTCAGTTTGAAACCCTAATTTTTAGGGATGTACCCTATGTAAGCTTAGTGTTAGCCCCTTTCCTGCATTTCTAAGTCAGCCTCCACACCCTAACAACCCTAAATCAACCCTGTAGCCTCTTGGTGGTGTTCTTGAGCTCTTAGAAGGTTTTGGAGCACATTTTGCCCTTGGGAAGGAAAGAGGAGAAGCTTGAAGTTGTTTGGCTCGGTGAAGGGACTTTGGATCCAGAACCATCATTTTGTGAAGAATCTTTTTGAGGTATCAAGTTTGTATCTTGACTTGGGTATGATTAGATCTCTTCATGGCCCGTTTATTATGATTTTGGTCTATTTTTTGGGTTTATGGATGAGTTAGGTTCTTTAAGGGTTTATCCTTTCAGATCTTAGTTGGTTTTGGTATCTTTGAGCATAAAGGTGCAAGCTTTATGTGTATTATGGAGTCATGCATGCATTAAGACAACCATTAAGTTCGTTTTAAGCTTAAGAGCTTCTTTTAGCCATGTATGAATGTAAAGTTGGAAACTTTACATGGTATTCCAACTCAAGGAGGTCATATATGTGATTTGGAAGCTTTGTCTTAATGGATTAAGTGAAAATCGAGTTTGGGCTGAATAAGGGTGAGTACGTTGGATGTATAAGCAGGTACGCGCAGCGTACAAGCCTCCAAGTGAGTATGTTGCACGTACGTGCCTGTACGCCCCACGTACTAGGTCTGGATGGGTTTTGTGTGTTTGGGCTTTCTAATAGTCTTGAATTGCTTGGGGCTTTGTTGGGCCATCTGTAAACAAGTGTTTGGAATGGGCAAATGTTAATGGGCTTTAGGGTAAGGCCCATGTAAGGGTTTGGGCCCGATTTGGAAAATTGGGCCATACATGGGTCTTTATGATGAGGATTTTAGGCCTTAGTCTTGGAGTAAACTAGGCGAGTGGTAAAATGGTCTTTTTACCCCATATATGGATTATTGGACTAGGTTTGGAAGCCGATTGTTAAATTTGGTGTTTTTTTTATAGCGTGGGGATTTTAGCAGATCTGCAGTCAGAGAGTACTTGTGGGATTCAACTGTCTGAGATGAGTCTTGCCACTATATCCATGGGTCGAAGGCACCAATGTCGGCCCGTTACGTGTTATGTGGAATGCTAGTTATCACTGTGATACATGTATGAAAGACCATGGGGGTAGCCCATGGCACTTGGATATCAGACAGTGGGGGGAGACCATGACATTCCAGGCAAAGACCATAGGGGGAGCCCATGGCACTTGGATATTAGACCATTGGGCGGGGGGGGGGGGGGAGCCCATGGCATTCCTGCTAAAGACCATGGGGGAGTGCATGGCGACTATATCTATGTTGCATGATATTTCATGGTTGTATAATATGTGGTATTTTTGGGGAACTCACTAAGCTTTGTGCTTACAGTTTTCAGTTTGTGTTTCAGGTACCCCGGTTTTCAAATGGTAGAGCTTCGGATGATTACAAAGCACACACCACACGTTTCCGCATTCTGTGAGTTACTCTGATTTAAAGATGTCTTGCTAAAACTTAGTTACCTTGGTTTTATGGGAAGGATATGTATTAATGACTTATTAATCTAAAAACAAAAATTTTTATGTCTTGATTTTATGGACATTAGATCCAGATCCCAAATATACCCTACATCAAAGGGTTACACTACCAGAGTGAGTTTCATGACCCCACTTTTACCATTTTCAAATGTTTTATGGGGGGAATACATGCAAAAACTATATCAATGATTTTAAAAAAAGATTATTACATGTAACATATCAATAGTTTTGAAGCTGCATGCAAGCTTTAGGATAATAGTATACCCGATAGTTACCCTACCTAAGCTTTAAATGATATTATGCCTAGTCATTATAATTCCTAACATTATACTAAAGTTTTATACCTAGTTATTATGATGGCATATTCCCTATAATAACCTAGTTTCTAGTCTTATGTTAGCCAAATTTTAGGATAAGCATAGTACTTAGTTGTTACTGTGCCATAATATCCGATAAGTATCATAAACCTAATAATTATTTTATGGACATGGTATAATATATATATATATATATATATATATATATATATATATATATATATATACACGTATCAGAATAATTATGGAATAAACTATATCAAAAGGAAACATAAGGGTAGGCAATGTACTTAACTGTACGATGCCTTAATATCCTATAAAATATATCAAAACGAAAATAATTATTATGTATATAAGGTTATGTGTGTGTATATATATATATATATATATATATATATATATATATATATATATATATGAATAATTATATAAGGAAAGTATATTAAATTAAAAAGTAAAGAAAGAATAACAAAGATAAATAATCATATTTAAAAGGTTTATCAAAGTAAGTGTTAAATGAGATGTATTATTCATCCATAGCTGATTGATATTCGGCTACCCCGGACCTATAATAGTTAATCTTAAGTGACCACTAAAGGTATGTATAGATGTATACGGGATTCATACTCCCAGCTGAGGTTTCTACCTACAACCCCAGAAGAAATGACTTTATAGTCTCTTTCACGATGTCCGATGAAGGGTCGTGGCATGGAAATCTCAAGTCATATAGCTCGATTATAGGGACTCATTGTAACATTACTCGCCAACCTTAATAAATTAAACTACATAGAGGAGAATTCCTAGGAAGTAATGAAATTATGAAAAGATAAGAATAGGAAATATAAATCTATAAAAGAGAAAGCAATAGGATAAGTGCTAAAAGAGTAGTTTGTCTAGGGAAAATACAATACGAAGAATAGAGACTCTTTTAAAGATTTATAAAACTATTCTATAAAGTATAAAACCATAAAAACCTATTAACTAGACAACATTAAGTTGAAGTTTTCAAAACCTATGTATTCTCAGGGAATGAGTAGTATTGGAAGTAGAGTGTTGAAGGAAGTCGCCACCTGGCTGATGGAAGTTTTATTTTGTTTACTTTTTGTTTAGTTTATCTTTAGGGATTGTTTGGAAATCAAACCATGTAACCATTTTCCATAATGAATAAAAGAAGTATTTATGTTATATTTCCATGTATTGTTCAATATACTTGTCTTTAGATCCAACGTCCCTAAACGTCACACAACTTAGCGTTTCCGCCCCCGGTCAGTGGTGTGATATCCTGTATCTTTCCACCATTGTTATCATCCTCCTCCATAATCAATTCTTTTCCAGCGAGCTTCAACTTGTGAAGATCTTCAATCTTGTGGACATAATAGGATTCATCTTTTTCGTTTTCTTTCTTCTTATTTTGTTTCCTTAACATCCACTCTTTTGCAAAATGGTTTTTTTCGTTGCAATAGTTACAATCAAATCCATACTCACCAACTAACTTCTTTTCTTTCTTCTCATCTTCTCTTTGATATCCCTTGTATCCTTCATTTTTAGTTTTCTCTGAAAATTGATTACTTCCTTTGAAACTATTTCCTCCACCATCATTTCTTCCAAAGTTGTTGTTTTTGAACCTTGAGAAATTTTTCTTGAAAAATCTCTTAGGATTGCTAACCATTAAAGCCTTCTCCTCACTAGTAAACTCATCAACAATAGCATCTGAATCAATATCTCCAACAACCACTTTGGACTTCTTTGCTTTTGCATTTTCTTCTTTTACAACAAACGCTAGATGTCTTGCACTTCAGTCATGACTTCAGTTTCATGGTATTTAAGAATACCAATCATTCGAGATATAGAGTAATTTTTGAATTGTTCATGAGCTTTACGAATAGACACATTCAATTTCCATTCTGATCTTAAAGAATTCATAAAATTCACTTTCCGCTTGATATTTTCCCTTTTGAAATTATGTTTTGACATTATACTTAATAGATGATGAAATCTGTTAGTAACTTGATCAAGAGTTTCCTCTGGCTTTTGTTTAAAAGATCCAAATTCTGAAAGAAGAGTTGTTTACATTGAATGTGTTTGATCTTCATCTCCTAGAGTATAGTTCCTTTAATATTATCCAAATTTTATTTGAAGTTTTCATAGTAGTTACAAGTCTGAAGGTATCTGGTGCAAGAGCAAAAAGACGATGTCTTTTAACACTTAAGTTGTTTTGAAGTCTCTGTTTCTCATATGAGGCTAAATCACAGCAACCAATTCTTCTAAATGAGCTTGAGTTAAAATTGGTTTAGCAGCTTTTGAACATTGATGAGGACATTTGGTGATAGCACACCAGATGCTTGAACCATGATCTTCTATACCAACAAAATAAACTTCAAAGTGCATAACACAAACTTCAAAATCTTCCTGATACAAAATTGGAATTCTAATAGTAGATCGAATACTACTAGGTGAGTTGAAAGGAATAGAGTGAGAATCATCTTTTGGTATGATTTAAAAAAAATGAGTAAGAATCAATTCAATGGGCTAACATAGATTTCAAATCAAGACAAGTAATCTGAACAATGAATTTCACATCAAATTCAAAAAATAATTGCAAAATGCATAATAGATCTAGAAAATTCGGAGTTGAAAAATAAAAAAAAATCAAAGAACAATCGAAGAACATGAATGTTTTGAGATTTGAAATCAAGCTCAAAGGAATTCCTACTCTGATACCACTAATTTAAAACCTAAAATTAAATTTCATTACTTTTATTCTTCCAGATATAGTCACACCTAGGACATATCATTATCATGATTAGTTGCATAATGATTAGATATGACTCAGCTTAATATAAATGAAACTAAAATTTCATCCTGACTGATCAATAGATGGCATAACCAAATGGAATAAGGATAAGACACACATAATTTGGTTGTTTTAGGGCATACGGTTGCCAACAGACACCCAAGAAGTCTTACCTTCTTTAAGAATATAAACATCGCCCAATTAGGTAGAACACTCATGGTATAAGATGACCTCAATAAGTAGATATTTCATAAGAATAGACTAAATAATAAGGATAAAAGCAAAATAAACAACACAATAGAGAGGTGTGAGAACCTCTAACTAAAAGATACCCAACATTTCCTAAATTAGCATAACGCTACAGAAAATCCATTTTGAATCATGCAACCATTGGATTCACATATTGAGCAATTAAAGTATATCATGATATCTATATAGGAATAAAGATGCTTTATATTCCGAAAACCAAATGTAATCTTTGTAAAATTGAGCTGATGCTTGGTCTCCTTGCATAAGTGCATATATCTCACTAATTACTTCATTAACCAACTGCTTTGTAGCGTCAATCTGGTCACTATATTTGTCTATCTATCTTGTCCTCTTTATAGATGTATCAAAAGGGAAGGGCGTGGTGGTATCGCCTGATGATAATAGGTACAATAATCATTTCAGCTATAAGCCTATAATCTTTTCACTTGTCATGTGATAGTCCTGAAAAAACATTTTAAAATTCGATATAGAAGATATGCCCATGACAAACGGGAAACTTAAATAGACTTGCATACAAGCTCCTGTGTTAGCTTGCATATTCTTTACGGTCTCCCCCATTCACTAATAATAATAATAAGACCAACCTATAAGCTTAAAAAATGAAACAATTAAAGATCAATTGCAAAAAATTCCTAGTTAACTTAATTTAACTTTAAACATAAAATACCTTGTTTTTAGGTACTTTCATAACAAATTAGTCATCACCACTTGACTTACTAGGATTTCTTCTAGAAACTATGTTAGAACCTTCTGACTCAACCTGAATAACAAAATCAAGAATTATGAACATCTAAATGTAGACATGCTAGTTAAAGAATGTCACAACTAAATAGAAAGCACATCATGTTGATATCAATTATACCCTATTAAGCACAACATTAATCAAATGCCTATCCTTTGTTATTCATTATGAATAATATGTCAGCTCTACAATTTCAATGTGTGAATGAGGATCAGAATCCATGTAACATCCTCTTTCCATGTATTTATTTCTGATTCTAGGTATTTTAATTTTATAAAATTAGGCTGAGCCACAGCGTGGCATTGGGCTGCCAGGACATGGCACTTTCTAATTGAGAAACGTGCATTTCCGAAAGGCCACGATGTGGCATTATATTTTCCGCGACGTGACAGCTAATTTGGGCATAAAACCCTAATTTCGGGATTGGTGCCCTATTTAAGGGCACTAAATCCTAGGGTTACCTCATTTGGTAGCCTCCACCCTATGAGAACGAACCCTATCCAAACCCTAGCCTCCATTTATGTGCTTTGAGTGCTTGAGCTCCATTATCATGAAGGATGAAGAAAGAAGGAGCCCTTGGTGTTGCTTGTGAGTGTGGTTTCAGCTTAGATCCATCTACTTCATCCCATTTCTGACTTATTGGTGGTAAAAAGCTTCTACTTTGCAAATTATTTCTCTAGATCTAGTTCTAGGTCATTTTATGAGCTTTTGGTCCTAAATTGTAACGCTCGTGTTTCTAGCCTAGGCATTAATCTTGATATGATAGTCTAGGTTAACCTTTGTAACTCATTTTGAAGAAATGAAAAGGAATTATGTGAATATTATGTGTTTTATGTGTTTTATGCTTAATTAGTAGGAGTTAATTAATTAAGAATAAAAATGAGCGTTGAAAATAAATATTAGATAAAGCCGATATCTATTAAGAAAGTTGTAGTGGTCGTGACAAGGATTACGGATATATAAAGAATGCCGAAATCCGAGTTATAACAAAGAAGTTATGACCTGTCGAAGTTTCACGACAAAACCGGCACGGTGCTGAATGTCGTAAAAAGTGAGTTTTTGAAAAACTACTTTTTAGCCTTAGTAATCTAAACGAAACTCGTAGTGTTCGTTAAACCGAGAGTATGTATAAAAAGAACGCCCAAATCTGACTTCGTATGAGGAAGTTATGATTTTTCGAAGTTTCAGCTTACCAGTAGACAGCTAAAAACTCGAATTTTAGATGGAGTGATTTTTAGCCGACACGACCTAAACGAGAATCGAAGGTCTCGTCAATAGTAGCACAATGGTAAAAAGTCTGACGAAAACGGACGTCGGATGAAGAAGTTATGAATTTTTAACGAATTTCCTGTCTCGGTCTGTTAAAAATAATAATATAAAAATTAAAGTCAAAATGAGCCGACGAACTCTAAACAAAAGTTGTAGAGCATAATTTTACCTACACGTGCATATAAAGAACGTCAAAAACGGAGCTCGTATGCGTAAGTTATGGATTTTAGAAGTTTTGGCGCGAAAAACGAGAAAAATCCCCAAAACCGAGGAATTTCGCATAAGTGGACTTCGGCCACGTGTCCTCGCTTAGAACATGCCACGTGTCCGAAATTGTGCTGAGTCATCCGAGCTGCTGAGCTGATCCGAAGCGGTTCAGTAGAAGTGCGACGCGTGCTCTTTATCACGTGTCCGAGCCTCGTAGTGAGCCACGAACCCCCCCCCCCCTACTTCGGACCCTAGACCTCGGTCCACTTAGAAGTGGACAGCGAGCCCCTCGCATGCGCAGCCCACGTGCGAGCAGGTGCTGCGAGCCCTCGAATCTGCGCCACCTGGAGGCTTCTCAGCCGTTGGATCAGGAGGCTCGCACCTATAAATAGGAGGGTGCGAGACCTCCCGGGTATATTTTGGAAAATTATCACTTTTAGCCCCCTAAACCCATATTTCTTTCATTTTATCATCCCCCAAAGCCCCGATATCAATTATAACCCTCGGAATACGCCACGAAGTGCCCGAGAAGCCCGGGAAATTTATCTTTTCGGTTTCGAAGCCCGACCCTTGCAGAGCCCGGTTTCTCAATAAAACTCCCGGTTTTATTAGAAACGAACGTTTTAGGAAACGAATTGCTGCCCGATTATCATCAAATCATGTGAGTGTGTAGTTACTTTCACTTTACACATAGATATGAAGTATTTAGCTTAAAATACATGTTATGTGTAAATATGTTAATTGTTTATTTGAGGTGACTGTTGAATAGATGTTTTATACAAGTTTTAAACTGTATATATGTATTTTATCTACAATTATGTTGGGTAGAACATGGGTAGACGAAATAGTCGGTGGGTGTTAAAATGATGAGAGGCCTCGGTGTTGTTGTTGGTGTTGTCGTTGTAGTTGTCTAGCGGAGTATAGATGACGATCACAGACCTTTCTAGACAGTCCAGTGGTACACTAGCAAGTTCGCAACTTGTAGGTGTTGATGAACTAAATGTTCATTGGCGTACTCCAATCCCCCTCATGGTTGCCTTTAGGACATGTATGGCTGAGGAGTACCCTTAGCAGTAGTGTCCAACCGGATGATTTTTCTTAGGTTCGGTCCCTTGTGAGAGGTGTTTAGGGACGTAAAGTGAGGACAACGGGAATGGGTAATCAGGGTTATTGTTGATAGGCGAACTTAATAAGTTATTATTATTGTGGGTTGAAAACTCTATATGCTCACCAGGCTCCCAAGCTTGACCCACTCAGCTTTTTATGATTACAGGTAGTGGACCCCGAGCATAGTCGGAGGACGATGAGAGATTTTTGGATTATAGGCCAGTAGTTGTAAATAACTGTTGAAAGGCTTATAATGTCTTGTTTATGCTTTTGATCTGTATCGGTACATGACATCCCGAGGTTTTGATATGAAATGAAACTATACATTTCTTAAAGAAAGGTTTTGATAAACTTTTATCATGTTTTGTTTTGGGGACCAATTCCGCAACATCTTTTGAAAAGATTTCTCTGATTTTATTTTAAAAAGCATGAATTAAATCGGTCTTTTCTGGCCGAGAAATTAGGGGATGTCACATAAATCTTCTTATTCTTGGAGTTGGAGTGAACTCTAGATCCCTTAAGTGCATTATTAGCTTCTTGACCATCGGGTTGGTTGGAAAGATGGCTTGCATGGCTTATACATTGAGTCCAAGCCTTGGTGTTGTCATTAAGAACTTAAAAATTGAGATCTTCTCTAAATGGGATGTCTTAAAAATTAAGATCTAAGGGAAACCAGATCCGAGCTTTAGAGCTTTTGGGATTGAGGAATAACAGTTTAGTCCATTAATTTGTTGTTGCCCAATGTCCGGGGTGTGGCTACCTGTTGCCACTACATGGCTAATGGGTGGCCAAGGCATGGGAATCGTCTGATTGCCCAACCGTTTTGTATTGGGGTGCCCACGACGTGGCCTATGGTTGGCACCAATGTAGAGATATGTCAACGTTGACTTTGGCCGTTGACCTTGAATGTTGACTTTTTTACCATGGTTGACTTTTAGTCAATTTAAAGGTCATAGAGTGTTGTAGACTGAGTGGGTACTTCCTTATTGTTGATTAGGTATTTCATAGTACCGGTCTTTACCGTGTGAGAGTTGTTGTATTTTAGCTGCTATCTATGAGGTGAGTCCTCTCACTATACTATACGCCAATAGGTTTTGTTTGTGCATGTGTCTATGTGACTATTGTTGGTATGATTGTATGTTGTAAGCATGGAGCTAATCTGCGATCGGAGTCATCACGGGCTTGGGGTTGATACAAACCTAGTGGAGCCGATCTGGGCTCAAAGCCAATCTGGACTCGGGGTTAATTTAGACTCGAGATTGTTACGGACCCAATACAGTTACGTGATGCTATATATGTTATGTGTTATTTTGGGGGAACTCGCTAAGCGTCATGCTTATAGTTGTTGATATATTGTGTTTCGGGTACTTCAGATGATCGTGGGAAGGTGAAGGCTTGATTATACACATCCACATGTGGTTCTATGATTCTGCATGTTGTGATACTCCGATATTTTTGGGATGAATGTATTTTGATTCTTATGTTCTTTTACTTGGTTTTGGGGAAACAATGTTTTATCCTTAATAAAGAAATGAAAATTTTGTTTTAAAAAATGGGACGTTACAAGTTGGTATTAGATCGTTGGTTTGAGGGATTTTGATGAACATTCGTAGGATTCCAAACTCAAACTAGGATGTATGAAATGTTTTCATAAAAACCTTTTTAAATTAGTAATGAATTTCAAATAAGAAGAAAGGAGGAGGTTGTAGCTTGAAAAGTGATCTCCCATAATATCCATATTTGTGTTTTGTTGTATTTAAGTTAGCTTATAGAGATGCATGCTAGTGATAGGATAAGGATCCCTCGGAAAGTGCATGATAGATTTGCCTGAATTGTGATACCTCTTAGCTAGGAGATTGCTTGTGTTTCCTTGTTAGGAATTAGGATTGAAGCTAAAATTGTTAATTGCCTTGTGTATGCTTTATGGTCGTACATAGTTAGGGTTTTATAGCATTAGAATGCTTGGTTTAGCCTTATTTCCTGTTCCTCGTCTAGTTGTGGACTTGAGGTAGAATCATTTATTTCACCGACCATAGAGTCTAGGTGTATGAACAATTGGTATACGTTGCGAGATTAGCGAAGATTATTATAGAGTGGAGCGGTGGTTAAGGAGTAGCATAGGATGAGTATATAGGTGCTTAGTGCTAGTTCTGCAGAACCCAAAGGTGTGTATGTGAATACACCTAGGGTAGGGTGAGTTAGTGACTTAGGACTTTGGGAGGACAGCCTAAATCAACCATGGAAAAGTGTGGAAAGTAGTAGGGACCTGTACTAATAAAAGCACAGGATCCGTATGCGGTTTAGGAAGAATCTCAGTGCACTAAGGAACTTGTGGGGGGGTATGTATAGAGTATGTATGCACTTTATCCTAGTTTTGACCTTTTCCTTCTGTGTTTCAGTATGGCAGTTACCAGAGGTTTAGGCTCTAGCGATCTAGACAGACCAAGTACCAGTGATGAGGAGATCTGTAAGATCATTGGCGCCGAGGTGGCCGTGACGATTAAGGAAGCTACTCGGAAATGTTTAGGTCAGTCAAGACCGTTATGATTGAAGTTTTTGATGAGTGTTATGTTGCCGTCACTGAGGTTGCTACTAGACTGCATGGGGGTGATTTGATGTTGTATCAAGTGTTCAACAACATTAATCCTCTTGAGTTCTATGGAGTCAAGGACCCCATTGTTGTTAAGAGGTAAGTCTCTTAGTTTGAGGGATGCTTCTACACTTGTTCATGTCCGGACAACCTGAAGGTTCGTTTCACGCTGAACCTTCTTCGCCTGGGAGCGAAGGACTGGTGGAAGCTTGTGACTTCCGACTATTCTGCAGAGGAGCGGTCCGTTTTGACATGGGATCAGTTTACCGAGATGTTCTGGGGTGATTTTGTGCCACTGGTAGAGAGGGAACGACTTGCCCAGGAGTTCCTGTCGCTCAGAAAGACGACATAAATAATGACTAAGATCATCAGGATGTTTCACGAGAGGGCCTTATTCTGCCTTGAGTACGCATCCTCTAAGAAGGTGCGGATGAACACCCAATATCAAACATCGGCTGAGCTACAGACCAATGTCAAGAGGAGAGAGCTTGAGCTGGAGATATAGGTTAGAGGGGCTGAGGTGGAGATGAAGCAGAGAGACAACATGCCCAGTGCAGTCGCAACCAGTGACTAAGTGATTCAAGCCCGCTGAATCAAGACCAGGAGGTCGGAGGTGCCATATTTGCATAAAGTGCATTAAGGGTCATGAGGATCCCTGTCGGAAAGGGACGGTGTGCTACAAGTGTAGAAAGGAAGGACACTTTGTGAGCGATTATATGTTGGGTCTTCGAGTATGCTACAACTGCAATTAGACAGGCCATATGAAGGCCGATTTATCATTACTTGCATCGAGGCCAGTTTAGAATCCTGCTCCTGCGACCATATGCATTACTGATGTTCGTCTAGGAAAGGACGAAGCCCCGAAATCCCGAGAAAGAGCTTTTTACTGGATAGCAGAGGGGGTCAGGGCAACACCAACCATCATTTCTGGTATGAGTTCCTTTATATTTATGTTGTTTTACTTATGCATGCTGATGATTATGTTTTGTTAGGTACTTTTATTGGAAATTATGTACCTGCTTTAATGCTATTCGACTCGGGTGCCAGCCGGTCGTTTGTATCGACATCTTTCAGTATAGGCTTTAGTGTTCAATGCGAGACTTTGGATCGAGCTTTGAGAGTAGCTATTCTAGATAAGCACACAATTTCGGCCTCTGATGTTTACCGAGGTTTCGTATTGGATATTTTTTGTGTTGAGTTTCTGATCGATCTTATTCTTATCGCGATGGGGGATGTCTGTGTTATTATTACTATGGATTGGTTAAGCTTGCATAGGGGTCTGACTGATTGTGAACGACAGTTGGTGACGGTTCGAGACCCTAGTGGGGGAGTACTGGCAAAGATGGCCTGCATGGCTTATTGGGTGAGTCCATGCCTTGGTGTTTTCATTAAGATCATAGATATTAAGATCTTGTCTTAATGGATAAAGTTGGACAATTTATCCATAAATATCTTGAGGGAAACCAGATCTGAGCTTTATAGATTTTGGTATTGGGGAATAGCAACTTAATCCATTAAGTTGTTGGTGCCCAGTGTCCGCGGAGTGGCTACTGGTGTTTCCGCGACCGTTTCGCCTAGGCGTTGCCATGGAGTGGGAATTGACTGATTGCCTGATTGTTTTGTCTTGGAGTGCCCACAACGTGACCTATGGGTGGCCACGATGTGGAGACCTGTCAAAGTTGACTTTGACTCTTTACCTTGACTATTGACTTTTTGACCATGGTTGACTTTTAGTCATTTTAGAGGTTAAAGAGTGTACACTGAGTGGGTATTTCCTTATTGTTGATTAGGTGTTTCATGGTATCGGTCATAACCATGTAAGAGCTGTAGTGTTGTAGCTGCTATCTACGAGGTGACTCCTCTTACTATACTGTAGGACACTAGGTGTTGTTTATGCTCGTGTCTATGTAACTATTGCTGGTATGATTGTACGTTGTATGCATCAAGATGATATGGGCTTTGAGTCATTAGGAGCTCGGGGTTGATACATACCTGGTTGAGCCTGAAGGGTCCATATTATGGTTTGGGCTAGGCTTTGGATGTATAGGTCTTGTAGTATTGTGATGGAAGTGGTTTTGGTATGTTTACGGTCATTGGCATGTTTACGACCGTAAACAGGTTTACGGCCTTTGTCTAGTTTACGGTCAAGTCTTCTTTACTATAAATAGGTCTAGTCTGTGTCAGTTGCAGTTTTTGATTCATAGTGTTTACGGCCAGTCAGAGTTGTACCAGATGTTTTCTTAATACAAACGTGTGCAAGCTTTAATTCATTCTTCTTCTACTCATTTCTCTTATTGTTTTATTGTTAGATTGGTTGATCACTAGTTAAGATCCTGTTGTTAGTACCTTACAATTGGTATCAGAGCAAGTCTAGTGTCAATTCATCTTTCAATCACGTTTTCGGTCAAAGAAGTTTAGTTTCATCATTTTTCAAGACTGCATTTGGTGGTTTCATAACATAAGGGGTTTAGATCTGCTTGCAATTCAAGTTTTCATCAAACTCTGGGTGTTTATGGTCAACAGTGTACGACCGTAAACAGGCGATCTGCATTGACCGTAAAGAGGAAATCTTCATTGACCATAAACAGGCAACCATCTTCATTAACCATAAACAATCAATCTTCATTGACCGTAAACAGACAATCTCTCTTAACCGTAAACTCACTTCAATAGACAAAAAAAATTTCAACCGTGAACCTCCAACCGTAAACTCCCAGCTGTGAACATTGACCGTAAACTTGTTTTTACGGCCGTAATTGTTTGTCCTCAAACTTTCTCTTTGGTATTTTAGTTAATTTTTCCAAGTCATTATCAATTAAAAAAATGGATTCTCAAGGTCAAGCACATCATCATGAATTGGATTCCATCATGGGAACAACCACTCGCATTCTCCGATTGTTGTCCGCAGAAGGGTTCCCAGAATGGAAGTACAGAATCGAGAAATACATCAAAATGAAAGATTTCAAGGTTTGGAGAAGTATTTTAAAGGGACCAATTCGTATCACTACAACACTAGAAGATGAAACAGTTGTTGAGAATTCGATTGAACACTACACCGATGAAGATTTTGAAAAGATTGAAGAGCAAGAAAGAGCACTGGCTACTCTCACAATGACACTATCTCCTGAGATTGCACAAGGATTTAGAGAATACACTTCAGCAAAGGCTTTGTGGGAAGCTTTGATTGAAGTTTATGAGGGTAATGAAGATATGAAACAGAGTCGCCAAGACATGTTGAGGCAAAAATTCAATATGTTTAATTATGTTCTTGGAGAAACTCTAGAAGCCCAGTTACAACGTTTACCACACTTACAACTGAAATGGTTCAGCCGGGGTTTATGTGACTAAGTCTGAGATAAACAAGAAGTTGTTGAATTCACTTCCGAAGACATGGGATATGAATGTGGCGGTCATCAAAGCTTGTGATCTTGATGATAAGCAAAGAGAAATTAATCACGTTAATTCCTACTCGACTGCAAATCTTGGGATTTCTTCAAATAATTCTTTTTCATCTTTTACCTCTCCAAGTCAAGCTTTTGCCATTCAACAGACTCAGAATCAAACATTTATCACTCCATCAACCACATCATATGTTGCTTCAGCAACTGTCTCTCATTCACATGTTGCTCCAGTATCTGTTTCTCATCAACAAAGTCAATCTTTCGGTGTTCCTCAAGCTGTTTCCTCCTCAAGTGCACCAGTTATAGCTCCAGTTCTTCATTCCAAAGAAACTGAATAGAACTTAGCTCTTGCTACTGGACTCGTAAATTGCTACAATGCTTTTGTAGCTGGAGAACTTCCTCCGCAACTTTTATTTGCTGACCTGGATCAGATTCATCCAGAGGATGTGGAGGAAATGGACATCACTTGGCAAATTGCTATGGCTGTGTTCAGGGATAAGCAATTTGCTAAGAAAACATGAAAGAATAACTGGGGAATGAATGGGGATAAGAAAGTAGGGTTTAACAAGGGAAAGTTACGTTGTTACAATTGCCACGAGCCAGGTCATTTTGCACGTGAGTGTCCAAAGCCAGACAAAAGAGTAAGCAATGATAGAACAATGGTTCCAGTGGGCAATAATCGTGGAAGTGCTGTTATCAATAGTGAAACTGCTAATCTGGCAGTAGTTGCTCAGTCTTATGGTTGGGAGGACCAGATTCAGGCACTGAATATTTCAGGACCTGAAAATGCTCATCTCGCCCAAATTCATGATATTGCTGAAGAAGAAACTGAAACAGACCCAGAATCAGAAATGATGGCACTCCAATTTGCATTCATGGTTCAAACCACGCCAGAGCCTGCAAAATCGGAGGTTAGTGAAACTGTCTGTTCTCAATCTTGTATTAAGACTGACAAATTCTTACGTGATCAAATTGAGTTGATTAAAAGAGAAAATGAGGATTTAAAATATGAGAGATATAATATTAGGAAAGCACAAAAACCATTAAAAGAAAATTTAGAGGCCAAAACTAAGGACTTCATGAAATTGCAAGAAGATTACAGCAACAAGTGTGTAAACTATGATCATATTAAGGGAAAACTTGCTGCTGTAACTGCAGAACTTGACACATTGAAAACTCGCTTTCAAAATGTTGATTTTAACTTCAAAAAATTCGATGTGTCAAGTGAGAAGGTTGCAACTATTATTGAAAAACAAATGAAATGGAAGGACAATAAACAAGCAGGAATAGGATATGAGAATGTCCCCCTCCATTTGATCATTCATATTATGTTACTCCTTTAACAAAAGAAGAGATCGACAGAGAACCTTATATGGTTTATGGTAAACCTGCTGCTGAACAGGTTACAAGACCTAGTGTTAGGGTTTTGAATACTAACATTTCTACTTCAAATGCAGATGTGTCAGTAAACAAAGGAAAGCAAGAAGATGAGAAGTTTGAGTATAATAATTTAGTGTCTAAGTTTGGTGTACCTGTTTGTGATGAGTTTGTGTCTGATGTTAAACCTGATGTTTCTAATTGTGAGAAAATGATGTCAAACTTAAATGCTTCTGATGTTGTTTTTGTAAAATCTATTGAATATGGTGCTAACACATCTACTTCACCAAGCACACAACCTGGTTCACCCTCATCTATCACACAATCTGATTCTTTCTCATTTTCTTGTGGGAAAAGTAAGGGTGTCAGCAAAGAAAGTAAATCAGATAAAGGCAGTACCAGTTACAATAATAATAAGCAAATTTGTTTTAACTGTGGTACTGTCGGTCACATCGGTAGGAATTGTCCTAATAGGGCATTTGTGCATTTTTTGTCTCAAAGAGGAGAGAATGAGTCTCGAGGAAGGTCTTTAACTAGAAAGTCTTCGAGATCTCGTCCTCGAGATGATGATTGGAGGGCTAATAAAAACAAGAAAAGGGTAGTTTTTCAAAAGAACAAACAGGTTTTCAATAACAAAGTCAAAAACAGTTTGCCAAAATCGAACTCGGCTAAGCCAAGGTCGGTTTCGTCAAAGAGTGAATCTGGATCTTCAACCACTTCTGGTAGAAAATCCAAATGCTCAAAGCAAACTGAAAAGAAAAGTGTTTCAAAATCACCCGTGAATGTTAAGAGACCTAAATGCCAGTGGGTGCCCAAATTATCTTCCAATCAAGCATCATCATCCTCTGAAAATGTTTTACATGATGACACAAAATCAAAAGGATTAAAAGATAAATATGTGATCGTAAAGGGTTCACCCAGGAAAGAAATGACCTGGGTCCCCAAATCTAAATGATCCCGCTCATTTTACAGGGACAGTTGCGGAGGAATGTCGTCAGACCATGGTATGTCGACAGCGGCTGCTTCCGGCATATGACAGGAGACATCTCCCAATTGAACGGCATTCAGACGTTTAACGGAGGATTTGTTTCCTTTGCGGGTGGTGAAGGCGGAAAAATCATTCAGAGAGGAACTGTAACAAACGGAGTGCTGAGTTTCGACAACGTCAACTATGCTCCCGAGTTAAAGCATAGTTTGTTAAGCGTCTCTCAGATTTGCGACAAGGGTTATTCAACGCATTTTACTGATAAAGAGTGTCTGATCTTAAAGCCAGGCATTGTCATCCCGAATGAGTGGATTCTTGTCAAATCAAAGAGGGATGGAAATGCTTACATTATAGACATGAATAGAAACATACCTGAGCAAGTCACCTGCCTCTTTTCAAAAGTCTTAGAACAAAACGCTATGTTGTGGCACCGACGACTCGACCATGCTAACGCTAAGAATCTGAATCGTCTTGCTAAAAACGAAATGGTGTGTGGCCTGCCTGTCAGAGACTTTATTACATTTGAAAAGTGTGTGTCATGTGCACAAGGAAAGCATCACAGGAAATCACACCTGCCAAAGCAAATCAACTCAATCAGCCAGGTGCTCCAATTGTTGAATATGGATTTATTTGGTCCAGTAAATGTCCTAAGCATAAATAGAAACTCATACTGTCTAGTTGTGATTGATGACTTCTCTCGTTTCACGTGGCTTTTCTTCTTGAACAACAAAGCTGGGGTATTTGATCTGATCAAGAAATTCATCGTAATGATTGAGAACCAAACAAATAACCGGGTGAAGGCGCTTAGAACTGATAATGGAACATAATTCAAGAATACAGTTCTTGATCATTTTTGCGCAGAAAAGGGAATTGTGCGTCAATACAGTTCCGTTCGTACTCCTCAACAAAACGGTGTTGCTGAACGGCAGAATTGAACGCTGCAAGAAGCTGCAAGGACGATGTTGTGTGATTCAAAGTTACCCGTTTTCTTTTGGGCTGAGGCGATTAACACTGCTTGCTATGTTCAGAATCGTGTTTTGATCAACAAAGCCCAGATGAAGACTCCTTATGAAATTCTATACGGTCACAACCCATCTGTCAGCCATTTTCGTGTATTTGGTTGCCCTTGTACCCTTCTTCACCTGGAGACCAACCCGAAGTTTAATGCCAAAGCTGATGACTGCTATTTCGTAGGGTATGCTGCACGCACTGCGTACATGGTCTTATAACAAAAGAACAAAACAAATTGTAGAATCCTTCGATGTGCGCTGGCTGGAGGAGAATGAAACAGATGCGAGAGTGGGTCCTGATTGGTTGTTTGATTACGCATCTTTGTTCAAATCGTTCAATATGTGTTCAGATAGTTTATCTGGTTCTACTTCTGGTTCGAAGATTGTACCTGAAGATGAAGACGAAGAAGTTGTTTACAGACCGCTGATTGTTTCTTCTGTAATTCCCTCGGTGGAGTCATTTGTTCCAATTCCTAGTCTAGAATCTCCTAGTCAACAACAAACTCCAGATGTTGATGCCACTCCTCTTACTCCTGATGAAAGAGAGTTCATGTCACGAGATGCTTCCGTTGTTACTCCAAATTTTATGGAACTTCTCTTTCCTGAGCAAATTACAAATGAGTTTCTGGAAGATCCTGCTAATGAGGCTGGTTCTTCTAATGTGGATTCTTCGGCAGATGATGGAGTTCTTAATGTTCACAATCTTCCTGTTTCACTCAATGACATCAGCCACGAGATACCTTCTCGTATTCAACGCGATCATCCGATCGAGAATGTCATTGGCCAGCTGGGTGACGGTGTTAAAACGAGAAGCCAGAGTGGAGATGTCAATACATGTCTCTATTCTTGCTTTATCTCTCAAATAGAGCCAAAGAACGTTGAAATGGCTTTGAATGAGCCCAGCTGGGTAGATGCTATGCATGAAGAGCTAAACCAATTTGAAAAACTTGGGGTTGGAAGCTGGTTGAACTTCCTAAAGCCAAAAAGTGTCTTGACACTCACTGGGTTTACCGAAATAAGCAAGACGATTCTGGAGTCATAGTTCGTAACAAAGCAAGATTGGTGGTTCGTGGGTTTAGACAGGTCGAGGGTCTTGACTACACTGAGGTTTATGCTCCGGTGGCTCGCTTGGAGGCTATCCGTATCTTCCTTGCATACGCTTCGTACATGAACTTCACTGTTTATCAGATGGATGTCAAGACAGCCTTCTTGTATGGAAAAGTGAAGGAAGAAATCTACGTTGATCAACCCCCTGGGTTTGTTAACTCGAACCTTCCCAATCATGTCTACAAGTTGTACATGGCGTTGTATGGGTTACATCAAGCTCCTCGAGCGTGGTATGCAACTCTCACAAAGCACTTGCTCTAACAAGGATACTCTCGCGGTACTATCGATCAAACTTTGTTCATCAAGCATGTGGGTAATGATCAGATTCTAGTCCAGATCTATGTTGACGACATTATCTTCGGGTCCACAAGTCCTCAGCTTTGCAAAGAGTTCGAAGGAGTGATGAAGAAGAGGTTCGAGATGAGCTCGTTAGGCGAGATGACCATGTTTTTGGGGCTTCAGGTCCAACAAAGTTCAACCGGAATTCTGATTCATCAAGCAAAGTATGTGGTCGATATACTTGAGAAGTTCGGGTTTCAAGACGCAAAACCTGCTTTGACGCCAATGGCTGAAAGACCCCTACTGACTCCAGATACTGATGGCGAATCCGTAGATCAAACTCATTACAGATCAATGATCGGTTCGTTGATGTATCTAACTGCAAGCCGACCAGACATCATGTTTGCAGTTTATCAATGCGCTCGTTATCAGGCTAATCCTAAACTTTCACATCTTATTGCTATCAAAAGAATTTTTCGGTACCTCAAAGCCACCCCAAAATTGGGTCTTTGGTATCCGAAAAATTCTGAATTTGATTTATATGCAATTGCTGACAGTAATTATAGAGGCTGTGAGCTTGACAGGAAATCTACGTCTGGGGGGTGTCAATTCCTTGGTGACCGGCTGGTGTCTTGGCAGTGCAAGAAACAGCACACCGTCTCAACTTCAACAACAGAAGCGGAATACGTTGCTGCCTCTGCCTATTGCTCTCAAGTTATATGGATCCAACATCAGCTGTTGGATTACGCTTTAAACTATTTAGAAACCCCTATATTCTATGATAATGAGGCTGCAATTCAGATTGCTAAAAATCCAGTCCAACACTCGAAAACCAAGCACATTGATATCAAAATTCATTTCATCAGAGATTGTTATGAGCGTTCGCTCATTCGGCTGGAACAGGTTCCCACTGCTAATAATGGGGCAGATCTGTTCACAAAGCCGTTTATCAAAGCTCGATTCGATGTGCTTGTGAGCTTTTTGAAAATGATTCGTTTTGAGGACTAATTTTTGTTTTAGGTTAGTTTAAATTTGTGCATTTTAATTTCATTCTCACCCATGCACAAATTTAGGGGGAGAAATAAACAAAAACAAAACAAAAATTAGAAATCTAAAAATTCAAAAACATTAAAAAAGAAGAAAATCAAAAATATGTTGTTAATGAAATATGCTTGCAGGTGATGTGTTGGGAAGTGATATAATCAAGTGATAACAGACAATCTGAAATCTGTGTAAGATGCCAAAAGTATAATTGTCTAAGCTCTGTGTTCGATGCGCTGGTAGGCACGAAAGTTCTCAAAATGGATTTGACTAGGATCAGATGAACTTAAGGAATCTAGAGACCTGACAAATCTTAAACTAGATAGTTCCATTTGGCCTGACAATACGACGCTTGGGTAGATTGAGCAGATAGATATACATGGGAATCTGCGGATACATTAAAAGATTTGTATCTAGAATTGTGGATTAACTTTTCCTCGATGTGCGGACTTTGTCCTTAATTACGGTATTGACGGGGCAACTGGGGATTCCGATAAGTTAGGTCTGTAGAAAATTATTTTCTTTCTTTCTATTTGTTAGTCATATGTTGCTTTCTCTACTGATTGGAAGAGATCTGACCTGGAATGCAGCATATGCAACTCTATTTCTTTGCATTCTCTATCTATGCAATTCTTTCTACCTGTTAGCCATATGATGTCTCCTTTGTGTGACTTACAATCCGACCTGGTACACAACATATGCAATCTTCTTCTTCTTAATCCCTCTAAACTCTAGTTAGTCATATGTTTCACTCTCTGCGTGATTGAGAGATCCGACCTGAGTGTATAACATATGCATTCTAAATCTAACTTCTTCCTCGATAATTGTCTACTCATCTGATATAAGGAGTATTCTGGAAGAACTTGATTAGTGAGGTATATTAGGAAATGGGAAACGCGCTCTAATACAATTAAAATTGAACATTTTATAGGTTGTCTGTAGATCTCACCGCTCAATTTAGGTTGACAACAATACCTTTGGTCGTCGTCAGCTGAATGGTCTTTTAGGAATAATATCTAAGTTCATAAGATCTAATGACTTGTCACTTATAGTAAGTACAAAAATTTATCAAAGATCTTGTGTGTTTAAGTGGATCACAATACCGGCGATCGACCAGATGTGAACATGAAGACAGAAGTATCGATAAATGGAATATGGTTGTCTAATAACGTTGATCCCAATATCACAAAATTAATTTTAGTATTAGAAAGAGATGAAATTAATTTTAAATTCTTGTTAAAATTTTAATTTCATTTAAATTTAAATTTTACTTTTATTTTTATTTTTATTTTTATTTTTATTTTTATTTTTATTTTTATTTTTATTTTTATTTCCTTTTATTTTCATTTTATTCTATTTTTCTGTCCTCAAAATGTTTTACTTTTATAAAGGCTTTTGGATATTGGACCTTTATCATTGTGGATTGAGGCCCATGAGATTTTTGGTCCGAGTATATAAAGAAAAGCGTACAGTCTGAACTTAGTTTACTCCTCATTTTTCTATTCACGGCCGCAAACTCTCCAATTTCTCTCTTTCTATCTAAAATTTTTTTGTGAGTTTTGGTGAAATTGATCAGATAGCTTCACAGGTATGCCGATTCCGACCATGGTATGCAAATCTCACATCAAACCGACATGATTTCAAGCTTTAATCAATGAAAAACTAACTGTCGGCGTTTACGGCCAAGGCAGTTAACGGCCATGGCAGTTTACGGCCAAGGCTGTTCACGGCCAAGGTTGTTCACGACCAAGGCTGTTCACGCCCAAGGCAGTTTACGGTCAAGGTTGTTTACGGCCGTGAACTCCCTTTGGTTAATGAATTTGATTTTTCTTCGCATGTCTCATTTATAAGCCAAATTTAAACTGCAAATATGAGTGAAACATAAATTTTAAATGTTTATATATTATGTTTTCTCATTTGGTTAGCTTGAGTGCAGATTGAAATGGCAGAGCTCAAGTTTGCTGACAGTCACAACTTGGCTATCATCCTAGCTGATCCTCCGACTACTCATGGAGAATTCAAATCCATGATTCATGGACTGCGACAGTGTTGTCTTTCTAATGCTTTGACTGTCAATCCAGATATCTATCAAGGATTAATTAAGGAATTCTGGAAGTCATCATCAGTAAAGAAAGGAAATGATGGAGTTGTTTCTGTTGAAGCAACAGTCAAAAGCTGCAAAATTACCATCAATGAACAAGTCATCAGAAGAACTCTCAAAATTAACGACCAATCAACATTCTCCACTGAGCTCGAGATTTCCCAAATTGAAGAATTTCTTGTCAAGATGGGATATGAAGGTGTCTTCCCTCCAACCATGAAGAAGCTGCTGCCACCGTTTTGGAGATTCTTAGTGATGAAACAATGAATCGAGTATAAAATGAATCAGAGTTAAAATTAAAGTAAGAATGCGAGATTGAACAACGGATGTAAATATGATCTTGTTTCAGATCTATTACGCTTTCGAATGTTTACAGTGTATAAAGACAGGTCTGTAAAAACTCTTATCCAACTCTAGTAAATATCCCTATTTATAGGAATCAGAAAGCGTACAAAAAATATACTAAAGCATAGACACTTAAGCTTCGTATAAAAGCGCCTTAGTAAAATAGATTACAAAACATACGAAGAGTACAAAACACACTTCGACTAATTACAACAAATTTGACCCTTACAATCTCCCCCTTTGTAATCATAGTCGAACATCTTAATTTGTAAGAAGCTGGATGGAATACAGCATCACTCTTCGAATTTCCGTGTTCCAGGATATTATCTTCTTTAGCTCTTTCTTATCTCCTTCATTGTTCTTCTTACAATGATTCATACGAACAATTAAGTTCGTATATTGAGACGTTGCATATCTCTCCACTTTGCATGCCTGGAACAAAAAATGTTTTGCTTTTCCAGCCTTGTCCTTTCCTGCGAAGACTAACCCAAAAGGCTTCAAGCAGATTTCCCCATCAGTATATTTTTTCAAATCAGCTTGAGTCTTCGTAGGTGCCATTGGAGCTTTTATTTTCATACCTTTAGCTGTAGCTAACTCCACATCAGTTAAAGCCAAGCAGTCATAATAATTTTTGATGAAAATCTTGATGTGAGCAACCCCAAGCTTAAATTCATCAGGTTCAGTGTTTTGAAGTTATGAAAAAGATTTGTCTTTCAGAATCAATGCAACTTGTATAAGATCATACAAGTTCATTAATGGAAAATCTGCAATAGTGAAATCACAAATATTTCCATTTGCCCTGGCCACCACGTATTTGATATTTTGGACTGTGTTTTCGAACACCACATCCTTCTTCATACTGATAACTTTCTTGATCTTCACCAACGACCAAACTTCCTCAGGGGCTTTCGCAAGAACAACATGAAATCTAATCTTCATGTGAGTACCATGATCCTACACTTTGAAATTTCCGTCTGCTTTGAATTGTGGCATGATGAACATCATCTCATTCACTGGAAAGTCAAGCTGACTTGTATTAGTATTCGTAACCATGTAACTCTGCTTTGGTTTCTTCTCAAACGAATACATATGATTATATGCAACCTTGGCTTCAATTGTTTCGTAATTGTAGTGTTTGGACGGATCACCTTTGTCCATACCCTTAGGATCACTAGCACATTGAGTCATTATGCTTTGTATCAACCTTAGCCTTTCAATTTCAGCTTCTGCTTCAGCTTTCTTTTCTTCTTTCGACTTTTCCACAACTTTAGTTTTCCCTTTATCTTTCGAATCTGAATCATCTATTGCCTCTTTTGTTTTCGAATCACTCCCACTAGTATCAGCAGATTTACCTATCACAATTCCTTTTGAAATTGGTCTTGTAATTGGCATAGTTGTTACAACTGTTGAAGTAACCGGCCCAACAGATGCTACGATTGGCTTCGTTGTTGGGATCTTCGAAGAAAACACCTTTCCCACAACCTTCGCATCTTCACCACCAGCCTTCGTATCTTCAACTTTTATTTCTCCCCCTTGCATCCCTATGAAAATAGGTGGGGCATCTGTTGGTGGTAGAAGGCTTGATATACGAGAAAGAGGGGCCAGTTGCTTGTGTAGAATAGCTTCAAATTGTGTGAACTTCTGGGATAAGATATATGGAGTAATCAGAGAAGACGAAACTGGCTTGACAGAGAGATCTTTTAACTCCTTCAACAACGTAATCACTTCCATAAAGTTTTTACTTTCCATTGTAGAAAGTTGAGTAAGTTGAGGACTCAAACTTTCGTACAACTTGACAAATTTCGTGACAGCATCACAAATAATGTCAATCTTCTGATTCAGGGACACATAATCCTGTTGGACACTAGCAATCTCTTTTTGCATATCTTCTCGAAGTTCATGAATCGGCAAATTAACATCCTCCCTGACTTTCTTAACTTCCTGAACAAAGAGAACATGTCTTTCCTTTACAACTGTCTTCAATTCTTTCAAGTCTCCTACAAACTTCGAATTTTGAAAATTTATTCGTAGCTCATTGTTTTGATCAATATGATCAACCTTCTCCAAAATTCTCGACTCCGAGTCTCTAACCATCCCAGAGACTTTACTATCTACCTTGGCTTCGAACATTTTCAACATCGTATCAACTTCCAAACTCGAAACCGACGAACCACCCCCCAGATCAGCTTGAGATTGAATTATGGAATTCAACTTCGTATTCAAAATTTTAAACTGCCTCATCGTCATTAGCATATGATCTCGAAAATCTTCTTATTCGTCATCAAATTCTAATTCATCAAATGTGCCTCCAAAACCCTCGTTGTCAGTTTCGGTTTCCATAAGAATGGTTTCTTGAACAGGCGAATGAATTTTGGGTGAATCAGTGGATTGAGAAGAAAAAATGGAAGTAAAGGGTTGATTGATAATATTTTCGAATGTAGGTGAATCAGTGGTTGAAGTAATTGGAATGATTTGTGGAGGTAAAGAAACAATATTTTCGAAGGCAATATAAGCAGGATGACCTTGATCTTCTTTCTTCGAATCTCCTTCACCCATAGTGACATTTGCATTCGTATCAGATACGTTTGCAGTGATGCCTGAAGTTCGTACCTCCTCAAGAACTGATTTGGCAACCGAGACTTCGGGTGGTATAACTATTGTCTGCTCAGGAGTTGAACTTTCTTTGTTAAGAGTTGCTTCTGGTGTTTCAGGAATTCGTTCATCTTCATCTTCTGTGGACTCAGTGGAGATCACAAGCTTTCTTGTCTTCTTCTTCTTCTTCTGTGAAAGATGATTGGCCATATCTTCAGCCCTTCGTTTCTTTGACGACGGAGAAACAAGTGCTGGCATTTCACGAATTAAGACACCTTGATGAGTAACCTGAGGCTTTCGTACCACGTTAGGTGTTGGAGACATGCGTATATGCTTAGACTTCGTTTTGATTCTTCGAAAAACACCGGTCTTCGAAGGAATAACCACTTTCTCTTGAGTATCTTCAACAACAGGCTCAATCGATTTAGTCTCAGTAACAGACACTTCGTGTACCACTGGCTCTTCAACTGTAATTGACTTCTTCTTTGAAGATTTCGTAGATTTCAATTCCTTGACTTTCTTTTCAGAAGAACCAGGTTCATTCTTCTTCGAACCCTTGGATTTCTTCTCTTCTCTTGGAAATAATTTCCCAGTTTCAACATTAGAATCAATGTTTTTCAAATAAGCCACCAAGACTGAATTCGTAGGATCAACTCGTTTTAGCATAGCATCAGGAATACGAGCCACAAAGGGAAACTACTCAGCATTATCTGTGACATCCTTCGGATAGTGGTATGTCTGAAAAATAGCTTTTTCTTCATCATTAGGTACCAAAATCCCCTCCTTTTTGTAGAAATATTGTAGAATCAAGCTCCAGTACCTCACACACGAAATACCATGAAGAGCATTCGTGTTTTATACACTCTTTTGGAATTCCTTCCATAACTGTGTAGAATAATCCACTTGAAGATCATAGTATAGCCCAACAACCATGGCATATACCTCCATTCGTCCTTTATCGAGACCAACAGTTCTACTAGTTAAACACCTCAGAAAAATACCAAATAAAAAATTCCAGATACTAGGAAGACCAGATTTCTTGAAATCACTGATCTTGGATAGTTGAGTTTGATAACCCATCTCATTGAACATATGTACAATTTGAGGGAATGAGAAATCAACATACGGTGGTGAATTTGGAATTTCAAGAATTTGGCAAATGAGTTTCTTGGACAATCTGACCTTTTTGTCATTCACCAAATGGAAACTGATGGCATCAAAAGCTTTGGAGTATGTAGCTGTTGATCCTGCTTGAGAAAGCCATGACACCGGAACTGAAAACGAACTGAACATTACCTTTGACAGAACAGAACTCTTCAAAGCAACAACTAACATCTTCAATTCTTCAGGGTATTGAGAAACATCGGCCTCCACTTGATAGTTAGTTCCTTGAATCTTCATAATCGGTAATGAAGTCACATCATCAGTGGCTTGTGAAGGGTCAGTATCGACATGAGCAGAAGTCGCCATTGTTAGGGTTTGAAAGCTTTGAATATCAAAGAGAATTTGGGAATTTTTCCTCTGAACGCGTAAACTGATAATAGACCTTTGAATCCCCTTTTATATGTAACCCTGGAGTTTGAATTTGAAGCGGGATGTGCATTTAATGACATCCAACATGGCACCTTGAAAGTCGTACCACTACTCCGTAAAAGTAGCCATGTGTCAAAAAGTAACTGTCACTTCTCCTTGAAACCCGGACAGAATACCATACGTCATTGAAAAACAGCCTGTATTGTTTGCCCCAAGAGAATTGTAACCGTCAGAACCCTTCGGATGGAAGTAAGGCTCTTTCACTTTTGGGATGAAAAGCGAAGTCATATGCCAGAAGTTTGAAATCATCAGCCTGAGTTAGTATTACTCAGAACCTCAAGGATTTCATGAGTGCGGTGTTCCAAAGAATTTAGACGAGAAGCAATAATAAGAAAAATTTTGGATACTGTGATGTCAAAATATCAATTTGACACGAAGGCAGATAAAACCCCGGGCAAAGTTTGCTTCGTTAATCATCAAGAGAGATGATCAACAGCTTGTGTATGTTCCCGTGAAATACAATCGATTACTTGTAGAGAAGTATCGAAGGGCTTCTTTTATAAGGCTTCATGGGTAGCTATAAAAATTTCGTTACATATCAACCTAAACATAAGGTGATAAATTGTAACAGAAATTACTTTTTTGACCAATGTAGTCAGTGACAAGTTTGCTTTGAAAATTTTTAAGTGACTTTGGATTTCGAATGAAACTCACACGGAAATCATATTAAAAAAAAAATGTGCTGGATCTTGTTGGGTAACAAACATCATGGGTTTCGAATGTTTGATCAAGACCACTCATACGAAATGAATATGATTTGGAGTTTCGAATTTGGGTACTGAAACAAATGTTTCGTGAAAATCTGGAACATAGTTCCCCATCAATTCCTTAAAAGTTTAGAAAATTGGGTTTCACTTTCATCACGGTCTCTGTAACGCCCGGGTTTCAGGGCTAAGCATTTTAGACGATGTAATAGTCTAGGTCAACTATTGTAACTCTTTCTGAAGTAATAAAGATGAATTATTTGAGTATTATGTGAATTATGCGCATTTATATGCTTATCACTTATTTATAAATTTAAAATAAATAAAGGATAAAAATAAGCATCAAAATTAAAGTGTGAGATAAGCCCTATATCTTTACATAAAGTTTCAGTGGTCGAAACAAGGATTTCGGGGATATAAAGAACGCCGAAATCCGAGTTGTAACGAAGAAGTTATGACCCGTCGAAGTTTCGCGACGAAACCGGCAAGACACCGGAAAGCGTAAATAGTGAATTTACGATAGAAGACTTTTTGGCCTTAGCAATCTAAACGAAAGTCGTAGAAAATGTTAAACCGAGAAAATCCATAAAAAGAACGTCCAAATCTGACTTCGTATGAGGAAGTTGTGAATTTTCTAAGATTGGGTTTAGCAGTGCATGGCCCGAAACTCGAATTTTAGTTCGAGCAGTTTTTGGCCTACGCGACCTAAATGAGAGTTGAAGATCACATTAATAGGAACTCAACGGTAAAAAGACAGACGAAGACGGAGTCCGTATGAAGGAGTTACGAATTCTTCGCGGTTATTTAACAGTCTAATCTCCTCGTACTGTTAAATTTAAGATTGGTCGAGAATTAGCCGACGAAGTCAAAATGGAAGTTGTAGATCTTATTTTTACCTACGCGTGGATATAAAGAACGTCGAAAACGAAGCTCGTATGCGAAAATTATGAATTTTTGAAAATTGGCTGATTTCCACCCTGTGTGCGATGCCACGTGTCAGCACCAGGCTGTGACTTGGAGCCCAAGCTCACTCACGACGTGAACATCAAGATATTCATGACGTGAGATCCATTTCAGCCTCCTATAAATAGAGGTTCGGGGGTAGAGCATTCTTCACACCTCTCAAGCTTTCCTTCTCTCTCTAGAGTCTCTCTCCAAGCCTCCTAACCCCTTCCTAAGCCTAGGTAAACCCCTAGCACCCGAAGGAAGCCCCGAGGCTCCCGGAGTCCCGAGTGAGTATAAGCAGGTACGCGCAGCGTACAAGCCTCCAAGTGAGTATGTTGCACGTACGTGCCTGTACGCCCCACGTACTAGGTCTGGATGGGTTTTGTGTGTTTGGGCTTTCTAATAGTCTTGAATTGCTTGGGGCTTTGTTGGGCCATCTGTAAACAAGTGTTTGGAATGGGCAAATGTTAATGGGCTTTAGGGTAAGGCCCATGTAAGGGTTTGGGCCCGATTTGGAAAATTGGGCCATACATGGGTCTTTATGATGAGGATTTTAGGCCTTAGTCTTGGAGTAAACTAGGCGAGTGGTAAAATGGTCTTTTTACCCCATATATGGATTATTGGACTAGGTTTGGAAGCCGATTGTTAAATTTGGTGTTTTTTTTATAGCGTGAGGATTTTAGCAGATCTGCAGTCAGAGAGTACTTGTGGGATTCAACTGTCTGAGATGAGTCTTGCCACTATATCCATGGGTCGAAGGCACCAATGTCGGCCCGTTACGTGTTATGTGGAATGCTAGTTATCACTGTGATACATGTATGAAAGACCATAGGGGTAGCCCATGGCACTTAGATATCAGACAGTGGGGGGAGACCATGACATTCCAGGCAAAGACCATGGGGGGAGCCCATGGCACTTGGATATTAGACCATTGGGCGGGGGGGGGGGGGGGGGGAGCCCATGGCATTCCTGCTAAAGACCATGGGGGAGTGCATGGCGACTATATCTATGTTGCATGATATTTCATGGTTGTATAATATGTGGTATTTTTGGGGAACTCACTAAGCTTTGTGCTTATAGTTTTCAGTTTGTGTTTCAGGTACCCCGGTTTTCAAATGGTAGAGCTTCGGATGATTACAAAGCACACACCACACGTTTCCGCATTCTGTGAGTTACTCTGATTTAAAGATGTCTTGCTAAAACTTAGTTACCTTGGTTTTATGGGAAGGATATGTATTAATGACTTATTAATCTAAAAACAAAAATTTTTATGTCTTGATTTTATGGACATTAGATCCAGATCCCAAATATACCCTACATCAAAGGGTTACACTACCAGAGTGAGTTTCATGACCCCACTTTTACCATTTTCAAATGTTTTATGGCGGGAATACATGCAAAAACTATATCAATGATTTTAAAAAAAGATTATTACATGTAACATATCAATAGTTTTGAAGCTGCATGCAAGCTTTAGGATAATAGTATACCCGGTAGTTACCCTACCTAAGCTTTAAATGATATTATGCCTAGTCATTATAATTCCTAACATTATACTAAAGTTTTATACCTAGTTATTATGATGGCATATTCCCTATAATAACCTAGTTTCTAGTCTTATGTTAGCCAAATTTTAGGATAAGCATAGTACTTAGTTGTTACTGTGCCATAATATCCCATAAGTATCATAAACCTAATAATTATTTTATGGACATGGTATAATATATATATATATATATATATATATATATATATATATATATATATATATATATAGACACGTATCAGAATAATTATGGAATAAACTATATCAAAAGGAAACATAAGGGTAGGCAATGTACTTAACTGTACGATGCCTTAATATCCTATAAAATATATCAAAACGAAAATAATTATTATGTATATAAGGTTATGTGTGTGTATATATATATATATATATATATATATATATATATATATATATATATATATATATGAATAATTATATAAGGAAAGTATATTAAATTAAAAAGTAAAGAAAGAATAACAAAGATAAATAATCATATTTAAAAGGTTTATCAAAGTAAGTGTTAAATGAGATGTATTATTCATCCATAGCTGATTGATATTCGGCTACCCCGAACCTATAATAGTTAATCTTAAGTGACCACTAAAGGTATGTATAGATGTATACGGGATTCATACTCCCAGCTGAGGTTTCTACCTACAACCCCAGAAGAAATGACTTTATAGTCTCTTTCACGATGTCCGATGAAGGGTCGTGGCATGGAAATCTCAAGTCATATAGCTCGATTATAGGGACTCATTGTAACATTACTCGCCAACCTTAATAAATTAAACTACATAGAGGAGAATTCCTAGGAAGTAATGAAATTATGAAAAGATAAGAATAGGAAATATAAATCTATAAAAGAGAAAGCAATAGGATAAGTGCTAAAAGAGTAGTTTGTCTAGGGAAAATACAATACGAAGAATAGAGACTCTTTTAAAGATTTATAAAACTATTCTATAAAGTATAAAACCATAAAAACCTATTAACTAGACAACATTAAGTTGAAGTTTTCAAAACCTATGTTTTCTCAGGGAATGAGTAGTATTGGAAGTAGAGTGTTGAAGGAAGTCGCCACCTGGCTGATGGAAGTTTTATTTTGTTTACTTTTTGTTTAGTTTATCTTTAGGGATTGTTTGGAAATCAAACCATGTAACCATTTTCCATAATGAATAAAAGAAGTATTTATGTTATATTTCCATGTATTGTTCAATATACTTGTCTTTAGATCCAACGTCCCTAAACGTCACACAACTTAGCGTTTCCGCCCCCGGTCAGTGGTGTGATATCCTGTATCTTTCCACCATTGTTATCATCCTCCTCCATAATCAATTCTTTTCCAGCGAGCTTCAACTTGTGAAGATCTTCAATCTTGTGGACATAATAGGATTCATCTTTTTCGTTTTCTTTCTTCTTATTTTGTTTCCTTAACATCCACTCTTTTGCAAAATGGTGTTTTTCGTTGCAATAGTTACAATCAAATCCATACTCACCAACTAACTTCTTTTCTTTCTTCTCATCTTCTCTTTGATATCCCTTGTATCCTTCATTTTTAGTTTTCTCTGAAAATTGATTACTTCCTTTGAAACTATTTCCTCCACCATCATTTTTTCCAAAGTTGTTGTTTTTGAACCTTGAGAAATTTTTCTTGAAAAATCTCTTAGGATTGCTAACCATTAAAGCCTTCTCCTCACTAGTAAACTCATCAACAATAGCATCTGAATCAATATCTCCAACAACCACTTTGGACTTCTTTGCTTTTGCATTTTCTTCTTTTACAACAAACGCTAGATGTCTTGCACTTCAGTCATGACTTCAGTTTCATGGTATTTAAGAATACCAATCATTCGAGATATAGAGTAATTTTTGAATTGTTCATGAGCTTTACGAATAGACACATTCAATTTCCATTCTGATCTTAAAGAATTCATAAAATTCACTTTCCGCTTGATATTTTCCCTTTTGAAATTATGTTTTGACATTATACTTAATAGATGATGAAATCTGTTAGTAACTTGATCAAGAGTTTCCTCTGGCTTTTGTTTAAAAGATCCAAATTCTGAAAGAAGAGTTGTTTACATTGAATGTGTTTGATCTTCATCTCCTAGAGTATAGTTCCTTTAATATTATCCAAATTTTATTTGAAGTTTTCATAGTAGTTACAAGTCTGAAGGTATCTGGTGCAAGAGCAAAAAGACGATGTCTTTTAACACTTAAGTTGTTTTGAAGTCTCTGTTTCTCATATGAGGCTAAATCACAGCAACCAATTCTTCTAAATGAGCTTGAGTTAAAATTGGTTTAGCAGCTTTTGAACATTGATGAGGACATTTGGTGATAGCACACCAGATGCTTGAACCATGATCTTCTATACCAACAAAATAAACTTCAAAGTGCATAACACAAACTTCAAAATCTTCCTGATACAAAATTGGAATTCTAATAGTAGATCGAATACTACTAGGTGAGTTGAAAGGAATAGAGTGAGAATCATCTTTTGGTATGATTTAAAAAAAATGAGTAAGAATCAATTCAATGGGCTAACATAGATTTCAAATCAAGACAAGTAATCTGAACAATGAATTTCACATCAAATTCAAAAAATAATTGCAAAATGCAGAATAGATCTAGAAAATTCGGAGTTGAAAAATAAAAAAAATCAAAGAACAATCGAAGAACATGAATGTTTTGAGATTTGAAATCAAGCTCAAAGGAATTCCTACTCTGATACCACTAATTTAAAACCTAAAATTAAATTTCATTACTTTTATTCTTCCAGATATAGTCACACCTAGGACATATCATTATCATGATTAGTTGCATAATGATTAGATATGACTCAGCTTAATATAAATGAAACTAAAATTTCATCCTGACTGATCAATAGATGGCATAACCAAATGGAATAAGGATAAGACACACATAATTTGGTTGTTTTAGGGCATACGGTTGCCAACAGACACCCAAGAAGTCTTACCTTCTTTAAGAATATAGACATCGCCCAATTAGGTAGAACACTCATGGTATAAGATGACCTCAATAAGTAGATATTTCATAAGAATAGACTAAATAATAAGGATAAAAGCAAAATAAACAACACAATAGAGAGGTGTGAGAACCTCTAACTAAAAGATACCCAACATTTCCTAAATTAGCATAACGCTACAGAAAATCCATTTTGAATCATGCAACCATTGGATTCACATATTGAGCAATTAAAGTATATCATGATATCTATATAGGAATAAAGATGCTTTATATTCCGAAAACCAAATGTAATCTTTGTAAAATTGAGCTGATGCTTGGTCTCCTTGCATAAGTGCATATATCTCACTAATTACTTCATTAACCAACTGCTTTGTAGCGTCAATCTGGTCACTATATTTGTCTATCTATCTTGTCCTCTTTATAGATGTATCAAAAGGGAAGGGCGTGGTGGTATCGCCTGATGATAATAGGTACAATAATCATTTCAGCTATAAGCCTATAATCTTTTCACTTGTCATGTGATAGTCCCGAAAAAACATTTTAAAATTCGATATAGAAGATATGCCCATGACAAACGGGAAACTTAAATAGACTTGCATACAAGCTCCTGTGTTAGCTTGCATATTCTTTACGGTCTCCCCCATTCACTAATAATAATAATAAGACCAACCTATAAGCTTAAAAAATGAAACAATTAAAGATCAATTGCAAAAAATTCCTAGTTAACTTAATTTAACTTTAAACATAAAATACCTTGTTTTTAGATACTTTCATAACAAATTAGTCATCACCGCTTGACTTACTAGGATTTCTTCTAGAAACTATATTAGAACCTTCTGACTCAACCTGAATAACAAAATCAAGAATTATGAACATCTAAATGTAGACATGCTAGTTAAAGAATGTCACAACTAAATAGAAAGCACATCATGTTGATATCAATTATACCCTATTAAGCACAACATTAATCAAATGCCTATCCTTTGTTATTCATTATGAATAATATGTCAGCTCTACAATTTCAATGTGTGAATGAGGATCAGAATCCATGTAACATCCTCTTTCCATGTATTTATTTCTGATTCTAGGTATTTTAATTTTATAAAATTAGGCTGAGCCACAGCGTGGCATTGGGCTGCCAGGACATGGCACTTTCTAATTGAGAAATGTGCATTTCCGAAAGGCCACGATGTGGCATTATATTTTCCGCGACGTGACAGCTAATTTGGGCATAAAACCCTAATTTCGGGATTGGTGCCCTATTTAAGGGCACTAAATCCTAGGGTTACCTCATTTGGTAGCCTCCACCCTATGAGAACGAACCCCATCCAAACCCTAGCCTCCATTTATGTGCTTTGAGTGCTTGAGCTCCATTATCATGAAGGATGAAGAAAGAAGGAGCCCTTGGTGTTGCTTGTGAGTGTGGTTTCAGCTTAGATCCATCTACTTCATCCCATTTCTGACTTATTGGTGGTAAAAAGCTTCTACTTTGCAAATTATTTCTCTAGATCTAGTTCTAGGTCATTTTATGAGCTTTTGGTCCTAAATTGTAACGCTCGTGTTTCTAGCCTAGGCATTAATCTTGATATGATAGTCTAGGTTAACCTTTGTAACTCATTTTGAAGAAATGAAAAGGAATTATGTGAATATTATGTGTTTTATGTGTTTTATGCTTAATTAGTAGGAGTTAATTAATTAAGAATAAAAATGAGCGTTGAAAATAAATATTAGATAAAGCCGATATCTATTAAGAAAGTTGTAGTGGTCGTGACAAGGATTACGGATATATAAAGAATGCCGAAATCCGAGTTATAACAAAGAAGTTATGACCTGTCGAAGTTTCACGACAAAACCGGCACGGTGCTGAATGTCGTAAAAAGTGAGTTTTTGAAAAACTACTTTTTAGCCTTAGTAATCTAAACGAAACTCGTAGTGTTCGTTAAACCGAGAGTATGTATAAAAAGAACGCCCAAATCTGACTTCGTATGAGGAAGTTATGATTTTTCGAAGTTTCAGCTTACCAGTAGACAGCTAAAAACTCGAATTTTAGATCGAGTGATTTTTAGCCGACACGACCTAAACGAGAATCGAAGGTCTGGTCAATAGTAGCACAACGGTAAAAAGTCTGACGAAAACGGACGTCGGATGAAGAAGTTATGAATTTTTAACGAATTTCCTGTCTCGGTCTGTTAAAAATAATAATATAAAAATTAAAGTCAAAATGAGCCGACGAAGTCTAAACAAAAGTTGTAGAGCATAATTTTACCTACACGTGCATATAAAGAACGTCAAAAACGGAGCTCGTATGCGTAAGTTATGGATTTTAGAAGTTTTGGCGCGAAAAACGAGAAAAATCCCCAAAACCGAGGAATTTCGCATAAGTGGACTTCGGCCACGTGTCCTCGCTTAGAACATGCCACGTGTCCGAAATTGTGCTGAGTCATCCGAGCTGCTGAGCTGATCCGAAGCGGTTCAGTAGAAGTGCGACGTGTGCTCTTTATCACGTGTCCGAGCCTCGTAGTGAGCCACGAACCCCCCCCCCCCTACTTCGGACCCTAGACCTCGGTCCACTTAGAAGTGGACAGCGAGCCCCTCGCATGCGCAGCCCACGTGCGAGCAGGTGCTGCGAGCCCTCGAATCTGCGCCACCTGGAGGCTTCTCAGCCGTTGGATCAGGAGGCTCGCACCTATAAATAGGAGGGTGCGAGACCTCCCGGGTATATTTTGGAAAATTATCACTTTTAGCCCCTAAACCCATATTTCTTTCATTTTATCATCCCCCAAAGCCCCGATATCAATTATAACCCTCGGAATACGCCACGAAGTGCCCGAGAAGCCCGGGAAATTTATCTTTTCGGTTTCGAAGCCCGACCCTTGCAGAGCCCGGTTTCTCAATAAAACTCCCGGTTTTATTAGAAACGAACGTTTTAGGAAACGAATTGCTGCCCGATTATCATCAAATCATGTGAGTGTGTAGTTACTTTCACTTTACACATAGATATGAAGTATTTAGCTTAAAATACATGTTATGTGTAAATATGTTAATTGTTTATTTGAGGTGACTGTTGAATAGATGTTTTATACAAGTTTTAAACTGTATATATGTATTTTATCTACAATTATGTTGGGTAGAACATGGGTAGACGAAATAGTCGGTGGGTGTTAAAATGATGAGAGGCCTCGGTGTTGTTGTTGGTGTTGTCGTTGTAGTTGTCTAGCGGAGTATAGATGACGATCACAGACCTTTCTAGACAGTCCAGTGGTACACTAGCAAGTTCGCAACTTGTAGGTGTTGATGAACTAAATGTTCATTGGCGTACTCCAATCCCCCTCATGGTTGCCTTTAGGACATGTATGGCTGAGGAGTACCCTTAGCAGTAGTGTCCAACCGAATGATATTTCTTAGGTTCGGTCCCTTGTGAGAGGTGTTTAGGGACGTAAAGTGAGGACAACGGGAATGGGTAATCAGGGTTATTGTTGATAGGCGAACTTAATAAGTTATTATTATTGTGGGTTGAAAACTCTATATGCTCACCAGGCTCCCAAGCTTGACCCACTCAGCTTTTTATGATTACAGGTAGTGGACCCCGAGCATAGTCGGAGGACGATGAGAGATTTTTGGATTATAGGCCAGTAGTTGTAAATAACTGTTGAAAGGCTTATAATGTCTTGTTTATGCTTTTGATCTGTATCGGTACATGACATCCCGAGGTTTTGATATGAAATGAAACTATACATTTCTTAAAGAAAGGTTTTGATAAACTTTTATCATGTTTTGTTTTGGGGACCAATTCCGCAACATCTTTTGAAAAGATTTCTCTGATTTTATTTTAAAAAGCATGAATTAAATCGGTCTTTTCTGGCCGAGAAATTAGGGGATGTCACATAAATCTTCTTATTCTTGGAGTTGGAGTGAACTCTAGATCCCTTAAGTGCATTATTAGCTTCTTGACCATCGGGTTGGTTGGAAAGATGGCTTGCATGGCTTATACATTGAGTCCAAGCCTTGGTGTTGTCATTAAGAACTTAAAAATTGAGATCTTCTCTAAATGGGATGTCTTAAAAATTAAGATCTAAGGGAAACCAGATCCGAGCTTTAGAGCTTTTGGGATTGAGGAATAACAGTTTAGTCCATTAATTTGTTGTTGCCCAATGTCCGGGGTGTGGCTACCTGTTGCCACTGCATGGCTAATGGGTGGCCAAGGCATGGGAATCGTCTGATTGCCCAACCGTTTTGTATTGGGGTGCCCACGACGTGGCCTATGGTTGGCACCAATGTAGAGATATGTCAACGTTGACTTTGACCGTTGACCTTGAATGTTGACTTTTTTACCATGGTTGACTTTTAGTCAATTTAAAGGTCATAGAGTGTTGTAGACTGAGTGGGTACTTCCTTATTGTTGATTAGGTATTTCATAGTACCGGTCTTTACCGTGTGAGAGTTGTTGTATTTTAGCTGCTATCTATGAGGTGAGTCCTCTCACTATACTATACGCCAATAGGTTTTGTTTGTGCATGTGTCTATGTGACTATTGTTGGTATGATTGTATGTTGTAAGCATGGAGCTAATCTGCGATCGGAGTCATCACGGGCTTGGGGTTGATACAAACCTAGTGGAGCCGATCTGGGCTCAAAGCCAATCTGGACTCGGGGTTAATTTAGACTCGAGATTGTTACGGACCCAATACAGTTACGTGATGCTATATATGTTATGTGTTATTTTGGGGGAACTCGCTAAGCGTCATGCTTATAGTTGTTGATATATTGTGTTTCGGGTACTTCAGATGATCGTGGGAAGGTGAAGGCTTGATTATACACATCCACATGTGGTTCTATGATTCTGCATGTTGTGATACTCCGATATTTTTGGGATGAATGTATTTTGATTCTTATGTTCTTTTACTTGGTTTTGGGGAAACAATGTTTTATCCTTAATAAAGAAATGAAAATTTTGTTTTAAAAAATGGGACGTTACAAGTTGGTATTAGATCGTTGGTTTGAGGGATTTTGATGAACATTCGTAGGATTCCAAACTCAAACTAGGATCTATGAAATGTTTTCATAAAAACCTTTTTAAATTAGTAATGAATTTCAAATAAGAAGAAAGGAGGAGGTTGTAGCTTGAAAAGTGATCTCCCATAATATCCATATTTGTGTTTTGTTGTATTTGAGTTAGCTTATAGAGATGCATGCTACTGATAGGATAAGGATCCCTCAGAAAGTGCATGATAGATTTGCCTGAATTGTGATACCTCTTAGCTAGGAGATTGCTTGTGTTTCCTTGTTAGGAATTAGGATTGAAGCTAAAATTGTTAATTGCCTTGTGTATGCTTTATGGTCGTACATAGTTAGGGTTTTATAACATTAGAATGCCTGGTTTAGCCTTATTTCCTGTTCCTCGTCTAGTTGTGGACTTGAGGTAGAATCATTTATTTCACCGACCATAGAGTCTAGGTTTATGAACAATTGGTATACGTTGCGAGATTAGCGAAGATTATTATAGAGTGGAGCGGTGGTTAAGGAGTAGCATAGGATGAGTATATAGGTGCTTAGTGCTAGTTCTGCAGAACCCAAAGGTGTGTATGTGAATACACCTAGGGTAGGGTGAGTTAGTGACTTAGGACTTTGGGAGGACAGCCTAAATCAACTATGGAAAAGTGTGGAAAGTAGTAGGGACCTGTACTAATAAAAGCACAGGATCCGTATGCGGTTTAGGAAGAATCTCAGTGCACTAAGGAACTTGTGGGGGCTATGTATAGAGTATGTATGCACTTTATCCTAGTTTTGACCTTTTCCTTCTGTGTTTCAGTATGGCAGTTACCAGAGGTTTAGGCTCTAGCGATCTAGACAGACCAAGTACCAGTGATGAGGAGATCTGTAAGATCATTGGCGCCGAGGTGGCCGTGACGATTAAGGAAGCTACTCGGAAATGTTTAGGTCAGTCAAGACCGTTATGATTGAAGTTTTTGATGAGTGTTATGTTGCCGTCACTGAGGTTGCTACTAGACTGCATGGGGGTGATTTGATGTTGTATCAAGTGTTCAACAACATTAATCCTCTTGAGTTCGATGGAGTCAAGGACCCCATTGTTGTTAAGAGGTAAGTCTCTTAGTTTGAGGGATGCTTCTACACTTGTTCATGTCCGGACAACCTGAAGGTTCGTTTCACGCTGAACCTTCTTCGCCTGGGAGCGAAGGACTGGTGGAAGCTTGTGACTTCCGACTATTCTGCAGAGGAGCGGTCCGTTTTGACATGGGATCAGTTTACTGAGATGTTCTGGGGTGATTTTGTGCCACTGGTAGAGAGGGAACGACTTGCCCAGGAGTTCCTGTCGCTCAGAAAGACGGCATAAATAATGACTAAGATCATCAGGATGTTTCACGAGAGGGCCTTATTCTGCCTTGAGTACGCATCCTCTAAGAAGGTGCGGATGAACACCCAATATCAAACATCGGCTGAGCTACAGACCAATGTCAAGAGGAGAGAGCTTGAGCTGGAGATATAGGTTAGAGGGGCTGAGGTGGAGATGAAGCAGAGAGACAACATGCCCAGTGCAGTCGCAACCAGTGACTAAGTGATTCAAGCCCGCTGAATCAAGACCAGGAGGTCGGAGGTGCCATATTTGCATAAAGTGCAGTAAGGGTCATGAGGATCCCTGTCGGAAAGGGACGGTGTGCTACAAGTGTAGAAAGGAAGGACACTTTTTGAGCGATTATATGTTGGGTCTTCAAGTATGCTACAACTGCAATTAGACAGGCCATATGAAGGCCGATTTATCATTACTTGCATCGAGGCCAGTTTAGAATCCTGCTCCTGCGACCATATGCATTACTAATGTTCGTCTAGGAAAGGACGAAGCCCCGAAATCCCGAGAAAGAGCTTTTTACTGGATAGCAGAGGGAGTCAGGGCAACACCAACCATCATTTCTGGTATGAGTTCCTTTATATTTTTGTTGTTTTACTTATGCATGCTGATGATTATGTTTTGTTAGGTACTTTTATTGGAAATTATGTACCTGCTTTAATGCTATTCGACTCGGGTGCCATCCGGTCGTTTGTATCGACATCTTTCAGTATAGGCTTTAGTGTTCAATGCGAGACTTTAGATCGAGCTTTGAGAGTAGCTATTCTAGATAAGCACACAATTTCGGCCTCTGATGTTTACCGAGGTTTCGTATTGGATATTTTTTGTGTTGAGTTTCTGATCGATCTTATTCTTATCGCGATGGGGGATGTCTGCGTTATTATTAGTATGGATTGGTTAAGCTTGCATAGGGGTCTGACTGATTGTGAACGACAGTTGGTGACGGTTCGAGACCCTAGTGGGGGAGTACTGGCAAAGATGGCCTGCATGGCTTATTGGGTGAGTCCATGCCTTGGTGTTTTCATTAAGATCATAGATATTAAGATCTTGTCTTAATGGATAAAGTTGGACAATTTATCCATAAATATCTTGAGGGAAACCAGATCTGAGCTTTATAGATTTTGGTATTGGGGAATAGCAACTTAATCCATTAAGTTTTTGGTGCCCAGTGTCCGCGGAGTGGCTACTGGTGTTTCCGCGACCGTTTCGCCTAGGCGTTGCCATGGAGTGGGAATTGACTGATTGCCTGATTGTTTTGTCTTGGAGTGCCCACAACGTGACCTATGGGTGGCCACGATGTGGAGACCTGTCAAAGTTGACTTTGACTCTTTACCTTGACTATTGACTTTTTGACCATGGTTGACTTTTAGTCATTTTAGAGGTTAAAGAGTGTACACTGAGTGGGTATTTCCTTATTGTTGATTAGGTGTTTCATGGTATCGGTCATAACCATGTAAGAGCTGTAGTGTTGTAGCTGCTATCTACGAGGTGACTCCTCTTACTATACTGTAGGACACTAGGTGTCGTTTATGCTCGTGTCTATGTAACTATTGCTGGTATGATTGTACGTTGTATGCATCAAGATGATATGGGCTTTGAGTCATTAGGAGCTCGGGGTTGATACATACCTGGTTGAGCCTGAAGGGTCCATATTATGGTTTGGGCTAGGCTTTGGATGTATAGGTCTTGTAGTATTGTGATGGAAGTGGTTTTGGTATGTTTACGGTCATTGGCATGTTTACGACCGTAAACAGGTTTACGGCCTTTGTCTAGTTTACGGTCAAGTCTTCTTTACTATAAATAGGTCTAGTCTGTGTCAGTTGCAGTTTTTGATTCATAGTGTTTACGGCCAGTCAGAGTTGTACCAGATGTTTTCTTAATACAAACGTGTGCAAGCTTTAATTCATTCTTCTTCTACTCATTTCTCTTATTGTTTTATTGTTAGATTGGTTGATCACTAGTTAAGATCCTGTTGTTAGTACCTTACAATTGGTATCAGAGCAAGTCTAGTGTCAATTCATCTTTCAATCACGTTTTCGGTCAAAGAAGTTTAGTTTCATCATTTTTCAAGACTGCATTTGGTGGTTTCATAACATAAGGGGTTTAGATCTGCTTGCAATTCAAGTTTTCATCAAACTCTGGGTGTTTATGGTCAACAGTGTACGACCGTAAACAGGCGATCTGCATTGACCGTAAAGAGGAAATCTTCATTGACCATAAACAGGCAACCATCTTCATTAACCATAAACAATCAATCTTCATTGACCGTAAACAGACAATCTCTCTTAACCGTAAACTCACTTCAATAGACAAAAAAAATTTCAACCGTGAACCTCCAACCGTAAACTCCCAGCTGTGAACATTGACCGTAAACTTGTTTTTACGGCCGTAATTGTTTGTCCTCAAACTTTCTCTTTGGTATTTTAGTTAATTTTTCCAAGTCATTATCAATTAAAAAAATGGATTCTCAAGGTCAAGCACATCATCATGAATTGGATTCCATCATGGGAACAACCACTCGCATTCTCCGATTGTTGTCCGCAGAAGGGTTCCCAGAATGGAAGTACAGAATCGAGAAATACATCAAAATGAAAGATTTCAAGGTTTGGAGAAGTATTTTAAAGGGACCAATTCGTATCACTACAACACTAGAAGATGAAACAGTTGTTGAGAATTCGATTGAACACTACACCGATGAAGATTTTGAAAAGATTGAAGAGCAAGAAAGAGCACTGGCTACTCTCACAATGACACTATCTCCTGAGATTGCACAAGGATTTAGAGAATACACTTCAGCAAAGGCTTTGTGGGAAGCTTTGATTGAAGTTTATGAGGGTAATGAAGATATGAAACAGAGTCGCCAAGACATGTTGAGGCAAAAATTCAATATGTTTAATTATGTTCTTGGAGAAACTCTAGAAGCCCAGTTACAACGTTTACCACACTTACAACTGAAATGGTTCAGCCGGGGTTTATGTGACTAAGTCTGAGATAAACAAGAAGTTGTTGAATTCACTTCCGAAGACATGGGATATGAATGTGGCGGTCATCAAAGCTTGTGATCTTGATGATAAGCAAAGAGAAATTAATCACGTTAATTCCTACTCGACTGCAAATCTTGGGATTTCTTCAAATAATTCTTTTTCATCTTTTACCTCTCCAAGTCAAGCTTTTGCCATTCAACAGACTCAGAATCAAACATTTATCACTCCATCAACCACATCATATGTTGCTTCAGCAACTGTCTCTCATTCACATGTTGCTCCAGTATCTGTTTCTCATCAACAAAGTCAATCTTTCGGTGTTCCTCAAGCTGTTTCCTCCTCAAGTGCACCAGTTATAGCTCCAGTTCTTCATTCCAAAGAAACTGAATAGAACTTAGCTCTTGCTACTGGACTCGTAAATTGCTACAATGCTTTTGTAGCTGGAGAACTTCCTCCGCAACTTTTATTTGCTGACCTGGATCAGATTCATCCAGAGGATGTGGAGGAAATGGACATCACTTGGCAAATTGCTATGGCTGTGTTCAGGGATAAGCAATTTGCTAAGAAAACATGAAAGAATAACTGGGGAATGAATGGGGATAAGAAAGTAGGGTTTAACAAGGGAAAGTTACGTTGTTACAATTGCCACGAGCCAGGTCATTTTGTACGTGAGTGTCCAAAGCCAGACAAAAGAGTAAGCAATGATAGAACAATGGTTCCAGTGGGCAATAATCGTGGAAGTGCTTCTATCAATAGTGAAACTGCTAATCTGGCAGTAGTTGCTCAGTCTTATGGTTGGGAGGACCAGATTCAGGCACTGAATATTTCAGGACCTGAAAATGCTCATCTCGCCCAAATTCATGATATTGCTGAAGAAGAAACTGAAACAGACCCAGAATCAGAAATGATGGCACTCCAATTTGCATTCATGGTTCAAACCACGCCAGAGCCTGCAAAATCGGAGGTTAGTGAAACTGTCTGTTCTCAATCTTGTATTAAGACTGACAAATTCTTACGTGATCAAATTGAGTTGATTAAAAGAGAAAATGAGGATTTAAAATATGAGAGATATAATATTAGGAAAGCACAAAAACCATTAAAAGAAAATTTAGAGGCCAAAACTAAGGACTTCATGAAATTGCAAGAAGATTACAGCAACAAGTGTGTAAACTATGATCATATTAAGGGAAAACTTGCTGCTGTAACTGCAGAACTTGACACATTGAAAACTCGCTTTCAAAATGTTGATTTTAACTTCAAAAAATTCGATGTGTCAAGTGAGAAGGTTGCAACTATTATTGAAAAACAAATGAAATGGAAGGACAATAAACAAGCAGGAATAGGATATGAGAATGTCCCCCCTCCATTTAATCATTCATATTATGTTACTCCTTTAACAAAAGAAGAGATCGACAGAGAACCTTATACGGTTTATGGTAAACCTGCTGCTGAACAGGTTACAGGACCTAGTGTTAGGGTTTTGAATACTAACATTTCTACTTCAAATGCAGATGTGTCAGTAAACAAAGGAAAGCAAGAGGATGAGAAGTTTGAGTATAATAATTTAGTGTCTAAGTTTGGTGTACCTGTTTGTGATGAGTTTGTGTCTGATGTTAAACCTGATGTTTCTAATTGTGAGAAAATTATGTCAAACTTAAATGCTTCTGATGTTGTTTTTGTAAAATCTATTGAATATGGTGCTAACACATCTACTTCACCAAACACACAACCTGGTTCACCCTCATCTATCACACAATCTGATTCTTTCTCATTTTCTTGTGGGAAAAGTAAGGGTGTCAGCAAAGAAAGTAAATCAGATAAAGGCAGTACCAGTTACAATAATAATAAGAAAATTTGTTTTAACTGTGGTACTGTCGGTCACATCGGTAGGAATTGTCCTAATAGGGCATTTGTGCATTTTTTGTCTCAAAGAGGAGAGAATGAGTCTCGAGGAAGGTCTTTAACTAGAAAGTCTTCGAGATCTCGTCCTCGAGATGATGATTGGAGGGCTAATAAAAACAAGAAAAGGGTAGTTTTTCAAAAGAACAAACAGGTTTTCAATAACAAAGTCAAAAACAGTTTGCCAAAATCGAACTCGGCTAAGCCAAGGTCGGTTTCGTCAAAGAGTGAATCTGGATCTTCAACCACTTCTGGTAGAAAATCCAAATGCTCAAAGCAAACTGAAAAGAAAAGTGTTTCAAAATCACCCGTGAATGTTAAGAGACCTAAATGCCAGTGGGTGCCCAAATTATCTTCCAATCAAGCATCATCATCCTCTAAAAATGTTTTACATGATGACACAAAATCAAAAGGATTAAAAGATAAATATGTGATCGTAAAGGGTTCACCCAGGAAAGAAATGACCTGGGTCCCCAAATCTAAATGATCCCGCTCATTTTACAGGGACAGTTGCGGAGGAATGTCGTCAGACCATGGTATGTCGACAGTGGCTGCTTCCGGCATATGACAGGAGACATCTCCCAATTGAACGCCATTCAGACGTTTAACGGAGGATTTGTTTCCTTTGCGGCTGGTGAAGGCGGAAAAATCATTCAGAGAGGAACTATAACAAACGGAGTGCTGAGTTTCGACAACGTCAACTATGCTCCCGAGTTAAAGCATAGTTTGTTAAGCGTCTCTCAGATTTGCGACAAGGGTTATTCAACGCATTTTACTGATAAAGAGTGTCTTATCTTAAAGCCAGGCATTGTCATCCCGGATGAGTGGATTCTTGTCAAATCAAAGAGGGATGGAAATGCTTACATTATAGACATGAATAGAAACATACCTGAGCAAGTCACCTGCCTCTTTTCAAAAGTCTTAGAACAAAACGCTATGTTGTGGCACCGACGACTCGACCATGCTAACGCTAAGAATCTGAATCGTCTTGCTAAAAACGAAATGGTGTGTGGCCTGCCTATCAGAGACTTTATTACATTTGAAAAGTGTGTGTCATGTGCACAAGGAAAGCATCACAGGAAATCACACCTGCCAAAGCAAATCAACTCAATCAGCCAGGTGCTCCAATTGTTGAATATGGATTTATTTGGTCCAGTAAATGTCCTAAGCATAAATAGAAACTCATACTGTCTAGTTGTGATTGATGACTTCTCTCGTTTCACGTGGCTTTTCTTCTTGAACAACAAAGCTGGGGTATCTGATCTGATCAAGAAATTCATCGTAATGATTGAGAACCAAACAAATAACCGGGTGAAGGCGCTTAGAACTGATAATGGAACATAATTCAAGAATACAGTTCTTGATCATTTTTGCGCAGAAAAGGGAATTGTGCGTCAATACAGTTCCGTTCGTACTCCTCAACAAAACGGTGTTGCTGAACGGCAGAATTGAACGCTGCAAGAAGCTGCAAGGACGATGTTGTGTGATTCAAAGTTACCCGTTTTCTTTTGGGCTGAGGCGATTAACACTGCTTGCTATGTTCAGAATCGTGTTTTGATCAACAAAGCCCAGATGAAGACTCCTTATGAAATTCTATACGGTCACAACCCATCTGTCAGCCATTTTCGTGTATTTGGTTGCCCTTGTACCCTTCTTCACCTGGAGACCAACCCGAAGTTTAATGCCAAAGCTGATGACTGCTATTTCGTAGGGTATGCTGCACGCACTGCGTACATGGTCTTATAACAAAAGAACAAAACAAATTGTAGAATCCTTCGATGTGCGCTGGCTGGAGGAGAATGAAACAGATGCGAGAGTGGGTCCTAATTGGCTGTTTGATTACGCATCTTTGTTCAAATCGTTCAATATGTGTTCAGATAGTTTATCTGGTTCTACTTCTGGTTCGAAGATTGTACCTGAAGATGAAGACGAAGAAGTTGTTTACAGACCGCTGATTGTTTCTTCTGTAATTCCCTCGGTGGAGTCATTTGTTCCAATTCCTAGTCTAGAATCTCCTAGTCAACAACAAACTCCAGATGTTGATGCCACTCCTCTTACTCCTGATGAAAGAGAGTTCATGTCACGAGATGCTTCCGTTGTTACTCCAAATTTTATGGAACTTCTCTTTCCTGAGCAAATTACAAATGAGTTTCTGGAAGATCCTGCTAATGAGGCTGGTTCTTCTAATGTGGATTCTTCGGCAGATGATGGAGTTCTTAATGTTCACAATCTTCCTGTTTCACTCAATGACATCAGCCACGAGATACCTTCTCGTATTCAACGCGATCATCCGATCGAGAATGTCATTGGCCAGCTGGGTGACGGTGTTAAAACGAGAAGCCAGAGTGGAGATGTCAATACATGTCTCTATTCTTTCTTTATCTCTCAAATAGAGCCAAAGAACGTTGAAATGGCTTTGAATGAGCCCAGCTGGGTAGATGTTATGCATGAAGAGCTAAACCAATTTGAAAAACTTGGGGTTGCAAGCTGGTTGAACTTCCTAAAGCCAAAAAGTGTCTTGACACTCACTGGGTTTACCGAAATAAGCAAGACGATTCTGGAGTCATAGTTCGTAACAAAGCAAGATTGGTGGTTCGTGGGTTTAGACAGGTCGAGGGTCTTGACTACACTGAGGTTTATGCTCCGGTGGCTCGCTTGGAGGCTATCCGTATCTTCCTTGCATACGCTTCTTACATGAACTTCACTGTTTATCAGATGGATGTCAAGACAGCCTTCTTGTATGGAAAAATGAAGGAAGAAATCTACGTTGATCAACCCCCTGGGTTTGTTAACTCGAACCTTCCCAATCATGTCTACAAGTTGTACATGGCGTTGTATGGGTTACATCAAGCTCCTCGAGCGTGGTATGCAACTCTCACAAAGCACTTGCTCTAACATAGATACTCTCGCGGTACTATCGATCAAACTTTGTTCATCAAGCATGTGGGTAATGATCAGATTCTAGTCCAGATCTATGTTGAAGACATTATCTTCGGGTCCACAAGTCCTCAGCTTTGCAAAGAGTTCGAAGGAGTGATGAAGAAGAGGTTCGAGATGAGCTCGTTAGGCGAGATGACCATGTTTTTGGGGCTTCAGGTCCAACAAAGTTCAACCGGAATTCTGATTCATCAAGCAAAGTATGTGGTCGATATACTTGAGAAGTTCGGGTTTCAAGACGCAAAACCTGCTTTGACGCCAATGGCTGAAAGACCCCTACTGACTCCAGATACTGATGGCGAATCCGTAGATCAAACTCATTACAGATCAATGATCGGTTCGTTGATGTATCTAACTGCAAGCCGACCAGACATCATGTTTGCAGTTTATCAATGCGCTCGTTATCAGGCTAATCCTAAACTTTCACATCTTATTGCTATCAAAAGAATTTTTCGGTACCTCAAAGCCACCCCAAAATTGGGTCTTTGGTATCCGAAAAATTCTGAATTTGATTTATATGCAATTGCTGACAGTAATTATAGAGGCTGTGAGCTTGACAGGAAATCTACGTCTGGGGGGTGTCAATTCCTTGGTGACCGGCTGGTGTCTTGGCAGTGCAAGAAACAGCACACCATCTCAACCTCAACAACAGAAGCGGAATACGTTGCTGCCTCTGCCTATTGCTCTCAAGTTATATGGATCCAACATCAGCTGTTGGATTACGCTTTAAACTATTTAGAAACCCCTATATTCTATGATAATGAGGCTGCAATTCAGATTGCTAAAAATCCAGTCCAACACTCGAAAACCAAGCACATTGATATCAAAATTCATTTCATCAGAGATTGTTATGAGCGTTCGCTCATTCGGCTGGAACAGGTTCCCACTGCTAATAATGGGGCGGATCTGTTCACAAAGCCGTTTAACAAAGCTCGATTCGATGTGCTTGTGAGCTTTTTGAAAATGATTCGTTTTGAGGACTAATTTTTGTTTTAGGTTAGTTTAAATTTGTGCATTTTAATTTCATTCTCACCCATGCACAAATTTAGGGGGAGAAATAAACAAAAACAAAACAAAAATTAGAAATCTAAAAATTCAAAAACATTAAAAAAGAAGAAAATCAAAAATATGTTGTTAATGAAATATGCTTGCAGGTGATGTGTTGGGAAGTGATATAATCAAGTGATAACAGACAATCTGAAATCTGTGTAAGATTCCAAAAGTATAATTGTCTAAGCTCTGTGTTCGATGCGCTGGTAGGCACGAAAGTTCTCAAAATGGATTTGACTAGGATCAGATGAACTTAAGGAATCTAGAGACCTGACAAATCTTAAACTAGATAGTTCCATTTGGCCTGACAATACGACGCTTGGGTAGATTGAGCAGATAGATATACATGGGAATCTGCGGATACATTAAAAGATTTGTATCTAGAATTGTGGATTAACTTTTCCTCGATGTGCGGACTTTGTCCTTAATTACGGTATTGACGGGGCAACTGGGGATTCCGATAAGTTAGGTCTATAGAAAATTATTTTCTTTCTTTCTATCTGTTAGTCATATGTTGCTTTCTCTACTGATTGGAAGAGATCTGACCTGGAATGCAGCATATGCAACTCTATTTCTTTGCATTCTCTATCTATGCAATTCTTTCTACCTGTTAGCCATATGATGTCTCCTTTGTGTGACTTACAATCCGACCTGGTACACAACATATGCAATCTTCTTCTTCTTAATCCCTCTAAACTCTAGTTAGTCATATGTTTCACTCTCTGCGTGATTGAGAGATCCGACCTGAGTGTATAACATATGCATTCTAAATCTAACTTCTTCCTCGATAATTGTCTACTCATCTGATATAAGGAGTATTCTGGAAGAACTTGATTAGTGAGGTATATTAGGAAATGGGAAACGCGCTCTAATACAATTAAAATTGAACATTTTATAGGTTGTCTGTAGATCTCACCGCTCAATTTAGGTTGACAACAATACCTTTGGTCGTCGTCAGCTGAATGGTCTTTTAGGAATAATATCTAAGTTCATAAGATCTAATGACTTGTCACTTATAGTAAGTACAAAAATTTATCAAAGATCTTGTGTGTTTAAGTGGATCACAATACCGGCGATCGACCAGATGTGAACATGAAGACAGAAGTATCGATAAATGGAATATGGTTGTCTAATAACGTTGATCCCAATATCCCAAAATTAATTTTAGTATTAGAAAGAGATGAAATTAATTTTAAATTCTTGTTAAAATTTTAATTTCATTTAAATTTAAATTTTACTTTTATTTTTATTTTTATTTTTATTTTTATTTTTATTTTTATTTCCTTTTATTTTCATTTTATTCTATTTTTCTGTCCTCAAAATGTTTTACTTTTATAAAGGCTTTTGGATATTGGACCTTTATCATTGTGGATTGAGGCCCATGAGATTTTTGGTCCGAGTATATAAAGAAAAGCGTACAGTCTGAACTTAGTTTACTCCTCATTTTTCTATTCACGGCCGCAAACTCTCCAATTTCTCTCTTTCTATCTAAAATTTTTTTGTGAGTTTTGGTGAAATTGATCAGATAGCTTCACAGGTATGCCGATTCCGACCATGGTATGCAAATCTCACATCAAACCGACATGATTTCAAGCTTTAATCAATGAAAAACTAACTGTCGGCGTTTACGGCCAAGGCAGTTAACGGCCATGGCAGTTTACGGCCAAGGCTGTTCACGGCCAAGGTTGTTCACGACCAAGGCTGTTCACGCCCAAGGCAGTTTACGGTCAAGGTTGTTTACGGCCGTGAACTCCCTTTGGTTAATGAATTTGATTTTTCTTCGCATGTCTCATTTATAAGCCAAATTTAAACTGCAAATATGAGTGAAACATAAATTTTAAATGTTTATATATTATGTTTTCTCATTTGGTTCGCTTGAGTGCAGATTGAAATGGCAGAGCTCAAGTTTGCTGACAGTCACAACTTGGCTATCATCCTAGCTGATCCTCCGACTACTCACGGAGAATTCAAATCCATGATTCATGGACTGCGACAGTGTTGTCTTTCTAATGCTTTGACTGTCAATCCAGATATCTATCAAGGATTAATTAAGGAATTCTGGAAGTCATCATCAGTAAAGAAAGGAAATGATGGAGTTGTTTCTGTTGAAGCAACAGTCAAAAGCTGCAAAATTACCATCAATGAACAAGTCATCAGATGAACTCTCAAAATTAACGACCAATCAACATTCTCCACTGAGCTCGAGATTTCCCAAATTGAAGAATTTCTTGTCAAGATGGGATATGAAGGTGTCTTCCCTCCAACCATGAAGAAGCTGCTGCCACCGTTTTGGAGATTCTTAGTGATGAAACAATGAATCGAGTATAAAATGAATCAGAGTTAAAATTAAAGTAAGAATGCGAGATTGAACAACGGATGTAAATATGATCTTGTTTCAGATCTATTACGCTTTCGAATGTTTACAGTGTATAAAGACAGGTCTGTAAAAACTCTTATCTAACTCTAGTAAATATCCCTATTTATAGGAATCAGAAAGCGTACAAAAAATATACTAAAGCATAGACACTTAAGCTTCGTATAAAAGCGCCTTAGTAAAATAGATTACAAAACATACGAAGAGTACAAAACACACTTCGACTAATTACAACAAATTTGACCCTTACAATCTCCCCCTTTGTAATCATAGTCGAACATCTTAATTTGTAAGAAGCTGGATGGAATACAGCATCACTCTTCGAATTTCCGTGTTCCAGGATATTATCTTCTTTAGCTCTTTCTTATCTCCTTCATTGTTCTTCTTACAATGATTCATACGAACAATTAAGTTCGTATATTGAGACGTTGCATATCTCTCCACTTCGCATGCCTGGAACAAAAAATGTTTTGCTTTTCCAGCCTTGTCCTTTCCTGCGAAGACTAACCCAAAAGGCTTTAAGCAGATTTCCCCATCCGCATATTTTTTCAAATCAGCTTGAGTCTTCGTAGGTGCCATTGGAGCTTTTATTTTCATACCTTTAGCTGTAGCTAACTCCACATCAGTTAAAGCCAAGCAGTCATAATAATTTTTGATGAAAATCTTGATGTGAGCAACCCCAAGCTTAAATTCATCAGGTTCAGTGTTTTGAAGTTATGAAAAAGATTTGTCTTTCAGAATCAATGCAACTTGTATAAGATCATACAAGTTCATTAATGGAAAATCTGCAATAGTGAAATCACAAATATTTCCATTTGCCCTGGCCACCACGTATTTGATATTTTGGACTATGTTTTCGAACACCACATCCTTCTTCATACTGATAACTTTCTTGATCTTCACCAACGACCAAACTTCCTCAGGGGCTTTCGCAAGAACAACATGAAATCTAATCTTCATGTGAGTACCATGATCCTACACTTTGAAATTTCCGTCTGCTTTGAATTGTGGCATGATGAACATCATCTCATTCACTGGAAAGTCAAGCTGACTTGTATTAGTATTCGTAACCATGTAACTCTGCTTTGGTTTCTTCTCAAACGAATACATATGATTATATGCAACCTTGGCTTCAATTGTTTCGTAATTGTAGTGTTTGGACGGATCACCTTTGTCCATACCCTTAGGATCACTAGCACATTGAGTCATTATGCTTTGTATCAACCTTAGCCTTTCAATTTCAGCTTCTGCTTCAGCTTTCTTTTCTTCTTTCGACTTTTCCACAACTTTAGTTTTCCCTTTATCTTTCAAATCTGAATCATCTATTACCTCTTTTGTTTTCGAATCACTCCCACTAGTATCAGCAGATTTACCTATCACAATTCCTTTTGAAATTGGTCTTGTAATTGGCATAGTTGTTACAACTGTTGAAGTAACCGGCCCAACAGATGCTACGATTGGCTTCGTTGTTGGGATCTTCGAAGAAAACACCTTTCCCACAACCTTCGCATCTTCATCACCAGCCTTCGTATCTTCAACTTTTATTTCTCCCCCTTGCATCCCTATGAAAATAGGTGGGGCATCTGTTGGTGGTAGAAGGCTTGATATACGAGAAAGAGGGGCCAGTTGCTTGTGTAGAATAGCTTCAAATTATGTGAACTTCTGGGATAAGATATATGGAGTAATCAGAGAAGACGAAACTGGCTTGACAGAGAGATCTTTTAACTCCTTCAACAACGTAATCACTTCCATAAAGTTTTTACTTTCCATTGAAGAAAGTTAAGTAAGTTGAGGACTCAAACTTTCGTACAACTTGACAAATTTCGTGACAGCATCACAAATAATGTCAATCTTCTGATTCAGGGACACATAATCCTGTTGGACACTAGCAATCTCTTTTTGCATATCTTCTCGAAGTTCATGAATTTGCAAATTAACATCCTCTCTGACTTTCTTAACTTCCTGAACAAAGAGAACATGTCTTTCCTTTACAACTGTCTTCAATTCTTTCAAGTCTCCTACAAACTTCGAATTTTGAAAATTTATTCGTAGCTCATTGTTTTGATCAATATGATCAACCTTCTCCAAAATTCTCGACTCCGAGTCTCTAACCATCCCAGAGACTTTACTATCTACCTTGGCTTCGAACATTTTCAACATCGTATCAACTTCCAAACTCGAAACCGACGAACCACCCCCCAGATCAGCTTGAGATTGAATTATGGAATTCAACTTCGTATTCAAAATTTTAAACTGCCTCATCGTCATTAGCATATGATCTGGAAAATCTTCTTCTTCGTCATCAAATTCTAATTCATCAAATGTGCCTCCAAAACCCTCGTTGTCAATTTCGGTTTCCATAAGAATGGTTTCTTGAACAGGCGAATGAATTTTGGGTGAATCAGTGGATTGAGAAGAAAAAATGGAAGTAAAGGGTTGATTGATAATATTTTCGAATGTAGGTGAATCAGTGGTTGAAGTAATTGGAATGATTTGTGGAGGTAAAGAAACAATATTTTCGAAGGCAATATAAGCAGGATGACCTTGATCTTCTTTCTTCGAATCTCCTTCACCCATAGTGACATTTGCATTCGTATCAGATACGTTTACAGTGATGCCTGAAGTTCGTACCTCCTCAAGAACTGATTTGGCAACCGAGACTTCGGGTGGTATAACTATTGTCTGCTCAGGAGTTGAACTTTCTTTGTTAAGAGTTGCTTCTGGTGTTTCAGGAATTCGTTCATCTTCATCTTCTGTGGACTCAGTGGAGATCACAAGCTTTCTTGTCTTCTTCTTCTTCTTCTGTGAAAGATGTTTGGCCATATCTTCAGCCCTTCGTTTCTTTGACGACGGAGAAACAAGTGCTGGCATTTCACGAATTAAGACACCTTGATGAGTAACCTGAGGCTTTCGTACCACGTTAGGTGTTAGAGACATGCGTATATGCTTAGACTTCGTTTTGATTCTTCGAAAAACACCGGTCTTCGAAGGAATAACCACTTTCTCTTGAGTATCTTCAACAACAGGCTCAATCGATTTAGTCTCAGTAACAGACACTTCGTGTACCACTGGCTCTTCAACTGTAATTGACTTCTTCTTTGAAGATTTCGTAGATTTCAATTCCTTGACTTTCTTTTCAGAAGAACCAGGTTCATTCTTCTTCGAACCCTTGGATTTCTTCTCTTCTCTTGGAAATAATTTCCCAGTTTCAACATTAGAATCAATGTTTTTCAAATAAGCCACCAAGACTGAATTCGTAGGATCAACTCGTTTTAGCATAGCATCAGGAATACGAGCCACAAAGGGAAACTACTCAGCATTATCTGTGACATCCTTCGGATAGTGGTATGTCTGAAAAATAGCTTTTTCTTCATCATTGGGTACCAAAATCCCCTCCTTTTTGTAGAAATATTGTAGAATCAAGCTCCAGTACCTCACACACGAAATACCATGAAGAGCATTCGTGTTTTATACACTCTTTTGGAATTCCTTCCATAACTGTGTAGAATAATCCACTTGAAGATCATAGTATAGCCCAGCAACCATGGCATATACCTCCATTCGTCCTTTATCGAGACCAACAGTTCTACTAGTTAAACACCTCAGAAAAATACCAAATAAAAAATTCCAGATACTAGGAAGACCAGATTTCTTGAAATCACTGATCTTGGATAGTTGAGTTTGATAACCCATCTCATTGAACATATGTACAATTTGAGGGAATGAGAAATCAACATACGGTGGTGAATTTGGAATTTCAAGAATTTGGCAAATGAGTTTCTTGGACAATCTGACCTTTTTGTCATTCACCAAATGGAAACTAATGGCATCAAAAGCTTTGGAGTATGTAGCTGTTGATCCTGCTTGAGAAAGCCATGACACCGGAACTGAAAACGAACTGAACATTACCTTTGACAGAACAGAACTCTTCAAAGCAACAACTAACATCTTCAATTCTTCAGGGTATTGAGAAACATCGGGCTCCACTTGATAGTTAGTTCCTTGAATCTTCATAATCGGTAATGAAGTCACATCATCAGTGGCTTGTGAAGGGTCAGTATCGACATGAGCAGAAGTCGCCATTGTTAGGGTTTGAAAGCTTTGAAGATCAAAGAGAATTTGGGAATTTTTCCTCTGAACGCGTAAACTGATAATAGACCTTTGAATCCCCTTTTATATGTAACCCTAGAGTTTGAATTTGAAGTGGGATGTGCATTTAATGACATCCAACATGGCACCTTGAAAGTCGTACCACTACTCCGTAAAAGTAGCCATGTGTCAAAAAGTAACTGTCACTTCTCCTTGAAACCCGGACAGAATACCATACGTCATTGAAAAACAGCCTGTATTGTTTGCCCCAAGAGAATTGTAACCGTCAGAACCCTTCGGATGGAAGTAAGGCTCTTTCACTTTTGGGATGAAAAGCGAAGTCATATGCCAGAAGTTTGAAATCATCAGCCTGAGTTAGTATTACTCAGAACCTCAAGGATTTCGTGAGTGCGGTGTTCCAAAGAATTTAGACGAGAAGCAATAATAAGAAAAATTTTGGATACTGTGATGTCAAAATATCAATTTGACACGAAGGCAGATAAAACCCCGGCCAAAGTTTGCTTCTTTAATCATCAAGAGAGATGATCAACAGCTTGTGTATGTTCCCGTGAAATACAATCGATTACTTGTAGAGAAGTATCGAAGGGCTTCTTTTATAAGGCTTCATGGGTAGCTATAAAAATTTCGTTACATATCAACCTAAACATAAGGTGATAAATTGTAACAGAAATTACTTTTTTGACCAATGTAGTCAGTGACAAGTTTGCTTTGAAAATTTTTAAGTGACTTTGGATTTCGAATGAAACTCACACGGAAATCATATTCAAAAAAAAAAATGTGCTGGATCTTGTTGGGTAACAAACATCATGGGTTTCGAATGTTTGATCAAGACCACTCATACGAAATGAATATGATTTGGAGTTTCGAATTTGGGTACTGAAACAAATGTTTCGTGAAAATCTGGAACATAGTTCCCCATCAATTCCTTAAAAGTTTAGAAAATTGGGTTTCACTTTCATCACGGTCTCTGTAACGCCCGGGTTTCAGGGCTAAGCATTTTAGACGATGTAATAGTCTAGGTCAACTATTGTAACTCTTTCTGAAGTAATAAAGATGAATTATTTGAGTATTATGTGAATTATGCGCATTTATATGCTTATCACTTATTTATAAATTTAAAATAAATAAAGGATAAAAATAAGCATCAAAATTAAAGTGTGAGATAAGCCCTATATCTTTACATAAAGTTTCAGTGGTCGAAACAAGGATTTCGGGGATATAAAGAACGCCGAAATCCGAGTTGTAACGAAGAAGTTATGACCCGTCGAAGTTTCGCGACGAAACCGGCACGACACCGGAAAGCGTAAATAGTGAATTTACGATAGAAGACTTTTTGGCCTTAGAAATCTAAACGAAAGTCGTAGAAAATGTTAAACCGAGAAAATCCATGAAAAGAACGCCCAAATCTGACTTCGTATGAGGAAGTTATGAATTTTCTAAGATTGGGTTTAGCAGTGCTTGGCCCGAAACTCGAATTTTAGTTCGAGCAGTTTTTGGCCTACGCGACCTAAATGAGAGTTGAAGATCACATTAATAGGAACTCAACGGTAAAAAGACAGACGAAGACGGAGTCCGTATGAAGGAGTTACGAATTCTTCGCGGTTATTTAACAATCTAATCTCCTCGTACTGTTAAATTTAAGATTGGTCGAGAATTAGCCGACGAAGTCAAAATGGAAGTTGTAGATCTTATTTTTACCTACGCGTGGATATAAAGAACGTCGAAAACGAAGCTCGTATGCGAAAGTTATGAATTTTTGAAAATTGGCTGATTTCCACCCTGTATGCGATGCCACGTGTCAGCACCAGGCTGTGACTTGGAGCCCAAGCTCACTCACGACGTGAACATCAAGATATTCATAACGTGAGATCCATTTCAGCCTCCTATAAATAGAGGTTCGGGGGTAGAGCATTCTTCACACCTCTCAAGCTTTCCTTCTCTCTCTAGAGTCTCTCTCTAAGCCTCCTAACCCCTTCCTAAGCCTAGGTAAACCCCCTAGCACCCGAAGGAAGCCCCGAGGCTCCCGGAGTCCTGAGAAAAAGGGTCTTTCGGCTCGGAAACGCTGCTCCAAGCGAAGCCCGGTTTTCTATAAAACCCGATGTAAGTGAGCTACGGCTACGCTATTTTTAATATAGCTTTTATTTAATTATAGTAACATTATTAGGAACTTAAAATAATTATTTGGGCTATTATTATGAGTTATATAGAGTGTTATTTAACACTTATATAATAGCAATAATAGCTAGACTATTAATTAGTCGCGGTTAACGTTAGACTAAACCCTAGTGGTATTGATACTAGGTTTTGTCAAAGGAAAATTGTTTTGGGATAACGAAGTGCTGACCGAGTACCGAGTCACCACCTAATCAAGTTAGTGCATAGTCACTTTCATCTTACACATAGATATGAAGTATTTAATATAAATTACGTGCTATGTGTGCATATTGTCTGAATACTTGCTGTCTATGCTGATGAAAGATTTTTATACATGTTTTAAATGATTTAAACTGTATATGTATTTTATATCTACAAAAATGTTGGGGTAAAACATGGGTAGATGTAATAAGACGATGTCTGATAAATTGATGAGAGGCCTCGATGTTGTTGGTGATCCAGTCATTTAGCGGAGTATAGATGACGACCACAGACTCTTCTAGACAGTCCAGTGGAACGCTAGCAGGCTCGCAACCTGTAGGTGTTTTTGAACGATGTGTTCACCGGTGTACTCCATCCCCCTCATGGTTGCCTTTAGGACATTTATTGCTGAGGAACCCCCTTAGCAGTAGTGTCCATCCCGATGATGATCCTTAGGCTAGGTCCCTTATGATAGGTATTTTAGGGACGTAATGTGAGGATAACGTGAACGGGTAATGGGGTTATTGTTGGTTGATGAAATTAATAAATTTATTTATTGTGGGTTGAAAAGCCTATGTGCTCACCAGGCTCCCAAGCCTGACCCACTCAGTTTCATGTATTACAGTTAGTGGCGTCCGAGCATAGATGTGATGTTTTAGATGAGGGATTACGGATATAGGCCTGTAGATATGAAATAATGTAGTAAGGCTTATATTGTACTGTTTATGCTTTTGATCTGTATCGAACATGACATCCCGAGTCTTTTAATGAAATACATTTCTTTGGAAATGCTTTTGATAAATATTTATCATATTTTGTTTTGGGCAAATTCCGCAACACTTTTATTTAAAATGTTACTCTGATTTTCAAACAAGCATAAACAAAATCGGTCTTTTCTGGCCGTGAAAATGGGGATGTCACAGTTAGTATTAGAGCATTAGTTTAAGCGAACTAGGAATTTGTAGGATTTCTAGACTTAAAATTAGAATGATAAGCGATGATTGTGAGATGTGAGCACTAGCTTATTTTAGGAATTATGCCTAAAATGCTTTTATGTGCTAAATGCTTTGTGCCTGGTATGCTGTTATTTGTTCGGATCTATGGTCTGTTGCCGACCGGATCTGGAAACCTTATGTGTTTAGGATTCTAAACATACGACTACGATATTAGAACTAACATGTAAACGTTTCGGAGAGATAATGATGATTTAAACGTCTATCCTAAATAAAGATCTAAATTCACCTTATTCGGTGTATAGATCAAGATGGCAAGAACCTGCAGTGGAGCTGGGAATGCAAATGGGAATAGGGATCAACCCCAGTGATTCAGCAAATACCTATTGTAGTAGAAGTTGCACCCGAGCCAATCACCATGGCTGGAGTACAAGCCATGATTCGGGCGATGTTAGCGGAACAAAGGGAAGAAATGAGGCAGATGTTGAATAGGGATGAACCTACCATACCCGTTGAGCAACCCGAGCTGAGTCCCGAGCAATCGGAGGAAGGGAATTATAGCCGCCATGTGAGTCAAGTCGGGGCTCAAGGAGAACGAAGGAATGACCCGGAGAAGGGAAACGACAAGGATTGGCGGATGTATAAGAATTTCTTGGGTGCAAAGCCACCAAGTCTTTCAGGAAGCCCAAAGCCTGTTGAGATTATGGACTGGATCTCCGAAATGGAGATGGTGTTCGAGAGCTGCAGTTGTAGCGAGAAACAGAAGACCGTCTTCGTAGTAAGACAACTGAAAACTGGAATCTTGAGCTGGTGGAAGTTACTGGCAGATACAATGCCGCGAGGAGAAGCCCTAAAGATGTCATGGGAAGAGTTCTTGGAACAACTGAAGGCGCATTACTATTCAGAAATAGATCTGATTGATCTAAACAATGAGTTCCAAAACCTGAAGAATGGGAGGATGAGCGTTGACGACTACGCTAATGCATTCACTGAGAAGATGAAGTTATTTCCATACCTAGTGCCAACCGAACTCTCCAAAATTAAGAGGTTCGCAAATGGACTGCCAGCCGACTTTAGCCCAATAGTCAAGATGCCAACCACTCTGAAATCAATTGTTCGAGCAGCTAAGAATGTGGAAACCCAACAGAAGGAAAGGGGTCTGGAGAGGGCCGAGGTTGGTGAGAAAAGGAAATTTGACGGATCCTCGAGGTCCGGTAAGAAGAGTAAATTCTCGAAGTCTGGTTCGAGAGGAGGAGGAGCCGAAGCAAAATGGTGCGACAAGTGCAAGAAGAAGCACCAGGGGAAATGTAACGGAGGAGTCCCTTGTTTCAAATGTGGAAAGCCTGGGCACTAAGCCAACGAATGCACGTTCACTAAGAAGGTCTGTTATGAGTGCAAAGAGGAGGGGCACATTTCGAGAGACTGCCCGAAGAAGAAGGAGGCAGGAAGACCCAACATTCCACCGAAGCCGAAGGCAAGAGCCTTCCAGATGACGCTCGAGGCTGCAAAGGAGGCAGCAGACGTCGCTTCAGGTACCTTTCTTGTAAATGGTTTGCCTGCCAATATACTGTTTGATTCCGGAGCCAACTACTCCTTTGTATCGCATAAATTTGGTGGGAAATTAGCATTGCCTATAGAAAAACTTGATAATGCCCTGATTGTAGAAGTTGCCAGTGGCAAGTTGGTAGCTGTTAGTAATCGTATTAATAACATCGTCATCGACCTAAATGGAAACGAATTCCATGAAGAGTTGTTGCCCATAGAGTTGAACGGTTTCGACATCGTTTTGGGAATGGATTGGCTCAGTGCCAATGATGCCAAGATACTATGCCGAAAAAAGATAGTAAGAGTAAACCCACCCGGAAAAGAGTCATTTATGGTGTACGGGGACAAACGCAGAGTGAATTCTGGAATCATCTCCCTGATGAAAGCCAGAAAATGTTTATCCAAAGGATGTGCATCATATTTGGCATTTGTGATCGATGCTAAGAAGGAAAAGAAGGAGGTGCAGAATATACCGGTCGTATGTGATTATCCAGAAGTCTTTCCCGAAGATCTTCCTGGATTACCACCTGATAGACAAGTGGAGTTTCGCATAGACTTGTTACTAGGAACGACACTGATAGCAAAATCACCGTACCGATTAGCACCGACGGATATGAAGGAGCTTATGACGCAACTTCAGGAGTTGTTGGACAACGGTTTCATTCGACCTAGTTCATCACCCTGGGGAGCTCCGGTGCTATTCGTGAAGAAGAAAGACGGAAGCATGAGAATGTGTATAGACTACCGAGAGCTGAACAAGGCAATGGTGAAGAACAAGTATCCATTGCCAAGGATTGATGACCTATTCGATCAACTGCAAGGTTCGAGCTATTTCTCAAAGATTGATCTTAGGTCAGGATATCATCAGCTGAAGGTGAGAGATCAGGATATCGAGAAGACTGCGTTCAGAACGAGATATGGACACTACGAGTTCTTGGTTATGTCGTTTGGACTAACCAATGCTCCAGCAGCATTCATGGATTTGATGAACAGGGTTTGTAAACCATTCCTCGATAAATCCGTGATAGTGTTCATAGATGACATTCTCATCTACTCGAAAAGCCAGGAGGAGCATGGCCAGCATCTACGAGAAGTGTTGGAAGTCTTGAAGAAGGAGAAATTGTATGCAAAGTTCTCTAAGTGTGATTTTTGGATCCGAGAAGTCCAATCGTGGGTCATGTGGTTAACCAGGAGGGGATAATGGTTGACTCAGCAAAGATCGAAGCTGTGATGAAGTGGGAACGACCAAAAAGTCCCACGGAGATTCGAAGCTTTCTAGGATTAGCCGGATACTACCGACGATTTATCCAAGGATTTTCTTCGATAGCTGCTCCATTGACAGCTTTGACCCACAAAGGAGCTACTTATACATGGAGCGAGAAGCACGGAGAAGCATTCGAGAAGCTAAAGAAGAAGTTATGTGAAGCACCGATTCTTTCTCTACCCGATGGAGTTGAAGACTTCGCGGTCTATAGTAACGCATCTGTAGTCGGGTTGGGTTGTGTTCTGACCCAAAGAGAAAAGGTTATAGCATACGGATCTCGACAGTTGAAGGAGCACGAAAAGAACTACCCCACTCACGATTTGGAGTTGGCAGCGGTAGTTTTTGCTCTAAAGATATGGAGGCATTACCTCTATGGAACGAAGTGCAAACTTTTCACTGATCATAAGAGTCTCCAGTATCTCTTTAATCAGAAGGAATTGAACATGAGACAAAGACGTTGGCTAGAGTTACTCAAGGACTACGACTGTGAGGTACTTTACCACCCAGGTAAAGCAAACGTTGTCGCTGATGCTCTCAGTCGAAAAGTCAACCTTGAAAGGAAAAGGCTAAGAGCATTGAGAATTGAAGTCGTCTCAACGATTGTGGAAAGTATCAAGAAAGCTCAAGAAGAAGCTACAGAAAAGGATGACCGAAAAGAAGAACGTTTGGGAAAAACGTTGGTGTTCGGTACAAACCGTCAAGGACTGAAGGTATTCCAAGATCGGATTTGGGTACCTAAGACAGGAGGAGTAAGAGAACTTCTGATGGAAGAAGCTCACAAAACCATGTACTCGATTCATCCCTGTAGCACTAAAATGTATAGGGACCTAAAACCCTACTACTGGTGGCCGACGATGAAGCTCGATTTTGCAAAGTATGTGGCCGGGTGTGTAACTTGTGCAAGACTTAAAGCACAACATCAGAAACCGTATGGGAATTTAGAACCTTTACCTGTACCCATGGGTAAATGGGAAGACATCACCATGGATTTTGTGACTAAACTGCCCAGGACAAAGAACGGATACGACATGATTTGGGTGGTTGTGGATCGTTTCACCAAGGGTGCACACTTCATAGCAGCCAACGAAAAGTGGTCTATGGATAAGCTTGCAAATGCTTACGTGAAGGAAGTGGTAAGACTTCACGGTGTTCCGCTAATGATTGTATCAGATCGTGATATTCGTTTTACGTCGAGGTTTTGGAGAAGTCTACAAGAGGAATTAGGTACGAAATTGTGTTTGAGTACAGCTTACCATCCGCAGACTGATGGTCAGAGCGAAAGAACGATTCAAACACTGGAAGATATGCTGAGAGCATGTACCCTGGAGTTCCATGGTAACTTGGATGAACACTTACCTTTGGTAGATTTTTCCTACAACAACAGTTTCCACTCGAGCATCAAGATGGCACCCTATCAAGCTTTGTATGGACAAAAGTGTTGTATGCCTTCTTGTTGGATTGAGGCTGGAGAAAAGCAGTTTATGGGCCCCGAGATAGTCCATGAGACTACTGAGAAGCTGAAGGTGATTACGGAAATAATGTTAGCAGCTCAGGATCTTCAGAAGAGCTATGCTGACAAGCAAAGACGACCGATGACTTTTGAAGTTGGGGATTCGGTTTTGCTTAAGGTCTCACCGTGGAAGGGACTTATAAGATTCGGGAAGCGAGGAAAGTTGAGTCCAAGGTTTATTGGACCGTTCAAATTTCTTCAGAAGATTGGGAACCAAGCTTACAAGCTCGAATTACCCGAAGAACTAGATGGTATTCATGTTGGATTAATTTCTAAGTCCATAACTATAATTGGTAAGACTTGACCCGACCCGGCATGGTCCATTTGGGTTGCATGGCATCGGGACAATTAGATAGACAAGATGAGGAAAAAGGATACTAGTGATTTATATTAATATATTATAAGTTCTAATATATTAATATATAATCATATTATTTAATTTGTATTGATCAAGAATTAATTTATAATTAATTAAGTGATCAAAAGGAACTAATTAAATATGGACTCTAAGATATATGTGTGTGATGGGCCAAGTTCATTTAGGTTGGGCTAAGCTTTCATGGATAGTCCATGGAGTGTTTAACCCATGGATCATATGAAATGAAAGGTCATGGGTATTAGGGTTTAACCCTAATCTCCACACTATATAAAGATGTCATTGGTTGGTGAAATGGGCACTATTGTGTGTACACAAAAGGGCTAGGTCGATTTCACTAGAGAGAACCAACGTATCCTTATTCTCAAGGTTATTTCAAGTGTTGATGGTGTTGTGCGAACCATTTGAGGTGTCACACTTGGGGCACTAGGCACTCAAGCTTCATGAAGACAAGTTACATCAAAAAAAGGTATGTATTCTATCTATTTTATTACCCAAGTATATGATATTTGTATGCTAGTATAGGGTAATATCTTGGAAACTTCATATTTGCATGTATAATAGAGAAAACATAGATCCAAGGTATTTAGGGTTGTATGTGAACCATAGGATGTTGTAGTATACTAAAACCCAACAGTGGTATCAGAGCCATGAGTTGTTTTCTGTTATATTCATGCAAATGTTTGATTTTCAAAGTTGAAAAAAATAGGAAAAAAAACATGAAGTTTGTCAAATTTTAAGATAATTACTTGTTTTGTGAAAAACTAATTATTTGTAAAATTTGAATCATTTGTTATATGAGTTGAATTAGGTCAAATTTAGTAAATGATAAAATGATATGATTATTTTATTAGTTTTAAAAGTTTGATCTAAATGTTTTAAGGAGTTACAAATTTTGTCATAAAATTTTGGAGCTCAAAAAGTTTTTTTTAAAGTTGTGATCTTATGTGTTTTGAAACCTCCATAAGTTATGGATATGAAAAGGTTTTAAAAAAAATGATTCAAAGTTTTTATGGAGTTACAAAATTTGGTGTTAATGTTTTAAAGAATTCCATAACTTATTCTTAAGTTATGGAACATGAAAAGTTTCATCATAAAACAAGCATTTAACTCCATAAGTTATGGATTACCAAAAGTTCTATGTTTCCTTGATTTATGAGTTAGTTTAGATTAATGGGAAAAAAATTTGTGTTTTAGTTGTTTTCAATCCTAATTAATCTAAAAGTTGTTCATAAAATGTGTTTTTTTGTAACTTGTCCTCAAGTTATATGAAAAGTCACATTTATGAATCTTAAAAACTCATAAATATGCCTTAGGTTACAAAAAAAAAATGAAGAGTCTTTTCTTATAAATAGTTTTTATGGCTCCATAACTTGTCCTCAAGTTATGGATGTCAAAGAGTCTCTTCATTAAAAGTTTTAAAGCTTTTCTTAAAACTCATAAGTTATGAAAATCCAAGAGTTTTGAATAGTTTCAAAACTTGCCCTCAAGTTTTGGAATTTCAAAATTTTTCTCTAATGAATACTTTAATTCCAAGTTAAGCCCTTAGAATTTTAAAAGTTAAAATTCAACTCTTATACTTTATAATATTATAAGTTAATAATATATATATGTGCATAAGAGCAAGTCAGTCTTACCATTAGTAGGCCTCATTCACGAAGCCGGTCTATAAGGGGGGTATAAGGTTGTTGCATATAAAATGGCAGCTTAATGGGTGTCCACTCTTACCCACCGCTTCCTTGACTGGTGGAGGGTCGTTAGCCGAACTGGTAGGACAAGGACTATAATTCTCCCTTCATTAAAAGTATTAATGATAAATACTAAGTAACTAAACCTTTTATTAATTCCCAATCTTAGTTACTTAGGAAAATGTGAATAAGGTGCTAATCCATGAAATTACACTTTGCACTTTGTTTAAACCGTTAGTGGAGCGTGTGTGGTTAACCGGCACACTAACTTAGATTTAACAAAGTAGGCAAAGGGTAACTTAATATTTATCATAGTATCGGTGGAGCTCGTGTGGTTAACAGGCACATCGATTGAGGGGTAAATATTAAGGGTACCAAGTATATTTGCATGGTTACTTCACACCTTGTTTTGTGATCCTCGGCATCCCAGTCACAAAACCTGAAGGGCACACTCGATATTGAAACATGCCATTGAAAATTTCAATGAATCTCAAAAGATCTAGGAGTTCTAAATCCAAGTAAAAACCTAATTAAATTATTTCGTTTTTCATGGTGGAAATTGGTAAATCGTCATTTACCTACCTTCAACTATTTTATAACTCAGATTACGGCATCCCTCTTCCAGTTATAAATAGGTTGTTGGATCCTAGCCTTAATATTTCATATTGGGTGTTATATTAAGGACTTTAGATCAACTATCTTGAATATCTCCCAAAAGATGTCTAGTTCAGACATCTATGATCTTCCCAAATCTCTTGGAACTTTACTTCCTCCACCTCCTCCAATTATTCTCCCTAACCCACAAGTTCAAGGTCACTCAAGCCCTAATGGCAAGCAAGGTCTATGTGTGATCACATCTTAGAGATGAAGTCACATATTGACAAGCCGGGAGAGTTAGGTGTCAAAGTCTTGAGAAAGTTGGATGTTCAATCACTTTCTAAGTCACATAGTGAGTTACTTTGGGACTACTATGAAACAGACTATGACATGAACCTTAATGATCATATCTATTTGCTTGGTGCTGCTGAATCAGCAATGATTTGGAACGATAGTAAAGCAAATTTGATTAGAAGATCAACTTCCCAAAAACTTTATGGACAGTGACAATGGTGACACTGGAAATCCAGAAAAAGCATTCTCTTCCCAATGGAAAGGGATTGGCCATAGTCAACCCGGTCGACCAAATGGTAAAGAGAAAGGCTAAGTCTGAGATAGTCCCATTACCAAAGGGTCCATATGTTTATTTTGCCAAAGGAAGGGGCGTTGATTGCAAAGCTGCCAAATTTACCTAAGGATGTTAAAGTCAATAAGTTTGACTCTACATCAGGTAGAGCCCATTATCTAACTCTGTTAAGTTCTATTCTGAGATCCTCATTACATGATGTGACTGGGTCACATGTTGATTTTTTAAGAATCAAAGAATAGAGAGAAATCTTAAAGGAAGTATATGTTGATTCTGATCGCGAAGGTGGATTTCGATCGCATCAGAATTTTGAGCAGTTGCTTAAGAAGTTATGATATATTGCTAAGGAATAGATAACAACAATTTTCCATGTGGATTGTAAGGATAAGTTTTTCCGCAAAGTTTTAAAATAAAAGAAAATTGTTTAATTTTATTTATTTGAAGTATCCTTACAATGGCATTTGTGGAAAATTGTTGCTTATATGATTCCACTGACATCAATATTGGAAAATGGATTTGATTCTTTCATTTGTGGTAGTGTCTAAATTTACCAAATCAGGAAAGTTCCTCATCGTCCAAGTTTCAATTAGACCGAAACTTGGAATCATGCAAATTGAATAGTATGATGAATGAGAACTTTCAAGCATTGGAAAATCAAGACTAATTACTTGTTCACATGGATGTGTGAGTCAAGTGAAGGACTAAAGGGATCGAGTACACATTCTTGTGCACTGGTCATGTCCACCACAAAGCTCGTTAAGACTATTTGATTTACTAAAGTTTAGTAAATATGGTTATACTTACAAGTTTAAGTATAATTCCGAAACATTGGAAAAGTCTCAATGTATGGCAGAACGAATGGGAAGAATCAAATTAGGCAGAAAGATAAAAGTTTCTCAAATTTGAAAAGATGGGAGAGTACTTTAGTATCATGTTTGTGATAATCTTAATGATTTAGAAATCATATCACAATTAGTCCTCTAAAGGTCATCTTAGTGCATTCTTGTGACTAAGAAGAGGAGTCATGAATTGTTGAAATGGTTAGATCAGGAAGATGAGTCATACTTCGTTCCAAAACAATTTTTAGAGTAATACTCCAAGATTGTAACTTGAGTGACATATATTAAAGAAAGGTTTAAAACACTTGTCAAATGTAAGAGTAAAAGTGTCCTACTCTTGTACATTTGAAATTGGTAAGTTGTGATGTTTTGGATAAAACAAAGACCAACTAAGGCCAATTGTGTGAAGTGTTTGTCTTGATAAAGAATCCGCACTATCTCTTGAATATTTGGCAAGATAGTCTTATATGTCAAGAGGACAGTAGGACTCTTAAAGATCCTAAAAAGAATTTCAAGAACTAATCAAGAATAAAACCTGAGGTTCTTCACTAGCACATGACTTGAGGTTTATAACCTATCGTGTTGACATATTCTGTGCCCATTCCAGTTAAAGTTGGCTTTGCATAGGAGTTCTGAAAGTTCTCAATTGGTTGCATAACAACTTGGAAGCAATGGCAGGCCCTGTACTGTCAGGTGGCAAGAAGTTAAGATTGCATAAGTTCAGTCCATATAAGTTTGGATTTGTCATTATCCTTGTCTTGTGACTATGGTTTTGACGATTCACATGGATAAGAACACATACACCATAAAATCTAATGTTCATAAGGTTTCTCTCCGATTCATGAAAATGATGGTGAGTAAACACTTCCACCAAGTAGATTTGAAGCAGATGGCAAAAGGTCTAAACATTTGAGACTATGATTACGGCATCCCTTTTCATAGTTCTGAAATTGTTTAGACACACATGCATGCTATCTAAGGAAAGGTGTATGATTTTGATAAAGTTTTATCAAAGCATCTCGTATCAGAAATCTGAACTTTGGTAAGAAAGTCAATAAAGTATTGATTTCTAGAAGTCCAGCTGATTTCTGAGTACGTGTCAAAGCTAGTGGGAGCATAAGTGTTATGCTAATAATCATCATGTTAGTGGGAGCATGATAATTATTGTTAGTGTTGCAAGTTAGCAATGTTAATTATAGAAAACAAAAGTTTCAATTCGTGAGGCTGCAGGGATTGAAAAAGTTGTTTTGCTATAATTAAGGGAGAGGATATACTTCATTTCAGTTCTAAAGGCTTAGATTGAGACCTTAATCATCTTTAGTCAAGAATATATATATGAATTTCATGTTGGATTGGTTCAACTTAAGGAAATTCTATATACTGCGTTCTCAAAATTCGATTATGATTACGGCATCCCTCTTCATAGTCAAATTTTGAAAACATGGAAAATAAAAATATTGTAGCAAAAGACTGGTCTAGAATCATGTCTTTATGTGAGACATCATGAATCGTGTACCATTTGCTTTGGGTACAGGATCAATTGCATGTGCTATAATATTTGTCATTTCAGTTCTAAAGGCTTAGATTGAGACCTTAATCATCTTTAGTCAAGAATATATATATGAATTTCATGTTGGATTGGTTCAACTTAAGGAAATTCTATATATTACGTTCTCAAAATTCGATTATGATTACGGCATCCCTCTTCATAGTCAAATTTTGAAAACATGGCAAATAAAAATATTGTAGCAAAAGACTAGTCTAGTGTTGAGAGAAAAACTTAGAGACACACTTGAACAAAAATTAGAACAAGTATAATGCGGAATAGTTAATCTCAAAGGATCTAAAAGCTCAACAATAATATAGTTAGATAGTTAGAGAGTTAGTTGTGGAAATGTAAAGGAATAGAAATGACAGCAATTGTTATATCAAGAAGACACTTAAGCTGATTCATAACAAGGAATGCATTCACTCCAAGTTAATAAGGAAGATCAAGCTTACTGATTAAGTCTTAAAGACTTGCTACGAAGAGGGATTATGATCAGCAGAATTATGATAAGATTTAAGTAAGAAGAGATGAGTGAAGAAAGATAGAGAGATAACTTCAGAATGTGTATTCAGATAGAATGCATAAGTTATCGGTGATAGATTATATTCAATACAGGAGAATAAGTCTCTATTTATAGAGACTCAGAAATGCACTAGATTACATCTCTATAAGCCGCCGTGCAAGGCATACTGGACAATAGAGTGTATTACAAAAAAGACAAGTAAAGTAATCTAGCTAAGTTGACTGCGGTAGCTGACTCCGGTTGCTGATGCTGATAAAGAGACTGACTGCGGGTGCTGAAGTGGCTGCGGTAGCAAAGTTCAAGAGGGTCACTTTTATGATTCAAAAATTTCCCCCTAAGTGACCTCTTTAACTTCGGTTCAGCTATCAAGTTTGAGGAACTTGATCAGAATCCACCAAAATTTCCTGACGTTTTCTAGCCATGTGATTCTTCTTGTGATCTCAAACTTGACTTCTGCAGTAGTATGCTTCGATCTTTCAACTGCGGTCCGGCAGATGTCAAGTTGTTTTCTGGTGAGGCGAGCATGGCAGTCATAGGAATGAAATATTTGACATTGTCAGTCTTCCTTTTGAATATGACTCCAAGTTCAGGAAAGTTTGTTGTGCCTAGAGATCTCTCTTGAAAGCCTTCGGTAGGCATTGGCACAGGTTCAAGAGGTGGGAGATCAAACTTCTTGAGGATGGTGGGGTAGATATCTGCATCTATTTTGGCGAAATCGCAGACAGTTTCCTTGAGAAAGGTGTTGGCCCTTTCCAGCGCAATCTTCATCTTGGAGTGCTTCTCAGACTTATTTTGAAATACCTTGGCAATGAGGAAGATTTCTTCCGGATTCATGCAAGGGAAGTCTGCTTGGCTGCGGATGTAGTCATGTTCCCTTCTTGTCAGGGTGTACTGGATGTATTCAGCCTTCATAAATTTCCGGACTTTATAGTTCTTGACTGCGGATGGTCTGTCGTTAGACCATATGTTTTCGATGGAGGAGGCATGCTTAGCATAAAAACAATTTAGTCTCTCAAACTCCATCGGCAGTCGTTTGTGATCTGGAAGACTCCGGTCATACTGCTCAAATACAGTGAAGTACTTGGCATTTGGAGAAATTGGTACATCCCAGTACCCATCAGCAGGGGGTTCAGCATATGTGAGGTGGGGTCGGTAGTCTTCATCCAGCAGCCTGCGGTGAGGATTAATCCAAGAATTGATCAAGGACTCATCCATCATGGTGTCAAACCCGCATTCTCTCCAAATTAACTCTGCCAGCTTGGCTGCTTTCCAATCATGCTTTCTTTGGGCGGTGGCAGGGGAGTCTGTGGTGCTCGGAGAAGACATGTTTTCAGCCAAGTTCTTGAAGTGCGGAGGAGTCTCTGGCTTTTTGGGAGTATCCTTTGGAGGTGAAGTGTGAGGAGATGGAGTATGTTGAGATGGTTGCAGTGGTGTGGGAATTTTTTCAGTGATGATGGGGGGAATCTGATGAATAGAAGTATCAGAGTGATGAACTTCTTCTTCTTCTTCACTTCCCCCTCTTGAGGGATGCAACCTCGGTGCTTCCTCAAGCCATTGCTTAAGTCCATCCACCTTGTTGAAGACTTCTTGGAACTGAGCTTTGAGAGCTTCTGCCAAATGTTGGTTGTTTGGAGTGGAGGAGCTGAAGAGCAACTTGTGGATTTCTTTGGTGAGCTGGAGGATCTCAGGGCCATGGAAGTTGGAAGAAAGGGATTTCTGCAGTCTGTTGATGGTTGCTTGAAGAACAGAGATAGTGGACTCATAGGCAGTATGAGTCTCATCGATCAATTTCTGAGACTGAGAAGCTTGATCCGCGATGGCCACTTGAAGATCCATTTTGATTGCGGTTACCTCAGTGATGAGGCGTTCCGCTGCAGCCATGAATTCCTTATGGTCAGCCTTGCGGTTGTTGTCAAGGGACCGGATCCCCATCTCTACTTTGAGAGAGATTTGTTCAGCAGCCATGCGTTCCCTTGTTTCCAGACGCTCTATTCTTTCAATCAGTGACTGCGGTCCTGGGGTGTCTTCAGGTTGCGGTTGAGTAGGCTGGACCGCAGCCAAGATCTGATCGATTTTGGCTTGTAGGCTCATGAACTCTTTTCTGGAGACAACATTCTTCTTCTTTTTCTTTTTCTCTTTAGGCTTGGAAGTCGAATGTTGAGAACCGCTGGACTCCTCTTCTTCTTCAAACATCATAAGGTCATCTTCTGAAGGGTTTGGCTTGTTGACCTCTTGGATATCGTCATCATCAAGACCGAAGGTTGGAGCAGAGCTGATTTCAACTGCGGATCCTTCCTCTTGTGATGGATTGACTGTATGAGTGGGAGATGGAATGGGAGTAGGAGGAACTTTGGAGGTACCTGCGGCTGCACCTGAAGCTTGAGCTTTTAACATTGTTTCAGCCATCTGATCCATCCAGTTCTGAACTTTTTGAATGGTGGCTACGGTACTGGCATTGCTGATGGCATTTGCCAATACCTAGCCACAGACTGGATCTGCTGTTCTTTCTGTTGTTGCTGCTTGATTTGTTGTTCCTTGCGGGCTTGGAAAGCCCTATGGAACGCAGCATAGTTCTTCTTGTCTGACTCAGTTACCGGATTGTACTGTAACCAAGAGTCATTGGATGCATCACTGTCAAATCCTTCAAAGCGCACCGAAGTGTCCTTCGGGTCCACGGATCCTTGCATATTTGTGCTCACCGTGCCTAAACCACCTGTAAAGGATGTAAGCAGAGTAGGATTTCCTGAGCTTCCTCGGTCTCCTTGACCCGTGGTCAAGTGTGGCCTCTGCTCAGTTCTGGCATGGGCGAAAGAAGTGCCCTGCGGGTGGGAAGGTGTTTGTAGTGTTTGGGTGACAGAAAGAAGGATGGAGCGCAACTCCTATGGTGAAAAGAAATGCAGTCGGGAAGCCCTGGAGACCTTAGGGCGTGGTGTTGAATGGGTGTGCGGGCACCCCAAGGACTACTGGAGCCTTTTGAGAGGCTTCAGCATAGGTCCGGTCACGCATTTGGTCAGTGGTGGTGGTTTTCCGTTTCTTAAGGATGGCAATCGGTTGCGCATCCTCAGAGTCACTATCAGATGGAGGTGTGACTGGTTTGGTTTTTCTTTTCTTGGAGGGTGCGGTTGGTTTTGGAGTTTTTTTCTTTGGAGTTATCTGCTTCTTGGTTGCCAACTGCTTTCTTCTTTGAGAAAGATTGGATAGTGTAGTGGAAGGGGGGACTGCGGTACCCTCAGGGATAATGGTTGCGGATGGAAGAGGCGGGGTAGAAGGGTATGGGGCAATACCCTCCGTAGCCTCAATATGGTCTGAGACATCAGCAGTCTCAAGACCAAGAGAAGAAAGAATATGAGTAGGGAGTCTGCGTATCGGTCCATATACAGTTTGATCAAAAGAAGGGTTGTACCTTTTACGATCCTTAGTGACGAAGAAGTTGAAGTCACTACCCATGTCTATTCCAGCATCCGCATGTAAGTCTGAGATACAAAGTGACCAGAATCGTGCAAATGTGAGCTCGGTTGGGTTCTCCCTTGGGTGCTCTTTGGGAATGTATTGGAGGAAGTCGTCCCAAAGGATTTGTCAATAGTTTACGTCGTGGCCTGTGTAGATGCTCCATACCAATTCCAGTAGTTTCAGTCCCATGTTGTCGATGCCTCCGGTTCTGCCGGATAGGCAGCGGATTACAAAGTGACACACAAACTGCCATACCGTAGGCAGCTGATTCTTTTTGAACTCACCAATCCCTCGAATTGGTTTCTGATACCCCATCTGGTAGAGTGCGGATGTAACGTCTGCCATTGAAGGTGAGAAAATCTTGATGGAAAGGTGAACCAGAAGATTAATGGCAGTTAAGAACTTTTCTTTGGACAAGATGACCAAAGAATCGTTCATGAGGTTGAGGTGAACTTCTTGGGGGTTTTCCATTGGGCGATATGCAGAGAACGCACATTTGAATAGAGTAAAAATTGGAACAACGTCTGTAAATGCATCGAATGGACCAAACAGAGGGTGGTTCTTGAGAAACTTGATCATAAGCTTGATGGGAGCATTATATGAGGGATGATCTTCAAATATTGCTCGAAAATTGCTTGATGCGATTGTTGGAGAGTCGGAACCGGTGGGATTCGCAGAGCCTGAAGCCTTAGATTGCTTCTTTGATGCACCTGATTTCACCATTGTAGGAGCTTGAAGGTTTTGAGAAGAAGTAGAAAACAGAGTGCTTGAGGTTTTTTTTTTCAGAGAGAATGATCGATATTCAGAAAGCGTAAAGTGAATTTGGGGAAGAGGATAGGTTTATAAAGGGGGGGGGTGAAAAATGTTTAACCCTAGGTAAATGGTAAGGATAGGGTAAAACATCGATTGGGGTTTTGGAGGAATCTATGAATTTTGGATTAAATTTCAGCCACACATAATTAAAACGGGTTTGAAAAGATTTTGGCAGATTTCCAAAAGCGGTTTTGCATTTAATGTAAAGTCAGACGCATGTCAATACGTCAGGTGATCGTGGGGGTGATGGGAGAGGAAGTTGTAACGGATGGGACATATTATGGAGAGGAAAGGACAAATTAAGGATGAGTTTATGGGAAAACGTTCTTTTTGTCATCATCCCTAAAATAGGTCTGACACAGGTTTATTCAGAAAGGGAATGAGACAGTTTCTAAAGAGAATGTTTTTTGTCTTTAATGTTTAACTTAATGAAGGATCATTAAATAGCACACAAAGATTCAAGGGTTGATGAAACAGTTGAGAAATTATCACGATGATCGCGGATGGAAACTTCATTGCGGTTGGAAACATCATCGCGGATGGAAATTTCATTGCGGTTGAAAAGTCATCGCGGATGGAAATTTCTTTGCGGTTGAAAAGTCATCGCGGATGGACAAGGAAAAGACTGCAGTGAGGAACTGAGGAGAAACACTTGTACAAAGATTAGTAATAACAGACCATAAAGACCCATGAGAGATACGTATGATATATGGTTGCGGTACCTAGACTGCGGTACCAAAGCCATCTATCATATGTAATTCTCAGTTAGAACGGCAACGGAGACCAAGGATGGTCTGCGGTAGCTAACAATTCAAAAAGAATTGCGGGTCTGGATTCATCATTCCTAACATTTGCAGGAAGGTGTTAAGCTTTGTGGAATCGAGCGCTTTTGTGAACACATCAGCAATCTCTTCATGAGAAGGGACAAAGATGAGTTCAATGTTATCTTTTAAGATGTGGTCTTTGATGAAGTGATACCGTAGTTCAATATGTTTAGTCTTGGAGTGCTGAATTGGATTGTGAGAGATAGCAATAGCACTTTCTGAGTCACAATAGATCGGTATCCGCAACATTCTATACCCGTAGTCCATTAGTTGAGTTTTCATCCAAAGGACTTGAGAGCAACAACTGGCTGCGGCCACATACTCAGCTTCTGCAGTAGAAAGAGAAACACAGCTTTGTTTTCTTGAAGACCAGCTGACAAGTCTTCCAACCAAAAATTGACATCCTCCTGAAGTACTTTTGCGGTCTAATATGCATCCGGCATGATCCGCATCTGTGAAAGCTTGCAGGCTGAAGTCATTGCCTGCAGGGTACCATAGACCAAGAGATTTGCTTCCTTTTAGGTACCGTAGTATCTGTTTGGCTGCGGTCATATGTGACACTTTTGGGTTCGCCTGATATCTTGCACATACACCAGTTGCAAAAACAATGTCTGGCCTGCTTGCGGTGAGGTACATCAAAGAACCAATGATACCTCGATAATTCTTGTTATCCACAGATTCGCCTGCGGGATCAGCAGAGATCTTATAACCGAAGGCCATGGGGACCTTAGCAGATGAACAGTTGTCCATAGAATATTTCTTCAATAGTTCAGTGGTGTATTTTTCTTGATGAATGAATATCCCTTGCGGGATTTGTTTCACTTGAAGTCCTAGAAAGAAATTGATCTCTCTATTCATGCTCATTTTGAACTTGTTGGTCATGAGCTTAGCAAATTCATCCACCATGCCTTGATCAGTCGAATCGAAGATGATATCATCCACATATATTTGTACAAGCATAAGGTGGTCACCATTAGCTTTTCTAAATAACGTGGGGTCAATCACTCCTCTCTTGTACCCGGATGAGACGATAAATTCAGAAAGAGTCTCATACCATGTTCTTGGGGCTTGCTTCAGACCGTAGACTGCTTTTTCAAGCTTTTAGCAGTGGTCTGGGAATTCAACGTTTTCAAACCCTGGAGGTTGCTGAAGATAGACCTCTTCTTTTAGTTCCCCATTGAGAAAGGCACTCTTAACGTCTATTTGGTGTACCTTGACGTTCTTGTGGGCTGCGTATGCAAGGAAGATCCGGATAGCTTCCATGCGTGCTACCGGAGTATACGTTTCATCATAGTCAATGCCTTCAAGTTGACTATACCCCTTTGCAACTAGCCTTGCCTTGTTTCTGACTACCGCACCAGATTCATCCAGCTTGTTTTTGAACACCCATCTAGTGCCAACAATGGAGTGACCACGTGGCTTCAGAACGAGTTGCCAAACTTTATTTCTTTGAAATTCTTCAAGCTCTTCTTGCATTGCGGCTATCCAGTCAGGTTCAAGCAATGCTTCTTTGATCGTTCTGGGTTCTACCGAGGACATAAATGCTGCATAGTGGCAGTGATCAGATAGGTCCTTGGAAGATCGAGTCTGGATGCCTGCGGATGGGTTCCCAATGATTTGACCTGGTGGGTGGTCTTTCGTCCATACATGAAGACGTGGCAACAGATGATCAGCAGCTGCGGTAGAGGGAATATCTTGAATGCCAGAGGATCTGCGGTTGGAGATTGCAGTTCCCCCTGGACTTGAGAACATCCTGCTGAGTCATCTTGATCTATTGGAACGGAATATTCTTGAGCAGTTGGGAGAGGTTCCCCCTGGGTTGCAGATGGGAGTTCCTCTGGAACCTGAGAAGGTTCCCCCTGGACTGCGGATGGGAGAGTGAAAATCCTTGGATCAGTTCTAGTGTCGATATTTTCTATGAGTTCATCATCCGAATCCGAAGATACGTTTGATGGTAATACTTCTCTGTGGACAGGAATTTGAACAACATCAAGTACTGGAACCTCGACGGTTGCGGCTAGATCCGGAGTAGAGCTTTCCCCCTCAACCGGAGAGGTGGAAGTACTGAGAGAGGCTACTTCAGATAGAGATGGTCCAGAAACATCAGCATGTTGTTGTTGAGCTGCAGGTGACACAAGAACTTCGGATAGTTTCGCCGTTTCAACAGGATCGAAAAGATCATCATAATTGACTTCAACTAGATTCAAGGGACCTGAAGAGGCAGGAATGTCACTTTCCATAATTGCGGTGGTTTCAGTGGATGGAGGGGCGTCGTGGATGTGAGAATCATCAAATTTCACATCGAAGCTTTCAATGATCAGCCTTGTACGCCTGATGAGCACTCGATAAGCAACTTTGTTAGTGGAGTAACCAAGGAAGATGCCTTCGTCGGACTTCGGTGCAAACTTGTTGAGCTGATCTCTGTTGTTGATCACGAAGCATCTACACCCAAAAATATGAAAGAAGCGAACATTGGGCTTGCGGTTGTTAAGGCCCTCGTATGGTGTTTTATTGAGGCGTTTGCACGCGATACTTCGGTTTTGGACAAAGCATGCGGTTGCTACTGCTTCAGCCCAGAAGTAGAGAGGAAGTTGGGCGAATATAAGCATGGATCTGGCTGCTTCTACCAGTGTGCGGTTCCTTCTTTCTACTACACCATTTTGTTGCGGTGTGTAGGGTGCTGAGAAGTTGTGAGAGATGCCTTTGGACACCAAGAAACTATTGAGAAGATGATTAGTGAACTCAGTTCCATTATCACTGCGGATGCGTCTAACTGGAAGATTGATCTGAAGTTCGATTTCTTTGATGAAGTTGATAAAGATCTGCGGTGTCTCTGATTTGAGTCTGAGGAAGAAGACCCATGTGAAGCGTGTATAGTCATCAACAATAACCAGTATATACTTCTTGTGGTGGAGACTGGCTACGGTTGATGGACCACAGAGATTAACGTGCAATAGCTCCAGCGGTTCAGAAATAGAAGAGTCCATTATCAGAGGGTGACTTGCTTTGGATTGTTTACCACATTTACAAGCTGGACAGAGAGTATCGTTGCTGAATTTCAGAATAGGGAGACCGCGAACTAGTTCTCCGGTGACTAGATTGTTGATGTACCTGAAGTTGAGATGAGCTAGCTTGCGGTGCCATAGCCAGCTGACTTCAGATACAGCTTTGGATAGGAAGCACAACTGCGGTCTACCAATGTTCAGAGAGACATCCAAAGGGTACATGGTACGTTCGGATCGGGATTTGATCAGGCATGTGTTTCTGTCACTTGTCATTACATAGCAAAATTGATCATCAAATTCAACACGATGTCCTGCTTTACATAGTTGGCCAACACTTATGAGATTGTGTTTAAGGCTTTCTACATAAGCAACCTTCTGAATAGAAAAGGTCCCCGTAGTGAGAACACCGTAACCTCGGATGACACCGTTTGCATTGTTACCAAACATGACATTTCCACCATGGCATATAGGCCTGAAATCCCGAAGGTACTCTAACCTTCCGGTCATGTGCAAGGAGCAGGCACTGTCAATTAACCACTCTTCTTCTTGTTCCTCCTTGCACAAAGCCTGAGAATTACACGGTTAGTTTAGGCATCCAAATAAGTTTGGAGCCTGGGACAATTGATGTGTTTCTGAGTGATGCATGGTCCGAGGTTGCAGGGACAGGTCTCTTGTCAACTTTTGAGCCTAGTCCTGGGTGTTTGAGTAGATTTGGAGTGTTGTGATTTTTTGAAAAAAATACGAGGTTTCTGACTATGACTCGATTTGACATGAGATAAAACCTTTTGACAACTACACTGACATTTACAAAAGGAGATTTTGTCTTTTGATCTGACACTGTGATTGGTCAGCGGTTTTAAGGATGTTTTGGATTTGTTACCGGTCTGAGATGGGTAATTACTGACACGAGTGTTTTTGGGTTTTGAAAAAGTCTGTTTTTGAAAGGTTTTAGCACGTGTAGATTTCTGAACTCCTTTTGGTGGAGTTGGTAAAATATCCTTCCATCTTTTGAAATTTTGATGTGACTTTAAAAGTGTTGGAATAGGTAAGATACCCTTCCATTTTGGGTCGTCCACGGAATATATTTGAAAACCATTGATTTGAAAAGACTTTACACTCTTTTGATTTTTGTCAGGTGAGCTGGAAATGACTGATGAAATTTGACATTCCTTTTTGTTTGTTTTCTTGACAGGAGAGTTTTTTGAAATGTAGTGAGAGAAAACAAGTTTTTCAGGACTTTTGGATTTAGGAAATCTGACTTGCTTCTTGTTTTTTGAAAAAGTTTGTCTATTAGTACCACGAGATCTGATTTCTTCTTTAAAATCCTTTTTTTCCAAATATTTTGGTGAACCGCAATCATTGTTGTTCAACTGCGGTTTCCTGGAATTCTTAAAATGATTTTGAGAACGCGGACTTGAGTCATCAGAACTTGAGGATTCAGGAATTTAAGAACATTGACCTACTTCAAAATTTTCTATAGGTAGTTCATGAAATATTGGCTGAAGAGTTACAGTTCCTTGAACTGATGACTGCGGTAGGGATGACTTGACTACCGCCGAATAAGTCTTAGATGGGACTTCGGTGGGACATTTGTGGGACATTTGACTACAGTGAGAGACACTGCGGTCTGAGGACAGAGATGGAAAGTCTTTTGAGACTTCGGGGCCCTCAACAACAATCTCTTCATCAAATACGGATGAAGTTTGAGAATTTGGATAGAAGGTGCCACAGATAGGAATTAGATCACATGTATAACCCGAAACCTCAGGCGCTATTTCCTCAATGACACAGTTATTGCTTAGACTATGCAGTCTACCGAAGTGTGTTTTGATATCTTCGGGAAAGGTTTTTTCATTAACAGGGAAATGAAATTCTCGGTCCGGAAGGACATACATTTGACCAACCCCAATTGTATGTATTGTCCACGGTTCCATTGTTTACCAAATTTTCAATAGCTTCACTTTCATTAAACAAATTTTCAATTAAGAGATTTAAGCATACAATTTCTCTCTGAGCTAAATCTCTCTGGTTCAAAGTTATCTCTAATTGGGTTTCACTTAACATTCTTGCATCCTTTTCTAACTCTAGGTCCTTCTCTAACATAGCCATCTTAAGTCTTTTGTTATCCAGTCATCCTCTCACGTGGAACATCTCTTGGGATGCAATGTTCTTCTCATCTAAGGCTTTATTATAGTCTGTAAGGACGGCAGCACAAGTGTCATTAAGATCATCTATGTAAGGCTGACAGTCATGCATGCTATAGTTTAGAGTTTGGATCATGAGTTTTACCTGTTCGACGATGCTTAGTGTTCTATCCTTTGCCATGTAGCAGTAGTTCTTGTTCAACATTGTAGACCCATCATCATCCGCAGTGGCCAGCATGCAGATTTTTCCTTTTCCTTTGACACTGCTTATGGCCTCATATTCGTCTCCGGATGACCAGACTTGATGATCTCTTTTGACATGGGCCACGTATGCCCTTGCCTTTTCAGCTTTTTCTTTGTCTTCCAACTCTTGAGCCATTCTAAGGTAGAATGCTCTGTCTTTCACTATATTGGCCTTACAATCTCGTGCAAAGTGATTCTCTTTGTTGTATTTGTGACAAATTACAACATCAGTCTTGTCTTCTGAAGGAGTACCAGAGTCAGTGATTTGAGGAGACTGTGGTACCTGCTTTGGTTGATTATTCTGAGATTGTAGTGGAGGATGAGAACTTTTGGGATATCGAGGGTGGTTGTTCTGAGAACCGAAGTTACGGTTGAATGGAGGTTTGTTGAACTGTTGATTCTTGCAGAAGGAAGGAGGTGGTAGACGGTTGAACTGTTGGCTAACCAGAGCAATAGCCTTCTGAAAATCTTCTTCATCATCATATTTAGAATCCGCTTCGTATGACTGCGGTGGAGTGTCATACGAGGAAGAGTAAGGTGACTGCGGTGGAGCTTGTGCTATGAGAGCAAGTGGTCCTCCGAAGTCAGCACAATCTTTGAGTACAGTGGATTCTTGAGCTTGCAGTTCTCCATAGAGCTTGTAAAGTGACAAGGAGTGAATCTTTCTATCACCTTGGACTATCATCTTGGCCGTAGTCCAATGTCTGCCCAAACCATTAAGAAACTGAAGCTTGGTTTCATGGTTACTGCGGATGGTGCCCGCATTGGATAACTTGGTGACTATCAGGTTGAACCTTTTGAAGGAGTCTTCCAAACTTTCCCCAGTATGAGCTTTGAAGTTGTTGAACTCGTTGAGTGCGGTAGTAAGCTTCTTATCTTGTGCTTGTTCTGTGCCTTCGTACAGGTTCTTGAGAACATCCCAGATCTCTTTTGATGATTTGCAATTTATGATAATATCGAAGTTGTCAGGAGCAACTCCGCATGAGATTTCATAAAAGGCAACAACATCATTTTCCATTTTATCGAGATCATCCTTGGTGGGACGGCTCATGGCTGGTTGACCTCCTCCTAGCCTGGTTGCAGCGCCGTCAGTTTGGACTGGTGTAAGGACTGGAACATGTGGTCCTTCTTCTACGGATCGCCATACATCTCTACCCAGTCTCCTCAAGTACCTTTTCATTCTTTGAGACCAGTGATGATATTCATTTGCGACAAGTATTAGGGCTCGGTTAGAACCACCAACACTGTTGGAAACATTCAGAGATAATGATTGTGCCATTTGAAATTGTTTTTTTTGTTTGAAGAAATGAGCTTTAGTGGTATAGAAGGCTCTTTGACTAATCAGAGTTCCGTTTTCAAAAAGCAACCACTTTGGCTCTGATACCAATTGTTGAGAGAAAAACTTGGAGACACACTTGAACAAAAATTAGAACAAGTATAATGCGGAATAGTTAATCTCAAAGGATCTAAAAGCTCAACAATAATATAGTTAGATAGTTAGAGAGTTAGTTGCGGAAATGTAAAGGAATAGAAATGACAGCAATTGTTATATCAAGAAGACACTTAAGCTGATTCATAACAAGGAATGCATTCACTCCAAGTTAATAAGGAAGATCAAGCTTACTGATTAAGTCTTAAAGACTTGCTCCGAAGAGGGATTATGATCAGCAGAATTATGATAAGATTTAAGTAAGAAGAGATGAGTGAAGAAAGATAGAGAGATAACTTCAGAATGTGTATTCAGATAGAATGCATAAGTTATCGGTGATAGATTATATTCAATACAGGAGAATAAGTCTCTATTTATAGAGACTCAGAAATGCACTAGATTACATCTCTATAAGCCGCCGTGCAAGACATACTGGACAATAGAGTGTATTACAAAAAAGACAAGTAAAGTAATCTAGCTAAGTTGACTGCGGTAGCTGACTCCGGTTGCTGATGCTGATAAAGAGACTGACTGCGGGTGCTGAAGTGGCTGCGGTAGCAAAGTTCAAGAGGGTCACTTTTATGATTCAACATCTAGAATCATGTCTTTATGTGAGACATCATGAATCATGTACCATTTGCTTTGGGTACAGGATCGATTGCATGTGCTATAATATTTGTCATTTCTAAATTTTTCCAAATGCCCAGAGGCATTAAGAAGGGAAAAGGTCTAGAATTGGATATGACTAAAATGATTAAGCAATTGTCGAGGACAATCTGAGGTTTACCAAAGATTGGTTGCTCAGGGACAGTTGGAAGTATAGTGCTAATTTTGGAAGGACTATATTGACATATTCTGAAAAGAGGCATCTCTTGTTCAGAAGTGATAGTCAAAATGAGAATATGGAGTTGTCTCCATAGGTGGAAGTTATCTGTGTAAGATTAGAAAACTTAAATCAAGAAGCATGTCCAAAGCAATGTACTTTGAATATGAGACTTAGTTTCCATGGAGTTGATCTCCATTGGAATACCTTATAATGACTGTTGACAAGTCTTTGTGACTTTGTACATATTCATTAAAGGAGGGTCAGTGCATATAAGTTTAAAATCTAAACAGATTTCGATAAATGATAGGAATTTGAAATTCTCACATTTTTCGATAAGTATTTGGGAGTGTGAAATTACAATCATTGAAATTATGTTCAATTGGTTTATTTCACAAAGTAAGGATCATAGACAAACATAGAGTGCATACTTGGTGTATGGCAAAGCTATTGTTTAGAAGAACATATTGTACATGCTTGGAGCATGGGACAACTAGTGTTTTTAATTCAGGTATAAAGTTGATAAAACCGAAACAATGAAATAATGAGTAATCAGTATGGTGATAAATAAAAGTGGTCTATTTATATTCATAGGGTTTGATACCATATTTTATTAATTTATTCTTGTGTTTCATTTTGCATGTTTTGACTTCCAGAATAAACTAGGTCATTCTTCCTGAATGACTAAGTTATTCAAACTATCCACAGTCGGTCATATGTTGGAAGTAGATATGAATCAAGACTGTCATGGGTTGGCTTGTAGAGGTCTAAGATGTTGGAGAAAGCGGTGCTACAACACTCATGAGTGCTCATAAGTTCTGAGTATTGGATTCAACCCACGCTCATTTGAATCACTTCATGGATTTTATCACGAGTGATCATGAGACGATAATATCTTATATTCTTAAAACCTAGAGATATGAGTTGTTACTATGAGTTGGTTATACATTGATTGCACGAAAACACATTGGTAACTCGATGTTATAAAACGTGCCTTTGTGTATGATTCAACAAGTAGTAGAACAAGCCATATGAGTCGAAGTTTATCTATTCCTTTTACCTTCGGGATAAAAGCGATATATGTGGGCCCCTCGATGATTTAGCGATGACACATGAGAGTGCTTGGCCAAGCCAGGACTGATTTGATTTGTTCAATCAGTCAGTCATCATAAATCGGAAATCGGGAAACAACAAATGGACAGAGAGAATGATTGATAATCCATGTCTCAGTCCATATGATATCTAGAATGGAGGAATATATGATCCCTTATCTAATGGACAAGTCATTGACAAAGGTCAGAGTTCATCGGCAAGGTCAGAGTTCGACAGAAGCTTTTGAGAGCTACGATTGCTAGTCGGGGTTTGAAGTCATACTCAATAATAGTTTTAGACCTATCCAAGTGGGAGACTGTTGGATTAATGTCTAAGTCCATAACTATAATTGGTAAGACATGACCCGACCCGGCATGGTCCATTTGGGTTGCATGGCATCTGGACAATTGGATAGACAAGATGAGGAAAAAGGATACTAGTGATTTATATTAATATATTATAAGTTCTAATATATTAATATATAATCATATTATTTAATTAGTATTGATCAAGAATTAATTTATAATTAATTAAGTGATAAAAAGGAACTAATTAAATACGGACTCTAAGATATGTGTGTGTGATGGGCCAAGTTTATTTAGGTTGGGCTAAGCTTTCATGGATAGTCCATGGAGTGTTTAACCCATGGATCATATGAAATGAAAGGTCATGGGTATTAGGGTTTAACCCTAATCTCCACACTATATAAAGATGTCATTGGTTGGTGAAATGGGCACTATTGTGTGTACACAAAAGGGCTAGGTCGATTTCACTAGAGAGAACCAACGTATCCTTATTCTCAAGGTTATTTCAAGTGTTCATGGTGTTGTGCGAACCATTTGAGGTGTCACACTTGGGGCACTAGCACTCAAGCTTCATGAAGACAAGTTACATCAAAAAAAGGTATGTATTCTATCTATTTTATTACCCAAGTATATGATATTTGTATGCTAGTATAGGGTAATATCTTGGAAACTTCATATTTGCATGTATAATAGAGAAAACATAGATCCAAGGTATTTAGGGTTGTATGTGAACCATAGGATGTTGTAGTATACTAAAACCCAACAGTGGTATCAGAGCCATGAGTTGTTTTCTGTTATATTCATGCAAATGTTTGATTTTCAAAGTTGAAAAAAATAGGAAAAAAAACATGAAGTTTGTCAAATTTTAAGATAATTACTTGTTTTGTGAAAAACTAATTATTTGTAAAATTTGAATAATTTGTTATATGAGTTGAATTAGGTCAAATTTAGTAAATGATAAAATGATATGATTATTTTATTAGTTTTAAAAGTTTGATCTAAATGTTTTAAGGAGTTACAAATTTTGTCATAAAATGATATGATTATTTTATTAGTTTTAAAAACCCTAATCTCCACACTATATAAAGATGTCCTTGGTTGGTGAAATGGGCACTAGTGTGTGTACACAAAAGGGCAAGGCCGATTTCACTAGAGAGAACCAAAGTATCCTTATTCTCAAGGTTATTCCAAGTGTTCATGGTGTTGTGTGAACCATTTGAGGTGTCACACTTGGTGTACTAGGCACTCAAGCTTCATGAAGACAAGTTACATAAAAAAAAGGTATGTATTCTATCTATTTTATTACCCAAGTATATGATATTTGTATGCTAGTATAGGGTAATATCTTGGAAACTTCATATTTGCATGTATAATAGAGAAAACATAGATCCAAGGTATTTAGGGTTGTATGTGCACCATAGGATGTTGTAGTATACTAAAACCCAACAATTCATAACACCTTCCATGTGTGTTATCTGAGGAAATTCATGGGAGAAGTTCCCGACATAATTCCAATCTCAGAGTTAACGATGGATGAGAACAAGAGGCTGATTGAAGAGCCCGAGACAATTGTTGACCGTAAGACTAAGAAGTTACGACGCAAGATGGTCGATTTAGTGCTAGTCCGTTGGAAACATTCGAATGGGCCGAATCTCACTTGGGAAACGGAGAGTGACATGATGAGTCGCTACCCGCATCTGTTTGCTGATGCATGATTCCGAGACGGAATCATCCTAAGGGGGGGAGAATTGTAACGCCCGAGTTTCAGGGCTAAGCATTTTAGACGATGTAATAGTCTATGTCAACTATTGTAACTCTTTTTGAAGTAATAAAGATGAATTATTTGAGTATTATGTGAATTATGCGCATTTATATGCTTATTACTTATTTATAAATTTAAAATAAATAAAGGATAAAAATAAGCGTCAAAATTAAAGTGTGAGATAAGCCTGATATCTTTACATAAAGTTGTATTGGTCGAAACAAGGATTCCGGGGATATAAAGAACGCCGAAATCCGAGTTGTAACGAAGAAGTTATGACCCGTCAAAGTTTCGCGACGAAACCGGCACGACACCGGGAAGCGTAAATAGTGAATTTACGATAGAAGAATTTTTGGCCTTAGTAATCTAAACGAAAGTCGTAGAAAATGTTAAACCGAGAAAATCCATAAAAAGAACGCCCAAATCTGACTTCGTATGAGGAAGTTATGAATTTTCTAAGATTGGGCTTAGTAGTACACGACCCGAAACTCGAATTTTAGTTCGAGCGGTTTTTGGCCTACGCGACCTAAATGAGAGTTGAAGATCACATTAATACGAACTCAATGGTAAAAAGACAGACGAAGACGGAGTCCGTATGAAGGAGTTACGAATTCTTCGCGGTCATTTAACAGTCTAATCTCCTCGTACTGTTAAATTTAAGATCGGTCAAGAATTAGCCAACGGAGTCAAAATGGAAGTTGTAGATCTTATTTTTACCTACGCGTGATTATAAAGAACATCGAAAACAGAGCTCGTATGCGAAAGTTATGAATTTTTGAAAATTGGCTGATTTCCACCCTATGTGCGATGCCACGTGTCAGCACCAGGCTGTGACTTGGAGCCCAAGCTCACTCACGACGTGAACATCAAGATATTCACGATGTGAGAGCCATTTCAGCCTCCTATAAGTAGAGGTTCGGGGGTAGAGCATTCTTCACACCTCTCAAGCTTTCCTTCTCTCTCTAGAGTCTCTCTCTAAGCCTCCTAACCCCTTCCTAAGCCTAGGTAAACCCCCTAGCACCCAAAGGAAGCCCCGAGGCTCCCGGAGTCCCGAGAAAAAGGGTCTTTCGGTTCGGAAACGCTGCTCCAAGCGAAGCTCGGTTTTCTATAAAACCCGCTGTAAGTGAGCTACGCCTACGCTATTTTTAATATAGTTTTTATTTAATTATAGTAACATTATTAGGAACTTAAAATAATTATTTGGGCTATTATTATGAGTTATATAGAGTGTTATTTAACGTTTATATAATAGTAATAATAGCTAGACTATTAATTAGTCGCGGTTAACGTTAGACTAAACCCTAGTGGTATTGATACTAGGTTTTGTCAAAGGAAAATTGTTTTGGGATAACGAAGTGCTGACCGAGTACCGAGTCACCACCTAATCAAGAGAGTGCATAGTCACTTTCATCTTACACATAGATATGAAGTATTTAATATAAATTACGTGCTATGTGTGCATATTGTCTGAATACTTGTTGTCTATGCTGATGAAAGATTTTTATACATGTTTTAAATGATTTAAACTGTATATGTATTTTATATCTACAAAAATATTGGGGTAAAACATGGGTAGATGTAATAAGACGATGTGTGATAAATTGATGAGAGGCCTCGATGTTGTTGGTGATCCAATCATTTAGCAGAGTATAGATGACGACCACAGACTCTTCTAGACAGTCCAGTGGAACGCTAGCAGGCTCGCAACCTGTAGGTGTTTGTGAACGATGTGTTCACCGGTGTACTCCATCCCCCTCATGGTTGCCTTTAGGACATTTATTGCTGAGGAACCTCCTTAGCAGTAGTGTCCATCCCGATGATGATCCTTAGGCTAGGTCCCTTATGATAGGTGTTTTAGGGACGTAATGTGAGGATAACGGGAACGGGTAATCGGGTTATTGTTGGTTGATGAAATTAATAAATTTAATTATTGTGGGTTGAAAACCCTATGTTCTCACCAGGCTCCCAAGCCTAACCTACTCAGTTTCATGTATTACAGGTAGTGGCGTTCGAGCATAGATGTGATGTTTTGGATGAGGGATTACGGATATAGGCCTGTAGATATGAAATAATGTAGTAAGGCTTATATTGTACTGTTTATGCTTTTGATCTGTATCGAACATGACATCCTGAGTCTTTTAATGAAATACATTTCTTTGGAAATGCTTTTGATAAATATTTATCATATTTTGTTTTGGGACAAATTCCGCAACACTTTTATTTAAAATGTTACTCTGATTTTCAAACAAGCATAAACAAAATCGGTCTTTTCTTGCCGTGAAAATGGGGATGTCACAGTCTCATGATGTCAGATCATAAACACAGATTTGTGATATGTCTAAGTCTCGATTGGTTTGATCAGAGACCTCTAGGACATATGTCTTCGTGTGTTATCGTGTAAGAACTTTTTGGATGAAAAAGATTGATGTAAGACATGAAATGTACCTCTGTTATATTTGGACAAAACAGTAAACTCTTAACTCATTGTGAGAAGAGTCAGGTAGCTCAGGAGACTAATGTGAATACAAGCCTGATTGGGAAGAAATTTTCGTATGAAAGATTTCATTAAGGCTTTCATACACACACATTGAGTCAATGGAGGCTTTTGACAACAAGTTGCAGCATGCTTCTAGGGACAACTTAACTAGTTCAAAATATTCAAAAATTTAAAGATTCGTATGAGATATGTACCTGACCCTAGAACTGCAAGCATTATCCACTGTGTATCATCATGAATATCTGCAACAAATTACTAAAAAGAAATCAGAAACAAAATATTTTTGTTGTTTTGATTTTTCGAAAATAAAGAACGAAATAAAGAGAAAATTTGTTTGATGTTTTTGATTTTTAGAAAATAAAGACAGAACAAACAGAAATATTTGTGAAATTTTGAATGTTTCGAAAATAAAATGACAAAACAAATGAAAATCTTTTTGGATTTTTATTTTTTCGAAAATTAAGTGACAAAACAAACGAAAATCTTTTTGGATTTTTGATTTTTCGAAAATTAAATGACATAACAAACGAAAATCTTTTTGGATTTTTGATTTTTTGAAAATTAAATGACATAACAAACGAAAATCTTTTTGGATTTTTGATTTTTCGAAAATTAAATGACAAACGAAATGTACTTGTTGCAAATACACGAAATTTTATCAACCCCTAAAAAGTGACAAATTTACGAATTCGAAGGGGTCGAAGCGTTGACTATGAACAGTAACCTCTGAACGCTGAATGACATTGCTTTGTCTTTTATTCAACGCCTCTGAATCATTCCTGGTCAACCATCATTCTCATTTTTCGCATGGAACAGAATTTCCATCGATCATTCCACGTCCTTCTAAAAATTTTACAAAGGATTTTTCATCTAAAGGTTTCATGAAAATATCAGCTAACTGATCAGTTGTTTTCACGAAATGCACTTCAATATTTCCATCCTCCACGTGATCATTGATGAAATGATAACGAAGAGCTATATGTTTAGTCTTCGAATGCTGCACAGGATTATGACAAATTCTTATTGCACTTTGAGAATCACAATATAATGGAATCTTTTTCATATTAATTGCATAATCACGCAATTGACTTTGGATCCATATAATTTGTGATGTGCAAGCAGCAGCAGCCACATATTCTGCTTCAGCCGTTGAAATTGAACACACGTTTGCTTTTTCGACTGCCAGCTCACCAATTTGCCATCGAGCAATTGACATCCGACACTTGTGCTCTTTCTATCAAGATTACAACCACCCAAGTCTGCATCCGAATAAGCTTGAACAAAGAACCCAATTTTCGAAGGATACCACAATCCTAACAAAATTGTTCCCTTAAGATAACGAAAGATATTCTTCACAGCAGTGAGATGTGGTTCTCGTGGATTTGACTGATACCTAGCACAATTACACACAGAGAACATGATATCAGGTCTACTAGCTGTAAGATAAAGTAATGAACCAATCATGCTCCTATAAAGAGTTAGGTCAACTGCAGCTTTATCTAACGAAGGTGTCAACTTTATGCCAGTTGCCATAGGAACTCGTAACTTTGTGCTATTCGTCAATCCAAACTTCTCTAGCAGATTCTTCGTATATTTTTCTTGATTAATAAAAATTCCTTCTCTGCTTTGACGAATATTCAGTCCAAGAAAATTATTGATTTTTCCCATCATGCTCATTTCGAACTTACTTTTCATCAGATCTTCGAATTATCTAGACAAGGCAGGGTTAGTTGAGCCAAAAATAATATCATCAACATAAATTTGAACAAGCATTAGATGATTCCCAACTTTCTTTCGAAATAATGTGGGGTCAACAGATCCTTGTTTAAATTTAGATTGCTTCAAAAATGAAGTAAGAGTTGCATACCATGCTCGTGGTGCTTGTTTTAATCCATAAACTGCCTTATCTAAAATATAAACATGATCAGGATGTTATTCGTTAACAAAACCTAGGGGTTGTTCCACGTAAACTGTTTCTTCAAGCTCTCCATTTAAAAATGCACACTTCACGTTTATTTGATAAACATCAAAGTTTTTGTGAGGTGCATAAGCCAGAAATACACGAACAGCCTCGAGTCTTGTGACAGGGGCAAAAATTTCTTCATAATCGATTCCTTCTTGTTGTGAATATCCTTTAACAACAAGTCTGGCTTTGTTTCGAATGATATTTCCATCTTTGTCGGTTTTGTTTTTGAAAATCCATTTTAACCCGACAATCAAAACATTTTCAGGTTTAGGAATTAATCTCCAAACCTTGTTTCGTTCAAATTCAGACAATTCAAATTGCATCGCAACAACCCAATCTGACTGTTCCATTGCAACCTTAACTGTCTTTGGTTCAGTTTTAGAGATGAAAACATTGAACATGCAAAATTCTTGATGAGTATTCAATACCTCATTCTTTGCACGAATTTGAGCTCTTGTTCAAACACCCTCTTGCGGATTCTCAATTAGTTGATCCTTCGGATGATCTCTTGTCCAATTTTCCATTGGTGGATAAGCTGGATCAAAGTCCAAAGGTGCATCTTCGTATAAATCATCATTCTCTGAACCTGCAATCGAACAAACATCATTAAAATCATTATTATTTTCATTATATTCTAAATGCTCCCCCTCAACATTATGCTCCCCCTCAACATCAGCATCCAATCTCACATTCTCTGACCGCGGGATTAGACTACAACTTCTACAAGTTCATTCTCGAAGAATCAATTGCAAACATCAATGGGAAGACTAGGGACAGATTCTTGTTGTACCCTAGGTTCATTCAAGTCTTCATTGATGAACAATTTCCAGAAATGGCTAAAGATGGAGGGATTCTTGACATGAAATCTTTAGGGTCACACACAGTCGGATTGATAAAGCAAAACCGAAAGGGAAAAATAACTTTTCAAGGAAAGTTCCCCTTAGTGAAGTTTGGCTTGTTTGCCGATTCAAGTGAGGCATCTGAGTCTCATCTTTCCTCTGATCGTATAACTTCTGAAGATGGCATATTTTCTGAAGACGACGTCATTCCAGTTTCTGATCACGAAGATGATGATGCTACTCCTGCTTCTATGGTAGCTGAAGAACATGATCTACACTCTGTGAATGTCGAGAGTGATTTTAACAAGGGAACCTCAGAGGATGCAACAGAGAATGATGAAAATGATTCATTTGAAGACTTGGATCTTTCGGGCTATGACAAGGATGATATTTCTTTGAATCTCGGAGTACATGCAAACCTTTTGTCTAATGAGGATCTTGACTCTTTCTTTGACACTATCCATGATGTTGCTCATACAGCAACAGAGATAAGGGAGTCTGAAGACGTTTTTGAAGCTACACCTCCATCTCCAACTCAACTGGCTAAAACTGTTGGATAAGGTGTCTAAGTCCATAACTTATTTGGTATATACTTGACCCGACCCGGCATGGTCCATTTGGGTTGCACTTCACCCGAACTATTTATATGGATAACATTATGAGAAGAGTATATTTGCGGCCTACTAATATATTATAAGTTATAATATATTAATATGAAATTGTATTATTTAATTAGTATTGATCTTAAATTAATTATGAATTAATTTAGTGATCATAAGGTGACTAATTAAATAATGGGCTATTGTACTTATATAGTGTGGGCTAACACTCATAAGGAAATGGGCTAAGCTTGAATGGGAGTCCATGGATGATCCATGGAGCTTTTAACCCATGGATCCTTGGAATAGGAAAAGACATGGGTTATTAGGGTTTGCATGGTTCATAACCCTAATCATTTACACTATATAAAGAGGCTTATGGTGCTTGAGAAGACACTAATGTGTGTGTGCATAAGGTGTGGCCGATTTCTAGAGTATTAGAGTGCTCTCTCATAAGTTTTCCAAGTTTGTGGTGATTTGTGATTTCCATTTGAGGCATTCACATTATTGGTGCTTGGCTCTCAAACTCCCAAGGAATCAACTCACTAACAAAGGTATGTAATTCTTCTAGTATCTTTTATGTTTAAAAGTACCCCATGTATGCTAGATAGGTTATGAACCTTGGAAAATTATTTTGCATGTATTTTAGATAAACATAGATCCAAGGTTTCTAGGGTTGCATGAACACCTTAGGAGTGTTAGTTTGCTCAAAACCCAACAGTGGTATCAGAGCCTAGGCTTGTTTGTTTGATACTTTTTGCAAACTTGTTGCAAACTTGTTGAAAAACTCAAGTTTTCTGCATTCTACAGCATGAACTCGCCGAGTCCATGAGTAAATTCATCCTACTCGTCGATTAGGTTCGTGCACTCGACGAGTAGAAGCCTCAGAATGCAGATTTTCGAGTTTTGCTGCTGGAAATGGACTAGAAACATTACCCTAAACTGTTTTGGTGTTATAAAACCTGTTTTAGATGGTGTAATGTTTATGCTAATCCATTTACAATGGCTTATATCAAAATTGCATGATGATATGTGTTCATATGTTCTTGGAATTTTTGATATGATGTTCATGTTCTTATGAATTATTGTTAGATCATAGGAATTATTTTCTAAATTGTTTATTGATAATTCTTGATCATTTATGTGTTTTAATGGAGTCCGTAATTTGTCCTCAAGTTATGGATTTCCAAAGGTCACTTTCATTTATGCACACTTAAAACACATAAGTTACATGAAAATGAAGAGTCTTCATTTTATGAACCTTTAATTCATAAGTTATGAAATGAAAAGTTTTGAATAGTTTCAAAACTTGTCTTCATGTTTTGGAATTTGTAAAGTTACACACACTTTAATATACTTTAATTCCAAACCCTTAGAGTTTTAAAAGTTAAAATTCAACCCTTATACTATTTATAACATTAATGGTTAATTATTATATATATATGTATAAGATTAAGTCGTTTTACCGTTAGTAGGCCTCATTCACGAAGCCGGTCTATAAGGAGGGTATAAGGTTGTTGCCTATAAAATGGCAACTTAATGGGTGTCCATTCTCACCCACCGCTTCCTTGATCGGTGGAGGGTCGTTAGCCGAACGGGTAGGACAATGACTTTAAATTCTCATTAAAAGTATAATGAATATTATAAAGTAACTAAACCTTTAATTAATTCCCAATCTTAGTTACTTTAGGAAAATGTGAATATGGTGCTAACCCATGAAATTCACACTTTGTACCTTACCAAGTCGTTGGTGGAGCGTATGTGGTTAACCGGCACACTAACTTGGACTAGTAAGGATCATGAAGGGTGACTTAATGTTTATCATAGATCGGTGGAGCGTGTGTGGTTAACCGACACATTGATTAGGTGATAATATTAAGGGTACCAAGTGAATTTGCATGGTTATTCACACCTTGTTTTGTGATCCTCGGCATCCCAGTCACAAAATTTGAAGGGCACAATCAAGATTGAAACATACCATTGAAAAGTTCAATGAATCTCAAAAGAATCTAGGAATTTCAAAACCAATTAAACCTAATAATTCATTTCGTTTTCATGGTGGAAATTGGTGAATCGTCATTCACCTACCTTCAAATATGTTATAGCTTAGATTACGACATCCCTCTTCTAAGTTATAATATATTGTGTTGGATCCTAGCCTTAATGTTACATTTGGGTGTATTATTAAGGATTCGATATATCTAATCTAAACTTGTCTTCTTCTTTTCAGATGTCTTCCAACAACAATGCTTCGGGCTTAACCCTACTGGCTCCTTTTCCCTCATGAAACTTTGTGGGAGGGTCATCTTTGATGGTTCCCACTTCATGGATTGGATCCGGAACATCAGGATGGTCACTCGTTACGAGGACAAGGAATATGTCCTCGATAAGGAGCTAAAGGAGCTTGATGAGTCCACTGCTACTCCTGAAGAGGTCGCTGAGTATCAGGCACATGAAAGAGATGCCACCAAGGTGGAATGCATCATGATGGCCACCATGACAGGTGAACTCCAAAAGTCCTATGAGGACTATTACCCTTTTGAGATGCATCAGGATCTGATGGAAAGGTACCATCAGATTGCTCGTCAAGAGCGGTATGAAATAATCTCCTCCATGATCACTACCCGTATGAAGGATAGCGAATCAATCACGAGTCACATGCAGAAAATGCAAAGGTATGTGGACCGTCTAATGAAACTGAATGTGAACTTCCCTGAGGAGTTGGAAATTGATATCATTTTGCACTCCTTGCCCTCGTGTTATGATCAATTTCGTATGACATACCACATGAACAAAGAGGAAGTCACACTCAGTAAGCTTCAAGGACTTCTGAAGACTGCCGAAAGTGGTCTTAAGAGTAAGTCGGTTACTACTCCTACTCCTACTACTACCCCTGTTTTGGCTATCGGGCAAGGCAAAGGGAAGAAGAGGAAGCACCCTTCGAAGCGTACCAAGGGAAAGTCCCTTGAAGGCTCCTCATCTAGAACCAAAGGTGGTTCTATCACTCCTTCTGCCATCCCTAAGGATGCTGAATGCTTCTACTTTCAAAATAAGGGGCACTAGAAGCGAAACTGCCCAAAGTACTTGCAGGATGTCAAGGATGGGAAAGTGAAACCATCCCATGCAGGTATTTACACTATATTGTCTAATAACTCACCATATTCTAATTCTTGGGTTCTTGATACAGGTTGTGGTATTCACATCTGTTGTGACTTGTAGGGCCTAAGAAGAAGTGAGGATGTGGAGCACGGAAAGATAAACTTAATCATGGGGAACAAGAAGGTTGCACCTGTTGCCAACATTGGAGTTTATACTTTGTTGCTAGATAGTGGGTTAAAGTTAGATTTGAATAAATGTGTGTACTCGTCTGAAATGGCGAGGAATATTATTTCCTTTCATGCTTTGTACAAACAAGGTTTTACCTTTTCGTTTGATAATGAAGTTGGTAGTATTAATGCTTTCTTTAATAATGTTCTTTATTTTAAAGCATTACCTTGTGATGGTGTGTATGAAGCTGTATCGGTTGTAGATAATTTAGGAAATAATGTATTATGTATTGATTCTTCTACTAGCTTGGATGAAGCATCTTTGTGGCATTGTCGTCTTGGACATGTAAGCAAGAAACGCATAAGCCAGCTCCAAAAGGATGGAGTCTTGGAGTCGTTCGACCTCAAGTCGGATGATAGTTGTGAGTCTTGTCTACTTAGAAAAATGACAAAATCACCCTTCACTGGTACTTGTGCAAGGGGTGAGGGTTTGTTGGACCTTATACATACTGATGTATGTGGACCATTCAAAACCACCACAAGGGATGCTAATCGCTATTATGTGACTTTTATTGATGATTTTAGTAGATATGGTTATGTCTACTTAATCAAACATAAGTCAGAAACTTTTGAAAGGTTTAAAGAGTTTAAACAGGAAGTAGAAAATCAATTGGGCAGGAACATTAAGATGCTTCGATCCGATCGAGGTGGTGAGTATCTTAGTACTGAGTTCCTCGACTATCTTAAGGAGTGTGGGATTGTCTCACAAATGACACCTCCCAGGACACCACAGCTGAATGGTGTAGCTGAGAGGCGTAATCGAACTTTGTTGGACATGGTTCGCTCTATGATGAGTCGAGCTTCGCTACCAATCTCTTTTTGGGGGTATGCCTTAGATACTGCAGCCCACATCCTTAATCTAGTCCCTACAAAGAAGGTTGCCAAAACGCCTCATGAAATGTGGACTGGGAAAGTTCTCAATTTGGACCATATCAAGATTTGGGGTTGCGAGGCTTTCGTGAGGCGCGAGACTCATGACAAGCTCGAACCTCGAAGTGAAAGGTGTATTTTCATCGGCTACCCACAAAAATCCTTTGGTTACCTATTCTACAGACCCAGTGAGAATGTGGTCTGTGTGGCTAGGAGAGGGGTCTTTCGAGAGAGAGAATTTATAAACCAAGGAGACAGTGGGAGGCAAATTGACCTTGAAGAAATTCAAGACTCAATTGGTGAAGGAACCTCAAACACTAGCAATCAACCTGAGGAGGAAATTCCTGTTGATCAAGCTGACGAGTCTATACTTCCGAGGCGTTCCACAAGGGTTAGGAACACACCTGAGTTTTATTATGGATTACATATTACTACGGAAGGTGATACATTTATCAGTGACAGTACACTGGTAAATCTAGATGAACCTAACAGTTTTAAGGAAGCCATGGCAGGCCCAGAGTCTGCTAAATGGAAGGAGGCTATGGACAGCGAGATACAGTCCATGTATGATAATCAAGTTTGGAACTTGGTTGACAATGTACCAGGCCGTAAGGCAGTCGGGTGCAAATGGATCTTCAAGAAGAAGACCGACATGGATGGGAAGGTGCACACTTATAAGGCTCGACTGGTCGCGAAGGGTTTTACTCAGACTCAGGGTATTAATTATGATGAAACCTTTTCACCAGTAGCAAAGATTAAGTCTATTAGGGTTATGATAGCCATTGCTGCATTTCATGATTATGAAATATGGCAAATAGATGTCAAAACCGCTTTCCTTAACGGAAAGTTGGCTGTGGATGTTTACATGAATCAGCCATAGGGTTTTGTCAGTGCAGAGTACCCCAATAGAGTGTGCAAGCTTGAGAAATCCATCTATGGATTGAAACAAGCATCTCGAAGTTGGAATCTTTGTTTCGATGAGAAGGTCAAAGAGTTTGGTTTCTCAATAAGTGAAGATGAGTCCTACGTGTATGTCAGAGCTAGTGGGAGTATAGTTAGCTTTTTGGTACTGTATGTGGATGACATACTACTCATAGGAAATGACATCCCAACCTTGCAGGAGGTTCAGTCCTGGCTTGGGAAGTGCTTTGCTATGAAGGACCTTGGAGAAGCCGCCCATATCCTAGGGATACGGATATTCAGAGAAAGGAGTAAAAGACTAATTGGACTTAGTCAGAGTATCTACTTGGATAAGGTGTTGAAAGGAGAATTACCGATCCAAAGCAATGCCAAACTGAGCAAGGCTCAGAGCCCGAGTACAGAAGATGAGATGGCTAAGATGAGTCGATTACCTTATGCTTCCGCTGTTGGCTCGATCATGTATGCTATGACTTGTACCCGTCCTGATGTGGCCTTCGCTTTGAGCATGGTCAGCAGATATCAGGGGAACCCTGGCAAGGCTCATTGGACTGCGGTAAAGAATATTCTCAAGTACCTGCGGAGGACTAAGGATTGGATCCTTACCCTTGGTGGGAGTGATGACTTGACAGTAGTAGGGTATAGTGATGCTAGCTTTCAGACTAATAGGGATAACTTCCGCTCTCAGTCGGGCTGGGTCTTTACCTTAAATGGAGGGGCAATCACTTGGAAGAGTTCCAAACAGGAGACTGTAGCTGATTCGATTTGTGAATCAGAGTACATAGCAGCGAGTGAAGCGGCAAAGGAGGCGATATGGCTGAGGAACTTCATCGGAGACCTTGGAGTTGTACCAGCTATTAAGGAGCCTATGGAGATTTTCTGTGACAGCAATAGTGCGGTTGCCTTAGCCAAGGAACCAAGAGATCATGGAAGATCCCGACACATTGACATAAAATATCACTTCATAAGACACAAGATAGAAGAGGGACTCCTCGTGGCAAAGAGGGTATCGTCAGATGAGAACCCTGCGGATCCCCTTACGAAGGGACTGACGAGGGTGAAGCATTTGCAGCATGCGAGACGCATCGGGCTGAGGGACGATATTAGTTTTACAGATTAGATAGTTATTACTGAAACTTGTAAAATGTAATCGACGTTCGATGATGAATAAAAGTTGTGATTTATTTATGAGTAAGGTGTTGCTATCATTGTCAATTATTTACTATTGTTTCAGCTTTGCATGTTTTGACTTCCAGAATAATAGGTTTATTCAAACTCTCCACAGTCGGTCATATGTCGGAAGTAGGTATGAATCAAGACTGTCATGAATTGGGATTGTAGATGACTAAAGGTGTTTAACCGTAGCAATGGTTGCTACAACATTCATGAGTACTCATAAGTTATGAGTATTGGAATAAACCCACGCTCACTTGTATCAGTTCATGGAATTTATCTCGAGTGATCGTGAGACGGTAATATCATATAAGTCTTCAAACCTAGAGATATGAGTTGTTACCTATGAGTTGGTTGTGCATTGATTGCACGTAAACGATCAGTAACTTGATGTTATAAAACGTGCCTTTGTGTGCAATTCAATAAGTAGTAGAACAAGCATATGAGTCGAAGTTTATCTGTTCCTTCTAGAAATAGAAGCGATATCTGGGCCCCTCGATGATTTTGTTTTGACCTATGTACCGGGCCCGGACAGAACTAAATTGATGTGTTCGATTAAGTTCTTTGTCAAACAAATCGGAAATCGGGAAACAAACTGCTGGACAATAAGTAAGACATTGTTCCATGTATTTGTCCGGCTGATATCATGAGAGCAGATGATTATGTGATCACTTATCTAAAATGGCGCTTCATAGTTCAACAGAGTTTTCGAGAGCTACGATTGCCGGTTGGTTCCTGAAGCTATATAGGCAAATACAGTTATCAGACTTATCCAAGTGTGAGACTGTTGGATAAGGTGTCTAAGTCCATAACTTATTTGGTATATACTTGACCCGACTCGGCATGGTCCATTTGGGTTGCACTTCACCCGAACTATTAATATGGATAACATTATGAGAAGAGTATATTTGCGGCCTACTAATATATTATAAGTTATAATATATTAATATGAAATTGTATTATTTAATTAGTATTGATCTTAAATTAATTATAAATTAATTTGTGACTAATTAAATAATGGGCTATTGTACTTATATAGTGTGGGCTAACACTCATAAGGAAATGGGCTAAGCTTGACTGGGAGTCCATGGATGATCCATGGAGCTTTTAACCCACGGATCCTTGGAATAGGAAAAGACATGGGTTATTAGGGTTTGCATGGTTCATAACCCTAATCATCTACACTATATAAAGAGGCTTATGGTGCTTGAGAAGACACTAATGTGTGTGTGCATAAGGTGTGGCCGATTTCTAGAGTATTAGAATGCTCTCTCATAAGTTTTCCAAGTTTGTGGTGATTTGTGATTTCCATTTGAGGCATTCACATTATTGGTGCTTGGCTCTCAAACTCCCAAGGAATCAACTCACTAACAAAGGTATGTAATTCTTCTAGTATCTTTTATGTTTAAAAGTACCCCATGTATGCTAGATAGGTTATGAACCTTGGAAAATTATTTTGCATGTATTTTAGACAAACATAGATCCAAGGTTTCTAGGGTTGCATGAACACCTTAGGAGTGTTATTTTCTCAAAACCCAACAAAAACCACAACTCCTATGGAGACATCTTCAGAGATTCCTCCCTCTGAGAATGTCATTCCTACCATTGAGCCAATAGTAAGTGAACCTCTGACTAATCAGACTTCCTCACCTTCGTTGAAAAGGAGAAGACTTGATCCTAGACCAGGTGTATTTGTACCTGGACTATCTCAGTGCCTGTCAACTCCATCAATTACTACTTCCGTTGCTACTTCACACATTCCATCCAATGAAGGACCGAGCACATTTTATAAAACTGGTGGTTCATCTGTTCCTTCAGGATCCTCTCCTCTTAGGCCTTATCATGACATTTTCTCTGAGAGACTCGCTCTACATATGGCCCATGAACAAAGCTCAGTGCCTTCCTCCCGAGCTAAGGGAATATTTATTGAGGAAGGCTAATCAAAAGAGGATGATCCCACTATACTTGGACTTCAAAAGGAAATCAGCGTGCTCAATCAGAAAAATATTGAGCTTGATATTCGGGTGGCTGATCTTGAACCTGAAAAGGCCCAACTCAAAATTCAGGTTTCAGATCTTGAGGCGGTTTGAGGCGGATAAAACTTTAAAAACTCAACAAATTTCTTATCTGCAAACTCACATGGGAAAGTTGACTGCATGTTACTTTGATTTGAAGGAGAAGCTAACAGAGGAACTTGGCGACAAGTTTAATTCATCTGTTCGACATCTAAATGATGGCCAGCCTTCTGCTCAATAAGTTAAAGACCCCCCTATTGACCAGCCCATTCAAAGAAGAACAAAAATTGTCGATTGATTTGATAAGGAACCAGCTCAGGCGCCAAACGTTGTTGCACTTAAACGTGCCAAGTTAGCAGCTTCTGACAAGAAAAAGCAAATTTTCTTCAAGAAATATTCTGATCAGAATGCTCCTGGAAATAAACCCACTATCGCCGTCACTGATCTTGAACAGAAGAAATTTGGTCACAAATACGGTGATAGATCGGGAATTGTCTCGTGGGGTTTCCATGACGGGCTGAACATGTGGATCGTAAAGCGCAAAAGCAAAAATGTGGAGTTCTACAATGACTTCCATGATTTCCATTCATTGACAAGAGTTGATCTCTCAGAATTATCAAGTGCTCCTTTCGTCAATCCATCAGGTGATCCAAAAGCTTTGCATTTTAAGCTATTCTTGGAGGATCAAGTAAAGAAGGGTTTCACTGGCATGAAGATTGCTGAATCTTTCATCAAAAGTTTCCCTAAAGTGCTGGATCCCAAGACCAATAAGCCCTTTCAGACTGTCATGTGGCCGCCAACAAATCAAGTCAGACAAGTTCTAGTGCTGCAAACCTTCAGTGATGGATCCCTCAAAAACATACATTACTGGGTCTATGATGAAACTACTGCAACTGCTGTCATCAAGTTCGAAGATGGTTGCTTTCGCTTGTTCGATAAACATGACCTACTTCAATTTGGAAAGTGGGATATTCATCATCTGGCCCTTCATCAGATCAAGGTTGCTGAAGATATTTTCGAGCCTGCTGTAAAAGAGTACACAGCAATGGTTGTCGAGATTATTGCTAAGGGAATGTGGCAAGGGGCAATGGGTGGGTCTGATGTTCTTGTCATTGATAGAGACTGAGTTACAGCAAGCCCTAAACCAAGGGGGAGATTGATGGGTCCATATTATGGTTTGGGCTAGGCTTTGGATGTATAGGTCTTGTAGTATTGTGATGGAAGTGGTTTTGGTATGTTTACGGTCATTGACATGTTTACGGCCTTTGTCTAGTTTACGGTCAAGTCTTCTTTACTATAAATAGGTCTAGTCTGTGTCAGTTGCAGTTGTTGATTCATAGTGTTTACGGCCAGTCAGAGTTGTACCAGACGTTTCCTTAATACAAATGTGTGCAAGCTTTGATTCATTCTTCTTATACTCATTTCTCTTATTGTTTGATTTTTAGATTGCTTGATCACTAGTTAAGATCTTGTTTCTAGGACCTTACAGAGCCAATCTAGGCTTGAAGTTAATCTGGATCGGGGGTTGTTAGGGACCCAATACAATTACGTGATGCTATATATGTTATATGTTGTATTTTGGGGGAACTCACTAATCTCTGTGCTTACATTTGTTGACATATTGTGTTTCAGGTACTTTAGATAATCATAGGAAGGCGAAGGCTTGGTTGTACACATCCACCTGTAGTTCTGTGATTCCGTATGTTGTGATACTCTTATATTTTTGGGATGAATTTATTTTGAAACTTATGTTCTTTGACTTGGTTTTTGGAAAACAATGTTTTATCCTTAATAAAAAAAATGAAAATTTTGTTATGAAAAATAGGATGTTACAATCCATGTCTCTGGTAACTTGGATCTTTGCTCTAGATTACAGCTAAAGATATTTTATAGTTTCTCCACCTCTGGAAATTATCACACCTAGCCTTTCGTTTGGGATGTAATGTTATTACTTGGGTTTCCATAACCATAAGTAGAAGATATAGAAGTAGTGATCAAATAAGGATTTTCCCCATAGGCCACAATTATAGAATAGTAAACCATCAACAGGTGATCTAAGCATGTATAAAAATCATTATTGATTTTAAATCATAAACCACATATTCTTTTAGATCATGTACACATATAGTACTTCACACATTGATACAAACTGGGAGCCCAACTCAAAAAATAGCAAGCTAGCAGAAGAGCACCAATAGAGGCCCAAAGGAGTTATCAAGAAACTTGCACGTTTGTTAGATTGAAGTAGCATGAAATAGTCAGCATGTTGCATAGTTTTAGGAGGAGGACTTGTTCCACTCTTCCTGAGTCAATAACAGAGCTAGTTCTCTTAATAGCTTAGGCACATTTAATTTATGCATGAATTGTTATCTAGATTAGTGGTGATGCTTCTATAAATTATAGTATTGGAAACGTTAATGAGATTCAGAAAATTGCTTCACATTTATCTCTTATTTCTTCTGGTAATTCTTGGAGATTAACCCACTCAACGGGTCTTATCATTTGGTGCTTTCATTGCTTATGATGCCTCCCAAACCCGAAAAGCCGACCGATGAACACCCTCTACTAGACCCTCTTCAAGCTCTGGTTCACTTCACAACCGCCACCAATACCCGAATCGATACTCTCTCAAACAACATGGCACATCTCATCCACCTCCTCACCACCCAAATCCTCAATCAGCCGCCACCACCCCCGCCCCCACCGTTACCCCCTCCACCACCGCCACCGCCACCACCACCACCCCCACCCAGCTTCTGGCCACCTAAAATCCTCTTTCCTAATTTTAGTTGATCCGAACCACTTGTTTGGATCTTACAGACTAACCATTACTTCTCTTACTACAATATCCCTCCTGATCAACGTATCACCCTTGCCATATTCTACTTCACAGGGGAAGCTCTGAGTTGGTACAAGTATTTGTCCACCAACAACCTCTTGGGGACCTGGCCTAAATTTACTCGTGCAATTGAACTCTGATTCGGCCCCTCAACTTACGGAAACCATTGTGCCAACCTCTTCAAAGTCCGCCAACTTTCCATAGTCTACAATTACCAAGCGGAGTTCGAGAAAATTAGTAATTGTGTTGACAGTCTCCCTCACCAAGCACTACAAGATTGTTTTATCTCCGGCTTATGCTACGATATACAATCTGGACTCGCGTTACATAACCCGACCTCCCTCCATCAAACCTATGGGTTAGCTAAATTGATTGAAGACAAGCTCATCACGAACCACCCTCATAATAACAGTTTTCCCCGCTCCTCTCCTCCACAGATAACACCTTCCGTCCCTCCTACACCTACTATAACACCTATACTTCCCACCCCACCTGCTTCCTCCTTACTACCAAACACACCAAAAACTAGTACCCCACTCCCTTTCACACGACTCTCACCAAAAGCGTTTGAAAAACGACGAAACGAGGGCTTATGTTTTCGTTGTCCTACAAAATATACACTCGGACACAAGTGCAATCCACCCTAGTTTCTCTTCATAGCCGATAATGAGGACCCTGAAGTCGCCACCCTTATAGACCCAACGATCGACGCACATACCCATAAAAATCCACCCGATGTAACATCCGGATTCCCAGGTATCTTATTTTATGTATTTTTATTGAGTATTAGAAAGGGACTTTGCGAGTAGACGCTTAAACTCGCCGAGTAGGGACGATGTTTGCTGACTGTATTAAATGAATGGACTCGGCGAGTCCATGCGTGGACTCGGCGAGTCCGCGCTGTTAAGTGAAACCCTAATCCTCGGGGCCTGAGCCCTATTTAAAGGCCTTTATGGCCTCCATTTGCGGCCAATGCACCCCAGAGGAACCCTAGAGAGAGCAGTAAGAGAGTTGAGAGCAAAAGGAGGCTATTTCTTCACCTTTTTGTGTGGTTTGGCTTGAAGGAAGATAGGAGCACACATCTAGAACGTGAAGGGGACTGGATCTGAGCTAATCATCTTGTGGTATCATCTTTGGAGGTATAAACTTTTCCCATTTCGTGTTATATTGATGGATTTCTTGCTTTTAGGGTTTTTACCCTCATTTTACGGAAGATCTAGAGAGTATGAGGTCCACTTTGGGATTATGACATCAGATCTGGACCCATAGAGGTCCAGAGAACCTTTCTCACTCTGTTTTATGCTGATTCATGGAGGATTGGAGACTAGGTTGCCATTTCTAGTGTTATTTCTCCATTTTGAGGCTTGATATGGGTTGCATGCACGTAAAGGTTGCACCTTTACGTGACATTTGAGTGTTAAAAGGATGGATCTACTGTTTGGTGAAGCAGATCTGACCTCAAGAGATCTTTTGAGGGTTTTCATGGGAGGAACTCGCCGAGTCCATAAGGGACTCGACGAGTCGAGTCGGGTTGCCCCGCGACTCGCGACCTGTGACGACCCATGGAGAACCGAGTTGGCCAGCGAGTCCAGGGAGGACCAGGGACGAAGAGTACAGGCATGTACTCGCCGAGTCACTCTAGTGCACTCGGCGAGTCCGGTCAATGTTGACCGTTGACTTTTGTTGACTTTTAGGGTTTAGTCAGTGGTTGGACTTATGAGCCATTAGAGGGGCAGATTGGTCTTTTTCCCTTCTTAGAGAACTTATAGAGAGGGGTTGACCTAGCCTTTAGAAGTTGTATTAATTACAGTAATTATTTATGTGATTAGGCGAAGGCTAGCACAGTAATTCAGAGTTCGAGATTTACCGAGTCACCCGAGGTGAGTCTTCTCACTATACTTTACCTTGAGGGGTAATAGAGCTATGTGATAGAGTATCTTGTATGTTATGTATGTGATGTGTTGCACTGCATTATTTCTATGTGATATATGCTGTGTGTATTCCAGAGTTACAGAGTTAGAACCGGAAGGTTCACAGAGTTAGGACCAGAAGGTCCACAGAGTTAGGACCAGAGGGTCCACAGAGTTAGGACCTGAGGGTCCACAGAGTTATAGCCTTGAGTGGCTAATATGTGTTACATGTGGTATTTTGGGGAACTCACTAAGCATTTATGCTTACAGTGTTGTGTTATGCGTTTCAGGTACCAGTGAGGATCGCGGAAAGGCGCCAGCATGATCAGTACACACATGAGGAGCTTTTTATACTTGTGATCTTGGGATATGTTTTCTTGAGTGTTATGTGATACAATGAGATTTTTATAATATTGTGAATGAAATTATGTTGTTAAAATGTGAAAAATTGTTTGAAAATTTTGGGTGTTACAAGTTGGTATCAGAGCCTTGGTTTGAGGGATTCGGATGCACCGTCGAGCGCATTTGAACTTAGACTGAGGATTTGAGGAAAAAAATTTCAAAATAGAACAAATTTTTCTAAAAAGAGTAAAAAGATTTGAAACGAGCAGAGCAGAGCAGTGTGTACGATCAGCCAGCGCCCGAACGGTGATTTCCCAAAATACCCTTACATTATGCGTTATGAGATATTATGTGATATGCTATGCATGCTAGAGTAGGCTAAGTACTCATATTAGGACTAGAGTGGCCTGATTTGTGATGCCTTAGCCTAGGGAGATTTCTTCTGCTATATGATGCTTGAGAGCGAGTAGGTAGCAGTGAGGAGCTGATTCGAGGTCTACCGAAGGGTAGCCTATGCCAGTGAGATATAAAGTACTTGTGATCTGGGATCCAAGGAGGAGGACTTAGGGTTAATACTGATGCGGTGTGGACGGTAGTATAGGGCCCGTACTACTGAAGACACCTGAGCAGTGCACACTCTAAGTAAGAATCCTTTGGGTACCAGGGAACAAGTAGGGTTGAGTTATCGAGTGCGAGTATACTCGAGCGAGTCTCTGATTTCTTTAGTGTTGTATTTCAGAGGCATCATGGTTGGGACGCGCCATCACCCAGGAGGCAGTGGTACCAGTGATAAGGAGATCCGTAGGTTGATTCATGAGGAGGTGGCTGCGGCCATTCAAGCTGAGATACCAGAGATGTTCGGGTCTATCAAGACCACGTTGATCGAGACTTTTGATGAGCGGTACGCCGCTCTTACTGATGCAGCTGTTGCTGCGGCCACCGCAGCCGTTGCTGCTGCCAGGCCACAGGGGGGTGACTCGTTGTTGTACCGAGAGTTCAGTAACACGAAGCCACCAAAGTTTGATGGGACGCAGAACCCGATCGCTGCGACGAGATGGATTTCTGACATTGAGGGATGCTTCTATACATGTTCTTGTCCGGAGCATCTGAGAGTTCGGTTCGCGCTGAACCAGCTTCGCTTGGGAGCGAAGGACTGGTGGAAGTTTGTGACAGCGCACTACACACCTGCAGAGTTTGCCGCGGTGACCTGGGAGAGGTTCACCGCTATGTTTCGTGATGAGTACGTTCCCCCGATGGAAAGGGAACGTTTGGCCCAGGAGTTCTTGACCCTCAAGCAGGGTACCGAGTCTGTTACAGTGATCACCAGGATGTTCCATGAGAGGGCGATGTTCTGCCCTGAGCACGTGTCTTCCGAGCAGGCACGCATGAGCCGGTATTTTAGTATTTTGAGGAGAGACATTCGTGAGTTTGTGGCGAACTCGTCGTACCGTACATTTGCCGAGCTTCAGGCAAATACCCGGAAGAGGGAGATTGAGCTCGAGACTCAGGCCAGGGAGGAGGCGGTGTCTCAAGGGAGGGATCGGCGACCGGCACAGTCCCAGCCGGCAGCCAAGCGGGGCAAGCCCGCCGATTCGAGATTAGGGAACCAGAAGGGCCGCACTTGTGCCAAGTGCGGCAAGGGTCATGAGGGGGTTTGCAGAGCAGGGTCTTGCTACAAATGTGGCAAGGAGGGGCACATGGCCAAGGATTTCCCCAAGGGGTTTGCAGTCTGTTTTCACTGCAACCAGACCGGACACCGGAAGGCAGAGTGTCCGCAGTTGCGAGGGTTAGCCCAGGGAGCATCACAGGGATCTGCTCCTGTTGCCGTTCGAGCTATAGAGAGTCGGCCAGCGAAGGTCGAGGCACCGAAGGCTCGCGGGAGAGCCTTCCAGTTGACAGCGGAGGAGGTCCGCGCAGCGCCCGATGTCGTGGCTGGTATGTATTCTTTCATTTATTTATGTTGAACCTGAGATGTTATGCTTATATTATGATATGCATAGGTACTTTTCTTGTGAGTTCTGTACCTGCTTTGGTGTTATTTGACTCGGGTGCGAGTCGGTCTTTTGTGTCGCTACCGTTTAGTCAGCACATCAGTGCCCCGCGGGAGGCGTTGAGTCGACCTCTACGAGTTTACATAGCTGACGAGCGAGCAGTGTATGCTACGGATGTGATTCGGGGATGTGTACTCGAAATCTTCGGTGTTGAGTTTCCGATTGATCTGGTCCCGATAGCGATGGGGGACGTATGTGTCATAGTGGGCATGGATTGGTTGAGCCGATTTGGGGCTGTCATAGACTGCGAGCGATAGTTGGTGACGATACGAGACCCCAGTGGGGGAGTACTTACGGTGTATGGAGACGGTACCCGAAGTGGGTCAGCGTTCTGTTCGGCTGATAGAGCGAGACAGAGTTTACAGCAGGGCTGCAATGGGTTTGTAGCCTATATGATGGACACACGAGTGGTCGCTGGGAGGCCAAGTTCGATTGATGATATTCCGATTGTGCGCGAGTTCTCGGATGTTTTTCCCGAGGAGTTGTCGGGTGTGCCTCCCGAGAGGCAGGTGGAGTTCCGCATCGATTTGGTTCCGGGAGCAGCACCTATCGCCAAGGCGCCTTATCGCCTTGCGCCGCCAGAGATGCAGGAGTTATCCTCGCAGCTTCAGGAGCTGTTGGGGAAGGGGTTTATTAGACCGAGTAGTTCCCCTTGGGGAGCGCCGATCCTTTTTGTCAAGAAAAAGGATGGTTCACACCGGATGTGCATTGATTACCGGGAGTTGAACAAGATAACGGTCAAGAACCGTTACCCATTACCGAGGATCGACGATTTGTTCGATCAGTTGCAGGGAGCGTCTTGGTTCTCCAAGATTAATCTGAGGTCTGGATATCATCAGATGAGAGTGCGTGATGAGGACATCCATAAGACGGCGTTCAGGACTCGTTATGGGCATTACGAGTTCGTGGTGATGCCTTTCGGGCTCACCAATGCACCGGCAGCGTTCATGGATCTCATGAACAGGGTGTGTAGACCGATGTTGGATCGTTCGGTGATCGTGTTCACCGACGATATACTGGTGTATTCGAGATCTAGAGAGCAGCATGAGAACATCTGAGAGAGATTCTCGGGGTTTTGAGATCGGAGAGGCTGTACGCCAAATTCTCCAAGTGTGATTTCTGGTTGCGAGAGGTCCAGTTCTTGGGACATCTCGTCAACCAGGACGAGATTTTGGTCGATCCGGCCAAAATTTAGGCGGTTATGAGTTGGGAGGTTCCGAGATCTCCCACTGAGATCAGGAGTTTTCTGGGATTGGCCGGCTACTATCGGAGGTTTATCAGAGATTTCTCCAAGATCGTCGTGCCTCTCACCAGGCTGACCCGGAAGGGTGTTGCTTTTTCATGGGGTCCGGAGCAGCAGACCTCGTTTGAGACACTTCGCCAGAGATTATGCGAAGCCCCTGTGTTAACCCTCCCAGAAGGGATGGAGGATTTTGTGGTGTATTGTGACGCATCGATATCGGGGTTGGGTGCAGTACTTATGCAGAGGGGGCATGTGATAGCTTATGCATCGAGGCAGCTGAAGCCTCATGAGACGAGATATCCTACCCACGATTTGGAGTTGGCGGCAGTGGTGTTCGCCCTCAAGATCTGGCGTCACTACTTGTATGGGGTTCGGTGTACCATATACATGGACCATAAGAGTTTGAAGTATCTGATGGATCAGCCCAACCTGAATATGTGACAGAGGAGATGGTTGGATGTGGTAAAGGATTATGATTTGTGAGATCCTGTACCACCCGGGCAAAGCTAATGTTGTAGCTGATGCGCTGAGTCGTAGGGCAGAGAGTGCCCCGATTCGAGGCACTTGTATGATATTTACAGTGATGACTCCGGTGTTGGACACCATACGGGAGGCCCAGGCAGAGGCCGTGATACCGGAGAACCGCAAGAGGGAGTGGGTGATCGGGCAGGTGTCCGAGTTCGTTACCGATAGTCGAGGGCTGATGACCTTTCAGGGTCGGATTTGGGTGCCGTATGCAGGCGGGGCACGTACCATCCTGATGGAGGAGGCGCATAGATCGAGGTACTCGATCCATCCCGGGGCCACGAAGATGTATTTGGACCTGAAGAAAGATTATTGATGGCCTTGTATGAAGAGGGATGTCGCATGGTTTGTCGAGAGGTGCTTGACCTGTCGCAAGGTTAAGGCCGAGCACCAGCGTCCGCATGGCAAGTTGCAGCCGCGTGAGGTTCCCCAGTGGAAGTGGGAACAGATTTCGATGGACTTCATCACCAAATTGTCGAGGACCGCGAGGGGTGTCGATGCAATTTGGGTGATCGTCGACCGGCTGACGAAGAGCGCGCATTTTCTTGCGATCAGTGAGAGCTCTTCTGCGGAGAGACTGGCAGAGTTGTATGTGAGGGAGGTGGTATCTCGTCATGGAGTACGGATCTCGATTGTGTCCGACCGAGATGTACGTTTTACTTCCAGGTTCTGGAAGAAGTTCCACGAGGAGTTAGGCACGAGGCTGCATTTCAGTACCGCTTACCACCCCCAGACAGACGGACAGAGTGAGCAAACGATTCAAACGCTAGAGGACATGCTCCGAGCATGTGTGTTGGACTTCGGGGGAAGTTGGGACACGTATCTGCCATTGGCTGAGTTTTCTTATAACAACAGCCACTATTCGAGTATTGGCATGCCTCCCTTCGATTTGTTATACGGGAGGAGATGTCGGACTCCCATTTGCTGGGGAGAGGTAGGGCAGCGCGTGATGGGTAGCACTGAGATAGTGCTTCGTACGACAGAGCAGATACAGCAGGTTAGACAGAGGTTATTGACGGCTCAGAGTCGTCAGAAGAATTACGCGGATAGGCGACGATCCGAGCTTGAGTTCCAGGTGGGAGATTTAGTACTCCTGAAGATATCTCCTTGGAAAGGAGTGATCCGATTCAGGAAGAGGGGCAAGTTGGGGCCCCGGTACATCGGTCCGTTCAGGGTGACCGCTACGGTGGGAAAGGTAGCATATCGGCTGGAGCTACCTGTGGAGTTGAGCCAGATTTACAATACCTTCCACGTGTCCCAGTTGAGGAAGTGTATAGCCGACGAGTCGGCGGTGGTACCACTGGAGGATATTCAGGTGGATGCGAGCCTGAATTATGAGGAGAGGCCAATCGCGATCCGGGATCGGAAGATCAAGGTTCTGAGGAACAAGGAGGTGTCACTGGTGCAGGTCCAGTGGCAACATCGGAAGGGGTCCGAGCTGACCTGGGAGCCGGAGTTGGAGATGCGGGAGTAGCATCCGGGGTTGTTTGTCGAGTAGGACTTCGAGGGCGAAGTCTGATTCTAGTGGGGGAGAATTGTAACATCCGGATTCCCAGGTATCTTATTTTATGTATTTTTATTGAGTATTAGAGAGGGACTCGGCGAGTAGACGCTTAAACTCGCCAAGTAGGAACGACATTTGCTGACTGTATTAAATGAATGGACTCGGCGAGTCCATGCGTGGACTCGGCGAGTCCGCGCTGTTAAGTGAAACCCTAATCCTCGGGGCCTGAGCCCTATTTAAAGGCCTTTATGGCCTCCATTTGCGGCCAATGCACCCCAGAGGAACCCTAGAGAGAGCAGTAAGAGAGTTGAGAGCAAAAGGAAGCTATTTATTCACCTTTTTGTGTGGTTTGGCTTGAAGGAAGATAGGAGCACACATCTAGAACGTGAAGGGGACTGGATCTGAGCTAATCATCTTGTGGTATCATCTTTGGAGGTATAAACCTTTCCCATTTCGTGTTATATTGATGGATTTCTTGCTTTTAGGGTTTTTACCCTCATTTTATGGAAGATCTAGAGAGTATGAGGTCCACTTTGGGATTATGACATCAGATCTGGACCCATAGAGGTCCAGAGAACCTTTCCCACTCTTCTTTATGCTGATTCATGGAGGATTGGAGACTAGGTTGCCATTTCTAGTGTTATTTCTCCATTTGAGGTTTGATATGGGTTGCATGCACGTAAAGGTTGCACCTTTACGTGACTTTTGAGTGTTAAAAGGATGGATCTACTGTTTGGTGAAGCAGATCTGACCTCAAGAGATCTTTTGAGGGTTTTCATGGGAGGAACTCGCCGAGTCCATAAGGGACTCGACGAGTCGAGTCGGGTTGCCCCGCGACTCGCGACCTGTGGCGATCCATGGAGCACCGGGTTGACCAGCGAGTCCAGGGAGGACCAGGGATGAAGAGTACAGGCATGTACTCGCCGAGTCACTCTAGTGCACTCGGCGAGTCCGGTCAATGTTGACCGTTGACTTTTGTTGACTTTTAGGGTTTAGTCAGTGGTTGGACTTATGAGCCATTAGAGGGGCAGATTGGTCTTTTGCCCTTCTTAGAGAACTTATAGAGAGAGGTTGACCTAGCCTTTAGAAGTTGTATTAATTAGAGTAATTATTTATGTGATTAGGCGAAGGCTAGCGCAGTAATTCAGAGTTCGAGATTTACCGAGTCACCCGAGGTGAGTCTTCTCACTATACTTTACCTTGAGGGGTAATAGAGCTATGTGATAGAGTATCTTGTATGTTATGTATGTTATGTGTTGCACTGCATTATTTCTATGTGATATATGTTGTGTGTATTCCAGAGTTACAGAGTTAGAACCGGAAGGTTCACGGAGTTAGGACCAGAGGGTCCACAGAGTTAGGACCAGAGGGTCCACAGAGTTAGGACCGGAGGGTCCACAGAGTTATAGCCTCGAGTGGCTAATATGTGTTAAATGTGGTATTTTGCGGAACTCACTAAGCATTTATGCTTACAGTGTTGTGTTATGTGTTTCAGGTACCAGTGAGGATCGCGGGAAGGCGCCGGCATGATCAGTACACACATAAGGAGCTTTTTATACTTGTGATCTTGGGATATGTTTTCTTGAGTGTTATGTGATACAATGAGATTTTTATAATATTGTGAATGAAATAATGTTTTTAAAATGTGAAAAATTGTTTGAAAAATTTGGGTGTTACACCCGACCACCAATTTTTTTCTCTATCTACCGCCGCCTTCTTTAGACTTTCTACACCTTAAGCCTTGCGACTCACCGGCTATATCAACACCCGACCTGTCACTGTTCTGATAAATTGTGGTAGCACGTATAATATCATTCAACCGTGAATTGTCTCCTTCCACACCTTGGCCTAGAAAAACATACCGGAATTTTCAGTTATGGTAGGCAACGACGACCATAACAAGTGCAAGTGTCTCTGCCCAAACTTGGTGGTTGAACTCGACAACACACCATTCACGATTCCTTTCTTTATTTTACCGGTTGAAGCTGTTTATCTCATCACTACAAGAAAAAGACCCTTTTACGACGCACAAACCACGATACTCATTGATTTATGTTACGCAAAAGAGAGTGACATTAAAAAGGTGTCATCTCTTCAAAAATTTTAAGGATTTAGGCTACACATTATTGCGTGCCCTTAAATTAGTGTCATAAGAAAAAAAAATTAAAAACACGGAGGGTGTTGTATCTTAAATGCGCGTCCTCTATAAGTGTCACTTTATAATTTTAATGAAACGCGCCTTTAGTAAATAGGGGGAAATGAAATCCCAAAATTTTGAAAACCCGCCTTGTTCCTTCTTACCTTCTTTTTATTTTTCATTTTCGCAATCGACTCTCCCCTCTCTGATCCGCTTCTCTGCTACTCCTAACCTAACTTGTTAATCTTCTCATCGGATCTCTACTTGATCTCTTTTTTATCGATCTCTGTCGCCTGACATATCTTTGCAGTCTTTAGTAGAGGAAATCACTCACCACTGTGAGGTAATTGGTTTGGCTTGATTTCGTAACTTATACTCTTGTTTTCCATGTGTTTTTATCTTCTAGACCACTGAAATCAACAGGAGGTTAACGACGCGTATTAAATTGATGATCTTTGTCACGTAATCGTGGGGGATGATGGTCGGATCGACGATGTATATGATCCGTACGAAGAGGATGCAGATGAGAGTGAAGAAGAAATCAATGATGATGATGCTCATGATGATTTGGACGACGAATTGCTGCCAAAATGGTTGAACAACAAATTCGAGCTATAGAGGATGAGGAACTTGGGGAAAAGGGCGTATCCAAAGATGAAAAAAATCCAAACGGTTTGCTAATCAGTTAGTGGAAAGTATGGATTGGGTTTGAAACACAATCTCATCTGGTAAACAAATTGTAACACCGTAAATTTTCAAACAAATTTTTCATTTTAAAATCGCATACGTTTCATAACGTAATATATAAAAATCTCGTTTGCTCAAATTACAAAACACAACTCCATGTTTGATTAATTTATAATCCAGGATCCTCAAAACATAACACTTTCTCTGGTGTGTACAACCAAGCTGGTGTCGTCCCGCGATCCCGAGAAACCTGAAACACATAACACATAACACGGTAAGACGAAGCTTAGTGAGTTCCCCAAAATACCACATACCACAAATTCGCCACTCGAGGCTATACTCTGTAAGACCCTCTGGTCATTGTGTCTCAGCGGAACCCTCCAGTCCCGTTGCTCGTTGGACCCTTAGGTCCGATCTAGCTCGTTGGACCCTCTGGTCCAGTTTGGCTGAGCCTTCCGGCCTCAAAAATCGTTGGACCTTCCGGTCCGGTCTGGTTGAGCTTGTCGGCCTCATAAATCGTTGGACCTTCCGGTCCGGTCTGGTTGAGCCTTCCAGCCTCGCAAGTCGTTGGACCTTCCGGTCCGGTCTAAATAACTCATAACATAATATCACATAGACAAGATGCACAAGCGAGCACATAAGACCTTCCGGTCACACATAAATACCACTCTAGGTAATGTATAGTGAGAAGACTCACCGCGGGTAAACTGGGATGATCTCGAACTCGAAACACTGATCTAGCCTCCGCCTAATCACATACAGAAATTACCTCTAATTAACAATGGCTCTCAAAGGCTAGACTATTCCCTTCCAATGCTCTCTCTCAGATGGGTAAAAGACCATTGTACCCTTCCTGACCTCTTTCACTCATCTTGACCAAACCCTAAGGTCAACAAAAGTTAACTCCAGCTTTGACCAGACTCGTCGAGTGCACTCGAGAGACTCGTCGAGTCCAGTCGATTCATGGCAACCCCCAGCAAGCTCCAACTCGAGGAGCTAACCCCTAACTCGTCGGGTCACCACCTGACTCAGTTCATCGGGACAAATCCTGGCTACTCGCCAAGTCAGCGGCTCAACTCGGCGAGTCTATTCAGACTCTTTTGCATTCAGACCATTTTAGTGCAAGATACTTTCCCAAACATCAGATCTATGCTCACAAGGCTCATTAATCACGTAAAGGTTCGATCTTTATGTCCATGCCTCACACATCTAGCTCTATTTGATAAAATGACCCCCCCCCCCCCCATAATGGTGTCTTAGGCTCAACACTCTTATGTGGCTGCATAAAGCTGGGTTCTTGGGACTCTCTGGACCTCTTAAGGTCCAGATGTGATGTCTAAGCCTCAAAGGGACTTCACCTATTCCATAACTCAACTTAAAAGAGGGTAAAGAACCCTAATTTCATGAGATCTACTATTCATATGAAAACAGGTATGGATTCATACCTTAAACAATAGCCTTGTATGAAATAGCAGAAGATTTGAGCCCCTCAAGTCAGCTTAACTTGAACCCTCTCCTTCTTCCTTGCAAGAATGCACCAAGATGATGAAAATTAGCGCCCTCTTTCTCTCTATGCTCTCTGGATCGATTAGGTTCTCTCAAGGGAAAGTGTGACCGCAAATGAAGGCCATAAGGGCCTTTAAATAGGTTACAAACCCGGACAATTAGGGTTTCTCTGCCCAGCACCTACTCGGCGAGTCCCTCCTCTGACTCGTCTAGTCCACTCATTAAATCCACGCGAGCAACTCGACTCGACTCGGCGAGTTGGTCCCTCAACTCGTCGAGTCCCTCCTTCAATCTCAAGATTAACATACACAATAATGTCCTTGAAAATCCGGTTGTTACAATTCTCCCCCACATGAATTAGATTTCGCCCTCGAAATCGCTCCTCAACAACATATAGATCTAATCCAATAACCGAACAGTACCATCGAAAGGATCTCATACCACACAACTATCTTCCTCTCTGGACACCTGAATCCGAACAGGAACTCCTCCCTGGAAAAGGACAGACCCATCTGCCACTACGCTGCCCCTTCTGACCCTCAAGAATCTTGAAACTCTAGTAGCTTGACACACAACCAGACCGCCCTCTCCAGATGTCACCACGTTATTCGCTCCTCGAATAACAAACCCCGATAAATCACTACCTCTCTGATTCGCTAGTGGGGACCGATAAAAACAAGTCCATGCCCAAAACTGGCTACCGATCACTCGTCCCAGACATGATAAACAATCCAAATCATATACCAAGGAATGAAAGGATTACATCACACCAAGAACTCATCCACTGTACTGCAATCACAACCCTTCTGAACAACGACCCCTCAACATCTTGACCTCAGGCACGAAAAATGATCATGCTTGTTCAGAAGCGTCCTCCGACATCTGACAGACATAAACCTCAGCTCCCTTCTCAATATCCCTTTCAAGACTGAGCACCAGGTCATCTCCCGACCCAGCAATTGAACCTCCAAAGGTTACCTATTGCATGTACGAAAACGTCTCACTGACTTCCTTATCAATACAACTATCTCGGCCGAGTGTGACACACAAGTCACGAAGTTCGCTTTACCTCAAGCGAATACGGAATTCGACTCACTCTCGACCTCTGCAGTCTACTACTCATTAGTTCCATGCATTTCGCGGTTTTCTCATACTAACAAATTGACCCACTCAGGTCTAAGACACCAGATGGAAACAATACCCCCTTCCAAATGAAATTCATCTCTGAATCCAGAATCTCATTCTGCCTACAAAATACACCACTAGAATCAAACTCAACTCGAGAGTCTGGCCCGGCACAGAATTGGAACCACTCGTCCCAACGAAACACTCCACTCGCGATCCATGACCCGCAACCCACGCATACGTCACTTCTCCTATTCCTTCCGATTTCGGTCTCCACAGCCTGACTCAGAATATAATGATTCCCGACCATTATGGAGACCTCCGCCCCTCTCCTGGTCTGACCGGCCACCGGGTCCCCCAAGACTCAATCCGATAAGGCTACTCAAGCCTAGGAACACTCCTGTGTCATGCTCTGACAAATGAATAAAATGGCTTCCCGCAGCACCACGACACTCTCTCACTGGCTAGTGAGTACTACGGCTCCCCGCAGTATCACAACACCCTTTCTCTGACTAGTGAGTACTACGGCTCCCCGCAGTATCACAACACCCTTTCTCTAACTTGTGAATACTACGGCTCCCCGCAGTATCACAACACCCTTTCTCTGACTGGTGAGTACTACGGCTCCCCGCAGTATCATAACACTCTTTCTCTAACTAGTGAGTACTACGGCTCCCCGTAGTATCACAACACCCTTTCTCTGACTAGTGAGTACTACGGCTCCCCGCAGTATCACAACACCCTTTCTCTGACTAGTGAGTACTACGGCTCCCCGCAGTATCACAACACCCTGTGTTCACTCACTCATTTTACGCGGCCCAGCATAGATAGGTACACACACCCATCTAGGCAAAGCATCACTACTCCTGATGACCACTGTCGGGACAAACACTTTTTCCCGCTGCAATTCGCATTCTCCGATAATCCCGCTTGATGTCAATTAGCTGAAAGGGCTCCCACTGGAACCGTAGACACCTGATACACCACTCGTCATCTCATAACTCAAGTCTCAAAATAATCCGAAATTTAGAACATCATACTCGGATACCTCGGTACACCATCACAGAACCTCATGATGTCCTACCTCAACCACTGATCTCCTACTTACAGTATCATACACAGATACAACAATACATTCCTTCAGGATTCACAACTAATCTTCGTGCCACACATCACGTAACTTCGGAATATTCCAACTCTCAATTGAAACACAGAAGAATTGTCAACGACTCAGAACATATTGACGACATCCGAAAGTCCCTCCTCTATTGCTCAGAATCCCATACCTTGAGCCAGAAATTCCCAACCGTCGAAACTATCCTTACTAGCCACCACACGGTCTTCGACCGACGGCCACCTGCCATGGAGACACTCATCCTTTCCTTAACACGTACAACATGCATTATCTCGCTCTGCCCTCGCCTTGACCACCAATAACTCTGGCCTCATGTGTCCGCACCGTAGATCTTCGTAATCATTTCTCTACCGCACTTGAACGGATCGTTGATCCCCTTAATAGAATACCCAAATCTCCCCCACTCAGGGTTCGAACCATCACCGATTTGCATGCCAACAATCTATTCCATAGACTGTTTCACCAGGTATGTCACACTTGACTCTTGAAACGTACTACGCAATCACTCAAGGACCTTCCCAAAGGAACCAATAAATCTCCAAATATCCCATCTCCGACCAAAAATCTCGAAATCCTCCCAACGCGGGAATAATCATAAAATCAAGAGACCTCACTCTCATAGTCGATACACAACTCAGACAACGAAAACCACCGCCCCAAAAATGCTCCTCTTGATTACCTGACACTGCCGCTAACACATTCCCTACTATACTCAGATAGGGTATATCCTTGTCCTTGATCGTCTCAGTCACCACTGATATTCCTCTCTTACTATAATACTACCTTGCGGTAGACATACTGCCCAGATACTCTGGTGAAAGATCGCAACCGATGCTACCCCACAGGGTCTACCCCCAAGCTCAGAAACCGAAAGTCTCAATATCTATTCTGCTTCTCACAGGAAATGGAACTAGCACAACTCTGGTCACAGAAGGAGACATCTCGTTTATCGGCCGATTTCTCAATTCAGACCGTGATCCTCCATAAATCACCATCTTCTATTCCTCTTTGAGTCTTGCGACTCCAACTGGCATCTCACCAAAAATCCCTCGGGAACTAACTCGTTCCCCCCCCCCTCTCAAGGTCTGCTTCATTGAAACTCGTTCAACATGGACCTCTGGCCCCATACTCTTTCACATCTGATCTCAGACTAACCAATCACAACTGAATAACTGGTAAACCAGAATCACTAACCGCCACGAGTCATGGTACTCGAACCATGTGGCCACCTCTCGATCTGCTATGAATTATGCTACCCGAACCATGTTCTCTCTCTTCCGAATCTGCTAAGAATCATGGTACTCGAACCATGTTCTCTCTTCCCAACCCGCTAAGAATCATGGTACTCGAACCATGTTCTCTCTTCTCAATCCACTACGAATCATGATACTCGAACCATGACATCACCTCTTGATCTGCTACAAATCATGGTACTCGAACCATGAAATCATCTCTCGATCTGCTACAAATCATGGTACTCAAACCATGAAATCAGCTCTCGATCTGCTACAAATCATGGTACTCGAACCATGACATCACATCTCGATCTGCTACAAATCATGGTACTCGAACCATGAAATCACCTCTCGATCTGCTACAAATCATGGTACTCGAACCATGACATCACCTCTCGATCTGCTACAAATCATGGTACTCGAACCATGAAATCACCTCTCGATCTGCTACAAATCATGGTACTCGAACCATGACATCACCTCTCGATCTGCTACAAATCATGGTACTCGAACCATGAAATCACCTCTCGATCTGCTACAAATCATGGTACTCGAACCATGAAATCACCTCTCAATCTGCTACAAATCATGGTACTCGAACCATGACATCACCTCTCGATCTGCTACAAATCATCGTACTCGAACCATGAAATCACCTCTCGAGCTGCTACAAATCATGGTACTCGAACCATGACATCACCTCTCGATCTGCTACTTAAAACCTCCGAAATGTTCCCTGTATCGAGTATGGGTCCTCTACTTTCAGTAGTACGGGCCCATACTACCTGCCACATCTACCCATACTTTCTACACGGACCATCCCCAAGTTCCTAAGTAGCTGCTCAACCTTCTCGATCACCAATCTCGTCATGCGTGTTCGCTCTTCTGCGAAATACTCTACTCTGTCAGCGTACTCATCTGACTAGGGACACCCTCTCCTAGGCTCTTCCTAGGTTCTCACACTTCTCCGCCATGAGCTGCTGAAGAACTCCTTATGATGCCAGCCATCTACCTCCTGAATATCGTCATATTCACTTAGTACCTGACTCCCATCATCAAGAGTTCCACAAAGCACGAAGCAAGCAGCATTCGGGCATCGAATAATCTCTACCAACATGTAAAACCACTCTAGGTTATTACCTACTTGCTCTCCTCATGCTCAAAGGATATCACCAAACTCAAGCAACTTTACCCCACGCGGTCATCTGACTACTCTCTCAGTAGACTCCTCAAATGCTCATCTAGATATCTCTCCTAGAATACTCCTCTACTCCAATCCAACTCTACAAAGGATTCCTGCTGGGTACTCTTACTCCACACATACTCAAGAGCAAATCACAGATAGCAGCAATTTCTAGGCTAAGGCATCACAAATCAGGCCACTCTAGTCCTAAATTATGAATTACCTAGCCTATCTTTAGCATGCATGATATCTCATAAAATATCTCATAAATATCTCTTAACGCGAAAGTAAGGGTATTTTGGGAAATCACCGTTCAGGCTCTGGCTGATTGTACACACTGCTCCAACTCGTTTTCTCTTAAATTCTTTCTCATTTTTAGAAAAATTTATCTCTTTTGAAAATCTTGACCATTCTACCCTTCCTGACCTCTTTCACTCATCTTGACCAAACCGTAAGGTCAACAAAAGTCAACTCCAGCTTTGACCAGACTCGCCGAGTGCACTCGGGAGACTCGTCGAGTCCAGTCGATTCATGGCAACCCCCAGCAAGCTCCAACTCGACGAGCTAACCCCTAACTCGTCGGGTTACCACCTGACTCAGTTCATCGGGACAAACCCTGGCTACTCGCCGAGTCAGCGGCTCAACTCGGCAAGTCTATTCAGACTCTTTTGCATTCAAACCATTTTAGTGCAAGATATTTTCCCAAGCTTCATATCTATGCTCACAAGGCTCATTAATCACATAAAGGTTCGATCTTTATGTCCATGCCTCACACATCTAGCTCTATTTGATAAAATGACCCCCCCCATAATGGTGTCTTAGGCTCAACACTCTTATGTGGTTGCATAAAGCTAGGTTCTTGGGACTCTCTGGACCTCTAAAGGTCCAGATCTGATGTCTAAGCCTCAAAGGGACTTCACTTATTCCATAACTCAACTTAAAAGAGGGTAAAGAACCCTAAATTCATGAGATCTACTATTCATATGAAAATAGGTACGGATTCATACCTTAAACAGCAGCCTTGAATGAAATAGCAGAGGATCTGAGCCCCTCAAGTCAGCTTAGCTTGAACCCTCTCCTTCTTCCTTGCAAGAATGCACCAAGATGATGAAAATTAGCTCCCTATTTCTCGCTATGCTCTCTGGATCGATTAGGGTCTCTCAAGGGAAAGTGTGGCTGCAAATGAAGGCCATAAGGGCCTTTAAATAGGTCACAAACCCGGACAATTAGGGTTTCTCTACCCAGCACCTACTCGGCGAGTCCCTCCTCTGACTCGTTGAGTCCACTCATTAAATCTACGCGAGCAACTCGACTCGACTCGGCGAGTTGGTCCCTCAACTCGTCGAGTCCCTCCTTCAATCTCAAGATTAACATACACAATAATGTCCCTGAAAATCCGGTTGTTACACAAATGGTAATCTCGATAAAATTTAATCAATGTAGTTCTTGATTATAGTTTTGAATCTTAAACATCATTTTTATTATGTGTTGATTTGAAGAGCCTGCAAGTTGAGATATCAAGCCATTTTGTTCCTCCTGCTTCACGCTTAACAAACCATATCGCTCTCAGATTTTCCAATTTCAGTTCATATCATATGGTTTGGGTTTTGTCACACTTTTTCATTATAGAACTATATGTTACAAAGTCTAATTTATAAAAGGTTTTTACTGCAGCACACTGATGTTGAAGAAAACCCTAGCTCCCATAGTTATATGGTTGTGTTCCAATATGGATCTATTGTGTTCATTAATGTTGAAGATCATGAGGTGGAGTCTTAGCTTGACATTATAAGAAGACATGCTTCTGGACAGCTTCAAGAAACAAGAAAAGATGGTTAGTTAACTTAACTTTAACATCTTTTATTTTTCAAACACTTTGGTCCATAATACCCTTGCCTTAATAAAGCATGTGTGGTTGTGTAAACAGATTATATGGTGAAGGAGAAGCCATTGTTGATGGAGGATATGTAGGGAGGTCTTGATTACATTGTTCTGAGAAACTTTGATATTGACAGCTTATGTACTATTAGTTGTTATTTTTCAGATTAGAGATTGTTTGGAGATAGGAAAAGTATGCTCAAATATACGAGTACCTTCGTGAGGAATATGAAGTAACACAATGGTTTGGAAATCTTGATTATAAATTGAAGTGTGTTGAGGTAACTTTTCACACCAGATTTTTTTTATTAAATCTTGAATATGAATCTTATTTTTTCTTGTTTGCTAGTTTTGGAATGGTGCATCATTCTGTTGCTGAGCATCGACAACTTTATAGGAATATACGAAATCATCCGGGAAATAAACCTAGTCTCAAGGAAGGCCCTGTCAAAATTTATTTTGTTAATATGTCTATACCAATGCTAACTCATGTGAATATAGATGCCAGTTTCAAAACTTTTGGGCACCAGTTCTGCAGATGCAATAAAAGTAGTTCTGTAGATTCAATAAAAGCAGAGGAAGGGAGTGAATCCTTGGATACCTTCATCAAACAAGCTATTGGAAAAGAACCTACTTTTTCATTTTCAAGAACTAGGGATAGCCATGTGTAGTGGATACAATTAATTCACGCTTTGGATCAACAAGGTATTCATAAAATCTTCTTATCTTCCAACATTATCTGCATTAAAAAAATGAAGATTTAGATGCAGAAATGAGGTAATCAAATAAGACATGAGGTAATTAAGTACATTCCTAAGTCTAACTCTAACCATTTTTACGTAGATCTCCTTGGTTGGCCTTTTTTGGCTCATAGAAATGAGGTAATCAAATAAGACAGATTTGTAAGAAATGTGCCTGTGAATTCTGTTCACCTGACAGTTATCGAAGACATATACGAGTTCATCGATGCTCTTTAAAGTTCCACATATCTTATTTCAAAGGAAGTTGCTTTACTTGAAGCTGAAAGGACTGCTCAAGTTGCATTAGCAAAAGCTTCAATGGTGGATAATCTTCAAAACAAGAATCAAGAGTAGATGAAATAGATAGAAATTTGTCAGGTATGATGCTTTTAATATTTAAATCTTTAAATAATATTGATTTCATGGATGAAAATAAAATTATGGTTTTGTTTTTTAAAAGGAAAATAAAATTATGGGTAAAATGCATCAACAAAAGGTTGTTGATCAGGTGGAAAAGCTTACACACATTGTACGTGAGTAACTGATCACATGGCTAACCATACCTACAAAGATTTTGAATCTTACCAAGTTTCCAAACAGTAGATCTTTAGGGAAAACATTGACATATCGGACATGCATTTCTAGTAGGAATTCCTTAAATTGTTTTTTGCTATTTTTCTTTTTACAGTATTGGTACGTTATTATCTAACAATTTAAGGGCATATTTTGTATTTTGTGGTTGTGTACAGGTATGGAGAATGCCAAAATTGTGGGTTGGATTTCTGAAATGCATTTCACAAACACAACCACATTCTTATAATGTTTTATTAAAAGTAAGTATGTCCCCTTGTTCACTTTCACTTTCATATTTTGTATTTAATTCTTTTTGGTTTATATTAAGTTAACTGAAGCAGTATAATATAATAGAATAGAAAATGTTGCTTTTTTTTGGGAGAGTAGGACTATTTCACTCTTTCATATTAACTTTTATAATCTACATGTGTATTAAATTTTAATATTTTATAACATAGATTGATGATGATTGAAGCCTTTCTGAATACTAATGCGTTGATGATGAAAACATGTATCATGTGGAAACAGAAGCATAACAATAAGAAGTAGAAACAAGAAGGTGTTCCTTAATAGCAATGTGGTACTAGGTTATATAGTTAGGGAAAACCTCTTAATAACAATGTACAATCGGATCCCCTTAGTACCAATGTATTACATTTTTTTGACATGATGTTATGGATGAAATTGATTGTTTTGGTATATATTTGTTTCCATATTTTTGTATTATGCGTAAATGAGTGTCGTAAAGGCGCGTCGTAAATGTATATCGTAAATGGTTGCTGAAGTTTATGACACGCAAATGCGTGTCATCTTCATTTATGACAGGGGCTTTAATGATACGCAATGTGTGTCCTAAACGTGCGTCGTAAGGTTACGACATGCAAATGCATGTCGTCTTCCTTTATGACAGGGGCTTCCTTGATACACATTGTGCGTCATAAATGCGTGTCATAAATGCGTGTCGTAAATGTGCATCGTCAATAGACAACGCGCATGGGCGTATCGTCTCTCGTTATGATAGGGTCTTCCTTGACACGCATTTGCGCGTCGTCTGAGTGTTTTACGACACACATTGCGCGTAGTAAAAGGCTGTTTTTCTAGTAGTGCATCCTAGGTGTAGCATGGTTATGCACATTGGGGCCCATTGTTGCTGACTTTGCTATTCCCCAATTACAGTTTTCGCTTGGGCCTAAGACCATCACATTACGTGGTGAGCCCATATCCTCATCAGTCTCTCCACTCCAACTTGAGACCCTAATTGCCAAAGCTTTCATATCTTCTCTCCATGCCATTTACTTAATTTTGAACCCAACATATCCTCCACAAACAAACCATCAGCAACACATAACCATCCCATCTTCGCTATTCTCCTCCATGAGTACAGTTCTGTCTTCGATACACCCCAAAACCCTACCTCCCTTCTGCTCTCAAGATCACCGTATTCCCACCCTCCCCACATTGGCCCCTATCAATGTCAAACCATACCGCTACCCTCATTACCAAAAGCAATTTATGACTACCTTGATCTCAGAGATGCTTTCAGACGGTGTTATCATCTCTAGCCAAAGTCTGTATTCATCGCCAGTCTTATTAGTAAAAAGGAAGGATGGTACTTGGCGATTTTGCATCGACTACCAAGAACTCAACGCCATAACCATCAAAGATCAATATCCCATTCCCATAGTTGATGAGTTACTCGATGAACTACATGGCGCTTCCATCTTCTGCAAGATCGATCTCCGAGCTGGTTACCATCAAATTCGGGTTGCACCACCCGACACCCACAAAACAACATTTCGTAATGTCGACATCCATTACAAATTTCTTGTGATGCCCTTTGGCCATTCCATTACCCGATCAACCTTCTAGGAAACAATGAATGACCTCTTTCATCACGTCATGCAGCGATAGATATTAGTTTTTTCGATGATATATTGATTTATAACTCCACCATCGATCAACATTACACACATCTGAAACATGTGTTGGAAACCCTAGCTGCGAATCACTTTCATACAAAAGAGTCTAAACGCACATTTGGGGTTCCTATGATAGATTACACAGGCCACATTATATCTGCTACAGGAGTCTCGGCTAACCCAGAAAAACTCTAAGCCATACAAAACTAACCCACACCTACCTCCTTTACAGCATTGCGAGGTTTTCTCAGTCTCACCGGGTACTATCGCCATTTTGTTTGACATTACGCCCAAATCACTGGACCCATTACCAACATCCTCAAAAGCAAGCACTTAACCTGGTCCACAACATCTAATGAGGCCTTTGACCTCCTCAAAATAGCCATGTCTCACATCGTTACCCTTACACTTCCCAATTTTTATGCCACCTTTGATGTCACCACTGATGCGTCTAAAATTTCCATAGACGTTGTGTTGTCCCAGAACGACAAACCCATTGCCTTTTACAGCAAATAGATGTGCCCACGCATGCAGAACTCTTCAGCTTACATTCGTAAATTGTTTGCCATTACCGAAGTTGTTAAAAAGTGACGTCAATATTTGCGTGGTCGAAAATTTCGAATCTATACTGACCAATGAAGTTTAAAACATCTCTTATCATAGGTAGTTGAAACTCCGGAGCAATACAAGTGGGCAACAAAGCTCATCGGTTTTGAATTTTAGATTTTTTACAAATTGGGTAAAGACAACAAGGTTACGGATGCCTTAATTCATCGTGAAGAGGGTCAGCTACTTGCATTTTTCTACTACTCAACCTTCTTGGGTCTCTAGACTCAAGTCCTTCTACCAAACAACGCACGGGAAACAACTCATGGCCACACAGTTAGCTAGACGACACACATTTTCATATTTGTGACAGTTTACTATATAGCGACAGCAAGCTTTTTCTTCCAGATGACACCACCGTCCGTCGCCAACTGTTATAGGAGTACCAATCAACAAACTTGGGAGGTCATTCCGGTGTCGCTCCCACCATCAGACGAATTTTCTCCACATTCCAGTGGGCCAAACTGAAAATGGACACCCGAGTCTTCATTTGTTCGTGTAAAGCTTGCCAAGAAACAAAGTATCCCAACCACAAATCGTACAGACTGCTCCAAACCATCCTCGTCCCCAAACAAGTTTGGAGTGACATATCGATGGATTTTATTACCCATCTTCCATTATCAGGAGGTAAAATGGGCATTTGGGTCATTGTGGACCGGTTTACCAAATTTGCCCATTTCTATGCCATACCCTCCAAAATAATGTCACAATCCTTGGCTACATTGTTCTTACAATCTGTCTACATGCTCCACGGTCTTTCCCATTCCATTATTTCTGATCGTGACCCCCTCTTCCTTAGTGTATTTTGGAAAGAAATGTTCAAACAACTAAGTACCCGTCTCAAATACTCAACTGCATACCACCCACAATCGGACGGCCAAATCGAAGTGGTTAACCGATGACTACAATTTTATCTCCGTGCCTTTGCCAGTGATGAGCCCCATACTTGGACCAAATATTTGTACCTGCCAGAGTATTGGTACAATACATCACACCATTCCACCATCAACATAAGTCCCTTTCAGGCACTTTACGGCCGACCAATCCTAGATCTCAATCGCTAGGTTCCAGCAAAAATCCCATCATGCATCAGTGGATGCCATATATCAGAACACAACAGGCTCTGAACTCTCATTCGCGATAACTTACGTCAACAACAACAATGCATGATTGGTCTTGTAAACCGACATCGCCTCGACAAAGAGTTCAATATCGGAGATATGGTTTACTTATGTGTACGTGATTATCACCAACACTCAGTGCACGCTCGGGTCTCCAAGAAGATTAGCAAGCGTTTTTATGGGCCCTTTAAGATACTTGAATGCATTGGATCGGTTGTGTATCACCTGGAGTTACCACCAGAATCCCGTGTCCACCCGATGTTTTATGTATCCCTTCTTCGACAAGCAGTTGGTAACCCTAGTCCTACCCAATTACCAGATTTCTGCTTTGAAGACACACCACAACTGGAGCTCGACGACGATCTCCATGTTAAGGAAGGGGCAGTTGATACACACTGTGAGCCCAACTCAACAAATAGCAAGCCAGCAGAAGTGCACCAACAGAGGCCCAAAAGAGTTATCAAGAAACCAGCCCGTTTGTTAGATTGAAGTAGCAAGAAATAGTCAGCATGTTGCGTAGGTTTAGGAGGATAACTTGTTCCACTCTTCCTGAGTCAATAACAGAGCTAGTGCTCTTACTTGGGTAGGCATGTTTAATTTATGCATTCATTGTTATCTAGATTAGTGGTCTTGCTTCTATAAATTGTAGTATGGGAAACATTTGTTGAGTTTAAAACCCTAATTGTGATTTGATAAACAAGATGCGGAAAATAAGAACAAACACAAATATGAAGATTAGGTCGAATGATCACTCGATTTATTGAATTATGAGGAACAGATTACACTTTAAGAAATAAGAATCTAACTCTACAAGAAACCTCACAACGCGGCGACTACATTTTGCCTCACTCTTAACCCTAATTATGAATAATACATGACTATTTATAGGGAAAAGACAAGTCTTGGGCTTTTAACCTACACTTCATCAAGGGGGCCCACTGCCATCATCCATGGAGTACTTTGAAACCCTACAATCTCCCCCTCAAAGTATGGAATGGATGACAATGTTTTAACTGATGGGTTTTGAGCATTCTAACACTCCTATGGTGTACATGCAACCCTAGAAACCTTGGATCTATGTTTGACTATGATACATGCAAATAATTATTTTTCCAAGGTTCTTATCCTATCTAGCATGGCATGGGGAACTTGAATCAAATAAAGCTAGTAGAATTACTTACCTTGTAGTTGTAGTTGATTGCTTGGAGTTTTAGAGCCTAGCACCAATAGTGTGGATGCCTCAAATGGAAATCACAAATCACCACAAACTTGGAACTTTGAGAGAATAGTAATCACCTTCTTGAAATCGGCCCTCTTACTTTACTCACCACAACTCATGTGATTTCAAGAACCAAAGCCTCCTTTATATAGTGTGGTGGATTAGGGTTACATTGATGTAAACCCTAATACCCATGTCTTTTCAATTCCATGAGATCCATGGGTTAAAGCTCCATGGAGTATCCATGGACTTTCCATGCAAGCCTAGCCCATTCCAAATAAGCATTAGCCCACACTATATAAATACAAGAGCCCATATTTAATTAGTCATACTTTTGATCTCTAAATTAATTCTAAATTAATTATAGATCAATACTAATTAAATAATATGATTTTATATTAATATATTAGAACTTATAATATATTAATAAATCATAACTTATACTATTCTCAAAAGATTATCCGTAAATTGTTCGGGTGAAGTGCAACCCAAATGGACCATGTCGGGTCGGGTCAAGTACATACCAAATATAGTTATGGACTTAGACACTATCTCCAACAGTCTCCCACTTGGATAAGTCTAATAACTATAGTTTCAAGTATGACTTCAGGAACCGATCAGCAATCGTAGCTCTTAAAACTCTGTTGAACTATGAAGCGCCATTTTAGATAAGTGATCATATAATCCTCTGTTCTAGATATCACCGGACAAATACATGGAACATGGTCTTGCTTATTGTCCAGCATTTGTTTCCCGATTTCCGATTTGTTTGACATAGAACTTAACTGAACACATCAATTTAGTTCTGACCGGGCCCGGTACATAGGTCAAAACAAAATCATCGAGGGGCCCAAATATCGCTTCTAATCCTAGAAGGAACAGATAAACTTCGACTCATATGTTTGCTCTACTACTTGTTGAATTACACACAAAAGCACGGTTTATAACATCGAGTTACCAATGCGTTTTCGTGCAATCAATGCATAACCAACTCATAGGCAACAAATAATATCTCTAGGTTTGAAGACTTATATGATATTACCGTCTCACGATCACTCGAGATAAATTCCATGAAGTGATACAAGTGAGCGTGGGTTGAATCCAATACTCAGAACTTATGAGCACTCATGAGTGCTGTAGCCCCGCTTTGTCTAACATCTTAGACCTCTACAAGCCAACCCATGACAGTCTTGATTCATATCTACTTCCAACATATGACCGACTGTGGAGAGTTTGAATAATATGATATAAACCATAACATAATTATTCTGGAAGTCAAAACATGCAAAAAGAAATAATAGTAAACGATTGACAAGAGATAGCAACACTTTACTCATAAATAACAGCTTTTATTTATCATCAAATGTCAATTACATTTTACAAATTTCAAGATTATCTAACTACTAAAACTAATATCATCCTTCAGCCCTATGCTCCGAGCATGCTGGAGATGCTTAGCCCGAGTCAGTCCCTTCGTGTGGGGATCTGTTGGGTTCTCATCCGATGATACCCTCTTTGCCACGAGGATTCCTTCTTCTATTCGATGTCTAATGAAGTGATATTTTCTGTCAATGTGTCTGGATCTCCCATGATCTCTTGGTTCCTTGGCTAAGGCAACCGCACTATTTTGCTGTCACAGAAAATCTCCATTGGCTCCTTTATAGCTGGTACAACTCCAAGGACTCCGATGAAGTTCTTTAGCCATATAGCCTCCTTTGCTGCCTCGCTTGCTGCTATATACTCTGATTCACAAGTGGAATCAGCCACTGTCTCCTGCGTGGAACTTTTCCAAGTAATTGCCCCTCCGTTTAGAGTAAAGACCCAGTCCGACTGAGAGCGGAAATTATCCCTGTCAGTTTGAAAGCTAGCATCACTGTACCCTACAACTCTCAAGTCCTCACTGCCACCGAGGGTAAGGACCCAGTCCTTAGTCCTCCGTAGGTACTTGAGGATATTCTTTACCGCAGTCCAGTGTGCCTTGCCAGGGTTCCCCTGATGCCTGCTAACCATGCTCAAAGAAAAGGCTACATCAGGTCAAGTACACGTCATAGCATACATGATCGATCCTACAGCTGAAGCATAAGGTATTCGACTCATTTCTGCTATCTCAGCCTTAGTACTAGGGCTTTGTGTCTTACTCAATCTGGCGTTACTCTGGATGGGTAACTCTCCTTTCTTGGAGTTATGCATGTTGAACCTTTTCAACACTTTATCCACATAGGTGCTTTGACAAAGTCCAATTAGTCTTTTACTCCTGTTTCTCAAAATCCTTATCCCTAGGATATAGGCAGCTTCTCCAAGGTCCTTCATAGCGAAACACTTCCCAAGCCAGGACTTTACTTCCTGCAGGGTTGGGATGTCATTTCCTATGAGTAGTATGTCATCCACATACAGTACCAAAAATCTGACTATACTCCCACTAGCCTTGATATAGACACAAGATTCATCTTCACTCCTTGAAAAGCCAAATTCTTTGACTTTCTCATCAAAGCAAAGATTCCATCTGCGAGGTGCTTGTTTTAATCCATAAATGGATTTCTCGAGCTTACACACTCTACTGGGGTACTCTGTACTGACAAAATCCCCCTGGCTGAACCATGTAAACATCTTCAGCCAAGTTTCCATTAAGGAAAGCGGTTTTGACATCCATTTTCCATATTTCATAATCATGAAGTGCAGCAATGGCTAACAGAACCCTAATAGACTTAATCTTGGCCACTGGTGAAAAGGTCTCATCATAATCAACTCCCGGATTTTGAGAATAACCCTTTGCAACCAGTCGTGCCTTATAAGTGTGTACATTACCATCCATGTCGGTCTTCTTCTTGAAGATCCATTTGCACCCAACTATCTTACGATCAGGTACATTGTCAACCAAGTTCCAAACTTGATTGTCATACATGGACTGTATCTCGCTATCCATAGCCTCTTTCCATTTAGCAGCCTCAGGGCCTGCCATGGCTTCCGTGTAGCTGTTAGGCTCATCCAGATTTACCAGTGTGTTATCACTGATAAGTGTCTCACCTTCTGCAGTAATATGAAAACCATAATAATGCTCAGGTGCATTCCTAACTCTGGTGGAACGCCTCAGAGGTATATATTCTTCAGTCGGCTCAACAGGAGTTTCCTCCTCAGGTTGAGGGCTAGGGTTTGAGGTTCCTTCACCACTTGGCTCTTGAATTTCCTCAAGGTCAATTTGCCTCCCACTGTCTCCTTGGCTCATGAATTCTCTCTCTCGAAAGAATCCTCTTCTTGCTACAAAGACCACATTATCACTGGGTCTGTAGAAGATGTAACCAAAGGATTTATGTGGGTAGCCGATGAAAATACACCTTTCTCTTCGGGGTTCGAGCTTATCGTGAGTCTCGCGTCTCACGAAAGCCTCGCAACCCCAAATCTTGATGTGGTCTAGATTGGGAACTTTTCCAGTCCACAACTCGTGAGGTGTTTTGGCAACCTTCTTTGTAGGGACTAGATTAAGGATATGGGCGGCAGTCTCTAAGGCATACCCCCAAAATGAGATTGGTAGCGAAGCTCGACTCATCATGGAATGAACCATGTCCAACAAGGTCCGATTGCGCCTCTCAGCTACACCATTCAACTGTGGTGTCCTAGGAGGTGTCAATTGTGAGACAATCCCACATTCCTTAAGATGGTCAAGGAACTCAGTACTAAGATACTCACCACCACGATCGGATCGAAGCATCTTAATGTTCCTGCCCAACTGATTCTCCACTTCTTGCTTAAACTCTTTGAATTTCTCAAAGGTTTCTGACTTATGCTTGATTAGGTAGACATATCCATATCTACTAAAATCATCAGTAAAAGTCACATAGAACCGATTAGCATCTCTTGTGGCGGTTCTGAAGGGTCCACACACATCCGTGTGTATGAGGTCCAACAAACCTGCACCCCTAGCACAAGTGCCAATAAAAGGTGACTTTGTCATTTTACCAAGCAAACAAGATTCACAACTATCATCTGACTTTAGGTCAAATGACTCCAAGACTCCATCCTTTTGGAGTTGGCCTATGCGTTTCTTGCTTACATGTCCAAGACGACAATGCCATAAGGATGCTTTATCTAAGCTAGTGGAAGAGTTAATACACAATACATTATTTCCTAGATTATCTACAACAGATACAGTTCCATACACACCATCACAAGGTAATGCTTTAAAATAAAGAACATTATTAAAGAAAGCATCAATACTACCATTATTATTATCAAAATAAAAGGTAAAACCTTGTTTATACAATGCATGAAGGGAAAAAACATTTCTTGCCATTTCTGGCGAATAATAACATTTATTCAAATCTAATGTAAACCCACTATTTAGCATTAAGGAATAAACTCCTATCTTTGTGACAGGTGAAGCTTTCATGTTTCCCATGATCAAGTTTATCTTTCCCTGCTCCACATGCTCACTTCTTTTTAGACCCTGCAAATCACAACATATGTGAATACCACAACCTGTATCAAGGACCCAAGACTTAGAATGAGGTGAGTTATTAGACAATATAGTGTATATACCTGCATGGTTGGGTTTTACTTTCCCATCCTTCAAATCTTGCTGGTACTTTGGGCAGTTTCGCTTCCAGTGCGACTTTTCATGGCAATAGAAGCATTCAGCCTCATTAGGGTTAGCAGAAGGAGTGACAAAACCTTTCTTGGTTTTTCTTGAAGAGGAGCCTTCAAGGGTCTTACCCTTGGTACCCTTAGAAGGGTTCTTTCTCTTCTTCCCTTTGCCATGCCCGATTGCCAAGACATTGGCCGCAGTTGGAGTAGGAGTAGGAGTAGCAACAACCGACTTACCCTTTAGACCACTTTCGGCGGTCTTCAAGAGTCCTTGAAGTTTGCTGAGGGTGACTTCTTCCTTGTTCATGTGATATGTCATGCGGAATTGATCATAACATGATGGCAAGGAGTGCAAAATGATGTCTATTGCTAACTCCTCAGGGAAGTTCTCATTCAGCTTCAGTAAACGGTCCACATACCTTTGCTTTTTCTGCATGTGGCCCGTGATGGGTTCACCATCCTTCATTCGGGTTGTTATCATGGAGGAGATTATTTCATATCGCTCTTGACGAGCACTTTGATGGTAGCGGTCCATCAAGTCCTGGTGCATCTCAAAAGGATAATAGTCCTCATAGGACTTTTGGAGCTCGGCTGTCATGGTGGCCATCATGATGCATGCCACTTTTGTAGCATCTCTTTCATGTACCTCACATTCAGCAAGCTCTTCAGGAGTAGCAGTTGGCTCAGGTACCTTCAGCTCCTTGTCGAGAACATATTCTTTGTTTTCATACCGAGTGACCATCCTGATGTTTCTGATCCAATCTGTAAAGTTGGACCCATCAAAGATGACTCTCCCACAAAGATTCATGAGAGAGAATGAGCTAGTAGGGTTTGAGCCAGAAGCATTGTTATTGGAAGACATCTGAAGAGAAGAGGGAATAGATTAGATTAGATATAGAGATAGTCCTTAACAAAACACCCAAATGTAATATTAAGGCTAGGACCCAACACAATATTTTATAACTTAGAAGAGGGATGCCGTAATCTAAGCTATAAGATATTTGAAGGTAGGTGAATGACGATTCACCAATTTCCACCATGAAAAACGAAATATTTAATTAGGTTTTAATTGGTTTAGAAACTCCTAAATTCTTTGAGATTCATTGAACTTTCTTCAATGGCATGTTTCAATCTCGAGTGTGCCCTTCAAGTTTTGTGACTGGGATGCGGAGGATCATAAAACAAGGTGTGAAGTAACCATGCAAATTACTTGGTACCCTTAATGTATTACCCCTCAATCGATGTGCCGGTTAACCACACACGCTCCATCGATACTATGATAAACATTAAGTCACCCTTTACCTACCTTGTTAAGTTCAAGTTAGTGTGCCGGTTAACCACACACGCTCCACTAACGACTTAAACAAAGTGTAAAGTGTAATTTCATGGATTAGCACCTTATTCACATTTTCCTAAAATAACTAAGATTGGGAATTCAATAAAGTTTAGTTACTTTAGTATTATCATTATAATTTTAATAAGAATTTATAAGTCCTTGTCCTACCCGTTGGGCTAACGACCCTCCACCGATCAAGGAAGCTGTGGGTGAGAGTGGACACCCATTAAGTTGCCATTTTATAGGCAACAACCTTATACCCCCCTTATAGACCGGCTTTGTGAATGAGGCGTACTAGCGGTAAGACGACTTGATCTTATACATATATAAATATTATTAAACTTATAATAGTATAAAGTATAAGGGTTGAATTTTAACTTTTAAAATTCTAGGGGTTGGAACTAAAGTTTTTAATATGACTTTACATGTTCCAAAACTTGAGGGCAAGTTTTGTAAACTTTCAAAACTTTTCATTTCTCATAACTTATGAGTTAATGGTTATTAAAAATGAAGACTCTTCATTTTTTGTAACCTATGTGTTCTTTTAATGGTTATTTATAAATGTGACTTTTGGTTATCCATAACTTAAGAACTAGTTATGGACTCCATTAAAACACATAAAGATCAAGAATTAATCTAATCAATTATTAGCACATAATTTCTATGATCTTCTAAACTCATATGTTTATGAATGTTCATATCAAAAATTTCAAGAATCGTAAGTACATATACAAAACTTGAAATTTTGATACGAGCTTTTGAACAAAACTTCGATTTTCAAGTTTTTTTTTTTTTTTTGCATCAAGTATCAAATAAAACAAACCAGGCTCTGATACCACTGATGGGTTTTGAGCATTCTAACACTCCTATGGTGTACATGCAACCCTAGAAACCTTGGATCTATGTTTGACTATGATACATGCAAATAATTATTTTTCCAAGGTTCTTATCCTATCTAGCATGGCATGGGGAACTTGAATCAAATAAAGCTAGTAGAATTACTTACCTTGTAGTTGTAGTTGATTGCTTGGAGTTTTAGAGCCTAGCACCAATAGTGTGGATGCCTCAAATGGAAATCACAAATCACCACAAACTTGGAACTTTGAGAGAATAGTAATCACCTTCTTGAAATCGGCCCTCTTACTTTACTCACCACAACTCATGTGATTTCAAGAACCAAAGCCTCCTTTATATAGTGTGGTGGATTAGGGTTACATTGATGTAAACCCTAATACCCATGTCTTTTCAATTCCATGAGATCCATGGGTTAAAGCTCCATGGAGTATCCATGGACTTTCCATGCAAGCCTAGCCCATTCCAAATAAGCATTAGCCCACACTATATAAATACAAGAGCCCATATTTAATTAGTCATACTTTTGATCTCTAAATTAATTCTAAATTAATTATAGATCAATACTAATTAAATAATATGATTTTATATTAATATATTAGAACTTATAATATATTAATAAATCATAACTTATACTATTCTCAAAAGATTATCCGTAAATTGTTCGGGTGAAGTGCAACCCAAATGGACCATGCCGGGTCGGGTCAAGTACATACCAAATATAGTTATGGACTTAGACACTATCTCCAACATTAACTTCCAAAACAAGCATCTAGCAAATAAAAAGATCTTGCAATGAGGAATATTTGAAGCAATCCAGGAATCTTGATTCTTCAATACTCTTAAAAAACGGGCTCTAGGATATATAAACCAAGCACTGAAGTAATGTCTTTAAACTTCATTTTCGAATGTAATGTAACGTCCGAAAAAATACCAACTAAAAATTTCATTTTTAAATTAGGTTAATACATAAAAACATCGTTACAGAACATTAATAATATTAATTTTTGTCTGAAAACCGGTAACATCATAGTAAAATATTCAGAGTACATCCCAGAAAATCCATAGTGCGGAAACGAGAGTGTGTGTGATATGCCGCTACCGCGCCAACTCCTTTTCCCTAGCTGAAGAGATACCTGAAAACAAAACTATAAAACGTAAGCACGAAGCTTAGTGAGTTCCTCCATAATGCCACATACCATGCAATCATATAATGAGTAACTAAGGGATACGGGCCTCGCCCACACCCATAGAGATACGGGCCTCGCCCACACTCTGCTATCCATGGAGATACGGGCCTCGCCCACACTCCGCTACTAAACCATAACATACAAGTATCACACAGACAACAAGTATAAGCAATTCTATCATACTGGCATATAACACAATCAAACTCAGCTATGAGATACGGGCTCCGCCCACACTCTGATTCTAACATATCGTCTATACGGACCGGCCTTGGTGCCTTAGACCCGTCCCTACTAGAAGGAAACTCACCTTGAGAGTAGCTGCCGAAAGCCTGCTCAGACTACGCCTGGCTGCCGCACCGGTAATCCCTCCGGCTATAAATCCGTAAACATGGATTAGGTACTCATAAATACCCCTAAGGTCAAATGACCGGTCAAAGTCAACTCCTTGGTCAAAGTCAACCTTCTGATTGACTGGACTCGCCGAGTCCTTCTATGTCTAGCCCGACTCTGACTCATCGGGTCCCTGTTCCCACTCACTGAGTCAGCCTGACTCGCTAGACGGGGACAACTAACAAACCCACGACTGGACTCGCCGAGTCCAAGGGGGTGACTCGCCGAGTCCGACGAACAGATCTCACAAATCGCTCCAATCTTCCATCAGAACATCAACCTTGGAGATTTGGAGATTCTGGGACTATAGCTACACGTTAAATTGCTAATTCCACGTGCGACTACGGAGGGTTGGACCTCCTACACTCAAACCCTTCTTATCCTAGTGACTGATCATATGACTCGCCGAGTTGGAAGAACAACTCGTCGAGTTCAAGGCTATATTCAAGGGACTCGCCGAGTTTGAGGAACGACTCGCCGAGTACCAGACAATCTTCATAGGACTCGCCGAGTTGTTTATCCAACTCGCCGAGTCTAAGGCCATCTTCATGGAACTCGCCGAGTGCACTTTGGCACTCGCCGAGTACCCTTCGACTCTTCACCCATTCTGGCCAAATTTGAGACATGCAATGGTTCCAAACCATAAATCTAAGCTCCTAGGGCATAAACACACGGAGTTTGGGAGGTTTAAGGTCTTGAAATCCACATATAAGGGACAAAAAAGGAATCTATTATACTAAAGATTAAGAAGGAGCTTTCTTACCTGGTTAGGAGCTTCTCCCAGGGTAGATTTCGGATCTACCACACTTCCTTGCACCCTCAAACTTCCTCCTTCTTCTCTTAAGCTTCAAACTTCCTTCACCAAGCCAAAATCACTCTCAAGGATCAAAATGGGCTAGGGTTTCGCTCTCCAGTTCTTCTGGAAGAGAATGGGACGAAATGGGTGTTTTAGAATGGGTAAAATAGGGTGCAATGTCTGAAAATAGAGTTTCTTCCAGACAGGTGGACTCGCCGAGTCCATGCATCGACTCGCCGAGTTCACCGCTCAAATCCCGTGTCCACCCAGCTGCTACTCGGCGAGTCGGGACGCAGACTCGCCGAGTTCGTGGCAAAATTAAGATAAAAATTTAAATAAAATCATACCATGAACCCGGTGTTACAAATCTCCCCCACTTATTTTAGACTTCGTCCTCGAAGTCTGCCGCTCCCTTCCGGAACAGCTCCGGGTAATGCTCCACCATCTCATCCGCGGGCTCCCAAGTCCATTCCGAGCCCTTCCGATGCTGCCATTGCACCTTCACCAGCTCCACCCTTTTGTTCCTCAGTTCCTTCGACTTCCGGTTTAGGATAGCCACAGGCCGCTCGATATAATTCAGGCTGTCATCAACCTGGATGTCCTCCAAAGGTACCACTGCTGAATCGTCCACCATGCACTTCCGCAGCTGGGAGACGTGGAAAGTGCTATGGATCTGACTGAGTTCGGCTGGCAGGTCCAGCTGATATGCCACCTTGCCCACCCGGGCTGCAACCCTAAACGGTCCAATATACCTGGGACCCAACTTGCCCCGTTTCCTGAATCGGATGATGCCCTTCCACGGTGACACTTTCAGGAGAACCATATCCCCGACCTGGAACTCCAGGTCTGATCGGCGCCTATCGGCATAACTCTTCTGCCGACTCTGAGCAGTCTGAAGCCTGCTCCGGACCTGCTGAATCTTCTCTGTCGTCTTGAGCACTACTTCGGTGCTCCCCATGACTCTCTGTCCAACCTCGCCCCAACATATCGGGGTCCTGCACTTCCTCCCGTACAACATCTCGAAGGGAGGACAGTCAATACTCGCGTGATAGCTGTTATTGTATGAAAACTCGGCTAAAGGAAGATAGGTATCCCAGCTACCACCGAAGTCTAAAACGCATGCCCGCAGCATGTCCTCCAGAGTCTGGATGGTCCGCTCGCTCTGGCCATCCGTCTGTGGGTGAAAGGCTGTACTAAAATGCCGACGAGTACCCAGCTCGTCATGAAACTTCTTCCAGAACCTGGAAGTGAACCGCACATCCCTATCCGAAATCACTGAAATTGGCACCCCGTGCCGTGCCACCACCTCTCTGATGTAGATATCGGCCAATTTCTCGGCCGAGATGCTCTCCTGAATCGGGATAAAGTGGGCGTTGTTGGTCAATCGATCGACGATGACCCATATCGAATCCACTCCCCGCGCGGTCCTGGGAAGCTTGGTGATGAAATCCATCGTGATGTCTTCCCATTTCCACAGCGGGATATCCAACGGCTGCATCTTGCCGTGCGGTCTCTGGTGTTCGGCCTTGACCTTCCTGCAGGTCAGGCACCGCTCAACGTACCATGCTACATCCCGCTTCATGCAGGGCCACCAATAGTCCAGACGAAGATCCCTATACATCTTCGTTGCCCCTGGATGAATGGAAAATCGGGATTTGTGCGCCTCCTCCATCAGAACCTGGCGCACGCCTCCGAGGTATGGAACCCACACCCTGCAGTGTAATGTCAATAATCCCCTGCTGTCATGGTCGAAGGAGGAAACCTGTCCCACAATCCGCTCACTCTTCCGATGTTCCTCCTTTATAGCCTCCTGCTGAGCCTCCCGGATCCGCTCCAAAAGCGGAGTCACCACTGTCATCCGCATGCAAATATCCCTGATCGGCGCCGCCTTGCGGCTAAGCGCATCGGCCACCACGTTGGCCTTTCTCGGGTGATAAAGGATTTCACAATCATAATCCTTTACCACATCAAGCCACCGACGCTACCTCATATTCAGATTTGGCTGGTCCATGAGGTACCTCAAACTCTTGTGGTCCGTGTAAATCGTACAGCGAACCCCATAGAGGTAATGCCGCCACATCTTGAGGGCGAACACAACAGCCCCCAACTCCAAATCATGCGTCGGGTAGTTCGCCTCGTGAGGCTTCAGCTGCCTCGACGCGTAGGCGATGACATGCCCTCTCTGCATCAATACCGCGCCCAAACCTGAGATGGACGCATCGTAGTATACAACAAAATCCTCCATGCCCTCTGGCAAGGCTAAGATTGGCACCTCGCACAATCTCTGTCTCAGTGTCTCGAATGCTGCCTGCTGCTCAGGCCCCCAACGAAAGACCACAGCCTTCCTCGTTAACCTGGTCAGGGGTAATGCTATCTTGGAGAAATCCTGGATGAATCTCCGATAGTAGCCAGCTAATCCCAGGAAACTCCGAATCTCAGATGGAGATTTCGGAACCTCCCATCATATCACGGCCTCCACCTTGGCCGGATCCACCGAAATCCCGTTCTGGTTGACAAGGTGCCCAAGAAACTGCACCTCGTGCAACCAGAACTCACACTTGGAGAACTTAGCATACAAGTTCTCCCTTCTCAAGATCTCCAAAACCTCCCGCAAATGCTCCTCATGCTGCTCTCGCGTCTTGGAGTAAACCAAGATATCATCAATAAATACTATCACCGACCGGTCTAACATCGGTCTACACACGCGGTTCATGAGGTCCATGAACGCGGCAGGAGCATTGGTGAGCCCGAAAGGCATCACCACGAACTCATAGTGGCCATAACGTGTCCGAAATGCCGTCTTCTGCACATCCTCCTCTCTGACCCTCACCTGGTGATACCCTGAACGCAAATCTATCTTGGAGAACCAAGATGCTCCCTGAAGCTGGTCAAAGAGGTCGTCAATCCTCGGGAGTGGGTAGCGGTTCTTCACCGTTACCTTATTCAGCTCCCTATAATCGATACACATCCGATGCGACCCATCCTTCTTCTTCACAAACAGAATCGGGGCTCCCCAGGGTGAACTGCTCGGTCTAATGAAACCCTTGTCTAACAGCTCCTGAAGTTGTGTAGACAACTCCTGCATCTCAGGAGGAGCCAACCGATACGGTGCCTTGGCTATCGGAGCCGCACCAGGGACTAGGTCGATCCTGAACTCCACCTGTCGCTCTGGAGGTACCCCAGGCAGCTCCTCGGGGAATACATCCGCGAACTCTCGTACTATGGGTACGTTGCCCACCGTCGCCTTACCCGCCTCCCGGGTGTCCACGACATATGCGACATATCCTGCGCAACCCTGCTGAAGGTAACGCCTTGCCCTCGCTGCCGAACAGAAGGCTGGCCCTCGCTGTGATCTCTCACCCTGAATTACTAACTCTCCCCCACTTGGGGCTCTGACTCGTACTAACTGTTGCGCACAATCTATCACTGCCCCATTGGGACTCAGCCAATCCATACCAATAATGACCTCGTTTCCCCGCAATGGAATGGGAACTAGGTCAACCAAATACCGCTCTTCGAACAACCTTAACACACAATCTCGAAAGACCTCTGATGCTTGCACCGACCGGTCGTCCGCAATCTCGACCTCTAAAGGGCAATCCAACATGCCCGAGGACTTAGGAAACTTCTTGCTAAGTGCAAGAGAAACAAAGGATCGGGTAGCCCCCGAATCAAACAACAACTGGACTGGAATACCGTTCACATGGAACGATCCTAAACGTATATACACAGAGCACATATCAATATCATAAATCTCATATAAATAGGTCAGAGGGAAAGAATCATACCCGTCACCACATCGGGTGCAGCGCGTGCCTCCTCGGCTGTCAGCTGAAATGCCCGGCTCCTCACCACCGGAGCCTCTGCCTTGCCCTGCCGGCCATCTGTAATCTGCAGGGTCATTGGAGCTGGCGCCTGTACTGGCGCTGCTGCTGTCAACTGGGGGCAGTTGGCCCTCTTGTGGCCCCTCTGGTTGCAGTGGAAACACGGCAACTCAGATGTCTGAATAACCGGAGCAGGGGCAGTACAATCCCTGCTGAAGTGTCCCGTCTTGCCGCACCTGTAGCAGCATGTCGATCCTAATCTACACGTTCCCTCGTGCGACCTGCCGCACTTCCTACAGCAGCCGGGTCCTGAATGGCCTTTCGGCCTACCATCTGATCCCTTGGGCTTCTTTCCCGAAGCCCCTATCGTCTGTCCCTCCTCTGCCTTCCTCTTCCGGATGTGCTCCAGATCTATCTCCCTCTCCCTCGCCCTAGCAATCATAGAATCCAGGGTAGGGCAAGCTGAAAAACTGACATGCTCCCGAATGTCGGCTCGCAGCATGTCATGGTAGCGGGTCCTCCTCATATCCTCATCACCTGCATACTGGGGCACCAGTAATGCCCTCTCCCGGAACTTGGCAGTAATCTCCGCCACTGTCTCTGTCGTCTGCCTCATATCCAAGAACTCCCGTGCCAACTGCTGGAGCTCCACCGCAGGCGCGAACTCCGCCCTGAATTGTGTCACAAAGTCCGGCCATGTCATAGCCTCAATGGCCGCGGCTCCCAAAGAGTGATAAACCGACTCCCACCAATCTCTAGCTCTGTCACATAGACACCCTGCTGCAAATCGTACCTTCGACCCTTCGGGGCAGAAGCTGATCAGCTGTGTAGACTCAAGGTCTGTGATCCATCGTCTGGCAGCAATGGGGTCCTTCGCCCCATGGAAATCTGATGCACCACTGCCCCTGAAGTCCTTAAAGGACAGCGTGCGTGGTCCTGACTGGCTAGCCGCAATATCACTCCTGAATGCCCTGAGACGATCCTCCATCAACTCTACAATACCCTCCTTGATCGACCCGAAGATGATGGGAGTCGACTCAAGGATGCCCCTGGTAATCTCTGACGCAATGAACTCGCGTAGACCCTCATCAACTGGTTCGGACCCTGAACCCGAACCTGATCCTGATCCTGAGCCTCCCGCTCCCTGTCGTGTGGTCACCATGCTGCAAAACATAGCATAACCACCATTATACTATATTCCGCTAACGAGGCTCACATTCATATCACAAGTCCCCGATCTCGTCTAGGCCCTTTTTGAATCGAGTACGGATCCTCCGCTTTCAGTAGTACGGGCCCATACTACCTTCCACGTCTATCCGTACTTTCCTCAAGAATTTCCTCAACTCAACCAAGTCCTTTCTACTAATACTGCGGTTCTCGTGCTACTCTCGCCCTAGGCTTGCCCTAAGTAATCGACATCCCACTCTCTGCCATCAGCTGCACAAGAAGTCCCTGCTTTCTTTCCCTAACTAGCTCGCGAATACTATTACATATTACTCAGACTAGATAATTCTTCGAATGAGAGGTCCCACCCTACAACGGTTGGACTCAAACAAGAGCTGCGAAATAGGGCTAGACCCAACCTTCTGAAACTATTTAATCCTTGCAATATGTAACTTAGCATATTCGTTCACTAGTTAGTGAAAGACGACTAGAACTCCTAATAGCACAAAGCAAGCAGCATTCGGGCATTGAGTACACATAATCAAGTATATACTAATCTGGCTATCATACTGACTGATCTGTACTAGCATGCAATTCTCAAAAAGCCGAAACACATAAAGCAGGCACATAAGGCATCATTCCTAGATCCTTAGTCCTATTCTAGCATGCTGTTCTACTGAAACTGAAATCAATAACGTAAACTTGTATGGGTACTTTGGGGAAAACTTACTTGAGCTCGGCCGGTCGCGCACATCACACACCTTTTTTTTTCTTTTTAGAAACCCCCTTTTACTTAGTCTTTAGAAAGTCATTTCTTATAAAAATCTTTTAATCCCTCGATTTGAGTCCAGACACCCCCGAAGGTGTGTCCGAATCCCTCAAACCAGGGCTCTGATACCAACTTGTAACGTCCGAAAAATACCAACTAAAAATTTCATTTTTAAATTAGGTTAATACATAAAAACATCGTTACAGAATATTAATAATATTAATTTTTGTCTGAAAACCGGTAACATCATAGTAAAATATTCAGAGTACATCCCAGAAAATCCATAGTGCGGAAACGAGAGTGTGTGTGATATGCCGCTACCGCGCCAGCTCCTTTTCCCTAGCTGAAGAGATACCTGAAAACAAAACTATAAAACGTAAGCACGAAGCTTAGTGAGTTCCTCCATAATGCCACATACCATGCAATCATATAATGAGTAACTAAGGGATACGGGCCTCGCCCACACCCATAGAGATACGGGCCTCGCCCACACCCATAGAGATACGGGCCTCGCCCACACTCTGCTATCCATGGAGATACGGGCCTCGCCCACACTCCGCTACTAAACCATAACATACAAGTATCACACAGACAACCAGTATAAGCAATTCTATCATACTGGCATATAACACAATCAAACTCAGCTATGAGATACGGGCTCCGCCCACACTCTGATTCTAACATATCGTCTATACGGACCGGCCTTGGTGCCTTAGACCCGTCCCTACTGGAAGGAAACTCACCTTGAGAGTAGCTGCCGAAAACCTGCTCAGACTACGCCTGGCTGCCGCACCGGTAATCCCTCCGGCTATAAATCCATAAACATGGATTAGGTACTCATAAATACCCCTAAGGTCAAATGACCGGTCAAAGTCAACTCCTTGGTCAAAGTCAACCTTCTGATTGACTGGACTCATCGAGTCCATATGGCGACTCGCCGAGTCCTTCTATGTCTAGCCCGACTCTGACTCATCGGGTCCCTGTTCCCACTCACTGAGTCAGCCTGACTCGCTAGACGGGGACAACTAACAAACCCGCGACTGGACTCGCCGAGTCCAAGGGGGTGACTCGCCGAGTCCGACGAACAGATCTCACAAATCGCTCCAATCTTCCATCAGAACATCAACCTTGGAGATTTGGAGATTCTGGGACTATAGCTACACGTTAAATTGCTAATTCCACGTGCGACTACGGAGGGTTGGACCTCCTACACTCAAACCCTTCTTATCCTAGTGACTGATCATATGACTCGCCGAGTTGGAAGAACAACTCGTCGAGTTCAAGGCTATATTCAAGGGACTCGCCGAGTTTGAGGAACGACTCGCCGAGTACCAGACAATCTTCATAGGACTCGCCGAGTTGTTTATCCAACTCGCCGAGTCTAAGGCCATCTTCATGGAACTCGCCGAGTGCACTTTGGCACTCGCCGAGTACCCTTCGACTCTTCACCCATTCTGGCCAAATTTGAGACATGCAATGGTTCCAAACCATAAATCTAAGCTCCTAGGGCATAAACACACGGAGTTTGGGAGGTTTAAGGTCTTGAAATCCACATATAAGGGACAAAAAGGGAATCTATTATACTAAAGATTAAGAAGGAGCTTTCTTACCTGGTTAGGAGCTTCTCCCAGGGTAGATTTCGGATCTACCACACTTCCTTGCACCCTCAAACTTCCTCCTTCTTCTCTTAAGCTTCAAACTTCCTTCACCAAGCCAAAATCACTCTCAAGGATCAAAATGGGCTAGGGTTTCGCTCTCCAGTTCTTCTGGAAGAGAATGGGACGAAATGGGTGTTTTAGAATGGGTAAAATAGGGTGCAATGTCTGAAAATAGAGTTTCTTCCAGACAGGTGGACTCGCCGAGTCCATGCATCGACTCGCCGAGTTCACCGCTCAAATCCCGTGTCCACCCAGCTGCTACTCAGCGAGTCGGGACGCAGACTCGCCGAGTTCGTGGCAAAATTAAGATAAAAATTTAAATAAAATCATACCATGAACCCGGTGTTACATGTAATCCCAAAAATATTCAAGAAAGCCAAACCCGCCATAAAAACCCATTTCAGAACAAAGAAACCGAATCAATTCTTGTCTTTGAAGAGCTCCCCCTCCAAGTCACAATGATCTTCAAATAAGCTAATGATATAAGCCACCAAAAATTATCATGTAACACCCCAAAATTTAAGATTCGTAACGCCACTTGATCGAGAAAATACAAGAAGTATGAGTTATAAAAAGTCCTTAGAAGAGCTCGATGAAGAACTGCTACTGTAAAGGACACTTGTCCGCAAAAGCTTTAGAAGAGCTCGATGAAGAACTACTACTGTGAAAGCTACCTTCATAATTCTACCACAAGCTTTATCAAAAATCTTCAAATTTGAAAAGTCACAAATTCAATTTCGAATGGCCATACCAAATTCTCCCCCGATTTATAATAAAAAAACGTGATTATAAAGCCTTCAAATGGTCATGAGAATGATCTTGAATGGATAAATAATTACTGTGCTCCCCCGTGACAAAATGATATACACAATGAAGTATAAAATCCGAAAAAGTCGTGAAAATTTTTTCGTTATCACGAAAAACGACTTTCCGAACCGCCAAGACTTGATGGAATCTTTAATTTTGCTGTTTACGAAAAAATATGTGCATTAAAGAATTCAAAACTGTTCACCAGCCCTCAAGTTTGTAATTTTTTCTGAATATTGGGCAGAAACTGTCACTTGCTGAAAGACAGGGGTTGGAATGGTAATTATGCATCAATTTCCTCCTTTAATTGTAACAGTTTCTAAAAATGGATCAAAATTGCCAAACTATGAAAACAACAGGGACCAAAAATGTCAATTCGCTGAAGTTGCAGGGACCAAAATTGAAACATTGAGTTATCTTCCCCATTTAGACGCAGATGAATGAACACAGCGACATAACTTGCGATTAACCTATGAATCCAAGAAATCAACATCCTCCAAATTTACACTTTCGTTCCAAGCACAAGATGCGAATCTTGTCAACCGGAAGCGAATCTTAGGTTCGCGTCTGTGACCTTCTCTTCTATCAGTTTCTCTTGAGATTGTAAGGTTCGTTTCTTGTTGATTACATACCCAAAAAGCGAACCCAACCGAACGTCCGGTTCCATTCGGTTCCAAGCATAATCACACGAACCTAAGTTCGTTCCAGGTTCGTTCTAAGTCTGTCGATTATACCCCAAAGCGAACGTTTGCATGTAATATGTTCGCTGTGAACCAATGTCAAACACGAACCCAATCACAGGTTCGCTTCCAAATCGAACGATCGTGGGAGAAGAACGAGTGCAATCCCAGATTTCCATTCCTGATTTCTAAACCTTTCGCTCCGAATCAGCAGATCACAGACCAAATGCGAATCCAAGTTCGTTCGCAGGTAGTGAATCCACAATACATCAATTTTGACTTTTCAATTTTGACCAACAGTTCGTCCAGATGAGATCGATTCGTTCCAATTTTGACTTTGAGGTATGACCATACTTCCGATTTAAGCCCCAACACAGGCTCTACTCCGATTAAACACGATTCAAGATCCAACTTTGACTCCTTATCTCCTTAGAACTGATTTCTGTTCAAACAAAGTGATTTTGCAGTTTCGTTTTAACCTTTTCGATCTGATTTTGACTTTTCGTTTGACCGGCCATTGCGAACAAACATACAACTACAAATATTTCATTGTTTCGCATCCCCACTTCCAATTATGATTCCGATTAGATTCGCGGAGAGTCTGTTCCCACCAGTTACAAATCTGATTTTGAGATTTTCATTTGACCATCGAGTTTGAATCGGAACTAGCCATCTATTTCATCTCAATCGATAAACAACCAAAGCATTATACCAATCGATAAACGGTTCAAACACACCGATTTAATAATGATTTTCCAATTCTTGATGTTTGTCAAAGCACACAAAATCAAAGATTCACAGAAATTTGTTCTTAAGCAAATCGATCTAAACAGATTGGTTATTCAATCACAAACCTATTATCGAAAAGATTAAATCAATTGAAAGGTTTGTAATCAAAACTATGGGCGAACTTAATTTTGAATCGACCCAGAGTACAAGAACACTTAACCGACATAAAAATGAACTCATTATTTGAATGATAAAGTTTGATTTGAGAACCCGGATCTTGCGATATCGATACAGAATTAGGAACAAGTCAGTGAACAGTGAACAAAATCAATGGCCCTTTTTTGAGTGATTCCAACGAACAGTAAACAATGAAGATGGGCCCATGAACAGTTTTTCATCGGATGAGTGAATTAAAAAAAACAATTGGGCCATATTAAAAGAAACATATTGATTTAGATCAAACAATTGAACAGATCCAAACAGAAAATATGGACAAAATAGGAATCAGAATAAATTACCCAGATGAACAGTAGATGAACAACATAAATCTCCATGAACAGTAGATCGAACACAAATCTTGATTCCATACCGCCAAAACACCAATAATCTTCAATAACATGTGCAGAAAATCATCAAACCAAGAATCGATACTTCAAAAATCAATAGATATTCAAAGACCCGCTCTGATACCACTTGTTGAGTTTAAAACTCTAATTGTCATTTGATAAACAAGATGCGGAAAATAAGAACAAACACAAATATGAAGATTAGGTCGAATGATCACTCGATTTATTGAATTATGAGGAACAGATTACACTTTAAGAAATAAGAATCTAACTCTACAAAAAACCTCACAACGTGGCGGCTACATTTTGCCTCACTCTTAACCCTAATTATGAATAATACATGACTATTTATAGGGAAAAGACAAGTCTTGGGCTTTTAACCTACACTTCATCAACGGGGCCAATTGCCATCATCCATGGAGTACTTTGAAACCCTACAACGTTAATGAGATTTAGAAAATTGCTTCACATTTATCTCTTATTTCTTCTGGTAATATTTGGAGATTAACCCACTCAACAGGTCTTATCACACATCTTGTGCATGTGTATATGTGAGTGAAAGAACAAATAAAACCTAAAATTCTTTGTTACACTTTATTCAACCCACATCATCATGAAACATAATTCTTCGTAGTCCAATAATTCCTTTGTAGTTGTTCTGGAACAATTAGAAGATTTATTTTTTAGAATTACCTGATTTTAGTGGCTGGCGTTCAAATATTGTGTCATATAAACACAAAACAAAATTTAGAAACCAAAATGCACAACAAAATTATCATGAAAACAATTATAGGCCAAGAGTTAAGCCTATTTAACAGAAAATCTTCATTTTCAACCTTCCGTACAACTTAACATGTTGTCCATATAACCTACAACCCATAGATACATAAAATCAAAATCATTTGCAGAGAATAAAACATATCATCTTCAACTTTTATTGATAAAGAGAAAAAGAGATGGATTAGGGTTTGTGGGGGTAGAAATGGGAGTAATGGGTTTGTATTGGCAGTTGGTTTCTGAAGATGTAGGCAAAGGAGGAAGAGGGTGAGAGGTAAAATGAAAATCAAGGGTTTGCTTGGAGAGCCGGTGAGATATTAGGGGAATCACATGCACACAAAACCTGCGAGTTGGTTTCCATCGATTCATCATTTGTTGTTGATGGTGATGCCGACTTTGCAGGAGAGAGGGTGGCAGTTGTATATGATGGCATAGGAAGCGAGGGAATTGACTGGCTGCTAGAAATGATGGCGACGAAGGTGAGTTGTGGTCACGTGTGAGAGGAGGGGGGAGCATTCCCAGCTCATCGTTGAGGGAGGTGTCAACAACTTTTTATAGAAAAGAAAGGTAGACAAAAGTGGTGACAATTGTCCCGCCTTGATGATTCTACAACGAAGAGAGGAGATGAATCATCCCTACAAGGTTCAAAGAAGGCGTTGGAGAATAGTTGGTTTGTGTAAGCACTTGATTGGAAGACAATGAAGGTGACTATGATAAAGGAGGGACTAAACCTGCCTAGCTCCAAAATGAAATCTGGCTCCAAATGTTTCTATTCATAAACCGATACCAGAATTGTTATATATAATTACTAGTTACAGCATCTCATAAGAGAGCGTTTTATAATTAATTATTATTATTATTTATTAGACTACTAGGTGTAAAACTCGTGTATTACATGGGTTGATGAAAGAAAATAAAATATTAAAATGTAAACAACAAGTACTTTTTTAAAATAAAATTTTGAAACAAATAATGAAGAAACATATTAATTACAATTTATTATAATATTTATTACATTTGATACTTGACATATATGAGTATAAGATTATGTGGCTTTTAAATTTTAAAAATTGAAAAAAACCATAAATTGACACGTGGATATTATTTATTTAAAAAATATCACAAAATGACAAGTATCAAAACTTATTAGAGATTGACATGCGGCAAAATTATCTTCATTTATTATAGTAGACTTATCACTGGTTAATATTATTGAAGCGGATAATTTTCTTTTTTCATTTTTCATTGGGCATTCAATATATCTTTCATATTTCACCGCTTTAACATAAATTTTATATATCTTTCAACAAGTCATTTTCGAGTTAATTTTTTTTATTAAATCAAATATAACTTGGGACCGAACGTGCAGCCCAAGTCGTTGAAAGATGATGCAACCCACTTGATTTGAATGTCCTTTTCAGTGATATATTTGTAGTCGTTAAATGAAGTACTATTTTGAAAATTGAAGTCAATGTCGTTGGCATTTAGTATTTCAAACTATTTAGAGCCCCGCCAAGCTTTTTTTGTTTCCTTTTAGGAAATGACCATAGTAATTAATTTTAAATTATTTTATTACAAAATAGATATAACACTGAAAAATAATCGATGTACTTATAATTTGGGTAAATGTCATTATAGTTCAATCAACTATCGTTATTTATCCGATTTGGTTACTAAAATATATTTTTTGTTCGATAGATCATTAAGCTTACAACTTACATGTCTATTAAGTCACTTTCATTAATTTTTACAAGAATGGTCACTATTGTTTCAATTTCTTTAGTAGTTGGTTCTTTACCAGTGACATCATCTAAGAAAAAGTTATTATCATCATTATTATTATTATTATTATTATTATTATTATTATTATTATTATTATTATTATTTTCAAAATAATCAAACTCAAGGGATTTATTATGAAGAAACATTCTCAACGGTAGCTAAGATCAAGTCTATTAGGATATAACTCGCCATACCAGCCTTCTATGATTATGAAGTATGTCAAATGGATGTAAACATTGATTTCCTTAGCTAGCAAAGGATGTGTATATGGCACAACCTTTTTTTTCGTAAATTCAATTCCATTTCCTTCAACAAATTGTTTAAATTCAATTGAATCTTCAAAAATCAAATTTATTTTTGGTTCATCGTTTTTCACAAAATTTGAACAATCAATTTCATCTTCAACATATATTTCACTCATATCACTTTCATCATTTTTAGATTCATTAGTAACAATGTAAGACTCACTTGAGTTTATTTTGTTAACTAATAAAGCGTGTTGTTTAGATGAATTCTTTCTAATTTGTTGTTTATCATCTTCAGTTAACACTTCTGTCAACATTTTTTATTTATTTTGTTTTCAATAATTCTTCAACATTCACTAATCCAACCGTATAAGCACTACTTAAGGATTCACTAGAAGATAACAGTCATAACAATTGTCACGTCCATAACATTTCATAAAAATTTAAACTTTTTCAAACCAACCAAACATCATAATTGTTTACATTGTAGTTTTCAAAACATGTTTTAACATCAGAGTTTTCCCAAAATCACAAAACAAAAAATGAGGAGGTGCACGATCAAGCCTTTGCCTTCCCACGATCATCTGAGGTACCTGAAACATAATCCAAAACTATAAGCTCAAAGCTTAGTAAGTTCCCCCAAAATACTAAAACATAAATAAATAACACAAATATAATAACAGCATGCAATGGGTCCATAACTAACAGACTAGATTACCCCTGAGCCCACATCATAAGTCTAGCTTGCCCCCTGGGCCCATAGCTTATGTCTGGCTTGCTTCTCGGCCTAATCAGTCCTCAGACTAAATACCACTAAGCCCTTAGTACGAGTCTGGCATGCCCTTCTTCACCCTCAGTTCGTATCTAGAATGCTCATGATCCCACAATATGAGTCTGGCATGCCCTCCCCGACCCTCAGCTCATATCTGGTATGCTCTAGGGTTTGTTGGCTACAACATAGAGCAGTACAACCTTAACCCAACCAACACAATATGTCGACATATAACATATAATATCATATACCGATAAATAGACAGTATCACAGGTAGTCCTACAGATCTACCAGACTAGCATATCATAACTAGCATGCATATCTATTCCATACTTAGCATATCAAAAATATTAGGTTATCAAACCAATGGGCCGGCCTTGGTGCCTTCGACCCAAAAGTATAGTGAAGAAAACTCACCTCACACAGCTAAATCACACTGAAAGCCTTCGGCTGCTAACTCACTAAAATCCCCGCACTAACAAAAAAAAATAATCAACCAATTAATAGTTGGATTACAATCCTTAACTAATAATGCTTACTCATGGTAAATGGCCACTTTATGTGCTAAGCCCCAGGCTCAAGTCTTGATCCAAAAAGGCCCAAAATAAATAATCACTCAAGGCCCATAATTAGCCTAATTTTCCAAATTGGGCCCAACTCCTATGTGGGCCTTACTCCAAGGTCCAACCCTTCACTTAGCCCAAAACACCCATTATCAAATGGACCAATAAGGGCCCAAGCATCCAAGCCTAAAAGGTAACCCAAAGCTTGAAGCCTAAACTCGAAAACCCAACAGGCTGAGTACGCGGAGCGTACCTAGCTGTACGCTCAGCATACCCTGCATTGACCCGGAATCGCGCCATTGACCACCTACACCCATCGTACGCCTTGGTACACCCAGCGTACGCGGTGGCCATGCAAGACTTCGATTAAGAGCTTATCCCATTTAGTGCAACGTTCAACTTTCAGATCCAAGTCCAAAGAGGTGTTCCAAACCATAAAGTTTCCAACTTTTATGGTATACATGTCTTAATAAGGCCCAACACCAAGGTTCTAACTTGTCTTAACTATTATACACCTCATGCATGCACCAAAAGAGCCAAGATAGCTTTCTTATGACTTATTGCACCTTATTTCTTCAGAAAGGACGAATCCTTTAGTCTTAGAGTAGCACATACTCATTAACACCACAAAAAGGGACTAAGAACACATAATTTCCTCATGGCAATATCTACAAGATAACAAGGCATGATTGCAGCTTGACACCTTCTGGAGCTTCTCAAGAAAGTAAGAATCCCAAATCCACAACTTGCTCCCTCACCAAGGCTTCTCCAAGAATCTTCTTCTTCCTCTAACACACCAAGAAAACACCAAAAAGCACACACTTGAGCTCTAAAATACACACTAAAAGATTAGGGTTTGCAAAAACGTCCCAAGGGAGTGGAGGCTGAAAGGTGGAAAGGAAATGAGCCAATATGATGGCGAAATACCCTTCAAACCCTAAAATATAGGGATTCCTCCTAACGTGAGTACGCCCAGCGTACGTGAGTTGTGTACTAGGGTGCGCCCTAGTACACTCAGCGTACACACATGTAAGCTTAGCGTACTCCTCTAGCTCATATTACAAAATTTTCACTAGGGCTTCTAGGCATAATTCTTGAACTTAGGGATCAAATTGACTTATAATTTAAAACCAAGTGATGAATTTGAAAATACCTGAAAACCAGGGTGTTACAACTCTCCCCCACTTAAACTAAACTTCGTCCTCGAAGTCTGCTGCAGAGAACAAATCTGGATAATAATCCTGCATCTCAGCCTCCGCCTCCTAGGTCTACTCGGAGCCCCTCTGGTGCTGCCATTGTACCTTTACCAAAGGTACTTCCTTGCTACGCAAGACCTTTACTTTCCCCTCCAAAATAGCTACTGGTCTCTCAACATAGTTCAGGTGCTCATCAGCCTGAATATCATCCTAGGAAACCACCACATCGTCATCCAATACGCAATTTCGGAGTTGCGAAACATGGAAAGTGTTGTGAATCTGAATGAGCTCATCAGGAAGATCCAATCTGTAAGCGACCTTGCCAACCCTAGCAATAATCCGGAATGTCCCAATATATCGGGGACCCAATTTCCCCCTCTTCCTAAAGCGAATCACACCTTTCCAAGGTGAGACCTTCAGTAACACCATGTCCGCAACCTGAAACTCCAACTCGTATCGGCGTCTGTCGGCATAGCTCTTCTACCGACTCTGAGCAGTCTGCAATCTCTATCGGATCTGCTGAATCATCTTCGTAGTCTGAAGGACCACCTCGGTCCGCCCTATAGCCCTGTGACCAACCTAGCCCCAGAAAACTGGGTATGACATTTCCACCCATACAAGAGTTCAAAAGGTGGAGCACCAATGCTGGAGTGAAAACTGTTGTAGTAGTAGAACTCCGTAAGAGGTAGGTAGGAGTCCCAGCTCCCACCAAAATCAATGACACAGGCCCACAACATATCCTCAAGGGTCTGTATCGTCTGCTCACTCTGGTAGTCGATCTGAGGATGATAAGTTGTGCTGAAGTGCAACCTCGTACCCAGTTCCTCATGGAACTTCTGCCAAAAACAGGAAGTGAATCGAACATCACGGTCTAAAACAATAAAGACCGGAACCCCATGGCGAGCAACGATCTTGTGAATATACACATCGGCCAACTTCTCGGCCGAAGAACTCTCCCGAATCACCAGGAAGTGAGTACTCTTGGTCAATCGATCCACGATGACCCAAATAGCATCGAAACCCTTTGCCGTCTTTGGCAACTTGGTGACGAAATCCATCAAAATTAGCTGCCATTTCCACATGGGAACCTCCAGAGGCTGCAGCTTGCCATGCGGCCTCTGAGGCTTGACCTTGACTATCCTGCAGGTCAAGACCTCTCCATGTACCAGGCTATCTCCCTCTTTATGACCACCAGTGGCTCAATCTCAAATCCCAATACATCTTGGTGGCCACCGGATGGATAGAAAAGCAAGACTTATGAGCCTCCTCTAACACAATCTGTCTGACCCCACCAGACATAGGAACTCATACCCAACCACAACGGGTCAACAATCCATGGCTATCCGGAACAAATATGGCGATCTCACCCATGATCCTCTCTAACTTCCAGTTCTCTTCCCGAACACCCTCAGCCTGCGCCTCCCTAATCAATCCCAAAAGCATAGAATCCATTGATTTCCTCATACACGATACCACAACTTAAGACCCAGCCGACTTGTAGCTCAAAGCATCCGCCACCACGTTCACTTTACCCGGATGGTAAAGGATCTTGCAGTTATAATCATTGACTATGTCCTGCCACCTTTGCTGTTTCATGTTTAAGTTCGGCTGATCCATAATATGTATCAAGCTCTTGTGGTCCGTGTAGATAGTATAACAGACCCCATAAAGATAATGTCTCCAAATCTTTAGGGAAAAAACCACTGCCCCCAACTCCAAATCATGCGCGGGATACCTCGTCTCGTGCGCCTTCAGCTGTCGTGAAGCATATGATATCACCCATCCTCTCTGCATGAGGACCGCCCCCAAACCAATGATGGAAGCATCACAGAATACCATGAAATCCTCAATTCCCTCAAGGAGAGTAAAAAATGGGGCCTCACATAATCTTTGCCGAAGGGTCTCAAATGTTATTTGCTGCTCAGGGCCCCATCGGAAATCTACCTCTTTCCTCACCAGACGAGTGAGGGGTACTGCAATCTTGGAGAAATCCTGAATGAATCTCCGATATTACCCTGTCAACCCCAAGAAACTCCTGATATCCGAGGGAGATTTCGGAACCTCCCACTACATCACCGCCTCGAATTTGGCCGGATCGACCAATATCCCATCCTGGTTAACGAGGTGTCCAAGGAACTGAACCTCTCGTAACCAAAACTCATACTTCGACAAATTAGCATAAAGTCGTTCTCGCCTCAAAACCCCCAGAAGCTAACGCAGATGCTCCTCATACTGCTCTCTGGTCTTGGAATACACCAAGATATCATCAATGAAGACGATCACTGAACGATCGAGCATCGACCTGCATACTCGATTCATCAAATCCATAAATAGTGCAGTCACATTGATAAGCCCAAATGGCATCACCACGAACTCATAATGCCCATAACGAGTCTGGAACGCGGTCTTCTCTACGTCCTCCTCTCTCACTCTGACCTAATGATATCCGGACCTCAAATCTATCTTGGAGAACCAAGATGCGCCCGACAATTGATCAAAGAGGTCATCAATCCACGGAAGGGGATAACGGTTCTTAACTGTTAACTTGATTAACTCCCGGTAATCAATACACATCCAGTGTGAACCATCCTTCTTCTTGACGAACAAAATGGGCACTCCCCACAGAGAACTACTCGGCTTGATTAACTGCTTGCCTAGAAGCTCCTGCAACTGAAATGACAACTCTTGCATCTCAGGCAGTGCTAAGCAGTACAACGCCTTGGCAATCAAGGCCACACCTGGCACGAGGTCTATCCTGAATTCGACCTTCCTCTCCGGAGGCACACCGGGTAACTCCTCTGGAAACACATCAACAAACTCCCTGTCAACCGGGACCTCTGAAACTGAAACGTGATCCCCAACACATGTATCCACCACATTAGCCAAATAGCCCGCACACACGTGCTGAATATACTGTCGAGCTCTGGCTGCAGAACAAAACCATGAACCCATCCTGGTGCCCTCTCCATAGATAACCAGTTCTCCCCCACCTGGGGTTCGAACTACCATGCGTTGGCCCTCACAATCAATCATGGCACCGAAACGGTTCAGCCAGTCCATACCCACAACCACACAAACATCCCCCCACAGGGATAGGGATCAAATCGATCAGATAAGGCACCCTGAAGATCTCCAGAATACATCCCTAATATACTGATGATGTAGAAACCCCGTGTTCGTTGGCGATAAAAACTCGCAACAGACACTCTAACTCCCCAGTGGGCATATCAAACTCCCTACTGAATGATCGGGACACTAAAGACCGACTCACACCCGAGTCAAACTACACTAGAGCAGGCAAGGAGTTCACTAGAAACGTTCCTAATAGAGGCATATAGATAAGCATAACATAAAACATAAGCAACAGAATAATGGATAGAAACCGTAACGTCCCGACTCTCAGGTATAATATTTATATATTTATTTTTTTGGGATTGAATGAGTGACTCGACGAGTTATATGCCTGACTCGTTGTATAGATTCAGATTGGTCATTGGGGTTTAATGACCAACTCGATGAGTCAGAGAGCCGACTTGCCGAGTTGGCGCTGTATGAGGAAACCCTAAATCCCCGGGTTTGTGTCCTATCTAAAGGGCCTTAAGCCCTCATTTCTGCCTCACCAGCCACCCAACTCCCCTGTGTGAAACCCTAATTGCCTAGAGTGAGCTAAGAGAGAAAAAAGAGTTAATCTTGGGCATTTTTGTGATCTTTTGGAGGAGAAGTGGAGAGCATCAAGCTTGGATCAAGAGGAGGCTTTTGGATCCAGAGATTCCTCAGATATTTGCTTCAGTTGGAGGTAAAAAGATGCTAACTTGATCATTTCCTTATGAGATCTTGGTTTAGGGAGTTCTTAGGGTTTTCTCTCATCCATCTTGTGTCATTGAGTCATTTGAGCGTGGCTTAAGGTTGAAACCTCAGATCTGGACTATAGGGAGCCTTGTGAGTCCAAAGACCCGAGCTTTATTGAGCTGGAGGCAAGCTCTTGTGTATCTAGCCCTTGTTGGAGCTTGTATTGACATTATGAGCCTAATATTCCATGCATGCACGTAAATCTTGCAGCTTTACGTGATATTTGAGCCTTAGGAAGATAGATCCGGAGTATGGGGTATCAGTTCTGCCTTAAAACGTCTGAATGAGAATTCGACTTAAGGGACCCGGCGTGTCGATGAGCTGACTCGACGAGTCGGTTGAAGTTTGTCCCGATGAGTCTGAACACACTATAACTCGACGAGTTTACGGGTTAACACGGCGAGTTGAGTTGGACCTTCATGAGAGTTCTGAGGAACCTAAGGGACTCGACGAGTTGGTTCAACATGAACTGTTGACTCGAGTGTTGACTTCTGTTGACTTTAGGGTTTGGTCAAACTTGAGGGATGGAGGTCATGGAGGGGTAAAATAGTCTTTTACCCATCCCAAGAGTTAAAGAGGGACTAACATTATTTTATTTAGAGTTGTGATCTTTAAGTGTTAATTAGAGATGCTTATTACATGTAGGCGGGGTTTAGACTGTTCGAGGGGTATTCAGTTCCTTGTTTGCTTACAAGGTGAGTCTTCTCATTATACTTAACTAGAGTGGTAACCTTTGTGTGACCGGAGGATCTTATGTGCTTATATTGAGTTTTGTGATATCCTGCATTATGTCTTTGTGATTTATGATGTGTATTATTATGAGCTTACAGAGTTAGGACCGGAGGGTTCACCCGAGTTGTGGGACCGGAGGGTTCCACTGAGACACATTGATCGGAGGGTCTTACTCGTGTATAGCCATGAGAGGCTAATGAGATGTTTGTGGTATTTTGGGGAACTCACTAAGCTTTGTGCTTACCGTCTTATGTGTTATGTGTTTCAGATACTTCTCGGGATCACGCGAAGGCACCGACTTGATTATGCACACACGAGTTGGAGATATGTTTTGGAGGATCCTGGATTGTGTTTTAAACAATTTATGAACATGTGTTTTTCATAACTCGATATTTGGGGGTTTTTATGGTTGTGATTAATGAAATTAATGTGATTTTAAAATGAAAATTTTGTTTGGAAATTTACGGTGTTATAGAAACATACCAGTCACAACATTTGGAGTTGCTCTGGCCTCCTCGGCAGTAAGCTGGAAAGCGCGACCTCGAGCCCTCGGGGTCTCCGCCCTGCCTTGACTCCCATCAGTGATCCTCAAAGTAGCCTGCGCCGGCCTAGCAGCAAGCGATGGGCAGTTGGCCTTCACATGGCAAACCTGGTCACAAGGATAACGAATCCTGGAACTGACTGTTGGGGCCTGCCGGTGGTAATTCCTCGGCATATGGCCCTGCCGTCCACAATTGTGGCACCCAGATGCAAGCACCCACATGCACCTTGACACACTTCCCACAAGTGAATCCCTTCCGGCCCCCACATCTGACATCAGTGGTCTTAAAGTGCTTTGGCGCAGGCAGAGACTGAGTCGGGGCCGACCTTTGCTCCCTCGTCTACAAATCAATCTCAATTTCACGCCGCCTGGCGGCCTCCTTCATCTCCAACAATGAACCATAGCGCTAAGTAGAAACAAACTGTCTGATCTCCGTCTTGAGCATGCTCAAGTAACGGGTCATCTAAGCATGCTCAGATGCAACAAACTTAGGACAAAACATAGCCCTCTCTGTGAACATCTTGGTGATCTCCGTCACCGTCTCAGAACCCTGCATCAAATCCACCTACTCCTGGGCCAATCTCTCTCGCTCCACCAGCGGCACATATCGGGAACAGAACATCTTAGAGAACTGCTCCTAAGACACATTAGCTCTCTGATCAGCAGAATATGAACTTGTAGCAAGCCCCCACCAATCCTTCGCTCCGGTCCTGAGAAGGTTTAGAGCGCACCTGACCATCTGGTCAGCTGCACAAGAACAAGTGAATAAACATCCCCACCCCCACCCCCACCCCCCACACATCAGATAGCCACCTCATGGCAATGATCGAGTCCTGCACCCCATCAAAAGTCGGGGTCTTCGTATTGTCGAAGTCCCAATACTGAAAAACCTGACCTGATTCAACCCCTGCAGCTGCAACGGCTACAGCAGCAGCAGTCTCAGACAAAGCATCATAATGCTCATCAAAGTACTTAATCGTGGCAGTCTTGATAGACCCAAACATCTCTAGCAACTGAGCTCGGAAAGGAGCAAAAACCTCCTCCTGTAGGATCTCCCTGATCCTATCATCCAACGTAGTTGATTCACCCTGACGGCCAACTCCCAATCTCGAACCGGATCCTGCCTCAACTAGACGCGTAGTCATCATACTGAAAATAAACCAGGAGGATATCAGATAACACACATATCATAACGGGGAACCAACTCCCAACAAAGCCCTAAGGGTTTTGACTTCCTTGTTACGTGTACGGGTCTTGTGCATTCAGTAGTAAAGGTCCATACTACCTTCCACACCTACTTGTATTTGTCTCAGCGGATCATAAAAACACCCTAAAAATACTTGATAGCATAATCATACACTCAATCCTCACTCCCTAGAGGAAAGACTAAACATCTCGATACTGGTCGGCTGACCCCACACAACTCATCCATGAAACTTCCACCAACCATGTAGCACTCGTGTATGCTAGCCATACATAGCACTGGACCCTATAGACAATCGAATATTTGATCCTACCCTAATCCCTTCATCAAACAAGAATAGGAAATAAGGCCAGACCAAACATTCTCAAGCTATAAAAATCTTAGTTATGCATGACCATGATGCATACACTAAGCAACTACAGTAATGATGTCAATTCCATTAGAGAAGAACCCTAGCTATCCGGCATCACATAATTAGGAAATTCTATCATGCAAAATCTTGAAGATCCCTAGCCTATCGCTAGCATGCTGTTCGAAAATATCACAATATCAAATAACAGTATGGTATTTTCAGGTCTACTTACTGGCTCCGGCTGATTGTACACATCGCATCCTCCATGATTTTTTGAAAACCATTCGAAAAAATCATTTTAAAAATCATTTTAAAAATCATTTTCCTTAGTTTAAGACTGGATTCACATGAGTGTTCCTCCCATTCACTCAAACCAAGACTCTAATACCAACTTGTCACATCCATAACATTTCATAAAAATTTAAACTTCTTCAAACCAACCAAAAATCATAATTGTTTACATTGTAGTTTTAAAAACATGTGTAACATCAGAGTTTTCCCAAAATCACAAAACATAATATGAGGAGGTGCACGATCAAGCCTTTTCCTTCCCACGATCATCTGAGTTACCTGAAACATAATCCAAAACTGTAAGCCTAATGCTTAGTGAGTTCCCCCAAAATACCAATACACAAATAAATAGCACAAATATAATAACAACATGCAATGGGTGCACAGCTAACACACTGTATTACACCTGAGCTCACAACATAAGTGTGGCTTGCCCCTAGGCCCACAGCTTATGTATGGCTTGCTCCCCTGCCAGATCAGTCCTCAGACTGAATACCACTAAGCCCTCAGTACGAGTCTGGCATGCCCTTCCCAGCCCTCAGCTCGTATCTAGAATGCTCATGAACCCTCAGTATGAGTCTGGCATGCCCTCCCCGACCCTCATCTCATATATGGTATGCTCTAGGGTTTTTGGCTACAGCACGGAACATTACAGCCTCAACCCAACCTACACAACATGTCGACATATAACATATAATATCATATGCATATAAACAAACAGTATCACAGGTAGTCCTATAGATCTACCAGAGTAGCATATCATAACTAGCATGAATATCTATTCCATACTCAACATATCAACAATATTAGGTTATCAAACCAATGGGCCGACCTTGGTGCCTTCGACCCGAAAGTATAGTAAGGAAAACTCACCTCACATAGCTGAATCACAATCAAAACCTCCGGCTGCTAGCTCATTAAAATCCCTGCACTAACACAACAAAATCATCATCCAATTAACAATTGGATTGTAATCCTTGACTAAGAACCCTTACTTAGGGTAAATGGCCAGTTTACCCTTTTCCTAGATGGGCTAAGACCCATGCCCAAGTATTGATCCAAAAAGGCCCAAAAGAAATAATCACTCAAGGCCCATAATTAGCCCAATTTTCCAAATTTGGCCCAACTCCTAATTTGGCCCAATTCCTAATTGGGCCTTACTCCAAGGTCCAACACTTCACGTAGCCCAAAACACCCATTATCAGATGGACCAAGAAGGGCCCAAGCTTCCAAGCCCAAAAGGTGGCCCAACGCTTGAAGCCCAAAATCGAAAACTCAACAGGCTGAGTACGCAAGGCGTACCTAGCTGTATGCTCAACATGCTCTACATTGACCCGGAATCGCTATTGACCACCTACAACCAGCGTACGCCTTGGTACACCCAACGTACACAGTGGCCATGTAAGACTTCAATTAAGAGCTTATCCCATTTAGTGCAACGTCCAACTTTTAGATCTAGGTCGAAAGAGGTGTTCCAAACCATAAAGTTTCAAACTTTATGGTTATGCATGTCTTAATAAGGCCCAAGTTATTGATGACTTTACCGCTCCTTGTGATTATCATGATGTTCTATATACCCAAGTAGGCGTTCAACGTACCGAGACGAGAATATAGATAGGGAAGATTTAGACGCGAAATCCTCCTTAATACTCCGAAAATTTATGTGCCAATTCTAATACCATAATTAAACGTCTAGAAATCTGAACATATAAAATTTCCTAATACTAGGTGGGCAACAAACCTTAAATCTAATAATAGCAACCTAGATGGTAATCTAAGACATGCTATACTACACTTTATTTGGCACATAAAAGCAAATTAGGCATCTTATCATAAAGTAAGCTAGTGGATGTTATAGAAAATAAGGTATTTAACCTATGTTATGATAGATATATTACTTTCTTATTTAACACTTAATATTATTTAAGTCCTACACCCTAAAATATCCTAGTGTTTGTGTCTATTTGGGTTTAGAATCTAAAATATCCTAGACACACACCTCACCATCATTGCTTAACTCCTAAGTTTAAGTCTAGAAATCTTATAAATTCCTAGTTCACTTAACTAATGCTCTGATACAACTGTGACATCCTCTAATTTTTAGAACCAATTAAAACTTTTCTTTACACTTTAAAATCATTTATTTATATTTGTGGAAAATCCCAGTACAAAAGATCATTTTGATTACAAATGTTTGTTTCTAAAATGTTAAAACGCTAAGGATGTCATAATCAATATAGACACATAAGTTACAGCATAAAGACCTGATGGTCCTAAATACTATTACAGACTGTTTCTTAACCACTCAGCATCCTAATCAAGTTCCAGTGGCTTAAGTCTTGATACATGTGATGCATATGAACTAAGTGGGTCAGGTTGGGGAAAACTGGTGAGAACATATGCATTTTAATCCGACAATATTGATATGATAATATTCTATAATTATCATACCTGCAAACCAACCATTAACATGCAATAACCATTCCTACATATCCATTCCTACCGATCCTCCTAAATCTTAGATTATCCATTTTTATCAATCCTCATATATCTGAAACAGTAATTATTAGAGAGAAATTATCTCGCCTGATCAATCATTGACTACACAGCTAGGGGCTTGCTTTGCTGGTGTAAGTTATAAAGGCTCATGGGTCGTCAGAGTATTTGATGAATATGGTTTTCCAATTCATCTAAATCTATGAGTAATGAGCTCACACTAGCAACGTAATCCACAAGATCGTCTAGAATGATCAATTTTTGTCACCTATTCTGGGGGTGACCAGACATACCGATAATAGTTTTTGATCGGGACCCACCATTTCTGGTCATCCAGTATGGAGCTATCGTACATCAACACCTAATAGTTTCATTGAACAGAACTTTACTCTCCCTTCCTAGGTTACACACATTCTCCTAATGAGACTACCGAATATCAGACTTAATTGAGCTAGATATCTTCCATGAGTCTAAGTTTATCCCTAGACTAGATTGTAGTGTCTGTATCCAACCTTTATACCAACTCTATTCTTGGGTGACATTAACCTAATTCTAGTGTATTTAAAATCCCAACAGAGCATTAGGTACTATTATTCTTTTATCTTCTTAGCAATTCTACTTTTAATACTATTATATGATGTTATTCATTTAGTCCTAACATAAAATAGAACCATATTTGGTTCGCACATAGCACAGTATATATCCTAACATATAATACATGCAATAAGCACATAATTCACATATGACTTCCAGAAGATATTTAATATTTTAATTTAATACTTAAATTAAATCATGTACATGAAAAGGACTACGCACTCACTTGATAAAAAGTGTGACTGATGATTTTGGCAGTGCTTCGCATCACCCTTCCGAAGAGACTTAAACGTAAAAAGCACTAAGCCTTAGTCTAGTTTCATAATGCTGGTGATTATAATGATTATAGTCTAGATTCCTTGATAATCCCAATGTCTACATCAAGATCTAAATAAGGAATAACCAGGTAGGATCCTATTGGAGGTAGAGTCCGTTTGGTATATAGAGTATACTCTTTGGAAACCCACTTTAAACACCTCTCTAAATCTAGCCTAGACATCACTCCCGTAAGTAGATCAATCAGTATAACTACATGGAATTACTGATAAATCCTATTTATAGGTTCATAATAACGACTTATGGCCATAAATATAAGTTACACTGAAAAGATAGAGTGTAGCTTAATTTACAGAGCTTTTTAGCGAAAAGTTAGCAATTATGCGTGCAAAATTCTGATCTGGGAATTTTTATTCACCGACTATCTGACACCGCGGGGCTTCTACTTGATAGCTACTACTGCTTCAGAGAACGCATCGCTTCACCAAAACCTAAAACTAATGGGAATTGGTTAAAATCAAGAGGAATTCGGTAGAGAGGAGGATGGGAAGTGAGGAAGCAAATGAACAGCCGAAGCCTATTTATAGCACAATTACGTGCTGCTCCTAGTGTGCACGCCGTTCACACCTGATACGTTGCTCCTCCCATTTTTTGACACGGGTCGCAAATATGGTCATCCATTCCCCACCTTCTAGAAGGTGTGCACGATGCAACCCACCTGCACGTGACACTTTTCAGAAAACTTTAGAAAATTGTATCTTCTTCATACGAGCTCCGTTTTCAACGTTCTTTATATCCCCTGAAAGCTCTCGACGAGATCTACAACTTTATTTTAGACTCCGTTGGATAATTTTGACTTTATTTTTACAGTTATAATTTTAACAGGCATAGACTATTAGAGTTCGTTAAAAATTCATAACGTCCTCATATGATATCCCTTTTTTATTGTCTTTATATCGACATAACCATATTGATAAGATCTTCAACTCTCGTTTAGATTTTTTTTCCTAGCAATCAATCGATCTCTACTTCGGTTTCTGAGCCGTATACTATTGCGCTGAAACTTCAAAAAATCGTCACTTTCTCTTACGAAGTAAGATGGGGACGTTCTCTATATGCACGTGCACGGTTTAATGACTACTACGAATTTTGATTAGATTATTTTCCTTAAATAACCCTTCTTTAATAATGTCTAATTATCGTTGATTGTTAATTATCATATTATTCCTTAAGCATCTAGCCTTATCTTGCGGGCGTTACAGAAGGTATCTTTCATGCTAGAGTCTAACTCAGAGAGACCTGAGTCTAGCCATTACATCATATGGTGAAAGGTCATTAGATGCATGGCCCATCGGTATATTATGGTAGTCAAAGTAAAAACCTTATCTTAGGTTAAGTTTGTTCTAGAAGGAGTAGGAGTCTCCAATAAAGATCAAATTTAGAAGAAAGAGGAGGTGCAAGATTGAGCACTGTCAGTTGCCAAGAAGTCTAAGAGTTAGAAACACAATAGAAAATACATAAGAGTTACAATTCTTACCTAGGATGGAAAGGTAACGTGCGGAGTCACTATACAACCCCTGTTTGTTGATGATTTCGGGATGTAGTCATCCTAAGGGGAGATAAATATAACACCCACAGATTCGGGCTAGTCAATTGAGATATAATAAGCGTTAAGAATGACTTTTTGATAAAATATTATTTAGGATAAATAATCCTAACCTATGTTATAGTATATGTGACAAGGATTTCGTACATATAAAGAACGTTGAAATCCGACAACGTATGAAGAAGTTATGCTTCTTTGAAGTTTCGCGATTAAACCAACACGTCTCTACGTATCGAAGAAAGTGAATTTTTGATAAATTACTTTTTAGCATAAGTGATCTAAATGAAATTTGTAGTAGTCGTTAAACCGAGAGCGTGCATATAGAGAACTTCCAAATCTGACTTCGTGAGAGGAAGATATGATTTTTTGAATTTTCAACGCATCAGTACAGGCATAGAAATCGAAATTCAAATCGGTTGATTGTTAGACGGAACAATCTAAACGAGAATTAAAGATCTCACAAATATGAACTCGTCGATATAAAGATAGTAGAGAACGAAATTTGTATGAAGGAATTAAGAATTTCACATGGACTTTAACAGTTTTAATCGGTCTAAATATGAATTTTTGTTAAAGTAAGAACTAGATGTTGAGATCTTAGTGAAAGTTGCAGAGCTCATTGAGAGGATTTAGGTATATAAAGAACGTCAAAAACGGATCTCGTATGCAAAAGTTATGGTCGTCCGAAGATCTGTAAGAAACCACCTATGCTGATGACTTGGCAGCACCGGAGTGTGCCACATGGCAAGCCGGCCGCCCACTCCTCCAATAGACAAGGGACGTAGCTCCATAATATTATGACATGTGGCACCACAATATCGTAACACATGACAGTCTTCTACAAGTGATGAGGTGGACGATTCCGGACGTGATACGTGGTGAAAGCTCAAAGGAGCGAACAAGGTGCTGAGGCGCGATGCGCCTATGGGCCATGTGCGATACTCCTGCTTCAATATATATATACCCTTATTTTTTCACTTCATTCCACACTACATCCTCCCAAAACACTCTCAAACCTCCCGTAAGGTCACATCTTATGATCTGATGAGTCAAACACATGACACGCTGATCTATCAACGTCAACTTCTACATGTCGATAGCGCCAACGTATCAAGTTTACCAGCATCAACACTTAGTATAGATATTATGTGTAATCTTCGTATATTAGTAATAGATATAGATAAATATAGAATAGATCATAGATCCGGTATCTTTATGATAAGATCGGTTCTTAGTATAGATTAGATACAATCCCTTCAATGATGGGATATTCATGTATAGATTAGTATATATCGAACATTAGGGCAAACCCTAATGTTGTGGTCGTGGTATTTGTGATTGTGTCTTTGTGTCATTTGTCTTTGTGACAAACTCGTCTTCTTGGTGAAGACAACTTCTTTTCTTAGTGAAAGGAACAATTTGGAGAACTTCTATGTCATTTACTTCCTATTAATTATTTTTCTTAGATTAGTTTTACGTTTCTTATTCATACTTGAAGTGTATCCGATCATCACAAACCTTCAATTGGTATTAGAGCAGGTTTGTGATACACTCAAGTAATCATGTCAGCCACTTTCCTTCCTAAGTCATCTGCCTGTAACAAGATCCCCCCGTTTGACAAATACAACTTCTCTGAATGGAAATCAAAGGTCATGAATGTTATAGAGTTCATGGATCTCGATATGCTCGATGTCGTTAACAAAGGTCCTATAGCTGATATGCATCAATCATCCAATAATGGTGCATCTGGCAGTAAGCTGAGAGGGAAATATGTTCCATGTTATAACAAGGAAGAAAAAAAAAGATGTTGAATCTCGATGTAAAGGCCCTAATTGCTATTGGAAACCCACTTCCTTTTTCTGTCTATCATTTGGTCCAAAACTGCTCCACTGCTCAAGAGATGATGACCACTCTATCATCCACCTTTGAAAAGGAAAACTCTATAAAAGATGAAGCTAAGTATCCCATGACGTAGGTTGTTGAATCTCATGCTGACACTTCACATGACAGCGTTGGGATCCTTAACGATGATTCCCCTCACACTGATGATGACCTTAAGTCAGAATGAGACGATGCATCAGCGTATCAGGAAAACAAATCATGTTAATCTTTCCTCTATTGATAATATAGAAAAAGATGACACGATCGATCTCGTACGTTTCAAGTTATTGATTTCAAATAAACAAAATTCTTCTCTCAGTCTTGAGCTAAAGATTCTCAAATAAAAACTCCTTTCTCTAGAAAAATCTCTTTCTGTTTTAAAAAAGGAAAATACTTGTATCTTGCTTACTAATAATTTTCTTCACACTGAAAAAGAAAAACGTGTTGATCATGCTAATCACACTCAAATTATTTTGAATTTCTAGGCATCCTCTCAGTTTAATGTCACAAGCATTATTAATGCTCAGATTCCAGATCAATGTAAGAAAATTCTTGGAGGTGATATAGATGGTATTGTTTCTTTAGCCAAAGTTGAAACTAAACAAACCTTTTACAAAGTTGACTGCTTAAAAGAAGGTAGATTTGTGAGTTCTTACTTTATAAATCAAACCTTAATTAATACTCACTGCTCTACTGATTCTAATGGCATTACTAAATGAAATCATTGCTCTCATTAATCAATAGGAAATCCTCTACGATCACAAAGTAAAGCAATTACGTAGTGATCATGGAACTGAATTCAGAAACTCTTCTCTGGAATATTTTTTCTCATTCTCACGAATCTCTCAGAACTTTTCGGCAGTTAGAACTCCCCAACAAAATGGTATTGCAGAAAGAAGGAACAGAACTCTCATTGAAGTTGGAAGAACTATGGTTGTTGATGTTGGTCTTTCATTGTCATTTTGGGCTGAAGTCGTCAATACAACATGTTATACCCAAAACCGGTCTATTATTGTCAAACATCATGGGAAAACTTCCTACGAGCTATTGAAAGGAAGAAAACCAGACATTTCTTATTTTCTATGTGTTTGGATGTGTTTGTTACATCTTGAGTCAAATAGATTAGCGTTCGAAGTTTGAGGCTAAAGCTGACGAGGGAGTGTTTCTAGGATACTCTAGCGTATCCAAGGCTTTCAGAGTATTTTATCTTTCAATGCAAATTGTTGAAGAAACAATTCATGTCACCTTTGATGAGTTCATTCATGATTGAGTTGATCACCCCTCGTCAATTCTAAATGAACTTACTTACAATCCTTCAGACCCTGTTCCCGAGCCCTTGTCAAATGACATTGATCCCATTGTTCCCAATGTTGATCAATTAATCAGTTCTCAACCTATCTCTAAAGATCAGCTTGTTGACTATGAAGAAGCTGATTCATCAAATCAGGAAGTCTCTACCCATATCGATACAAATGAAAGCTCTAAACCTTGAATTCTTTGAGATCATCCTGAATCTCAAATCATTGGAGATGTAAATGATGGAATTCTCACTCATAGAAAATTCAGCAACAATTTCTGCATGTTTGTGAATTTCGTCTCAATGATCGAACCGAAGAATATTAATGATGCCTTAAAAGAAGCTGACTGGATAAAGGCTATGTAGAATGAACTAAATGAATTTGAACGTCATCACATGTGGACTCTTGTTCCCAAACCTTAAGGAAAGACTATCATTGGCACTCGCTGGGTTTTCAGAAATAAAATGGATAAATATGGAATCATCATAAGGAACAAAGCTAGGCTTGTAGGTCAAGGGTTTTGTCATTTTTATGGGTTGGACTATGATGATACATTTGCTCCAATTGCAAGACTTGAAGCAATTCGTCTGTTTCTAGCCTTTGACTCTTTCAAAAACTTCAAAGTTTACCAAATGGATGTCAAAACTGCCTTTTTACATAGAGATCTTCAAGAAGAAGTTTTTCTAAAATAACCTCCAAGGTTTAAAAATGAAGATTTTCTAGATCATGTGTATCCTCTTGATAAAGTTGTTTATGGCCTAAAGCAAGCTCCTAGGGCATGGTATGAAACGTTGGCAAGCTATCTTTTCTCAAGTGGATACAAACGAGGAAAGACTGATAACACTCAGTTCATAAAGCAATTAAGATCTCATATCATTCTCGCTCAAGTGTATGTAGATGATATCATTTTCGGGTCCACTGACGAAAAGTTAAGTAGAGAATTTGCAGAGGTCATGGACAAGAAGTTCGAGATGAACTTGATGGGTGAACTAACTTTCTTTTTAGGCTTGAAGGTCAAACAACTAACTAATGGTATTTTTGTTTGTCAGGCTAAATACATTGCAGATATGATGAAGAAGTATGGTTTCTCTGATTGCAAACCAGCAAAACTCTGATGTGTTCATCAGCGTCTATTAGTGCTGATCCAAGTGGCACTGATGTGGATGCAACTCTGTTTCGAGGAATGATTGGCTCACTACTCTATCTTACAGCCAATTCCCTGATATTATGTTTGCCACCATATTGTGTGCTCGCTATCAAGCTAGTCCTAAGGAATCTCATCTTCACAATGTCAAAAGGATGTTCTGGTACTTAAAACATACACCCAATCTTTGGATATGGTATCCTCGTGACTCTAAGTACAAGCTAGTGGGATACACTGAGTCTGATCATGGAGGGTATGGCATTGACTGTAAAAGCACTTCAGGAGGAACTCAAATGCTTGGAAATAGATTGGTAAGCTGGTCCAGCAAAAAGAAAACATCAGTGGCTTGTTCTACCGCTGAGGCTGAATATGTTGACGTTGGAAGATGTTGTGCTCAGATTCTATGGATAAAGAATCAGGTCTTGGATTATGGTCTAGTTTCTCTAAGATACCCATCTGCTGTGACAACACCAGTGCTATTCAGATGATACAAAATTCAGTGCAGCATTCCAAGACCAAGCACATTGACATTCGTCATCATTTCATCAGGGACATAGTTCAAAAGGGAAGAGTGGAATAGTTCTATAGTCCATCCGCTAATCAGTTGGCTGAAATCTTCACCAAGGCATTGGATGAAAAGAGTTTGAACAAATTAATTGCATATCTTGGCATGCTTTATATGGTTTAATCATTAATTAACTGTTTTCAGTCTTATGAAAAACTCAAAAACAAACAAGTGCTTCTTTTACTATGAATGCAAAATCTTACATTTAGTATTTACATGTATTTTCTTTCAAGCCTATCTAATATTTATTTGCATCTTATTGCTTCAGAATTTGTAAGGACTGGAGTTGTCTTGAAGGATCTCAATGCTCTTGGTATTGAGAAAAAAGTGGCATCGTGTCCTTTTCCTCTTGAGGATACCCTCTTTCTCCTTCACTCACTATTATGAATGCAAAGAGCAACCATCAATGTAGTAAGTCTTGTTTTCATCTACTGACTCATAATCCAACAAAACCTCAAATGCCCTCGTGTTGATCTTGAGGACACAATGGTTTTATGGATTCAAGTCAGTTAACTCGTTGGTTAAAAAGTCTAATCTCTACTTCTCTCTTGCTCCTGATGAAGCTTGGAATCCATCTCTGACGCTTCAATAATAAAACGCTTCATCACTTGTGATATATTGTGAAGTGTGTTATTGTGTGATATGGTTGATCTTGTTTGTTCTCTTTTATAGCTGAAATTTCAAGGGTAGATATCTCGAAAAAAATGGAAGTTTATTAATGACCATTCAATTCCAAAGATTTGGTGGAATGCGTCTTTATCACCTTTCTGAAAAAGTTGCACATATTTCTCTATTTAAACTATTTTTTTGATTGACTAATTCTTTTGTTTGTATTCTTATCTTGTACCATTTTTATAAAAAGGAATTCAACAGTGGAAATTTTGAGCCTATTATGAAACATTTGAAACATCATCGTCTCTAGAAGCATGCTGCTATATGTGACAAAATCTCTTTAAGTTTCTCATCAGCGAGACCATCTACTGAGAACATTGAGTCACCCTCTCAAACTGATTGTTTAGCACTGCCTAAATTCTCAAAGTGAGATCACCTGGTACAAATAAAAAATCAATAAAAAGGCTAGGGTGTTTATTTTTCATTTAATCTTTACCTGACCCTGTCCCTGGAAGCATGCTTGTCGTATGCATCAAGTCTCATGTTTTGCTGAAACATTAAGCTTAACCCAATGGTTTACCATGATTGCATAGTTATCAGCGTAAGAGATACTTGTCAGGTCCTTAAATGACAAAGGGTTGTTCATGTCCCTCGCCTCTTAGTTTGAGGTAGACATGGTACCATTATGAATAAACAGTGAATCTTTGATTCTAGATTGCAACTTACTCTATGATACGGAAGTTTAGATGAGTTAAACTGTTAATGATTCATGCTGATTTCACCTCAGCGTGACTGAAACAATCCATTCTCTCCATTATCTTCTATACAGAACTTGATGATTCACTATGTAAAACCACACACTAATAAAAGTTCGAAAATATGTGCCTATCGGTATATCATTTTCCGTCATATATTATACGCACCTATCCACTCTTTCCATTTTTCTTATAATAAAAGAGATTAATGATTCAGCGTATGAAAACCACACGTTGATGAGATCTCGCAATACTATGCCAGTGAATGGTAGTTTAAGCCCACACTAGCAGGAGATATCACAATCTTACTAGACTACAAGTTGAAACTCTATTATGCTAGAAGTTAGTTGCTGATATCAAAGGGGGGGGGGGGGAATCTTGGTAAAACTAAAATCTTGCTGAAAAATCTCACTACTAGAACTACAGAAAGTCGCATTTAAGGGGGAGTCAAATCTAGTCAAGATGATGTTAACGTTCTCAACTCAGCTCAATCTCATTATCTATTTGTTCTTCGTCTGCTGCAATTCATAAATGATTGATGAGTCATTCATTTTTTCAGGGGGGGGGGGGGGAATTTGTTAAAACTGCAAGAATCAAGATCTCATTATTATTCTCAGGGGGGAGCACAAGTCAAAAGCATTCCGCATTCCAGTTATATATCAAAAGATGATTAGTTTTGTCATCATCATATAGGGGGAGATTGTAAGATCACATCTTATGATATGATGAGTCAAACACATGACACGCTGATTCATCATCGTTAGCTTCGACACGTCAATAGCGCCAACATATCAAGTTTACCAACGTCAACACTTAGTATAGATATTCTGTGTAATCTTTGTATATTAGTAAATAATATAGATAAATAGATCATAGATCGGGTATCTTTGTGATAAGATCGGTTCTTAGTATAGATTAGATATAATCCTGTCAATCATGGGATATTCATGTATAGATTAGTATAAATACAACATTAGGGAAAACCCTAATGTTGTGGTCGTGGTAGTTTTGTGATTATGGCCTTGTGTCATTCATCTTTGTGACAAACCCGTCTTCTTTGTGAAGAAAACTTCTTTTCTTAGTGAAAGAAATAATTTGGAGAACTTCTGTCATTTATTTTCTGTTAATTATTTTGCTTAGATTAGTTTTTCGTTTCTTATTCATACTTGAAGTGTATCCGATCATCACAAACCTTGACCTCCAGATTTCTTTAGGTCCATTTTTAGGGGCTTTCATTGGTCAGTAGGAGGGCTCTAGTACGCTAGATGGCCCGATAAATAGAGGCTTTCAGGTCAGGATTTTGTCCACATAATTTCCAAGTTTTCGCTAAAACCACTGAAAGTTAAGCTACACTCTTTTGCTTTCAGTGTAACTTATATTTATAGTCATAAGTCGTTATTATGAACCTATAAATAAGATTTATTAGTAATTCCAAGTCATTATATTGATTGATATACTTACGGGATGATGTCTAGGCTGGATTTACTGAGGTGTTTAAAGTGGCATTTGCAAACAGTATACTTTGTATACCAAACAGACCCTACCTTCGATATGCTCCTACCTGTTTGTTCCTTACTTGATAGATCTTGATGTAGAAATTAGGATTAGTAAGGATTCTAGACTATCATTAGTCGTCGAGAATATAAGACTAAGACTTAATAATATGAACCTAGGTAACGTCAGAGGAAAAAATAAATTACAAAGGTGAAGTTATGCCTAAATTCCAAGGCATCCACTTTTATCAAGTGATTGCATAGTTACTTATCTTACACACAGATATAAAGTATTTAGATAATTGAATGTTATGTGTGCTTATGTGCAAAGATGTTTTGTGTTAGATGAAATGTTATAAAGATAAATTTATATGATTTATACCATATATGTATTTTATACATATAATACATTGTGTAACGAAGGGTAATGAAAGATGCCATAGTATGATGAAATATAAGATGCCATAGTATGATGAAAGATAAGATGCCATAGTATAATGAAAGATGTAGGCAATGATAGTGTGCCATGACCTTGGAAATGGTACTAGTGTAGCAATGATGTATAAATAGTACTAGTATACTAACGATGTAGGAATGGTACTACTGTACCACCGATGTAGTCATCTAACAGAGTATAGGCGACGACCATCAGACTATTTGATGATAGTCCCATGGAACACAGGCATGTTTGTAACTTGTAGGTGATGGATTTTGTGCCTATTTTATGTACTCTACCCTACTGACACTTATTGTAGTGAAATCTTTGTAACAGTACCGTCAGCAACGATGACTATGATGACTCTTAGGATAGATCCTTAAGGAAGAATAAAGAAGAAAACAGGGATGGGAAATCAGGTTAATTGTTTGATAATTAAACATATTAACTATATTATTGTGGGTTGAAAACCCTACGTACTCACCAGGTTTCCCAACCTGACCACTCAGCTTCTTTGTATCACAGATAGTAGTAAAGATACATGAATGATGAGAGATTCAAGGAGATGTAGACTGATAGTCTAAGATATTGTAAGGTCTGGATATGCTTATGTTTTGTATAAGATATGACATCCCAAGTTTTTATAAATGAATGAAAAACATTTCTTCGGAAATACTTTTATAGGACCAATTCCGCATTTACAAATAAACTCTATTTTAAATAAGTATAAATAAAAAAGTTATAAAATGACCGAAAAAATGGGGATGTCACATCAACTATCGCGTTAGCAAAAATTTTGCTAGGAATTTTCTTGCCACGTCTGCTTTCCATAGGTGTTCAAACAAGCAACGGGAAAAAATCCTAAGGGTCACTACTCGATCCAAGCATACCACAGAAGAAATGAAGTCTGTCATACAAGAAAGAATCGGATGACTGTTTGGGGTGAGGAACTTTTGGGAACTACTCGTCAAGTTCTTCAAACTCAATAGGTGATGAAATTAGTTGCGAGGTTACTTAGGGGAAAGCGTTGATATACAAAGTGACCCTCGGCAGCTAAAGAGAGTTGATGACTTGTGAAGTTCTTTTTGGGTATATGTAATGTGAGGAGTATTTGTGATATGCGAAGATTGGAGTCATAGAGACTATGCGGAGAGTTGAAGCTGCCATTTATCTTGGAGTGATGCAAAAAGAAGTACGTCTGTCATCTTTTTCTAAAGAGAGTGTTTGGTGGTTTTTATCAGAATAGACGTGGGAAACATAGCCTCCTGTTCACCATACATTTCTATTAACCAGTTAATAGCTTGTATTTTGTTTAACTATAAATAGAGGGTATTGGTTTTTGTTAATTTGCGTGTTTGATCTTCATATCTTTCTTGTAAATGGTGATATTGAAATATAAAGTCTCTTTTGTATCCATTCATACTTTTGTTGTTCTTCATTACTAAGTTAGTGTTTTCATGCAAACCAATTTACGATTCAACAAAGTATCATATAACTTGCTTATCTTTATTTAGTTATGTTATTGTTATGTTTCCGAAATGAATTGTTCTTACATTCGACATCTATTTATTGTTGAGATAATTAAAGATCCACGAGATTAACTTAAATTCCACATCATAATCTCCATCATAGTGATGAAACAAAGAATCGAGTATTGAATTAATCAGAGTATGAATTCAAGTATGAATGCGAGATTTGAACACAGATGTAAATATGATCTTGTTTCAGCTCTATTACGCTCTCAAGTTTTACAGAGTACAAAATGACAATTCTGTAAAGACTCGTTCTTTATGACTCTAGTAAACACTCCTATTTATAGGAGAGGAAAGCGTACAAAAAATATACTAAGGACTATGCGTTAAGCTTCGAATACAATGCCCTAGTAAAATAGATTACATAAGATACGAAGACTCAGTACATTCGAAGACATGAAACCCTTCGACTAATTACAACTCTATTTACCCTTACAATCTCCCCCTTTGTAATCAAAGTCGAAGGCTTCAACTTGTAAGCAGTTGAATTGAATACATCATCACTCTTCGTATCTCTGTGTACCATGAAATGACCTTCTTAATTTCCTTCTTGTCTCCTTCATTATTCTTCCTGCATTGGTTCATACGAACAATTAAGTTCGTATACTGAGAAGTTGCATATCGCTCCACTTCGCACGTTTGAAAAAAGAATTGCTTTGCTCTACCAGCCTTATCTTTTCCAGCGAAGACAATCCCCAATGGCTTTAAGCAGATTTCACCATCTTCATATTTCTTCAGATCTACTTGTTTCTTCGTAGGTGCCATTGGTGCAGTAATTTCAATACCTTTTGCAGTAGCCAATTCCACATCAGTTTGAGCAAGACACTCAAAATAATTTTCAATAAAGATCTTGATGTGTTTGATTCCAAGTTGGAAAACATCTGGCTCTGTTTCTTGTAGAAAGGAGAATGACTTGTCTTTCAGGATTAATGCAACTTTTATAAGATCATACAAGTTCATTATCGGAAAATCAGCAATGGTAAACTCATAAACTTTTCCATTTGATCTGATCACTGTGTATTTGAGATTCTGAATAACTTTTTCGAAGACCACGTCTCTTTTGATTCTTATAACTTTCTTGATTTTTAACAGTGACCAGACATCTTCAGGTGCTTTCGCCAACACTGAATGAAAACGAATTTTTATTTTCTTCCCTTCTTCTTTGTCTTTACACGTAATTTCTGCTTTAAACTGAGGCATGATGAACATCATTTCATTTATAGGAAAGTCAAGCTGACTTGCATCAGTGTTTGTAACCACATAACTCTGTTTTGGCACCTTTTCGAATGAATACATATGATCAAACATGACTTTTGCCTCAATTGTTTCATAGTTGTATTGCTTCGAAGGATCTCCTTTATCCATTCCCTTTGGATCACTTGCTCGCTGAGCCATTATACTTTGAACGATTCTGAGCTTTTCGATCTCAGCTTCAGCTTCAGCCTTTTTTTCTTCTTTTGATTTTTCCACAAGAATTGATTTCCCTTTATCTTTCATGGCTGGATTATCAATTGTTTCTTTTGGAATCGAACCACTTCCGCCAGTCTCCGAAGATTTACCAATTACAATCCCTTTCGAAAAAGTTCTTGTAATGGGTAATGTTGTTACAACTGTAGAAGTCACCATCCCAGCCGAAACTATTACTGGCTTTGTTGTTGGGATTTTCGAAGAAAAGACTTTTCCCACCACCTTCGAATCTTCTTTACTCGCCTTTACTTCTTCACCAGTCTTCTTAGATTCATCTATCTTTTCTCCCCCTTGCACCCCTGTGAAAGCAGGTGGGGCATCTGATACGGTTGGAAGAAGACTTGAAATGCGAGTAAGAGGAGATAATTGTTTGTGAAGAATAGCTTCGAACTGAATGAATTTTGAGATAAAAATTCTGGAGTGATAACCGAAGTGAACACTGGTTTCACAGACAATTCCTTCAACTCTTTTAACAAAACAAGCAACTCACCAAAATTCTTGTTCTCCAATGCAGAAAGATGAGTAAGTTGAGGACTCATGCTTTCGTACATTTTGACATATTTGGTGACAGCGTCACAAATAATGTCAACCTTCTGATGGATTGAATTATAACCTTGTTGAACACTTTGAACTTCTCTCTGCATGTCTTCACGAAGTTCACGAATTTGCATGTTGACATCTTCGCGTACCTTCTTAACTTCTTGAAAAAAAAGAACATGCCGTTCTTTGGTTGTGCTTTTCATATCCTTGACCTCACCCATAAAATCAGATCGTTGAGATTTAACACGAAGTTCGTTATTCTGATCAGTGTAGTCAACTTTCTCCAAAATAACAGACTCGGAATCTTTCACCATTCCGGAGACTTTGCTGATTATCCGTGATTCCATCATCTTTAACATAGTATCAACTTCCAGACTTGATACTGATGAACCTCCCCCAAAATCAGCTTGAGATTGAATGATAGCATTCAACTTCGTATTCAAAATTTTGTACTGCTTCATTGTCATCAACATATGATCTGAAAAATTTTCTTCTTCTTCATTAAACTTTAGATCTTCAAAAGTTCCTCCAAAACCTTCGTTATCAGTTTCATCCTCCAGCATCATTGTATCATCGACAGGTGAAGTAGGTTTTGGCGGATCAGTAGATTATGAAGAAAAGATGGAAGTGAAAGGTTGATCAAGAATATGTTCGAATGTGGGGGAATGTGTGGTTGATGTGAGAGGAATAGTGGATAATGGTAAGGAAACAATATGTTCAAAAGTAGAGGTAGTATGACCTGAAGCTGCATTTTTCGATCTGTCTTCACCCATATCGACATTTGCATCCGTATCAGATACGTGTGCAGGGATGTCTGAAGTTCGAACCGCCTCAGAAACTGACTTGGTAATCGAATCTTCGGGTGGTACAATGTGTGTTTGCTCAGGAGTCGAAATCTGATCATGAATAGTTGGTTCAGGAGTTTCAGAAATTTGTTCATTATCATCTTCAGTCGACTCAGTAGAAATCACCAGCTTTCGGGTCTTCTTCTTCCTTTTCTTTGACAACCTTTTGGCCATATCCTCAGCCATTCGTTTCTTGGAGACTGGAGAAACCGGTGCTGGCACCTCTCTAATTAACACACCTTGATGTGTAATTTGGGGTTTTCGAATCATTTGTGGTGTAGGAGACTTGCGTTTATGGGTAGACTTCATTTTGATCCTTCGAAACATTCCAGTCTTCGAAGGAATAATGTCTTTCTCTTGAGTTTCTGCAATGATAGGCTCAATCACTTGGGTCTCCGCAGCTGATACTTCAACAACCACAGGCTTCTTCTTCGAAGATTTCGAAGATTTTGAATCAGTTTCAGTATTCTTCGACTTCTTGGATTTTGTTTCATCGATATCCAGGAGTTTGCCAATTTCAATTGTAGAATCGATGGTCTGCAAATATTCCACCAAGACAGAGTTCGAAGGATCAACTCTTTTAAGCATAGCATCTGGAATTCTAGCAACTGATGGAAAAAATATCAGCATTATCAGTGACATCCTTCGGATAGTGGTATGGTTGGAAAACTGCTCTTTCTTCATCATTTGGCACCAAAATTCCTTCCTTATTGTAAAAATGTTGCAAAATCAGACTCTAGTATCTTGCACATGAAATACCGTGAGTGGCATTCGTGTGTTCTACTCCTTTTTGAAATTCCTTCCATAGTTGAGTAGAATAATCTACTTGAAGATCATAATATATACCAGCTACCATGGCATACACTTCCATCCTTCCTTTATCCAGACCAACAGAATGCCCAGTTAAACACCTTAGAAAGATTCCAAACAGGAAATTCCAGAGTCGTGGAAGACCAGACTTTTTAAAATCACTTATCTTGGATAATGGTGGCTGATAACCCATCTCATTGAACATGTGAACAATTTGGGGAAAAGTAACAGCAACATATGGAGGCGTATTCGGGATATCAAGAACTTGACAGAAAATTTTCTTGGATAACCTGACCTTTTTTTCGTTCACAAGATGAAAAGTGATCGTATTAGAGGCTTTGTTGTAGGTTGCAGTTGATCCTGCTTGTGAAAGCCAGGATAATGGAACCGAGAAAGAATTAAACATCGCCTTTGACAGGACATAATTCTTTAAAGCAACGATTAGCATCTTCAGTTCTTCTGGGTACTGAGAAACTTCACCCTCCAGATAGTAGTTTGTTGCTTGAATCTTCATTAATGGTGCAGATGAAATATCGTCAGTGGAAGGATCAACATGACTAGAAGTCGCCATTGTTAGGGTTTGAAGATGATGATGAACAGAGAATTTGGGAATTTTTCGTTTTGATCGCGTAAACTGAAAAGTAACCCTTGAATCGCCTTTTATCTGTAACCCTGATTTTTGAATTTGAAGCGGGATGCATTTAATGAGATCCGACGTGGCACCTTGAAAATCGGACTATTACTGCGTAAAAGTAGCCATGCGTCAAAAAGGAACTGTCACATCTCCTTGAAAACCGGACAGAATACCATACGTCATATGTAGACAGCCTGTTTTGTTATCCCCAAGATGATTTGTAACCGTTATGACTCTTCGTATGGAAGCAAGGCTCTTTCACTTTTGGGTTGAAAAGCGAAGTCATACGCCAGAAGTTCAAAATCATCAGCCTGAGTTGGTATTACTCAGAACCTTAAGGATTTCGTGAGTGCAGTGTTCCAAAGAATATAGACGAGAAACAAATATAAGAAAAATATGGGATAATGTGATGTCAAAAATTTAATTTGACACGAATGCAGTTAAACCCCGGGAAAAGGTTGCTTCGTTAATCATCAAGAGAGATGATCAACAGCTTGTGTATGTTCCCGTGAATTACAATCGAAAACTTGTAGAGAAGTTTCGAAGGGCATCTTTTGTAAGGCTACATTGGTGGCTTAATAAATTTCGTTACATATCAGCCTTAACATAAGGTGAGTAATTGTAACAGAAATTACTTGTTTGACCAGTGTAGTCAGTGACAAGTTTGCTTTGAAAAATTTTGATATGACTAGGATATTCGAATGAAACTCACATGGAAATCATATTCAAGAAAAAATTTATATGCTGAATCTTGTTGGGTAACAAACATCGTGAGTTTCGAATGTTTGATCAAGACCACTCATTCGAAATGAATATGATTTGGAGTTTCAAATTTTGGTACAGAAACAAAAGTTTCGTGACAATCTGGAACTGAGTTCCCCGTCAATTCCTTAAAAGTTAATGAAAATTGGGTTTCACTTTCATCACGGTCTCATGATGTCAGATCATAAACACAGAGTTTTGATATATCTAAGTCTCGATGGGTTTGATCAGAGACCTCTCGGACATATGTCTTTGTGTGTGATCGTGTAAGAAATTTTAGATGAAAAAGATTGGTGAAGACACGAAGTGTACCTCTGTTATTTTTGGACCAAACAGAAAACTCTTAACTCATTTTGAGAAGAGTAAGGTAGCTCAGAGACTAATGTGAATACAAGCCTGATTGGGAAGAAATCTTCGTATGAAAAGTTCATTAAGGCTTTCGTACACACACATTGAGTCATGGAGGCTTTGGTCAACATGCAGCAGCATGCTTCTAGGGACATCTTAACTAGTTCAAAATAAGTAAAATGTAAAGAGTTGTAAGATTCATTTACCTGACTTTAGATCTACAAGCATGTGCCTCTTCGTATGTTCAGAAAGATCTGCAACAAAGTTCTTAAAGGAAAAAAAAATCTTTTTGTTGTTTTGAATTTTTCGAAAACGAAGAACAAAAACAAAAGAAAATCTTTTTGGATCTTTAATTTTTCGAAAAGTTGAAATACAAAACAAAAGAAAATCTTTTTGGATTTTTGATTTTTCGAAAACTTGAAAGACAAAAACAAAAGAAAATATTTTTGGATTTTTAATTTTTCGAAAATAAAAAATATACTATACTTGTTGCAAACACACGAAAATTTGTCATTCTTTTATCATTGACAAATGTACGAATTCGAAGGGGTCGAAGTGTTGACTATGAACAGTAACCTCGGAATCAACCCTTAAAACAAGTGATAAATGTGCGAATTTGAAGGGGTCGAAGCGTTGACTATGAACAGTAACCGCTGAATGGTAAATGACTTTGCGTTATCTTTTATTCAGCCCTCTGATTCATTCCTTGTCAACCATCATTCTCCTTTTTCGCATGGAACAGAATTTCCATCGATCATTCCAATCCCTTCTATTATTCTCACAAGAGATTTTTCATCTAACGCTTTCGTGAAAATATCAGCTAACTGATGTGTTGTTTTCATGAAATGTACTTCAATATTTCCATCCTCCACGTGATCCTTGATAAAGTGGTAACGAAGAGCTATATGTTTAGTCTTTGAATGCTGCACAGGATTATGACAAATTCGTATTGCACTTTGAGAATCACAATATAATGGAATCTTTTTCATATTTATTGCATAATCACGCAATTGACTTTGAATCCATATTATTTGCGAAGTGCAAGCATCAGCAGCCACATATTCTGCTTCAGCTGTTGAAATTGATACGCATGTTTGCTTTTTCGACTGCCAGCTCACCGATTTGCCATCAAGAAATTGACATCCTCCACTTGTGCTTTTTAGATCAAGATTACAACCACCCAAGTCTGCATCCGAATATGCCTGTACAAAGAACCCAGTTTTCGAAGGATACCACAATCCTAACGAAATTGTTCCTTTAAGATAATGAAAGATATTCTTCACAGCAGTGAGATGTGGTTCTCGTGGATTAGACTGATACCTAGCACAATTACACACAGAAAACATGATGTCAGGTCTACTAGATGTGAGATAAAGTAATGAACCAATCATGCTTCTATATAAAGTTATGTCAACAGCAGGTTTATCTAACGACGGTGTTAGCTTGATGCCCGTTGCCATTGGAACTCGTAACTTCGTGCTATTCGTCAATCCAAACTTTTCTAGCAAATTCTTCGTATATTTTTCTTGATTGATAAAAATTCCTTCTCTGTTTTGACGAATATTCAAACCAAGAAAATTATTAATTTTTCCCATCATGCTCATTTCGAACTTACTTTTCATCAAATCTTCGAATTCTCTAGACAAGGCAGGGTCAGTTGAGCCAAAAATAATATCATCAACATAAATTTGAACAAGTATTAGATGATTCCCAACTTTCTTTCGAAATAATTTGGGGTCAACGGATCATTGTTTAAATTTAGATTGTTTCAAAAACGAAGTAAGAGTGGCATACCATGCTCTTGGTGCTTGTTTTAAACCATAAACTGCCTTATCTAAAATATAAACATGATTTGGAAATTCTTCGTTAATAAAACCTGGGGGTTGTTCCACATAAACAGTCTCTTCAAGCTCTCCATTTAAGAATGCACACTTCACGTCCATTTGATAAACATCAAAGTCCTTGTGAGCTGCATAAGCCAGAAATATACGAACCGCCTCGAGTCTTGCGACAGGGGCAAAAGTTTCTTCATAGTCGATTCCTTCTTGTTGTGAATATCCTTTAACAACAAGTCTGGCTTTGTTTCGAACAATGTTTCCATCTTTTTCGGTTTTATTTTTGAAAATCCATTTTAACCCGACAATCGAAACATTTTTAGGTTTAGGAATTAATCTCCAAACCTTGTTTCGTTCGAATTCAGACAATTCGGATTGCATTGCAACAACCCAATCTGAGTGTTCCATTGCAACCTTAATTGTTTTTGGTTCAATTTTAGATATGAAAACATTGAACATGCAAAATTCTTGATGAGTATTCAATACCTCATTCTTTACACGAATTTGAGCTCTTGTTGAAACTCCCTCTTGTGGATTCCCAATTACTTGATCCTTCGGATGATCTCTTGTCCATTTTTCCATTGGTGGATATGTTGGATCAAATTCCAAAGGAGCATCTTCGTATATATCATCATTCTCAGAACCTGCAATCGAACAAACATCATCAAAATTATTATTATTTTCAATATTTTCTAAATGCTCCCCCTCAACATTATGCTCCCCCTCAACATCATCATTTAATGTTTCTTTCTCCCCCTCGAAAGAATGCACGTCATCATCCAAAGTATTCGAATCCAAGTGCTCCCCCTCCACTGGATTGTTTTGTATATTTTCGTTTATTTCTTGAGGAGTTGATGTTGATTCATCAGTAAACTTTGCAAATTCGGGTATGTGATTATCAGGAGCATGAATTTCAGCATCGACTGCATGATCTGAAATTCCAAAAATCAAATCATAATCAATATCATCCATTTGTAAAGATTCAGTTTCAACTTGTGTGTCTTGTAAAATTGGATGATTTGCAAATTTATGCTCATTTTGTTTAAAATAGTAATCATCGAATGTGAGATTGAAAGTTTCTTCCACTTTTCGTGTTCGCTTATTTAACACACGATATGCAACAGAATTGTGCGAATATCCAAGAAAAATCTCTTCATCAGCTTTTGCTTGAAATTTCGAAAGATGATCCTTGAGATTCATAATAAAGCACCTACATCCGAAAACATGAAAGAATTTCACATTAGGTTTACGATTATTCAGAATTTCGTATGGTGTAATATTAAAATGCCTGTGTATGAAAGATCTATTCTGAGTAAAACATGCAGTGGATATTGCCTCAGCCCAAAGATATTGAGGTAAATTCGCATATGCCAACATGGTTCTTGCTGCTTCGCACAGTGAGCGATTCCTTCGTTCTACAACACCATTTTGTTGTGGTGTGTAAGGAGATGAAAAATTATGCGAAATCCCTTTGTCCACTAAAAATGAATCAAGAACTTTGTTCTTAAATTCAGTTCCATGATCACTCTTGATTTTTTGAACAATCTTCTTTAATATTGTTTCCATCTTTTTGATAAAATCAATCATGATTTGTGCAACTTCGGATTTAAGCCTGAGAAAATAAACCCACGTAAATCTGGAAAAATCATCAACAATAACTAAAATGTACCGTTTCTTGTTGAGAGTTGAAACAGTCGAAGGACCACACAAATCAATATGTAAAAACTCCAGAGGTTCAACAATTTTCGAATCTATCGTAATTGGATGACCTTGTTTATGTTGCTTGCCAACTTCACAAGCTGCACATAAAGAATCATTATCAAATTTAAGTACAGGTAAACCTCTTACCAGATCTTGTACCACCAGTTTATTGATGTTTCGAAAGTTGAGATGTGAAAGTCTTCGATGCCATAGCCAACTTAGATCAGATGTGGCTTTCGAAAGAAGGCATACAGCAGGTTTGCCTACAATAGGATTGATGTCCAGAGTGAACATGTCACCTTTCCTTTTGGATTTCAGTAACACTTCGTTTGTGTTGATATTCGAAATAATACTTCCTTCTTCGTTAAAGAGAACTTGATTGCCAATGCCCACAACAAGTTGAGAAACACTTATCAAGTTATGTTGAAGACCCTCAACGTATGCAACACGATTCACTGTGAATTGTCCATTTGTGATCTTCCCATATCCTTTGACTTGACATTTTTGATTGTTCCCAAATTTTACTACTCCAGCATTTTTGAGACTTCGAAAATCTCGTAAATTTTCCTTCTTCCCAGTCATGTGACGAGAGCAACCACTATCAATGTACCATTTGTTATCATATTGCTCGTCACATAGTACCTACAATTAGTGGAAAAATTTAGGTACCCAAGGCTTTTTGGGTCCTTGGAAATTAGATTTCAACATGGAATTGAATGAAGAATTTTTGACCCAGTCACAAACTTTAGTTTTGAGACTATCAATAATGTCCACATCATCATTTGTAGGAACCAAAACATAAGATTTTGTTGGTTTTGGATGTTCACTGACTTTACCCTTCGCATTTTGAGTTTGTGACTGAACTGTCTTCGCTTTTGTGACTGGTCTCCAAGCTTTGATGGAGATGTTCGAATCTTTTGAGGATGAACTTTCATTCGAAGAAGTATTGACATACTTTTCATAAGCTTCGTTGATTTGTTTTTCTGAGTATTTGTTGGATTGATAAACCTTTCCTCGTCCTTCGAGCCAGTGATCTATATTTTTCCTTGAAGTTATGCCTTTTTCATGCGAAGCCTTTAGAGTTTGTTTCTTCGTATGATTAGGAAAATTTGGCTTTTGAGGAAAAAAATCAACTTTTGGTTTTGTAATAAAAGATTGACTATAAGACGCATCAACTGTTGATTTAAAATGTTGACGTTGAAAGAATTTTTGATTTGAATTTGATGTTTTTGAAAAATTTGGTTTAGAAACATTCGAAAACTTTGTTTGTTTATTCACTTCAGACCTTGTATGAGTTGATTGAGATGAATGTTGGGTTTTTGTTGAAAAAGATGAATTTTTAGCTTTGAAAACATTTTTGGTTGATTGTGATTTAGACATCTTTTGAGACTCAACATTTTGCCAAAATATTTTCTTTCTTGCTTGTCGTTTTGAAATGTTGTTTTCCTTCGAAAATTTGTCAATTTGATCTTTAAATTCCTTAGAGTTTAGTTTGACAACTTTTTCAATTTCCTTTTCAACATGTTTTGTATTCTCTTTTTCAATTTTTGATTTTTCAACCCATTGGCTTTGTGGTTTTTGTCTTTGAAACACATATGAATTCTTTGTTAAGTTGTTTTCAACTGTGTTTTGATTTGCGAAAAAGCCTTCATCAGTTGTTTTTGAATTATCTTCCTCAACTAACTTCTTGAATTCGGGTTTGATATTTTCAACATTTCTAGTAGTTACGAAAACTTGATTTGGAAAAATGACATCATCTGTACATTTGAAATTTGGATAAACCACTGTATTTGTTTCAAGATAGTGTTCACCTTTTTCATTCATTACTTTTTCGAACTTTTGTGTATCTCCATACACTTGATCAACTACTATTCGAGGAGTTGCCTCTTCTTTTGTAGTTTCCTTTTCCTTCTCAATTTTCTTTTCTTCTTCATCATCACTATCATCACTATCATCAGTTTGACTGTCTTTGAGATCCACGAAGTTCTCATCACAAACTTTCGAAGTTGAGGGTTGATCAGTGTCAATCTCAACCAACAAATCCTTACCTTTTTCTTTTCCTTTAAATGATGATGCAACATTTATAATAGACAACTGAGAACAATCAACATCCTCAATATCACTGATTTCACTAATATTGTCAGAATTATCCTCATTATCAGCAAAATTAGATTGAGAATCAGATGTTGAATTCTCAGTCTTTTTCAAAATGTGAATTTGTTCAGACTTAGTCAAAGTATCATTTATAATTTTAACCAATTCAGTTGAATCAAGACATTCATCTACTTTGACTATTCCATATCTATACCTATCATTCGAAACTTTGTTAAAATCAGCTATTTCTTTTTCACAATCATACGAAATGTTATCTACCGTAGCTCTTTCATAAGCTAAAAATGGCAGCAATTTTCTATGTTGTTCTTTACTGATTTCGCATGAATGATGTAGTTCAGTTAATTTCCCATACAATCTTTTAGCCGAATTACAGTAAATGTTCCTCTGGGCTAACAACAGTTTCGATTCACTAGACAAGTTATCCCTATCCACCATGATATTAGTTATTTGAAGTTCTAAACAATCTATCTTAGTAATTTTCGAATCTAGTTTCTTCTGTGTCTCTAGCAACTGCATAGACAGCTTCTTAGCCTCATTGCTAGCAGATACCACAATTGAATCAAAATAAGTAACAGTTTCATCGAAAGATACTAATTCAAAATTATAAGCATGTACTGGAATATTGAAAGATTCAAGAATATTACGTACCTTCGTGGTCATCGGAGATTTGTCAGCAGCTTTTGATACGAAGCATCTCCCATGCACTTCGTATTCCTCCTCATCTGATTCTTCTTCCATCTTTGCATACATTGCTCCGTGGGTTGGATTTCGCATTTCCTCATCATCTGATCCAGATGACCAAATTTGATAAGTTCCATCTTCTTCTTGTTCACCACGAGCAACTAATGAAAGATTCTTGGCCTTCGTACGCACCTCCTCCAACTTTTCCACATTGTACGCTTCATCCTTCATCTTATTCTTTTTCTCATCTTTCTTCCTTAGCATGCAATCATTAGCTAAATGATTAGCCCCATTGCAATAATGACAATCAATCCCAGCATCTCCCTTTAACTTCTTCTCAGTTTTTCCCTCAACAAACTTCGTATCTTTCTTCTCTTCCTTCTTCTTCTCATCCCCAACACTTTTACTCATAAAATTCCCTTTTGTCTCAGATGACTTTGCCTTCGGAGTGAATGGCTTTTTGAAGTACTTTTTCACACGATTGTTTGAATAGAAAGCAATCGCCTCATCATCTGAGTTCATGATGAACCCTTCGTCTTCGCCCGAAACATCTTTCTCTGCTTCCCTTTCAGAGATCTTCGAAACCAAAGCTAGTGGACCTCCCAAACTTGCCTTCGATTCTTCAGCAATTTCGTTCACTTCACTTTCATGAGACTTCAGCTGATTGTACAAGTCATTCAAAGTTGACGTATCAAAGCTCTGTTGATTCTTCACCATCATGCTCACACTACACCACTCCTTACGAAGACCCATAACAAAAATTAAATTGAACTCCATGGCTGATCTGGTGATTCCATATCGATTGCATCGATAGATTAATTCATTAAGACGATCGTAATAAACTTCAATCGTTTCACCATCTTTCTGTCTGAAGTCCTTCAGTTCCACTAAGCATTGCTTCACAGAGTTAACTTTTGTCTTCTCACTCCCCTGAAATTTCTCCTTGAGAATGTTCCAGATTTCCTTTGCAGTTGTACAACTCCTCACATAGTTGTAAACAACCGGAGGCAAAGCACCTCTTAATTCTCTCACGCATCTCTTCTCTAGCTTTTTCAGACGATCAGACTGATTCTCAACTTCGGAACTTCCAGAAGATGATCCAATTGGTTGAACATTCGTTGGTGGATTGAGATTACCAGAAATGCAATTCCACAGTTCTTCATCCAATCCGTTGAGATAATCCTGCATACGATCAACCCATTGATCGTAATACTCAGGGATTAGCATAGGAATTTTGGTGGATGATCCTAGAAGATGAGAAAATGAAGTCATGGAATTAAGATTGAAAGACGCCATTGATGTACGGAATAATTCCTTGAGAATTTTTGAAGAAACTTTGAGAATTTGACAACAAACTATATGATTCAAATCAGAATCACTAGCAGAACACTCGATTCAATGATTCAAGTGCAGAATCGAATCACAGACTTAGATCCAATGAATTTTTCACTTTTAAAAAGTGCGGAATTTCTTAAACCAAAAAGTTGATTTAAAAACTTTTGAAAATATGAAAATCAGATCAGAGATATGATTCCTGCTCTGATACCAATTGATGAAACAAAGAATCGAGTATTGAATTAATCAGAGTATGAATTCAAGTATGAATGCGAGATTTGAACACAGATCTAAATATGATCTTGTTTCAGCTCTATTACGCTCTCAAGTTTTACAGAGTACAAAATGACAATTCTGTAAAGACTCGTTCTTTATGACTCTAGTAAACACTCCTATTTATAGGAGAGGAAAGCGTACAAAAAATATACTAAGGACTATGCGTTAAGCTTCGAATACAATGCCCTAGTAAAATAGATTACATAAGATACGAAGACTCAGTACATTCGAAGACATGAAACCCTTCGACTAATTACAACTCTATTTACCCTTACACATAGTTCTTCTCTCAACAAAAAACTTTAGGATTAAGAACCTTAATTAAGATAATTAGAGTGTAAATAGTTTGTGTTTACTCAACTATTGTTATTCTTTTGTGAAAATCAAACATTAAAGAAACCTTTGGAATTGACATGGATTATTACAAAAATTTTAAGTGAGTTATTATCAAGAACACATGTACCTATTATATATTGTAATTTACATGTTCTATATATATATATATATATATATATATATATATATATATATATATATATATTTGAAATCTATGTGCATAATTATATGTATACTATAAGTAATGCGTATGGATTCATGAAAATGATTTTCATTAAGAGATTTTAATTTAGGGAGAACTTTATATTGCTACATTTGATCTTGAACATGTACATATGCATCTACTTAGGATGGGTTGAGACTTGGTTTGACCTTTATATGTACTCAATTTGGAACATTTACAAGTTGTGACGGTATTATAGAATAGAAAAATGGATTTGAAATTTTTTGTGTGGTGCTAAAACCACATTTTTATGTAAATACAAGGTGCATACGAAGTGTCTGATGTGCTATGAGATATCCTTACACGGGCCCTAATTGTTAGTCATCATTTGTAAGTTTGGACTATGATATTGACTTTGGATTAGGATATAACAACATATGTACTGCATCCTTTTTATATTATGATTTGAATTTGTTGATTCTAAAATATTTTTAGCTATGTTTATTGTGAAATGATTTTGTGGTCTACTTTGAGTTTTGAACATGCATGTTTTTTTTGTGTTTCCTTTTTTTGGAACAATAAAGAATGTGCAGTTCCTTACACTCAACAATGTTTAACCTTGATAATACTTACTAACTTTCTAGCCTGCATATTTTGACATGTGTTTAGATTAGGATTTATAGAGAGATTGGGAATGCGGACACAGGTGGTGCATGGCTGTCATCAACTCGTACTGTAAGGTGTTGGGTTAAGTCCCGCAACAAGCGCAACCCTTGTGTTTAGAGCTTGGACATTTAGAAAACTTTAGACTTTATGACTTATAAAGATAATTAATTACTTATGTTTTTTGGTAAATTGTCGTATACTTTGGAGTTTGATTGCATTTTAAACTTTCGAGAAGTATTTTCGCAATGGGTAAATAGCACAAAAGTAACTAAGTTTATACAAAAAAATTAATTTGACGCTGTGTTTTTTTTTCTTAAATTTGACACTGTGTTTTCTAATTTTTTACAATTCTAACCACTTGACCGGTCAACCCAGTTACCTACTGACATGACATGATGACGTGTCAGTTTTGATGACATGACATGCTGACGTGTCAAAATTAAAAATTTTTCCCACAAACGACACTAAGTTTTCATTTTTTTCGATTTTGACACTAAGTTTATTTTTTTTTCAATTTTGACACTTTGTTTTTTTGTTCCAAATTGAACATCATTTTTTTCCAAATTTGTTAAATATTGACCATTTTCCATTTGAAACCGTATAAATATACTTTCTGATACATTTTAAACCGTATAAATTTATTATTTTCATTTAAAAACCACATTTTTATGTAAATACAAGGTTTTTTTTACATTCAAAGCATAATGCTATGCATAAATATGCATTAGTTATATCATAAACATATTTTATATTAAATTCGCAACTGTAAAATGAGTTTGGAGGTTTGAAGGCGTGTAGTCGATCAAAGCCCAGATGTTAGGTTTGTATCTCACGGTGTGACTCTGATTAAATCATATATTTAGCTTATTTTTTCAAAAATATTTATGAATGATAAATATCGTCATTATTATATCTATTTTAGTATTCTCATTAAATTTTGGTATTTTGTTCTATATTTCCTACCTCTTCTTCAACACTTCAAACAGACGTTAGATGCGACATCAATATACACCTAATAAAATTATTTAACTGTAAATAAAAATAGTTGTAATATCTACAACAAAAAATAAAATAAATAAGATTTCATAAACCATAATGATAAAATTTTGTTGATCTTATTCGAAGTTTATCGTTAGTTTGGTTCTTATGATATAACTAATGCATATTTATGCATAACATTATGCTTTGAATGTAGTAAAAAAAACTTTTTTATTTATATAGAAATATGGTTTTTAAATGGAAAAAAATATATTTATACGGTTTAAAATATAATAAAAAAAACATATTTATACGGTTTTAAATGGAAAAAAGCTTAACATTGAACAAAACTGAGAAAAATGATGTTCGATTTGGAACAAAAAACGTAGTGTTAAAATCGAAAAAAATGAAACTTAGTGTCTTTTGGAGGGAAAAAAAATCAATTTTCACACGTCAGCAGGTAACCAGGTTCACCGTCAAGTGGTCAGAATTGTAAAAAAAATAGAAAACACAATGTATAATTTGAGACAAAAAGTAACACAGTGTCAAATTAGAATTTTGGTGTAAACTTAGTGTCTTTTGTGCTATTTACCCTATACCAAATTAACAATTTCAATATTAAAATGGATAGTCAGTTTAATGAATAGAGCAATGTGATATCATTGGATTGACCTTTTTGATGAACACAACAATGAGTTGTTATTTGATTGGCCTGTTTGTTAAGTTTCTGACGCAACCTACTAATCAAATGAGTTGAATTCAAATTGACCAATTCAAAATAAAAAATGTAAACAGAATAAACAAAGTTTACATCCATATAAAGAAATTAACTTCGAAACCGGTAAAAAGTTAAATAAGAAATCACGAATGCTCCAATATATAATATTTTACTTAATATTATGGAGAGAGAGAGAGAGAGAGAGAGATAGATTAAAAAATAGGTTGTTTGGGAGTTGCAAAAAAGGAGAGTGCAGCAGGCAGTTGTTGTGATATGTCACCGGCTTAACTCCATCTTTCCGAGGGTGGAAATGAAAAGCCTATGGATCACAACAAAAAAGATAAGACCGTCAGTCTTTGTCTGGGAGGTTATCCCAGAACGAGGCTTCGACGATCAAGTTAATGAAAGTCTGAGAGAGAATGGGTTGTAAGTGTAAAGAGAGTGTTAAAGGGTTTTTTCTTGGCCCCTTCTCTTGGGGGAGAAGGGAGCCTTTTATACATGTGGTAAGGGGGAACAGATCCCTGACAGTATCTTCTACTTTTTCAGGTTTGGCAGGGGCTGATGGCTTTTCATTGGAGGATCGTGTTCCATGGGTGGTTGTTCGCTATTGGTGCAGATTCTGCCAGAAACGGCGTCCAGAGCACTACATCAGTCGCTCTGGGGAACTTATGGTATTGTTTTGTCTTCAACGTTAGCCTTGGCGCTTGGACACCAAGAAACGGATACAGGGTCTCGAAGGCGAGGGCGAAGGCCTGGCGTTAGTCAAGCGTTGTTCCTTGGCCGATATGTCTATTGAACTAGCAGTTCTGTTATCTTTGATGGATTCCTGATGGGATACGTCAACAAGTACCCTAGGCTAGTAGACGTTAGCGTTTGTTTAGGGTAGCTAAGTAGTTCTAGCTTAGATCTGGACACGCGTTCGGCAGGGATGGTTTTCTGGTTGCAGTTGATGTGACGGAGGCGTCTGTGCATACAGATTCAATCATCATAACCACTTGGGCTTCCCGCTTGCATTTAAAACTTTATTATTTGAGTCGGTTCCCTTTTTCCTAGTTTTTCTCACGTCTACCACTTCCTCTTTTCATTTCTTTCTACTCTTTCTTTCATGTCGAGCAATGGCTTCTTCTAACACCGGAATCGTTCCTTCCCCGAGTGAGTTTTCGAGTCCACAAGAGCGGTTTGGGTTTCTTCTCGAGCATGGCGTAGAATACCCTCTAAAGGGGGCCATCATTTCTCATCCACCGGTGGGGAAGATCAGAATTCCATTTCGATCTTCGAGGTGGAGCTAAGGCTGCCGACAACAGATTTCTTTGACAAGATTATGCGTCAATATAGACTCCGTGTGGATGGCCTGACTCTGAACGCCGTCAACAAGATCGTCGGCTTTGAACTTGCTTGTCGGGCCCTCGGAGTTTTGCCACAGTTCTGGGCATTCAAGGCTTTCTTTAATTCCTCCACTTAGTCCGGTGCCCGGACTTTTTCCCAGAGGAGGGGTGTCATGCTTTCATCATCAAAAAGAAAGCTCCGAAGAAGAATTGGTAGGATCGGTGGCTTTGGGTGAACCATAATTTTGTCGGTTTCGGTTATCCCCGCTTGACCACTATCTCTGATTGGGCTCCTGAATTATGGGGTGCCAGTGTCAACATGGCACAAGCATTAAAGACCATCTATATTAACGGCGAGGATTGGGAGGACCACATACTTGCTGCGGTTGGGATGAGTACTGCCTGGAGGACCCTAGGGATGATGCCCCAGTTCTACGTCGAGAAAGATGGTAATCACTTCTCCTTCCTCCCCCTTGATACACTCTCGCTTATGTGTTGTGTGAATTGTGTTTGGACTTTTCCTTGCTTGCAGGTCATGAGAGGATTCTTCCCTTAGAGATGGTATTGAGGGGACGTTTTCATGGCACCCTTCAGTACCGAGAGGTTCCCTTGACGAGACGTTTCCTCCACCGGTCAGTCTTGACAGTGCTTTGGCTCTCGCCGGTCCTCCTTTTGCCTCTTCTCCTGGGTCCGACTCTCACGCTGGCCAGGTGCTGATCAACGCGCCTGTAGGTAGTATTTCCCGTGAGGACCCGCTACATTTTGATACTGAGGGGGGGGAGCCATCAACTGGGCTAGTCCAGTGCAGGACCCGCGCGTCCTATAAGCGGCGTCTTTCCTGGCTGGATTCGCCACAGGTGAAGCCTACCAAGGTCGGCTCCTCGGGACAACGCTTTCTAAAGAGGCAGAACATGGACTTCCTTTTGTAGGAAGACACGATAGTTATGGATATCCCCGATGATGACACTCCAAAACAGTCGGAGGGGATGAAAGAAGGGGCGACATAACTGCCCCGTGAACCCAAGGAAGAACCGGTGGATACTGCTGCCGAAAGCGCTTTTGGTGTGGACCAGAAAGCCGGTCATGAAGGTGCTCCCAGCTCACCAGTTCTTCTTTTGCCTGGAGGGGACCCTGCTGAGGGCTCTATTCCTGTTCCTCCGGCAGCGCCAACGGTGTACGTGCTCGGGTGGGGGATAACTCGGGAGTCTCTCCTTTCCCAGCACACGGTGGAATACGAGTGGGGTTGTCAAGCTTTTCCCCGCCGCCATCAAGGCCTTGGAGCTGTTCTCGAATGCTCATCTTTCTAACAGTCTCTTATATACGGCTGCCCAGGTTGGTTAATATATGGTTGCGACTGCATCTTTCCTTCGTCAGGGCGATTCCAATTCTGGCGAGCTCGTTCAGATCAGGGCTGAGCGAGATGATTTGAGAGCCAAGCTGCTGGCGTGAGAAGAGGAGAAGCATTCATTCGAGGAGCACTATGATCTCCTGGTAGGGGAAAAGGCATCTCTGGAGGACAAGGCCGTTGCATTGGACGGGTCAGTGGAGTGTTTCTCCCATTGTATCGAGGTGTTGGTAGAAGAGAAGAAGGTGTTTGAGGACCAGGTGGATCGCGCTAACAGATGGTTGGAGGAAGAGGTGGCGAGGCGGAAGAGCGTGGAGGATGATCTGGGGTGGCTAATTCAGAAAGGAGTTGTCCGTGTGGTGGACAAGGTGGTTGAAAGTTCTAAGTTTGCGATAGAGGTGAAGCGGATGAAGATGGCGTGCATGGCCGCTGGTGTGGATAATGGAAAGCAGGAGGTCCGGGAACAGGTTGTTACTGGGAAGTTTGTCCATGGGGAGGTTTTTGCTACCATAGAGAATACTCAGGCGATGCACGCTACTGTAAAAGTGTTCATGGAGATAGACTTTGCCTCCTACCTCTACCTGGGCGAGCTCGACATGGCATGCCTTCACCAGTTGTGTGATGACTCTGACGTTGAGGATAGTCAGGTCAAAGGTGGCTTTTCTCATGTTGGTGCTTCCCCTAGTAAGTGATGGCATTTATTTATTCTTTGAATATTTCAAGACAATGTTTATATTTGTTTGGTACTTAAACAATGTTCCGCTGCTTTTCTTTGGCCCTGCATGGTCTTTGTGCAAATCCAGGGGGGTTGTGCGGGTAGATAATTTATTCTGTGTATGTTAAATTCCCCTTCTTTTGGTCTGTTACACTATTGTTTTGTGTTGTCCTTGTGTTTGATGGTTTATGTTGGCCATCTTTTGCTTGAATTCTTCCCAAGGTTAGTGTCACCCTTTTGAGGGTGGTTGTTATTTGTTTTGACGATTTTTGGTGACCCAAAGCATCTAAGCCTGTTGTTTGTCCTTTGGCCGGACCTCGTAGTGTGAGGCTTTGGTTGGCTTTTAGGTGCGGGCCCTAGCTGGTTTTCTTCGTTGGAACGTCCTTTTTTTTAGCTAAAGGACTTTCTTTTGGGGCCTTTTCCTATGCCCTGGGCCAAGGAGAGTTGCACTCTGGCCCTTGTCATCTAAACCAGACCGAGATCGTCACCTTGAAGTATGGGAGTTTATGTTTTTCTAGGGAAAGGTTATAATCCTTTAAAGCCTCTTGTTTGTCATGATCAGTAGTTGCGGCTCTACTGACCTTGTTGACATGTTTGTTAGGGGAAATTATGATCCCTTGGGGGTTACAGTTGTGTTTTCCTCAGTGATTTTATTGTTATGCGGCACAGATGATCAGTCCGTTTTTGTTCGCCGTTTGTACGAAAGTATATTGATACTTGTTCGTTCCAAATTTTCATTGCATACATATTTTGTTTGATGTCTTGGAGACATCTACATCGTTTAGGTAGGTATCGGGGGTTCGATAGCTGATGTCATTCTACTTCTAGGTCTTGTGTCGGGGGATTGGAGCATCTTTATCTTCCTACCCAGCAAATTCTCCACTTCTTGCTTAAAATCTTTGAATCTTTCAAAGGTTTCTGACTTATGCTTAATTAAGTAGACATAGCCATATCTACTATAATCATCAGTAAAAGTCACATAAAAGCGGTTAGCATCCCTTGTGGCAGTTCTGAAGGGTCCACACACATCTGTGTGTATGAGGTCCAACAAACCTTCACCCCTCTCACAAGAACCAGTGAAGGGTGATTTAGTCATCTTTCCAATCAAACAAGATTCACAACTATCATCTGACTTTAAGTCAAATGATTCCAAGACTCCAGCCTTTTGGAGTTGGCCTATGCTCTTCTTGTTTACATGTCCAAGACGACAATGCCACAAGGATGCTTTATCCAAACTAGTGGAAGAATCAATGTGCAATACATTATTTCCTAAGTTGTCTACAACCATCATAGTTTCATATACACCATTACAAGGTAATGCTCTAAAATAAAACACACCATTATAATAAGCATTTATTGCACTAATTTCATTATCAAACGAAAATGTGAAACCTTGTTTGTACAAACCATGAAAATAAATAATATTTCTCTCCATTTCAGACGAGAAACAGCATTTATTCAAATCTAATTTTAACCCACTACAAAGAAATAAAGAATAAACTCCAATTTTGGTGATAGGTGAAGCTTTCCTATTCCCCATGATTAAATTTATCTTCCCTTGCTCCACATCCTGACTTCTTTTTAGTCCCTGCAAATCAGAACAAATGTGAATACCACAACCTGTATCAAGGACCCAAGAATTAGTATGCAGTGAGTTATTATACAATATAGTGTAAATACCTACATGGGTGGGTTTTACTTTCCCATCCTTAACATCCTGCAAGTACTTTGGGCAACTTCGCTTCCAGTGCCCCTTATCATGACAATAGAAGCACTCTGCTTCTTTTGGGTTAGAGGAGGAAGTAGCAGGACCGATTTTAGTCTTGCTAGAAGAGGACCCATCAAGAGACTTTCCCTTGTGACCCTTGGAAGGGGTCTTCCTCTTCTTTCCCTTGCCTTGCCCGATTGCCAGGACTGGGGCAGTAGCAGTAGGAGTGGTTACAACAAATTTACCTTTGAGACCACGTTCGGCAGTCCTCAAAAGGCCCTGAAGCTTGCTCAAGGTGACTTCCTCTTTGTTCATATGATAAGTCATGCGGAACTGATCATAACATGGAGGTAAGGAGTGTAGAATAATATATATATCCAGCTCCTCATCAAAGTTCACATTCAATTTAAGCAGACGGTCCATAAACCTTTGCATTTTCTGCAAGTGGCACGTGATGGGTTCACCATCCTTCATCTTTGCTGTAATCATGGAGCAGATGATTTCATACCGCTCTTGACGAGCACTCTGATGATATCTTTCCATCAGGTCCTGGTGCATCTCAAAAGGGTAGAAGTCCTCATAGGACTTTTGGAGTTCAGGATACATGGTGGCAAGCATGATACATTTGGATTTCCTTAAATCAGCAATCTCCTGAGGAGTAGCAGCAGACTCATCGATTTCCTTAAGCTCCTTGTCGAGGACATATTCCTTGTCCTCGTAGCGAGTGACCATTTGGATGTTCCTAATCCAATCATTGAAATTAGTCCCATCAAATATGACTCTCCCACAAAGGTTTATGAGAAAGAAGGAGCCGGTAGGGTTTGAGCCAGAAGCATTGTTGGAAGACATCTGAAAAAGAAGAAAGAAAAATTTTAGATTAGATATAAAGTCCTTAATATAACACCCAAAATGAAATATTAAGGTTAGGACCCAACATAATATTTTAAAATTTGGAAGAGGGATGCTGTAATCCAAGTTGCAAAATATTTGAAGATAGGTAAATGACGATTTACCAATTTCCATCATGAAAAACGAAATTGATTATTAGGTTTTAGATGAATTGAAATTCCTAGATTCTTTTGAGATTCATTGAACTTTTCAATGACATGTTTAAATCTCGATTATGCCCTTCAAGTTTGTGACTGGGATACTGAGGATCACAAACAAGGTGTGAATAACCATGCAAATATACTTGGTACACTTAATGTCATTTATCACCTAATCGATGTGTCGGTTAACCACACATGCTCCATCGATCTATGACAAACATTAAGCTACCCTTTGCCACCCTTACTAGTCCATGTTAGTGTTCCGGTTAACCACACACGCTCCACTAACGACTTGGTAAGGTGCAAAGAGTAATTTCATGGGTTAGCATCAATTTCACATTTTCCTAAAGTAACTAAGATTGGGAATTTATAAAACATTTAGTTACTTTATATCTATCATTATACTTTTAATGAGAATTATTGTCTTTGTCCTACCCGTTCGGCTAACGACCCTCCACCAGTCAAGGAAACGGTGGGTGAGAGTGGACACCCATTAAACCACCATTTTATAGGCAGTAACCTTATACCCCCCTTATAGACTGGCTTCGTGAATGAGGTCTACTAACGGTAAGACTAACTTGTTCTTATATATATATATATATATATATATATATATATATATATATATATATATATATATATATATATATATATATATATATATATAATATTAAACTTATAATATTATAATAGTATAAGGGTTGAATTTTAAACTTTTAAAGTTCTAGGGTTTGGAATTAAAGTTTTAATGTGTGACTTTACAAATTCCAAAACTTGAGGGCAAGTTTTGAAACTTTTCAAAACTTTTCAACTTCATAACATATGAGTTTAATGGTCTTTTAAAATGAGACTCTTCATTTTTCTATAACCTATGACTTTTAATGATTCATTTAAATGAAAAACATTTGGAATTCCATAACTTAAGGACAAGTTATGCAGTCCATTAAAACTATCAAGATCGTCAATTAAACTAACAAGCATGTTCAAGTTCTTGATTAAACTCATATGAACAAAATAATTCAAACCAAACAAATTCCATGTAATTAGACTAATCATATAAACTAATACAAAACATGAAATTTTGACAATTATCTTTTGAATTGGATAAGCATGATCATTACCACATCAAAAACAGGTTTAGAAGTTCCAAAATAGTTTATGGTAATGATCCTAGTCCAATTCCAGCCTCAAAAGTCGAAAATCTGCACTCAGGGGCTCCAACTCGTCGAGTGTATGAACAAACTCGACGAGTTGGCCTGTTTTGTGAAGGGACTCGGTGAGTCCCCCAGTGGACTCGGCGAGTCCACTACCCTGACAACAGATTTTTGATTTTTAAAGCACTTCTAAGCATGTAGCATCAAGTATAATTGAAAACAAGCCTAGGCTCTGATACCACTGGTGGGTTTTGAGCATTCTAACACGCCTAAGGTGTACATGCAACCCTAAATACCTTTGATCTATGTTTTCTCTAATACATGCAAACTTTCATTTTCCAAGATATTACCCAAACTAGAATACAAAACTTTGATACTTGGGTAATAAAACAAGTTAGATAACATACATTTTGTTGTAGCTTGTTGCTTGGAGCTTTAAGAGCCTAGCACCAATAATGTGAATGCCTCAAGTGGAATCACAAATCACCATTAACACTTAGAACCTTGGAAGAGGACTCTCTAGCTCACAAAAATCGGCCACACTCTTGCAAAGACTCTAGGTGTCAATTTCTTGAACCAAAGGGCTTCTTATATAGTGTGGTTACATTAGGGTTACACCATGTAAACCCTAATGTGCATGACTTTCCACATTCCTCATGATCCATGGGTTTTAACCTCCATGGAGTATCCATGGGTCACCACATGGGTTAAGCCCAACATAAGGAATCATGGATCATTAGCCCACATTATAAGAATGAATGATTTACACAATCAATCCCTATATATTTAATTAGTCTCTTTTGACCACAAAATTAATTCCAAATTAATTTTTGATCAATACTAATTAAATAATATGATTTCACATTAATATATTATAACTTATAATATATTAATAAATGATACATATCCTCTTCTCAAAAGTCCAAATTGTTCCGGTGAAGTGCAACCCAAATGGACCATGCTAAATCGGGTCAAGTACATACCAAATATAGTTATGGACTTAGACACCTCATCCAACATATTACTCAGTTTGGTATTGCCTTGGATGGATAAGTCACCTATCTTGGATTTCTCTATGCTGAGCCGTTTCAACACCTTGTCCAAGTAGGTACTTTGACTAAGTCCAATTAGTCTTTTACTCCTGTTTCTCAATATCCTTATCCCTAGGATGTAAGAAGCTTCTCCAAGGTCCTTCATAGTGAAACACTTCCCAAGCCAGGACTTAACCTCCAATGAGTAGTATGTCATCCAAATACAACACCAGAAAGCTAATTGTACTCCGACTAGCCTTGGCATACACAGAGGACTGATCTTTGCTTCTCGAAAATCCAAACTCTTTGAATATCTCATCGAAACAAATATTCCATCTACGAGATTCTTGTTTAAATCCATAAATGGAGTTCTCAAGCTTACACACTCCATTAGGGTACTTTGCATTGACAAAACCCTCTGGCTGACTCATGTAAACATCTTCAGCCAACTTCCCATTAAGGAAAACGGTTTTAACATCCATTTGCCATATTTCATAGTCATGAAATGCATCTATGGCTAACATAACCCTAATAGATTTAATCTTCGCTACTTGTGAGAAGGTCTCATCATAGTCAACTCCATGAGTTTGAGTAAAGTCCTTCACAACCAGTCGCGCCTTATATGTGTGTACTTTCCCATCCATGTCGGTCTTCTTCTTGAAGATCCATTTGCACCCGACTGTCTTACAACCTGGTAGATTGTCAACCAAGTTCCAAACTTGATTGTCATACATGGACTGAATCTCGCTGTCCATAGCCTCTTTCCACTTTGCAGACTCGGGGCCTATCATGGCTTCCTTATAATTGTTAGGTTCATCCAAATTTACCAGTGTGCTATCACTGATAAATATATCACCCTCAGATGTTATATGTAAACCATATAACACAGGTGGAACACTAACTCTACTAGAGCGCCTCAGAGGTACAGACTCGTCAACTGGTTCAACAGGAGTTTCCTCCTCATCTTCATTGCTAATGTTTGAGGTTCCTTCACCGCTTGACTCTTGAAGCTCTTCAAGGTCAATTTGCCTCCCACTGTCTCCTTTGCCTATGAGTTCTCTCTCGATAAAGACTCCTCTCATTGCAATGAAGACAACATTGTCACTCGGTCTGTAGAAGAGATATCCAAAGGATTTCTGTGGGTAGTCGATGAAAATACCCTGCTCACTACGAGGTTCGAGCTTTTCATGAGTCTCACATCTCACGAAAGCCTCGCAACCCCAAACCTTGATGTGTGCTAACCAGGGAACCTTCCATGTCCACATCTCGTGAGGTGTTTTGGCAACCTTCTTAGTGGGGACTAGATTAAGGATATGGGCGGCAGTCTCTAAGGCATACCCCCAGAATGAGATAGATAATGAAGCTCGACTCATCATGGAACGAACCATGTCCAACAATGTTCGATTGCGCCTCTCAGCCACACCATTAAGTTGTGGTGTCCTAGGTGGCGTCAATTATGAAACAATCCCACATTCCTTAAGATAGTCTTGGAACGCGATACTAAGATACTCACAACCCCGATCAGATCGGAGCATCTTTATCTTCCTGCCCAGCTGATTCTGCACTTCTTGTTTAAACTCTTTGAATATTTCAAAGGTTTCTGACTTATGTTTGATTAAGTAGATATAGCCATATATGTTGCAATCATCAATAAAAGTCACATAGAAGCGGTTACATCCCTTGTGGCGGTTCTGAATGGTCCACACACATCGGTGTGTATGAGATCCAACAAACCTTCACCCCTTTCACAAGAACCAGTGAAGGGTGACTTGGTCATCTTTCCAAGCAAACAATATTCACAAGTGTCATCTGACCTTAAGTCGAATGTGATGGGTTTTGAGCATTCTAACACTTCCTAAGTGTACATGCAACCCTAATAACCTTGGATCTATGTTTGTCTAATAATCATGCAAAGTTGAATTCCAAGGTTATATTCCTATCTAGCATACATGGGGAACATTTTTAACTTGAATGAAAGATAGAATAACTTACCTTGTTGTTGATTATGATCCTTGAAACCTTGTGAGCCTAGCACCCCAAGTGTGATGCCTCAAATGCTTCACACAACACCAAATGCAAAGGAGTAAACTTTGAGAGAATCTTACACTTGCAAAATCGGCTCTAGCCCTCTTGTTTCTTATGTGTAGCCAATTTTGGTGGAGAATGGGTTTCTTATATAGTGTTGACACATCTAGGGTTACACCATGTAAACCCTAATGTGTCATGACTCTTCATTTCCATGACCCATGGGTTTGTAACTCCCATGGAGCATCCATGGAGCATCCTATGGGTGGAACCCAACTTGATAATCCATGGAGCCTCTTAGCCCACTATATAAGATATGGAAGATTTACATAATCTACCCATATATTTAACTAGTTATCTTTTGATCACTTAATTAATTCTAAATTAATTCTTGATCAAACTAATTAAATAATATTATTAATATATTAGAACTTATAATATATTAATAAACCATAAATGTTATTTCTCTCATTTTAGTTTATCCAATTGCATGGTGCCATGCAACCCAAATGGACCATGCCGGGTCAGGTCAAGTACATACCAGAAATAGTTATGGACTTAGACACCTTATCCAACAGTCTCCCACTTGGATAAGTCTAATAACTATAACTGCAATACTTCAGGAACCGATCGGCAATCGTAGCACTTTCAAGGTCTCTCGGAACTGAGAAGATGATGATACGCCATTTAAGATAAGTGATCATATAATCCTCTGTTCTAGATATCAGCCGGACAAATACATGGAACAGTGTCTTACTTTGTGTCCAGCAGTTTGTTTCCCGATTTCCAATTTATTTGACATAGAACTCAATTGAACACATCAACTTAGTTCTGACCGGGCCCGGTACATAGGTCAAAACAAAATCATCGAGGGGCCCAGATATCAGCTTCTAATCCAAGAAGGAACAGATAAACTTCGACTCATATGTTTGTTCTACTACTCATTGAATTATACACAAGAGCACGTTTTATAACATCGAGTTACCAATGTGTTTTCGTACAATCAATGCATAACCAACTCATAAGTAACAAATCATATATCTAGGTTTGAAGACTTATATGATATTACCGTCTCACGATCACTCGAGATAAATTCCATGAAGTGATTCCAGTGAGCGTGGGTTGAGTCCAATGCTCAGAACTTATGAGCACTCATGAGTGTTGTAGCCATGTCCAACAACTTAGACCTCTACAACCAATCATGACAGTCTTGATTCATACCTACTTCCGACATATGACCGACTGTGGAGGTTCGAATAATATGATATACCAAACATAATTATTCTGGAAGTCAAAACATGCAAAAGAAATATAGTAAACGATCGACAAGAGATAGCAACACTTTACTCATAAATAAAACACCTTTTATTCATCATCTAATGTCAATTACACTTTACAAATTTCAAGGTTATCTAACTACCAAATCTAATATCATCCTTCAGCCCTATGCTCCGAGCATGCTGGAGATGCTTAACCCGAGTCAGTCCTTTCGTGAGGGGATCTGCTGGATTCTCATCCGATGATACCCTCTTTGCCACGAGGAGTCCTTCTTCTATTCGATGTCTGATGAAATGGTATTTTCTGTCGATGTGTCTGGATCTCCCGTGATCCCTTGGTTCCTTGGCTAAGGCAACTGCACTTTCACTATCATAGAAAATTTCCATTGGCTCTTTAATAGCTGGTACAACTCCAAGGTCTCCAATGAAGTTCTTCAGCCATATCGCCTCCTTTGCTGCCTCGCTAGCTGCTATATACTCTGATTCGCAAGTTGAATCAGCCACTGTCTCTTGCTTGGAACTCTTCCAAGAAATTGCTCCTCCATTTAAGGTAAAGACCCAGCCTGACTGAGAGCGGAAATTATCCCTATCAGTCTGAAAGCTAGCATCACTATACCCTACAACTCTCAAGTCTTCACTCCCACCGAGGGTAAGGACCCATTCCTTAGTCCTCCGTAGGTACTTTAGGATATTCTTTACCGCAGTCCAGTGTGCCTTGCCAGGGTACCCCTGATACCTGCTAACCATGCTCAAAGCAAAGGCTACATCAGGTCGAGTACACGTCATAGCATACATGATCGATCCTACAGCCGAAGCATAAGGTATTCGACTCATTTCTGCTATCTCAGCCTCAGTACTAGGGCTTTGTGTCTTACTCAATCTGGCATTACTCTGGATGGGTAACTCTCCTTTCTTGGAGTCCTGCATGCCGAATCTCTTCAACACCTTATCCAAGTAAGTACTCTGACTAAGTCCAATTAGTCTTTTACTCCGGTCTCTCAAGATCCTTATCCCTAGAATATAGGCAGCTTCTCCTAGGTCCTTCATAGAGAAACACTTCCCAAGCCAGGACTTAACTTCCTGCAGAGTTGGGATGTCATTTCCTATGAGTAGTATGTCATCCACATACAATACCAAAAAGCTAACTATACTCCCACTAGCCTTGACATATACACAAGATTCATCTTCACTCCTAGAAAAGCCAAATTCCTTGACTTTCTCATCAAAGCAAAGATTCCATCTGCGAGGTGCTTGCTTTAACCCATAAATGGATTTCTCAAGCTTACACACTTTATTAGGGTACTCTGTATTGACAAAACCCTCTGGCTGACTCATGTAAACATCCTCAGCCAACTTTCCATTAAGGAAAGCGGTTTTGACATCCATTTGCCATATTTCATAGTCATGAAATACAGCTATGGCTAACAGAACCCTAATAGACTTAATCTTGGCCACTGGAGAAAAGGTCTCATCATAATCAACTCCCGGAGTTTGTGAGAAACCCTTTGCAACCAGTCGTGCCTTATAAGTGTGTACATTACCATCCATGTCGGTCTTCTTCTTGAAGATCCATTTGCACCCTATAGTCTTACGACCTGGTACATTCTCAACCAAGTTCCAAACTTGATGTCATACATGGACTGTATCTCGCTGTCCATTGCCTCTTTCCACTTGGCTGACTCAGGGCCTACCATGGCTTCCGCGTAAGTGTTAGGTTCATCCAGACCTATCAGTGTCTCATCACTGATAAGTGTATCACCTTCCGCAGTAATATGGAATCCATAGTAATGCTCAGGTGCATTCCTAACCCTTGTGGAACGCCTCAGAGGTACAGACTTGTCAATTGGCTCAACAGAAGTTTCCTCCTCAAGTTGAGTGCTAGGGTTTGAAGTTCCTTCACCACTTGACTCTTGAATTTCTTCAAGGTCAACTTGCCTCCCACTGTCTCCTTGGCTTATGAACTCTCTCTCTCGAAAGAAAGCCCTCCTAGCTACAAAGACCACATTCTCACTAGGTCTGTAGAAGAGGTAACCAAAGGATTTCTGTGGGTAGCCGATGAAAATACACCTCTCACTTCGAGGTTCGAGCTTATCATGAGTCTCGCGTCTCACGAAAGCCTCGCAACCCCAAATCTTAATGTGGTCTAGTTTGGGTACTTTACCAGTCCACATCTCATGAGGAGTTTTGGCAACTTTCTTTGTGGGAACTAGATTAAGGATATGGGCGGCAGTCTCTAAGGCATACCCCCAAAATGAGATTGGTAGCGAAGCTCGACTCATCATGGAACGAACCATATCCAACAAGGTTCGATTACGCCTCTCAGCTACACCATTCAACTGCGGTGTCCTGGGAGGTGTCAATTTTGAGACAATCCCACATTCCCTAAGATAGTCGAGGAACTCTGAACTAAGATACTCACCACCTTGATCGGATCGAAGCATCTTAATGTTCCTGCCCAATTGATTCTCGACTTCCTTTTTAAACTCTTTAAACCTCTCAAAAGTCTCTGACTTATGCTTGATTAAGTAGACATATCCATATCTACTGTAATCATCAGTAAAAGTCAAATAATAACGATTAGCATCCCTTGTGGCATGTTTGAAGGGCCCACACACATCCGTGTGTATAAGATCCAACAAACCTTCACCCCTCTCACAAGAACCTGTGAAGGGTGACTTTGTCATTTTTCCAAGTAAGCATGATTCGCAACTATCATCTGACTTTAGGTCAAATGACTCCAATACTCCATCCTTTTGGAGTTGGCCTATGCGTTTCTTGCTTATATGTCCAAGACGACAATGCCATAATGATGCTTTATCCAAGTTATTATCATTAACAGAATCAATACACAATACATTATTTCCTAAGTTATCAACCACAGATACAGTTTCATACACACCATCACAAGGTAATGCTTTAAAATAAAGAACATTATTAAAGAAAGCATTAATCGAACCAACTTCATTATCAAATGAAAAGGTGAAACCTTTTTTATACAATGCATGAAAGGAAATAATATTTCTTGCCATTTCTGGCGAATAACAACATTTATTCAAATCTAAACTAAACCCACTACTTAGCGATAAAGTATAAACTCCAATCTTGGTGACAGGTAAAGCTTTCCTATTCCCTATGATTAAGTTTATTCTTCCATGCTCCACATTCTCACTTCTTCTTAGTCCCTGCAAATCAGAACAGATATGAATACCACAACCGGTATCAAGGACCCAAGAGTTAGAATGGGGTGAGTTATTAGATAAGATAGTGTAAATACCTGCATGGTTGGGTTTAACTTTCCCATCCTTCACATCTTGCTGGTACTTTGGGCAGTTCCGCTTCCAATGTGACTTTTCATGGCAATAGAAGCATTCAGCCTCTTTAGGGTCAGAAGAAGGAGTGACAAAACATTTCTTGGTTCCACTTGAAGAAGAGCCATCAAGGGTCCTAGCCTTGGTACCCTTCGAAGAGCTCTTCCTCTTCTTCCCTCTACCTTTCCCGATTGCCAAAACCGGGGCGGCGTTTGGAGTAGGAGTGTTAACAACCGACTTACCCTTAAGACCTGTTTCTGCGGTCTTGAGGAGTCCCTGAAGTTTGCTGAGTGTGACCTCTTCCTTATTCATGTGATATGTCATGCGGAATTGATCATAGCACGATGGTAAGGAGTGCAAAATGATATCTATTGCAAGCTCCTCAGGGAAGTTCACATTAAGCTTCAGCAACCGATCCACATACCTTTGCATTTTCTGCATGTGGCTCGTGACGGATTCCCCGTCCTTCATCATGGTTGTTATGATAGAGCATATGATTTCATACCTCTCTTGTCGTGCACTTTGATGGTATCTTTCCATCAGATCTTGGTGCATTTCAAAAGGGTAGAAGTCCTCAAAGGACTTTTGGAGTTCCGTTGTCATGGTGGCCAACATGATGCATGCCACTTTTGTAGCATCCCTTTCATGTGCCCGGAAGTCAGCGATCTCCTGGGGAGTTGTAGTGGTCTCATCAATCTCCTTAAGCTCCTTGTCAAGGACATATTCTTTGTCCTCGTAGCGGGTAATCATCCTGATGTTTCTGATCCATTCATTGAAGTTGGATCCATCAAAAGTGACTTTCCCACACAAGTTCATAAGGGTAAAGGAGCCATTAGGATTAGAGCCAGAAGCAGCATTGTTTGAAGACATCTGAAAGAAGAGAACAAGATTAGTTTAGATATTAAGAGAGTCCTTAATAAAACACCCAAATGTAATATTAAGGCTAGGATCCGATCACAATATATTATAACTTAGAAGAGGTATGCCGTAATCCAAGCTATAACATATTTGAAAGGTAGGTGAATGACGATTCACCAATTTCCACCATGAAAAACGAAATATAAATATTAGGTTTTTAATTGGTTCTTAGAAATTCCTAGATTCTTTTGAGATTCAATGAACTTTTCAAAGGCATGTTTCAATCTCGAGTGTGCCCTCCAAGTTTTGTGACTGGGATACCGAGGATCACAAAACGAGGTGTGAAGTAACCATGCAAATCACTTGGTACACTCAATGTTTATTACTCAATCGATGTGTCGGTTAACCACACGAGCTCCACCGACCTATAATAAACTTTAAGTCACCCTTTACCTACCTTGTTAAGTCCAAGTTAGTGTGCCGGTTAACCACACGAGCTCCACTAACGACTTAAACAAAGTGTAAAGTGTAATTTCATGGATTAGCACCTTATTCACATTTTCCTAAAGTAACTAAGATTGGGAATTTAATAAAAGCATTTAGTTACTTTATAATATTCATCATACTTTTAATGAGAATTTATAAGTCCTTGTCCTACCCGTTCGGCTAACGACCCTCCACCGATCAAGGAAGCGGTGGGTGAGAGTGGACACCCATTAAGTTGCCATTTTATAGGCAACAACCTTATACCCCCCTTATAGACCGGCTTCGTGAATGAGGCGTACTAGCGGTAAGACGACTTGACGTTATACATATATATATTAGTAACTTATAATATTATAAAGTATAAGGGTTGAATTTTAACTTTTAAAATTCTAAGGGTTGGAACTAAAGTTTTAATCAAGACTTTGCATGTTCCAAAACTTGAGGGCAAGTTTTGTAAACTTCCAAAACTTTTCATTTCTTATAACTTATGAATTAATTGAGTAATAAAAATGAAGACTCTTCATTTTTATAACTCTTGTGTTCTTTTAATGGCTTTAATAAAAGTGAGACTTTTGGTTTTCCATAACTTGAGGACAAGTTATGGACTCCATTAAAACACATTATGATCATGAATTAAACTACCATGAAGGTTACAAACAATTCCTATGATCATCTAATCTTCATAAGTTCAAGAACATGAATATGAACACTTTCAAGAATCAAAAAATTACACTTAAAAAAACTTGTAATTTTAATAATTGCCATTGTAAATGGATTAGCATAAACATTACACCATCTAAAACAAGCTTTAAAACATCAAAACAGTTTAGGGTAATGTTTCTAGTCCATTTCCAGCAACAAATGTGCAAACTTTCATACGAGCAGAAAACAGAAAAACGATTTTTTTTCAAGCTGTTTACACACAAAAAAAAACAACAAACAAACCTAGGCTCTGATACCACTGATGGGTTTTGAGCATTCTAACACTTCCTAAGTGTACATGCAACCCTAATAACCTTGGATCTATGTTTGTCTAATAATCATGCAAAGTTGAATTCCAAGGTTATATTCCTATCTAGCATACATGGGGAACATTTTTAACTTGAATGAAAGATAGAATAACTTACCTTGTTGTTGATTATGATCCTTGAAACCTTGTGAGCCTAGCACCCCAAGTGTGATGCCTCAAATGCTTCACACAACACCAGATGCAAAGGAGTAAACTTTGAGAGAATCTTACACTTGCAAAATCGGCTCTAGCCCTCTTGTTTCTTATGTGTAGCCAATTTTGGTGGAGAATGGGTTTCTTATATAGTGTTGACACATCTAGGGTTACACCATGTAAACCCTAATGTGTCATGACTCTTCATTTCCATGACCCATGGGTTTGTAACTCCCATGGAGCATCCATGGAGCATCCTATGGGTGGAACCCAACTTGATAATCCATGGAGCCTCTTAGCCCACTATATAAGATATGGAAGATTTACATAATCTACCCATATATTTAATTAGTTATCTTTTGATCACTTAATTAATTCTAAATTAATTCTTGATCAAACTAATTAAATAATATTATTAATATATTAGAACTTATAATATATTAATAAACCATAAGTGTTATTTCTCTCATTTTAGTTTATCCAATTGCATGGTGCCATGCAACCCAAATGGACCATGCCGGGTCGGGTCAAGTACATACTAGAAATAGTTGTGGACTTAGACACCTTATCCAACAGAATGACTCCATGACTCCATCCTTTTGGAGTTGGCCTATGCGCTTCTTGTTGACATGTCCAAGACGACAATTCCACAAGCATGCCTTATCTAAACTATTGAAAGAATCAATGTGCAACACATTATTTCCTAAATTTTCTACAACCATCATAGTTTCATATACACCATTACAAGGCAATGCTTTAAAATAAAATACACCATTATAAAAAAGCATTAATAGCACCAATTTCATTATCAAATGAAAAACTAAAACCTTGTTTGTACAAACCATGAAAGGAAATAATATTTCTCGCCATATCAGACGAGTAGCAACAATTATTCAAATCTAATTTCAACTCACTACTAAGCAATAAAGATTAAACTCCAATCTTGGTGAAAGGCGACATTTTCCTATTCCCCATGATCAAGTTCATCTTCCCGTGCTCCACATCCTTACTTCTTTTTAGTCCCTGCAAATCAGAACAAATGTGAAATCCACAACCTGTATCAAGGACCCAAGAACAAGAATGTGATGTGTTATTAGATAGAATAGTATAAATACCTACATGGGTGGGTTTAACCCTCCCATCCTTGACATCCTGCAAGAATTTGGGGTAGCTTCGCTTCCAGTGCCCTTTATCATGACAATAGAAACACTCTGCTTCCTTCGGGTTGGTAGAGGGATTAGCAGAACCAGCTTTGGTCCCACTGGAAGAGGATCCATCAATAGAATTTCCCTTGCGGCTCTTAGAGGGAGCCTTCCTCTTCCTCCCTTTCCCATGTCCAATTGCCAAGACAGGGGCAGTAGCAGTAGGAGTAGAAACAACAGATTTACCTTTGAGACTACTTTCAGCAGTTCTTAAAAGGCCTTGAAGCTTTCTAAGAGTGACCTCCTCCTTGTTCATATGATAGGTCATACGGAACTGATTATAACATGGAGGTAAAGAGTGTAGAATGATATCTATGGCCAACTATTCATCGAAGTTCACATTAAACTTTAGCAAGCGGTCCAAAAACCTTTGCATTTTCTGCAAGTGGGCCATGATGGATTCACCATCCTTCATCTTTGTTGTTATCATGGAGATGATGATTTCATACCTCTCATGACGAGCACTCTGATGGTATCTTTCCATCAGGTCTTGGTGCATCTCAAAAGGGTAATAGTCCTCATAGGAATTTTGGAGTTCAGCTGTCATAGTAGCCAACATGATACAGGACACCTTGGTGGCATCCTTCTCATGAGTCCTATACTCAACAATCTCCTCATGTGTAGCAGACGACTCATCAATTTCCTTAATCTCTTTGTCGAGGACATATTCCTTGTCCCGTAACGAGTAGCCTGAAGGGTTTTGAGCATTCTAACACTCCTAAGGTGTACATGCAACCCTAGAAACCTTGGATCTATGTTTTACTATGATACATGCAAAATTGATTTTCCTAGGTTCTTAACCTATCTAGCATAGCACTGAGAACTTTTAAACATAAATGCTAGAAGAAGAACATACATTTTTGTTGTTTGGATTCCTTGAGAACCTTGTGAGCCTAGCACCTCAAGTGTGACGCCTCAAATGTCTCACACGACACTACAACACTTGGAATGACCTTGAGAGAAGTTCACTAACGCCTCAAAATCAGCTTGCCCTCTTTCTTGTACAAGTAGTGCCGATTTTGCTAGACTAGGGGTCTTCATATAGTTGTGGCACAAGTAGGGTTACACCATGTAAACCCTAATTGTCATGGCTTTTCATATTCCATGATCCATGGGTTTGTAACCTCCATGGATTATCCATGGAGCACCTTATGGGTTTTAACCCAATCCATACAAACCATGGATCATTAGCCCACTATACAAGAATAGATGATTTACACAATCTACCCCATATATTTAATTAGTCTCTTTTTGATCACTTAATTAATTCCAAATTAATTCTTTGATCAATAATAATTAAATAATATTATTAATATATTAGAACTTATAATATATTAATAACCTTAAGTGTCCTTTATCTCATTTAGTCTATCCAAATGTTGCAATGCCATGCAACCCAAATGGACCATGCTAATCGGGTCAAGTACATTCCAGAAATAGTTATGAACTTAGACACCTAATCCAACAGCACGAGGAGCACCTCAGGGAGCTGCTGGAGGTTCTGCGACGAGAACGGCTGTATGCCAAGTTCTCGAAGTGTGAGTTTTGGTTACGAGAGGTCTAGTTCCTCGGACATCTCATTAACCAGGAGGGGATTTTGGTCGACCCGGCCAAAGTCGAGGCGGTTATGCAGTGGGAGATTCCGAAATCTCCCTCAGACATCAGGAGTTTCTTGGGATTAGCAGGGTACTACCGGAGATTTATTCGAGATTTTTCCAAGGTTGCAGTACCCCTCACTCGTCTAACGAGGAAGGGGGTGGATTTCCGGTGGGGCCCTGAGCAACAGAGAGCGTTTGAGACCCTCCGGCGATGTTTATGTGAGGCGCCAGTGTTGACGCTCCCCGAGGGAGTCTAGGATTTCGTAGTATTTTGTGATGCGTCCATCACAGGGCCGGGGGCAGTCCTCATGCAGAGGGTACGAGTGATAGCCTATGCATCGCGGCAGCTGAAGCCGCATGAGACGAGGTACCCTACGCACGACCTTGAGTTGGGAGCGGTGGTATTCGCTCTCAAGATTTGGAGGCATTACCTGTACGGGGTCCGATGTACTATATACACGGATCACAAGAGTTTGAGGCACATCATGGATCAGCCGAACCTGAATATGAGGCAGCGCAGGTGGCTAGATGTAGTCAAGGACTATGATTGTGAGATCCTTTACTATCCTGGTAAAGCGAATGTGGTTGCGGACGCTTTGAGCCGCAAGTCAGCTAGGTCTTCTACCCCGGCAAGGTGTATGAGGATAGCGGTGGATTCCCCGCTTGTGAGCTTGATTAAGGACGCTCAGGTCGACGGCATGAGACCAGAGAACTGGAAGATGGAGCGGATTAAGGGCGAGAACGCCCGGTTTGTTCAGGATAGCCGCGGATTATTGACCCGACACGGTCGGGTCTGGGTTCCGATGTCCGGAGGGGTCCGGCAGACAGTGATGGAGGAGGCTCATAAGTCTCACTTTTCTATATACCCAGGGGCCACCAAGATGTACCGGGATTTGAGTTTGAGCTACTGGTGGTCGTGCATGAAGCGAGAAATCGCTTGGTACGCCGAGAGGTGCTTGACTTGTAGGATGGTCAAGGCCGAGCATCAGAGGCCGCATGGTAAACTGCAGCCCCTGGAGATTCCCATGTGGAAATGGGAACAGATCACGATGGACTTTATTACCAAGTTGCCGAGAACGGCGAAGGGGCTTGATGCTATATGGGTCATCGTGGATCGATTGACCAAGAGTGACCATTTCTTGGCCATACGGGAGAGTTTGTCGGCCGAGAGATTGGTCGATATGTAAGTCAGCGAGATTGTCTCTCGCCATGGGGTTCCAGTCTTCATTGTCTCCGATCGGGATGTCAGGTTTACTTCCCGTTTTTGACAGAAGCTCCACGAGGAACTGGGTACGCGGCTGCACTTTAGTACAGTATTCCATCCGCAGACCGACAGTCAGAGCGAGCGGACCATTCAGACCCTCGAGGATATGTTGAGGGCGTGTGTTATTGATTTCGGTGGGATCTGGGATTCTCACCTACCGCTGGCAGAGTTCGCCTACAACAACAGCTATCATTCCAGTATTGGCGCCGCGCCTTTTGAGCTGTTGTATGGTCGGAGATGTAGAACCCTGGTCTGTTGGGGTGAAGTTGGACACAGAGTGATGGGATGGACGGAGGTAGTGTTGCAGACTACCGAAAAGATCCAGCAGATCAGACAGCGGCTGCAGACCGCTCAGAGTCGGCAAAAGAGTTACGCCGATAAACGCCGATCGGATTTAGAGTTTCAGGTTGGTGACATGGTACTTCTGAAGGTCTCGCCCTGGAAGGGTGTGATCCGCTTCAGGAAGAGGGGAAAATTAGGTCCCCGTTATATTGGGCCGTTCAGGATCATTGCCAGGGTTGGCAGAGTGGCTTATAGGCTAGAGCTACCTGAGGAGCTCAGCCGAATTCATAGCACGTTCCATGTTTCGCATTTACAAAAGTGTATTACAGATCAGGAGGCAGTAGTATCGCTGGATGATATACAGGTCGATGAGCACCTGAATTATGTGGAGAGGCCTGTAGCCATCTTGGAAAGGAAGAAGAAGATTTTGCGGAACAAAGAAATACCTTTGGTAAAAGTGCAGTGGGAGCATCAGAGAGGATCCGAGCGGACGTGGGAACCGGAGGCGGAAATGCGGGAGCATTACCCGGCGTTGTTTATTCCAGCAGACTTCGAGGGCGAAGTCTAGTTCAAGTGGGGGAGAATTGTAACGCCCCGATTCTCAGGTATTGTTTAAATAAGAGTTTATTTGGTTTCAAGGCCTACTCGACGAGTTGGTTGCCCTACTCGTCGAGTAGCAACAGGCTTGGTACGCGTGTTTAGTGACCTACTCGCCGAGTCCATGAAGGGACTCGACAAGTAGGAGCTGGCATAGGAAACCCTAAATCCCGGGGTTTTGCACCCTATTTAAGGAAGCATAAGCCTCCTTTAGCCTCTTTGAAGTTCTAGAGAGTTCTTAAGAAACCCTAACTCGTGTGGTGCTCTATTGTGTGTATATTAAACTTGGGAGGAAGATCTTTGGAGAAAAGGAACTTGGAAGACAAGGGAATTGGAGCAAGGAAAGTGTGGGAATCAGAATCTACCTCAGTTAGCATCTCCCAGAGGTATCAAGTCGCCACCTTTACTTCTTTTCCCTTCTAGATCTCTTTTTGGTTGAGTTTGGGGCTTTTATGGATCTTTGAGTTGATAAGGTGGACTATGGGCTAGATCTGAAGTTGTAACTTCATATCTGGACCCTTCTTAAGTCCTAGAGTCATAAAGTTTTTGGTTTGGGCGTGAATGAAGCCTTCCTTGGGTAGGAAACCCCATTGTGAGCTTGGATTTGAAATTTAGAGCCTTTGTAGCTATGCATGCACGTAAAGTTTGCAACTTTACGTGAAAAGCATGCCTTAGAAGCTTGGATATGTACTTTGGAGCCGCTGCATGGCTCAAATGAGTCTATATGGCAAAAAGGACTGAAGGGACTCGGCGAGTCGTATGGTCGACTCGGTGAGTCATATGAAGATAGGCATGAACTCGGCGAGTTGGAAGAACAACTCGGCGAGTCCGATGAAGATTGTCGTAGACTCGACGAGTGGATGAACAACTCGGCGAGTCGGTTGAGGTTGCCCCAATTTATGTGTGCGCGAGTAACTGTCGAGTTGCAAGAAGGAAGCTCGACGAGTGGCCTTAGGGTCTCGATCGTAAACCAAAGGAACTCGACGAGTCACTCAGGTGACTCGGCGAGTGGGTTAGTACTTCAAAGGAACTCGGCGAGTAGCCGAGGGTACTCGGCGAGTCAAGGTCAACATGGACTGTTGACCTTGACTGATGACTTTGACTTTGACCAGGATTGATTAGTTGGCTTATGAGTGCGATTATACTGTGGTAATAGGTGGTGGAGTTTGTGGCAGTGATACGAGGGTTGAAGTTTATCTACCGAGACGACATCTGCAAGGTGAGTTATCCTCACTATATCGATAGGGTCTAAGGCACCAAGGCCAGCCCTTTAGTTGTTATTGTTATAGTATGCTACATGTGGATATGATCCGTTAGATCAGAATCAGGATAGACAGTATGTTATGCTCTTATGATCCGTAGGGATTGATATGTTAGTGACCTGCTAGGTCAATGCTCTAGTTATGAGAGATTGATATGTTTGGTAATCAGTGAGATAGATATGTTCGATGTTTGTATATGCCAGTAAATGTTAGTTATGCGCACATGGTTATTTGCTTGTTATTTGGGTTGAGGCGGTCCTGCTTTGTGCTGAAGGCCAACACACCCTATGAGCGGTCCGGGAGACTGTAGGCCCACGAGGCGGTCCAGTCATGCCGAAGGCTCGGTATAGATTCAGTTGGACTGTAGGCCCTGTAGGGCGGTCCAGTCAGGCCGATGGCCCAGTATGCATGTTGATTGATTGGTTATTACGGATATGGTATTATCAGTGTGGTATTGGTATTTTGGGGGTAGCTCACTAAGCCCTCGGGCTTACAGTTTTTAGTTTATTGTTTCAGGTACTTCAGGAGTTCATGGCAAGGAGAAGGCGTGACAGTACCGCTCCTCATCCTTATGATCTGGCTTTTGGGACACTCTGATTGAATAATGAATTGAAAACATTTTTGTAAACAAGACTATTGGGTTCTATTTATGCTTGAAAAGCTTAAATTTGGCGTAAAATTTTTGGATGTTACAAGTTGGTATCAGAGCCTTGGTTTGAGTGAATTGGGGGAAACACACGTGTGAACCCAGTCTCAAATCAAGGAAATTTTCGGAATAAATTCTAAAATGGTTTTCAAAAATAAAGGATGGAGGATGCAGAGGGTACGATCAGCCGGAGCCTGTAAGTAAACCCCAAAATACCATACAGTTATTATGATATGTTAGAACAGCATGCTAGTGCTAGGCTAGGGATCTTCAGGAATCGCACGATAGACTTGCCTGATTATATGATGCCTACTAGCCTAGGGTTTCTTGTATATGGAATTGACATCATTACTGTAGTCGTTAGTGTAGGCGTCACGGCCGTGCGTAATCCAGATCTTATAGCCTGAGAATGCTTGATCCAGCCTACGGATAGGATTGGGTATTCGAAAGTCTATTAGGTCCAGTGTTATGTGCGACTAGCCTGCACTAGCACTGCAGGGGTTGATGGAAGTTTCATGAATGTGTGGGTTGTGAGGACCTGTGGGATCAGTTGTGGGATAGGCGATGTTTCCCTAGGAGTAAGGGTTGAGCGCATAATATGTTAATGATAGTGTTAGGGTGTTGTGGTGATACTTGAGACAAATATGGGTAGGTGTGGAAGGTAGTATGGGCCCGTACTACTGAAAGCACAGGACCCATACGCGTAGCAAGGAAGTCACAACCCCTAGGGTTTATGGGTTTTGGGTCTCCCGATATTATGTTATTATCTGATGAATTGAATATATATATTTCAGTATGGTGGTGACGAGACGTGTTGCTACTGGATCCGGATCAGGATCAGGATCGGGAGACGGAGGGTCAGAGGTGCCGATAGCACCTGAGCCCGTGGTACAGATAGGGACAGAGGAGTTGGATGCCAGGATCCGGGAGATTATGCACGACGAGATTGCCGCAACGTTCCGAGCACAGCTACCAGAGATGTTTGGGTCGATTAAGACCGCGATGGTTGAGTACTTTGATGAACGTTATGCAGCTCTAGCAGAGACAGCTGCCGCTGCAGCCACTTCGGCTGTAACTGCGGCACGGGTCGGAGGAGGAGCCAGCAAGGCTTTCCAGTACCGGGACTTCGATAACACGAAGCCCCCGACGTTTGATGGTACACAGGATGCGATCAGGGCTATGAGGTGGTTATCTGACGTGGAGGGATGTTTTTTCACGTGTTCATGTCCTGCTGACTATAAGGTCAGGTGTGCCCTGAACATGCTGAGGCTTGGGGCAAAGGACTGGTGGAGATTGACGACAGGGTCGTACACTGATGATCAGCGAGCTGTTATTACTTGGGAGCAGTTCCGGGATATGTTCCGCACCCGCTACGTTCCACGCGTTGAGCGGGAGCGGCTTGCTCAGGAGTTTTTGACATTGAGACAGGATGGGGAGTCAGTGATGGAGATCACTCGTATGTTCACGGAGAGGGCTATGTTCTGGCCGGAGTTTGCTTCAGAGCAGTCTCAGATGACTCGTTATCTGAGTATGCTCAAGACTGATATTCGACAGTTTGTTGCTACGCCACGTTGTGAGACTCTTTTGGATCTTCAGGAAGCCGCGAGGCAGCGCGAGTTGGAGATAGAGCTGCAGTTGAAGGAGCAGCGTCAGGTTCCGGCACAATCTCAGCCGGCACCTAAGCGGTCCAAGACCGCTGATACTCGGACCGGGGGTCAGCAGAGCCGCACTTGCGGAAAGTGTGGCAGGGTTCATTCTGGGATTTGTCGAGCAGGAGGTGGTTGCCACAAATGTGGAAAAGAGGGGCACTATGCCAGGGACTGTCGCCAGTCCGCCTCTCCAGCAGATATGAGGATTTGTTATCATTGTCATCAGGTTGGTCACGTGAAGACCAATTGCCCGCAGCTCGCCGCCAAGCCGGCGCAGGGATCCGCACCGGCTACTTTGAGGATTGGGGATGGGAGGCCAGTCAAGGCGGAGCCTCCGAAGGCTCAGGGGCGCGCCTTCCAGCTCACGGCCGAGGAGGCCAAGGCAGCACCGGATGTGGTTGATGGTATGTTTCTATTTTCTGTTTCAGTCATTTTATCTATGTTGTGCTTATCGTTGGTACCTGTGTTTAGGTACGTTTTTAGTAAACTCTTTGCCTGCTTTGGTTTTATTCGACTCGGGGGCGAGTCGGTCGTTTGTATCTCAGACTTTCAGTAGAGAGTTCAGTGTGTCGGTAGATGAGCTTGAGTGTCCGTTGCGAGTTTCGATCGCCAACGAGCACGAGATTTCTGCTTCTTCGGTTTACCGGGGATGCGAGCTGGAGATTTTCGGGGTGTCGTTCTCGATAGATTTGATTCCGATTCCCATGGGGGAAGTATGTGTGATCATAGGGATGGATTGGTTCAGCCGGTTTGGTGCCATGATCGACTGTGAGGGATAGCGAGTAGTAGTTCGAACCCCAAGTGGGGGAGAACTGGTGGTATATGGTGAGGGCACCAGAGTGGGATCAGGGTTTTGTTCGGCCGCCAGGGCTCGACAGTATATTCAGCACGGATGTGCAGGTTATTTAGCGTGTGTGGTAGACACGTGGGTCAGGGATCAGACTTCAGTTTCAGAGGTCCCGGTGGTTAGAGAGTTTGTTGACGTATTTCCAAAGGAGTTGCCGGGAGTGCCTCCGGAGAGGCAGGTGGAGTTCAGGATTGATCTGGTGCCGGGTGCGGCCCCTATCGCTAAGACGTCGTACCGACTGGCACCGCCGGAGATGCAGGAGTTGTCATCTCAGTTGCAGGATCTGTTGGGTAAGCAGTTTATTCGTTCGAGTAGTTCCCTATGGGGAGCACCGATCCTCTTCGTCAGGAAGAAGGACGGTTCGCACAGGATGTGCATCGACTATAGGGAGTTGAACAAGCTAACGGTAAAGAACCGTTATCCACTCCCAAGGATAGATGATCTTTTCGATCAGCTGCAGGGTGCATCTTGGTTTTCCAAGATCGACTTGAGATCCGGGTATCACCAGGTCAGGGTGAGGGAGGAAGACGTGGAGAAGACTGCATTTTGGACTCGTTATGGTCATTATGAGTTCGTGGTGATGCCGTTTGGGCTTACCAACGCGCCTGCAGTATTCATGGATTTGATGAATTGGGTCTGTAGATCGATGCTCGATCGCTCGGTCATTGTGTTCATAGATGATATCTTGGTGTATTCCAAGACCCGAGAACAGCACGAGGAGCACCTCATGGAGCTGCTGGAGGTTCTGCGACGAGAACGGTTGTATGTCAAGTTCTCGAAGTGTGAGTTTTGGTTACGAGAGGTCCAGTTCCTCGGACATCTCGTTAACCAGGAGGGGATTTTGGTCCACCCGACCAAAGTCGAGGCGGTTATGCAGTGGGAGATTCCGAAATCTCCCTCAGACATCAGGCATTTCTTGGGATTAGCAGGGTACTACCGGAGATTTATTCGAGATTTTTCCAAGGTTGCAGTACCCCTCACTCGTCTAACGAGGAAGGGGGTGGATTTCCGATGGGGCCCTGAGCAGCAGAGGATGTTTGAGACCCTCCGGCGATGTTTATGTGAGGCGCCAATGTTGACGCTCCCCGAGGGAGTCGAGGATTTCGTAGTATTTTGTGATGCGTCCATCACAGGACCGGGGGCAGTCCTCATGCAGAGGGGACGAGTGATAGCCTATGCATCGCGGCAGCTGAAGCCGCATGAGACGAGGTACCCTACGCACGACCTTGAGTTGGGAGCAGTGGTATTCGCTCTCAAGATTTGGAGGCATTACCTGTACGGGGTCGGATGTACTATATACACGGATCACAAGAGTTTGAGGCACATCATGGATCAGCCGAACTTGAATATGAGGCAGCGCAGGTGGCTGGATGTAGTCAAGGGCTATGATTGTGAGATCCTTTACCATCCTGGTAAAGCGAATGTGGTTGCGGACGCTTTGAGCCGCAAGTCAGCTAGGTCTTCTACCCCGACAAGGTGTTTGAGGATAGCGGTGGATTCCCTGCTTGTGAGCTTGATTAAGGATGCTCAAGTCAAGGGCATGAGACCAGAGAACTGGAAGATGGAGCGGATTAAGGGTGAGAACGCTCGGTTTGTTCAGGATAGCCGCAGATTATTGACCCGACACGGTCGGGTCTGGGTTCCGATGTCCGGAGGGGTTCGGCAGACAGTATTGGAGGAGGCTCATAAGTCTCACTTTTCTATACACCCGGGGGCCACCAAGATGTACCGGGATTTGAGTTTGAGCTACTGGTGGCCGTGCATGAAGCGAGAAATCGCTTGGTACGTCGAGAGGTGCTTGACTTGTAGGATGGTCAAGGCCGAGCATCAGAGGCCGCATGGTAAACTGCAGCCCCTGGAGATTCCCAAGTGGAAATGGGAACAGATCACGATGGACTTTATTACCAAGTTGCCGAGAACGGCGAAGGGGCTTGATGCTATATGGGTCATCGTGGATCGATTGACCAAGAGTGACCATTTCTTGGCCATACGGGAGAGTTCGTCGGCCGAGAGATTGGCCGATATGTACGTCAGTAAGATTGTCTCTCACCATGGGGTTCCAGTCTCCATTGTCTCCAATCGGGATGTCAGGTTTACTTCCCATTTTTGACAGAAGTTCCACGAGGAACTGGGTACGCGGCTGCACTTTAGTACAGCATTCCATCCGCAGACCGACAGTCAGAGCGAGCGGACCATTCAGACCCTCGAGGATATGTTGAGGGCGTGTGTTATTGATTTCGGTGGGATCTGGGATTCTCACCTACCGCTGGCAGAGTTCGCCTACAACAACAGCTATCATTCCAGTATTGGCGTCGCGCCTTTTGAGCTGTTGTATGGTCGGAGATGTAGAACCCTGGTCTGTTGGGGTGAAGTTGGACACAGAGTGATGGGATGGACGGAGGTAGTGTTGCAGACTACCGAAAAGATCCAGCAGATCAGACAGCGGCTGCAGACCGCTCAGAGTCGACAAAAGAGTTACGCCGATAAACGCCGATCGGATTTAGAGTTTCAGGTTGGTGACATGGTACTTCTGAAGGTCTCGCCCTGGAAGGGTGTGATCCGCTTCAGGAAGAGGGGAAAATTGGGTCCCCGTTATATTGGGCCGTTCAGGATCATTGTCAGGGTTGGCAGAGTGGCTTATAGGCTAGAGCTACCTGAGGAGCTCAACCGAATTCATAGCACGTTCCATGTTTCGCATTTGCGAAAGTGTATTACAGATCAGGAGGCAGTAGTATCGCTGGATGATATACAGGTCGATGAGCACTTGAATTATGTGGAGAGGCATGTAGCCATCTTGGAAAGGAAGAAGATGTTGGATTAGTGTCTAAGTCCATAACTATAATTGGTATGTACTTGACCCGACTCGGCATGGTCCATTTGGGTTGCATGGCATCGGAACATTTGGATAGACCGTTTATGAGGAAAAGACATTTTGTGACATATTAATATATTATAAGTTCTAATATATTAATATGAAATCATGTTATTTAATTAGTATTGATCAAGAATTAATTTGGACTTAATTTAGTGATCAAAAAGAGACTAATTAAATATATGGGGATTGATTGTGTAAATCATTCATTCTTATATATGTGGGCTTATGATCCAAGATTCCTTTATGTTGGGTTTAACCCATGTGGTGATCCATGGACACTCTATGGAGGTTAAAACCCATGGAGCATAAGGAATGGGTAAAGTCATGAGTTACATGGTGTAACCCTAATAGCCACACTATATAAGAACCCCTTTAGTTCAAGAAATTGGCACTAGTGATACATATTTTGAGGGCTAGCCAATTTGAACATGTATGTCTTCTTCTCATGGTTATTCCAAGAGTTCATGATGTTGTGTGAACCATTTGAGGTGTCACACTTGGGGCACTAGGCTCTCAAGCTTCATGGAGTCAAGCAACAACAACAAGGTATGTATTCTATCCATTTTATTATCCTAGTATCAATGTTTTGGTATGCTAGTTAGGATACCTTGGATAATCATATTTGCATGTATAATAGAGAAAACATAGATCCAAGGTATTTAGGGTTGCATGTACACTTAGGAGTGTTAGAATGCTCAAAACCCATCAGTGGTATCAGAGCCTAGGCTTGTTTTCAATTATACTTGATGCAAATTGCTGAAAAATGCTGAAAAAGTCGAATTTCGGGCATTCTGGGCCATGTACTCGCCGAGTCCACTGATGAACTCGCCGAGTACATGAAGAAAATCATCCTACTCGGCGAGTAGGTTGATACACTCGACGAGTAGGAGCCCCAGACAGCATATTTTCGAGTTTTTTGGCTAGAAATGGACTAGCAACATTACCCTAAGATGTTTTTGAACTTATAAACTTGTTTTTGATGTGGTAATGTTCATACTAATCCAATTTCAAAGATAATTGTCAATAGATTCATGTTTTGTATTAGTTTAGTGATTAGGCTAATTACATGAAAAAGTTTGATTTGAATTATCTTGTTCTTATGAGTTGCTTAGATTAATAGAAAAGTTGATTGATTATGTGTTTTCAATCCATTTTAATCTAAGATTTGATTCTAAAATGTGTTTTTGTAACTTGTCCTCAAGTTATATGAAAAGTCACATTTAAGTTTCATAAAACTCATAAAAGTTGGCAATGGTTACAAAAATGAAGAGTCTTGTCCTCAAGTTATGGAGGTTCAAGAGTCACTTCATTAAGTAATAAAATGTGTAACCTTAATTAATTCCATAAGTTATAAAATAAAGAAAAGTTACATTCTTTTATTAGTTTAAAGTCTTCCATAACTTGTCCTCAAGTTATGGAACTTGAAGAGTTTTTTAATTAAAACTAATTTAAACACATAAGTTATGGAATTAATTAGTTTTGAATAGTTTCAAAACTTGCCCTCAAGTTTTGGAATTTGAAAAGTTTCACTTATGAATACTTTAATTCCAAGTTAGCCCATAGAATTTTAAAAGTTAAAATTCAACCCTTATACTATTATTATAATCTTAATTATATAGATATGTATAAGAAAAGTCAATCTTACCGTTAGTAGGCCTCATTCATGAAGCCGGTCTATAAGGGGGGTATAAGGTTACTGCCTATAAAATGGCAGTTTAATGGGTGTCCACTCTCACCCACCGCTTCCTTGACTGGTGGAGGGTCGTTAGCCGAACGGGTAGGAAAGGACTATAATTCTCCCTTCATTAAAAGTATTAATGATAAATACTAAGTAACTAAACATTTATAAATTCCCAATCTTAGTTACTTAGGAAAATGTGAATTTGGTGCTAGCCCATAAAATTACACTTTGTACCTTGCCAAGTCGTTAGTGGAGCGTGTGTGGTTAACCGGCACACTAACATGGACTAGTAAGAGTGCCAAAGGGTAACTTAACTTTATTATAGATCGGTGGAGCGTGTATGGTTAACCGGCACATCGATTAGGTAATATTGTTGAGGGTACCAAGTCAATTTGTATGGTTATTCACACCTTGTTTGTGATCCTCGGCATCCCAGTCACAAACTTGAGAGGGCACAATCGAGATTCAAACATGCCATTGAAAGTTCAATGTATCTCAAAAGATCTAGGAGTTTCAAATCCAATTAAAACTTAATTATATTTCGTTTTTCATGGTGGAAATTGGTAAATCGTCATTTACCTACCTTCAACTATTTTATAACTTGGATTACGGCATCCCTCTTCCAGTTATAAATAGGTTGTTGGGTCCTAGCCTTAATATTTCATATTGGGTGTTATATTAAGGACTTTAAATCAACTCTCTTGAATATCTCCCAAAAGATGATCTTCCCAAATCTCTTGAAACAAGCTTTCCTAAATGAAGATGATGTCCCATGGAAATCATACTTCTTTCACCTCCTCCAATTATTCTCCCTAACCCACAAGTTCCTGAAAAGTTTAAGGTCACTCAAGCCCTATTGGCAAGCAAAGGTCTATGTGTGATCACATCTTGGAGATGTAGTCACATATTGACAAGCCGGGAGAGTTGGGTGTCAAAGTCTTGAGAAAGTTGGTGGCTCAACTACTTTCTAAGTCACATAGTGAGTTCTTTTGGAACACCTATGAAACAGACTATAACAAGACCCTTAATGATCTTATCTATTTGCTAAGATCAACTTCCTAAAACTTTATGGACATTGACAATGATGACATTGGATATCCAGTAAAGCTCTCTCTTCCCAATGGAAAGGGATCGGCCATAGTCAACTTGGTTGACCAAATGGTAAAGAGAGAGGCTAAGTCTGAGATAGTCCCATTATCAATGGTCCATTGCCAAAGAAAGGGGCATTGGTTGCGAAGCTGCCAAATTTACCTAAGGATGTTAGAGTCAATAAGTTTGACTCTACTTCAGGTAAAGTCCACTATCTAACTCAGAAGAAGATTTTGCGGAACAAAGAAATACCTTTGGTAAAAGTGCAGTGGGAGCATCAGATAGGATCCGAGTGGACGTGGGAGCCGGAGGCGGAAATGCGGGAGCATTACCCGGCGTTGTTTATTCCAGCAGACTTCGAGGGCGAAGTCTAGTTCAAGTGGGGGAGAATTGTAACACCCCGATTCTCAGGTATTGTTTAAATAAGAGTTTATTTGGTTTCAAGGCCTACTCGATGAGTTGGTTGCCCTACTCGTCGAGTAGCAACAGGCTTGGTACGCGTGTTTAGTGACCTACTCGCCGAGTCCATGAAGGGACTCGACAAGTAGGAGCTGGCATAGGAAACCCTAAATCCCGGGGTTTTGCACCCTATTTAAGGAAGCATAAGCCTCCTTTGGCCTCTTTGCAGTTCTAGAGAGTTCTTAAGAAACCCTAACTCGTGTGGTGCTCTATTGTGTGTATATTAAACTTGGGAGGAAGATCTTTGGAGAAAAGGAACTTGGAAGACAAGGGAATTGGAGCAAGGAAAGTGTGGGAATCAGAATCTACCTCAGTTAGCATCTCCCAGAGGTATCAAGTCGCCACCTTTACTTCTTTTCCCTTCTAGATCTCTTTTTGGTTGAGTTTGGGGCTTTTATGGATCTTTGAGTTGATAAGGTGGACTATGGGCTAGATCTGAAGTTGTAACTTCAGATCTGGACCCTTCTTAAGTCCTAGAGTCATAAAGTTTTTGGTTTGGGCGTGAATGAAGCCTTCCTTGGGTAGGAAACCCCATTGTGAGCTTGGATTTGAAATTTAGAGCCTTTGTAGCTATGCATGCACGTAAAGTTTGCAACTTTACGTGAAAAGCATGCCTTAGAAGCTTGGATATGTACTTTGGAGCCGCTGCATGGCTCAAATGAGTCTGTATGGCAAAAAGGACTGAAGGGACTCGGCGATGCGTATGGTCGACTCGTCGAGTCATATGAAGATAGGCATGAACTCGGCGAGTCCGATAAAGATTGTTGTAGACTCGACGAGTGGATGAACAACTCGGCGAGTCGGTTGAGGTTGCACCAATTTATGTGTGTGCGGGTAACTGTCGAGTTGCAAGAAGGAAGCTTGACGAGTGGCCTTAGGGTCTCGATCGTAAACCAAAGGAACTCGACGAGTCACTCAGTTGACTCGGCGAGTGGGTTAGTACTTCAAGGAACTCGGCGAGTAGCCGAGGGTACTCAGCGAGTTAAGGTCAACATGGACTGTTGACCTTGACTGATGACTTTGACTTTGACCAGGATTGATTAGTTGGCTTATGAGTGTGATTATACTGTGGTAATAGGTGGTGGAGTTTGTGGCAGTGATCCGAGGGTTGAAGTTTATCTACCGAGACGACATCTACAAGGTAAGTTATCCTCACTATATCAATAGGGTCTAAGGCACCAAGGCCGGCCCTTTAGTTGTTATTGTTATGGTATGCTACATGTGGATATGATCCGTTAAATCAGAATCAGGATAAACAGTATGTTATGCTCTTATGATCCGTAGGGATTGATATGTTAGTAACCTGCTAGGTCAGTGCTCTAGTTATGAGAGATTGATATGTTTGGTAATCAGTGAGATAGATATGTTCGATGTTTGTATATGCCAGTAAATGTTAGTTATGCGCACATGGTTATTTGCTTGTTGTTTGGGTTGAGGCGGTCCTGCTTTGTGCTGAAGGCCAACACACCCTATGAGCGGTCCGGGAGTCTATAGGCCCACGAGGCGGTCCAGTCATGCCGAAGGCTCGGTATAGATTCAGTTGGACTGTAGGCCCTGTAGGGCGGTCAAGTCAGGCCGATGGCCTAGTATGCATGTTGATTGATTGGTTATTATGGATATGGTATTATCAGTGTGGTATTGGTATTTTGGGGGTAGCTCACTAAGCCCTCGGGCTTACAGTTTTCAGTTTATTGTTTCAGGTACTTCAGGAGTTCATGGCAAGGCGAAGGCGTGACCGTACCGCTCCTCATCCTTATGATCTGGCTTTTGAGACACTCTGATTGAATAATGAATTGAAAACATTTTTGTAAACAATACTATTGGGTTTTATTTATGCTTGAAAAGTTTAAATTTGGCATAAAATTTTTGGATGTTACATCGAGTTACCAATGCGTTTTCGTACAATCAATGTATAACCAACTCATATGCAACAAGTCATATCTCTAGGTTTGAAGACTTATATGATATTACCGTCTCACAATCACTCGAGATAAATTCCATGAAGTGATACTAGTAAGCGTGGGTTGAATCCAATACTCAAAACTTATAAGCACTCATGAGTGTTGTAGCAACACTTTGCAATGTCCAACACCTTAGACATCTACAACCAACTACATGACAGTCTTGATTCATATCTACTTCCAACATATGACTGACTGTGGCGAATTTGAATAATATGAAATACAATAACATAATGATTCTGGAAGTCAAAACATGCAAAATGAAATGATAGTAAACGATTGACCAAAGATAGCAACACTTTACTCATAAATAAACACAACTTTTATTCATCATCAAATGTCAATTACACTTTACACATTTCAAATCTATCTAACTACTAAAACTAATATCATCCTTCAGCCCTATGTGCCTCGCATGCTGGGGATGCTTAACCCTACCCAGTCCCTTCGTGAGGGGATCTGCCGGGTTCTCATCCGATGATACCCTCTTTGCCACGAGGAGTCCTTCTTCTATTCGATGTCTGATGAAATGGTATTTTCTGTCGATGTGTCTGGATCTCCTGTGATCCCTTGGTTCCTTGGCTAAGGCAACTGCACTTTCACTATCACAGAAAATCTCTATAGGCTCCTTTATAGCTGGTACAACTCCAAGGTCTCCAATGAAGTTCTTTAGCCATATAGCCTCCTTTGCTGCCTCGCTTGCCACTATATACTCTGATTCGCAAGTTGAATCAGCCACTGTCTCCTGCTTGGAACTTTTCCAAGAAATTGCTCCTCCGTTTAAGGTAAAGACCCAGCCTGACTGAGAGCGGAAATTATCCCTATCAGTATGGAAGCTAGCATCACTATGCCCTAATACTCTCAAGTCATCACTCCCACCGAGGGTAACGACCTAGTCCTTAGTCCTCCGCAGGTACTTGAGAATGTTCTTTACCGCAGTCCAGTGATCCTTGCCAGGGCTCCCCTGATATCTTCTAACCATGCTCAATGCAAAGGCCACATCAGGACGAGTACAAGTCATAGCATACATGATCGAGCCTACAGCGGAAGCATATGGTACTTGACTCATCTCAGCTGTCTCAGCCTCTCTACTCGGGCTCTGAGTCTTACTCAGTCTGGCATTACTCTGGATCGGTAACTCTCTTTTCTTGGAATTCTGCATGCTAAACCTATTCAGCACCTTCTCCAAGTAGGTACTCTGACGAAGACCAATTAGTCTTTTACTCATGTCTCTCAAAATCCTTATCCCTAGGATATAGGCAGCTTCTCCAAGGTCCTTCATAGCGAAACACTTCCCAAGCCAGGATTTCACTTCCTGCAGGGTTGGGATGTCATTTCCTATAAGTAGTATGTCATCCACATACAGTACCAAAAAGCTAACTATACTCCCACTAGCCTTGACATATACACAAGATTCATCTTCACTCCTCGAAAAGCCAAACTCTTTGACTTTCTCATCGAAACAAAGATTCCATCTGCGAGGTGCTTGTTTCAATCCATAGATGGATTTCTGAAGCTTACACACTCTATTAGGGTATCCTGTACTGACAAAACCCTCTGGCTGACTCATGTAAACATCCTCAGCCAACTTTCCATTAAGGAAAGCGGTTTTGACATCCATTTGCCATATTTCATAATCATGAAATGCAGCAATGGCTAACATAACTCTAATAGACTTAATCTTCGCTACTGGTGAAAAGGTCTCATCATAATCAACTCCTGGAGTTTGAGAAAAGTTGTTTGCAACCAGTCGCGCCTTATAAGTGTGTACACTACCATCCATGTCGGTCTTCTTCTTGAACATCCACTTGCACTCAACTGTCTTACGACCTGGTACATTGTCAACCAAGTTCCAAACTTGATTGTCATACATGGATTGTATCTAACTGTGCATAGCCTCTTTCCATTTAGCAGCCTCAGGGCCTGCCATAGCTTCCGTGTAGCTGTTAGGTTCATCGAGACCTACCAGTGTGCTATCAGTGATAAGTGTATCACCTTCCGCAGTAATATGGAAACCATAGTAATGCTCAGGTGCATTCCTAACTCTCGTGGAACGCCTCAGAGGTACAGACTCTTTTGTCGGATCAACAGGAGTTTCCTCCTCAGGTTGATTGCTAGGGTTTGAGGTTCCTTCACCACTTGAATCTTGAATTTCTTCAAGATCAACTTGCCTCCCACTGTTTCCTTGGCTCATGAATTCTCTCTCGCGAAAGACTCCTCTCCTTGCTACAAAGACCACATTATCAGTAGGTCTGTAGAAGAGGTAACCAAAGGATCTCTATGGGTAGCCGATAAAAATACACCTCTCACTTCGAGGTTCGAGCTTATCATGAGACTCGCGCCTCACAAAAGCCTCGCAACCCCAAATCTTGATGTGGTCCAGATTGGGAACTTTTCTGGTCCACATCTCATGAGGTGTTTTGGCAACCTTCTTTGTAGGGACTAGATTAAGGATATGGGCGGTAGTCTCTAAGGCATACCCCCAGAATGAGATTGGTAGCGAAGCTCGACTCATCATGGAACGAACCATATCCAACAAGGTTCGATTGCGCCTCTCAGCTACACCGTTAAGTTGTGGTGTCCTGGGAGGTGTCAATTGTGAGATAATCCCACATTCCTTAAGATAGTCAAGGAACTCTGTACTAAGATACTCACCACCTCGATCGGATCGAAGCATCTTAATGTTCCTGCCCAACTGATTCTCCACTTCCTGTTTGAACTCTTTGAATCTTTCAAAGGTCTCTGACTTATGCTTGATTAAGTAGACATATCCATATCTACTAAAATCATCAGTAAAAGTCACATAGAAGTGGTTAGCATCTCTTGTGTCGGTTCTGAAGGGTCCACACACATCAGTATGTATGAGGTCCAACAAACCCTCACCCCTAGCACAAGAACCAGTGAAGGGTGACTTTGTCATTTTCCCAAGAAAACAAGATTCACAACTATCATCCGACTTTAGGTCAAATGACTCCAAGACTCCATCCTTTTGGAGTTGGCCTATGCGTTTCTTGCTTACATGTCCAAGACGACAATGCCATAATGATGCTTTATCCAAGCTAGTGGAAGAATCGATACACAATACATTATTTCCTAGGTTATCAACAACCGACACAGTTTCATATACACCATCACAAGGTAATGCTTTAAAATAAAGAACATTATTAAAGAAAGCATTAATACCACCACTATCATTATCAAATGAAAAGGTAAAACCTTGTTTGTACAAACCATGAAAGGAAATAATATGTCTCGCCATTTCAGACGAGTAACAACACTTATTCAAATCTAACACTAATCCACTACTTAGCAACAAAGAATAAACTCCAATCTTGGTGATAGGTGAAGCTTTTCTATTCCCTATGATTAAGTTTATCTTCCCATGCTCCACATTCTGACTTCTTCTTATTCCCTGCAAATCAGTACATATGTGAATGTCACAACCTGTATCAAGGACCCAAGAATTAGAATGGGGTGAGTTATTAGAAAATATATTGTATATACCTGCATGGTTGGGTTTTACTTTCCCATCCTTAACATCTTGCAGGTACTTTGGGCAGTTTCGCTTCCAGTGCGACTTTTCATGGCAATAGAAGCATTCAGCCTCTTTAGGATTAGCAGAAGGAGTGACAAAACCTTTCTTGGTTCCACTTGAAGAGGAGCCATCAAGGGACTTTCCCTTGGTACCCTTCGAAGGGCTCTTCCTCTTCTTTCCTTTGCCTTGTCCGATTGCCAATACAGAGGCCGCGGTAGGAGTAGGAGTAGTAACAACCGACTTACCTTTAAGACCACTTTCCACGGTCTTCAAAAGTCCTTGAAGTTTGCTGAGTGAAACTTCCTCCTTGTTCATGTGGTATGTCATTCGGAATTGATCATAACACGAAGGTAAGGAGTGCAAAATGATGTCAATTGCCAATTCCTCGGGGAAGTTCACATTTAGCTTCAGCAAACGGTCCACATACGTTTGCATTTTCTGCATGTGGCCCGTCATGGGTTCACCATCCTTCATTCGGGTTGTTATCATGGAGGAGATTATTTCATACCGCTCTTGACGAGCACTTTGATGGTAGCGGTCCATCAAGTCTTGGTGCATCTCAAAAGGGTAGTAGTCCTCATAGGACTTTTGGAGCTCTGCTGTCACAGTGGCCAACATGATACATGCCACTTTGGTAGCATCTCTCTCATGTGCCTGATATTCAGCGATCTCCTCAGGAGTAGCAGACGACTCAAGTTCCTTAAGCTCCTTGTCGACGACATATTCCTTGTCCTCATACCGAGTGACCATTCTGATGTTCCTGATCCAATCCATAAAGTTGGATCCATCAAAGATGACTCTCCCACAAAGGTTCATGAGAGAGAAAGAGCCGGTAGGGTTAGAGCCAGAAGCAGCATTGTTGGAATACATATGAAAGGAAAGAAGGACAAGTTTAGATTAGATAAAGATAGTCCTTAATAAGACACCTAAATGTAATATTAAGTCTAGGACCCAACAAAATATTTTATAACTTAGAAGAGGCATGTCGTAATCCAAGTTATAAAATATTTGAAGGTAGGTGAATGACGATTCACCAATTTCCACCATGAAAAACGAAATAAATTATTAGGTTTTTAATTGGTTTTGAAACTCCTAGATTCTTTGAGATTCATTGAACTTTTCAATGGCATGTTTCAATCTCGAGTGTGCCCTTCAAGTTTTGTGACTGGGATGCCGAGGATCACAAAACAAGGTGTGAAGTAACCATGCAAATTACTAGGTACCATTAATGTTTATCACTCAATCGATGTGCCGGTTAACCACACGCGCTCCACCGACCTATGATAAACCTGAAGCCACCCTTTGCCTATATTGTTAAGTCCAGGTTAGTGTGCCGATTAACCACACACGCTCCACTAACGACTTAATCAAAGTGCAAAGTGTAATTTCATGGGTTAGCACCTTATTCACATTTTCCTAAAGTAACTAAGATTGGGAATTTAAAAAAACATTTAGTTACTTTATATTCATCATACTTTTAATGAGGATTTAAAGTCCTTGTCTTACCCGTTCGGCTAACAACCCTCCATCGATTAAGGAAGCGGTGGGTGAGAGTGGACACCCATTAAGCTGTCATTTTATAGGCAGCAACCTTATACCCCCCCCCCTTATAGAGCGGCTTCGTGAATGAGGCCTACTAACAGTAAAACGGCCTTTTCTTATACATATATAATTATTATTAAACTTATAATATTATAAAGTATATGGGTTGAATTTTAACTTTTAAAATTCTAGGGGTTAAAACTAAAGTTTTTTAAGATGACTTTACATGTTCCAAAACTTGAGGGCAAGTTTTGTAACTTTCAAAACTTTTCAACTTTCATAACTTATGAGTTAATAGTTTATTAAAATGAGAGACTTTTCATTTTATGTAACCTATGTGTTTCATAATGGACTTTAAAAGAGTGACTTTTGGTAATCCATAACTTGAGGACAAATTATGGATTCCATTAAAACACATAATGATCAAGAATTAAACTAACAAGCACGTTACAAATAATTCCTATGATCTTCTAAACTCATAAGTTCATGAACATGCATATCAACAATTTCAAGAATCATAAATAAACCATACAAAGCTTGAAATTTTGATAATAACCTTTGAAATTGGATTAGCATAATCATTACCACATCAAAAACAGGTTTTAAGGTTCAAAAAACAGTTTAGGGTAATGATCCTCATCCAATACCAAGCAAAACCCCGAAATTATGCATACATGGGCATTACCACGTCATGGTAAAAACTGTCATGTCGTGGTGAGCAGTCAGATGCAAAAAATGCAGAATTTCAACTTTTGGAAAAACATGTAGCATCAAGTATCAAGAAAACAAGGCTAGGCTCTGATACCACTGAAGGGTTTTGAGCATTCTAACACTCCTAAGGTGTACATGCAACCCTATAAACCTTGGATCTATGTTTTACTATGATACATGCAAAATTGATTTTCATAGGTTCTTAACCTATCTATCATAGCATGGGGAACTTTTAAACATAAATGCTAGAAGAAGAACATACATTTTTGTTGTTTGGATTCCTTGAGAACCTTGTGAGCCTAGCACCTCAAGTGTGATGCCTCAAATGTCTCACACAACACTACAACACTTGGAATGACCTTGAGAGAAGTTCACTAACACCTCAAAATCGGCTTGCCCTCTTTCTTGTACAAGTAGTGCTGATTTTGCTAGACTAGGGGTCTTTATATAGTTGTGGCACAAGTAGGGTTACACCATGTAAACCCTAATTGTCATGGCTTTTCATATTCCATGATCCATGGGTTTGTAACCTCCATGGATTATCCATGGAGCACCTTATGGGTTTTAACCCAATCCATACAAATCATGGATCATTAGCCCACTATACAAGAATAGATGATTTACACAATCTATCCCATATATTTAATTAGTCTCTTTTTGATCACTTAATTAATTCCAAATTAATTCTTTGATCAATACTAATTAAATAATATTATTAATATATTAGAACTTATAATATATTAATAACCTTAAGTGTCCTTTCTCTCATTTAGTCTATCCAAATGTTGCAATGCCATGCAACCCAAATGGACCATGCTAATCGGGTCAAGTACATTCCAGAAATAGTTATGAACTTAGACACCTAATCCAACATAACCATCCTGATGTTCTTGAACCAATCATTGAAGTTGGAACCATCAAAGATAACTCTCCCACACAAGTTCATTAGGGAGAAAGAGCCAGTAGGGTTTGAGCCAGAAGAAGTGTTGGAAGACATCTGAAAAAAGAAAGACAAAGTTTAGATTATATAAGAGTCCTTAATATAACACCCAAATTAAATATTAAGGCTAGGACCCAACACAATATTTTACAATTTGGAAGAGGGATGTCGTAATCCAATTGCAAAATATTTGAAGGTAGGTAAATGACGATTAACAGTTTCCACCATGAAAAACGAAATTGATTATTAAGTTTTAACTTGATTGAAATTCCTAGATTCCTTTGAGATTCATTGAACTTTTCAATGGCATGTTTAAATCTCGATTATGCCCTTCAAGTTTGTGACTGGGATACCGAGGATCACAAACAAGGTGTGAATAACCATGCAAATGTGCTTGGTACACTCGATGTCATTTATCACCTAATCAATGTGTCGGTTAACCACACACGCTCCATTGATCTATGACAAACATCAAGCTACCCTTTGCCACCCTTACTAGTCCAAGTTAATGTGCCGGTTAACCACACACGCTCCATTAACGACTTGGCAAGGTGCAGAGTGTAATTTCATGGATTAGCATCAATTTCACATTTTTCCTAAAGTAACTAAGATTGGAAATTTAATAAAACATTTAGTTACTTTATAATTATCATTATACTTTTAATGAGAATTAATGTCCTATCCTACCCGTTCGGCTAACGACCCTCCACCAGTCAAGGAAGCGGTGGGTGAGAGTGGACACCCATTAAAGCATCATTTTATATGCAGTAACCTTATACCCCCCTTATAGACCGGCTTCGTGAATGAGGCCTACTAACGGTAAGAATGACTTGTCTTATACATATATATAATTATTAAACTTTTAATATTATAATAGTATTGAATTTTAAACTTTTAAAATTTAAAGGTTTGGAATTAAAGTATTCATAAGTGTGGCTTTACAAATTCCAAAACTTGAGGGCAAGTTTTGAAACTCTGCAACACTTTTCATTTCCATAACTTATGAGTTTAATAACTTTTAAAATGAGACTTTTCATTTTCCATAACTTGAGGACAAGTTATGGAATTCATTAAAGGCATTTAGATCAATATTTTAATTAACAAAATAATCAAATAATTTATCTATGATCTAGTTAAACTCATAAGTCAAGATAATTCATATCAACAATTTTCAAGAAATTAGCCTAATCATATAAACTAATACAAATCTTGAAATTTTGACAATTATCTTTCAATTGGATGAGCATGATCACTACCATATCAAGAAAACAGATTTTGTGTTTCAAAAACAGTTTGTGGTAATGATCCTAATCCAATTCTGGCCAAAAACTCGAAATTCTGCAACCAGAGCCATCAACTCGACGAGTGCATGATCCTGACTCGTCGAGTTGCTCTTTTACTGACTGGACTCGTCGAGTCAGTCAGTGGACTCGGCAAGTTCATCAGTCAGAGGCCAGAAAAATCGATTTTTTCAACTTGAAAAATTAATAAGCATCAAGTATAACAGAAAACAATCCTAGGCTCTGATACCACTGAAGGATTTTGAGCACTCTAACAACCTTATGGTGCACATGCAACCCTAGATGCTTTGGATCTATGTTTTCTCTAATTATACATGCAATTTGATTTTCCAAAGCATACATCCTAACTAGCATACAATTTGACAATTGAACAATATAACTAGTTAGATAACTTACCTCTTAATAGGACTTGTAGTTCTTGGCCTTTAAAATCTTTAGCACCACAAATGTGATGCCTCTAATGTGTCACAATAACCAAGTGCAAAAAGAGGCTTGAGAGAATAAGTTGCTTAGCACAAAATTGGTTCACACTCTCCAAGAATGTATGTGGCAACCGATTTTAGCTCTAGGGAGTTCCTTTTATAGTGTGATAAGTGCTAGGGTTACATCCATGCAAACCCTAATGCACCATGACTCTTCATATTACTTAGGCTCCATGGGTTAAACCTCCATGGACTATCCATGTTGGTTTAGCCCATCCTAAATAACCATGGATCATTGGCCCACACTATAAGAATCATTGATTTACCAAATCATTCCTCGTATATTTAGTTAGTCTCTTTTGATCACTAAATTAATTCCAAATTAACTCTTGATCAATACTAATTAAATAATCTGATTTCATATTAATATATTATACTTGTAATGTATTAACAGATCACAAATAACCTTATTCTCAAAAGTCCATCCTATCAAGTTGCATTGGTGAAGGCAACCCAAAAGTACCATGCTACTATCGGGTCAAGTACATACCAACTATAGTTATGGGCTTATAGACCTAATTTAACACCAAACACCACTACCCACGCTGACTTACGCAACTCCTCCACCATTCCCTAATAGCAGCATACCCAATCCATACATTGTACCTTCTCTGTCACCATTTTTTCCTAACACCATCGAATTTAACAACACCGGCTACAACTCTCTACCACCATCTACCTAAACCACTAACGACCCACAACAAACAACCCCCATAGCGCCACCGGTAAACGAATTGCCCACATACACACATGCAACACCGACGAACAACACCACAACTGGCCCAAGCGTCATATCACAACCACAAAACCACCCGCCATTGGTGACGGGCACCGCGTCAGCGCTGCCATTCATTCCTTACCAACAAATACCCATGGCTCACACGCTTCCCATCCCGTTTCAGCCATCAATTTTCTATGGCCCATCAACACCGGACCTTACAGCCTACAATAACATGCTAGTACAGCCCTTCTTGGCAATGCAACAACCAGGGTACCACTTCACTCAGCGGAGACCAAACCAAGATTGCCTTTCACGAAGTGTCACGTCGCCGTTCGTCAAAGAATTATTGGAATACGAAATCCCCAACACCGCCAAACTACCCCACCTCAAAACGTACGAGGGCACCACAGACCCATACAGCCACATTGACACATACGAGTGGACCATGACATCCCTCAAGCTAGATGAATGGTTCTGGTGCATATATTTCTCCACCACCCTAGACGGCAACGCATGGACGTGGTTCAAGACACTGCGCCCGGGCAGCATTAGTAACTTTAGCCAACTGAAGTATCTTTTTCTAACCAACTTCATGCAACTTCAGAAGTACAAAGGTGATTGTCACTCCATCATTGGATGTAAACAAAGGGAGGGGGAAACAGTCAAGAACTATTTCGCCAGATTCACCAAGGCAACACTAGACGTCCCAGGACACGATAAGGGGTTGATTGCGGGAGCGTTCACTTGGCGATTACTACTAGGTTCGATATCTTAGAAACTCATGGGCAAGCAACCCCAGACAAGAGCAGAACTAAAGGAGCGAGTGGAACGATTCTTACGCCAAGAAGAAGGCGAAGCGTCGAAGCAAGCATACCTCAACGCCATGTCCTCCTCAGCCGGGAAACGACACCACCAGTCTACTCCCCACCATGATTCTCAGGGAGGAGGCAGGTTCTCGGGACGTGATAGACGACCGCAGGGACGTTTCAGACCTTTCATCAAAGACGAGAGGCGGGGAAGACGAGCAGAAGTCTACACTGTTGCAGAAAAACCAGTAGTAAAGGGCACTAAGACGTGATACTGCGAATACCAAAAGAGTAGGACACACGATACGGTCAACTGCTCAGTCTTAAAAAGGGAAATGGAAGAGAAGCAACTGAAGGGAAACGTGATAGAAATCGCCAAGAGTCTGCGAGCCAAATTTGATGCAGAGAATCCCAAAGACGACACTGGAATAGCAGATTACAGGCAAGAAATCCTCGCGATTCACCATAAAAGGGGGAGAGCAGAACACACGACCGACGTACGCATCATCATGGAAGCCATGCAAGGGCTAGCGTTCTTTGTGACCGACCCAAGCCCAACCGGTTGGAAAGGGGACAACCCCCTTGTCATCCAGGGGTCCATTCGAGACATCATGATCCACCAGGTATACGTCGACACAGGAAGCTCTGCAGACATCATCTATGAGCATTGCTTCCGGCTGCTGCCAGACGCATGGAAGAAAGGACTAAGGCCAGCCGCAGTCCAGCTCACATGGTTCACAGGACACAGCATGTGGCCCCTAGGTATGATTACTTACCGTTTACATTAACCAGTCAAGACAAGACCAAGCAACAGACCGCCCTTGTAGATTTTGTGGTCATACGACACCCATCCGAACACAATGTCATATTAGGACAGACTGCCCTACTAAAGTTTGGAGCAATCTCGTCAGCAATCCACGGAATAGTGAAATTCAGCACGATCCGGGACCCAGGGACAATCCTAACCACCCCTCCAAGGGAGCTCAAATGCTACGAGATCATGCAACCAAAAGACATCTCAGCCGAGGCCAAGAGACTGAAGTCGGACTCGTCGAGTGGAGGGGGGAAGTAATTAACAGAGAATACCCAGACCAACAAGTAAATGTGGGAACGATCCTCCCCACGGTAACAAGGCAAGCGTTGGTTCCACTATTACAAAAATATAAACATGTTTTTGCCTGGACACCCACATACATGGTGGGGGTCGACCAGGGGATCATAGAACCCAAGCTAATGATAAAACTACGGGATAAAGAAGTAAAGTAGAAGAAGCGAGTCCAAGGAGGAGATCGAAACAAGGCAATTAATGCAGAAGTGTCCAAGTTGACCAGCGCTGGGATCCTTAGGGAATCGATTTTCCCCACATGGATTGCCAACCCAGTAATGGTGAAGAAGCATGACGGTAGTTGACGCATGTGTATCGACTATTCGGATCTCAATAAAGCGTGTCCCAAGGATTGTTACCCACTACCGGAGATAGACCAGAAGGTGGAATCCCTACAGGGTTTCCAGTGGAAATGCTTCTTGGATGCATACAAGGGATATCACCAAATACTAATGAGCAAGAATGATGAATATAAAACATCCTTTTACATAGATCACGATGCTTTCTGCTATACAAAAATTCCGTTCGGATTAAATAACTCTAGAGCAACTTACCAGCGACTGGTCGACTCCCTATTTGCCAATCAAATCGGAAGAAACATCGAAGTTTTTGTTGACGACATGATCATCAAGATCCCAGACGAGCGGAGATTGCTACGCGATGTGGAGGAGAGGTTGCAAACTTTGGAGAAAGTTAAGATGAAGTTGAACCCAGCAAAGTGCACTTTTGGGGTAGAAGAAGGACAGTTCCTGGGATATTACGTGACGAAGGAGGGTATCTAACCAAGCCCAGCCAAAATCAGCGAGCTTGAAGAGACACCCTCGCCGAACACACTAAGAGATGCCCAAGGGTTGAATGGAAAACTAACAGCGCTCAATCGGTTCATCTCTAAGTTAGCCGAGAAATCCATGCCCCTGTTCCACACACTCAATGGATACATAGAGAAGAGCAATTTCCGATGGACACCAGAGGCCGAATCCGCGCTACAGAAAATAAAAAAGGCATTACACACGCTCCCTACTTTAGCTAGCCCAGTATCAGGCGAGACGCTGCAAGTCTATCTGTCTGCATCAAAGGACGCTATTTCATCAGTGCTAGTAGTCGAAAGGCAAGGACGACAACTCCCAATCTACTTCGTGAGTTGGGCCCTGCAGGGGCCAGAAATTAACCACCCAATCATCGAAAATATGGTGCTCGTTTTAATCTACGCGCCACGGCGACTCCGTCGGTATTTCCAAGCCCACCAGATGGAGGTATTAACTAATTGCCCAATCAAGCAGGTACTCTTGAAACCGGAGACATCTGGACACCTCGCATAATGGGCTATAGAACTAGGAGAGAACGACATCAGCTACCATTCCAGGATGAGCATCAAAGGGCAGGCATTGGCAGATTTCCTGTTGGAAATCCCGGGGGAACTCCAACAAGAAATGACCGGCACGGCCCAACAAAGACACCCAGAAGAAAAGACTGGTCAGCAGTGGACCCTCTACACGGATGGAGCTTCCAGCAAGGAAGGCTCGGGCGCAGGATTAATCCTGACCATCCACGGGCGAAGACATCACGTACGCTCTACAATTCGACTTTTACACCTCCAACAATGAAGCTGAATACGAAGCCCTATTAGTTGGCCTCAGATTGGCAGTAAAAATGGGGGCGGAAAGGATTGTAGCTTTGAACGACTCACGTCTGGCGCCCAACCAAGTCACTGGAGAGTTTGAAGCAAAGGATAAACGGATGGAAAGATATGTCAAAGCAGTCCAGCGAATCACAAGCCCGCTTAAGAGTTTCACCATAAAGCAGATCTCAAGGGGAAGTAATAGACGGGCGGACGCCCTTAGCAAGGTCGCATCAACATGTTTTCGGCATCTCTCTAAGGAGGTCTTGGTGGAGGTGCTAAAGGAGAGGAACATCGATGAGCGCTAAGTTGATTCCCTGTCTACGGCACAACCCAACTGGATGAAGCCCATCATAGATTACTTGAAACAGGGCATACTTCCTGACGACCACGGAGAGGCACGGAAAACGAGGATACGGGCCCCCCCGGTATGCGATCCTGGGAGGAGCGCTATATAGAAAAGGCCACACGGCCCCATGGCTCAAATGCATAGATGGCGAGTCAAGGAAAAAGGCCCTAAAAGAAGCCCACGCAGGGTCAGTCGGGGCCCACGAGGGAGCACGAGCACTCACAAGCAAAGTACTATGCATGGGGCTCCATTGGTCGGACATACATCAGGATGTCATCGAACTAACCCGGACGTGCATGGAATGCTAGACCTTCTCGCTGGCGCAAGGAGTACCCCCAACCAAGTTGACAAGTATAGTTAGTCTGTGGCCTTTCTATTAGCGGGGAATCGACATCATCGACCCTTTCCTAGAGGCACCAGGGAAAGTAAATTTCTTAGTCGTGGTGGTTGACGATTTCATGAAATGGATAGAGGCTGAACCATTGGCATGCATTACTGGAAAACAAATGATTAAGTTCATGTGGAAAAATATTATAACAAGGTCTGGGACACCCAAAGTCTTGGTCAGCGACAACGGGCTGCAGTCCTCCAAGAACCCTTTCAGAAATTGGTGTGTCAAAAGAGGAATAAAACAAAGGTTCATGTCCATAGCGCACCCCCAAGCCAATGGACAAACAGAGGTGTCTAATAGGATGCTAGTACAGGGAATTAAAAAGCGGTTGGGCAAAGCAAAGGGTAATTGGGTAGATGAGCTACCAGAAGTCCTTTGGTCATATCGAACCACACCACGGACCAGCACAAAGGAAAAACCGTTTAACTTGGCCTATGAAGCCGAGGCAATGTTACTAGTGGAAATAATGATAGGATGGATACAAATTGAGTATTGCCAAGAGCAAGAAAACGACGAGAACCTAAGGGAAAACTTAGACCTCTTGGAAGAACGACGAGAACGCTCGAGCATGCTTCAGGCCGCTTACAAGAAAATAGTAGAGAGATACTAAAACCAGAGAGTCAAGGACAAAGCCTTTCAGGTCAGGGATTACGTCCTACGGAAGAACGAATTCAGCCACACGCAGCCCCGTGGAAAGTTGAGTCAGATGTGGGAAGGACCATACAAGGTGGTGGAAGCACACCGTAACGGGTCATACTCTTTGGAAACACCCGAAGGAAGACAAATACCAAGAACATGGAATGCAAGGAACTTAAGAAGATTCCACTTTTGAGCAAAGCCCACAAGCCCATACGCAGAAGGGAAGGTACGAAATATCCCTTGGCCGGATTGATCACCCGGACCAACAGGCGGACGCTCAGAGCAGTCCGATTGGGAATTATATTGCAGAAAACTACCATGTATCAGGATTACATAAATAAAAGAAAATGCACTAGTCTTGATATGTTGTGCACAATGAATATGTATAATAAAGCAAAAAACACAACATAGAGGATACTTAGTGAATCCACATGTACACACAACAAAATGACAAATCTCATAATAGAGTCAATAACAAACAACAAAAACCTACATAGGAAGTTCGACATGTCTAAAATCTCAGACAAAATGCTCAAAATAAACAAGCATGCCTAACAAGCAACGAAAACAAACAAAGCCACCATCGATTCATGAAAGCAAAATATCGACAACATAACACGATAAAAGGCCTTAGAGGCCACAAATTGTTCGAAAACAAAACAAAAAAAAAGCTTCATCAAATCTTTTCACACCCCGAAGGGCAGCTCTAAACAAATTCAGGCACCATCATTGGCGCCACCTGCACCAGTTTCATCGCCCGCACCACCTGCATCAACCCCATCACCTGCCCCATCTGCGCCATCCCCAACCACACCAGTAATGTTCCCTTCAACAAGACTTGTCCCCACATCTCCCACAATATCCTCACCTTCATCAAATGCACACAACATTTTCACTCCATCCACATCCAGCTGGCCCAGCCCAAGTAAACCTGCAAAATCCATAGTCTCAAAAGCCAGAAGGGCATCATCTAGAGTTGAGGAGTGGCTCGAATGCGAATCACTAGCAGAAGGGTCATAAGTCCCAGCATCAACTTGCGCCTTCAAAGTCGCCCAACCTGACTCTTCACCTGCAACAAACGCAGTGTGAAAGATGCGGCTGATACCCCCGGTAAATTCAGGATGTTCTATGAGCTTATCCATCACACGCACAAGACCAACCTGGAGCATCCAACTACGATCAGCCCTTAACGCTTCCAACTCACGCTCACGGTCAATAAGGTCGCGTTCCAGGCTCTCATTCTTTATCATCATACCCTCATTCGTTTGTGTCAAAGAATCCACTCAAGCCTCCAAAGCACTTCGAACATCCTCCAACACCAGCTTCTCCGACACCAATGACTTATTCTGCTGTTCCAATCGATGAACGGTGGCACTAAGATCTGCCACCTCGCCCTTCAGACTCACCTCACTTGCCACCAAGACAGAGTGCACATGCTCCAAATCGCCAAACCGTTGCACACGCCGAGATCCAACAGCCAAGTAAGACCATCTCCAACCCATCTCCATTTTTCCCCCATAAATGGAGTAAAAAATACGGTAAATAGTGTTTCATCTCCAACCCTACTCCATTTTCTACCCTATTTTTTACTCCAAAAAATATATTCCTAGAATATTCCATTTTTATAACTTATATATATTGTCAAATACAACCCTCTACTAATTAGATTTTAGCAAATATATATTATATTTTAACTTAATATAAATTAGTATATAACATGATATTATAAATATTAAATATTACATTTAAATTATAATAAGTAGATAAAACAAACTAGAAATGTAGAAAATAAAAATGAGAGGGACTAAAATTAGCAACCAAACTTCACCTCCATTTTCGGAGATATGAATAATATTCCCCCATATATGGGAGAATACTATTCATATCTCCAAAAATGGAGGTGGAAATGGGGTAGGGTTGGATAATAATGGGGGAAGAAATGGAGGAAAAAATGGAGTTTGGGGGTGGGTTGGAGATGCCCTAAGTCATGGCCTGCGCGGCAGCATAAGCAAGGTTATGAGCAAGGGCGGCGTTGTTCATAGAATCCATATCCTCGACAGTAGCAGGAGGAAGGGCATGATGAGCAAACTCTAAGGGAGCATAACGAACGGACAGACGAGATTCCGTGCGAAGATTCCACCCCGGAACAAAGGCAGGTGCACCATGAAGAACCTTTGTAGCAACAGACTTGCGGAGCAATCGCTCATGGCTATCCCCTGAGGACTGAGGACTAACACCAGGACTCAAAAAAATCGGAACGGGAACAATAGGCTGCTGAGATGCCCCCTCGACACCCTCAAACTGTTGAACGTCATCATTGGGTATCACCAACACATCTCCAAGGTGCGGCGACGCAGAAGATAGCAGACACATAAGCCCACAACGTTGAACCACACACCGACCAATTTGACCAGAACTACCCCCATGCGCTGGTCCACTCATCGCCTGAGCAGCTTTCCGTTTCTCTGCAGCTCGACGGACGCTGACAATGATCCCGTCCTTACTATCCACTACATCATCGGTCAACGACTCGCTTGGTGGGCGAAGTATCACGACAGGAGACAAGGCAACATTAAGAACAGGCTGGCTCCTCGACGCAGTAGAGCTCCCCACTGGCTGTGGAGGCGCCACATCAGAGACATTCAAGCGACGGGGCGGAGGCAGAGTCTCATACAAAGGTACCACCCGGTGCTCCAACTTCCCCTGATACCGTTTTCGCAGAACAGAGTCCTTGGAAACAGAGCATTCGGTACATGTAAAACAAATACAAATAAAAAAATAGAAATAATAATAAAACGAGGAAGCAGAAAGAACAAACATAAAACATCCCATACCCTAGTAAAAAGGGGGGGGGGGGAAGAAGAGGAGAAGCAAGAACAACTCACCATTACAGACAGTGTAGAAGACGGGCATATCCACCCGGGCACACCAGCTAGGACTCATTCCATCCCCGGCAAGTAACGCCTCTGACATTGTATCAATGTCCACTTGAAGAATATGCAACAAATCGGCAGTCGCTTGGTTATGAGGAAACAACTTGGTAACATCCGACAAAGCATTCGCCCGATGGTATTCCCGGCCAAGCAGTTCCCGGTTGACCCATAACCACTTGTCCTGCCAATTCTTTGGTGGTTTGCTGTCAAGGACAAGATTATGACCGCCCCGACGAGCAGAAAAAGTGTACTTGTCATTAGTAGCAGCAAACCGGAAAAAGAAATTGAAGACGAAGTAGTCAGGAACGATGCCATTAGCCCGACATATCATCTCAAAAGCTACTATCTTGTGGACAGCACCGGGGGTCAACATCTGAACACTGCATCCATTGTGTCGGAGTATTTCCTCTTGGAAATCGGTCAGTGGAAGACGGAGGCCGGCGTCGAAGGTTTTTTGATAAACACCCACCTTCCTAGGCGGTGGTGAAGTGATCACAACTCCAACAGTCGGAAACTCCACTCCGTCGGCCGGAGTAAGGCCATAAGCCTCCTGAAGAGTGGCAAATTCGGAGGAACTGGGGATCAAACTCATGGAAGAAGCCATAAAGGAGATACAGGAAAAGAAGAAAAAGAGAAGGAAACGAGAGAATAAGGTAGAAACTAGGGAAAATCTGCTTACAAACTATAAAGGGAAAAAGAGCGGGATTTACGAAAACCCCTGACACGGCTGACGTAACCGCTGCGCACGTCGAGCGGTCACATCACCGAATATGAAACGACGACCAAATGAGGACACGACACGTATACCGACAGTTAAGTCCAGAACATCATAGCTAGCTAGCATACGCTATGACTACTGGACTGGGGGACTTGATGACACGCCCCTCAGAGCGGGCCAGAAATAAGAGAGCCCTCGGCAAGGAATTCCCAACGAGGCCCGACCGAGCCCGACTCGACCGCCCTAATCACCAGGGACTCCAGCGGGGCGACCGCGCAAGACCCCGCCCTCGCCAAACGTTGTCCTTCGCTACAGTCCAAGGATAACGGCTCTAGGCGATAATGAGCACATCCAGAGCATTATCGCATGGACCAATCGTTGGCTCTGACACTACGACGAACACGATCCACCTATAAGGACGATAGATCTTGTCGGGATCGCAGTCCTTGTCCCTCATACGGATCGAGGAGGATCCTCAGTATAAAAGGACCATCGCCCTGCCTTCATGGGTAAGCTATTCTTCTCCGATCCTTAACACTCACATTCATCCACCCTACCGACTTGACCGTCAGAGCGTTTTTCCGGGACCTCCTCCCGGAGAGCGACTGGCGGTTTCGTTTCCTTGTGACCTTTCAGATTTCCCTATGACGATCCTTACTAACAGCTCAGGTGGTCGGAGACTAGGTCACATCATATATATATATATATATATATATATATATATATATATATATATATATATATATATATATATATATATATATATATATATATATATATATATATATATATATATACACACTAGGTTATAATCCGCGGAAACCACGGTCGGTATATTTAAAATTTCTATATAAATAAAAAAATAATAAATATAAAAAAACCAAGATATTATCGATTGTAAGTAGTTATGAATTAATTTGGTAAGCAAAATAAACATAATAATGTTATTAGGATAATATTTTGTATTTTCAAAAGTTGAATTGAATTTGATTTGTTACCAAAAAAAGGAAATAATAAAAATCATAAAAAAATGTCACGTGTCAAAGAGACATTCTAAAAAACTGACACATGTTATTTTTTAGGTTTTATTTATTAGAAGAGGTATATATATATATATATATATATATATATATATATATATATATATATATATATATATATATATATATATATATATATATATATATATATATATATATATATATAGGGTTACGTTCATGTGAGACGACATAATTTTTTGAGACCGTGAGACGCAATCCTAGCCACTCATTTAGTAGATAAAACAAAAACATTTTTAAAATGCAAAATAATTGAAAATTTTCGAAATTTTTTTTTTCCAATATTATTTTCAGAATATATATTTTCCAAAAAAAATAAAAAAAATACCAAAAAAAAAATAAATACAAAAAAAATACATTTTTTACATATTTTAGTAGAATATTTAGAATATTCTACATATCTGGCAAATCTAGTATAATATTCTAAACATTCTAAAAATCATATTAGAAATGTACAGTGTAATATTCTGAATATTTCACGAATTTTTCAAAAACAAAACGGTAATTTTTTTTTTATTTTTTTTTTATTTTTTTTAGTTAAATAAAGTTCCGAAAATAATAATTAAAAAAAGAATTTTTGTATTTTTCCTTTTATTTTGCATTTTAAAATTATTTTTAGATTTGGTCTCACGGTCTCACAAAATTAGCATGGTCTCAAATGAACCTGAACCTATATATATATATATATATATATATATATATATATATATATATATATATATATATATATATATATATATATATATATATATATATATCTCCAGAAAAGTCCAAATATTTTGGGCAAATTTTTAATAAAGTCCTAAATTTTATTTTTTGAATAAAAAAGTCCTGACTTTTTCACATTTTGAATAAAAAAGCCCAAGAAACCGGCTAATTTATTCACTTTAGTCCTTTTTGATCTGTTCAGCAGGTCATGGGACCAAATTGTTAATTTTTTTAAAATAATGGGACTTTTTTTGCAGATTTCGTCAAAATTTTTATATAATGTATAAACCTATTTTTAAATATCTCTATCTATTTTTACGTATTTGTATATTTTTTTATGTTTTTATATGCATATATTTACGTATTTTTATGTATTTTAAATGTATAAACGTATTTTTTTTACTTATTTATATGTATTTTTAACCATTTTACATATTTTTTATGTATTTTTATGTGTTATTTTTTATGTATTATGTATTTATATGTATTTTTATATATTTTTACGTATTTATGTATTTTTTTAAGCTTTTTATATAGATGTTTATGTATTTTAAGTATATAAACGTATTTTTTACGTATTTATATCTATTTTTAAGTATTTTACATATTTTATATGTATTACGTATTTATGTATATTTGTTAATGTTTTTTATATAGATGTTTTTGTATATTTATGTATTTTAAATGTATAAACGTATTTATATGTATTTTTTAAGTATTTACATATTTTTGTGTGTTTTTATTTATTATGTATTTAAATATTTTTTTTGCGTATTTATGTAACTTTTTAGTTTTCTTATATAGATGTTTATGTATTTTTATGTATATTAAATGTTTAATCACGTAAAAATACATAAACATCTATATAAGAAAACTAAACAAATACATAATTACGCAAAAATACATAATTACGCAAAAATACATATAAATACATAATATATAAAAAAACACATAAAAACACACAAAAGATATGTAAAATACTTAAAAAATACATATAAATACGTAAAACAATACATCTATACATTTAAAATACACAAATATACAAAAACATCTATATAAAACACTTAAAAAAATACATAAATACGTAATACATAAAAAATATATAAAATACTTAAAAATAGATATAAATACGTAAAAAATACGTTTATACATTTAAAATATATAAACATCTATATAAAAAGCTTTAAAAAATACATAAATACGTAAAAATACATAGAATTACATATAAATACATAATACATAAAAAATAACACATAAAAATACATAAAAACTATGTGGTTTAAAATACATATAAATTAGTAAAAAAATACATTTATACATTTAAAATATATAAAAATACGTACATATATACATATAAAAACATAAAAAATACACAAATACGTAAAAATAAATATAGATATGTAAAAAATATGTTTATACATTATATTAAAATTTTGACGAAATCTGCAAAAAAGTCCCATTATTTTTGAAAAATTAACAATTTGGTCTCATGACCTGCTGAACAGGTCAAAAATGGCTAAAGTGAATAAATTAGCCGGTTTCTTAGGCTTTTTTATTCAAAATGTGAAAAAGTCAGGACTTTTTTATTCAAAAATTAAAATTTAGGACTTTATAAAAATTTGCCCAAAATATTGGGACTTTTCTGGAGATATATATATATATATATATATATATATATATATATATATATATATATATATATATATATATATATATATATTAAATTGCTTCATGTTCTTACCTCATTTCATGATTTAATTTAATTTTATTTGATATATCTTTAATATATTAGAAAATTAAAATAATAATAACACTTGTTATATTGAGTAAGAATATTTTTTAAGCATAAAAAATAAAAGACAATTTAATTTCTTATATTATATCTTTTAACTTTTGTTCTATAGAAATGGAACAAGCCAACAGAGTAATTATTAATTAATAAACTGTAACAACAAAAATTCTAGTTTGATGCTTTATTGTTATCTTCTTCCAAGATATTACCTAAAGAATCTTTCGAAATACAAAATTTAAAACTCCAACTCGGAATTCCACACAACGCAATTGTCTCTAATGTTGTTGTCTTCGTCTCCCTAATTCTTGGCCTCCACGTTATTTTTTTTAATAAACCCATCTTTGACTCTCTCCACCTTCCCTTTCTTCATGGGAAAAAGACTATAAAAGGAAGACCCATAAACCCCAAAACCCATCACCACTCTTGCTTTATCAGCCACTGTTCGACGAGTGAGTGGTGACCAAGAACAGCAAAAACAAGAACATCTTTCAATACGCACTCGATAATCAATGGAGCTTCTTAATGTCTCAAGATTTGGTATGTTTTACAATTCCTCGATGAACACTGCTACCGATTTCTTGTTAAACCCCATTTTCTTACATGGGTGTTTTGCCTCCATACAATTTCTGTTCTTGCTTTTCATATCAATCTCTTGGGTATCGAAAAGATTCAGGATTGATCAAACTGTGGTTGCAAAACATAGTTGTGGGTATTTGTTTCTCAAACAAACTCTGTTTTGTTCTCTTCTTCTTTCACTCTTCAACCTAGTTTTGTGTTTCTTGAACAATTTTTATTGGTATAGAAATGGCTGGTCTGATGAAAAGATTGTCACCCTTTTGCATGCTGTTCTTGGAACACTTATTTGGTCCTTCGTTTCTGTGTATCTGCATACACTCGTCTCGAATTCGTCGACACAATCTTCAAAGTACCCATTGGTCTTAAGGGTTTGGTGGGTGTTTTTCTTTACAGTTTCTTGTTATTCCCTTGTGGTAGATTACATCAACTACAAAAGAACCCATAATCCACCTTCCATGTTCATCCTGTCCGATTCCGTGTCTAGTCTCCTGGGTTTGTTTCTCTGTTTTGTGGGGTTGTCTCACAAGCGCGAAGAAGAAGGTCAAAATCACAATCTTGAAGAACCCCTTTTGAATTCTAGCGGCGATAGAGTTAGGGTTGAGATTCCATCAACTTACGAAAACGCAAGTTTCTTTAGTCTGCTGACATTTTCTTGGATGAGTGCGATAATCGCGAAAGGAAATAAAAAACCATTAGACCTTGAAGACGTCCCACAGCTAGCAGATATCGATAGCGTGAAACAAGTCTTTCCTGTTTTATTACAAAAAATCGAGTCTTTAAACGGTGAGAATCACCAAATCACGACATTCGGTCTCACAAAAGCTTTATTTTACATCGTATGGAAAGAAGTTGTAATCACTGGATTCCTTGGTTTAGCATCTTCGTTGACTAGTTTTGTTGGCCCTTACCTCATAGACGAATTCGTTCAATACCTTAATGGACACAAAGCTTACAAAAACCAAGGTTTTGTTTTAGTCGCTGCATTTTTCGTTTCAAAAATGGTGGGCTGTTTCACACAAAGACACTGGTACTTCAAACTCCAGCAAGCTGGCATTCGCGCCAGGTCAGCAATTGTCGCCATGATTTACCAAAAGGGTTTGACCATTTCCGGCCAGTCAAAGCAAGGGAACTCAAGTGGAGAAATCATCAACTTCATGGCTGTTGATGCTGAAAGAGTAGGTGATTACGCATGGTATATGCATGATTTTTGGTTAGTTCTTATCCAAGTAGGTGTTGCTTTAGCACTTTTATATAAAAATTTAGGACTTGCTGCAATTGCTTCATTAGTTGCTACAATAGTTGTGTTGTTAGCAAATCTTCCACTTGGGAACATACAAGAAAAGCTTCAAGATGACTTGATGAAATCTAAAGACAAGAGAATGAAAGCAACATCCGAAATCTTGAGAAACATGAGGATTCTTAAACTTCAAGGTTGGGAAATGAAGTTTCTTTCAAAAATCATCAAACTTCGTGATGAAGAAGAAAACGCATTGAAGAAATACATGTACACTTTATCCCTAACTTCTTTCATATTCTGGGGTGCTCCTATTGTTGTAGCTGTGGTCACTTTTGCCACGTGTCTATTTTTTGGGATTCCACTTGAATCAGGGAAAGTACTTTCTGCATTAGCCACATTCAAAATACTTCAAGAGCCTATCTACAATCTTCCCGATTCAATCTCAGTGTTTTTCCAAACTAAAGTCTCACTTGACCGAATTGCCACATACCTTCGCCTCACAGACATAGATTCCAACGCGATAGATAAGGTGCCACCTGGCAGTTCTGACGTGGCAGTTGAGATCATCAATGGAAACTTCGCATGGGATGCAAATGCTTCCTCTTCGAATCTCACACTGAAAGATATAAACATTAGAGTGAATCATGGCATGAGAGTTGCTGTTTGTGGAACTGTTGGCTCAGGGAAATCAAGCTTACTTTCTTGTATTTTGGGAGAGGTGTCGAAGATATCTGGAAGTGTGAAAGTTGAAGGAACAAAGGCGTATGTGGCTCAATCACCATGGATACAAAGTGGAAAGATTGAAGATAATATTTTGTTTGGTAGGGAGATGGATAGAGAGAAGTATGATAAGGTTCTTGAAGCGTGTTCTTTGAAGAAAGATCTTGAAATCTTGTCTTTTGGTGATCAAACGGTTATTGGTGAGAGAGGGATTAATTTGAGTGGAGGACAGAAGCAGAGGATTCAGATTGCAAGAGCTCTTTATCAAGATGCTGATATATATCTTTTTGATGATCCATTCAGTGCAGTTGATGCTCATACTGGAAGTCATCTTTTCAAAGTAAGCAACATTTTAACAGTTTTGAACTAAATATTCAATCACATCATTTCAATGTGAATTCGGTGTTTTTGTATGATAGGAATGCATGTTGCAATTTCTGGAGTCGAAGACCGTGATTTACATTACACATCAAATCGAGTTCCTACCTGCTGCGGATCTGATTCTGGTGAGTTATCTAACTCTTCGATTTTAATTTCGTTTTACCTACGAACAATTATTGAAGCTCACTCCGTATAATTAACATCACAATTAGGTTTTGAAAGATGGAAGAATTACACAAGCCGGAAAGTACAACGACATCCTCAATTCAGGAAGCGACTTTATGGACCTCGTAGGCGCACACAAAGACGCATTATCAGCAATCGATTCCATGGAGGCAAATGTTCAAGAAGGAACCACGATTTCCAAGAAGAACACAAACGAAACTCAAAATAGTAAAACAGACGATATTTCAGGTTCAAAAGCACAGCTTGTTCAAGAAGAAGAACGAGAAAAAGGGAAAGTAGGGTTTTCAGTCTACTGGAAGTACATAACAACTGCTTATGGAGGAGCGCTTGCACCATTTATAGTATTTGCACAAATTGTGTTCCAAGTTCTTCAAATTGGAAGCAATTACTGGATGGCATGGGGTTCTCCAGTTTCAGAAAGTGATCCAGCTCCTGTTAATGGATCAACCCTAATCATGGTGTATGTAATTTTAGCAGTTGGATGCGCATTGTGCATACTAGCAAGAGGCTTACTTCTAGCAACTGTTGCTTATAAAGCAGCCACTATTCTCTTCCACAAAATGCACTTGTCAATATTCCGTTCTCCCATGTCTTTCTTTGACTCTACTCCAAGTGGACGAATACTAAATAGAGTAAGTCAACAACATCTACTCAAATTCTCAATCTACCAATTTTTTTAATGTTGGTTTCTATAAATAGGCATCTACAGATCAAAGTGCAGTGGATATGCAAATCCCTTACCAAGTTGGATCCTTTGTATTTGCTATCATTCAACTTCTTGGCATCATTGCAGTTATGTCACAAGCTGCTTGGCAAGTGATTATTATATTCATTCCTGTGGGTGTAATGTGCATCTGGTTACAGCAATATTACTTGCCTTCAGCAAGAGAAATGGCACGTTTAGTTGGAGTTTGTAAAGGCCCTGTGATTCAAAACTTTGCTGAAACAATATCAGGATCAACTACAATCAGAAGCTTTGATCAACAAGGAAGATTTCAGGACACGAATCTGAAACTGAATGATGATTTTGCAAGGCCAAAGTTTCATGCTGCTGCAGCTATGGAATGGTTAGGCATACGTTTAGACATGCTGTCGACTTTAACTTTTGCTGTGTTTCTAATTTTCTTGGTTTCTATTCCCGAAGGAACTATTGATCCAAGTAAGTTATTCTTTCATGTTACATATTGCATCAAGCCATCAATAAGTAACAAAGAATTCATGAATCATGACTAATGGATTTTTTTTTTTGTATATTTCTCAAGGTATTGCGGGATTGGCTGCTACTTATGGGCTTACTTTGAACACGTTAAACGGATGGGTAGTTTGGACACTTACAAATCTTGAAAACAAAATTATTTCGGTTGAAAGAATATTTCAGTATTCTTCTATCCCTAGTGAACCTCCTCTTGTTATAGAATCAAATAGGCCTGATGATCAATGGCCATCACAGGGAGAAGTTGATATTCGTCATCTACAGGTACTTAAATAAATAAATGTCTAGGACAGTTGTCTAATATATATGTTCCAAATATTTGGTGGAGTTTTCCACTTTGGTTATAACCTTTTTCTACTTTGTATCTTTTTTATTTTCCACCCTTCTACTTTGTAAAACAACATTTTCCACCCTTATACTTTGTAAAATGTCAATTTTACTGCCTCAAGTTTGAACTTTCTAAAATGTCCATTTCACCCCCTCTATTTTGCACCCCTCTCCTTTTTAAAATGTCATTTTTACCCATTCAACTTTGAACTTTCTAAAATTTCACTTTCACCCCCTCCACTTTCATGTTTACCCCCATAGTATACATAATCTGATTCTCCTGGAGTTACAACCCCTTGACTTATTAAAATATCACTTTAACCCCCTTGGCTTTGAACTTTATAAAAATTTTTAAGTTAAAAAAAATTAATTTATGTGTTTCTTTTTATATATATGTTGGTATAAATTCGACATGGTCAACGTTTCAACGTAAATTTAGAACTTTCATTTGTTAATTTTAAAAAAAAAAACTTGCTTTTTTATGTACGTGTCGGTATAAATTCGGGTTTGTGTATGTTTCGGCATAATTTTTTTAACGTTTCGTGCTTATTTTTAAGCATTTAGCTTGTCATGGTTTTGGTCCCTGACTTTTTTGTTTTGGCAACTTAAGTCCTCCTAAGTTTCTATGCATGGCTTTGGTCCTTGACTTTTGTGCTTTGCCAACTTAAGTCCTCATAAGTTTCTATTTCTTCTTAAAGGTACGGTATGCACCACATATGCCACTTGTGTTGCGAGGTCTTACGTGCACTTTCAAGGGAGAAATGAAGACTGGGATTGTGGGAAGAACGGGTAGCGGGAAGTCAACTCTGATACAAACACTCTTTCGCCTTGTGGACCCCGCAGCTGGAGAGATTCTCATAGATGGAATTAACATATCAACAATCGGACTTCATGATCTTCGTTCAAAATTGAGCATAATTCCTCAAGATCCTACCATGTTTGAAGGAACTATTCGAAGCAACTTGGATCCTCTTGAAGAGTATACAGATGATAAGATTTGGGAGGTAGCAAAACTACAAACATAAATTTCACTGCATTCAAACATTTTGTAATGCTAGAATGAGTAGAATCTAACACTGTTTGTTACTTCAGGCTCTTGATAAGTGCCAGCTTGGAGATGAAGTGAGGAGCAAGGAAGGGAAGCTTGACTCATCAGGTATATGTTAGACTGTTGGAATCTACCTTCTCTTTCTAAAAGCTCCAAAAAATCTTGGACTTATGTTATCTAACTAACAGTTTTGATACAAAATGTTATAGTGACTGAGAATGGAGAGAACTGGAGTGTGGGTCAAAGGCAGCTGGTGTGTCTAGGGCGTGTGCTACTGAAGAAAACAAAAGTCTTGGTTCTTGATGAGGCTACTGCATCAGTTGACACAGCAACTGATGGAATGATTCAGCAAACACTTGCACAACACTTTACAGACTCCACGGTGATTATGATTGCTCATCGTATCACTTCTGTGCTTGATAGTGACATGGTTTTGGTTCTAGAACAAGGTCTGATTGATGAATATGATTCTCCAACAAAGTTGCTGGAAGATAAATCGTCTTCGTTTGCAAAGCTTGTTGCTGAGTATAGTATGAGATCTAATTCAAATTTTGAAAATTAGCATCAATGTAATGTGTTGGTAACAAGGGGAGTGCTTGATGATATGATCATGGCACATAGGAAGCTAAATGGATTTGGTGGACAGGGTCGCCCTTTTTGGATACTACTATAAGCTTAATGTATTTCTACTGTTTTTCTGGATTTTCAATGTGTGTAAGCATAAATAGTTTTTTATAGTAAGCTGTTAAGATTGCTCAAGAGCATGCTTAAAATCGAAGATGTTTGTTTGATCAACTTTGGTGTTGAGTTTTTAGTTGCGGAGAGCTGATAATTAATGGCTTCCTCTTTGAGTATTATACATTTTAATCCCTTTTAGACTTTTGACGTTTGAGATTACATTCTGGGGAAATTGTTTGATGAATTATGAAAAAAAAAGGATCAAGCAAACCCATTTGCACTAGGCCAATTAGAATATAGGGTGTAGGACGTGGTAAGACTACTCTCATTCACAATTAAAACCAACCCAACTATCTATTAAAATATTAATTTCTTTCTCTTCTATCTATACAATCCAATTAAACTCAAACTTTTACTCTCGTTAGCAACTTAGACCAACCTAAAAATTAATATTAAAAAAATAATAAAAAAATACATCATTATTAGTCTCTATTTGCAGAGAAAAATAAGTTATAAATTTAAATGTATTTTGTTTTTTTCAACAAAATAAAACATATTTGTGATTTATAAAACTTGTTTCATAATAAGTAAAGATGGCAATAATAGATGTATTTGAAATAAGTCAACCGACTAATGTTTGTTGCACCAACACCATCGGTCATATTATTGCTTTTTGGAAACCCTTTTCATTTTTATTTAATGATCAACCCAACCAACTAAAGGCAACTAGTCACCAATGGGAGTGGTCTAAGAATGAAGTGTTATGTGTCATATTTGATTCTCTTGTCATCATGCCTTGTGTGTGGTATGAACCGCATGACAAGAAAAAATAGCAATGGGTTCTCTCTCTCTCTCTCTCTCTCTCTCTCTCTCTCTCTCTCTCTCTCTCTCTCTCTCTCTCTCTCTCTCTCTCTCTCTCTCTCTCTGGGTGTGGGTGTGGAAAAGACTATATGTGATAAAGGGCGACACCACATCCTTTAGCCTTATGATATAAACTCAGGAATCTCCACACAAAATAAGAAAAAGAATAAATTTTCAACTACTAAAGCCGAAAAAATGACTAAACACCCCGTGATACTTTCTTCCCTCTCATTTGATGAGCCTTAGACCATCTTCCGGGACGATTCATATCAACACTCTCGCCTTAGACCACGTCGCATTTTCCTCTAGTAGCCCAATCCACTTGATCAGCAACTCAATGTTACCCAAACTGTCCCTGCTATCAACATCTTCTTGGGTAGCAACACTACTGAAACTTCGGTGCCTAAATCTCTTGGTAGATCAGTTAACACCTACTCCTACGGGTCGCCCACCACCTTCTTGAGCTGTGAAACATGAAAAACAGAGTGAATCGAAGGAGTGGCAGGTAAACTAAGGTGTTGTTTGTTTTTTCGAAGCAAAAATTCATGAAGTCTTCGGACCACCTCTGTAACCCTCTGCAGTAGAAGATGTGGACCAAACAGTTGCAGCCTGTAATAAAAAACATGTTTGTTTTTAACATCTGCAGGATGCTGCAATAAACTGAAATTTAAATAAATTGATTTTACAAACTAAAAATAATTCTCAACATCGAAATTTTAATAATCATAGTCTTAAAACATTGAAAGATTACTAAAAAGATCATGTAAAAAAACAAAAATATAAAATTTCTAAAAAACTCTAAATAAATGTAAAAGAAGCTATCAGTTTTTTTTCTAGAAAAAACTATTTTTAAAAAATATAAAAACAATTAAGAAAATATTACAAACAATGTCAAGAAAATTCGTAAAAGAATCACTCATTTTAAAAAAGATGCAATCGAAACTGAAAATATTATTAAAGGAAATGATAAAAAAAAAATCAAAGTTTTTTTTAAAAAAAAAAAAATCAAGTTATAAAAAATTATGGAAACTATAAAAAGAAATTGTATCAAATTCGTAAATCAAAGTTTTTTAAAAAAGCAAAGTTAAAAAAAAAACAGTTTAAAAAATTCAAGTTATACCAAATTTCTAAAAAAATCACTTGGAAAAAATTCAAGGTTACAGTCGGCCCGCACCGGGTATCTTGGCCTACAACACAAAATAGGACCGCCTCAACCCACTACTACCGTATGTCGACATATAAACAATCAAGGATCAAATAGGCACATAATACAGGCAAACAACAATCATACAACTCACTACCACCTACTATTCCTCGCACCGTACATTGTCTCGCTACCAACTAACCTCCATGAAGTGTGTATGTAACATCCCGAGATTTTTCAGGTATTTCCGAATCCTCTCTTTTATTATTATTTTGTCATTATAGTCCTTGGGGATCGAAGAGTGAAGCCATGAGGAGCCTAAGGGCTAAAGTTGTAACTTTGGGATCAAGAAGAGTACGCTAAGCGTACATAAGGTACACTAAGCGTACTAGGCGTGCCCTATGTCACACCCCAAAACCAAGAACGGCGGAAACGTTCAGGGGTGGAGGACGTCATGTACATTATCATAACAGTGCAAAGTAGTAAACAAGCAACAACATCATCCATTGCATTAAAAGTAAAGTTTTAATACATGAGTGTTCTTTCATAGTAATAAGACACCAAAATATGTAATCAAAATAAAAGACGAGTCTTGTCTATGCTCCGTCTTCTCAAAACCTGGTCATCGTACCTGTCTACTGGTGACCTGAAAATACAAGTTATTTTGAAAGTGTAGATCAGCATAAAGCTGGTGAATTCATAAGTATTATGGTGTCATTGATTTGAAAAGCTATTATGAAAGACTTGTAAATATTTGATGAAACATTTAGTATAAGTGTGAAAACCCTAGAAAATCTCATATTTCCTACTAGTATAAAAAGTAGTCTTCTACCAAGACCCGAATGCTTTGAAGGTTTGCATTTCTATATCAATGAAGATTTTTTCCTGTACAACTATTATTATAAAAATATAGTCTACCTCATCGTTTATGTGAATGTGTCACAAAATAAAAGTAATAGGGAAAATTATATAATCATTGAAATCGTATCCTTTTGCCTTAGGATAAACACGGCGTGGAAACTCGCCGAACAGTACAACCGAGATCATCCGTCGATGAACAGGTCCCGCTGTAGCTAGCAGCCAGGTGTAGGATGGTCAGTCCCGTATAGTATATATATATAGTATTTCTCTCTGTATAGATATAGTATTTCTCTCTGGATAACATGTAATAGTATCTCTTCATATAGTAGTATAGACTCATGAATGAACTGACTCTTGTGTAATTCCTTGTAATAGGAATAGTAATTTGTATCCCCTAAACTATACCTATAATAGTTTACTGGAATGTAAATTGAATGTCTAAGTAGGTTTATACACCCTTGCTACTCAAGAGTGTTGGAACTGAAGAAAGAATGAAAGTTCTCATATCAGTACATATATACATGAAACATAAGTGTATAGATATGGTTTTTAACAGTAAATTGAAAGAGGTTTTGTAAAACATTTAAGAGTTTTGACCAATAAATAATAATGACTTGATGTCAGTTTATAAAATAATTCAAAAGTAATTTGTTGATAACAAAGTAAAAATAACTGAAAAGCATTGTATTCATCACATTTTGAAGTATGTGATATCAGTTGTTTGAAAACACAGTTATAAATCACATGTGATTGATTCTATAACTTCCTGTTTTCTACTTGTATTCTCCCCCCATGAAAGCATTTAAAATCATTTAAAAATATTGATTAAGGGGGTATGAACTCACCTGTAGTGAGTGGTTTGGATGAACGGATGATGTAGGATGCTAAGTGTCAAGTGAAGACTTGAACACACACAAGGATCCTAGTTAACATATAATCACACATATATGTATCCAATTAGTCATTAAACAACTAATTAACCAAGTTAAGACATCCTAAGACATGTAAAACACTTGATTTAAGTGCTTATAAGTGCTAAGGATTGCATCTAAGGGTTGTAGGACATTGCAATTGAGTTTAGGGTTCAAGGGTAAACTCCCTTGGAGTTTACGGTTTTGTGACCATAACTCATTGAGTTTACGGTCGTAAACCCATGAGTTTATGGCTGTAAACTCATGGTACTTGACCATTTTGTGTTTTGAAGCCATAAAGATCATAAGAAGCATTCATACTTCATGTTTAAGCCTTAGGAAGAGATTAGGGCACCATTTCACTCCTTTAGGGAGTTTACGGTCCTTGGACCACTTCTCCTTGGGTTTATGGCCGTAAACCCAAATGGTTTATGGTTTTTTGATGTTTTCAAGTACTAAGCATATCAAGGAAGGGGTCTAGGCTAGTTTCCAAGGCTTGGTAAGGGACTAGGGCCACTTTGGCCCCTTTGTTAGGGTTTACGGTCCAAGGTGTTCTTGGACCGTAAACACCTTTGATCTTGTGTTTCTTGGGTGTTTTCTTGATGATTAGAAGTGTAAAAAGTCTTATAATACACTAGGGTAAGAGTACTTACTAGGTAGAAGCTTGAAAAGGTGCTAAAAGTCCAAGAACACTAGTGTGTGTTCTTGGTGAAACTTGAAGATCTACACTTTTGGAATGATTTCACGGATGGAATCATGTAAGATCACTAGATTAAGTAAGATATCAACTTTTTAGGGCTAGAAACACTTACAAAGTTGAAGATCTTGAAGAAAAGTCGGATGATACTTGAGAGAGAAATGGGTTTTGGATCTTGAAAATGTGAAAAGTGGTAAATAATGACTAAGTGTCATATTTATACCCCCTTTTAGGGTTTATGGCCGTAAACATCTTTGTTTAGGCCGTAAACTCCAAACTCTTGGAGTTTTGGGACATTATTGTTGCACAATAAACCTTAGGGCATTCTCTCTCCTGTTATCTCCTGAAGTACTAATCTTAAAACACTCAAACTTATTCCAAAAAGCTTGAAAGTTAGCAGAAACAGTTCTGACTTCTATTGAAGTGAATGGTTGTACAGAATAGAAATTTCGGGTTGTCACACCCTAGTACGTTGGGCGTACACTTGTGTACGCTGGGCGTACTTACGTCAAATGAAAACCCTAATATTTAGGGTTTGGGTGCTATATAAACGTCCTTATGAGCTCATAACCCTCCATCATCTCAGCCTCCATAGTTTTGAGCCGTTTTCCCCAAACCCTAACCCCTCTCTTGAGTGTGTGAGCTAAAAGTGTATGTTTTGAGTAGTTGGAGAAGAAGGCATTGCATCAAGAAGTTGGAGAAGGAATGCAAGCTTGTAGATCTGAGGTTACTTTGTGCTCTAGAAGCTCTAGGAGGTAAAAAGCTCCAACCTTTATGCTTCTATGATGTAGATCTTGCCTTATTATCTTTATGACACATTTCTTGTCCCAAAAAGTCTCAATATTGTGCATGTGGTGTTTTGGATGTGATAACTTGTCCTTTCAGACCCTAGGAAGGGTCCTAAGTGATAAAAATGATATCCCAATGGCTAAAAGTGTCTCATGCATGTAGTAGAAAGGTCTTAATGGGTTAAGACCATGTATTAAGAACTTTTTGGACATCCAAAGTCTTAAAGTTTGAGACTTTATGGTTCTAAGACACATTTGGTCGATGGATCTGGAATTTGGACTTAAGTGCTTAAGCCATTAAGCACTTATTAGAGTTTTGGTAAAACTTGCGTATGCTCCGCGTAAGTTCTGTACGCCCAGCGTACTGAGTCAACCACCCCGATGGTGGTCAACGCAAGGCGGAGTACACCCCGCGTACGCCTTCTGTTGGGCTTTTGACGAATTGGGCTTCGGGATTGGGCCACCTTTAGATTAGTTTGACTTGGGCCTTGCTGGACTTTATGAATAGCTGTGTTTTGGGCCGGTTTTGGTAATGGATCTTAAAATGAGGCCTAATTAGGAAGTTAGGCCCAATTTGGAAAATTGGGCCAATAATGGGCCTTGTATATGTGGACTTTTGGATCATGGATTTGGTATTGGGCCTTGGCCCAAATTAGAGAAAAGGCATATCCTATGTGTGGCCTGTGATTAAGATTGATATCCCAATTGTTGACTTAGTATTAGTTATTTTGGATAGTTCGGGATTTTCGGTGAGACAGCGGTCGGAGACTTTCAGTCCAGTTCAGCACTACTTGTGAGGTGAGTTCTTCTCATTATATCAATAGGGTCGAAGGTACCAATGTCGACCCTTATTGGATTGTTATCCTGGTTATTGCATGATGATATGCTTAGTGACCTGTTAGGTCGGTATCCTGGTATATAGGATGATGTTATGTTAGTGACCTGTGAGGTCAGTATCTTGGTATATAGGATGATGCTATGATTAGTGATCTATTCAATCGGTTTGACTGTTTGTACATGCTAGCTAGCATTTGATATATATATATATATATATATATATATGTGTGTGTGTGTGTGTGTGTGTTGATTGTATGTTTGGGGTGGGTTGAGGCGGACCTGTTTTGTGCTGAAGGCCAACATACCCAGGGCAATCCGGATAGACTGCAGGCCCAATGGGGCATATCAGTCATGCTGAAGGCCCGGAGAACGGTCCAGACAGGCTGAATGCCAGGTAGGGCAGACCAGACATGCTGAAGGTTCTGAGAGTGTGCCAGATAGACTGAAGGCCCGGTGAGGGCGGTCCAGTCATACTGTAGACTCTATATGCATGTTGTTTGTTATGATATGGTTAAGGGTTGTATGGCGTTGGTATTTTGAGGGAACTCACTAAGCTTCGGGCTTACAATTTTGGATTTTGTTTCAGGTACTTCGAATGATCGCAGGAAGGCGAAGGCGTGATCATGCACCTCTACACATTTTTATGATTTGATTTCTGGGATACTCTGATATGAAACTATTTTGAAAATATTTTGTAATGAATAATGATTTCTGGATGTTTGAAAAAGTTTAATTTTTTTGTAAAATTATGGATATTACAGCGTAACCATAAGTCACCAGAGGTGACATAGCCACTCGAATAGATGATCCTACTCTAAAGCCACATCCAAACAAGGAAAAGACAAGAAAGCCTAGATCAAGAGTTCTTAGGTTATCCTCTATGGCTACTTACGTCCCCTAGGTCACTCCACTAGATGATAACTAGCAAGCACAGGTAGACATACAGATCTACAGACAACTACCACATAGCAACATCATAAATACCAGGATACAGGTCTAACAGATCACTATATAATAGCAACATACCAACTACCAATATATTGATCTAAGGTCACTACAGAATAACAACATACTAAATACCAACAATCTAAGGAATGCATAACCGTATGTACTCAGAGGTGAGATAGACACCCGGACAGATGATCCTACTCTCGAGCCACATCCAAACAAGGAAAAGGAAAGAAAGCCTAGATCAAGAGTCATCAGTCTATCCTACATGACTATATACAATCCCTATCACATCATTCTACTAAAGATAACCAAAACTAGCGGGATGACATTGGTGCCTTCGACCCACAGGTACAATGAGGCAAAACTCACCTAAAATGAAGAAACCCGAGAACACTGTGATACGCTCCCTCCTACACTGCTTGCTCCTGCGGATCCACTAACATCAGAACCATATAAAATCTTAATCACCAATCAAAAGCCTCGAGTTTGACCTAAAATCAAACTTGGTTAAAAAGTCAATGATCAATAGAGTCAACAAAAGTCAAAGTCCAAGGCTGGTTGAGTACGCCCTGCATACTCAACTTACGCCCCACGTACATGGGATGTCTTAATACGCCAAGCGTACAAAAATTATGCCCAACGTAGTCGAGTTGGTTCCATCCTTTCCATTAAGCACTTAATCCCTTAAGGACTTTTCACCCAAACTCAGATCTAGCCTAAAAAATATTTTCTTAAGTCATAAAGTTTCCACCTTTATGACTTTCCATTGCTAGGGAAGGTCCAAAAGCTAAAAACCTAACTTATTAATTCATTAAGACATTACAACTCTTGCATGGAAGGGATAGAAGGACCAAGATCACATTTTTATGGTTCCTAATAACTCCATAATGGATAAAGTTTCCAATTTTATCCATTAGAATGGTCCCAAAAAACAAGATATAGTCTTTATGTCATAAAGGGACTAAAAGTGCATCTTTTTCAACTTAATTCATTAAGTCCAAGTCTCCAACCTTCAAATCTAAATCCATATGATGTTTAGATGGATAAAGTTTCCAAATTTATCCATAACAAGGTCACAAACTTTCCAGATCTAAACTTTATACACTTAAAGTGACCAAAAGCTCATAACACCCAAAACTAGCTAGATCTAACAATTTCATCATCAAGATTCAAACTTTATACCTCCAGAAGAAAGATCAAGGTGAACAAGGTATGGATCTACAAGCTCCAATACAACCAATGCTTCTTCAATGAGTTCATTCTTCTCGAACATGCACCAAGAACACTCCAAAGCACTTAAAAACACCTTTTTCTCACAAGGCTCAAACTAAGGTTAGGGTTTCAAGAGAGGGTGTTGGAGAGGTGGAGGCTGAGAATGTAATGGGTTTGGGGAAGTTAAGGAGCTTAAATAGGCATCAAAACACGAAAATAGGGTTTGGTCACTGATCACGTACGCCCAACGTACTCCTAGTACGCCCAGCGTACTTCCCGTACGCTCAATGTACGCGGCAAACCCAAAAATCATCCTAACTTCAAACGGTTGTAACTTCTTCGTTTCAACTACGTTTTCGACGTTCTTTATATCCACAGAAAGGTCTTGAAGAGCTCTACAATATTATCTTAATATCTTAGACTAAAAACTTCTCGAAACAAAAATCCATATTTCATGTAAGAACCTGACCTATGACTTTTACCTTTCTACCCTTCAACCCTAAACACAATTCAAGGGTTAGATCTCTCAACCATCATTACCTCCTTCCACAAGGTCTAATATTTACCTCCTTAAGGCCCAAAGCTTTTACATAGTTGACTTCCGGCCCATGGTCCTGAAATAAGAAATGACGGGAAACAGGATGTTACAAGTTTATTCCAAGATCGAGAAGGTAAATGCTCAGGTCGGAGTACTTGATTCAAAAGTAGATTTTGTTATCAAATCTCTTTCCGAGATCAAGTATGTTGCTCCCTCAGAACTTGACAGGGCAAACCAATTGGATCAACTTATCTTTCTATGATTGAAGCACACTCTAGAAGAAGCTGAACCGCGGCACAAAGATAATCTTAACCATCACATCTCTACCACTTCTACCATCCTTAAGATTCATGATGACATGATCTCTGCTATAAACGAACTCATCAAGCAGACTCATGTCTGACATGAAAAACAAATTCAGAGGTTGGAGAAAGAGATCCGAGAGAAAGAGGTATGAACATAATCATGTAACAGGTTTTAATCAAGGTAATTCGGTCTGCTCGTCACTTTGTGACATTCCTAATTATAAGTTTGATGAAGTCATAGATATTTTTGACAATGTTCTCATGACCCTGGAAAATTAAGCTCCGAACGTCGATGACTATGAAAATCTCACCAAGATTGTCAACATAAGCTTTTATAAGGTCCTCTCCAAGCTTGGAGATTTAGATGAGAGAATGGAACTTGTATATAGTTCCCTGGTTACAAGAGGGGAGAAGGAGAAAGCACAAGTCGTTTTCAACCGAGAAGGGAAGTGTATGCGCTCTGAGATGAGACTTCAGAAGAAGAACTTAAAGAAGTCAACGTAGAAGAAGCTGAAAGAGAAGATGAATTTGTTGAAAATGATCAAGTGATTGGTGTAATTCTCGGACTCAGAGCTGAAAAAGAGAAACCTTCTATTGTTAAGATTATCTTGGAAGAATAGAAACATAAATGGATAAATTGGCCATCCATGTTGGCTCAACAAATTCAGAAAGTGTTTGGAAATGGAAAAGGTCTAGACCAAGCTTATAATTGAAGCATTCCGAGCTTCACAACCAATGCCTCTTACCATTCCTGATCCGAGAATAGAGCCTATTGATGAAGGCTCTCCAATAAAGAAAACGGATGTCTTACCTGATCAGCCTCTGATTTATCCATTCTTCGAAACTTTCATTACTCCAGTTGGTCAAAAAATCATTTTATCTCCACCACTCCAAAAGCTCCTATTAAATGCAAGGGAAAAGGAATTTCATTCAGAAGAATCAGCCCCATAGTGCCATTGAAAAAGAAAGAGGGCTGGTCCATAGAGGAAATTGACCAAGTTGAGGAAGAAAGTCTCAAGATTCAAGCTCTGAAGGATAATGTGAATCCTTTTTAAGGAATCTCTCCCTACTATCCTCAAGGAATGATTTATGATGATCACTTTGTTCTGTTTAAGAGTTATGCTCTTCCAACAAATGATTTTAAGCAACTAGATCTTCCCATCTCTCCTCATGGAAAGTTTTATGTGAAGTTTGCTCCTTTGCACCCCTCAGACGATCGAGAAACACTTACCTGAACTAGGGGAGAGAAAGAGAGAGAGAGAGAGAGAGAGAGAGAGAGAGAGAGAGAGAGAAAGAAAGCACATTCTACTCCACCAACACCCTTCCTCAAGATAAAACTTGGTCTAAGTATAGAATCACCAAGTTCAATGGCTTCGGAATGAAAATCCTCGGAAAACTTGACCTTGACTGCATTCTCTACTTCTACTACATCTACCAAAACTCACAAGACAAGTTCAAGATCTCAGAAGCTGATTTCCTTTCAATAAATCCAAATGACATTCTAGTTATAGTTGCTCATATGAAAGATCGACGAACGTCTGAATTCAGCACAAAGCATACAACTCAGCTCTCAATTACTTAAAAGACTATGTTGCTGAGTTTGGAAGATCTGATATGGAGTTGGATCACCCGTTCAAAGCTAACAAAATTCTCTCTCCTATCTGTACTAATCTTGAAGGAATTTATCTCTTAAAAGAAGGACCTATCAGAGATCCTGAGCTCGGATATGTTTACTTTTGTCTTATGTACCTACTTTTGCTATATAAGGAGTGCATACCTTGATCAAATGTAACAATTGATAATTTCACTTAAATCAATCAAGAGTTATTTAATCAATCATTCTCTCTAACATTCTTCTTGTTCTTATTTACTATTCATTGTTCATACTTTACTTTACCTATCGTGAGCACTTTGTTGAGTTATCTTCTTCAAGGCTTGACTGGTTTATCCAGGCTTGACTGGACTTAATATTTCTAGCAACCATTGTCGTTATTTATCTCAAGGTTTGATTTTTCAAACCATGTCCGTGCAATCCCTTGTTCCCACAATCCATAATCTTTCTGTCCTCCTTTTTTTTCATGTTTTTCAGTCTTGAAGCGTAAGGAAGAGGAGTAATTTTTACCTCATCTTCTGTAGGCTTGTCTTTTTTCTGCACCTTTTCAATTACTTCAGGTTCTTGCTCAACTACCATATTTTCTTCTTCATCTTCCTACTAATCTGGTCCCTTGTAATTTTTTACCAATCTTGAGAGTTACAACACAAGCATTGTGATTTGGATTTTTCTCAGTCTGAGATGGGAACTTTCCTTGTGCTTCCAGCTTGCTCATTGAGTTTGCGAGTTGTCATACTTGCTGCTCCAGATTTTTGATACTAGACTTAGTTTCATTCTGAAAGGCTTGGGTACTTGTAGCTAGACTTTTAATAGTGTCTTCTAGTGACATGCTAAAAATGATGGATTGTTGTTGAACAGGTAATTGTTGATTCTGTTGAAAAGCAGGTTAATGGAACCCAGGTGGTTGCTGGTACTGTTGTCTCTATGGGTAGTTCTGTTGGGGCCTCTGCTGGAAGTTGATGTTCTGGAATCCTTCCCAAGCTTGGTTGTTACGCGGCTGGTTAAACTGTATTTGTTGTTGTGCTTGATAACCTCCTATGGCCTGGACAACTTCAGTGTCTTCCTGTAATATTGGGCACATGTCTGTTGGGTTCCCAGTCTTTAAGCATATCCTACAATAGGTGACCTTTGTCTCAACACCATTTTCTTTCGTTAGTAAGAGAACAATCTTCATCAATTCTAAAATCTGGGACTCAAGGTGGGCATTGTTGATCTCTTTTACTCCTCTTGGTTGATCCGGGTACCACTCTTCTTCATTTGCGAAGTGTTTTGCTTTGATTTCCAATTTTTCTATTAACGTGCGGATCTCAGTTGGCGTTATATCTGCAAGTGAACCACTGCTCGAAGCATTGATCAGTCGCCTCTCCATTGGTGTTAAACCTTCACAGAAACACTGATAAATATGATAATCACTAATCCCTTGTTGTGGGCATCGGCCCAACAACTTCTTGAAATTCTCCCAGTAAGTCTGGAGTGCTTCTCCTTTTACCTGTTTTATGGCGAGTATCTCTCTGCGAAGATTGGACACTTTCGCCTCTGGAAAATATTTTTCCAGAAATTTTTTTGCCAGCTCGTTCCATGTGGTGATAGATCCAGAAGGGAGATCGTATAGCCATTCATTTGCTGCATCCTGAACTGAAAAGGGGAATGCCCTTAACTTGATCTGGTCTTCCGTACTAACATGTGGCTTCATCCCAGAACAGACAACATGGAACTCCTTGAGAAACTTGTGTGTGTCTTCGTTCTCAAGGCTTTGGAAAGTAGGGAGCAGGTGGATTAATATAGAATTTAGCTCAAAGTTGTGAGTTTCTGGGAAAGTGATACATAGAGGTTATTTTGTAACCTCTTGTGTTACTCATTCTCTAAGGGTCTTCTCCTGGTCGTCTCCTACGTCACTCATGGTTGGTTTAGTTTTAGAGTCTGAATCAGAGGATTCAGTGTTTTCAGATTTAACTGAGGGTGTTGGTGAGTACTTTTTGTATGGGCAGTGGGAAGGCGAGGATGGGGGTGCTTTGGGAAAGGAGGATAAGGATATTTCAGGCTCATTCCACAAGGGACTGCCTTGTTGATATGTTTTCTCTGAAGCTAAAGAAGACGTGGATGCGAAAAACTATATAATTTTTCTGCTGAGCTTCTTCTTTTCTAAGTTTTCTTGTTGTCTTCTCTATTTCTGGATCGAGCCTTAGTGGGGTACCTGTACGTGAAGATCTTGGCATAAAACGATTAGTGTTTGTCGTGTCCTCGGAAATGACGCCAATTTGTTAAGAGCGTGTCGTAACGCCTATACATGTAAATAATATGAATAAAAATACTACTCAAATGCACTAGGGGGTAGTACAGGGAAGCAAGGTCGAATCGACAACCAGACTTCCTAAGGTTTATGCCTCTCTTGCATAAGGCACACACTAGTCTAACAAAAAATTAAAATGGGGGGGGGGGGATTTTTGATGATTAATAAAACTAATTTAAATAGAATTTTATAAAAGAAAACACAATCAAAATACTTGAATGAAATTCAGAAACTAAAACCAATTTTAGTTTCGCGATGACTCTCTTAATCATGCAAATAACTTTCAACACGCTTGTTTGAGTTGTATACTGTTTAAACTGACACTAAAAATCATTAGTAAGCTCTAACAATTTTCTTTTACTAAAATGTTTAACCAAAATAAGCTCTTCGAATTTAACATTACTTTTTACTGAATTAACTAAATAAGCTCTTAATTAATTAAGAAAAGTAGCATTACACACAGTGTAAAATTCCTAGTAAAGTCCAATATTTCTCACAAGCTCAGAAGCGTAAAGACTTGTCTGATCAGTTTATATTAGAGTTAATCCTAAACACAGAACCAATCTAATATTTGTTACTCTTACTGATTAATAAAGAGGATTATGGATCTAAACAATCAGATAACTGGAATGATTCGATCAACAATTAAAGTGGGAAACAGAAATTGAAATCAAAATCAAACGTTCAATTAAGCATAAAACTGATCAAACTAAACAGTTAACATAACCAAAAATCATGCCTAATGATAACTTGCACGAAAAGTCAAGTCTTTTGCGAAACTGAAATCTAGGGTTTTTAGCCTAACATGGCTAAAAGCGAATTATAGAAGATAAAACGAGTTCTAAATGTCTAATCTTACTAAACTGATGATACAGATCAAATTGTGTTCTTTAGATCTTCGTTTGCACTTGGAATCTTCAGAAAATTGCCTCTCTGCAGTCAGGAATCGCCTCTAATCGAAAATTCGGGTGACATGAATGTTTTAGGTGCTATTATACATCCAAATAAGAGTCGACAATAAATTCAATCGAATTTATATGAGGCACGATCTAATTTTTCTGGACTTCGATCGAATCAGGCTCGTGTTTCGCATTTACTTGATTTTCGAGGGGTTTCTGATCTCGAACCATCAACACGATCGAATTTCCTTGGAAAGTTCGATCAAAATTTTCCCTTTTCTTCTTGCGACTTCACCATGAAACAACCAATCCTCGAAGGCTTCACACGATCGTGTTTTTGGGTAGAACACGATCGAATTTTGTGTATTTTGAGCGAAACATCCTTTTTTCCTTGATTAAAAACAGCTTCCAAGCATTCCTAAATATCCTCCATAAGTTCCAAGCTCCAATTTGGCTCCAATTCTCCATCAAACATATCCTCAAGATGTTGTATTCTCAATCCGTGCTAATTTGCCCTGAAAATCATAACAAAAGTGAGTAATATGGGCATTCTATGAAAAATAATGAGAAATATGTGTATGTAATGCATAATAAATCAAGGGAAATAGTCAGCATTTTATAAGAAAACACTAACAAAAACGTGCTAATTGATACATATAAAATGCATCTAACACACGTCGTGGTACCTATTTTGATCGCGACAACTATCCAGTAGTATCCTCTAGGGGTGAGCATAATAACCGAAAAACCGAACCAAAACCAAATTAACCGATATAACCGAACCATTTTAAAAACCGTTGGTTTGGTTTCTAATTTTTGTTAACCGATAACTAACGGTTCGGTTATGGTTTTATAACTTAACATAACCATTATTAACCGAACCGCTAACTCTATATTTTAATATATATAAATTATAGATTATATAAAAAATAATATAGTCCAAATTATTTAAGATCCATTAAAATTTCAAAATATAATTCATTAATCTTCACTTATCAGGAGACGAACGAGCAATCAAACTATCAAAGACTGATCACGCATACACGCACAATCTTCCAATCATGCATTGAGTTACATTATTGATTAATATTGTAATTCCTAATAGGATAATTCTACAATATGTAAACATTATTCACAATTAGTTTAATCTTCACACTCATAATCCTAATTGGAGGCTTCTCACACCGTTAATCCTTATCAAATATTGTTTTGACTTTATAGTCCTATTCGAAGGATTTTTTGACTTTATAATCAACACTTCTAAATAAGTTAAGTTTTTGGTTCTTCTAGACTTTATGGTATATTAAGAACGTATTTTTATGAACTTTTTGTTTTTTTTTTATTTACTGTTTTTGACTTAATCACATTGAATATATATGAGTGAATGACTTTTTTTTATCCAGATAACACATTATGAATGTTTGACTATTTTATTTTATAGTTTTTTATTTAATCGCATTGAACATGTATGAATGTTTGGCTTTATTTTAATGTTAATATAAATTATCAATATATGAAATTATTAATGTCAATTTTTTTAATGTTTTATATTTTTATTGAATGTTTTTGATTTTCAATGTGACTATGTGTTATCTCACTCTGAGTATCAAAGGTACACATTTTATTCTATTACTATAAGCTAGGATACAAACATTAGCGCTAAGGACTTTTGTATTCTCTTTTCATTTTTTATGCCAATATACTTTCGACATTTATATTATTTTGAACATTAGGGTTAACCAATTTTAACCATTAACCAAAACCGTTAACCAACAAAAACCATTAACCATACCCAATGGCTACCAAAATGAATTAACCAATCATAATGGTTATGGTTCAGTTTTGACCAATAACCGAACCAAACCGCTCCATACACACCCCTAGTATCCTCGCTACCGCGTTGTGGTTCTAAAAATACAACGACGTGGTTAAAGTACATTGTCATTTTCATAAATTTATAGGCCACATACCGAACTCCGCCTACTTGGTTTTTGATCCGGTCAATTCTGTAGCAGTCAAAGTCTAATTTTCTAGCAATATTCAAGATGTCGATGCTTACCCACAACTTTAAGATTTGATCTCGCCAGTACTACCCAAGACAGGACAGTTGTTCATTTTTCTCACTTTTAGCTTTTATATGCTTTATTTAGTTTTATTCATACAACGCAGGAATTGTATGAAATAAATGTAGGGTAAGGGGTCGAAAAAAGAGAACAAGCATGCTAGATTTTAATAAAGTATATCATTTGAATAAAAAATTAGAGGCTTGAAAAATAGTGAGCTGTTGACTTTAAAAAAGACTTTAGCGCGAGGTAACCCCATATTTTTGATTTTAGCTTTTAATTTAAGTGTAATAAAGAGTCTAGCTAATGACTCTAAAAAAAAGTTTGTGGGATACAAACCGACATTTTTAGTTTTAGTTTTATATTTTAGTTGGTTATTTTACGATTCCCCATGAAATTTATGGAAATAAACATCTAAATAAAAATAATGACAGATCTAAAAAGGAAATCCCTTCAAGATCGATAAAGACACGCCACAAAAAAAAAATGCTTAAACAGTTTCTGGGCCCAAAGTAAAAATCGTGCCTCGAGTAGGCCCATCTTGCCGTGAAAATCGAAGGCCCAACTTTCTTAAAACCTGTTTACCTTTTACATCACCACCACCGATGGTTTTTCAAAGAAGCCTCCAAGTACTTGCGATTTTCTTGCATTTTCGACTAAAAGGTACTGATCTAACACTCCTATGGTAACTAGTTAACCCGATTTTATGATATTGAGCTAAGCATTATGATTTTTCTGAGAAGATATCTAGGATTTCGGATTTTTCTAATGATAATGCTTGAAAATATGTTTGGTTTGCTTCTATGGACTCGTTTTCTCTGATATAGAGAAACCCTTTGTTGGGTTAATCTTGATGGTTCAAATCAGGTTAAGCTGGATAACGGGTATAAGTTTGAATGGGCCAGTCCAAGTTCTTTATGCACAATCTTAATAATAAAGACTTAGTCTAATAATGAAGACATGGTTTGGTGGGGTTTAATAACGTGGACTTAATAGTCCTATCTTTAAGGTTTCTTACCTGACCTTCTTCTTAGGATGTTAATTAGTATAAGGGGTTTTTTTTTATGTACCCCCAAATTCCCATTTCTATCCCCCTTTTTTGTCTTTTGTCAATTTTTTGTCCTTTTGTTGTCTTTTTTTTACATTAATAATAATAATAATAATAATAATTATAATTATTATTATTATTATTATTATTATTATTATTAATTAATAATAATTATAATTATTATTATAATTTTTTTTACATTTATTATTATAATTATAATAATAATAATAATTATTATTATTATTAATTAATTAATTAATTTAAAAATAATAACAATAATAATGATAACAATAATAATAACAATCGAGCATGATACAACATAAGAATACAGTGTTATTATTAAACAAATTAAAATTTACATTTCATGAATTATCCGATACGTTAACTCTTTCAGTACAACGATTATGAATTGTCTATATGGTCGAATGTAAGTTGACAATCGAGCGTGATACAATGTTTGCCATCCAGTACAACGTGCTGATTTGTGCATGTTCCACAACCAAGAAACAGTAGCCATTGGATGACCCTCTTGTAAATCAACTTTAATATAATGGCAACCATTAAGGATGGCAATATTTATAATTGGATGATTTGGGAAATCTTGTGAACCACTCCAAAGTGGGAAAGACGTTGAAGATTCGTCTTTGCTTAAGAAATGAATAATAACACCGTACTTATTAGCAATTAAAATACCAGTGTCAGGCATAATCATCCAATATTTTTGAATTGCGGGTGTTTCATAAAAAATCAACGCTTCACTAATGGTATTTATGTCACTTTCAAAAACCACTCTGTAATCATCAATGTGCATCAATAACTCTCCGTATATCTCTGTCCGAATTTGATACCAATAGTCTTCACTAAAACCAAGAGCAACAACTATTGCCCGGAATCCACAATGTCCATCTCCTTCCATCTTTTGTATATGTGACACATATGGTTGAAATTCACTTGGAATTTCATCAATAAGTGCATGTTCGAAGTAGGATCTTTGATACGTTGGTTCTTGGTTGAACATTGAAGATTCTCCAAACGAATATGTGCTGTGCCTCTCCGGTTCCGGTTGTTGGTTTAAATCAAACATGTTAGACCCCATATAATCTGGTGTATACGAAGAAAAACTACCTCTACGAGGATCTTGAGTTGGCGGAACCAGAGGTTTCGCTTGTGATGGTTTTGTACTCGCATGCGGTCGTCCACGGGTATTTGTACGAACAACAGGCTCTGAAGCCATAGAAGGTGATGACTTCCATATATTCATCATTTTTTTCAGATAATTAGCATTCCCATCATTTGACTGTTTATTGTAGCTTTTCTTTAAAAGGTTTGCTTCGCCATCAAAAGTTGATTCATCATATTGAGTGACCGGCACTACTCTCTCTATAGCAAGTCTTCTCCAAAAAAATCAATTGACTCCAAAGGTATTTGTTGGCCTGTATTGTAATAAACTAAAATTTCGTGGGCACAAGCCAACCCACAAGTACGGCGTAGTTTACACCCACAGTTGGTCTCAATTATATTTTGAAAATTGGGCTGATCTAATTCTTGCATCATTTTTTGTAAACCATGATGTGAAACTTTACGTAATAAGCTTCTGAAAATTTCTATGATGTGGAAATGCTTTACTTCGATTCTGCTTTTTTCAAGACGTCCTTTTATTGATGTGTATTGTGATTGAATTATCTTGTCAATATAGTCAAAAAACTCTATGCAACTTTGAATGATTTGAATCCAAGTAGTCTTTAAATCTCGCATGTTGACTTTCAACTCTATCATTCGTGTGATTGTCGAAGTGTAAAACTCTGTTTGTCCATAATGATACAAACATTTCCTTGTATTTATCCAACCAAGTTTGATTAAGATAATTGAAAACAACTGAAAAATAAACAACTAACTGATAACGTATACAAAAATAGACATATTCAAATAAACAAACCAACGTTTTCATAAAGAAATTTCATTTTCAGCCCATAAAGCTTATATAAATTAAAAGAGACAAAGAAAATATATGATAAAAGTTGAAGGGTTGAAAATGTAAGTTTTAATAACATAATATTCATATGCCGAGCTTTTCTTTTTCTTTCGGTAAAACTAGTCGACTAGTAATTGTTAATAACGGAATATATATATATATATATATATATATATATATATATATATATATATATATATATATATATATATATATATGGGAAAAGTGGATATGCATTACATCCCTACCTAAACTTAGGTACTAAACATCATGAAAATACGTTGTTTTACTATATAAAGATTACGATTAGGGAATTTACGATTAACACTTGAAGATGTAGTTTCATGATGTACACAATAGTTTTGATAAGGAAGCAAGAACATTGATTATCTTCTTCCTTCGTGACGATGGAAAACTATATTGTTCACTAGGGTGAAGTAATAATAAACGATAATGGAGGAAAGAAACAAGGATGGTAAAATGATAATGGAGGGAAGAAAAGTTATTGGGGATGATATATTTACCAAGTGAAAACCAAATCGAGTATAATTACTAAGTTAAAACGATATATTTTAGAGGTTTAGTATCTAAACTTAGGTGGGGCTGTAATGTATATTCCCTATTCCCTATATATATATATATATATATATATATATATATATATATATATATATATATGAAGATAAATAATACCTTGACAGTCTTCCAATAATGATTGAAGTTGAGCATAATTTTCTAAATATGATCTCCTTGTTGATGACTCAATTAGATTCGCCCATACTTTCTTATATGATCCCCAAATACCTTTGGACTTTAAACTTGGTTTGCAGTGTTTCTTTATACATTCAGATATGTGACATCTACAGAGTAACCGGGTGGATTAAGGGAATACATTTGCACATGCGTTCATTAAAGCTAATTCTCTATCTGTGATGATTACATATGGCCCATCATATCCACCCAATGTGGTCCTCAGACAATTTAATGCCCAAGTATAATTTGCCTCTTTCTCTTCGTCCATAAGCATGAAAGCTATGGAAAGTGTTGTTTGTTGAAGTGACACCAACAATTTCAAGAAGAGGCATGTTATACTTGTTTGTCTTATACGTGGCATCCATCATTAACACTTGTGGAAATGCACACCATATATTCAATGATGTGGAAATACACGCCATCATTAACACCTGACAAATAAAATACACACATGCTCAATATGATAATTGTGTCAACGTATTAGTATACTAAAACTATCTAAAAAGAAAAAAAAAACTGATTAGTCTGAAAATCCGCCATATGATTCAATTGTTGTAGATATGTTTACGTAGATATATGAGATATGAAATTTTGAATGATTTCAATCGATCGTATTATATATACATAATAATAGAAGAAAACAAAACATCAAATCAATTTCTTTATTATTAAAGATAAACGATTGAATAACATGCAAAGAAAATGAATATATCATAAAAGTTGAAGGGTTGAAAATGTAAATTTTAAGAACCCAAAGATAATAAAGTAAGAATCCCTTTATGTTGGTGATGATTAAAAATTGTGATGATAGAAAAAAATGAATTTTTTTTATTGTTACAGATAGAGACAAAATGACAAAATAAAAATGAATTATACTGGTATCAAGATGTTTTGACTGTTAAAAGAAGTTTTATTTTTTTATATAAAAATGTATTATTAAAAGTCATGAAAACCATCGATGAAAAGATGAAGATGCTTTGACTATTAAAATGATTTTTTTTTTTTAAAAAAAAATTGTGCTGATTAAATTTTTTTTATTAAATAATAATAATAATAATAAACAAAATGAAAAAATAAAAAACAACAAAATGACAAAATAAAAAAACAACAAAAAACAAAACAAAATAAAAAACAACAAACTTTAACCTACCGACATATTACATTTAACCTATCGACAACGACAAATAAATTACAAATCCTTCCACAACGAAAGGGCGCGTGTCTTCAATAATGTCTTTATGCGTCATTGCTTGCGTCAATCACTTTATGTTACATCTCACCTACTTTACCTCACATTCTACATATTACATTTAACCTACCCACACATTACATCTAACCTATCGACAACGACAAATAAATTACAAATCCTTCCACAACGATTGACGCATAGTATAAATAGAGTAGAGTTTATCTTCTAGCTGTAGTGGGACATGTATGTATATTTTTCTGTTTTCTAATGAATGAGTGATACACAGAAAAATTGTCCCACCTTGAGATCTTTTGTTTTGCTTTTACTGTGAATGGTCATGTACGTTTGATCATGAGCAGGCCTTTCTAGTAGAAACAGTTGAGGAACCAAGTATTTAAGTTAAGCAAAATTAAGATGTCCTAGTATACACCGTATACGATGCCACATCATGATAATGTCGTTATGATAAGATGAAAAAAATGAGCTTGTTTATTCTTGGGGACATGACTATCCCAAACTTAGAGCCCATCTTCATCTTTAGCATTGCCAACATGTGCCCCGATCCATGTTCTCATAAAAGACAATCAATAGAAGAAAAGAAAGTCAAACACCAATTATCACGGTTGAGTTTACGAATAGATAACATGTTACATGTTAACTTTTTATTAAGTGTAAGTCCATTGACAAGTCGCACAAATCCCATGCTGCAACAGACTTGAAGGACCCATCAACGATCTTTGCTCGAGATTGATTGTGACAAGGACCATATGTGTGAAACATGGAAGAATTCCCAGTCATGTAGAGTTTGAATAAGTTAGAACAATGAAGGAGCAAAATCCGTGTGGATCTTCAGTTAGCTCTAACTGATACCATATAAGAAGAGAAAATGAGAAACTATTATATTAACTGACGACTATTATAAGGAAAGACAATAAATGCATGTTTCTATTTATAATAAATTATATTCATCCCATGTTTCTAGTTCAAACTATCTGTCCAAACTTAGATTTTCCAAAATCATTCTCTGTTAGATTCTGGAAACATGTTCAACAGCTTCGGTTATCACCAGAAAACATTCTCAGACATGGTCTCCAATAGAACTGCATGCAGAACTCAAGTGAATTTACTGAAAGTCAATGGTTTAACTCACAAGTCAAATATTTTATTTTTAATAATTTCATCCAAATTTGGAACATACTTGTGCCAATCAAAATTTGTTTATGATTTTAAATCACTTATAGACTCTTCCTGAATTTACTTTAAACATATCAAAATCTCCACTATTTGACTTTTAAAGAAGTCCAATGTGTTAACTGAACTCCATGTTTCCTTCTCTGCTTGATCTCAAATTCCCTTTCAAAATCTTATGCTCGTTTGGAACGTCTTCCGGATTTTCACTTGTTGTCCACCTAATTCTTTTATCCACTCAGAAGATAGGAGACCCAAGAACTACATGAAAAAGTACATATTAAACTTGAACTACAAAAACTCTGTACTTGTCAAATTAAAAAAAAAATGATGAATAAAATACTGTAAGCAAGGTTGGAACTATAACACAAATTCTTCATGTAAGTATGGTACTTCTACTTATAAAATATACCTGTTGATTTTTGTTTGCAAAATTAATTATTCTCATATCAATCTCAAAATTCAAATTGAAGTACAATGATCGATAGATAACAAAGAAAGTACCTTTTACAATAGTCCTTCTGAACAGCTATTCCAGACTTGGGAGACTCCTGCTGTGTGTGTTATTCACACCTACGTGAACATTTCACATATTGAGTTTTGTAACTCAGATGTAAAACCATACGATTGAAGAAGCCCTCCTGATCCAATAATATGCAGACCTTTCAATGAAAGAATGCTCTGTGGAAGATGACTTATGCATGTACCTTCTATATCTAACTCTTTTAAACATTCTAAACCTCCAAGTTCCTCAGGCAGTGTCTCAACTCGAATACAATAGCAAAGATAGAAAAGTTTTAGATGTTTCATCTTACCAATGCTGTGTGGGATATCTCGTAAAAGCATACAGTCCATTAGGATTAACTTCTCTAAACATTCTAATAGGCCGATATCCTCAGGTAACTTCTCAAGCAAAGAACAATCAATAAGTTTGAGAGATTCCAGATGCTTCAACATACAAATGCTATCTGGAAGATGTTTAATTTTTGTAGATGACAAAGTTAGCGTCTCTAAACTTTCTAATTGGCCAAGATTCTCGGGTACCATCTCAAGAAGCGAACATGATTTGAGTTTGAGAGATCTCAAATGTTTTAACATACAAATGCTATCCGGAAGAAGTTTAATCTTTGCAGATGACAAACTTAACTCTTCCAGACATTCTAACAGATCAATATCATTTGGTGCCTCTAGAATACTACTTTTGAGTTTAAGCTTTCTTACACGCCGCAACCCACAAATGCTTCCTGAAAACCTTGCAAGTTTTGTGGGACGCAAATGTACAGAAACAGTCTTCTCAAGATTACTTGCTATTGTGGTTAGATCTTCATTATAAAAACATGTAAACTGAAATTCCATCAAACTTTTGTTGTACCAAAATCGGCATCTCTCCAGGAACTCGACAATTAGTTGCAACTCAGATAAAATACTAACCTCGACTGATTTATCCACACTACAAGAAGTATTATCCTTTCTGTGAAAGAAAAAAGATGTAAACTTCAAACAACCACTTAAGTCTAAGTAGATAAGTTTTTTAAGACATCCAATGGCAGTGTGAAGTTCTACCAAACTATAATTGTATTTAAGATCTAACTTCTTGAGATTTGGAGACAGCCCAAGGTCAACAGTCCTCAACTTTGAAAAACTAATGTCAAGGGATACGAGCTTTTGACATTCCTCAGCCATGTGAAGTTCTTCCAAATCATAACAATTTTGAATATCTAAACACTCGAGATTTGGAATCCGGCCAATCTCAAGGGTTCTCAATTTTGAACCATTGAGTGTAAGGGATCTAAGATTTAGATATCTACCGGGCATGTGAAGTTCTACCAAATCGTTGCACTCATCAAGAACCAAAGTCTTCAGATTGGGAGTCATCCCAAGGTCAAAGGTGTTCAACTTTGAATTACCGAGGTGGAAGGATCTCAGCTTTAGACATCTAATTGGCATGTGAAGTTCTACCAAATAAACACATCCTCTAAGAGTCAACGATTCAAGATTTGGGAAAAGCCCAAGATCAAAGGTCCTCAACATTGAATAACTGAGGTCAAGGAATCTGAGCTTGTTAAGAACCTAACACAAGAAAAAAAAAAAACACATAAATAAGAGAGCAATTAATTTATAGCATGATAACGAATCACACAAAACAATATAATTCTACCTTTCTTTCTCCCGCCTCCCAAAGTTGTTCGATTCTGCTATGAGCCATCCCAAGTCCAACAAGAGTATTTGCTTGAAATGTTTTGGGTAAAGATCTAAAAGGGTAATTGTTCCAACGGAGATACCGTAAAGCATTTGGAAAATCATTATTTGAATTCCAACAAAAACCACTTCTATTTGCAACACTAAATCCCATTTGCAAGTCAAGAAGTCTAAGTTTTTTCATATTTCTAAGACCTTTCATAACAATATTTGGATTGAGTTCCTGGGCATCGAATCGTATACATCTTGTTGCTTTAGTACCCTGTAATACAAAGGCAGTCACCATGAGACTTTTGATGTAACAAATGAAAATCCTCCAACTTACAAATAAACTTGATCCTTACCAGATCATTAACCAATATATCTTCAACTTCATCATCAATCCACAATCGGCTACGTTTCTTAGGATTAACGGGATGCAGACGACGAACAATATCCCTGCCCATTTCTTCAATATGGTCATGCATACCTACACACTCACCATCATAATAATGATCATCAATAGTTATGAGAGATTTTTGCTCAAGAACTCGTAAACCATTTCTAGCATGAAATCCACAGCTTTCAAGAGCTTCAATTGCCAAGTATTTTGGCCAACCTCTTAGTATGCATGCAACATCTAGGAATATTTCCTTGTAATCCTCTTCTAGACCGATATAGCTTAATTCCAACTTTTTTAGAGTTTCCAACAAGGGAATTGAGTTTAGTCTTTCTAGGGTATCTATCCATTCACTCTCATTTTTACCAAATAGAAGTGAACCCAAAACTGTGATCGTTAAGGGAAGACCAGCAGCATAACTTACAACTTGTCCTGATAGCTCTTCATATCCATGATTTGGAATCTCTCTCTCAAAAGCATACCTACTGAAGAGACAAATTGCTTCCTTATCTGATAACAGATTGACATTATGAATCAGCCTCACTTTTTTTGCTATGAGCACTTGCTCATCTCTTGTGGTAATGATAATTCTACTTCCCGGCCTAAACCAATTAGGCTCACCCGCTAACGCCTCAAGCTGATCCATATGATCAACATCATCTAGAACAATAAGAACCTTTTTAGCATGCATCATCCTCCTCATCATGTTTTTCCCATCAGATACACCACTTACAGTGATGCCTCGATCATTGAAGATGTCTGAAAGGACTTGATATTGCAACGACTTTAAACCAGACAAAGAAGCATGTGAAACTTCCCTCACATTCTCAACAAAGCTTTTACCTTCAAATTGACAGGATATTTGATCAAAAACAGCTCTGGCCAAAGTTGTCTTCCCACAACCTCCCATCCCCTTGATCCCAACCATGCGGACATCATCATCGATATCACTTCCTAAAGATGATACAACATCCTTGATCCTGGTCTCCATGCCTACTAATTTTTCATCAATGCTGAAGTCGATGGACCATAGCTCAAGAGAAAGCTTGTCAACAATTTTGTGGATGAATTCAGCTTCATGCCTGAATTGTAAAGAAAAGTCAGTTAATTTACTCAGGAACATGATTAGTTTCAGATCACTGTAACATACGCAGTATATGAACCCACTGAGTTGGATTTTTTCAAAAATGGAAATATAATATTCAATATTATACTTAGAATAGAGATTTACCCAAATCCATGGGAAACAATTGGTTCCGTTTGGTCAAAATAGGGTCAACGATAGTCGTTAGGATCCGGGCTTTATAGACTAGAATCACTTCGGGTTAAAACAAAAGAATAATGCAAATATATGACAAGGAATTACCCATTAGCAGTGTTCTTCAACTCCCATCCAGCCAAATCAGCTGCTTCTTTTAGAGCCTCTCTCCATTTCCCAGCAGTCTCTTCATTTTCATGTTCCGCAAACGCATCTCCAACTGCTCCACTCTGTTTGCGGATTTCGGATGGCTCCACATCGTAGAAGACGGGGTAAGCTGTATGGCTAGTCGTCTTGTGACACTCCATTATCTTCACAAGCTCATCCAAGCACCATGATGAAGATGCATAGTTCTTGGAGAAAACAATGATGTAAAATCTCGAGTCTTCAATAGATCCGATCAGCTCATCACTGATCCTGTTCCCTTTGTTGATTCTTTGGTCATCCTTGTAAGTCTGAATGTTTTTCTGCTGAAGAGCATAATAAAGATGATCAATGAAGTTCGTACGAGTGTCTCTGCCTCTAAAACTTAAAAAGACATCATACTTAAACCTCCTGTGAATGGATGAAGTGGAAGAAGACGCCATTGACGGTATGCTTAAAGGATTTACATAAAATCAAATCCTTGTTGGAAACTATAAGAGAACGAATGCAAAGAAGCTTTGGAATTTAGGAAGTCAATGGTTAAAACATAAAACTTCGGAATTGGGTGAAAGAATATATTAAGAAAGCCCCTTTGTCTGATGAAAAAGACGATAAGATTCCTTGTATAATTTCTTTTCAATGTGTTCATACATTTTAGAATTATGTGCGAAAATAATTTTATTTTGATCAATATATAAAAAATACTTCTACTATTTCGTATTTGGTTGACAAAATTGCAAAAGAAAAAAATTGGTATATATATATATATATATATATATATATATATATATATATATATATATATATATATATATATATATATATATAGAGAGAGAGAGAGAGAGAGAGAGCAAGGATCATTTGAAAACTCATATTTTCCCGAGAACCTGAGAACTAAAAGTGGACCGTTAGATTAAAAAAGTTAAGGGCTAAAATCTTTGATGGCAATTTTGTAAATAAATAGAAAAAAAACAAGGAAGGGTATCTTAATAAAATAAGATAAGGGCATTTAAGGGAACATGTAATTAGCTCCCCAAATAAACATATCAGATCGTGATTAGTCTTTCTATCGCTCGTTCCCTTCTCCGATTCTTCACCAACTCCATCGACCTCCTCCCTCTTCGTCGACCCCTCCCTCCTCCCTCTAACAACCACCCTACCTCTGTCAACAACCACCGCCTTCATTGAAGATTCTCCGATGATTGATAGATTTAACATCGCGGTGGTTGTGTCATTCTTCCCTCTCGAAGTTTCGTGCCCTAATAAATCAGCCAGAGGTCCGATCGCTTCGAACCTCTCGATTCTCCTTCGCCTCTGAGCTTCCGGTCTCTGAGCCAGAGGACGACTCGATGTTCGGAAGCAGCAACACCGTCCGTTCAATACAGAGTCTGCCCGACCTCGATGATGAGCGACTTTATCTCGTTGATCACAGGTGAGTTTTTCCCATCGTTAATCAATTGGAAAACCAAATTCGACTTCAAGTTACAAACCACAAATTAAACGTACGATTTATCAGAAATAACAATTCACATTGCAAAATTTGGCAGAAATAAACAGCATTGATGTAATACCTGCGGCTTGAACCTTGAATCGAACAGGTCTGAGCTTGATAGCATTTGACTGAACAATTCTCTTCGTTCCGAACGATTTGATAAGTTGGCGATAGCATATGAATTGCTGCGATTCTGTAAAGCCTTTTGCAGGTATGCTACTAACAACCTACGACTGAACTGACCGAAGCTCCATTAAAGCTTCTGATCAAAATTGAATTTCGGATTGTGTGTGTGAACTCAAGATCAAAATTGAATTTTGAATTGGACTAGAGAAATTGTTGTAGGAAATGTTATGCAATTTCTCTTCCTTGGCCTTAAAATAGTGGTCAGTTTTATGTCCCAAGAGAGAGAGAGGGAGAGAGAGAGAGACCACTGATTGTTTACATTTGACCAATTTTATGTCCTAATAAATCTACCTCAGGTCAATTATAAATGAAAAACACTTTTCAAAAAACTTCAAATTCTTTCTATTATTTAGAAACATGAACACTTTTTTCATTTGTACAGGCTGCTATTCTTGAGAAATCAACTGATGAAGCATTTAGAATTAATTCATGTGGCACATTGTTATACTTTTTTTTGAAAAATACAGTTGATTTCGTGATTGTAGAGTCCTAATTCTATAATTCTGTAACTTGCTTTTAGATATGTTATTGATTGTCTTCATTCAATAGCTTATCAGCTTAAGATTAGGTCGGGTCTGTTGGTTTTGAAGGAATGCAATGGGATGACAGTGGAATTAAGTGGACAAGGTAATTGAAAAAACAAGGTGGTGGAATTTAGTGTTACATTCCATGACCATGTGTGGTTACTGTATAGGAATGAAATAACCCTAGAAATGTTTCTGTAAAAGAAGTAAGTTTATGGTTTCATGATTTTGATGTTTTATTTATTTGTTAATATGTGTAGAAAATGATTCTATTATATCTGTTAGCTTTAGACTTTTATGAATTACATTTTTATATTTGTGTGTGTTTGTGTGTGCATAGATTGATTTGAGTATAATTCAGCCTGTGATATATACAGTATATGATATATCTAGTAGAAAGCATGTAGACTTTTGACATTTCAGGTTAAAAAGGAAGTGAAAAATGTGAAAAGAACTGTGTTGAACAGTATTGTTGGAACTATGGACTTAGCATCCGACAATATTTGCAAGGAGAAACATATCCTGGGGTATATTAATCCATCCATCTCATAGTGTAAATTACATTATTGTCCCTATATGTACTTTGTTTAATTTGTTTATTATAGCCTTCTACTTTCATTTCTTCCAGTTACATGCTTACAACATTTTACTTGAAAAAATAGCAAATTATTGCTTATTTTTATTTTAAAAGTTGAAAGTACAATGGTAGCTTATTTTTATTTTAAAAGTTGAAAGTACAATGTGATTTACATATGAATTACATGTGATTCACATGTAAATCACATATGAATTACATGTGATTCACATGTAAATCACATATGTATTTTTGTGAATGTTTTTGCATCAATCAATTTCTTTTTAATTTTCTTGTAGATTTGGAAGAAATTGTGGTGAATATTGAAGAGGTGGAAAATGATAAATCGAAGAAAATATGGAAATATTGACACGAAGACATGAAAACGCTTTGAACTTTGTTGCATTTTTTTTATTTTTTATATTTTATTTTGTATCGAATAAAATACTTGTACTATTATGTTTACAGATTAATTAATAAATATGAGATTTGTTGTGATTTACTTACGAATATTATAGTATAAGAAATGTATATATGTGCATTTGAAAAAATATGAACATATGCTCCTAAAAATTTACTTTTTTTTTTCAAAAAAATGTAGTTTTTTTTTTTAAAAGTTGCAGTTTTTTTGTTAAATACAGTTTCTTTCTGAAAAAAAATGTAACTTTCTTTAAAAAAACTTACAGTTTTTTTTGAAAAATTGCAGTTTTTTTATTTAAAAATGCAGTTTTTAAAAAAAATTGCAGATCTTTTTGAAAAAAAAATGCAGTTTTCTTTAAAAAAAATTGCAGCTTTTTTGAAAAAAAAAATACAGTTTTTTTTAAAAAAAATACAGTTTTTTTTTAAAAAAAATTGCAGTTATTTTAGAAAAATATTTTTTCAATTTTTTTTTCGAAAATTCATGTTTTTCTATAAAAAATTAAAAAATCTGCATTTAAAAAAAAACGAAAATACTATTTTTTTTAAAAAAATATGAAAATTTGATCTATGATGTAAATTTTTAGACATTTATATTAATATGTTAAATAACACAAAAAAATTAAACATTAAATGAGATTGGTAAGATGACGATCATGTCCTTAATGGATTACTTTTGATCCAACGCTTCACTTTTAGTTCTCGGGTTCTCGGGAAACTATGAGTTCTCAACCGATCTCAACCCTATATATATATATATATATATATATATATATATATATATATATATATATATATATATATATATACTAGGTGTAAAACCCATGTATTACATGAGTTTATTCAAAAGAAAAATTAAATATGAAATTCTAAACATTTGAGAAAATTTGAATTTATAAGAAAAATTAGAAAAATATTGAATTTTAAAATTAAAGTGTTTTTTTTTTCTTTTTTAAATTTCAACAAATAATTTAGATAAATAAACAAATGAAACTAATGAGGTTTTAATTTAGAAAATTTGAAATTAAAAGAAAAGTCAATTAATCAAATTGATATGCATTTATTATTAGATTTATTACAATTATTACATTTAAATATTATATGGAATTTGATAAAATGGAAAAAACCACAAAATGTCATGTGGAAAAAGTTTAATTGAAAATAACCACAAAATGAAATGTGGCTAAATCAATGAGAATGTAACATGTGACAAAAAGATTTTCATTTATTAGAGTAGAAGACTAGGTGTTAGACCCGTATGTTATACGGGTTTGATAAAACAAAAAATTAAATATAAAAGTTTAAACAAAAATTTATTTAAATTTGAAATTTTAGATTTGAAATTTGAATTAAAGGAAACATATTAAATACTATATGAGTACTAATATTGTAATTTATTAGTTATTTCCAATTAAGGCAATTATTAATTGATGTGTAAATATGATGTGTTAAATAAGAAAACATAAAAAAGTGAGAAAATGACAAATGGAAAATATTTATTCAAAAATACCAAAAAATGACATATGTCCAAGTTAATGAGAGAGTGACATGTGGCAAAATTATTTTCATTTACTAGGGAGGATATATATATATATATATATATATATATATATATATATATATATATATATATATATATATATATATATATATATATATATATATATATATAGGCGTAACCTCACGCGTTGCGCAAGAATGCATTTAAGTGGTTAAAATAATTATGGGAAAAAATAGAAATATGTTGAGATTTACGTTTTTAATAATGTTTTGGGCATTAACCGAATTATCAAATAACATAAAAATCCATCAACTTATATTTTGATACTATCTAATATAGTCCATACCTTATAAACTTTACTTTTAATTTTATAATACCCAATATATATTATAAGTTTTTGTATAACATTAATATAATCTACTTTTCTTATGTCCGATAACATTTTTTTGGATAAAATAAGAAATAAGTTGTTTTGAATGAGCTATTAATAAATAATATTGAACTAATAAACTTTGTATTACAATATTTATATTACACCAAAACATCCAAGGTTTCATATATGAACTTTCAAATATTAAACATTGAAATTAAGAATGAAGTCATACAAAATATATCATTATACATAAATGTCATCAAGAGTTTTAAAATAAGTCGATTATTAAATATGATATTTAATTTTAATTACATATTTTGCAAGGCGTACGTTTGATTTTATGTTGGCGCGCCGAGAATCCTCTTCCTTAATTTGTACCTAAAAAATTAAGGTGAATAGGAATATAAAATAGATATTACTAAGCATTAATATAAATAATTAAAAAGGATATGTGGATCTCCTACCACCGGTTAAAGACAACATACCTCTCTAGTGGTATCAATTCCTATGTGAAATTGAAGTAGTCATTCTATGTACACCTTGTTTTCTAATTACATAAACAAATATGAGTAACCAAACATAAAAATGTTATCTTTATGTAGGAAAAATATTTTAGTTAACTAACAAATTAAATAATATAAGTTTAAGAGTTAGGAGTTTCAAAACATTAATATTTTTATTAATCAATCAATTAAGTAACACATGTTGAAATTTTTATAATCATTATTAAAAAGCATTTGAAATATTAGATTTTAAATGAATTTTGGTTGAAGTGTTTTGACATCTAGTATATGATTTGTATGCATGTCTTCCCAAAAGATTGACATTTTTATAGAAAACTTTTCACTAAATGTTAATTAAACATAATATAAGTTATAAAACTTTTGAGTGATAAATCATAATTAAAAAAACTTTTGAGTTGTATTAGTTAAAAAAGGGAGTTTCAAATGAATGTGGTTTGAGGAAGTTAAAAAAGGGGGTTTCAAATGCATGAGATTCAAGCAAAAATGCTAGCTTTATAATTATGTATGATATATATATATATATATATATATATATATATATATATATATATATATATATATATATATATATATATATATATATATAGAGAGAGAGAGAGAGAGAGAGGGAGAGAGAGAAAGATGTAAGTTTAATTCAGAAAATAAAAAAGGTTGAGAATGGGGGAATCATTCTTAGTCACTCATTTATTTTTGCCTCAAAAGCCTCCGTCGTACCAGCGGAAATGGGAAAAGAATAAACATGTGTTTTCCAACAAAACATGTTTCCTTAAACTATGCTAATCATTACCTTAATATATACAAAAACATAGTTTTTTTTTTCGTTTTTTTAACTTTTAAGAAGCTATTTTTATCGAAAAATGATTTTAAATATACCAAAATTCATGTTTTTTTTTATTCTCTACAAATAGACATCCATATTGATATAGTTTAAGATAAAATAAAAAATTTATTTTTTTTATATTTTTAGCTATCGTTATTCATAAGTGAATAAAAATGTATTAGAATTTTAGTACAACACATTCGTTATTCACTTATTAATAAAAAAATATGATTAATTTTTTTTATAGATTAAGTATCATTCATATATAAATATAACATATAATAAACTTTTTACAGCTTACATCAACTTTCGACACATGTTATATTCACTAGGGGTGTGCATCAAACCGCACAAACCGCATAAACCGCCCGCACCGCACCACACCGCACCGCATAATGCGGTTTTGGACGCTTGTGGTGCGGTTTGCGTTTTGTAGTTTTCATAAACCGCACTATGCGATGCGGTTTGCAGTTTATAGTTACCAAACCGCGGTTCAAACCGCACTGAAACATACCATATATATATATATATATATATATATATATATATATATATATATATATATATATATATACACAACACGCTAGATGTTTACCACTTTTAATACCCTTAATAATGTTTATGAGATTTCGATCGATAAATATGAGTCAAAATGGGAAACCAACTATATAAAAATTATGTGTTTACAGTACCATATGTTCATATTATAATTTTAAAATATTGTAAAATATTTTGATGTTATGCATAAAGAAGATGCTTATACATGCAATTAATCTTTTCTTCATAAAATATAAAGCATCACACACTTATTATGTTTAAAACTAAATTTAATATTTATGTTTATGAAACCGCATAAACCACACAAAAACCACAAAACCGCCCGCACAAAACCGCACCGCATAACGCGGTTTATTACCTTTGCGGTGCGGTCTGCGGTTCCCGAAAATAACAAACCGCATATGCGGTGCGGTTTGCGATTTTGAGGATAAACCGCACCAAACCGCACCGCGAACACCCCTAATATTCACATATGAATCAAACATGTATTGACTTTCCTCACAAGTTATATTTATATATGAAGAACTCATTTATCATAATTTTGTTACAGTTCATTTGTTATTCCTATATGAATAAGTAGTTCAAATTTTCAAAACACTTCATTTTTTTTAACATACTACTTATTTATATATGAATAACAAATGAACTGTAACAAAATCCTCAGAAATGTTTTATTAATGTATGAATATAACATATGACGACAATTAATACATGGCTGGAGAGGTCAAAAACACCCCAAACACACACTTTCTTAGCTCAAAATGCACATAACTCTTGCAGGGCTCGATTTCAACATCCAAGACCTGATTTTTATGACACAACACCACTATATACACTCAAAGGGGTTGGTCATAGTCTCTGGAGCTCAATAACTCATAAAGTCTCCAACCTTGGGACAAAAACCCTAAAATACCCCACTATGATGCACAAATCAAAAGAGTGAGAAAGCTTGAAGCTTTATACCTCTATATGAAGCTTCCATCATAGATATGCTCAGATCCAAGGGCTTGGACTCTCACTCCTTCTTCAAAGCTTCTTCTTCATTCCAAGAACACACAAAACACTCAAAGGCTCTCAAATGCATCTACAAACTCCATGAACGAAGGTTTAGGGTTTAGGAGGGTTTGAAATCTGAGGATGGTGGCCAGGAATAAGGCCATCTCATTCTTTATATAGGAACACACCCAAAATTAGGGTTTGCACTCTGTGCCTAGTACGCCCAGCGTACTAGGTGGCTCCACTTGAAAATCATGCACACGGGTACGCTAAGCGTACACATATGTACGCCCATCGTACTCAGCTGCCACCAATCTCACATAAGGGACTTATCCTGTCACAACTAGGAATTCTAATGCTTTGTAAACATTGAACAAGGATAACATTGTAACTAAAAACTTGAAAGCAATGTATGATGCTTATTCAATGACAACCAAATTCCATCAAACACTCTATTCAAAACACTCAAATAGTCAACAAAAGGTTGGAAACCCTAGAAATCCCGGTTTAAGTCCATTATGGACTAGGATTTCTTTATTGGGCCTAATGGGCCAATAAACCTCCAATGTGACTATCTTGGGCTTAGAACTCTTAAATGGGCTCTAATTGGACCCACTATCATAAGACTTAACCTTTTTGGGCTTTATAAGTCTAAAATAGACTAGTTACCTTTAATGGGCCTTATTGGGCCATAACAATCCAATAAGCCCTAAAAAGCCACAAATCCATTCTTGCATGCACATATTGGGCCGTAACCCACTCCAAAGGCTCAAATGGGCCAAAAACTATCAAATTGGGCTCCATATTTTGGACTCTAACACCAAGGCCCAAATCTTTTCTTCTCCCCCTCTCTCTCTCTCGGCCCAAGTAAAACAAAAAAAAAATAGGAAAAGAAGGGATAAGGGAGGGTTGACTTTCCATGGTGCCACTTCATAATTATCCATGGGATATCCATGCATCAAGTCACATACTTCCATGCATCCATCCTATCACCTATCTCTCTTCTCCTTCTACTACTCTCGGCCGAGAGTATCAACACACACACACACACTTATTTCACTTCTAAATCCTCTCAAGAACTCACAACAACTTCTTTACTTCTCCTTCAAAATTTTCGAGAGTTAGGGCTCTTCAAGGAGGTTATTCCATAATAATCATCATCATTGGTAAGTTATTGGTTAGATCCATAACCTAGTCTCTTTATTTCATCAAAACTTCTTCCTAACTCACACCATTTTCGTGATCTACTTCTTAGAAACTTCTTAAGTTCGAAATCAACCCAAGAAAGCTTGCTAGGGCCGAAAAATAGCATCAAACTCTTCCCTTTCTTCTTCAAATCGAAAACAACAAGCAAAGGTGAGTTCATACCCCTCTATTTTCGGTTTTCACAAGTTTTATGGGGGAGAATACAAGTAAAATGTGTAGATCTATGTGTATGTGTATGTTATGTGTGATTTCATGTGTTTATGTGGTAAATATGTAACAAAAAGGAAAGAAATCTCGAGATCTATGGCACAAGAAGGAAAATAAACATGATCTAAGATGTATTACACTAAACAAGTCAAGAAAAATTACCCTCTAAGGTTATAATAAACATAGTGCAACATAAAACTCATTTTTGGACTATATTTGTCAAATAAACAAAAGTTGGGTTAAAATTGTCATTCACGGTTTTCTTAAGGACCAAAAGAGTCAAAACAGTTAAAATAAATGTTTTTATGAATATTATGCTCTTTAAAGGACTAGAAATGTGATTTGTAGCCTAATGGGCCAAATTTTGGGCTTTTCGGCCGATAGGCCCAAAAATTGTGAAAAATGTGATTTTCAAGGGGTTGAAATGGTAAATTTCTCAAAACAGGGGGTAAAAGGGTAAACAAAACTATTTCAGGGGTTAAAATGATTTTTTTTCCAAAAAGGATCAAAAATGTAAAGTTTTTGGAAATTGGGTCAAAATTGTAAAAGTTGTGAAAAGTTTGAGCTTTAACTGAAAAACTCTTTGCTGAAAGGGTTGAAACTGCCAAAGAGTAAATTTTGAGCTAAAAACATTACTTAAACAAGTCTATGGGTCAAAGATGTCAAGAAAAATGGTTCAAGGACCTAAAATGTCATGTTTTTATAAAAGGGCAAAAATTGCCAACTTTACAAAAATAAGGGGCTGAATAGGTCAAACTAATGTTTTTGGTCAATTATGTTGATAATAAAAATTTGGTCAAAATATGCAAAACTTTATAACTTATGGGTTGTAAATAGAAAAATAGCTATTTTTACAAATCTATAAATCGTTATAAAACAAATTCGTGAATTATACGACACATCGATTAAATAACTCGCAACATTAATTCTATATAAAACAAGTAAACGTTCAAGTGGTTAGGCTTGAGAGATTCTAAACATGCTTAATGGGCCTTCGTGACTCATTAACATGGCTTTTGGGCCCAACATAAATAATACATGTTATTGGGCCTCCTGTGACCCAATTACATGCTTAATAGACCCTCAATGGTTTTTACATGCTATTGGGCCTCAGTGGCCCATTATGCATTACTAGTAAGGTCCAAGTAAATTATATGCGAAAGGGGCCAATGCGCTTTTCGTATACTCGACAGCCTTATATAACATACGAAATTAGTAGGGTCTAGTAGTCCTCTTCTCCTCGTCTGTTAGGCTTACCTTCTTTTCGTATAAAATAAAATTCGATCATTAATCAAGGTTAATCAAACTCATGTGGATTGAGTGAGTAATAACGGGTGACACCAATAAGTGTCGGTCGTAGTCTGTAGTTGTAATCAAAGTCTCCTGGAGGGAGAGCGAGAGTTTGTGTATAGATCTATACGGGGGTGAGTCCCCCACACCTAAGTTGTTCGCTACAGTTAGACTCGGCCAGTCTAGGGTGACAAAGTCTTAAGATCAAAATTCGGTGTTCATTAGAATACTAAGACAGACGAACTAGTCATTATCATGCATGGTTATAACGACTCACGTAGAAATCCGACATCATTAATCAGGGGAAATCATTAATCAAGGGAAATCATTAATCAAAGGAAGATCATTAATCAATGGAAATCATATTAATTCGATGTAACGATTCGATAAAGCAAAACAATCATAACTTTTATTCGGAAGACATCGGGTTTTCCGGGGAAATAAATCTTACTCACTTGTACGTTCAAACATTATAATGAAAAACTTCTCATTTATTCATGTTTTGAAATCATTCACGCATATACTTACAGGATCATCACAATATTTTTCAAGAAAGTTTTATTACAGAAAATATCGGATTTTCTGGGTTTTACCAATGACATAAACTACTTTACCTCAAACACACTTATGAACTCACCAACATTATATATGTTGACCGTTTTCAAAATAACTTGTATTCTCAGGTAATCATTAGACAAGGAGGCATCCGGTGTGTTGAAAGTTTTCTTTTGTAGTAGCTAATCACCAAACACTTTATATTTTGAAATCATGTAATGTAACCCTTGTACTCGATGTAAACAATGCCAGTTGTACTATGTAATGGTTGGTGATGCATGTGTTATGTTTCATATATATTCATTGTGATGATATTTCAATTTAAGTCACGCGAGCCCTCGGACGTTTCCGCCGTCTGGTTTGGGGGTGTGACATATCCTGCCACAACTTCAAACTTCCATTGCTCCCTCGATATAACCCCGATTCCCATGAACCTCAAACCCACGGAAAGGTGACGAGATGCCCTATGCTTCTAGCAACTCGTCGCAACCCCGAGACTTCCTCAAGCCTGGTTTGCAGTCCACGAACCCTAATCACGGACGATACGAAACGGGATGTTACAATTCTCCCCCACCTGACTTAGATTTCCCCCTCGAAATCGCTCCTTATCAACACATAGATCGAACCCAAATGCGAGAAGCACCACCGAAAAGACGCCACATACTACAACAATCTCATCCAAAAGCACCTGAACCCGACAGGGACTCTCAACCCCGAAGAAGGACAAACCCAACTGCCGCTGCGATACTCGATCTGACTCTCCAGAACTTGGAACTCTAGTGGTCTATCTCCCTGCTAGACCACCCTCGCAGAACATCAACCTGCTAATCACCCATCGACTAACAGACTCTAAGAACACACTCCCAACTCTGATTCTCTACTAGATCCCGATTGCAACTCAAAAGGAACGGAAAGGTCATAATGTTGGATAAGGTGTCTAAGTCCATAACTTTATTTGGTATATACTTGATCCGACCCGGCATGGTCCATTTGGGTTGCACTTCACCCAAACTATTTGTATGGTTAAATCTTTGAGAATTGTATGTTTATGATTTGTTAATATATTATAAGTTATAATATATTAATATGAAATCATATTATTTAATTAGTATTTGATCATAAATTAATTTAGAATTAATTTGGTGATAAAAAAAGGTGACTAATTAAATATGGGCTCTTGTATTTATATAAGTGTGGGCTAATACTCATTTGGAATGGGCTTGACATGCATGGGAGTCCATGGATAGTCCATGGAGCTTTTAACCCATGGATCCTTGGAAAGGAAGAGTCATGGGTATTAGGGTTTACATGGATGTAACCCTAATTCCCCACACTATATAAAGGAGCTTATGATGCTTGAAATGGCACTAGTTGTGTGTGTGTGCAAGAAGGTGGCCGATTTCTACAAGCAAGCATACACTCTCATAGTTTTTCCAAGTTTGTGGTGATTTGTGATTTCCATTTGAGGCATCCACATTTTTGGTGCTTGGCTCTCAAACTCCTAGGAATCAACTCACTATTGAAAATGTATGTAATTCATCTAGCCTTTATGTTTAAAGTTCCCCATGCCATGCTAGATAGGTTATGAACCTTGGAAAAACAAATTTGCATGTATTCATAGTAAAACATAGATCCAAGGTTTCTAGGGTTGCATGTACACCATAGGAGTGTTAGGATGCTCAAAACCCATCAGTGGTATCAGAGCCTAGGATTGATTTCTTGAATACTTGATGCAAACTGTTGAAAAATCGAAAAATTGAGCTGTCTGGGCAGTGGAATCGCCGAGTCCATGGGGGGACTCGACGAGTCCAAGTGAAAATTCATCCTACTCGTCGAGTAGGTTCCTGCACTCGACGAGTAGGAGGCTCTGACTGCAGTTTTTCGACTTTTGCTGCTGGAAATGGACTAGAAACATTACCCTAAACTGTTTTGGTGTTTTAAAACTTGTTTTAGATGGTGTAATGGTTATGCTAATCCATTTACAATGGCTAATATCAAAATTCCATGTTTTATATGTGTTCATATGATTCTTGAAGTTTTGATATGATATTCATGTTCTTATGAGTTATTGTTAGATCATAGGAATTACTTGCTAAATTGTTTAATGATTAATTCTTGATCAATTATGTGTTTTAATGGAATCCATAATTTGTCCTCAAGTTATGGATTTCCAAAGGTCACTTTCTTTAATGTACATTTAAAACACATAAGTTACATAAAAATTAAGAGTCTCCACTTTTATGAACCATTAACTCATAAGTTATGAAATGAAAAGTTTTGAATAGTTTCAAAACTTGCCCTCAAGTTTTGGAATTTGTAAAGTTACACACACATTAAAAATACTTTAATTCCAAGATTTAGGATTTTAAAAGTTAAAATTCAACCCTTATACTATTATAAGATTAATGGTTAATATTTATATATATGTATAAGATCAAGTCGTTTTACCGTTAGTAGGCCTCATTCACAAAGCCGGTCTATAAGGGGGGTATAAGGTTGTTGCCTATAAAATGGCAGTTTAATGGGTGTCCACTCTTACCCACCGCTTCTTTGACTGGTGGAGGGTCGTTAGCCGAACGGGTAGGACAATGACTTTAACTCTCATTAAAAGTATACTGATTATTATAAAGTAACTAAATGTTTTATAAATTCCCAATCTTAGTTACTTTAGGAAAATGTGAAAATGGTGCTAACCCATGAAATTCACACTTTGTACCTTACCAAGTCGTTGGTGGAGCGTGTGTGGTTAACCGGCACACTAACTTGGACTAGTAAGGATAACAAAGGGTGACTTAATGTTTATCATAGATCGGTGGAGCACGTGTGGTTAACCAGCACATCGATTAGGTGATAATATTAAGGGTACCAAGTGAATTTGCATGGTTCTTCACACCTTGTTTTGTGATCCTCGGCATCCCAATCACAAAACTTGAAGGGCACAATCGAGATTGAAACATGTCATTGAAAAGTTCAATGAATCTCAAAAGAATCTAGGAATTTCAAAACCAATTAAACCTAATAATTCATTTCGTTTTCATGGTGGAAATTGGTGAATCGTCATTCACCTACCTTCAAATATGTTATAGCTTAGATTACGGCATCCCTCTTCTAAGTTATAATATATTGTGTTGGGTCCTAGCCTTAATATTACATTTGGGTGTCTTATTAAGGATTCTATATATCTAATCTAAACTTGTCTTTCTTCTTTTCAGATGTCTTCTAACAATGCTTCGGGTTCTAACCCTACCGACTCCTTCTCTCTCATGAACCTTTGTGGGAGAGTCATCTTCGATGGTTCCAACTTTATGGATTGGATCCGGAACATCAGGATGGTCACTCGTTACGAGGACAAGGAATATGTACTCGACAAGGAGCTAAAGGAACTCGATGAGACTACTCCTACTCCTGAGGAGGTTGCTGAATACAGGACACATGAGAGAGATGCCACCAAAGTGGCATGCATCATGATGGCCACGATGACAGCCAAGCTCCAAAAGTCCTATGAGGACTATTACCCTTTTGAGATGCACCAGGACTTGATGGAAAGGTACCATCAGAGTGCTCGTCAAGAGCGGTATGAAATAATCTCCTCCATGATAACAACCCGGATGAAGGATGGTGAACCCATCACGGGCCACATGCAGAAAATGCAAAGGTATGTGGACCGTTTGCTGAAATTGAATGTGAACTTCCCTGAGGAGTTGGCAATTGACATCATTTTGCACTCACTTCCCTCGTGTTATGATCAATTCCGCATGACATACCACATGAACAAGTAGGAAGTTACACTCAGCAAGCTTCAGGGACTTTTGAAGACCGCCGAAAGTGGTCTTAAAGGTAAGTCAGTTGTTACTACTCCTACTCCTACAGCTACCCCTGTTTTGGCTATCGGGCAAGGCAAAAGGAAGAAGAGGAAGACCCGTTTGAAGGGTACCAAGGGAAAGTATCTTGATGGCTCCTCATCAAGTGGAACCAAAGGTGGTTATGCTAATCCTTCTGCCATCCCTAAGGATGCTGATTGCTTCTATTGCCAGAATAAGGGGCACTGGAAGCGAAACTGCCCAAAGTACTTGCAGGATGTCAAGGATGGGAAAGTGAAACCATCCCATGCAGGTATTTACACTATATTGTCTAATAACTCACCATATTCTAACTCTTGGGTCCTTGATATAGGTTGTGGTATTCACATATGTTCTGATTTGCAGGGCCTAAGAAGAAGTGAGGATGTGGAGCACGGGAGATAAACTTAATCATGGGGAATAAGAAGGCTTCACCTGTTACCAAGATTGGAGTTTATACTTTGTTGCTAAGTAGTGGGTTAAAACTAGATTTGAATAAATGTGTTTACTCGTCTGAAATGGCGAGGAATATTATTTCCTTTCATAGTTTGTACAAACAAGGGTTTACCTTTTCTTTTGATAATGAAGTTGGTGGTATTAATGCTTTCTTTAATAATGTTCTTTATTTTAAAGCATTACCTTGTGATGGTATGTATGAAACTGTGTCGGTTGTAGATAACCTAGGAAATAATGTGTTGTGTATTGATTCCTCTACTAGCTTGGATAAAGCATCATTGTGGCATTGTCGTCTTGGACATGTAAGCAAGAAACGCATAGGCCAACTCCAAAAGGATGGAGTCCTGGAGTCATTTGACCTAAAGTCAGATGAAAGTTGTGAATCTTGTTTGCTTGGGAAAATGACAAAATCACCCTTCATTGGTGCTTGTGAAAGGGGTGAGGGTTTGTTGGACCTTATACATACTGATGTATGTGGACCCTTCAAAACCGCCACAAGGGATGCTAATCGTTATTATCTGACTTTTACTGATGATTATAGTAGATATGGTTATGTCTACTTAATCAAGCATAACTCAGAGACTTTTGAAAGGTTTAAAGAGTTTAAACAGGAAGTAGAAAATCAATTGGGCAGGAACATTAAGATGCTTCGATCCGATCGAGGTGGTGAGTATCTTACTACAGAGTTCCTCGACTATCTTAAGGAGTGTGGCATTGTCTCACAATTGACACCTCCCAGGACACCACAGCTGAATGGTGTGGCTGAGAGGCGTAATCGGAACTTGTTGGACATGGTTCGCTCCATGATGAGTCGAGTTTCGCTACCAATCTCTTTTTGGGGGTATGCCTTAGAGACTGTCGCCCACATCCTTAATCTAGTCCCTACAAAGAAGGTTGCCAAAACACGTCATGAGATGTGGACTGGGAAAGTTCCCAACTTGGACCACATCAAGATTTGGGGTTGCGAGGCTTTTGTGAGGCGCGAGACTCACGATAAGCTCAAACCTCGAAGTAAGAGGTGTATTTTCATCGGCTACCCACAAAAATCCTTCAGTTATCTCTTCTACAGACCCAGTGAGAATGTGGTCTTTGTAGCAAGGAGAGGGTCTTTCACGAGAAAGAGTTCATAAGCCAAGGAAACAGTGGGAGGAAAATTGACCTTGAAGAAACTCAAGAGTCAAGTGGTGAAGGAACCTCAAACCCTAGCAATCAACCTGAGGAGGAAACTCCTGTTGATCCGACTGACGAGTCTGTACCTCTGAGGCGTTCCACGAGAGTTAGGAATGCACCTGAGCATTACTATGGTTTCCATATTACTGCGGAAGGTGATACACTTATCAGTGATAGTACACTGGTAAATATGGATGAACCTAACAGCTACACGGAAGCCATGGCAGACCCTGAGGCTGCTAAATGGAAAGAGGCTATGGACAGTGAGATATAGTCTATGTATGACAATCAAGTTTGGAACTTGGTTGACAATGTACCAGGTCGTAAGACAGTCGGGTGCAAATGGATCTTCAAGAAGAAGACCGACATGGATGGTAATGTACACACTTATAAGGCGCGACTGGTTGCAAAGGGCTTTTCTTAAACTCCGGGAGTTGATTATGATGAGACATTTTCACCAGTAGCAAATATTAAGTCTATTAGGGTTATGTTAGCCATTGCTGCATTTCATGACTATGAAATATGGCAAATGGATGTCAAAACCGCTTTCCTTAATGGGAAGTTGGCTGAGGATGTTTACATGAGTCAGCCAGCGGGTTTTGTCAGCACAAAGTACCCTAATAGAGTGTGTAAGATTGAGAAATCCATCTATGGATTGAAACAAGCACCTCGCAGATGGAATCTTTGTTTCGATGAGAAAGTAAAAGAGTTTGGCTTTTCGAGAAGTAAAGATGAGTCCTGTGTATATGTCAGAGCTAGTGGGAGTATAGTTAGCTTCTTGGTGTTGTATGTGGATGACATACTGCTCATAGGAAATGACATCCCAACTTTGCAGGAGGTGAAGTCCTGGCTTGGGAAGTGTTTTGCTATGAAGGACCTTGGAGAGGCTGACTATATCCTAGGGATAAGGATATTAAGAGACAGGAGTAAAAGACTAATTGGACTTAGTCAGAGTACCTACTTGGATAAGGTGTTGAAAAGGTTCAACATGCAGAATTCCAAGAAAGGAGAATTACCGATCCAAAGCAATGCCAAACTGAGCAAGGCTCAGAGCCCGAGTACAGAGGCTGAGATAGCTGAGATGAGTCGATTAACATATGCTTACGCTGTTGGCCCGATCATGTATGCTATGACTTGTACCCGCCCTGATGTGGCCTTCGCTTTGAGCATGGTCAGAAGATATCAGGGGAACCCTGGCAAGGCTCACTGGACAACGGTAAAGAATATTCTCAAGTACCTGCGGAGGACTAAGGATTGGATCCTTACCCTTGGTGGGAGTGATGACTTGAGAGTAATAGGGTATAGTGATGCTAGCTTTCAGACTGATAGGGATAACTTTCGCTCTCAGTCGGGCTGGGTCTTTACTCTAAATGGAGGGACAATCACTTGGAAGAGTTCCAAGCAGGAGACGGTAGCTGATTCGACCTATGAATCAGAGTACATAGCAGCGAGTGAAGCGGCAAAGGAGGCGATATGGTTGAAGAACTTCATCGGAGACCTTGGAGTTGTACCAGCTATTAAGGAGCCTATGGAGACAGTGGGAGGCAAATTGACCTTGAGGAAATTCAAGAGTCAAGTGGTGAAGGAACCTCAAACCCTAGCCCTCAACCTGAGGAGGAAACTCCTATTGAGCCGACTGAAGAATCTATACCTCTGAGGCGTTCCACCAGAGTTAGGAATTCACCTGAGCATTGTTATGGTTTTCATATTACTGCAGAAGGTGAGACACTTATCAGTGATAACACACTGGTAAATCTGGATGAGCCTAACAGCTACACGGAAGCCATGGCAGGCCCTGAGGCTGCTAAATGGAAAGAGGCTATGGATAGCGAGATACAGTCCATGTATGACAATCAAGTTTGGAACTTGGTTGACAATGTACCTGATCGTAAGATAGTTGGGTGCAAATGGATCTTCAAGAAGAAGACCGACATGGATGGTAATGTACACACTTATAAGACACGACTGGTTGCAAAGGGTTATTCTCAAACTCCGGGAGTTGATTATGATGAGACCTTTTCACCAGTAGAAAATATTAAGTCTATTAGGGTTATGTTAGCCATTGCTGCATTTCATGACTATGAAATATGGCGAATGGATGTCAAAACCGCTTTCCTTAATGGGAAGTTGGCTGAGGATGTTTACATGAGTCAGCCAGAGGGTTTTGTCAGCACAAAGTACCCTAATAGAGTGTGTAAGATTGAGAAATCCATCTATGGATTGAAACAAGCACCTCGCAGATGGAATCTTTGTTTCGATGAGAAAGTCAAAGAGTTTGGCTTTTCGAGAAGTGAAGATGAGTCCTGTGTATATGTCAGAGCTAGTGGGAGTATAGTTAGCTTCTTGGTGTTGTATGTGGATGACATACTGCTCATAGGAAATGACATCCCAACTTTGTAGGAGGTGAAGTCCTGGCTTGGGAAGTGTTTTGCTATGAAGGACCTTGGAGAGGCTGACTATATCCTAGGGATAAGGATATTAAGAGACAGGAGTAAAAGACTAATTGGACTTAGTCAGAGTACCTACTTGGATAAGGTGTTGAAAAGGTTCAACATGCAGAATTCCAAGAAAGGAGAATTACCGATCCAAAGCAATGCCAAACTGAGCAAGGCTCAGAGCCCGAGTACAGAGGCTGAGATAGCTGAGATGAGTCGATTAACATATGCTTCCGCTGTTGGCCCGATCATGTATGCTATGACTTGTACCCGCCCTGATGTGGCCTTCGCTTTGAGCATGGTCAGAAGATATCAGGGGAACCCTGGCAAGGCTCACTGGACAGCGGTAAAGAATATTCTCAAGTACCTGCGGAGGACTAAGGATTGGATCCTTACCCTTGGTGGGAGTGATGACTTGAGAGTAATAGGGTATAATGATGCCAGCTTTCAGACTGATAGGGATAACTTTCGCTCTCAGTCGGGCTGGGTCTTTACTCTAAATGGAGGGACAATCACTTGGAAGAGTTCCAAGCAGGAGACGGTAGCTGATTCGACCTGTAAATCAGAGTACATAGCAGCGAGTGAAGCGGCAAAGGAGGCGATATGGTTGAAGAACTTCATCGGAGACCTTGGAGTTGTACCAGCTATTAAGGAGCCTATGGAGATTTTCTGTGACAGCAATAGTGCGGTTGCCTTAGCCAAGGAACCGAGAGATCATGGCAGATCCAGACACATTGACAGAAAATATCACTTCATAAGAAATAAGATAGAAGAAGGACTCCTCGTGGCAAAGAGGGTGTCATCAGAAGAGAATCCTGCAGATCCCCTCACGAAGGGACCGACGAGGGTTAGGCATTTACAGCATGCGAGGCGCATCGGGCTGAAGGATGATATTAGTTTTATAGATTAGATAGCTATTTCTGAAACTTGTAAAATGTAATCGACATTTGATGATGAATAAAAGGTGTGTTTATTTATGAGTAAAGTGTTACTGTCTTTTGTCAATTATTTACTATTGTTTCAGCTTTGCATGTTTTGACTTCCAGAATAAATTACTTTATTCAAACTTCCACAGTCGGTCATACGTCGGAAGTAGGTATGAATTAAGACTGTCATGAATTGGGCTTGTAGATGACTAAAGGTGTTTAGGCATAGCAATGGTTGCTACAACATTCATGAGTGCTCATAAGTTCTGAGTATTGGAATAAACCCACGCTCACTTGCATCACTTCATGGAATTTATCTCGAGTGATCGTGAGACGGTAATATCATATAAGTCTTCAAACCTAGAGATATGGGTTGTTGCCTATGAGTTGGTTGTGCATTGATTGCACGAAAACGCATCAGTAACTTGATGTTATAAAACGTGCCTTTGTGTATAATTCAACAAGTAGTAGAACAAGTATATGAGTCGAAGTTTATCTGTTCCTTCTAGTCCTTGGAGGACTAGAAGAGATATCTGGGCCCCTCGATGATTTTGTTTTGACCTATGTATCGGGCCCGGTCAGAACCTAACCTCTCACGATAACTATCTCGGCTCATCGCGACACACAAGTCACAAAATTCGCTTTACCCCAAGCGAATGCTACAACTCATTTGAAATCGTCTCACCTCTGACCTCTGTCGTCTACCACCCACTGGTTCCCTGTATCTCGCGGCACTTCTCATATCAATGAAACTGATCCACTCCGGCCTAAGATATCAGATGGAGGTCAATACCCCTCTCAAAATGAAACCCATCTACGAATCCGAAACCTCATCACGCCTATTCAATATACGAATGGATCCAGACTCAAGCTCGAGAGTCTGATTCAACAGCATAATTGGAACCACTCAATTCCAATCTGGTACTCAACTCATGACCCAATATTCGCGGATTTATGCACACACCATCTCTTTAATTCCTTCCAATTACGATAATCCCTCCTCATCCCAGGGATACAACGATTCCCAACCGACACGGAGACCCCCGTCTCGTCCCTGGTTCGGCAACCAGGCTCCCGAAGACCCAAGTGGTAAGGCTACCCAAGCCTAAGAATTCTTCTGCGCCATACTCTGACTAGTGAATACTACCGCTCCCGGCAGAACAATATTCACCCTTATCGATTACTGGGTGCTACGGCCTCCCCTGTAGTATTGCGATACTCTCTCTCACTGACTTGTGAATGCTACAGCTCCCCGCAGTATCATAACACACTCTCTCTAACCAGTGAATACTACGGCTTCCCCCAGCATCACGAAACTCTCTCGCTGACTAGTGAATACCACGACTCCCCGCAGTATCACATCCCTCACCCACTATCCAGTGAATACTACGGCTCCCCATAGTATTGTTGGGTTATGAGCATTCTAACACTCCTAAGTGTACATGCAACCCTAAATACCTTGGATCTATGTTTTCTCTATTATACATACAATTATGAACATCCAAGGTATTATCCTAATCTAGCATACAAAATAATAAATATAACAAGATAGAATACATACCTCTTTGATGTAGAATGTCTTCATGAAGCTTGAGTGCCTAGTGCCCCAAGTGTGACACTTCAAATGGTTCACACAACACCAAGTACACTTGGAATAACTTGAGAGAAACTTGAACACTCCTTGAAATCGTCTAGCCCTCACACACACACACATTAGTGCACGATTTCTTGAGCCATGGGATTCTTTTATATGGTGGCTATTAGGGTTACACCATGTAACTCATAACTTTACCCATTCCTTATGCTCCATGGATTTTAACCTCCATGGAGTATCCATGGGTCACCCCATGGACTTAGTCCAACATAAGGAATCTTGGATCACAAGCCCACATATATAAGAATGAATGATTTACACAATCAACCCATATATTTAATTAGTCTCATTTTGATCACTTAATTAATTCCAAATTAATTCTTGATCAATACTAATTAAATAACCTTACTAATATATTAGAACTTATAATATATTAACCAACCTTAAGTGTTATTTCTCTCATTATAGTCTATCCAAATGCATGATGCCATGCAACCCAAATGGACCATGCCGGGTCGGGTCAAGTCTTACCAATTATAGTTATGGACTTAGACATTAATCCAACAGTCTCCCACTTGGATAAGTCTAAAACTATTATTGCGTATGACTTCAGGAACCGATCAGCAATCGTAGCTCTCAAAAGCTTCTATCGAACTCTGACCTTGTCGATGAACTCTGACCTTTGTCAATGACTTGTCCATTAGATAAGGGATCATATATTCCTCCATTCTAGATATCATATAGACTGAGACATGGATTATCAATCATTCTCTCTGTCCATTTGTTGTTTCCCGATTTCCGATTCATGATGACTGACTGATTGAACAAATCAAATCAGTCCTGGCTTGGCCAAGCACTCACATGTATCATCTTTAAATCATCGAGGGGCCCACATATATCGCTTTTATCCCGAAGGTAAAAGGAATGGATAAACTTCGACTCATATGGCTTGTTCTACTACTTGTTGAATCATACTCTTGAGAGCGAATACCACTGCTCCCAACTCAAGGTCGTGCGTAGGGTACCTCGTCTCATGCGGCTTCAGCTGCCGCGATGCAGAGGCTATCACTCGTCCCCTCTGCATGAGGACTGCCCCCGGTCCTATGATGGACGCATCACAAAATACTACGAAATCCTCGACTCCCTCGGGGAGCGTCAACACTGGCGCCTCACATAAACATCGCCGGAGGGTCTCAAATGCCCTCTGCTGCTCAGGGCCCCACCGGAAATCCACCCCCTTCCTCGTTAGACGAGTGAGGGGTACTGCAACCTTGGAAAAATCTCGAATAAATCTCCGGTAGTACCCTGCTAATACCAAGAAACGCCTGATGTCTGAGGGAGATTTCAGAATCTCCCACTGCATAACCGCCTCGACTTTGGTCGGGTGGACCAAAATCCCCTCCTGGTTAACGAGATGTCCGAGGAACTGGACCTCTCGTAACCAAAACTCACACTTCGAGAACTTGGCATACAACCGTTCTCGTCGCAGAACCTCCAGCAGCTCCATGAGGTGCTCCTCGTGCTGCTCTCGGGTCTTGGAATACACCAATATATTGATGGGTTTTGAGCATTCTAACACTCCTAAGGGTACATGCAACCCTAAATACCTTGATCTATGTTTTCTCTATTATACATGCAAATATGATTATCCAAGGCATTATCCTAACTAGCATACCAAAACATTGATACTAGGATACTAAAATAGATAGAATACATACCTTGTTGTTGTTGCTTGACTCCATGAAGCTTGAGAGCCTAGTGCCCCAACTGTGACACCTCAAATGGTTCACACAACATCATGAACTCTTGGAATAACCATGAGAAGAAGACATACATGTTCAAATCGGCTAGCCCTCAAAATATGTATCACTCGTGCCAATTTCTTGAACTAAAGGGGTTCTTATATAGTGTGGCTATTAGGGTTACACCATGTAACTCATGACTTTACCCATTACTTATGCTCCATGGGTTTTAACCTCCATGCAGTATCCATGGATCACCACATGAGTTAAACCCAAGTACCTGCGGAGGACTAAGGACTGGACTGCGGTAAAGAACATTCTCAAGTACCTGCGGTAAAGAACATTCTCAAGAAGACATACATGTTCAAATTGGCAAGGATCACTGGACTGCGGTAAAGAACATTCTCAAGTACCTGCGGAGGACTAAGGACTGGGTCGTTACCCTCGGTGGGAGTGATGACTTGAGAGTATTAGGGCATAGTGATGCTAGCTTCCATACTGATAGGGATAATTTCCGCTCTCAGTCAGGTTGGGTCTTTACCTTAAACGGAGGAGCAATTTCTTGGAAAAGTTCCAAGCAGGAGACAGTGGCTGATTCAACTTACGAATCAGAGTATATAGTGGCAAGCGAGGCAGCAAAGGAGGCTATATAGCTAAAGAACTTCATTGGAGACCTTGGAGTTGTACCAGCTATAAAGGAGCCTATAGAGATTTTCTGTGATAGTGAAAGTGCAGTTGCCTTAGCCAAGGAACCAAGGGATCACGGGAGATCCAGACACATCGACAGAAAATACCATTTCATCAGACATCGAATAGAAGAAGGACTCCTCGTGGCAAAGAGGGTATCATCGGATGAGAACCCGACAGATCCCCTCACGAAGGGACTGGGTAGGGTTAAGCATCTCCAGCATGCGAGGCACATAGGGCTGAAGGATGATATTAGTTTTAGTAGTTAGATAGATTTGAAATGTGTAATGTAATTGACATTTGATGATGAATAAAATTTGTGTTTATTTATGAGTAAAGTGTTGCTATCTTTTGTCAATCGTTTACTATCATTTCATTTTGCATGTTTTGACTTCCAGAATCATTATGTCATTGTATTTCATATTATTCAAATTCGCCACAGTCGGTCATATGTTGGAAGTAGATATGAATCAAGACTGTCATGTAGTTGGTTGTAGATGTCTAAGGTGTTGGACATTGCAAAGTGTTGCTACAACACTCATGAGTGCTCATAAGTTTTGAGTATTGGATTCAACCCACGCTTACTAGTATCACTTCATGGAATTTATCTCGAGTGATTGTGAGACGGTAATATCATATAAGTCTTCAAACCTAGAGATATGACTTGTTGCATATGAGTTGGTTATACATTGATTGTACGAAAACGCATTGGTAACTCGATGTAACATCCAAAAATTTTATGCCAAATTTAAACTTTTCAAGCATAAATAAAACCCAATAGTATTGTTTACAAAAATGTTTTCAATTCATCATTCAATCAGAGTGTCTCAAAAGCCAGATCATAAGGATGAGGAGCGGTACGGTCACGCCTTCGCCTTGCCATTAACTCCTGAAGTACCTGAAACAATAAACTGAAAACTGTAAGCCCGAGGGCTTAATGAGCTACCCCCAAAATACCAATACCACACTGATAATACCATATCCATAATAACCAATCAATCAACATGCATACTGGGCCATCGGCCTGACTTGACCGCCCTACAGGGCCTACAGTCCAACTGAATCTATACCGAGCCTTCGGCATGACTGGACCGCCTCGTGGGCCTATAGTCTCCCGGACCGCTCATATGTGTGTTGGCCTTCAGCACAAAGCAGGACCGCCTCAACCCAAACAACAAGCAAATAACCATGTGCGCATAACTAACATTTACTGGCATATACAAACATCGAACATATCTATCTCACTGATTACCAAACATATCAATCTCTCATAACTAGAGCACTGACCTAGCAGGTTACTAACATATCAATCCCTACGGATCATAAGAGCATAACATACTGTTTATCCTGATTCTGATCTAACGGATCATATCCACATGTAGCATACCATAACAATAACAACTAAAGGGCCGGCCTTGGTGCCTTAGACCCTATTGATATAGTGAGGATAACTCACCTTGCAGATGTCGTCTCGGTAGATAAACTTCAACCCTCGGATCACTGCCACAAACTCCATCACCTATTACCACAGTATAATCACACTCATAAGCCAACTAATCAATCCTGGTCAAAGTCAAAGTCATCAGTCAAGGTCAACAGTCCATGTTGACCTTAACTCGCTGAGTACCCTCGGCTACTCGCCGAGTTCCTTGAAGTACTAACCCACTCGCCGAGTCACCTGAGTGACTCGTCGAGTTCCTTTGGTTTACGATCGAGACCCTAAGGCCACTCGTCAAGCTTCCTTCTTGCAACTCGACAGTTACCCGCGCACACATAAATTGGTGCAACCTCAACCGACTCGCCGAGTTGTTCATCCACTCGTCGTGTCTACAACAATCTTTATCGGACTCGCCGAGTTCATGCCTATCTTCATATGACTCGCCGAGTCGACCATACGACTCGCCGAGTCCCTTCAGTCCTTTTTGCCATACAGACTCATTTGAGCCATGCAGCGGCTCCAAAGTACAGATCCAAGCTTCTAAGGCATGCTTTTCACGTAAAGTTGCAAACTTTACGTGCATGCATAGCTACAAAGGCTCTAAATTTCAAATCCAAGCTCACAATGGGGTTTCATACCCAAGGAAGGCTTCATTCACGCCCAAACCAGAAACTTTATGACTCTAGGACTTAAGAAGGGTCCAGATCTGAAGTTACAACTTCAGATCTAGCCCATAGTCCACCTTATCAACTCAAAGATCCATAAAGGCCCCAAACTCAACCAAAAAGAGATCTAGAAGGGAAAATAAGTAAAGGTGGCGACTTGATACCTCTGGGAGATGCTAACTGAGGTAGATTCTGATTCCCACACTTTCCTTGCTCCAATTCCCTTGTCTTCCAAGTTCCTTTTCTCCAAAGATCTTCCTCCCAAGTTTAATATACACACAATAGAGCACCACACGAGTTAGGGTTTCTTAAGAACTCTCTAGAACTGCAAAGAGGCCAAAGGAGGCTTATGCTTCCTTAAATAGGGTGCAAATGTGATACCCAAATTTTTGCAAAAATTTTAAACTTTTAAACCCATCTTAAATTAAATTAAAACAACTGAAATAGTCATAACATAATCCACCAACTTAATAATCATATAAAATAAGTGCGGAAGTAATAATAATAATAAGGTCCCAACAAAAATAACTAGTAGCGATGTCCCGGTGCTCCATGTCAAGCCTTAGCCTCTTTAATCTTAACACCTGAAAAGTTATAAGGGAAAGAGTAAGCACAAAGCTTAGTGAATTCAAACACAGACATTGTACTAACATTCATATTTACTAACCCTAATCCATTTTCCAATTATAGTTGTATAATAAGGGCAAAGAACGAATCAATGACAATAATACAAGAAGGACTTGTAGGTTTGAACCGCACCGGGAAGATCCCGTATCATTTGGCCCTAGTCACCGCACCTCACGATGAGTATTACGTTGGTGATCTTACCTACCCACCGCACCGGTAAATCCGTATCCTTTGGTGGTGTCCCCATATCCATTTAGTTACATACAGTGCACATGTACGAATTAAAACAATGGTTATATAGCATGCCTTTATAATAAATTCAAATAATCACACACGGGCTAACTAGCAAACGCAAACATCAATACAACGGTGTGAGAGAACTCACCTTGAGTGAGTAGTAAGGATATCTAACAATCAAATAATGCTACCAAGCTTGAGCAAACTTCAAAACCTCACCTAAGAAGGACTAAAGGTTAGAAAGGAGAAGTAATGAAGCTATGAGTTGAGAAAAGAGTAATCACAGCAAGGTCTCTAAAACAGACATGCTGTTCAAAACGGATTTACTCCAAAATCTAAAACAGAAACATAGCTTTAACTAAATTTTATAGGAAACTATGATTGCTCAGGATTCCACAACTATAAAGAACTCATTCTAACTCCAAAAGATGAATTAAATATGAATTTTACAAAATGGTGTATCACTTCTGTCTCCAACAATACAGTCAAGTGATGTTGGCCAATTCTACCCAACTTGTGAGTAGAACTCGTCCAAACCAAAATTAAGAGAAGTAAAGGACATACAAATGAAATTCTCAGAGTTGGAATTTAATGAAAAGCATCTCCCAAACTCCAGATATAAAATTCACATTGTCGACAATCACAGCACTAGCAAAAGCTGGTGACTGCCCACTGATCTGGAGTGTGGATCCATTTTAACCAATTTATAATTGGAAATAACACCCCATCTGCTCCAGATCTTAAATTCATAATATAAGGAACATATAGAAACTTCGAATCACTCTGGATCCTTTTCCAAGCCTTAGAAATGATGAAAACAAAATGACATATCAGAACAGACCCGGATCAGACCTAACAGCAAAGATGCCATTCTTTCCCATAGATAAATCCTTATCAGTGAGGTTGGCCTGCTTAAGAAAGTCAGTCAACTAAATTTGTGAACTTTTGGAACTGGTTTGGGGTCCGTTTGAGTTCTAGAGCTCAAGATATGAATTTTACAAAATGACTACAGATCTGATGGAAAACAGAATCGTAGCCACCCGTGATCCCTTTTTGGCTTATCCGTCCTTCTCCCTTTGAAACACATTTTAAGATGTGTTCATCATCCCAATTTAGTCCCCATGATCATGGTGGTACTAAAAAGGGTTAGGTATCATTAGGATTTCATTTTGCCACAAGATTGTAATAATAATCAACATGAAAATGAACATAAAGCACATAAAATCACCATTCTCCCTTTTAGGGTTTCCATGATCTTTTGCCACATGTAATCCCCTAGATCCATCATCCACCATATATGGGGTGAAGATAAGATCTTGAGATGATGTATAACATACAATTACAAATCAAATAGGAAGGAGAAGAAGTGAAGATGAAATCATAAAACTAGAACAAGGTTATGAATCAAGTTGTAAGAAATGATAAGGAGGTTCATACCAATACGAATCAAGGCTGGAAATGAACAAGAATTAAGCTCCAAACAACAGCCCCTTGGCTGCTCTTGATCCCAAAGAGAGAGAGGACGATTTGAGAGAGAGATGGAGGGTTTAGAGTGTTTTTCTTGTGTGTGTTCCAAATGACTCAATTAACACATTAAGTACTATTTACTAGATGGACTTGCAAATAGGCCCATAGCCCATGGACTTCAATAAAAGGAGTTTACAAGATGATCAAAAGAGTCAAATAACATAAGAAATCAGACATTGGTTAAATAAATTAACCCAAGGTTACAAGGATAATTAAATTAAAATAACCAAACGTACCGAGAAAAACCAGGGCGTTACAACTCTCCCCCACTAAGAACGGACTTCGTCCTCGAAGTCAACGCCTAGAAACAGATCCGGGTAATGAGCCCGCATCTCACATTCCGGTTCCCATGTCCACTCCGAACCCTTCCTATGTTTCCACTGCACCTTAACCAGGTTTATAGTCTTGTTGCGGAGAGCTTTCGTCTTTCGTTCTAAAATAGCGATTGGTTTCTCAACATAATTGAGACGCTCGTCAATCTGTATGTCCTCAAGTGGTATCACAACGGTCTCGTCAACCACGCATTTTCGTAACTGAGACACGTGGAACGTATTATAAATTAGACTAAGCTCGTCAGGCAGCTCTAAACGGTAAGCCACCTTTCCCACACGGGCTATGACCTTGTAGGGTCCAATGAATCGGGGTCCGAGCTTTCCCCGCTTTCGAAATCGAATCACACCTTTCCAGGGGGAGACTTTAAGCAAAACATAATCTCCCACCTGGAACTCAAGATTGGAGCGTCTTTTGTCGGCATAACTTTTCTGACGACTGCTCGCTGTGACCAAATGATCCTGAATCACTTGGATTTTCTCCGTAGTCCGTAGCACGATGTCGGTACTCCCAAGTACCCTCTGCCCAACCTCTCCCCAACAAACGGGCGTCCTGCACTTCCTCCCGTACAAGGCTTCATACGGAGGCATTTTAATGCTAGAGTGATAGCTGTTGTTATAAGAAAACTCAGCTAGATGTAGATGGTCATCCCAACTACCCCCAAAATCAATCGCACATGCCCTAAGCATGTCCTCCAAGGTCTGAATCGTCCGCTCACTCTGCCCTTCTGTCTGCGGATGGAAGGCGGTGCTAAAATGTAATCGTGTGCCCAACTCCTCTTGAAACTTCCTCCAGAACCGAGAAGTAAATCGGGTGTCCCGATCGGAGACGATAGAAACGGGCACCCCATGTAATGAGACAATCTCCCGAACAAAGATCTCGGCTAATTTCTCTGCCGACGAGCTCTCCTTTATAGCCAGAAAGTGAGCACTCTTAGTCAAACGATCAACAATCTCCCATATCGTATCGGCTCCTCGGGCAGTTCTAGGAAGTTTTGTAATGAAGTCCATGGTTAGATGCTCCCATTTCCATTCAGGAATCTCCAATGGTTGCAACTTCCCATGCGGTTTCTGGTGTTCCGCCTTGACCTTCCGACAGGTCATACATTCTTCCACAAATCGAGCCACATCCTTCTTCATTCCATGCCACCAGTAAGCCTCCTGAAGGTCCCGGTACATTTTAGTAGCGCCAGGATGGATAGAAAATTTTGACTTATGAGACTCATCCATTAGGGTTTTCCGATTTCCCCCGGTATATGGAACCCAAACCCTACCGTAGCGAGTCAGCAAACCCCGCCCGTCTCGTTCCATCTTAGGCAACTCTTTCCCAATCTTCTCACGCCTGATGTTTTCCTCCAGTATTGCCGTCTTTTGGGCGTCCTGGATTAGATCTAACAAAGACGACACCATCGTGATCCGGAGACACTTAGCTCGAATCGGTTCGGCAGATTGTTTACGACTGAGAGCATCAGCTATCACATTAGCTTTACCGGGGTGGTAGTGAATTTCACAATCATAATCTTTTACCACATCCAACCATCTGATCTGCCTCATGTTCAAATCCCGCTGCTCGGACAAATATTTCAGACTCTTATGGTCAGTGTATATGATAAACTTCACTCCATAGAGATAGTGTCTCCAAATCTTAAGAGCGAAAACAACAGCCCCAAGCTCCAAATCATGAGTGGGGTAGTTTCGTTCGTGGGGTTTCAGCTGTCGGGAGGCATAGGCTATCACCCTATCTCGTTGCATTAACACGGCACCAAGACCCTGAAGCGATGCATCACAGTAAACCACCATATCCTCAACCCCATCAGGTAAGGCCAAAATCGGAGCATCACACAATCGTTTCCTTAACTCATCAAACGCCAGCTGCTGCTCAGGTCCCCAAACAAATTTCACTGATTTCTTGGTCAATCGGGTGAGCGGTAAGGCGATTTTAGAGAAATTTTCAATGAACCTCCGGTAATAACCGGCTAAACCCAAGAAACTGCGAATTTCAGAAGGTGATTTTGGAATCTTCCATTGTTTAACCGCATTAACCTTGGCTTGATCGACCTTAATACCGTGTTTGTTTACCACATGCCCCAAGAACTGAACTTCTTCCAACCAAAATTCACATTTTGAGAATTTAGCATAAAGCCTTTCTCTTGCCAGAGTTTCCAGAATCTCCCGAAGGTGTTGCTCATGCTCCTCTTTGCTCTTAGAATAGACCAAGATATCATCTATGAACACTATGACCGAACGGTCAAGCATCGGGCTACACACCCGGTTCATGAGATCCATAAACGCTGCGGGTGCATTGGTGAGCCCAAAAGGCATCACCACGAACTCAAAGTGCCCATAACGAGTACGGAATGCTGTTTTCTCAATGTCTTCTTCACGAACCCGCATCTGATGGTAACCGGAACGTAAATCAATCTTGGAAAACCAAGACGCTCCCTGAAGCTGATCGAAAAGATCGTCAATACGTGGCAACGGGTACCTATTCTTTATCGTGCGCTTGTTTAGCTCCCTATAATCAATACACATTCGCTGGGATCCATCTTTCTTCTTCACAAAGAGAATAGGAGCACCCCAAGGCGAGCAGGTTGGCCGTATAAACCCTTTATCACTTAGTTCTTGAAGTTGATCTTGGAGCTCTTTCATTTCAGGTGGTGCCAAGCGGTAAGGAGATTTCGCTACCGGAGTCGCACCTGGCACCAAATCAATGCGATACTCCACTTGCCGAATAGGTGGCAAGCCAGGGAGTTCCTCCAGAAAGACATCGCTGAAGTCGGAAACGATAGGAACGTCGTCTAGTGCTATAGCAGAAGAGCAAGAAGCCATAGCCAGGCGGGGAATGTCCCCCTGAATAATAAGTTCTCCACCTCTAGGGTTTCGAACACGAACTTGCTTATTACGACAGTGGATTTCCGCATCAAACGCATCAAGCCAATCCATGCCTACGATAACACAGAGCTCTCGCATCGCAATAGGGATAAGATCAATAGGGAATTCAACTCCAGAAAACTCGAGAGTGCAACCCCGATAAACATCGGTGACATAAATAGTGCGGTTGTCGGCAACTTCGACAACCATTGGGCGAGCCAATTTTCCAATACTACGCCCCAAACGATTAATAAACGCGCGAGATACGAAAGAATGGGTAGCACCGCTATCAAATATAACAACAGCGGGCTCGGAATCTAGCAAATAAGTGCCTGATTCACCACATACAATCATGTAAACAATTCTAACTACCATTTATTAAATAATGCTAGGAGAGAAAGGAAAAAAAAAGAAATTTACCTGCCACTGTCGCGGTAATCACCGGCTCATCCGCAGTCATCTGGTGAGCACGACCTCGTGTCACCATAGTGGGTCCCTTAGAAGACGATGCAATTGCAGGATTTGTACCCCCGCCTCCTTTACCAGCCTTCAACTTCGGGCATTCGGGCTTCTTGTGTCCCGTCTCGTTGCAGTGATAGCAGACGAGAGCAGCAGAAGCAATCTGAGGAACTGCACTCGCTGGGGGAGCCCTACAATTCTTCCAATGATGCCCTGGCTTTTTGTAGTTGTAGCATATCAACAGATTTTTCTCGCCCTGACCTGAAGATGGCCTGTACTCATACCTTGAATTACCACCTTGCTTTTGCTTCTTCTGGGCATCTCCGGATGTCTTGGAGGAGGTGTCATTCGCCTTCCTCTTGGACTGGGTCTGCAACTCGATTTCCCTCGTCCTTGCTGCATCCATGATCGCGGATAAAGTCGGGAACTCCTGCATGCTAACGAATTCCTGAATCTCGGTACGTAGAATGGCAGTGTATCGGCTGACCAACCAGGCCTCGTTCCCAGCAAACGAGGGACAAAAAGATGGCATCTCCAAGAACTTGGCGTTCAGGTCGCTAACGGACTCGGTAGTCTGCTGTAAGGCCATGAACTCTTGCTGCATCCGCTGCTGCTCCACCTTAGGCACATATTGTGCCTCGAACCTCTCCACAAATTGGGCCCAAGACATGGCCCTCAATTCTTCTTCGTTTAATAGAGCGGTGATGGTGTTCCACCATGTCTTTCCCCTTTTCCGCAGCTGATTCATGGCGATCACAACTTTGTACAGGTCCAGACACCCAACAGTCATGAAGGCGCCCTCAACATCTGACACCCAGTGCTTAGCAGCAACTGGTTCGGATTCACTGTTCCAAAGAGGAGGGCTACACTTGCTGAACTTCTCGAAGTAGTATGCCGAATCCCGAACGGGCGGAGCCGGTAACGCTCCCCCGGGAATGGCTGCGAGGCGCTCATCCAGAAGAGCACCGACTTGGTTGATTATGTCATTAGTCACACCCGGGATTAGTTCGTTGAAAGCGTTATTGAATTCCTCAGCGATAATCTCCCTAACTTGCTCCATTTGGAGCTGATTAAGTCGAGCAGGCGGAGCCATCTGTATCCGCAGAAGGAGGAAAATATTTAGAAATAATTCAGCCTAGATATTTCTAGGAAGACGAAACACTCAGCTTGCCGAAAATTTCTTAACCTTGCCCCGACCCGAAACCGGCACTGATGTTTCAAATAGTAGGGGCCCTTCTACTACCTTCCACACAAGTTCCAATTTCGCATTCACGTCTAGTTTCAAAATTTCCAGCTCGCTCTAGCCGTTAATTTTACAACTCTCTCACATGTTAACCTTAAATAAGTGTGTAATCTAACATTTTAAGACTAGTAGAATCCAATTCATAGTCAACAATTTAACATAAACATTTAACATAAGAAATAAGGCTTACTTGGCTGGCCGACTGGCACACCGCGACATCTTCCACTACTAGTCTTCAGAAAGTTTGAAAAATATTTTAAAAAGAAAATAAACTCTTATAGAGCCTCAAATTTGAGTCTAGAACATCCACAAGAATGCCTAGTTCCCTCAAACTGTGGCTCTGATACCAACTTGTGACACCCAAATTTTTGCAAAAATTTTAAACTTTTAAACCCATCTTAAATTAAATTAAAACAACTGAAATAGTCATAACATAATCCACCAACTTAATAATCATATAAAATAAGTGCAAAAGTAATAATAATAATAAGGTCCCAACAAAAATAACTAGTAGCGATGTCCCGGTGCTCCATGTCAAGCCTTAGCCTCTTTAATCTTAACACCTGAAAAGTTATAAGGGAAAGCGTAAGCACAAAGCTTAGTGAATTCAAACACAGACATTGTACTAACATTCATATTTACTAACCCTAATCCATTTTCCAATTATAGTTGTATAACAAGGGCAAAGAACGAATCAATGACAATAATACAAGAAGGACTTGTAGGTTTGAACCGCACCGGGAAGATCCCGTATCATTTGGCCCTAGTCACCGCACCTCACGATGAGTATTACGTTGGTGATCTTACCTACCCACCGCACCGGTAAATCCGTATCCTTTGGTGGTGTCCCCATATCCATTTAGTTACATACAGTGCACATGTACGAATTAAAACAATGGTTATATAGCATGCCTTTATAATAAATTCAAATAATCACACACGGGCTAACTAGCAAACGCAAACATCAATACAACGGTGTGAGAGAACTCACCTTGAGTGAGTAGTAAGGATATCTAACAATCAAATAATGCTACCAAGCTTGAGAAAACTTCAAAACCTCACCTAAGAAGGACTAAAGGTTAGAAAGGAGAAGTAATGAAGCTATGAGTTGAGAAAAGAGTAATCACAGCAAGGTCTCTAAAACAGACCTGCTGTTCAAAACGGATTTACTCCAAAATCTAAAACAGAAACATAGCTTTTACTAAATTTTATAGGAAACTATGATTGCTCAGGATTCCACAACTATAAAGAACTCATTCTAACTCCAAAAGATGAATTAAATATGAATTTTACAAAATGGTGTATCACTTCTGTCTCCAACAATACAGTCAAGTGATGTTGGCCAATTCTACCCAACTTGTGAGTAGAACTCGTCCAAACCAAAATTAAGAGAAGTAAAGGACATACAAATGAAATTCTCAGAGTTGAAATTTAATGAAAAGCATCTCCCAAACTCCAGATATAAAATTCACATTGTGGACAATCACAGCACTAGCAAAAGCTGGTGACTGCCCACTGATCTGGAGTGTGGATCCATTTTAACCAATTTATAATTGGAAATAACACCCCATCTGCTCCAGATCTTAAATTCATAATATAAGGAACATATAGAAACTTGGAATCACTCTGGATCCTTTTCCAAGCCTTAGAAATGATGAAAACAAAATGACATATCAGAACAGACCCGGATCAGACCTAACAACAAAGATGCCATTCTTTCCCATAGATAAAGTCCTTATCAGTGAGGTTGGCCTGCTTAAGAAAGTCAGTCAACTAAATTTGTGAACTTTTGGAACTGGTTTGGGGTCCGTTTGAGTTCTAGAGCTCAAGATATGAATTTTACAAAATGACTACAGATCTGATGGAAAACAGAATCGTAGCCACCCGTGATCCCTTTTTGGCTTATCCGTCCTTCTCCCTTTGAAACACATTTTAAGATGTGTTCATCATCCCAATTTAGTCCCCATGATCATGGTGGTACTAAAAAGGGTTAGGTATCATTAGGATTTCATTTTGCCACAAGATTGTAATAATAATCAACATGAAAATGAACATAAAGCACATAAAATCACCATTCTCCCTTTTAGGGTTTCCATGATCTTTTGCCACATGTAATCCCCTAGATCCATCATCCACCATATATGGGGTGAAGATAGGATCTTGAGATGATGTATAACATACAATTACAAATCAAATAGGAAGGAGAAGAAGTGAAGATGAAATCATAAAACTAGAACAAGGTTATGAATCAAGTTGTAAGAAATGATAAGGAGGTTCATACCAATACGAATCAAGGCTGGAAATGAACAAGAATTAAGCTCCAAACAACAGCCCCTTGGCTGCTCTTGATCCCAAAGAGAGAGAGGACGATTTGAGAGAGAGATGGAGGGCTTAGAGTGTTTTTCTTGTGTGTGTTCCAAATGACTCAATTAACACATTAAGTACTATTTACTAGATGGACTTGCAAATAGGCCCATAGCCCATGGACTTCAATAAAAGGAGTTTACAAGATGATCAAAAGAGTCCAATAACATAAGAAATCAGACATTGGTTAAATAAATTAACTCAAGGTTACAAGGATAATTAAATTAAAATAACCAAACGTACCGAGAAAAACCGGGGCGTTACAGCAAAACCCCGGGATTTAGGGTTTCCTATGCCAGCTCCTACTCGTCGAGTCCCTTCATGGACTCGACGAGTAGGTCACTAAACACGCGTACCAAGCCTGTTGCTACTCGACGAGTAGGGCAACCAACTCGTCGAGTAGGCCTTGAAACCAAATAAACTCTTATTTAAACAATACCTGAGAATCGGGGCGTTACAATTCTCCCCCACTTGAACTAGACTTCGCCCTCGAAGTCTGCTGGAATAAACAACGCCGGGTAATGCTCCCGCATTTCCGCCTCCGGCTCCCACGTCCACTTGGATCCTCTCTGATGCTCCCACTGCACTTTTACCAAAGGTATTTCTTTGTTCCGCAAAATCTTCTTCTTCCTTTCCAAGATGGCTACAGGCCTCTCCACATAATTCAGGTGCTCATCGACCTGTATATCATCCAGCGATACTACTGCCTCCTGATCTGTAATACACTTTCGCAAATGCGAAACATGGAACGTGCTAAATTCGGCTGAGCTCCTCAGGTAGCTCTAGCCTATAAGCCACTCTGCCAACCCTGGCAATGATCCTGAACGGCCCAATATAACGGGGACCCAATTTTCCCCTCTTCCTGAAGCGGATCACACCCTTCCAGGGCGAGACCTTCCTGAAGCGGATCACACCCTTCCAGGGCGAGACCTTCAGCACCCGCTGTCTGATCTGCTGGATCTTTTCGGTAGTCTGCAACACTACCTCTGTCCATCCCATCTCTCTGTGTCCAACTTCACCCCAACAGACCAGGGTTCTACATCTCCGACCATACAACAGCTCAAAAGGCGCGGCGCCAATACTGGAATGATAGCTGTTGTTGTAGGCGAACTCTGCCAGCGGTAGGTGAGAATCCCAGATCCCACCGAAATCAATAACACACGCCCTCAACATATCCTCGAGGGTCTGAATGGTCCGCTCGCTCTGACTGTCGGTCTGCAGATGAAATGCTGTACTAAAGTGCAGCCGCGTACCCAGTTCCTCGTGGAACTTCTTGTTGGGTTATGAGCATTCTAACACTCCTAAGTGTACATGCAACCCTAAATACCTTGGATCTATGTTTTCTCTATTATACATACAATTATGAACATCCAAGGTATTATCCTAATCTAGCATACAAAATAATAAATATAACAAGATAGAATACATACCTCTTTGATGTAGAATGTCTTCATGAAGCTTGAGTGCCTAGTGCCCCAAGTGTGACACCTCAAATGGTTCACACAACACCAAATACACTTGGAATAACTTGAGAGAAACTTGAACACTCCTTGAAATTCGTCTAGCCCTCACACTCACACATTAGTGCACGATTTCTTGAGCCATGGGATTCTTTTATATGGTGGCTATTAGGGTTACACCATGTAACTCATAACTTTACCCATTCCTTATGCTCCATGGATTTTAACCTCCATGGAGTATCCATGGGTCACCCCATGGACTTAGTCCAACATAAGGAATCTTGGATCACAAGCCCACATATATAAGAATGAATGATTTACACAATCAACCCATATATTTAATTAGTCTCCTTTTGATCACTTAATTAATTCCAAATTAATTCTTGATCAATACTAATTAAATAACCTTATTAATATATTAGAACTTATAATATATTAACCAACCTTAAGTGTTATTTCTCTCATTATAGTCTATCCAAATGCATGATGCCATGCAACCCAAATGGACCATGCCGGGTCGGGTCAAGTCTTACCAATTATAGTTATGGACTTAGACATTAATCCAACAGTCTCCCACTTGGATAAGTCTAAAACTATTATTGCGTATGACTTCAGGAACCGATCAGCAATCGTAGCTCTCAAAAGCTTCTGTCGAACTCTGACCTTGTCGATGAACTCTGACCTTTGTCAATGACTTGTCCATTAGATAAGGGATCATATATTCCTCCATTCTAGATATCATATGGACTGAGACATGGATTATCAATCATTCTCTCTGTCCATTTGTTGTTTCCCGATTTCCGATTCATGATGACTGACTGATTGAACAAATCAAATCAGTCCTGGCTTGGCCAAGCACTCACATGTATCATCTTTAAATCATCGAGGGGCCCACATATATCGCTTTTATCCCGAAGGTAAAAGGAATGGATAAACTTCGACTCATATGGCTTGTTCTACTACCTGTTGAATCATACACAAAGGCACGTTTTATAACATCGAGTTACCAATGCGTTTTCGTGCAATCAATGTATAACCAACTCATAGTAACAACTCATATCTCTAGGTTTGAAGAATATAAGATATTATCGTCTCATGATCACTCGTGATAAAATCCATGAAGTGATTCAAATGAGCACGGGTTGAATCCAATACTCAGAACTTATGAGCACTCATGAGTGTTGTAGCACCACTTTGTCCACCAACTTGGACCTCTACAAACCAACCCATGACAGTCTTGATTCATATCTACTTCCAACATATGACCGACTGTGGATGGTTTGAATAACTTAATCATTCAGGAAGAGCGACTTAGTTATTCTGGAAGTCAAAACATGCAAAGTGAAACACAAGAATAAATGAATCAAATATGGTATCAAACCCTATGAATATAAATAAACACTTTTATTGATCACCATACTGATTACTCATTATTCATTGTTTCGGTTTTATCAACTTTATACTTGAATTTAAAACAATAGTTGTCCCATGCTCCAAGCATGTACACTATGTTTTCTAAACACTAGTCATGCCATACACCAAGTATGCATACTATGTTTGTCTATGATCTTTACTTTGTAAAATAGATCAATTGAACATCACTCCAATGATCCTCTTTTCACAGTCCCAAATCCTTACTGCAAATGCAAGAATTCCAAATTCATGTCATTTACTGAAATTTGTTAGATTCTAAACTTATATGCATTGATCCTCTTAATGATTATGCACGAAGTCAGAAAGACTTGACAACAATCATTACAGAGCATTCCAAAGGAGATCAGCTCCTTGGAAACATCCTTCTTTCATTATGTTTCCTAATCTTACACATATTGAATAATTTCTAACTTTGAAACATTTCCATATTCCATTTTGACTATCACTTCTGAACAAGAGTTGCCTCCTTACAGATTATGTCAATATGGTCCTTCCAGAATTAACATTATACTTCCAACTGTCCTTGAGCAACCAATCTTTGGTAAACTTTAGATTGTCCTCGACAATTGCTTAATCATTTTAGTCATATCCAATTCTAGACCTTTTCCCTTCATAATGCCCCAGGCATTTGGAAAATTTTAGAAAGGATGAATATAGCACATGTAATCGATCCTATATCCGAAGCATATGGGACACGATTCATGATGTCTCACATAAAGACTAAACCAGTCTTTTGCTATAATATTTCCATTTCAATTTGCCAAGTTCTCAAAATTCAGATTATGAAAAGGGATGCCGTAATCATAATCGAATTTTAGAACGCAAATAATGGACCCATATATAGAATTTCCTTATGTTGAGCCATTCCAACATGAAATTCATATATATATCCTTGATTAAATACGATTAAAATCTCAATCTAAGCTTTTAGAATTGAAATGAAGTATAATTTCCTCTCCCTTAATTATAGCAAAACAACTTTTTCAACCCCTGCAACCTCACGAATTGAAACTTTTGTTTTCTATAATTAACATTGCTAACTTGCAACCTTTGTCATAATTATCATGCTCCCACTAACATGATGATTATTAGCATAACACTTATGATCCCACTAGCTTTGACATGTACTCAGAAATCAGCTGACTTTCTTACCAAAGTTCAGATTTCTGATACTAGATTGTTTTGATAAAACTTTATCAAAATCATACACCTCTCTTAGATAGCTCACATGTGTGTCTAAACAATTTTAGAACTATGAAAAGGGATGTCGTAATCATAGTCTCAATTGTTTAGACCTTTGCCACTTCTCACAAGTCCATGTTAGTGTGCCGGTAAACCACACACGCTCCACTAACGACTTTGAGAATGCAAATATCACAATTGCTATCTAGCTAAAATCTACTTAGCGAAAGTGTTTCCTCACCATCATTTTCATGAATCGGAGAGAAACCTTATGACACTTAGATTTAATAGTATATGTGTTCTTATCCATGTGAATTTGTCAAAACCATAATCACAAGACAAGGTTAGTGACAAATCCAAACTCATATTGATTAAACTTGTGCAATCTTAAATTCTTGCCATTTGGCAGCTCAGGTGCTTGCCATTGCTTCCAAGTAGTTGTGCAACCAATTGAGAACTCTCAGAACTCCTATGCAAAGCCAACTTGAATAGGCACAAAAATTTCAACACGATAGGTTATAAACCTCAAGTTGTGTGCTAGTGAAGGACTTTAGGTTTTATTCTTGATTAAATCTTGAAACTTTCAAGAGCTTTAAGACTCCCACTGTCCTCTTGACATATAAGACTCCCTTGTCAAATATTCAAGAGATAGTGCGGATTCTTTATCAAGACTAACACTTTACACAATTGGCCTAAGTTGGTCTCTGTTTTATCCAAAACATCACAACTTACCAATTTCAAATGTACAAGAGTAGATAACCTTTTACTCTTACATTTGACTAGTATTAACAAACCCTGTTTAAGATATGTCACTCAAGTTACAATCTTGGAGTATGACTCTAAGAATTGTTTTGGAACGAAGTATGACTCATCTTTTTGATTTAACCATTTCAACAATTCATGACTCCTCTTCTTAGTCATATGAATGCACTAAGATGACTTTAGAGGACCAATTGTGATATGGTATCTTAATCATTAAGATGATCATAAACATGATACTAAAGTACTCTCCCATCTTTTCAGATTTGAGAAACTTTTATCTTTCTGCCATACTTTGATTCTTCTTATTCGTTCTGTCTCACATTGAAACTTCTCCAATGCTACAGACTTATACTTAAACTTATAAGTATAACCATATTTACTGAACTTAAGTAAATCATGACGAATAGTCTTCTTGATCTTTTGTGGTGGACTTGACCAGTGCACAAGAATGTGTACTCAATCCCTTAGTCCTTTCCTTATTCACATAAGGAATTAGTCTTAATTTTCCAAGCTGAAAGTTCTCATTCATCATACTATACAACTTGCATGATTCCAAGTTTCGGTCCAATTGAACCTTGGGTGATGAGAATCTTTCCTTATTTGGTAATATTAGACACTACCACAACCGAAAAAATCAAATCCATTTTTCCAATATTGCTATCAATGGAATCTTATAAGCAACAACTTTTCACAAATGCCATTGTAAGGATACTTAAAATAAATAAAATCAAAACCTTTTTCTTTTATTTTAAAACTTTGCGGAAAAACTTATCCTTACAATCCATATGAAAACCTTGTTGTTATCTATTCCTAAGCAATATAAATATCATAACTCTTAAGTAATAGCCCAAAATTCTGATCACCGAACCATGCGATTGAAATCCATCTTCGCGATCAGAATCAGCATGTACTTAATAGAGTTAGACAATGGACTTTACCTGAAGTAGAGCCAAACTTATTGACTTTAACATCCTTAGGTAAATTTGGCAGCTTCGTAACCAATGCCCCTTCCTTTGGCAATAGTTACCTATGGACCCTTGATAATGGGACTATCTCAGACTTCGCCTCTCTCTTTACCATTGGGTCAACCGAGTTGACTATGGCCGATCCCTTTCCATTGGGAAGAGAGAGCTTTACTGGATATCCAATGTCATCATTGTCAATGTCCATAGCGTTTTAGGAAGTTGATCTTAGCAAATAGATAAGATCATTAAGGGTCTTGTCTTAGTCTGTTTCATAGGATTCCCAAAAGAACTCACTATGTGACTTAGAAAGTAGTTGAGCCACCAACTTTCTCAAGACTTTGACACCCAACTCTCCCGGCTTGTCAATATGTGACTACATCTCCAAGATGTGATCACACCTAGACCTTGCCTTGCCAATAGGGCTTGAGTGACCTTAAAGTTTTTAGGAACTTGTGGGTTAGGGAGAATAATTGGAGGAGGTGAAAGAAGTATGATATCCATGGGACATCATCTTCATTTAGGAAAGCTTGTTTCAAGAGATTTGGGAAGATCATAAATGTCTAGAGCAGACATCTTTTTGGGAGATATTCAAGATAGTTGATTTAAAGTCCTTAATATGACACCCAATATGAAATATTAAGGCTAGGACCCAACAAACTATTTTATAACTTAGAAGAGGGATGCCGTAATCCAAGCTATAAAATATTTGAAGGTAGGTGAATGACGATTCACCAATTTCCACCATGAAAAACGAAATAATTTATTAGGTTTTAATTGGATTTGAAAGTCCTAGATCTTTGAGATTCATTGAACTGTTCAAAGGCATGTTTCAATCTCGAGTGTGCCCTTCAGGTTTTGTGACTGAGATGCCGAGGATCACAAAACAAGGTGTGAATAACCATGCAAATATACTTGGTACCCTTAATATTTACCCCTTAATCAGTGTGCCGGTTAACCACACACGCTCTACTAACGACTTAAGCAAAGTGCAAAGTGTAATTTCATGGGTTAGCACCAAATTCACATTTTCCTAAGTAACTAAGATTGGGTATTAATAAGAGTTTAGTTACTTAGTATTTATCATTAATACTTTTAATGAAAGGAGAATTATAGTCCTTGTCCTACCCGTTCGACTAACGACCCTCCACCAGTCAAGGAAGCGGTGGGTGAGAGTGGACACCCATTAAACTGCCATTTTATAGGCAGTAACCTTATACCTCCCTTATAGACCGGCTTCGTGAATGAGGCCTACTAACGGTAAGACTGACTTTACTCTTATACATATATATAAATATTATTAACTTATAATATTATAAAGTATAAGGGTTGAATTTTAACTTTTAAAATTCTAAGGGCTAACTTGGAATTAAAGTATTCATAAGTGAAAACTTTTCAAATTCCAAAACTTGAGGGCAAGTTTTGAAACTATTCAAAACTAATTAATTCCATAACTTATGAGTTTAAAGTAGTTTTAATTAAAAAAAACTCTTCAAGTTCCATAACTTGAGGACAAGTTATGGAAGACTTTAAACTAATTAATAAAAAAAATAACTTTTTTTTATTGTAACTTATGGAACTAATTAAGGTTACACTTTTTTTTTTAAATTTAATGAAGAGACTCTTGAACCTCCATAACTTGAGGACAAGTTATGGAGTCATAAAACCATTTAATTAGAACTAGACTCTTCATTTTATAACCTTTGCCAACTTTTATGAGTTTTATGATTCTTAAATGTGACTTTTCATATAACTTGAGGACAAGTTACAAAACACACTTTGGAATCAACTCTTAGATTAAAATGGATTGAAAACAACTATTTCACACAACTTTTCTATTAATCTAAGAACCTCATAAGAACAAGATAATTCAAATCATCAATCTTCAAGAAATTAACATGAACATACAAACTAATACAAATCTTGAAATTATGACAATTATCTTAGAAATTGGATTAGCATGAACATTACCACATCAAAAACAAGTTTATAAGTCCAAAAACATCTTAGGGTAATGTTCCTAGTCCAATTCCAGCCAAAACAATCGAATATATGCATCCAACTCGATTTTTCAGCTACTTTTGCAAGTATAACAAGAAAACAAGCCTAGGCTCTGATACCACTGTTGGGTTATGAGCATTCTAACACTCCTAAGTGTACATGCAACCCTAAATACCTTGGATCTATGTTTTCTCTATTATACATACAATTATGAACATCCAAGGTATTATCCTAATCTAGCATACAAAATAATAAATATAACAAGATAGAATACATACCTCTTTGATGTAGAATGTCTTCATGAAGCTTGAGTGCCTAGTGCCCCAAGTGTGACACCTCAAATGGTTCACACAACACCAAATACACTTGGAATAACTTGAGAGAAACTTGAACACTCCTTGAAATCGTCTAGCCCTCACACACACACATTAGTGCACGATTTCTTGAGCCATGGGATTCTTTTATATGGTGGCTATTAGGGTTACACCATGTAACTCATAACTTTACCCATTCCTTATGCTCCATGGATTTTAACCTCTATGGAGTATCCATGGGTCACCCCATGGACTTAGTCCAACATAAGGAATCTTGGATCACAAGCCCACATATATAAGAATGAATGATTTACACAATCAACCCATATATTTAATTAGTCTCCTTTTGATCACTTAATTAATTCCAAATTAATTCTTGATCAATACTAATTAAATAACCTTATTAATATATTAGAACTTATAATATATTAACCAACCTTAAGTGTTATTTCTCTCATTATAGTCTATCCAAATGCATGATGCCATGCAACCCAAATGGACCATGCCGGGTCGGGTCAAGTCTTACCAATTATAGTTATGGACTTAGACATTAATCCAACAAGTATCACGACACTCTCTTCCACTGACTCATGGATGCTACGGCTCCCCATAGTCTTACAACACTCTCTCGCTCACTGACTCACCATTGGCTCACTCCACGGTTTCTCCTGATAATCCCAAGCGATTAATCCCACCCGGATCCACTTGCTCCCTTATCACCTCATAACCTCATCATCAAGTCATCACCACACTGAGTTTACCAACTCATGCTGCGCAGCTCAACATAGATAGGTGCTTACACCCACCCAGTTTATGCACCACCACTTCTGATGTAAGTTCTCGCAGGCAAGACACTAGTCTCTGCACCGAAACACCCTTATACAGTCTCACTCCAACGACAATTTACTGATGGATTCCCACTGGAACATAATCATTCGGTACTCCACTCGCCATCTCCCAACTCGAGTCCTAACATGACCAAAAATTAGGACATCATACTCGGGTACCTCGGTACACCGTCACAGCGTCCCATGCGGTCTTGATTTTACCACTGATCTTCCACTTACACAACTTGAAACTTCGAAATACTCCCATCTCCCAAATTGAAACACGGAGGAATCGTCAACGACTAAATACACATTGACGAAAATCCGAAGCTTCACCCTCTACTGATCACCGCCCATAGGAACTACTCATACCGACTCTAAAATTGGTCGACAACCAACTGCTGCCCTCTTCTGGAGTATAGATTACAATACATACTTATACCCGCAAATCTCAGCTATTGCATCCTGAACTCAGCGACTCATCCGCCTCGAACTCAACATTTGCAAACCCGAAAAAAATCTCTAGCCATAATAAATCCTCCGACCAACGGCCACCTGCCGTGAATTCACTCATCCTTCCTTAAGCGCATACTCATACATCATCCCTCCTCGCACTTTGCCGCATCCACTAATATCCCAGGTTTCATGTGTCCGTACCGCAGATATCCACAATCAGTTGCAATTGAACGAATTGTTGATCTTCTCAATTGAATACCCAGTTCTCCCCCACTCAGGGTTCGAACCATCACCAGGTACATCACACTTGACTCTTGGAACGTACCACACAAACACTCAATGATCTTCCCGATGGAAACCAAGCGACTCCAAATATCCCGTAACTCAGACAAGAACCTCAAAATCCTCACAACTTGACTGCCTCTGGTTATCTCAAAACCTCATACTAACACACCGCCGGATACCTCAACTGTTCCGAAATAACCCTGACCCTCAGTCCGAAAATAATTCACTATCACACACCTGTTGGAGATAGTGTCTAAGTCCATAACTATATTTGGTATGTACTTGACCCGACCCGGCATGGTCCATTTGGGTTGCACTTCACCCGAACAATTTACGGATAATCTTTTGAGAATAGTATAAGTTATGATTTATTAATATATTATAAGTTCTAATATATTAATATAAAATCATATTATTTAATTAGTGTTGATCTATAATTAATTTAGAATTAATTTAGAGATCAAAAGTATGACTAATTAAATATGGGCTCTTGTATTTATATAGTGTGGGCTAATGCTTATTTGGAACGGGCTAGGCTTGCATGGAAAGTCCATGGATACTCCATGGAGCTTTAACCCATGGATCTCATGGAAATGAAAAGACATGGGTATTAGGGTTTACATGGATGTAACCCTAATCCACCACACTATATAAAGGAGGCTTTGGTTCTTGAAATTGCACTAGTTGATGTGTGTAAACTAAGAGGGCCGATTTCAAGAAGTTTGTGACTATTCTCTCAAGTTTCCAAGTTTGTGGTGATTTGTGACTTCCATTTGAGGCATCCACATTATTGGTGCTAGGCTCTCAAACTCCAATCAATCAACTACTACTACAAGGTAAGTAATTCTACTAGTTTTATTTGATTCAAGTACCCCATGCCATGCTAGTTAGGATAAGAACCTTGGAAAATTAATTATTTGCATGTATCTTAGTCAAACATAGATCCAAGGTTTCTAGGGTTGCATGTACACCATAGGAGTGTTAGAATGCTGAAAACCCATCAGTGGTATCAGAGCCTGGTTTGTTTATTTGATACTTGATGCAAAAAAAAAAAAAAAAAACTTGAAAATCGAAGTTTTGTTCAAAAGCTCGTATCAAAATTTCAAGTTTTGTATATGTACTTACGATTCTTGAAATTTTTGATATGAACATTCATAAACATATGAGTTTAGAAGATCATAGAAATTATGTGCTAATAATTGATTAGATTAATTCTTCATCTTTATGTGTTTTAATGGAGTCCATAACTAGTTCTTAAGTTATGGATAACCAAAAGTCACATTTATAAATAACCATTAAAAGAACACATAGGTTACAAAAAATGAAGAGTCTTCATTTTTAATAACCATTAACTCATAAGTTATGAGAAATGAAAAGCTTTGAAAGTTTACAAAACTTGCCCTCAAGTTTTTGAGCATGTAAAGTCATATTAAAAACTTTAGTTCCAACCCCTAGAATTTTAAAAGTTAAAATTCAACCCTTATACTTTATAATATTATAAGTTTAATAATATTTATATATGTATAAGATCAAGTCGTCTTACCGCTAGTACGCCTCATTCACGAAGCCGGTCTATAAGGGGGGGTATAAGGTTGTTGCCTATAAAATGGCAACTTAATGGGTGTCCACTCTCACCCACCGCTTCCTTGATCGGTGGAGGGTCGTTAGCTGAACGGGTAGGAAAAGGACTTATAAATTCTCATTAAAAGTATAATGATAATACTAAAGTAACTAAACTTTATTGAATTCCCAATCTTAGTTATTTTAGGAAAATGTGAATAAGGTGCTAATCCATGAAATTACACTTTACACTTTGTTTAAGTCGTTAGTGGAGCGTGTGTGGTTAACCGGCACACTAACTTGAACTTAACAAGGTAGGTAAAGGGTGACTTAATGTTTATCATAGTATCGATGGAGTGTGTGTGGTTAACCAGCACATCGATTGAAGGGTAATACATTAAGGGTACCAAGTAATTTGCGTGGTTACTTCACACCTTGTTTTGTGATCCTCGACATCCCAGTCACAAAACTTGAAGGGCACACTCGAGATTGAAACATGCCATTGAAGAAAGTTCAATGAATCTCAAAGAATCTAGGAGTTTCTAAACTAACTAAAACCTAATTAAATATTTCGTTTTTCATGGTGGAAATTGGTGAATCGTCATTCACCTACCTTCAAATATCTTATAGCTTAGATTACGGCATCCCTCTTCTAAGTTATAAAATATTGTGTTGGGTCCTAGCCTTAATATTCCATTTGGGTGTTTTGTTAAGGACTATCTCTATATCTAATCTAATCTATTCCCTCTTCTTTTCAGATGTCTTCCAATAACAATGCTTCTGGCTCAAACCCTACTAGCTCATTCTCTCTCATGAATCTTTGTGGGAGAGTCATCTTTGATGGGTCCAACTTTACAGATTGGATCAGAAACATCAGGATGGTCACTCGGTATGAGAACAAAGAATATGTTCTCGACAAGGAGCTAAAGGTACCCGAGCCAACTGCTACTCCTGAAGAGCTTGTTGAATATGAGGTACATGAAAGAGATGCTACAAAAGTGGCATGCATCATGATGGCCACCATGACAGCCGAGCTCCAAAAGTCCTATGAGGACTATTATCCTTTTGAGATGTACCAGGACTTGATGGACCGCTACCATCAAAGTGCTCGTCAAGAGCGATATGAAATAATCTCCTCCATGATAACAACCCGAATGAAGGATGGTGAACCCATCACGGGCCACATGCAGAAAATGCAAAGGTATGTGGACCGTTTACTGAAGCTGAATGTGAACTTCCCTGAGGAGTTAGCAATAGACATCATTTTGCACTCCTTGCCATCGTGTTATGATCAATTCCGCATGACATATCACATAAATAAGGAAGAAGTCACCCTCAGCAAAATTCAAGGACTCTTGAAGACCGGCGAAAGTGGTCTAAAGGGTAAGTCGGTTGTTACTACTCCTACTCCTACTCCAACTACGGCCAATGTCTTGGCAATCGGGCATGACAAAGGGAAGAAGAGAAAGAACCCTTCTAAGGGTACCAAGGGTAAGACCCTTGAAGGCTCCTCTTCAAGCAAAACCAAGAAAGGTTTTGTCACTCCTTCTGCTAACCCTAATGAGGCTGAATGCTTCTATTGCCATGAAAAGTCGCACTGGAAGCGAAACTGCCCAAAGTACCAGCAAGATTTGAAGGATGGGAAAGTAAAACCCAACCATGCAGGTATATACATTATATTGTCTAATAACTCACCTCATTCTAAGTCTTGGGTCCTTGATACAGGTTGTGGTATTCACATATGTTGTGATTTGCAGGGACTAAAAAGAAGTGAGAATGTGGAGCAGGGAAAGATAAACTTAATCATGGGAAACAGGAAAGCTTCACCTGTCACCAAGATAGGAGTTTATTCCTTAGTGCTAAATAGTGGGTTTACATTAGATTTGAATAAATGTTATTATTCGCCAGAAATGGAAAGAAATGTTATTTCCTTTCATGCATTGTATAAACAAGGTTTTACCTTTTATTTTGATAATAATAATGGTAGTATTGATGCTTTCTTTAATAATGTTCTTTATTTTAAAGCATTACCTTATGATGGCGTGTATGAAACTGTATCTGTTGTAGATAATCTAGGAAATAATGTATTGTGTATTAACTCTTCCACTAGCTTAGATAAAGCATCCTTATGGCATTGTCGTCTTAGACATGTAAGCAAGAAACGCATAGGCCAATTCCAAAAGGATGGAGTCTTGGAGTCATTTGACCTAAAGTCAGATGATAGTTGTGAATCTTGTTTGCTTGGTAAAATGACAAAGTCACCTTTTAGTGGCACTTGTGCTAGGGGTGAAGGTTTGTTGGACCTCATACACACGGATGTGTGTGGACCCTTCAGAACCGCCACAAGTGATGCTAATCGGTTCTATGTGACTTTTATTGATGATTTTAGTAGATATGGATATGTCTACCTAATCAAGCATAAGTCAGAAACCTTTGAGAAATTCAAAGAGTTTAAGCAAGAAGTGGAGAATCAGTTGGGCAGGAACATTAAGATGATTCGATCCGATCGTGGTGGTGAGTATCTTAGTACTGAGTTCCTTGACTACCTTAAGGATTGTGGGATTGTCTCACAATTGACACCTCCTAGGACACAACAGTTGAATGGTGTAGCTGAGAGGCGCAATCGGACCTTGTTGGACATGGTTCGTTCCATGATGAGTCGAACTTCGCTACCAATCTCATTTTGGGGGTATGCCTTAGAGACTGCCGCCCATATCCTTAATCTAGTCCCTACAAAGAAGGTTGCCAAAACACCTCACGAGGTGTGGACTGGAAAAGTTTCCAATCTAGACCACATCAAGATTTGGGGTTGCGAGGCTTTCGTGAGACGCGAGACTCACGATAAGCTCGAACCCCGAAGCGAAAGGTGTATTTTCATCGGCTACCCACAGAAATCCTTTGGTTACATCTTCTACAGACCTAGTGATAATGTGGTCTTTGTAGCAAGAAGAGGATTCTTTCGAGAGAGAGAATTCATGAGCCAAGGAGACAGTGGGAGGCAAATTGACCTTGAGGAAATTCAAGAGTCAAGTGGTGAAGGAACCTCAAACCCTAGCCCTCAACCTGAGGAGGAAACTCCTATTGAGCCGACTGAAGAATCTATACCTCTGAGGCGTTCCACCAGAGTTAGGAATTCACCTGAGCATTGTTATGGTTTTCATATTACTGCAGAAGGTGAGACACTTATCAGTGATAACACACTGGTAAATCTGGATGAGCCTAACAGCTACACGGAAGCCATGGCAGGCCCTGAGGCTGCTAAATGGAAAGAGGCTATGGATAGCGAGATACAGTCCATGTATGACAATCAAGTTTGGAACTTGGTTGACAATGTACCTGATCGTAAGATAGTTGGGTGCAAATGGATCTTCAAGAAGAAGACCGACATGGATGGTAATGTACACACTTATAAGACACGACTGGTTGCAAAGGGTTATTCTCAAACTCCGGGAGTTGATTATGATGAGACCTTTTCACCAGTAGAAAATATTAAGTCTATTAGGGTTATGTTAGCCATTGCTGCATTTCATGACTATGAAATATGGCGAATGGATGTCAAAACCGCTTTCCTTAATGGGAAGTTGGCTGAGGATGTTTACATGAGTCAGCCAGAGGGTTTTGTCAGCACAAAGTACCCTAATAGAGTGTGTAAGATTGAGAAATCCATCTATGGATTGAAACAAGCACCTCGCAGATGGAATCTTTGTTTCGATGAGAAAGTCAAAGAGTTTGGCTTTTCGAGAAGTGAAGATGAGTCCTGTGTATATGTCAGAGCTAGTGGGAGTATAGTTAGCTTCTTGGTGTTGTATGTGGATGACATACTGCTCATAGGAAATGACATCCCAACTTTGCAGGAGGTGAAGTCCTGGCTTGGGAAGTGTTTTGCTATGAAGGACCTTGGAGAAGCTGCCTATATCCTAGGGATAAGGATTTTGAGAAACAGGAGTAAAAGACTAATTGGACTTAGTCAAAGCACCAATGTGGACAAAGTGTTGAAAAGGTTCAACATGCATAACTCCAAGAAAGGAGAGTTACCCATCCAGAGTAACGCCAGATTGAGTAAGACACAAAGCCCTAGTACTGAGGCTGAGATAGCAGAAATGAGTCGAATACCTTATGCTTCAGCTGTAGGATCGATCATGTATGCTATGACGTGTACTCGACCTGATGTAGCCTTTGCTTTGAGCATGGTTATCAGGTATCAGGGGAACCCTGGCAAGGCACACTGGACTGCGGTAAAGAATATCCTCAAGTACCTACGGAGGACTAAGGACTGGGTCCTTACCCTCGGTGGCAGTGAGGACTTGAGAGTTGTAGGGTACAATGATGCTAGCTTTCAGACTGACAGGGATAATTTCCGCTCTCAGTCGGGCTGGGTCTTTACTCTAAACGGAGGGGCAATTACTTGGAAAAGTTCCAAGCAGGAGATAGTGGCTGATTCCACTTGTGAATCAGAGTATATAGCAGCAAGCGAGACAGCAAAGGAGGCTATATGGCTAAAGAACTTCATCGGAGACCTTGGAGTTGTACCAGCTATAAAGGAGCCAATGGAGATTTTCTATGACAGCAATAGTGCGGTTGCCTTAGCCAAGGAACCAAGAGATCATGGGAGATCCAGACACATTGACAGAAAAATATCACTTCATCAGACATCGAATAGAAGAAGGAATCCTCGTGGCAAAGAGGGTATCATCGGATGAGAACCCAGCAGATCTCCTCACGAAGGGACTGACTCGGGCTAAGCATCTCCAGCATGCTCGGAGCATAGGGCTGAAGGATGATATTAGTTTTAGTAGTTAGATAATCTTGAAATTTGTAAAATGTAATTGACATTTGATGATAAATAAAAGCTGTTATTTATGAGTAAAGTGTTGCTATCTCTTGTCAATCGTTTACTATTATTTCTTTTTGCATGTTTTGACTTCCAGAATAATTATGTTATGGTTTATATCATATTATTCAAACTCTCCACAGTCGGTCATATGTTGGAAGTAGATATGAATCAAGACTGTCATGGGTTGGCTTGTAGAGGTCTAAGATGTTAGACAAAGCGGGGCTACAACACTCATGAGTGCTCATAAGTTCTGAGTATTGGATTCAACCCACGCTCACTTGTATCACTTCATGGAATTTATCTCGAGTGATCGTGAGACGGTAATATCATATAAGTCTTCAAACCTAGAGATATGATTTGTTGCCTATGAGTTGGTTATGCATTGATTGCACGAAAACGCATTGGTAACTCGATGTTATAAACCGTGCCTTTGTGTGTAGTTTAACAAGTAGTAGAGCAAACATATGAGTCAAAGTTTATCTGTTCCTTCTAGGATTAGAAGCGATATCTGGGCCCCTCGATGATTTTGTTTTGACCTATGTACCGGGCCCGGTCAGAACTAAATTGATGTGTTCAGTTAAGTTCTATGTCAAACAAATCAGAAATCGGGAAACAAATGTTGGACAATAAGCAAGACCATGTTCCATGTATTTGTCCGGCTGATATCTAGAACAGAGGATTATATGATCACTTATCTAAAATGGCGCTTCATAGTTCAACAGAGTTTTAAGAACTACGATTGCTGATCGGTTCCTGAAGTCATACTTGCAACTATAGTTATTAGACTTATCCAAGTGGGAGACTGTTGGAGATAGTGTCTAAGTCCATAACTATATTTGGTATGTACTTGACCCGACCCGGCATGGTCCATTTGGGTTGCACTTCACCCGAACAATTTACGGATAATCTTTTGAGAATAGTATAAGTTATGATTTATTAATATATTATAAGTTCTAATATATTAATATAAAATCATATTATTTAATTAGTGTTGATCTATAATTAATTTAGAATTAATTTAGAGATCAAAAGTATGACTAATTAAATATAGGCTCTTATATTTATATAGTGTGGGCTAATGCTTATTTGGAATGGGCTAGTCTTGCATGGAAAGTCCATGGATACTCCATGGAGCTTTAACCGATGGATCTCATGGAAATGAAAAGACATGGGTATTAGGGTTTACATGGATGTAACCCTAATCCACCACACTATATAAAGGAGGCTTTGGTTCTTGAAATTGCACTAGTTGATGTGTGTAAACTAAGAGGGCTGATTTCAAGAAGTTTGTGACTATTCTCTCAAGTTTCCAAGTTTGTGGTGATTTTTGACTTCCATTTGAGGCATCCACATTATTGGTGCTAGGCTCTCAAACTCCAAGCAATCAACTACTACTACAAGGTAAGTAATTCTACTAGTTTTATTTGATTCAAGTACCCCATGCCATGCTAGTTAGGATAAGAACCTTGGAAAATTAATTATTTGCATGTATCTTAGTCAAACATAGATCCAAGGTTTCTAGGGTTGCATGTACACCATAGGAGTGTTAGAATGCTGAAAACCCATCACACCTTATCTCTGACTCCTCGACCAGCCTCCCAACACGGGAATCATCATCAAAGCATGAGACCTCACTCTCACAACCGATACACAACATAACACGAGGGCCACCGCCCCGATATGTTCCTCTTAACCACCTGAAACTGCTGCTGAAAGCATGCCACACTCATAGAGGCACCTTCCTGGGTCTCTTCCATCTCAGCCTCCACTAGTGACTCCATGGTACCAGAAATACCTCACAGCAGTCAAACTGCCCACATACTCTGATGAAAAGGTCACCACCAATGCTCCCCCACGGGGTTTACCTCCAAGCTCTGAAACCGAAAACTCGATATCTCCTTCGCTTCTCCCAGAAATGGGAACAACGCAACTCTTGCCACAGAAGGTGACGTCTCATCCATCAGCCGATGGCTCGACTCAGACCTCGATCCTCCAATAAGCATCATCTCTACTCATCCCTGAGCCTTGCGACTCCAACTAACATCTCACCAATAAAATCCCTCAGAAATGAACTCGATTTCCCTTTCCAGGTACACTCCATTAAAAGTTGCTCGACATGGCCCTCTGGCTCCACACTTTATCACCTGATCTCAGACTAATCAACCACCACAGGACAACTGGTAAAACCAGAAGCACTAACCGCCACGAATCATGGTACTCGAACCATGTGATCACCTTTCACTCTGCCATGAATCATGGTACCTGAACCATGTTATCTCCTCTCAATCTTCTACTTAGAACCTCTGGTATTCTCCCTGTTTCGAGTATGGGTCCTCTGCTTTCAGTAGTACGAGCCCATACTACCTGCCACATCTACCCGTACTTTCCACACGGATCGTCCCAGAATTCCTAAGTAGCTTCTCAACCTTCCCGACCACCAAACCCGCTAAAATCTGGTCGCTTCCCAGCGAATAATCTCCTCTATCAGCGTACTCATCTGACTAAGGCCACTTCCTAGGCTCTTCCTAGGTTCCCTCACTTCTCTGCCTTCAGCTGCTGAAGAACTCCTTATGATGCCAGCCATCTACCTCCTGAATATCGTCATATTCACTTAGTAGCTGACTCCCATCATCAAGAGTTTCACAAAGCACAAAGCAAGCAGCATTCGAGCATCGAATAATCTCTACCAGCACGTAAAACCACTCTAGGTTACAACTCCACTTGCTCTGCTCCCATAAAAAGGTATCACCAAACTCAAGCAACTCTACCCCCTCGCGGGTATCTAACTACTCTTGTGGTAGGCTCCTCAAATGCTCATCTAGGTATCTCTCCTAGATTACTCCTCTACTCAAGTTCTCTCTAAAATATCTCTGTTGGATACTCTTACTCCGCACATACTCAAAGCACATCACATATAGCAAAATTCCTAGGCTAAGGCATCACAAATCAGGCAACTCTAGCCCTAAAATATGAAATACCTAGCCTATCTTCTAGCATGCATCTCTAGTATCTCAATAATAACTCATAACAAAAATAAGTAAGGTTATTTTGGGAAATCACCGTTCGGGCTTTGGCTGATTGTACACACTGCTCCTTCTCGTTTTTCTCTTAGAAACTCTTGCTCGTTTTATTAAAAAAAATCATTTCTTTTGAATTTTTTTTCTCAAATCCTCAGTTTGAGTCCAGATGTACCCGAAGGTGCATCCGAATCCCTCAAACCAAGGCTTTGATACCAACTTGTAACACCGTAAATTTCCAAACAAATTTTTCTTTTTAAAATCATAAAATTCTCATAACGCATTTCACAAAATCTCATTTAGTTAATTTACAAAACGCATCTCCATATTGTTTAATTAATAATCCAGGATCCTCAAACATAACTCTTTCTCTGGTGTGTATAATAGAGCCGGTGCCTTCCCGCGATCCTGAGAAAAACCTGAAACACATAACACATAACACGGTAAGCACGAAGCTTAGTGAGTTCCCCAAAATACCACATACAACACATTAGCCACTCGAGGCTATAACTCTGTAAGACCCTCCGGTCTATGTGTCTCAGTGGGACCCTCCAGTCCCACGGCTCGTTGGACCCTCTGGTCCGGTCTAAGTGAGGACCCTCCGGTCTCACAGCTCGTTGGACCCTACGGTCCGGTCTCAGTAACACATAATAACAATACTCAGCATAAATCACAGAGACATAATGCAGAATATCACAATTCACAAATAAGCACATAAGACATCTCAGTCACACAAGGATAACACTCATGGTAAGTATAGTGAGAAGACTCACCTCGGATGATGAACAACCCCTATAAACGTTGTTGCTACGCACCGACATCTAACTCTGAGCCAAAACCACAATTAACCCAATTAGGAACTAAGTCCAGACTCTCACTCATTAGGTCTAAAGGAAGACCACTAACCAGCCCATTAATAGCCTAAAACCCATTGGGCCCACCAAGGCCCAATAATAAATGGGCTCTCCTAAGGCCCACTCTCAAAACTAAATGGCAAGCCCAACTTAAGGGCCCAAGCACGAATATATATACTCCTCTGGTCCAATACTCTATTGCAACAAGCCCAAACTCTAGACCCAACACTCAAAACCCAAAATGAGACTTAGCCCAGAAGTCCACAGTGAGGTTACGCGGGGCGTACCTCCCTTGGTACGCTCAGCGTTCACAATCCAGATTGGCCATCGGGGACACTAGGGCAGTACGCAGGGCGTACGAGAATTACGCTCAGCGTACTCCACAGATTCACTCTTTCTACTCATTTGGTCTTAATCAATTAAGACATTAACTCAAATCCAAGATCTGGACTCCTTAATGGATCCTACTCCATAAAGTCAGTGACTTTAAGCCTTTGCATGGCTGGTGAGGTCACAAACACCCAAAACACACACTTTCTTAGCTCAAAATGCACATAACTCTTGCATGGCTCGATTTCAACATCAAATACCTGATTTTTATGACACAACACCACTATATACACTCAAAGGGGTTGGTCATAGTCTCTGGAGCTCAATAACTCATAAAGTCTCCAACTTTGGGACAAAAACCCTAAAATACCCCACTATGATGCACACACCATAAGAGTGAGAAAGCTTGAAGCTTTATACCTCTATATGAAGCTTCCATCATAGATATGCTCAGATCCAAGGGCTTGGACTCTCACTCCTTCTTCTTCAAAGCTTCTTCTTCACTCCAAGAACACATAAAACACTCAAAGGCTCTCAAATGCGTTCACAAACTCCATGAACGAAGGTTTTGGGTTTAGGAAGGTTTGAAATCTGAGGATGGCGGCCAGGAATGAGGCCATCTCATTCTTTATATAGGAACACACCCAAAATTAGGGTTTTCACTATGTGCCTAGTACGTCCAGCGTACCCTCTGGTACGCCTAGCGTACTAGGGGCTCCGCTTGAAAATAATGCACACGAGTACGCTAAGCGTACACATATGTACGCCCAACATACTCAGCTGCCACCAATCTCACATAAGGGACTTATCCTGCCACAACTTCAAACTTCCATTTCTCCCTCGATATAACCCGATTCCCATGAACCTCAAACCCACGGAAAGGTGATGAGATGCCCTATGCTTCTAGCAACTCGTCGCAACCCCGAGACCTCCCAAGCCTGGTTTGCAGTCCACGAACCCTAATCACGGACGATCCGAAACGGGATGTTACAGTTAGTCACAAATTTAAGCACTTAAACACAAACCACAACCACTACACGAAACATTCACTGTCGAAATGGCTAACGGGAAGAAAGAGAGCGCTAACGATATATTAATAGGTTGTACCCTCAGTCTAAACGACCATTCTTTCCCAATCGACCTTATGCCGGTCTCCATAAAAAGCTTCGACATCATTATTGGCATGGACTGGTTGAGTCCTTATCGTGCTGACATCCTTTGTTATGAAAAAGCCATTCGCCTTAATCTGCCAAATGGCGAAGCCCTCGTTATCTACAGCGACAAACCCAGTACGAACCTTCGCATCATTTCTTGCATTAAAGCCCAAAAATACCTGCGAAAAGAGTGTCATGCATTCCTAGCCCATGTTGTCAACGAAAAAAAGAAGTAAAAGACCTCGCGAGCATCCCTGAAGTCTGTAATTTCCCTGATATCTTCCCCGAAGATCTTCCAAGAGTTCCTCCTGAACGCCAAGTTGAATTCCAAATCGACTTAATCCCTGGAGCTACCCCTGTAGCCAAATCCCCATATCGCCTAGCACCAACAGAAATGCAAGAGTTATCTAGCCAATTGAATGAACTGCTCAGTAAGGGATTCATCAGACCTAGCTCTTCACCCTGGGGAGCACCGATCTTGTTTGTGAAAAAAAAAGACGGGTCGTTCCGCATGTGCATAGACTACCGCGAAATGAACAAGCTCACTATTAAGAACCGATACCCTCTCCTGCGAATAGACGACCTCTTCGATCAGCTTTAAGGAGCCAACTACTTTTCAAAGATAGACCTGAGATCGGGGTATCACCAACTGCGTGTCCATGAGAATGATGTTCCCAAAACAGATTTTCGAACTCGATATGGTCACTACGAGTTTGTAGTGATGCCCTTCGGTCTAACAAATGCACCCATGGTATTCATGGATTTAATGAATAGGGTGTGCCGACCCTTCTTAGACAAATTTGTGATAGAATTCATAGACGATATACTTATCTACTCGTGGAGTAAAGAAGATCATAGCCAACACCTGAGACAAGTCTTAGAAACTTTGAGGGCGGAAAAGATTTATGCAAAATTCTCCAAGTGTGAATTTTGGATTAGGAAGGTAAACTTCTTTGGTCACGTGGTCAGCGAAGAAGGAATACACGTGGACCCTTCTAAATAAAGGCGATTGAGAACTGGTCAGCACCCAGAACGTCTTCAGAGATCCGTCAATTTCTAGGACTTGCTGGCTACTACCGCAGATTCATACAAAACTTCTCTAGAATAGCTAAACTGCTTACTGCCCTAACTCAAAAGGGCATAACTTTTAGCTGGGAAGAGAAACAAGACACTGCCTTCTGAACATTGAAGCAATCATTGTGCAGTGCACCTATCTTGTCCCTCCCTGAAGGTACAGAAGATTTCGTGGTGTATTGTGATGCATCCAATTAGGGGCTAGGATGTGTCCTCATGCAACGAGGAAAGGTTATTGCTTATGCCTCGAGACAGATTAAAGCACACGAAGTCAATTACACCACTCATGATCTTGAGTTAGGAGCAGTAGTGTTAGCTCTGAAGATCTGGAAACATTACCTCTACGGTACTAAGTTCACTATCTTCACCGACCACAAAAGCCTTCAACACATCTTTGATCAGAAAGAAGTTAACATGAGACAGCGACGATGGGTAGAGTTACTTAATAATTATGAATGCGAAATTCGCTATCATCCCGGTAAAGTCAATGTAGTAGCAGATGCCCTTAGTCGAAAGGAGTACTCAGGTCGTAGAGTGAAGGCACTAACCATGACCATTAATTCGCATCTGTCCACACAAATCAAAGAGGCTCAGTTAGAAGCCTTAAAACCTGAGAATGTGGCAGGTGAAGCCTTAAGAGGAATGGACAAGAACTTAGAAATCAATGATGACGGTGTTCGTTATTTCATGAACCGGATTTGGACACTGAAGTTTGGTGGCTTCCGAGAAGTTTTCATGAACGAAGCCCACAAGACACGATACTCCATTCATCCCGGTTCAGATAAGATGTATATGGATCTCCAGAAACTGTATTGGTGGCCGAACATGAAAGCAGAGATTGCTACCTTCGTGGGCAAGTGTCTAAATTGCGCCAAAGTCAAGGTAGAATATAAAAATCCCTCAGGTTTACTTCAACAACCAGATATACCTGAGTGGAAGTGGAAGCGGATTACAATGGATTTCATAACCATGTCACCCAAGACCCCGGGTGGTCATGACATCATTTGGGTAATCGTCGATAGATTAACCAAGTCCGCCCACTTCCTGCCAATCAAAGAAACAGACAAAATGGAGAAGCTAACTAGAACTTACATCCAAGAGATAGTACGAATGCACGGTGTGCCCATATCTATTATCTCGGATAGAGGTAGTAGATTCACCTCGTGATTTTGGCAGTCACTTCAGAAGGCTCTTGGAGCTAAGCTGGACATGAGTACAGCTTACCATCCACAAACCGACGGGCAGAGTGAGAGAACTATATAGACCCTAGAAGACATGCTGAGAGCATGTGTGATTGACTTTGGTAAAGCATGGGATACCCATTTTCCACTAGTCGAGTTTTCATACAATAATAGCTACCACTCTAGCATCAAGGTTGCTACGTTCGAAGCCCTGTATGGCCGCAAGTGCAGATCCCCTCTGTGCTGGGCTGAAGTAGGAGATACGCAACTAGCTAGAGGCCAAGTTCCAAATAGCACTCTCACTGGCCCGGAGATCATTCGGGAAACCACAGAAAAGATTGTACAAATCCGAGAACGTCTGAAAGCCTCTAGAGAAAGACAAAAGAGCTACGCAGATAAAAGGCGAAAACCCTTGGAATTCCAGGTTGGTGACCGCGTTTTGTTGAAGGTCTCACCCTGGAAGGGCATGATACGCTTCGGGAAGCGTGGGAAGCTAAACCCAAGATACATTGGGCCATTCGAGATCCTCGCTAGGATCGGCCCTATAGCTTACAAACTCCGTTTACCACAAGAACTTAACAATTTACACCCTGTCTTCCACGTGTCAAATTTAAAGAAGTATCTATCCGACGAAACTCTTGTAATTCCACTCGACGAGATCGAGGTAAATGAGAGTCTTAACTTCGTGGAAGAACCAATAGAAATCATGGATAGGGAAGTCAAACGAACTAAACAAAGTCGAATACCAATAGTAAAGGTTCGTTGGAACGCCAAGCGGGGACCCGAATTTACTTGGGAGCGAGAAGACCAGATGCAACAAAAGTACCCGCAACTTTTCCCTAGTCTGTAATGCATTCTCTATAGCAAGAATTTCGGGATGAAATTCCCTCTAACGGGGGGATAATGTAACAACCCGCTATTTCCTATTAGTAAAACTCTAAACTACAAGAATATTTATTTAACATATATACACGTTTATGGGAAAACCATGTTGAAATAGGGTAGTATAAACTTCATACTTAACATAGAATTATACCAAAGCAAACCAAACTTACACTAGTGCAAATTAAGGGGGCTATACTTGAATTTATTTAAAAGTTAAAGGGGTTGAAATGTGTTTACGGATTTGGGGACACTCAAACCGTGAACACATGTTTTATGAAGGAAATCAACCGTGAACACCTTAAAGGGTGTAAACCCAAACCGTGAACCCTTTTTCCTTTGACCAAAATCCGAAAGCCGTAAACACCCCCTATATATATATATATATATATATATATATATATATATATATATATATATATGTGTGTGTGTGTGTGTGTGTGTGTGTGTGTGTGTGTGTGTGTTTTGGGCGAGAAAACTTCATTTCACTCACTTTCCTCCGTAAACACCCCTAAAATCCTCTCAATCTTCAAGAGTTTACGACCAGTTCCTTCAAATCTTCGTATTTCCCCATCAAGCACATTCAAAGCCACATTCAAATCTTCAAGTGATCTTCAAATCTTCATAATTATTCAAGATCCAACCGTAAACCCCTATTTTAAAACCAAAAACACTTTGCAACATTTCCAAATAATTCTATTAATTTTGTAAGTCTTCCTTATATAATTAAATTATTATTTAGCCTATTATTTAAATTAATATCTTATTAATTTAAATACGAAGTCGAATACAAATATGTTAGGATAACGTTATTCGCTCGTACGACAATCTGAGGATCGTCTCTACCGCTTTGCTATTCCAAACTCAAGAGCACATACGAGGTGAGTTCATACCCCTGCATTTTCAATGTTTTTTTAAATATTTTAGGGGGAGAATACAAGTAAAACAAAAGGACTTTTGTGTTTATTCAAACATTTTTAAATAGTTTTAAAAACCTTTGCAATTGTTTCAAATCGAACATTAACTATACTTCCTAAGAATACTTTATATATTTTTAACCATTTTGTAATAGGTCGAGCATAAGGGTATTTTACTTTCATACGATTAAATTGCAAATGTTTTCATGTACATTACAGAACTTTACGAATAGACTATAATTGGTATAGTTTGGAAATATCTACACTATTTTACTAAGTACAACACATAGAATCAAAACATTTATTCAAACTATAATAGGTATAGCTTGGGAAACACTACTCTAATACATTTGTACAAGTATACACTATTAAATAATTATTTAAATATAATTATTTTACATTACAAGTACATTACTATAAGGATATTCATACATGTTCAAATACAAGAAAACATTACTACACTACACGTAAACTAGTTAATACATGGTTGTGTGGCACTACTTCAATTGTATCCACCAGGGTACGGAACTAAATCCTATACAGTATAACCAGAGTCTCCTGGAGGGAGAGTGTGAGATTTGTGTATAGATGTATACAGGACAGACACTCCCGCACCTCGACTGTTGGCTACAGTCAGGTCGGCAGGCCTGAGGTGACAAATGTCATAACTTTCAGACGCCTGAAGAACGTATTAGAGGTTACTAGGTCATATCAAGCATGGTTATATGAAAACTCACAACAGTATAACTAAAATATTCATTTACGGGATTACACTACTTCATTGGTTTTATTTTAATAAATAAAATTAAAGCTCACAACTTGCACTGCAACTTGTAGTGACCAGGCATTCATACTAAGGTTTCTATACTAATGCTATTACAGCACACTACTTTCCCTACAACTGGAGTTATGCAGGCATACATACCAAGGTTTTCATACGAATACAGATACAATACATATTATTCAAACACTGAGTACACTAATACAATATACATTTCAAGGAACATACATGACTACATTACATTCAGTATAGAAAATATTGGATTTTCTGGAGAAACATACTAATATTTTCAAAGTTCAAAGACAAGTTTTTCCCTCACTAAAACGTACTTATGAACTCACCAACTTAAATGTTGATACACTTTCAAAATCACTTGTATTCTCAGGGAATCAGTAGACAGGTACACCCTCAGGATTTTGAGAAGATGGAGCTTTATAGAGCCTCGTCTTTTATACTTTGATATACCTTTTGATGTCATACAAACTATGTTATGAACATATGTAAATACTATATTTTATCAATGTAATGGTTGTGTTGCTTTTATTACTATTTTACAATTATTGTGATACTGTACATGACGTCCTCCGCCCCCGAACGTTTCCGCCGTTTCGGTTTGTGGGTGTGACAAATTATTTGGTGGGGGTTGTTCAAGGAGATATCTTCCGCTTTTCTTTCATGTGCTTTATCTGCACAATAATAACAAACCAATATTAGTATAATCATGCTATAATTCAAAGTATGATATCATGATGAAAAGTAGGATGAAATTCACAACATAGACAACCATATACATACATATAGCCATAGCCACGACCAAATACAAAACCACATACACAATTACACACACACAACCATGACCATGACTACACACATACACATATATAATATGAGATATGAATGTTTAAAAGTAGGATGGAATATTTTTTTAAGTGTTATAAGCAAAAAAGTGATCTTAACTTCTTAACGGTGGATGGTGGTGTTTACCATAATAGACTTTGGGATAATGGTGTTTAGCGGGAATTGATTTTGGGTTTATTTGGGTCAATTATACATAAATAAACATGGACCAGGTTTTGGATGGATAACATATGGTGGGAGGGAGAAACAACTGATGGTGATGGTTGTGGTGCGATGGTAGTTAAGATCAACAAAATTGTATATACAGAAAATATGATAAAAACTGAGATCCCACATACCTAAACAGTGAACAATATACTTTTTGTTGAGGTTGCTGATGAGACTGTTAAATGGTAGACCAAACAAATACCAGAGGAGCCACCAACTAGCCATCATCTCCATGTTTACTCTTCCTAATGTTCTATCTCTTCTCCAATGAATGCAACTAACCTAATAAAATTGCATAAGATACATGACGGTTACCGGGCCTAATCTTTCACACCAGATACATGATGTTTCATCAAGTTCACTTGTCATTAACATTTAATTAAACATCTTTTTTTTTCAAACTAATTTTAAACAAAATTACATTGATATCCTTGACCATGGTACTTGTATGTGTGTATGTGTGATAAGAAGCTACCCAACCCACACTTTCATCCCACCTCGCACAAAAGACAAATAAACCAATATCATGAATTCATTTGGCATTTATTGAGAATCTGTTTTAAACATTTCTAATTTTTAGTGTTTTGATTATAATACCTGTAATCATGGCCATGGTTTTCTTTTAAAACCAATCAAATGCAGCAAAACATATATTGCATATACATATAAGAGAACCATAACCAAATATTATATTAGTAGCTTGAGTGAAGGTGATATTTTTTTCCATTTGCACAAAAATACTGAAAATAAAGGAACACACTTTGAGAATTTGACCATCCATTTATGTTATGAACAAATATGAGATAATAAAAAACAAAAACCGAGTTTTTTTTAGCAAATCGGGGATGATGGAGCATAACATTTTGATGTTTTTAGCATGATCTCCTACTGTTTTTTTATACCTAAACTAAAAAATTATAGTTGATAAGAAGATGACAACAAATCAGTAGAAAATAACAAGAGAAGATAATGAAGGGAACTTACTTTTTTATTGGAATCAGAACAAAACTTACAGAACCTACATAAATTCATTACTCTAATAAAAAAATCGAGTTTCTTCTAAAACCTCCCCAAATCAAATCAAACACTTAGCAGTCTAAACCTAATGGAATCAAACAGAAAAAACGAACCTGTGAGAATGAGATATGAATAAGAAGCGACAACAACAACAGCGAGTGGTTTACCTGAAGTTTTTTTTTACCAATTTTCTTACCTTTTATTACCGGTATGAATTGTTTCATCAGAAGCTCACATATTGCAAACACCATAATATTCATCCTGTATCTAAACAAACATAGTCTAGAGTTTTAAAATTAATCTTTGATTGGTAATAAATATTTAATCAACAGTGAAGTAGATGCATACTGAGAGAAATTAATCAAAAAAGTAAACATACATGATTAAAGTGACGCCCTAAATATTCAAATAACATAAACAAAAACTTTGAGTTGGAAAATAAGATTAGATGCAAGGAGAGAGAGCCAAGATTATTGTTGTACTTACCTATGTTCAAATGTTAAAGAAGTTTGTTTCACTGACTTCTGTAAATCAAAAGAGGAACATAGATGGTTATGTGGTTTTCCGGTGACGGTGAAAGCAGTGGATGTTGGTACCAACAACAGTCAGCAGGGTGGGGCTAGGGTTTTTAGTAGGATTTCTAATAGAAGAGCGATCCCAAGTACAAAGATTAAGGGGGAACCTTGGTGAATCCGTATCAGTTGATCGACGATTAAAGGGTAACGGTCAGGCAACCAAGTTCTTCTTGAGAGAAAAAGGACAAATGAGAGAGGAGGAGAATGGAGGAGCAGGTTCGTGTTGGAAAAAGGAAGCAGCGCTGTTAGTGGTGTGGGGACGGTGGATGTAACCAGTGCGATTAAGGCTTTTAGAGAGTGGGGTTTCTTAGAGTAGATGTGACCATTGTTATATGAATCAAGATGTAGGTTATATAATGAATGGGGAAGAAGATAAACAGAGGTAGAGTTGAGATAGGAGTGGAATGGAGAAGAATGGAGGTGGGGGGGGGGGGGGTTATATAAACGGCCAACAAAGATATAGCATTACAGGGCGCGGAAGTGGATCTTTACCAATTCAATTGATTTTGACCAATTCCATCGGATGAAATTGAGGAAATACAGTTTCAATTTTGACTTTTTCAAAGGTCGTGTGGATAAGATATGATTTTGCAGGAATGCATAAAGTTGCTGTAAATAATGCTTTAAAGGGTGTACCTCTTAAAATTCAGCATTTGAGGCTAAATGCTTATTAATATATATATATATATATATATATATATATATATATATATATATATATATATATTATATATATATACTAGGTTATAACCTGTGGACACTACGAATGAGAAAGTTAAAAAATATAAATAAATTACAAGGTAATGATTGAAGAATGATAAGAAAAAATGTATTAGATTATAACGATATAATGATTAGTTCAAACTACAACAACGCATTGGTTTGACGATATCAACGTTTCGTATTTGTAGATCTTTTATAATATTATCATTTTATACAACACGATATAAATTTAAATAAAATGAAAAAAAGAAACATAATCAATCATGGAAGTGACATTGTTATATCACAAATTAAAAATTAATGTAATATTGTAATGTAAGAAAAAAACATTAACACAAAAACAATTTACAAATTAAAATGATGATTGAATGGTCATTTAGTAATAATAAATAAAAGATTATATTAAAATAAAGAAATGATTTTTTGTCTAGCCTATTAATTTTTTCTATTGAAATTCGAAAATTTCCGATGATATGTATTATAAAGTTGGTAATACTAAGTTGGCAATTATCTTAAAATAAGGAAATGATTTTTTTCTTCCCCTAAAATAACGAATCAGTTATTCAAAAAGTTATGTTATCACAATAAATCAGGAAAGTTATTATCTTATAATTTATTACTTTTCAAATAATATAAATATAAGGAAATTGATTATATACTAATTTGAATTTAATGGATTTTTATCAATAAATTTGGAATGGTGATATTGTAAGTTGAAAAACTGATTTATAGGGATGATGGTATGAATGAGGTAATGGGTAGGAAAAAATGAGTAAAATATTGGAGGAGGTACATGCATCTTAGTGGTTTATAAGGGTGATAGGTTAGATATTTCATATATAGATAATACCCTTATTACCATTTGACATTTCTTGAGCATTTAAATCTAATTTATAACAATGTTTAATTAAGAATTAAGCTTGTGGTTGCTGCAAATTAAAGTAATGATAGTTTTACTAATATTTAAGATAGATATACTATATAGAGGTGTTCAGCGCATAAAATTAAAATACCGAATGAAGTAGCACGATTCAAATGCAAAAGAAAAAATCTTTACGAGATATCCTAAAACAAATTAAGTTTTGACAGAATAGGTAACTATTCAAATCCAGTTCAATTTTTTAAATGGAGTACAATGTTATATCTTGGAAGTATGTTGCAATTGGAATTTTTTGATTGCTGAGATGTAAGAAATAGCATGGTACTTCCATGTATTTAATTTAAATAGTATTCTACATTGAAAGATCTACCTAATTATAACGATGTCATTAATATAGAAAGCAATTTCCATTACTACAATGTCAAACCATTATTTACCTGTATAATTCAAACAAACCCATGAATCATATAAATTTCTCACCTAAATACACTTTGATTTATATTTTAAGAACTCACTCATATAAAAATGACCCTAACAATATAAGACATGCCTCAACTTTGCAAGTAATATATAAGTTGTTTAAGATTAAAAAACTATATACAGCGAGAGGTTATAGCTCTAAGCCTACAAAGTTTAACTTATGTTTAAAACTTTCACAAAAATGGGGAGAGAATACATAAAACCAAAACAGGTCCTTACTTAAGTTTATGTTCTAGGCGTAAATAGGAATTATGTAAACATAATTTGAAATGATATTGCTTCATTAAAACATTTTAGTAACATATGGGAATACATTTAAATATCTATATTTAATTGTCTAAATAACATCATAAAGTAATCTTGCAAGCTTTATAAGATGCGTGAAAAAATAGATTAAATTTAGTCCAATTATTAACTAAGGAGATAACAGGGGATCAAAACAGTATCATATTAGAACATGAAATTCTTAATGTTTTTATGTTGTGTTTCTTCATCCTCCAATCATAGTTTAAGTGGCTCTCTACTTTTCGTCCTCCTAATTATTGTGGTTGATTTGATGTAATGCACCTACCATAAATCCATAATGTGTGCGCTTGTGTCTCGATAGTAATAGCAAAAAAACATATCAGCAAATAAATTGAATCAGTTATAATCAATATCAGTCGGATTAAAGTAATTAATTAGGTTTAGTGTCATAAGCATAAGAAAAAAATGCAAATAGATTTACATTTATGCCCTAAATTTTGGCAACATGTATGATTTACATTTAGCATATTTTGATAAAGATGAATGAAATAGATCAGCTAGAAGAAATACAAAGCCCAATGTTTCATGAATAGACCATTACAAATCAAATACATTTTGGATATAAATTTACGTAAATCAAGAAATAGGAAATTTGGATAATTGAATAAACAATCAATGAATAATAAACTAACCTACCTTTCCTTCACATACTAATTCTTCAGCATGACGTTCTTCTTTACCAAGCCTGAAACGAAATAATGTATTGCAGTTCAAAAAAGTTTGATCAAAATTCGCTAACAGAATGAAAAGAAAATACAAAAGTTGATTTACTAAACCTTCTTTGCTCATCAATGTCACAAGCCCTAAATTCGCAATCATACAAACAGAGTCGAATGATAATGCTTTGCAGACCGCGGAATGAAGTGCCGATTCCGTTGCTATTATTAGGGTTTCGACAAGTTAAAATGGAAATATAGAGGAAAGAGGGGCGACAATTTATTTTTGCAACGCCCACGTTTCTGGTTAAACATTAATATTATAATGTAATAGTTAGAGTCAACAATTGTAACCTATTTTGAAGAAACGAAGATGAATTATTTGACTATTATGAGATTTATGTGATTTATATGCTACGTATGTGATTGTAACGATGTAATAAAATAATAATAAAAATATGCATCAAAAATAAAATAATAGATAGACCCATATATCTATGAAGAAAGTTGAAGTGGTTGTGACAAGGATTTAGGAGATATAAAGAACGCTGAAATCCGTCTTATAATGAAGAAACTATGACCCGTCGAAGTTTTGCGACAAAACCGGCATGACGTTGTGTATCGTAAAAAGTGAGTTTGCGATAAAATACTTTTTAGCCTTAGAAATATAAACGAAAGTCGTAGTAGACATTAAACCGAGAGCGTGCATATAGAGAACGTCCAAATCTGACTTCGTTATAGGAAGTTATGATTTTTCTAAGATTTGACATAGCAGTATGCAGCCCGGAAATCGAATTTTAGATCGATCAATTTTTAGTCGACACAATCTAAACGAGAATCTAAGATCTCTTTAATAGAGCTCAATGATATAAAGACAGTCGAAAACGGACGTCGAATGACAAAGTTATGAATTTTTAACGGACTTTAACTTTCTAAGCCTGTTAAAATATAACTTTAAAAATAAAGTCAAAATTAGCCGACGGAGTCTAAACAAAAGTTGTAGATCACGTCGTTACCTATGCGTGGATATAAAGAACGTAAAAAAGCGAGCTTGTATGCGAAAGTTATGGATTTTAGAAGATAGCTAATTTTTGGGTTTAACCTAGGAGTGCCACGTGGCACCATCTCAGCCCTACCTTTCTCCCCACGGCTTCGCATATGATCTGGACACGTGTCGTTGTATACCCAACGTATGGTTTTGTACGCCCAGCATACCGAGTACGCCCCGCGTACAACAAAATTATGCCCCGCGTACTCCAAACTCCCAGCCTATGAATAGAGGCACAAATCTCTCATTTTCTTCACACCTTTCCAATTCTCTTCTCCCAATTACTCCCAAACCTTCTAAGTTTTTCCCTAGCACTTCCTAAGTGTTAGAGGCAAGTCTCGGAGCACCAGAAGGCTCCGAGAAGAAGAGCTTTCGGCTTAGAAGTTCTACACGCGCAGAGTCCGGTTCCTTGCTAAAGCCATTTGTAAGTGAGTTATGCTTACCCTACTTTAAGTATAACTTATGTTTAAGTTCATTATTGTTATTATGAACCTATAAACAAGATTTATCAGTGATTCAAAGTTGTTATACTGATTGATCTACTTACGAGAGAGGTGTCTAGAATGGTCACGTTGGCTAGGTTGTTGGATTTCAGAAAAGCTATATGCCAAAATGGTCCTGCCTCCCAACTGTCATGTCTGGATGATCCTTACTTGATAGATCATGAAAGTATACCTTGAGTTAACGATAAATCTAGATTAATAATTAGTCGAAATAAATATTAGACTAAAATCAAGTAATGATAATACTAGGTTTCGTCGAAAGAAAAGAAAATTGTTAGAAGCGAAGCGCTGCCCGAATTTTGAGTCATCACTTTAACAAGTGAGTACATAGTTACTTTCATCTTATACATAGATATGGAGTATTTAATATAAATTGCGTGCTATGTGTGCATATTACATGTGCTCTTGATATCTATGATGGATGAACAAAATATACATGTTTTATTTGATTTAAATTGTATATGTATTTTATACCTATAATAATTATGGGTAAAGATGGGTAGATGATATAGATGATGAAATAAATGATGAGAGGCCTCGATGTTTAAGCTGATTTAGTCCTCTAGTGGAGTATAGATGACGACCACGGACTATTCTAGACAGTCTAGTGGAATGCTGACAGGCTCACCACCTGTAGGTGTTTGTGAACGATGTGTTCACCCGGTGTACTCCACCCCCTCATGGTTTCCTTACTGACATATATTGGTAAGGAATCCCCTAAGTAGTATTGTCTTCCCTATGATGATCCTTAGGCTAGGTCCCTTGAATTAGATGCTTTAGGGACAGAAAGTGAGGATAACGGGAACGGGTAATCTGGTTGAATGATTTGATGAAATTAAAAAAACTTAATTATTGTGGGTTGAAAACCGTATGTGCTCACCAGGCTCCCAAGCCTGACCCACTCAGTTTCTTCTATTACAGGTAGTAGCAATAGAGCATAGGAGTGATGATCTGATGAGAGATCAATGGATTATAGGCCATTAGAATAATAGATGTTGTAAGGTATGTACTATTTCTGTTTACGCTTATGTACTGTATTGACAATAACATCCAAACGTTTTTAATATAATTAAAATACATTTCTTCGGAAATGCTTTGATAATATCTTTGTCATATTTTTTGGAACAAATTCCACAACATATTTCTTCAAAAGGATACTCTAAGTTTCAAATAAAGCATAAACAAATCGGTCTTTTATGGCTGTGAAATTGGGGATGTCACAATTTTGGGCAAGATTTAGGAGATGATATGAAGGGAAAATCTGTACAATTCAAATGAATAAATATTAATTAGCTAATTTTGTGGGATAACAACAACATTTTTAAATTTGGAGTGCTGATTTTTTGGAATGACATTTCTTTACTTTTAATAAAATACACCTTAAGCTGCCACATGTCTCTTTTCTAAACCCATTCTCTGCCACATGGCATATTTCTAGACCCTTACCAAATAGTTTTCCCGCCCATTATAATTGACGCTCATATCAAATTTAAATAATATTTTTCATTTTCTATTCAATATCTTAATCCCTGATTTTTTGGGATACTTATCAATTGCTCCGGAAAGTAACTTCCTCTAAATATAAAATGGATTGCTATTTTTTTTCTATTTTGTCAATGATCTCTGCTTATTTTAGGGCTTGATTCACTACCCCTATGATCAGTTTGTAAGGCAAACTCTGACATGTGAAATATTTTCTTGCAAATTAGGTTTTATGTATTAGGTTAAATTCCGTTAGACTTTGGTTGTGATTTCAATGGGATTCTACAAGGTACATATCGACTTTGTGGTTACTTTCCCCTGTAAGCTCTTTGATAGTGGAGGAGTTTTAAGTAAGTCTAATTCCTTGCTTTTTCTGAAAGAGGTCGTCTAATTCCTACATATACACACTCTATTGTGTTAAAGTAAGTATGAATAAAATCAAATGGAATTAATCGTAATAGTTGTGTGTATCATGTGTGTTTATGTGCATGATTCTTTTTAAATATGTTTGTATTTTGTATATGTCCAAGGTTGAAGACGGTTTACTGTTTAAGAAAGTTTCGATTGGGTATTTATTGTTTATGAAAAAAGATTGAAAATAAGAGATACCCAGATGGAAGCAAGTTTCAAAATTCATGAGTTTGTTAGAAAATGTTGACTTTTCTAAAACCTTGACTTTTGTGATTTGAGAGTTTCAAAATTTTGAAAGGTAACTTTGCTGTGTCATTGACAAAAATGTCATGAATTCTATGTTTTTATCATTATAATATTGGAAAGACCTTTTTATATCACTTGTAGCAAAGAATTATATTGTTCTGCTTTTTAATAGATTTGAAATACATATAGATGCATGCATCTAAATATCTAACTACTAAATGAAGTTCATCATTGGCCTTACCTTGCTTCTATACATGGGGGAAACAAAGGAACATCAAGATTGTTCTAAATGATGCTCATGTCATAGATGTCTAATGTCTAGCGTCGGGTAGTAACATAATCCTATATTTGAGCATAGTTTATGAGGAGTTTTCAGTTAGATGGTCATAATACCCCTGGTGAGAAAAGATCATGTTAATAAGATAATTTTTCTAATTCAATAACAAAATTATAAAACTTGTAGCTGACTCTACTTAATGACATTATAGTTGATTCTTTTGATCCCTATGGGGGATGTCTGTGTGATTGTGGGTATGGACTGGTTGGGCCATTTCGGTGTCATGATCGACTGCGAGGGCCAGCGTGTGGTAGTTCAAACCCCAAGTGGGTGAGAACTGGTTATTTCTGGAGAGGGAACTAGGTTGGGTTCAGGGTTTTGTTTGGCAGCACGTGTGTGCAGGTTATTCGGCTTATGTGGTGGATACGTGGGTTGGGGATCAGGTGTCAGTTGCTAATGTTTCGGTTGTCAGGGAATTCGCTGATGTATTCCAGGATGAGTTACCCGGTATGCTTACTGAGAGGCAGGTCAAGTTCAGGATCGATCTTCTGCCAGGTGTGGACCCTATTGCCAAGGCGTTGTACCGGTTGGCACCGCCTGAGATGCAGGACCTTTCATCTCAGCTGCAGGAGCTGCTAGGCAAGCAGTTCATCCGTCCGAGCAGTTCTCTGTGGGGAGCGCCGATTCTATTTGTCAGGAAGAAGGATGGTTCGCACCGGATGTACATCGATAATAGGGAGCCAAACAAGTTAACGGTGAAGAACCGTTATCCCTTTCCGCAGATTGATGATCTATTTGATCAGTTTCAGGGAGCATCTTGGTTCTCCAAGATTGATCTGGGGTCGAGGTACCATTAGGTCAGGGTGAGGGAGGAGGACGTGGAGAAGACTGTGTTTTGGACTCGATATGGGCATTACAAGTTCGTGGTGATGCCATTCGGGCTCACCAATGCACCTGCGATATTTATGGATTTGATGAATCGGGTATGCAAGCCGATGCTCGATCGCTCAGTTATCGTGTTCATTGATGATATCTTGGTGTATTCCAAGACTAGAGAGTAGCATGAGGAGCGTCTTCGCGAGCTTCTGGGGGTTTTGAGGCAAGAACGGCTTTATGCTAAGTTCTCGAAGTGCGAGTTTTGGTTGAGAGATGTTCAGTTCCTTAGACACCTCATTAACCAGGATGGGATTTTGGTAGATCCGGCCAAATTCGAGGCAGTGACGCGGTGGGAGGTTCCGAAGTCTCCCTCGGATATCAGGAGTTTTCTGGGTTTGGCAGGGTACTACCGGAGATTTATTCAGGATTTCTCCAAGATTGTAGTACCCCTCACTCGTCTGACGAGGAAGGGGGTGGATTTCCAGTGGGGCCCTGAGCAGCAGGCAACATTTGAGACCCTTTGGCAGAGACTATACGAGGCCCCAGTTTTGACCCTCCCTGAGGGAGTCGAGGATTTTGTGGTTTTTTGTGATGCATCTATCACCAGGTTAGGGGAAGTCCTCATGCAGAGAGGACGAGTGATAGCTTATGCTTCACGGAAGCTGAAGCCACATGAGACGAGCTATCCCACACATGATCTTGAGTTAGGGGAGGTGGTTTTCACCCTCAAGATTTGGAGGCATAACCTTTATGGGGTCCGTTGTACAATCTACACGGATCACAAGAGTTTGAGGCATATTATGGATCAGCCGAACCTGAACATGAGGCAGCGTAGGTGGCTGGACGTAGTCAAGGATTATGGTTGCAAGATCCTTTACCATTCGGGTAAAGCGAATGTGGTGGCGGATGCTGTTGGATTAATGTCTAAGTCCATAACTATATTTGGTATGTACTTGACCCGACCCGGCATGGTCCATTTGGGTTGCACTTCACCGGCACAATTTATATGGATAGTCTTTTGAGAATAGTATATTTATGATTTATATTAATATATTATAAGTTCTAATATATTAATATGGAATCATATTATTTAATTAGTATTGATCAAGAATTAATTTAGAATTAATTAAGTGATCAAAAAGAACTAATTAAATATGGACTCTTATATATATGGAATGGGCCAAGTTCATTTAGGTTGGGCTAAGCTTTCATGGATGGTCCATGGAGCTTTTAACCCACGGATCCTATGTAAATGAAAGGTCATGGGTATTAGGGTTTACATGGATGTAACCCTAATCCTCCATAATATATAAAGGGGTCCTTGGCTCACAAAATTGGCACAAGTGTGTGAAAATAAGAGTGGGCCGATTTTAGTGTGCATACATATTCTCTCAAGTTCTTCCAAGGTGATTTGGTGATTTGTGATTCCATTTGAGGCTTCCACACTATTGGGGCTAAGCTCTTAAAGCTTGAAGACATCAAGCTACATCAAAAGGTATGTCATCTAACTAGAACTTTGTAGTATAGGTGCTTCATAATATGCTAGTTATGATGAAACCTTGGAATAGTTAATATTTGCATGTATAATAGAGAAAACATAGATCCAAGGTTTATAGGGTTGCATGTACACCATAGGAGTGTTAGAATGTTCAAAACCCAACAGTGGTATCAGAGCCATGAGTTGTTTTCTGTTATATTGATGCAAATGTTTTATTTTCAAAGTTGAAAAAAAAAGTAAAAAAAACATGACGTTTGTCAAATTTTAAGATAATTACTTGTTTTTGTGAAAAACTAATTATTTGTAAAATTTGAATCATTTGCTATATGAGTTGAATTATGTCAAATTTAGTAAAAGATAAAATGATATGATTATTTTATTAGTTTTAAAAGTTTGATCTAAAGAGTTTTTTGAAACCTCCATAAGTTATGGATATGAAAAGGTTTTTAAAAAAATTGATTCAAAGTTTTTTATGGAGTTACAAAACTTGGTCTTAATGTTTTAAAGAATTCCATAACTTGTTCTTAAGTTATGGAACATGAAAAGTTTCATCATAAAACAAGTATTTAACTCCATAAGTTATGGAATCCAAAAGTTTTCAAGAGTTACAAAACTTGCCCTCAAGTTTTGGAATTTGGAGAAAGTTTTTTTTATGATAAAAAAAAAGAATTGAATTCTAAAACTCTTGGGTTCATAACTTAAACAATTAATTAAATGGTTTTAATTTTGAATTTAATAATTGGAATTATGATGTTTTTATTGAATAATTCAATTAACTTTTATGGACTTTATTAATAGATAATTAAAGTGTTTAATTAAAAGAGAATTAATAATTCCATAATGACATGGTTTAAATTTAATTAAATTAAGAGTATAGTTTAATTAATAGATTAAACCACCAAGGATTTTAAATGTCTAAAATACACCCTTATACTATTATAATAATAAAAGTTTAATATATTATATGTATAAGAGCAAGTCGTCTTACCATTAGTAGACCTCATTCACGAAGCCGGTCTATAAGGGGGGTATAAGGTTGTTGCCTATAAAATGGCAGCTTAATGGGTGTCCACTCTCACCCACCGCTTCCTTGACTGGTGGATGGTCGTTAGCCGAACAGGTAGGACAAGGACTATAATTCTCCCTTCATTAAAAGTATTAATGATAAATACTAAGTAACTAAACCTTTTATTAATTCCCAATCTTAGTTACTTAGGAAAATGTGAATAAGGTGCTAATCCATGAAATTACACTTTGCACTTTGTTTAAACCGTTAGTGGAGCGTGTGTGGTTAACTGGCACACTAACCTGGATTTAACAAAGTAGGCAAAGGGTAACTTAATATTTATCATAGTATCGGTGGAGCTCGTGTGGTTAACCGACACATCAATTGAGGAGTAAATATTAAGGGTACCAAGTATATTTGCATGGTTACTTCACACCTTGTTTTGTGATCCTCGGCATCCTAGTCACAAAACCTGAAGGGCACACTCGAGATTGAAACATGCCATTGAAAAGTTCAATGAATCTCAAAAGAATCTAGGAGTTTCAAAACCAATTAAAACCTAATAATACATTTCGTTTATCTTGGTGGAAATTGGTGAATCGTCATTCACCTACCTTCAAATATATTATAGCTTGGTTTACGGCATCCCTCTTCCAAGTTATAAAATAGTTTGTTGGGTCCTAGCCTTAATATATCATATTGGGTGTTATATTAAGGACTTAAATCAACTTTACGTGAATTTCTCCCATTGTTGATGTCTGGTTTAGACAACAATGATCTTCCCAAACCAAGCTTTCCTAATGAATATGACTTCCCGAGTTTGGCTCATGGAAGTCATACTTCTCTTCCTCCACCTCCTCCAATTATTCTCCCTAACCCACAAGTTCAAGGTCACTCAAGCCCTAATGGCAAGCAAGGTCTATGTGTGATCACATCTTAGAGATGAAGACACATATTGACAAGCCGGGAGAGTTGGGTGTCAAAGTCTTGAGAAAGTTGGATGTTCAATCACTTTCTAAGTCACATAGTGAGTTCCTTTGGGACTACTATGAAACAGACTATGACATGAACCTTAATGATCATATCTATTTGCTTGGTGCTGCTGAATCAACAATGATTTGGAACGATAGTAAAGCAAATTTGATTAGAATATCAACTTCCCAAAAACTTTATGGACAGTGACAATGGTGACACTGGAAATCCAGAAAAAGCATTCTCTTCCCAATGGAAAGGGATTGGCCATAGTCAACCCGGTTGACCAAATGGTAAAGAGAAAGGCTAAGTCTGAGATAGTCCCATTACCAAAGGGTCCGTATGTTTATTTTGCCAAAGGAAGGGGCGTTGATTGCAAAGCTGTCAAATTTACCTAAGGATGTTAAAGTCAATAAGTTTGACTCTACATCAGGTAGAGCCCATTATCTAACTCTGTTAAGTTCTATTCTGAGATCCTCATTACATGATGTGACTGGGTCACATGTTGATGTTTTAAGAATCAAAGAATAGAGAGAAATCTTAAAGGAAGTATATGCTGATTCTGATCGCGAAGGTGGATTTCGATCGCTTCAGAATTTTGAGCAGTTGCTTAAGAAGTTATGATATATTACCAAGGAATAGATAAGAACAATTTTCCATGTGGATTGTAAGGATAAGTTTTTCCGCAAAGTTTTAAAATAAAAGAAAATTGTTTAATTTTATTTATTTGGAGTATCCTTACAATGACATTTGTGGAAAATTGTTGCTTATACGATTCCACGGACAACAATATTGGAAAATGGATTTGATTCTTTCATTTGTGGTAGTGTCTAAATTTACCAAATCATGAAAGTTCCTCATTCCCCAAGTTTCAATTGGACCGAAACTTGGAATCATGCAAGTTGAATAGTATGATGAATGAGAACTTTCAAGCATTGGAAAATCAAGACTAATTACTTGTTCACATGGATGTGTGAGTCAAGTGAAGGACTAAAGGGATCGAGTATACATTCTTGTGCACTGGTCATGTCCACCACAAAGCTCGTTAAGACTATTTGATTTACTAAAGTTTAGTAAATATGGTTATACTTACAAGTTTAAGTATAATTCTGAAACATTGGAAAAGTCTCAATGTATGGCAGAACGAATGGGAAGAATCAAATTAGGCAGAAAGATAAAAGTTTCTCAAATCTGAAAAGATGGGAGAGTACTTTAGTATCATGTTTGTGATCATCTTAATGTTAGAAATCATATCACAATTAGTCCTCTAAAGGTCATCGTAGTGCATTCTTATGACTAAGAAGAGGAGTCATTAATTGTTGAAATGGTTAGATCAGGAAGATGAGTCATACTTCGTTCCAAAACAATTCTTAGAGTCATACTCCAAGATTGTAACTTGAGTGACATATCTTAAAGAAAGGTTTAAAACACTTGTCAAATGTAAGAGTAAAAGTGTCATACTCTTGTACATTTGAAATTGGTAAGTTGTGATGTTTTGGATAAAACAAAGACCAACTAAGGCCAATTGTGTGAAGTGTTTGTCTTGATAAAGAATCCGCACTATCTCTTGAATATTTGGCAAGATAGTCTTATATGTCAAGAGGATAGTGGGAGTCTTAAAGATCCTAAAAAGAATTTCAAGAACTAATCAAGAATAAAACCTGAGGTTCTTCACTAGCACACGACTTGAGGTTTATAACCTATCGTGTTGTCATATTTTGTGCCCATTCCAGTTAAAGTTGGCTTTGCATAGGAGTTCTGAAAGTTCTCAATTGGTTGCATAACAACTTGGAAGCAATGGCAGGCCATGTACTGCCAGGTGGCAAGAAGTTAAGATTGCATAAGTTCAGTCCATATGAGTTTGGATTTGTCATTATCCTTGTCTTGTGACTATGGTTTTGACGATTCACATGGATAAGAACACATACACCATAAAATCTAAGGGTCATAAGGTTTCTCTCCGATTCATGAAAATGATGGTGAGGAAACACTTCCACCAAGTAGATTTGAAGCAGATAGCAAAAGGTCTAAACAATTGAGACTATGATTATGACATCCCTTTTCATAGTTCTGAAATTGTTTAGACACACATGCATGCTATCTAAGGAAAGGTGTATGATTTTGATAAAGTTTTATCAAAGCATCTCATATCAGAAATCTGAACTTTGGTAAGAAAGTCAATAAAGTATTGATTTCTAGAAGTCCAGCTGATTTCTGAGTACATGTCAAAGCTAGTGGGAGCATAAGTGTTATGCTAATAATCATCATGTTAGTAGGAGCATGATAATTATTGTTAGTGTTGCAAGTTAGCAATGTTAATTATAGAAAACAAAAGTTTCAATTCGTGAGGCTGCAGGGATTGAAAAAGTTGTTTTGCTATAATTAAGGGAGAGGATATACTTCATTTCAGTTCTAAAGGCTTAGATTGAGACCTTAATCATCTTTAGTCAAGAATATATATATATATATACATATATATATATATATATATATATATATATATATATATATATATATATATATATATATGAATTTCATGTTGGATTGGTTCAACTTAAGGAAATTCTATATATTGCGTTCTCAAAATTCGATTATGATTACGGCATCCCTCTTCATAGTCAAATTTTGAAAACATGGCAAATAAAAATATTGTAGCAAAAGACTGGTCTAGAATCATGTCTTTATGTGAGACATCATGAATCGTGTACCATTTGCTTTGGGTACAGGATCGATTGCATGTGCTATAATATTTGTCATTTCTAAATTTTTCCAAATGCCCAGAGGCATTAAGAAGGGAAAAGGTCTAGAATTGGATATGACTAAAATGATTAAGCAATTGTCGAGGACAATCTGAGGTTTACCAAAGATTGGTTGCTCAGGGACAGTTGGAAGTATAGTGCTAATTTTGGAAGGACGATATTGACATATTCTGAAAAGAGGCATCTCTTATTCAGAAGTGATAGTCAAAATGAGAATATGGAGTTGTCTCCATAGGTGGAAGTTATCTGTGTAAGATTAGAAAACTTAATGCAAGAAGCATGTCCAAAGCAATGTACTTTGAATATGAGACTTAGTTTCCATGGAGTTGATCTCCATTAGAATACCTTATAATGACTGTTGACAAGTCTTTGTGACTTTGTACATATTCATTACAGGAGGGTCAGTGCATATAAGTTTAAAATCTAAACAGATTTCGATAAATGATAGGAATTTGAAATTCTCACATTTTTCGATAAGGATTTGGGAGTGTGAAATTAGAATCATTGAAATTATGTTCAATTGGTTTATTTCACAAAGTAAGGATCATAGACAAACATAGAGTGCATACTTGGTGTATGGCAAAGCTATTGGTTAAGAAAAACATAGTGTACATGCTTGGAGCATGGGACAACTAGTGTTTTTAATTCAAGTATAACGTTGATAAAACCGAAACAATGAATAATGAGTAATCAGTATGGTGATAAATAAAAGTGTTTATTTATATTCATAGGGTTTGATACCATATTTGATTCATTTATTCTTGTGTTTCACTTTGCATGTTTTGACTTCCAGAATAACTAAGTCGCTCTTCCTGAATGATTAAGTTATTCAAACCATCCACAGTCGGTCATATGTTGGAAGTAGATATGAATCAAGACTATCATGGGTTGGTTTGTAGAGGTCCAAGTTGGTGGACAAAGTGGTGCTACAACACTCATGAGTGCTCATAAGTTCTGAGTATTGGATTCAACCCACGCTCATTTGAATCACTTCATGGATTTTATGACGAGTGATCATGAGACGATAATATCTTATATTCTTAAAACCTAGAGATATGAGTTGTTACTATGAGTTGGTTATACATTGATTGCACGAAAACGCATTGGTAACTCGATGTTATAAAACGTGCCTTTGTGTATGATTCAACAAGTAGTAGAACAAGCCATATGAGTCGAAGTTTATCCATTCCTTTTACCTTCGGGATAAAAGCGATATCTGTGGGCCCCTCGATGATTTAGCGATGACACATGTGAGTGCTTGGCCAAGCCAGGACTGATTTGATTTGTTCAATCAGTCAGTCATCATAAATCGAAAATCGGGAAACAACAAATGGACAAAGAGAATGATTATAATCCATGTCTCAGTCCATATGATATCTAGAATGGATGAATATATGATCCCTTATCTAATGGACAAGTCATTGACAAGGTCAGAGTTCGACAGCGGCTTTAAGAGCTACAATTGCCAGTTAGGTTTTGAAGTCATACTCAATAATAGTTTTAGACTTATCCAAGTGGGAGACTGTTGGATTAATGTCTAAGTCCATAACTATATTTGGTATGTACTTTACCCGACCCGGCATGGTCCATTTGGGTTGCACTTCACCGGCATAATTTATATGGATAGTCTTTTGAGAATAGTATATTTATGATTTATATTAATATATTATAAGTTCTAATATATTAATATGGAATCATATTATTTAATTAGTATTGATCAAGAATTAATTTAGAATTAATTAAGTGATCAAAAAGAACTAATTAAATATGGACTCTTATATATATGGAATGGGCCAAGTTCATTTAGGTTGGGCTAAGCTTTCATGGATGGTCCATGGAGCTTTTAACCCATGGATCCTATGTAAATGAAAGGTCATGGGTATTAGGGTTTACATGGATGTAACCCTAATCCTCCATAATATATAAAGGGGTCCTTGGCTCACAAAATTGGCACAAGTGTGTGAAAATAAGAGTGGGCCGATTTTAGTGTGCATACATATTCTCTCACGTTCTTCCAAGGTGATTTGGGGATTTGTGATTCCATTTGAGGCTTCCACACTATTGGGGCTAAGCTCTTAAAGCTTGAAGACATCAAGCTACATCAAAAGGTATGTCATCTAACTAGAACTTTGTAGTATAGGTGCTTCATAATATGCTAGTTATGATGAAACCTTGGAATAGTTAATATTTGCATGTATAATAGAGAAAACATAGATCCAAGGTTTATAGGGTTGCATGTACACCATAGGAGTGTTAGAATGCTCAAAACCCAACAGATGCCCTGAGCCGCAAGTCGGTTGGACCTTCTGTTGAGGTGGCATGTATGAGGATATCCGTTGATTCTCCACTTGTGGGTTTGATTAGGGATGCTCAGACTGAGGGTGTTCGAGAGGAGAATTGGAAGTTTGAGAGGATCAGGGGTGAGATTACCAGGTTTGTTCCGGACAGTCATGGTTTGTTGACCCGTTGCGGTCAGGTGTGGGTTCCTGTGTCTGGTGGGGTCAGACAGATCGTGTTGGAGGAGGCTCACAAGTCTCGCGTCTCTATCCATCTGGGGTCCACCAAGATGTATCAGGATCTTAGGTTGCGTTATTGGTAGCCGTGCATGAAGAGGGAAATTTCTTGGTACGCGAGAGATGATTGACCTGCAGGATGGTCAATGTCGAGCATCAGAGGCCGTATGGCAAGCTGCAGCCTCTGGAGGTTCCCATGTGGAAATGGGATCAGATTTCAATGGATTTCATCACCAAGTTGCAGAAGATGGTGAAGGGTTTTGATGCTATTTGCGTCATCGTGGATCGATTGACCAAGAGTGCCCATTACTGGCAATTCGGGAGAGCTCGTCGGCCGAAGTTAGCCGATGTTTATATTCACGAGATCGTTGCTCTCCATGGGGTTCCGGTCTCTATTTTTTCAGACCGTGATGTTCGGTTCACCTCCCGTTTCTGGCAGAAGTTCCATGAGGAATTGGGCATGAGGCTGCATTTCAGCACAGCTTATCATCCGCGGACCGACGACCAGAGCGAACGGACCACTCAGACTCTCGAGGATATGTTACGTGTATGCGTTATTGATTTTGGTGGGATCTGGGACTCCTACATACATCTTTCAGAGCTCTACTACATCAACAGTTTTCACTCTAGTATTGGTGCTCCGCCTTTTGAGTTGTTGTATGGGCGGAGGTGTCGTACCCCAGTCTGTTGGGGCAAGGTTGGTCACAGGGTCATGGGTCGGACCGAGGTGGTTCTTTAGACTACAGAGATGATTCAGCAGATCAGGCAGAGATTGCATACTGCTCAGAGTCGGCAGAAGAGTTATGCCGACCGGCGCCAATCTGAGTTGGAGTTTCAGGTCGGTGACATGGTGTTGTTGAAGGTCTCAACCTGGAAGGGTGTGATTCGCTTCAGGAAGAGGGGGAAGTTGGGCCCTTGATATATCAGACCATTCTGTATTGTTTCCTGGGTTGGCAAGGTTGCGTATAGATTGGATCTTCCAGAGGAGCTCAGTCAAATTAATAGTACTTTCCACGTTTCGCAGTTTCGAAAGTGCGTATTGGACGAGGATGCAGTAGTATCTTTGGGTGATATTCAGGTCGATGAACGATTGAACTATGTCGAGAGGCCAGCAGCTATTCTGTAAAGGAAATTAAAGGTTCTGCGAAGCAACGAGGTACCCTTGGTAAAGGTAATGGCAACATTGGAGAGGCTCCGAGTGGACCTGGGAGCCAGAGGCTGAGATGTGGGAGCATTACCCGGACCTGTTTGTTGCAGCAGACTTTGAGGATGAAGTCTAGATCAAGTAGGGGAGAGTTGTAACTAGGGATGAGCAGCGGAAGCGGGTACCTGGTTTCGGAACCGGAACCGCCTCGGAACTGCCGGTTCTGGAACCGGAACTGCCTTAGGCGGTTCCGGTTCCGGTTCCTAAAGTCTAGGAACCGCCTTAAGCGGTTCCGGTTCCAATTCTCATTTTTACGAAACTGATACCCACTGGAGACCCGCCGGTTCCGGTTCCAATACCGGGTACCCGGAACCGGTACCGACGGGTACCCGCCTTTTTATAAAAAAAATATTTAATTTTTATATTTTGTTTTTTAGGGCACCAATTGCAAACCTAATTCGTTTTTAGGGTATATGATTTTCATTCTGAAAAAAAAACCGTCGTCTTCTATTCTCGTCAATCTCCTTTCTCCCCTCTCATCATTCTGTTCAATCCAAGATTCAATCGAAGCTTCAGTCGGCAATTCAAGGTCAGATTCTCAAGGTCACTTCCTTCGTCTCCCTCAATTCGAGTTCGTATCACGTAACCCTCCCTCAATCTGTTCTCCCTGTTCAATCGATTCGATGGTTTTGCTCGACTCCCACTCACGCCGACGATCGCCGCAACTACAAGTCTTCATCGAAGGTTTAATCGAAGGTTCATCTGTTATGTAAGTTCTTTTTTTGTGGTTAGAACAAGGTTTAATCAAATCAATTGTTTTTTTGTGTACTTAGAACTCAGAAGACTGCAGACGCGGGTGAAGGCGGAGAGAGAGAGACTTCTATTCTCCATCGACGACGTCCGACGAAACCGAGTAAGTCTTACATCTTGTTTTCTCTCTGGAGTTCCATTTTGGTTTACACCTGAAAAAAAATTAACAATATGATCTTTTCATTATTGTTAGGGTTTGTGATTCTTCTGTTTGGATTACCAGGTCATACCTGAAGTGAGTAACTCATACATCTAGTTTAGATTACCCGTTCATTTTTATTTTTATATGCTTTTCAGGTGGATTACCAGTTCATACCTGAATTTAGTAAGTCTTACATATTGTTATGCTCTTTCTTTAGCTTCATCCACTAGCAAATCCTACAAAACATATACCAGGGGCAAAACTGGAAATTTAAATATGATCATATCAACACTTACAATACAGATTCTAGGGGCAAATATATGTCATTTTAACTAGTAAAACATCACAATAGAGATACACCCTCCTACTATATATGTGTGGTTTAAGTCCTACCCATTAAGTCAAAATGAATGAGCTAATAAGTCCTACTTCGAAAAATTTGTTCAAAAGCTCTGTTTCATAGGAATCATATTTCCAGATTCGATGTTGATTGAATGAGCTAACAATCTTTTGGTGAAATCTTTCATAGAACTTGACCTATTGATTTGAAGGAAAGTTACAATATATACCAACTCTTGTACTTGTTTTTTACAGGTAAAAGGACATCCGTTCTTTAATGGTGTAAACTGGGATACCCTTGCCATTTAAAAGGTGGGTGATGTCATTTCCATTTTCCACAGAATTGGCGTTAATAATTTATTTTTCTATGTTTTCTAAATTTGAATATTTATATATAGGTTGCTTTAATACCACAACCAGATGGCATAGATGATACTAGTTATTTTATTTCAAGACATAGTTGTAGTTCAACTGGAACACCTGATGATCAAGACTGTAGTGATGCAGCTTTAGACACTACTGAATTCTATTCAGACTACTAGAGAGACACTAGAGAGGTACACATTTATTTTCTGTTTATTTATTATACTAATTTTGTTTGGTAAGACATTTATATTTATTTATTTTTTCAGAAGACAGATGTATTTTTCAGACACTGCTGTTGTTATGTGTTGTTGCTGATTTGCGCCGGCTCTTAAGCTGTTGTTTTTGTTGTTTGTAGTTTGCTGATTTGGTGTTGTTGATTTGTTATTGCTAATTTGTGCTGTTGCTGATTTGTTGTTGCTATTTTATAGTTTGTAGTTTGTTGTTTTTATTGTTGTTGTTTATAGTTTGTAGTTTGTTGTTTTTATTGTTGTTGTTTTAGCTCTTGCTATTGTGTTATTTAAAAGTGGGAAATGTTTTTAGTAGCTTGTTATTTAAAAGATCAAATTTTTGTAAATGTTTTGGTATTATATTTTGTACTTGTATTGTTTGTATAGGTTAATTTACATAATTTACATGGCATGTATAAAATAACAAGTTTTAATACTCAAAAAGCCGGGTACCCGGAATCGGAACCGGTTCCGGCGGTTCCGGGAGCAGTTCCAATTTTCTAGGAACCGGTTTAGGCGGTTCCGGTTCCAATTCCAAAAACTTAAGAACCGCCGGTTCCGGGAGCGGTTCCGGTTCTAGCTAAAATAGGCGGGTACCCGGTTATGCTCATCCCTAGTTGTAACATCCCGGGTTTTCAGGTATTTTCAACTCTTTGCCTTGGTATTGTAATATGTCATTTTTGGTCCCTGATGTTGGTTGGATCTAGCCCTAAGAATCCCTAATGGTAAAATTTGTAATTCTTGGGAGCTTGACTTGTATGTTGGGCATACATGTGGGTACGCTAGCCCTAGTACGTTGGGCGTAAACATGTGTACGCAGGGCGTACGCGTGTCCGGGTGAAACCCTAATTTTTAGGGTTTGTGGGGTATTTAAGCACCATTATGGGTCATTTTGGCTCACTATTTCAGCCTCCAAGTCCCTTAGCCTTTTTGAGAGAACCCTAAGCCTCGTAATGAGCATTTTGAGCTAATAGTGTGATCTTTGTGTGCCAAAAAAAACGAGAAGATAGTGCATCAAAGGAGTCAAGGAAGGAAGTAATCTTGTAGATCTGAGATTATTATGTTCTTGAGGAGCTCCAGATGGTATAAAGCTTCTACCTTTATGCTTGGATTGTTTAGATCTTGTTTTGGTAGCTTCTTGGTATTCTTCTTGTCCCAAGAGTCCCAATATTGTGCATGCTTTCTTTTAGACGTGATGGGATGTCCTTTCAGACCCTATGATGGGTCCTAAGGCATAAAAATGAGGTCCTTTGAGCTAGCTTGGTCCCTTGTTCTTTGTAGGAGGTCTTAATGGATTAAGACCATGTATTAAGCCCTTTTTGAATGACTAAAGTCTTAAAGTTTGAGACTTTATGGTTCTAGAGTACTTTTGAGTCATGGATCTGAAGTTGGAGCATAGGTGCTTAATCCATTATGCACTTATAAGGATTTCAAGACTTGCGAGGGTACGCCCCACGAAAGTGAGGTACGCCCCGCGTACTCAGTCAATCACCCCGATGGTGGTCAATGCGAGACGAAGTACGCCCAGCGTACTGAAGGGGTACACCCCGCGTACGCCTTCTGTTTGGGTTTCAGACTTTGGGCTTCGGGTATTGGGCCATCTGTTGGGCTTTGATACTTGGGCCCTAATGGACCATCTGGATAAGTATGTTTTGGGATAAATAGAGGATCGGACCTTTGGATAAGGCCCAATAAGGGGTTTCGGCCTAATTTGGAAAATTGGACCAATCATGGTCCTTGAAGTAATTTAGGCCATTTGGATCAAAGATTTGGACTTGGGCCTTGGCCCATTTAGGGAAGGGGTAAAGTGCACAATTACCCTATGTTTGGGCTCTTAGTCAGAAGTGGTATCCCAATTGTTGATTGGGTGTTTGTTTATTGTGATAGTTTGGGATTTTTCGTGAGTCAGCAGTTAGGTGCAGCTTGGCATTTGAGAGGTGAGTTTTCCTCGCTATACTTGCGGGTCGAAGGCACCAATGCCGGCCCAGTGGATTGATATATTGTTATGCATGTTGCTATGTTGTTATAATCTGTTAGATCGGTATCCTGGTAGATAGGATAATGTTATGCTTAGTGGTCTGTAGGATCTATTTGACTGGATATAGACTGTTATATGATTATCTGTTATGTGTGCACATGATTGGTTGGTGGCTGGGGCTTCACTGTTTTGTGCATAAGCCAACAGGCCGGGGCATTCCAACCCGATGGTTGAGGGCCTGGGGTATTCCAACCCGATGGTTGATTGGACCCATAGTATGTTGGCGTTCCAACCCGATGGTTGAGGGCATGGGTATTCCAACCCGATGGTTGATTGGACCCATAGTATGTTCGCATTCCAAAATACTTGAAACATAATCAAAAACTCTAAGCCCAAAGCTTAGTGAGTTTCCCCAAAATACCAATACATAACAAATAGCTTGATCGTGCACCTCCTCATATTTTGTGTTATGATTTCTAGGAAAACTTTGATGTGAAATTTATTTTGAAAACAATTTGTAAACAATAATGGTTGTGGTTTGCTTTTAAAAGGTTAAATTTTTCACAAATATTATGGTTGTTACATCAACATAGAAATCAACAAATTCTTTGCTACTGTATTCGCCCTCATTATCTGATCTAAAACACTTGATTTTCAAGTTAGTTTCGTTTTTCACCATCTCTTTCCATTTATTGAAAGCACTAAATACTTCAGACTTCTACTTCAAGAAATAGACCCAAACTTTCCTACTGCAGTCATCGATGAAAGTAACATAATATTGGGATCCTCCCACTAAAGCAACTGAAGTGGGACCATAAATATCTAAATGAACATGCTCCAATTTCCCTGTCTTGGGTGGATGTCCTATCTTCACGAAAGTAAATTTATATTGTTTGCCAAGAACACATGGTTCACATAAATCTACTGTCACGTTCTTCAGATCTGGAAATCTTCCTTTGGAGGCAAGCATCTTCATTTCTTTTTCACTCATATGTCCAATTCTTTGGTGTCATAGAGTGGATGCCCCAACTTCTTCAACAACATGTGCCTCATCATCAGTTTCCCTTTGTTACGTTCCATTGATGATCACCAAAAGTCATATGGCGACCTTCATCATCAAGTTGCCGCACTGATATCAACATTCTTTTAAATTCTGGAATGAACTTGACATTCTTCAAAGTCCACATCATACCCAAAGTAGTCTTGAGGACCACATCCCCAACACCTGGAATATCAAGGCTCTTGTTGTCTACCAATATGACCTTCCCTTGGTATTGCCTGAAATTCTGCATCACATCTTTGGAATGACTAGCATGGAATGACGCACCAGAATCCATGATCCAAGATTCAACTGAGTTTTCAACTGCAGATATAAGAGCGTCTCCTTCAGAGTCTGATGTAACAACAGGTGACTTTTCAACAACACATATAAGAGCATCTCTTCAGACTTTGATTCCTGAAATGGACCTTTTCTTTGTAGTTCCAATAGGTGATGTCCTTGTTTTTTGATACACCTCTCTTCCTCAACTGTGATATTCCTCTACCCCCATGTGACATCCCTAATTTCACGGACAGAAAATACCGATTTATTTATGCTTTATCTAAAAATCAGAGTACCTTTTTGAAGAAATATGTTGTGGAATTTGTTCCCAAAAATATGATAAAGATTTTATCAAATCATTTCCGAAGAAATGTACTTCATTATATTAAAAACCTTGGGATGACATTCTCAATACAAATCAAAAGCATAAACAGAAACAACATAGGCCTTACAACATTTTATTTATTTATACTTGCTTATAATCCATAATCTCTTATCAGAACATTGCATCTATGCTCTTGTGCCACTACCTGTAATACAAGAAACTGAGTGGGTCAGGCTTGGCAGCCTGGTGAGCAAAAAGGGTTTTCAACCCCCAATAATTAAGTTTATTAATTTCATCAATTTAGTCAAATAAGGCAACCATGAGGGCGATGGAGTACACCTGGTGAACAGGTAGTTCAAATAAACACCTACAGGTTGCGAGCCTACTAGTGTTCCACTGCATTGTCTAGAATAGTCTGTGGTCGTCATCTATACTCCGCTAGATGACTGGATCATCGTAAACATCGAGGCCTCTCATCATTTATTTCATGATCTATATCATCTACCCATCTTTACCCATCATAATTTTAGGTATAAAATATATATACAATTTAAATCAAGTAAAACATGTATATTTTGTTCATCCAACATAAATATCAAGTACACAGATAATATGCACACATATCACGTAATTTATATTAAATACTTCATATATATGTGTAAGATGAAAGTAACTATGCACTCACTTGTTAAGATGACTCCTAACTCGGCCAGCGTTTCGCTTCAAACAATTTTGTTTTCCTTCGACGAAACCTAGTATCATTATCACTAGATCATAGTCTAATATTTACTGAGACTAATTATTAGTCTAGATTTACGAGTGATATTGTTTTATAAGTGTTAAACAAATACTTTTCAACTACTATGTACAGACAGGGGTCATACATGAAACACCGGAGGGCATGACCATTTTGGCATTTAAGCTGTTCTGAAATCCAACAACCCTATGCGGCCCTTCAAACTAGATTCTCCGTATCACGAGCAGTTAAAAGGTATTATAATAACACGTTATATTTCATAATACTTAGCACATATATTGTATATACGTTCATAATAACGATAATGAATTTAAACATAAGCTATACTTAAAGTAGGGTAATCATAACTTACTTATAAGGGGGTTTAGCTAGGAGTCGGGCTCTGTGGGGGCAGAACTTCCGAGCCAAAAGCTCTTCTTCTTGGAGCCTTCCGGCACTCCGGGACTCGCCTCTAACACTTGGGAAGTGCTAGGGAATGGGAGAGGGGGTGCGGAGGTATTGGGAGAGAGTGGGATAAGAATGGTGTGAAGAAATGACATATTTGCGCCTCTATTTATAGGATGAGAAATGGCCCAACATGACGTGTTCTGAGCCCCAACACGTCATGTTGAGGTGCCAAGTGTCACCATCTGGTCGCAAGGCGTTGGGAATAAGCAACGATCAGGATTGTGCCACGTGTCACTCGCAGATTACTCCAAAAACTAATTATCTTCTAAAATCCGTAACTTTCGCATATGAGCTCCATTTTTGATGTTCTTTATATCCACACGTAGGTATCGACAGGATCTACAACTTTTGTTTAGACTCCGTCGGCTAATTTTGATTTATTTTAAAGTTATATTTTAACAGGTTTAGACAATTAAAGTCCGTTAAAAATCCATAACTTTGTCATCTGACGTCCGTTTTCGTCTGTCTTTATATCGTTGAGTTCCTATTAGTGAGGTCTTCAATCCTCACTTAGTTTGTGTCGGCTAGAAATCGATCGATCTAAAATTCGATGTCCGGGCTGTGTACTGCTATGCTAAATCTTAGAAAAATCATAACTTCCTCAAACGAAGTCAGATTTGGATGTTCTTTTTATGTACGTTCTCGGTTTAACGTATACTACGCCTTTCGTTTAGGTTCCTAAGGCTAAAAAATAGTTTATCAAAAATTCACTTTTTACGATTCCCGGCGGCGTGCCGTTTTGTCGCAAAACTTCGACATGTCATAACTTCTTCGTTTTAAGTCGGATTTCAGTGTTCCTTATATCCCCGAAATCCTTGTGACGACTACTTCAACTTTCTTCATAGATATTGGGTCTATCTATTATTTTATTTTTAATGCATATTTTTTATTATTATTTTATTACATCAAAATAGGTTACAATTCTCAAAGAATTCTTCTTCATTACATCAAAATAGGTTACAATTCTCAAATAAATCTTCGTTATAAGTCGGATTTCAGTACTCAAATAATTCTTCTTTATTACTTCAAAATAGTTTACAATTGTTGACCCTAACTATTACATCGTTATAAGAATGCCTAGCCTAGAAACACAGACGTTACAATTCTCTCCTCCTTAGGATGATTCCGTCCCGGAATCATGCATAATCAAACAGATGTGGATAGTGACTCATCATGTCAGTCTCTATTTCCCAGGTGAGGTCCGGCCCATTCGTTTGTTTCCATTGCACAAGCACCAAGTCGACCATCTTGCGTCGTAATTTCTTCGTCTTACGGTCAATAATTGCTTCAGGCTCTTCGATTAACCTATTATTTTCATCCATCCTTAACTCTGAAAGTGGAATTATATCGGGAACTTCTCCCGTAAACTTCCTCAAATAACACACATGGAAAGTGTTATGAATACATCTAGTTCTTCCGACAATTCCAGCTTGTAAGATTGGTTCCCAATCCTCCGAAGAACCTTGAATGGTCCAATAAACCTTGGAATCAACTTTCCTCTCTCTCCAAATCTTATAAGTCCTTTCCACAGTGAGACTTTGAGCAATACCAAATCTCCAACTTCGAATGTCATCGGCCGTCGCTTCTTGTCAACATAGCTCTTTTAGCGATCCTGAGCTGCCAACATCCTTTCTATGACCACTTTTAGCTTTTCAACAGTCTGATGGACTATCTCAGGGCCCATAAACTGCTTTTCTCTGGTCTCAAGCGAACAAGACGGCATACGACACTTCTGACCATACAAAGCTTGATAAGGTGCGATCTTAATGCTCGAATGGTAACTATTGTTGTAGGAAAATTCTACCAGGGGTAAATTCTCATCCCATTTACCTTGGATATTCTAGGGTACATGCTCATAACATATCTTCCAGTGCTTGAATTGTTCTTTTGCTATGACCATCAGTTTGCAGATGGTAGGCTGTACTTAAACACAACTTCGTACCCATTTCCTCTTGTAGACTCTTCTAAAATCTTGATGTAAAATGACTGTCACGATCCGATACAATCGTTAATGGTACACTGTGAAGTCTTACTATTTCCTTCACGTAAGCATTTAAAAGCTTATCCATAGACCATCTCTCATTGGCTGCTGTGAAGTGTGCACTCTTTGTGAAACGATCCATGACTACCCAAATCATGTCGTGGCCGTTCTTCGTCTTGGGAAGTTTAGTGACAAAATCCATGGTGATGTCTTCCCATTTACCCATGGGTACAGGTAAATGTTCTAAACTCCCATACGGTTTTTGATGTTGTGCTTTAACTCTCGCAAATGATACACAATATGCCGCATACTTTGAAACGTCGAGCTTCATTGTCGGCCACTAGTAGTATGCTTTCAGATCCCTATACATCTTAGTGTTGTCGGGATGAATCGAGTACATGGCTTTGTAAGCTTCTTCCATCAGAAGATCCCTTATTCCTCCCATCTTAGGTACCCAAATCCTATCTTGGAATACCTTCAATCCTTGATTATTTGTACCGAATACCAAGTTCTTGCCTAAACATTCTTCCTTTCGGTCATTTTTCTCCAAAGATTCTTTCTGAGCTTTCTTGATGCTTTCCACAATCGTTGAGACAACTTCTATTCTTAGCGCTCTCGGCCTTTTTCCTTCCAGGTTTACCTTTCGGCTTAGAGCATCAGCTACGAGATTTGCTTTACCAGGGTGGTAAAGTATCTCACAGTCGTAATCCTTGAGCAACTCTATCCAGCGTCGTTGCCTCATATTCAATTCTTTTTTATCAAAGAGATACTGGAGACTTTTATGATAAGTGAAGAGTTTGCACTTTGTGCCATAAAGATAATCCCTCCATATCATTAATGCAAATACTACCGCTGCCAACTCCAGATCATGAGTGGGGTAGTTCTTCTCGTGCTCTTTCATTTGTCAAGACACATATGTTATCACCTTATCTCTCTGGGTCAGAACACAACCTAACCCAACTCCAGATGCATCGCTATAGATTGCGAAGTATTCAACTCCGTCAAGTAAAGAAAGAATTGGTGTTTCACACAACTTCTTCTTTAATTTCTCGAATGCCTCTTCGTGTTTCTCACTCCATGTATAGGTAGCTCCCTTATGTGTCAAAGCTGTCAATGGAGCAGCTATAGAAGAAAATCCTTGGATAAATCTTCGGTAATATCTAGCTAATCCCAGAAAGCTTCGAATCTCAGTGGGGCTTTTTGGTCGTTCCCATTTCATCACAACTTCAATCTTTGCTAGATCAACCATTATTCCCTCTTGGTTAACCACATGACCCAAGAATTGGACTTCTCGAATCCAAAAATCACATTTGGAGAACTTTGCGTACAACTTATCCTTCTTTAAAACTTCTAATACTTCTCATAAGTGCTTGCCATGCTCCTTCTGGCTCTTTGAGTAAATCAGAATGCCGTCTATGAACACTATCAAGGATTTATCGAGGAATGGTTTACAAACCCTGTTCACCAAATCCATAAATGATTATGGAGCATTGGTTAGTCCGAATGACATAACCAAGAACTCATAGTGTTTGTATCTCATTCTGAATGTGGTATTCTCAATATCTTGATCTCTCACCTTCAACTGATGATATCCTGACCTAGATCAATCTTTGAGAAATAGCTCGAGCCTTGCAGCTGATCTAATAGGTCATCAATCCTTGGCAATGGATACTTGTTCTTTACCGTTGCCTTGTTCAGCTCTCTATAGTCTATGCACATCCTCGTGCTTCCATCCTTCTTCTTTACGAATAACAACGGAGCTGCCTGTGGCAACCGTCAAAATTCGAGACAGTTCTAGAGTTGAGTTGCATTTATAGGCACGACACATACTAGACTTGGTAACTAGAAGCTAAGTAATAACCTACTAGAAACTTGGAAACAAGTAGAATCGAAGAATAGTGTACTTAGATTTCACATTGGTATGTGAATTCTACAACTACTTAACTGTAATGACTATCTATATTCGGGTCATTCCTTGAATTGAACATCTTTGCATGAATCATGTAGACACATCATGCACTTGACCTAGAAGTAGAAATTAGGTCAAAGTCTCATAGAAACTTAAGTCAAAGTTGAAAACTAGGACTAGTATACTTGATTCCTCAATTTCGCTTGAATCTCGGAATCACTACATAGAATGCCAATAATCTGATTTCAATCAAACTATGTAACTTTCTACCAAATATAATTATTTATTTTGAGAAATTTGATTTTTTTTCAAATATTAAACTCAATTCATTATGGTGTTAACAAATTTTATTTGGTTCAAAACAATCCAAGATATTCTACATCCATTGTGATATTCCAAAATGTCCAAACTTTATAACATGTGTCAAAATTTTATAAAATAAATGCAAGTTTTATAAAATTTAAACATCCCCCAAAATTTTATATTATATATAAAATCTTTAATTATTTACATATATCATGAGATCTAAATTATATTATGGACAATAATTTATAAACATTAGCTTATTTATGAGCATAGGAGCCAAAATGTCATAATATTCAATACAAGATTTTATATTTTATAAACATAACCCCCAAACCTTATAACTTATTTAAATAAAAAATAAATGCTGGAAAATACTCCTTCTCTCTTCAAAATCACGTTCACATCTCTTCCCCTAAGTCACCTCCTCCCTAACCCTAATCAGTTTACTCATTCTCTCACTCCACCTCTTTACTTCTCTCTCTAAAAACGTCTCTCTCACTTCTTTCTAGAAAATCGGAACTTAGAAGCAGAATAACTGTGAGACATTTTGACATTCAATTCTTCCTGAGTTCATAACCGTCTCTGTATTTTGGTGGATTATAACCCCAAAGAGATGACGAGAGAGATGAGTTATCTAGAGAGATAAAATCTCTCTTTTCTCTTTTTTCTTCTCTCTAAACCCCCATTCTTTCCCTCTATGAATTAGCTCCAAAACCCACAAAATATCCAATAAATATCCCTCATTTTTCTCAAGAATGTTCATCATTTGAAGTTGATCTTCAAGGTAAAATCAATTTCCTTACATTTTGTTCACTTTTCTTTCAAAAATATCAAGTTTTCTTGCATTTTTCTTCTCCATAAACACTTTTCTTTGAGATTATTCACATGAATGTTCATGCATGTCGATTTTGATGATGATGGTGGTAGGATTTCACCTCAAAACAACATGCATTTTGTTAGAAGGTGAAATCCAATTATCAAAACCTAAATCAAATCCATCAACTTGAGTTTTACAAGTTCTAAAGATCCAAAACCACATGCATTCAAGTTTTTCATTTAGAACAAAATAAGTTCATTCATGGTCTTCAATTCATAATGCATACGATGAACATCAAGCTTAAAGGCTTGATTATCAAAGTACATTGTTAAGAATGCTCATAAAGGATTTATTCATAAATAAATATCTAAAACTTCTTTTCTGCTCAAACCCAATTTTTTCCAGAATCCAAACAACAAAATAAGATGATTTGGAAATTTTTAAAAAATAACTCGTTTTTCTCAATTTATTGTAATTTTTGCAAGAAATAGAGCAATAATTCATATAAAATAATTTTGATCATTAATAAATTCTGGTAAATTTCGAATATCACTTATGCACTGAGTAAAGACTTTTCATGAAGTTGTATGCATTTCTAAGGTTGTATCTGTTGATTTCTAATTTACTTTTTTCAAGATAAATAAATATCAAAACACCGTTATGAATGTCCAAAGCCATATTTCATAATTTTTTGCATCTTCTAGACATCATAAGACTCCATGAAAAAATTTCCAGATTTTTCCAAGACAATTTCTCATTTTTTCTGATTTAATGAATATTTAAGTGATTAAATTGATGAAAAATATCTACACTTATCCAAAACTTATGAAACTTCATCAGAATATCTTATATAACATATAAAGCATAAATAAAAATTTTAGTGAATTTTACCTACAATTTAATAATTTTTCACGAATTAATGTTTGTTTAAATGAATAAAACAAAGAAAAATAGTTAAACTATTTGGAAACTACCTTTTATATTTTTCTCAGATTTAATATGTATAATAACAGTAGAAAAAAAAGTTAGGGGAGTTTTTGAAACTTTTTTCTATTTATCGCTATTTTGATAGAATAAATACACAAAAATCCAAAAATTCGTGTTAAACTGTTTGAAAATGCATTTTATTATTTTTCCCAGATTATATATGTTTCATATCAGTGGTACACAAAGTTTGGGGAATTTTCTTAACTGATTCATATATTTCATGAATTTATATATATCTAGAGAATTAAATATGTAAAAATGGTTATACATATCTAAAATCCATGAAAACTTATCTGGAAACCCTTTAATACTGTTAGAACCAAAATCCGAAGTTTGGTCATTTTTATTAATTGCTTAGTATTTGTTATGATTTTATGATTATTCAAGAAATTAAAATGGTAAAAAATAGTTAGACAAATCGAAAATTCAAAAAAATTTATATTGGGATCTTTGACTTCAGTTAGAATTAAAATGCAAAGTTTGGAAAATTTTGGAACTATATTGATTTAGTTTTTGAATAATTAATCATTGAAACACCACCTAAAATGTTAAATTTTAACATTTCAATAATGGGGATTTCCACTTGAATTTGTTATACAACAAATTGATTCATAGAAACGTAAATTTCATAGAAAAATGTTTGTAACTTATCAATATCAAAATTTTGACACAATATTGGTGTAATTCTACTGTAGAAGTTAAGTATGGTAGTGTTAGATTTTGATTAGAGACTCATTAGTGTGTAACATCGTTGTAGGAACCAATAGTGGTACAAGTGGAGCGTAGTTCAAGGCACCATTTGCATTATCTCAAGGCATTGTGAGTATTCACGACTCCCTCTATTTTCAGTTATTATGTTTTGTGGTGGAAAAGCATGTCCGAAAAACTATTTATTGTTCGTGATTTGTATCAAAATGATTGCTATATTTTTTGGTATGTATGTCTATGCAATATGAAACATGAGGCCTTATCGTCTTAAGTCCCTTCCCTTACACTTTACTCCAACCATTAACTCTTTGAGCCAATGGTCATTATGGACAGCGCTATTAGGAATTGACAACTCCTCACTCGTCTGATTGCTTGAGTGCATGATACCATATTCATCTATGGAACGATAAGCATAGATCTTGATAGGGCATCAGTCATAGGCTTGGCTGTGAACTCATTGTTTGCTCATATACATACAAACTTGTTACTTATTATAGCAATAAACTTTGTTTCTCATTACAACAACAAACTTTTATTACTGGAAACTTATTTACTTGTCTTAGCAACGAACTTGTTTGCTCCTTGTAGCACCAAACTTGATTACTCATTATAGCAATGAAACTTGTTTACTCGTTTTAGTAACGAACTTTATTTCCCATGAGAATATGAACGTTGCATCTCATTTGGGCAACATACTTTATCTCTCATGATGACAACGAACTTTGTTTATACAAACTTATTTACTCACTTTTGCAATATATTTTTATTTATGGAAAATTTTATCAAAACTTTGATTTCGATTCATGAAACCAATCTTATTTTTAATCTATGAACTCACCAACTATTTCGGTAGTTGACCGCTCATTTTACATGCTTTTTCAGGAACTCGTCTATAAGATGGCACTTAGGGACACATCACTTTTAGGAGCATTCGCATGTGTTGTATTTCAATTACATTGTAATTTCTTTTAAAATTTGTTCAAACCCATTGTAAATTTGTAATGCTTTTTAATACTATGGTTGGTGTTGTATTTATCTTTTGCTATGAAACCCTTTGTACTACCACGCCCCATATTTCCACTTTAGCGAGGTGTGACACTCCCCAGGGTGATGAACTAGGTCTAATGAAACCATTGTCCAACAACTCCTGAAGTTGCATCATAAGATCCTTCATCTCTGTCGATGCTAACCGGTATGGTGCTTTCGCTATTGGTGTCGATCCTGACAACAAGTCTATTTGAAACTCCACTTTTCTATCAGGAGGTAGTCCAGGAAGATCTTCGGGAAAGACTTCTGGATAGTCACACACCACTGGTATTCTCTGTATCCTTTTCTTCTCCTTGTTTGCATCAATCACAAATGCCAAGTATGATGTGCATCCTTTGGAAAAACAATTTTTGGCTTTCATCAGGGAAATGATTCCATAATTTACTCTGCGTTTGTCCCCGTACACCACAAATGACTCTTTTCCAGATGGGTTTACTCTCACCATCTTCTTCTTGCATAGTATTTTGGCATCGTTTGCACTAAGCCAATCTATTCCCAGTACGATGTCGAAATCGTTCAACTTAATGGGCAATAACTCCTTGTGGAAGATGTTTTTAATGCAATCGCTAACATGTATGAATTTGCAACTAGCAACTTCTACAACTAGAACATAATCAAGTTTATCTACAGACAATGCTAGTCTTCCACCAAATTTGTGTGATATAAAAGGAGTAACTTTCTCCCGAATCAAACAATATATTGGCAGACAATCCATTTACAAGAAAGGTACCTGAAGCGACATCTGTTGCATCCTTTGCTGCTTCCAGGGTCATCTGGAATGCTCTTGCCTTTGGCCTCGGCAGAACATTAGGCCTTGCTTCCTCTTTATTCTTCAGGCAGTCCTTAGAAATGTGCCCTTCTTCATTACATCCATAACACACCCTCTTGCTGGATGTACACTCATTGGCGTAATGCCCAGTCTTCCCACACTTGTAGCAAGTCACCTCCTCGCCACATTTTCCGAAGTGTTTCTTTTTGCACTTCTTACACCACTTCGCTTCACATCCTCCTCCAAATTTCTTAGAACCAGAATTCGAGAATTTTCTTTTCCTGTTGGACCTTGAAGATCCTTCAAACTTCCTCTTCTCGCCAAATTCGACCTTGTTGGCGACTCTACTCTTGATCATCTCTTCAACATACTTAGCAGCCCAGATGCCCACCTCAAAAGTAGGTACCTGGCATACTGGCACAACATACTCCCATGCTAGTCCCTCCGTATACTTATCGATTTTTGTTAGCTCGTCAAGGACAATGCGCAAAGCAAACTCCATCTTGTGTGTGAAGGCATTGGTATACTCGTCAATGGACATGTTGCCTTTCTTCAACGTCAGAAACTGGTTTTCTAGCTCCAACATATTTTGGGCTGAGCAGAACTTACGTTTAAAGTGGACCAAGAACTCTGCCCATGTCAGCTGTAAGTGGCTCATTGGGGCTTATGGTCTTCCCCCAAAAGTGTTCCACCAGCGAACAACACCAACTCTAAACTGACGCACTGCATAAGTGGTTTGTAGCTTGCCCTTGCAACCACATGTTATGAAAGCTAGCTCCATATCAGATATTGATTCCATAACTCCGATTGGATCTTCTTTCCTAGTAAACGTCGATGGTTTGCAAGTCGTGAAGTCATTATACTTGCATCCATTCCTTTCAATGCCTTCATCTTGGTTATTTCTTCTAACCACTGGTGATTCAGCTTGGCCAACAGTTATACTATAGTTTCCTTCTTCTGACTGACCCTCATTCGGTTCAGGTTGTTCAATAGGCACAGTAGGTTCATCCGTATTCTGTTGAAGTATACGCCTTGTCTCTTCCATCTGACGATCCAACATCATTTGAATCATTGCTTGTACTCCTTCCATCGCGATTGCCTCGGATCAAGCTGCTACCTCTACTGCACGCTCAATCACTCGTGGCTCAGGCTGATGGTTTCCATTAGCGTTTACTAATCCACTTCGAGTTCTCACCATGTCGATCTATACACCAAGGTAGGCGAATTTATATCTTTGTTTTCGATAGATGTTTAATTCCTCCTTATCACTCTGAAAAGTTACATGTTAGTTCTAATACTGTAATTATACGTTTAGAATTATGAACACATAAAGTTTCCAGATCCGGTCGGCAACAGACCACATATCTGATCAAATACTAGCATATAAGGCATCTTTATAGCTATAGCAAATAATCATTTAGCACGTAAAAGCATTTTAGGCATCTTTCCTAAAATAAGCTAGTACTTGTGTCTAAAATATAGTAGACACTCATCTCACAATCATCGCTTAGCATTCTAGGTTTAAGTCTAGAAATCCTACAAATTCCTAGTTCGTTTAAACTAATACTTTGATACCAACTGTGACATCCCCAATTTGACGGCCAGAAAAGACCGATTTGTTTATGCTTTATTTAAAAATCAGAGTACCTTTTTGAAGAAATATGTTGCAGAATTTGTTCCCAAAAATATGATAAAGATTTTATCAAATCATTTATGAGGAAATGTACTTCATTATATTAAAAACCTCGGGTATGTCATTGTCAATACAGATCAAAAGCATAAAGAGAAACAACATAGGCCTTACAACATTTTATTTATTCTACTTGCCTATAATCCATAATCTCTCATCAGATCATCACATCTATGCTCTTGTGCCACTACCTATAATACAAGAAACTGAGTGGGTCAGGCTTGGGAGCTTGGTGAGCACATAGGGTTTTCAACCCACAATAATTAAGTTTATTAATTTCATCAAATCAGTAAACCCGATTACCCATTCCCATTATCCTCACTTTCTGTCCCTAAAGCATCTAAATTAAGGGACCTAGCCTAAGGATTTTCATCGGGATGACAACACTGCTTAGGGGATTCCTCAAGAATATATGGCAAGTAAGGCAACCATGAGGGGGATGGAGTACACCTGGTGAACACGTAGTTCAAATAAACACGTATAGGTTGCGAGCCTACTAGCGTTCCACCGGACTATCTAGAATAGTATGTGGTCGTCATCTATACTCCGCTAGATGACTGGATCATCGTAAACATCCAGGCGTATCATCATTTATTTCTTCATCTATATCATCTACCCATCTTTACCCATCATAATTATAGGTATAAAATACATATACAATTTAAATCAAGTAAAACATGTATATTTTGTTCATCCAGCATAAATATGAAGTACACAGATAATATGCACACATAGCACGTAATTTATATTAAATACTTCATATATATGTGTAATATGAAAGTAGCTATGCACTCACTTGTTAAAGTGATGACTCCAAACTCGGGCAGCGCTTCGCTTCAAACAATTTTATTTTCCTTCGACGAAACCTAGTATCATTATCACTAGATCTTAGTCTAATATTTATAGCGAATAGTTATTAGTCTAGATTTACGAGTGATATTGTTTTATAAGTGTTAAACAAATACTTTTCAACTACTATGTACAGACAGGGGCCATACATGAAACACCGGAGGGCAGGACCATTTTGGCATTTATGCTGTTCTGAATTCCAATAACCCTATGCGGCCCTTCAAACCAGATTCTTCATACCACGAGCAGTTAAAAGGTATTATAATAACACTTTATATTTTATAATACTTAGCACATATATTGTATATAGGTTCATAATAACGATAATGAATTTAAACATAAGCTATACTTAAAATAGGGTAAGCATAACTTACTTATAAGGGGGTTTAGCTAGGAGTCGGGCTCTGCGGGGGCAGAACTTCCGAGCCAAAAGCTCTTCTTATCGGAGCCTTCCTGTACTCCAGGACTCGCCTCTAACACTTGGGAAGTGCTAGGGAATGGGAGAGGGGGTTCGGGGGTATTGGGAGAGAGTGGTATAAGAATGGTGTGAAGAAATGACATATTTGCGCCTCTATTTATTGGCTGAGAAATGGCCCAAAACGGCGTGTTCTGAGCCCCAACACATCGTGTTGAGGTGCCAAGTGTCACCATCTGGTCGCAAGGCGTTGGGAAGAAGCAACGGTCAGGATTGTGCCACGTGACAGTCGCAGATTACTCCAAAAACTAATTATCTTCTAAAATCCGTAACTTTCGCATACGAGCTCCGTTTTTGACGTTCTTTATATCCACGTATAGGTATTGACGGGATCTACAACTTTTGTTTAGACTCCGTCTGCTAATTTTCACTTTATTTTTAAAGTTATATTTTAACAGGCTTAGATAGTTAAAGTCCGTTAAAAATTCATAACTTTGTAATCTGACGTCCGTTTTCGTCTGTCTTTATATCGTTGAGTTCCTATTAATGAGATCTTCAATTCTTATTTAGGTTGTGTCGGCTAGAAATCGATCGATATAAAATTCGATTTCCGGATTGTGCACTGTTATGCTAAATCTTAAAAAAATCATAACTTCCTCAAACGAAGTCAGATTTGGATGTTCTTTTTATGTACGTTCTCGGTTTAACGTATACTACCACTTTCGTTTAGGTTACTAAGGCTGATCAATTCACTTTTTACGTTTCCCGGCGTCGTGCTGGTTTTGTCGCAAAACTTCGACGGGTCATTACTTCGTCGTTATAAGTCGGATTTCAGTGTTCCTTATATCCCCGAAATCCTTGTTACGACTACTTCAACTTTCTTCATAGGTATTGGGTCTATCTATTATTTTATTTTTGACGTATATTTTTTCTTATTATTTTATTACATTGTTAATAGCAAGTATAATGCACATAAAATTACATAATTCACATAGTACTCAAATAATTCTTCTTCATTACTTCAAAATAGGTTACAATTGTTGACCCTAACTATTATATCATCATAAGCATGCTTAGCCTAGAAAGACGGGCGTTACACCCCACTCCCACTGTTGTACTTCCTTCCTCTTTCCTCAGTACTATAAAGATTGTTAGAGGGTTCTCCATCACTTCGTCAGCTCACATCCTCACCAAGGATTAAGTCGCATATGCCTTCAAATGTCAGCTTGGCACCTCCAGCTGAGTTTCTGGCTGTTGTCACTGTTCCTGATCAACTTTTGGGTAATGATGATAATAGTAGCAATGTTTGGACTTCATCTTCAAATTTAATCTCAACCGATGTCAACCTTGAAATGATTTAATTAAATTCATTGACATGATCAGTCACTGAGAAATCTTCCTTCATCTTCAGATTTACCAATTATCGAATCAAGTGAACCTTATTCGTTGTTAAAGGTTTCTTGTACATGTTAGATAGCTTTTTTTAACCCATAAGTTGTCTTCTCATTAACAATGTTGTAAGCAACGTTCTTTGCCAATGATATATGCACCACACCAAGTGACTGCCGATCTAACAACTACTAATCCTCCTGCTTCATAAGGAACGACTTATCTTCTGACAAAGGCTCATGTAAATTCTTTTGGTAGAGGTAGTCTTCAATTTTCATCTTCCAGAAACTAAAGTCTTTTCCATTGAACTTGTCGATCTTAACTCTTCCGTCTTCAGCGATAGCACTAATACCAGTTTGTTGGGTGACAACAAAAAACAAGTCAAGCACTTCGGACAAATATCAAAAAACAAACTTCGGTGAACTCAAAAAACTTCTGAAAAACGTAAATCAAAATAACACGATATTTCACGTGGTTCGATCAAGGTGACCTACGTCCACGGCCGAAGGAGAGAGAGAGGATTTTATTAACTTTTTGGAACTATTACAAGCACTCAAAATTGTATCTCACTTTGAGCTCTCACAGAAATCCAACTATTTACAATGATGGGGGTATGAGTCTATTTATACTTGAGGGATCAAACCTAAAACCCTAATGGGTCAAGCCCATTGGCCCACACGCCCATGAATGGTGACAACCAATCATATCCTGCCATGCAGCATCTTCTGGAACATTCTTCCATGTTGAGCATCATAGAGGACTTCATAGCATACGTGGCTCATCAAGGAACAAGATGGTCTATCTTGCGTCAACATGGCGAAACAGGAACATGGATGGCGCAAGTGGCTTCAAGTGTGGCACAAGAACATCAATATTGGAGCAACAACACTACCATGGTGCAATAGGATCATGCATGGCACAAAAAAGCCATGAATGGCGCAAGAGCATACCTCATGGCGCAAGAGGGATCCTCATGATGCAAGAGGAACCCCTCATGGCACAAGAGGGAGCATTATGGCACAAGAAAGAATGCCATGGCGCAAGAGCATCCTTCTTGGCCCATCCCTTTAACATATGGCGCAATAAGGTCCCCTTGTTGCTCCATATCACTCCCAAGTGCTCCAAACCTCTTGCAGGTGCTCCAAACCCCCTTCAGCATGATTCGTTCCTTTGTCACTTGATCCGTTCCTTTGTCAGACGTTCAATTCCTTTATCAGATAATCCATTCCTTTGTCACATGCTCCATGAACCCCAAGTGCTCCATTGTGATCTAAGTGCTCCGTGTTGGATAAGACTTCATAGCCCAACAAGAGGACTAGTAGGCAGTAGTGAGTTGTATGATTGATGTTTTCCTATATGATGTTCCTACTTGATCCTTGATTGTTTATACGTTGACATATAGTGGTAATGGGTTAACGCGGTCATGCTTTGTGTTGTAGGCCAAGATACCCGGTGCGGGCCGGTTGAAACCGTAGGCACAAAGGCTTAGGAAGATCGGTTGGCGGTAGGCCAACAAACCCTGTGTATTCCAGTCCGAAGATTGATTGGACCGTTGCATGTTGGCATTCCAGTCTGAAACTAATTGGGTCTGGGCATTCCATTAGGATGATTGTGGTCCGTTATGCATGATGGGTTTTGTATACTACAACATCCTATGGTGCACATACAACCCTAAATACCTTGGATCTATGTTTTCACTAGCTATACATGCAAATGGTTTCCAAGGCATTAAACCTATAACTAGCATGCAATTTTTCATAAACAATACAAGATACTAGTTAGAGTAACATACCTTTTATGTGGCTTGAAGTCTTGATGTATTTGGTGTTGCTAGAAAGACTTTGGCCTTTAAGAACTTAGTGCCCCAAGTGTTGCACCTCAAATGGAATCACACAACACCACCAACAACTTGGAATAACTTGAGAGAAAAGTTCTTATGCTGAAAATCGGCTAGCCCTCTCATATGAATCCTTAGGGCCTATTTCTTGAGCTATGGGGTCTTTATATATTGTGGCTATTAGGGTTACACCATGTAACTCATGACTTTCCATATTATTCATGCTCCATGGGTTAAAACCTCCATGGAGTATCCATGGGTTACTCCATGGGGTTAGCCCAACATGAAGAACTATGGATCATAAGCCCACATATATAAGAATGAATGATTTACACAATCAATCCCCATATATTTAATTAGTGTCTTTTGATCACAAAATTAATTCCAAATTAATTCTTGATCAATACTAACTAAATAATATGATTTCATATTAATATATTAGAACTTATAATATTTTAATAAATCATAAATATCCTTTTCTCACAAAAGTCTATCCAAATTGTTCCGATGCCATGCAACCCAAATGGACCATGCCAAATCGGGTCAAGTACATACCAATTATAGTTATGGATTTAGACACTAATCCAACAGTCTCCCACTTGGATAAGTCTAATAACTATTATTGCAAGTATGACTCTACAACCTGACTAACAATCGTAGCTCTTAAAAGCCATTGTTGTACTCTGAGCAAATCAATGACGTGTCCATTAGATAAGGGATCATATATTCCTCCATTCTAGATATCATATGGACTGGGACATGGATTTTAATCATTCTCTCTGTCCATCTGTTGTTTCCCGATTTCCGACTTATGACGACCGACTAATTGAATAAATTAAATCAGTCCAGGCCCGGCCGAGCACTTACGTTTGTCATCACTAAATCATAGAGGGGCCCACAAATATCGCTTTTATCCCTCCAAGGGTAAAAGGAATGGATAAACTTCGACCCAAATGTTCGCTTGTACTTACTCATGAAATTACACACAACGATATGTTTTATAACAACCAAGTTACTGGTTGCGTTTACATATGTCAATGTGCAACCGACGCACAACTACAACTCACACGTCTCTCTTTGAAGAATATAAGATATTATCGTCTCATGATCACTCGTGATAAAATCCATGAAGTGATTCAAATGAGTGTGGGTTTAATCCAATACTCGTATCTCATTCCAGGAGCACTCATGAATGTTGCAGCAACTTTTGTTATGTCTAAACACTTTAGACATCTACAAGCCCAATTCATGACATTCTTGATTCATACCTACTTCCAACGTATGATTGACTGTGGAGAGTTTGAATAACCTAGTTATTCGGGAAGTCAAAACATGCAAAGTGAAACACAAGAATAATCGAATCCAATATGGTCTCAGAACTTATGAATATAAATAAAACACCTTTTATTTATCACCATATTGATTACACATTATTCATTGTATAATGTTTCGATTTATCAACCTAATACGTGAATTAAAACAATAGTCATGCCATGCTTCAAGCATGCACACTATGTTTGTCCAAAACAATAGTTATGCCATACTCCAAGTATGCACACTATGTTTGTCTATGATCCTTACTTTGTGAAATAGATCAATTGAACATGATTCCAATTATGCTCATTTCACAATCCCAAATCCTTATCGCAAATGTAAGAATACAATATTCTTTTCCATTTACTGAAATATGTTAGATTCTAAACTTATATGCAATGATCCTCTTGTAACGACTATGCACAAAAGTCATAAAGACTTGGCAACAGACATTACAAACTATTCCAATGGAGAGCAATTCCATGGAAACGAAGTCTCAAATTCAAAGTACATTCCTTTGAACATCCTTCTTGCATTAAGTTTTCTAATCTTACACAGATTTAATGAATAACTTCCACCTATAAAACATTTCCATATTCCCATTCTGACTATCACTTCTGAACAAGAGTTGCCTCCTTTCAGAATATGTCAATATGGTCCTTCCAAAATTAACACTATACTTCCAATTGTCCATGAGCAACCAATCTTTGGTAAACCTCAGATTGTCCTCGACAATTGCTTAATCATTTTAGCCATATCCAATTCTAGACATTTTCCCTTCTTAATGCCCTAGGCATTTGGAAAAAATTTAGAACAGATGAATATTACAGCACATGTAATCGATCATATATCTGAAGCATATGGGACACGATTCATGATGTCTCACATAAAGACATGATACTAGACCAGTCTTTTGCTATAATATTTCTATTTCTATTTGCCATGTTCTCATAATTCAAATTATGAAAAGTGATGCTGTAATCATAATCGAATTTTAGAACGCAAATAATGTAATTATGACTAAATTTGATTAAAAACTCACAATCTATGCTTTTAGATTTGAAATGAAGTATAATTTCCTCTCCCTTAATTATAGCAAAACAACTTTTCAAACCCTGCATCTTTGCAAATTTGAAACTTTGTTTTCTATAATTAACATTGCTAACTTGCAATACTTAACATAATAATCATGCTCCCACTAACATGATAATTATTAGCATAACACTTATGCTCCCACTAGCTTTGACATGTATCTAGAAATCAACTGGACTTCTAGAAATCAATACTTTATTGACTTTCTTACCAAAGTTAAGATTTCTGATACGGATGCTTTCATAAGACTTTATCAAAATCATACACCTTTTCTTAGATAGCTCACATGTGTGTCTAAACAATTTTTTAGAACTATGGAAAGGGATGTCGTAATCATAATCTCAATTGTTTAGACCTTTGCCATTTCTCACAAGTCCATGTTAGTGTGTCCGATAACCACACACGCTCCACTAACGACTTTGAGAATGCAAATATCACAATTGCTATCTACTTAAAATCTATTTAGTAGAAGCGTTTCCTCACCATCATTTTCATGAATCGAAGAGAAACCTTATGACACTTAGATTTCTATGGTGTATGTGTTCCTATCCATGTGAATTTGTCATAACCACAAGAGGAGGTTAGTGACAAATGCAAACTCATATGGACTGAACTTGTGCAATCTTAACTTCTTGCCACTTGGCAGCACAAGGGCCTACCATTGCTTCCAAGTAGTTATGCAAACACTGAGAACTCATAGAACTCACATGCATAGCCAACTTTAACTGGAATGGGCACAAAAACAAGAATATGTCAACACGATAGGTTACAAACCTCAAATCGTGTGCTAGTGATAAACAACAGGTTTTATTCTTGATTAGTTCTTGAAACTTTTTCAAGATCTTTAAGACTCCCACTGACCTCTTGACATATAAGATTCTCTTGTTAAGAACCATTCCTTAACAAAACAAATATTCAAGAGTTAGTGCGGATACTTATTAAGATAAACACTTCACATAATTGGTCTTAGTTGGTCTTTGTTTTATCCAAAACATCACAACTTACCAATTTCAAATGTACAAGAGTAAGAAAACATTTTACTCTACATTTGACAAGTGTTATAAACCTTCTAAGGATTATGTCACTCAAGTTACAATCTTGGAGTATGACTCTAAGACTTGATTTGGAACGAAGTATGATTCATCCTTTTGATTTAACCATTTCAACAATTCACGATTCCTCTTCTTAGCCAAACAAATGCACTAAGATGTCCTTAGAGAATCAATTGTGATATGGTTTCATAATCACTAAGATAATCATAAAACAAGATACTCAAGTACTCTCCCATCTTTTCAGATTGGAGAAACTTTTATCTTTCTGCCTAATTTGATTCTTCTTGTTCGTTCTGCCTTACATTGAAACTTTTCCAATGTTTCAGAATTACACTTAAACTTGTAAGCACAACCATATTTACTAAACTTCAGTAAATCATGACGAATAGTCTTATCGTTCTTTGTGGTGGACCTGACCAGTGCACACGCAAGTGTACCCGATCCCCTAATCCTTCACTTGACTCACATATACATGTGATCAAGGAATTAGTCTTAATTTCCCAAAGATGAAAATTCTCATTCATCATACAATACAAGTTGCATGATTCCAAGTTGGGTGATGAGAATCTTTCCTTATTTGGTAAATTATGACACTACCACAAACGAAAGAATCAAATCCATTTTCCAATATTGCTATCAATGGAATCATATAAACAACAATTTTTCACAAATGCCATTGTAAGGATATTTAAAATAAATAAAATTAAAACTTTTTCTTTTATTTTAAAACTAGCGGAAAAAACTTATCCTTACAATGCAAATGCATATGAAAACAATGTTGTTATTTATTCCTAGGCAATCTATCACAACTCTTAAGCAACAGCTCAAAATCCTGATCACCGAACCATGCGATTGAAATCCATCTTCGCGATCAGAATCAGCATATTCTTCCTTTAAGCTTCCTCTCTTTTCTTTGATTCTTAAAACATCAAAATCGACCTAGTCACATCATGTAATAAGATTCTCAAAATAGGAACTTAATAGAGTTAGATAGTGGACTTTACCCGAAGTAGAGTCAAACCTTTTTCACTTTACCATCCTTATGATCTTTCAGGTAAATAGGGCAGCTTCGCAACCAATGTCCCTTCCTTTGTCAATAGAAACATATGGACTCTTTGGGAATGGTACACGGGACTATCTCAGACTTAGTGTAACACCCATAAAATTAGAGCCAATTTAAAACTTTTTAAATCTTTTGAAACCGTTCAGTTATTATAATTTGTTTTCAAAATAGTTTATACATCAGAGTTCCAAGAAATCATAATCATCAATCGAGGAAGTGTACGGTCACGCCTTCGCCTTCCTATGGCCATCCGTTGAACCTGAACCAATAAACTAAAACTGTAAGCCCGAAAGCTTAGTGAGTTACCCCCCAAAATCCCAACCTCATATAACCATAATCATATCATATCAAAAAATACAGAACAATATGCATAATGATCCTTCAACCTGACTGGACCACCTCGCAGGACCTACAGCCTATCTGGACCGCTCCCGAGCCTTCGGCATGACTGGACTGCCTCGCAGGGACTACAGCCTATCTGGACCGCTCGTCGGGTATGTTGGCCTACAACACAAAGCAGGACCGCCTCAACCCAACCCCCAACCAAACGAACATGTGCACATAATTATCATACGCTAGCTCATATCATATAACAGTCAAACCGATCTAACAGACCATCAAACATAGCAACATACTATATACTAGGATACCGACCTAACCAGGTCACTAAACATAGCATCATTCTATATACCAGGACACCGACCTAACCAGGTCACTAAACATAGCATCATCCTATATACCAGGATACCGACCTAACCAGGTCACTAAACATATCACCATCCTAACAACCAGGATGTAAATCAACAAGCATAACATGCAATAACCCGGATGCAAATCTGAAAAGGGCCGACATTGGTGCCTTAGACCCTGTTGATATAGTGAGGAGAACTCACCTCACAACTGACGCGCTGAAGTGATAAACTCCACTCTCGGATCACTGACACAACTCCACCACCTATATTCACCATAAAACCATATCCATAAATTTCCAATTTCCCAAAATGCCCCTAGAAGTCAACTAGTCAACCCTTGGTCAAAGCCCAAGTCAATGGTCAGGGTCAACAGTCCATGTTGACCTCAACTCGTCGAGTACAACTATCCACTCGTCGAGTTCCTTGAATAACTCTTCAACTCGTAGAGTCACTTGAGTGACTCGTCGAGTTCCTAATGTTTGCGGCCAAAAACTCCTTGGCCAACTCGTCGAGCTTCCCTTGCAGCTCGCCAATTTCAAGCGTGCCAACAACCGGGAAAACCCTAAATGACTCGCCGAGTCACCCCACTGACTCGCCGAGTCCACGACAATCTTCATCGGACTCGCCGAGTTGACCATGCAACTCGTCGAGTTCCTTCAGTCCATTTTCCATTCAGTTGCTTTTTAATCCATTTTAAGGTTCCATATTGCAGATCCAGCTTCCCAAGACATGTTTATCATGTAAAGTTGCAAACTTAACGTGCATGCAAGGCTCTAAAGTCTTATAATGACAAAACCAAGCTTGCAATGGAGTTTTACACTTAAGGAGGGGTTCATACTTGCCAAAGATGATAGCTTTATGGACTTAGAGACCAAAGAGAGTTCAGATCTAAAGTTACAACTTCAGATCTGAGCTCATGCCCAAGAATAGCTTCATAATATGCTAGAAAATCCCAAATCTTTAACCAAATGAGATCTAGAATGAAATGAGGTCAAGGTAACGACTTGATACCTTCCAAAAGATGCCAACTGAGGTAGATATCAGATCCGTACATGTACCTCGCTTCTAGCCACTTGCTCTCCAAGCTCTCTTTACAAAGATCCTCCTTCCAAAGCTTAAAACACACAAGAATGATGCACACACACGGATTAGGGTTTATGGACTATCAAGAGGCTGTAAGGGGAGGCTGAGGAGGCCAATGATCCTTTAAATAGGGTGCAAAACCCCGGAAATTAGGGTTTCATCCTCCAGCTCCTACTCGTCGAGTTCCTTCTTGGACTCGGCGAGTAGGTCACTTAAACACGTGGACCAACCAGCTGCTACTCGACGAGTCATGCAACCAACTCGTCGAGTAGACCTTGAAATCATGAGAATTTATAACCATAAATTGATACTCGAGAATCGGGGAGTTACAATTCTCCCCCACTTGAACTAGACTTCGTCCTCGAAGTCTGCTGCGGTGAACATCCTCGGATAGTGCTCCCGCATCTCTGCCTCCGGCTCCCACGTCCACTCGGACCCTATTTGGTGCTCCCACTGTACCTTTACCAAAGGCACCTCCTTGTTCCGCAGAACCTTCACCCTTCTCTTCAGAATGGCCACAGGCCTCTCAACATAATCCAGGCGCTCACCGACCTGAATGTCATCCAACGATACTACCGCCTCCTGATCCATGACGCACTTTCGCAACTTCGAAACGTGAAAGGTGATGTGAATCCCAATCGAACCTTTTCATAAGGTCTATCCTTCATGCCACTTTGCCAACTTGACAAAATCCTGATGATCCAAAGTATCGGAAACCCAACTTTCCCTCTTCCTGAAGCAAACCCCTTTTGTGCTGACAGGATATTTGTCCCAAAAATATCATACCAAATCGATCCACTAAAACACGAACACACATGTCTGGCCCAATCAGCATCGGGCTGGAATACCAAACATATTAGGTCCAATCAATCATAGTGTCTGGTCATCCTCATGATGGAATACCCTAGATTGGAATACCTCTATGAACATAACTCGATTCTACTCATAACTTGAGATCCAAGGATCTATCCTTGCGTCTCATCCACCATCCTCAGATCCGTCACAGCCGAGTGCAACTCCCCCGAATCTTCAACAATACATCCAATCCGAACGCGCTCCTACTGTTGGATTAGTGTCTAAGTTCATAACTATATTTGGTATGTACTTGACCCGATTAGCATGGTCCATTTGGGTTGCATGGCATCATGCATTTGGATAGAATAAAATGAGAGAAATAACACTTAAGGTTTACTAATATATTATAAGTTCTAATATACTAATAAGATTATTTAATTAGTATTGATCAAGAATAAATTTCGAATTAATTAAGTGATCAAAAGGAGACTAATTAAATATATGGGTTGATTGTGTAAATCATCCATACTTGTATAGTGGGCAAATGCTCCATGGATTATCAAGTTGGGTTAAAACCCATAGGATGCTCCATGGTGTTTTTGTACCCATGGACCATGGAAATGAAAGGCCATGACAATTAGGGTTTACATGGTGTAACCCTAATTGTGACAAACTATATAAGCATCTTATTCTTGTCAAAATCGGCGACCAAGAGAGAACTATGTGTGTATGGTGAGGGCTAGCCGATTTCATGAAGTGTATCATTTCTATCTAAGTTATTCCAAGTGTATTTGATGTTGTGTGAACCATTTGAGGTGTCACACTTGGGGCACTCGGCTCTTGAGCATCAAGGAATCAAGCTACATAAAAGGTATGTCTTCAAACTTGTTTTATTACCCAAGTATCAAAGATTGTATGCTAGATAGGGTAATACCTTGGAATATTCATATTTGCATGTATAATAGAGAAAACATAGATCCAAGGTATTTAGGGTTGCATGTACACTTAGGAGTGTTAGAATGCTCAAAACCCAACACCTACAACAGACATAACCAACACAATCTCTATGCCCACAGCCTATGACTGGAATACCCTTACTTGGTCCTCAACATAGGTCTGGATTGCCTCGGAGCCCACATCATGAGTCTGGTATGCCCTCTCCGACCCTCAGCTCATGACTGGAATGCTCCCGATGACCGATCGAAACTACTGTCGTCCCTTCAGTTGCCCAACACTTCGGCCCTACAGATATCCACTTTCCTCCGCCGCTCGAAGGGCCTAATCGATGCTCCTCTCATCAACGAACAACATAACGATAAAAAAACTACAAGTACACATGAATCCCAAGTCATAAACCCACTTCAACTCTACCTGCTACAATATGATGTTTCTCAGGTAAATTCGAAACCTCCTTGGTCACTACCCGAACATCGGACACCTCACCGATTACTAAATCAAAAGACACACACAAACAGCAGTCCCATGCGTCTCCCGAAAAGAAACCGACTGGATGGACTTGCTTCCACGCCCTGCCATCAACTCCTGCCAACATAATGAACGTTACATGACCCACGTCAACCTCACATCCTACCTGGTATTCAGTGATTCATCTTCTCCTTACTTCAGACACGATATGGCTCTTTCACATATGAAACCAACCCAAGACACATCACAATAACTCAAACCATCATCAACATACCTACCACTACCAGCCAACCAGTATCACCCCTTTCGGGTTGGAATACCAACATGTCTAATCAATTTAACTATCGAGTTGAAATTCTCAGGGTTTGTTGGCCTACCACCTCAACCCTACCGCTCCCCTTGAGCCTCTGTGCCTACGACTTTCAGTCGGCCCGCACCGGGTATCTTGGCCTACCGCATAAAGCAGGACCGCCTCAACCCTATCAAAATGCCATAGACGATCATGAGAAAGATCTAACCAGGTTCCCAGAACCTGAATGACAGGATATTCTAATCCCAAGCCTTCCTAAGGCTGACGAATACCCAATCGGATCTACTTCCCAGTACCCAACTAGAGTATTACCCGATCCAAGAAGATTAATCCTTTGAGGCACTCCGAACTAATGAGATCACCAAGATCCTCTGTACTCCATCCGATCTCTAATAAAAATTTCCGATCAAACCCAAAAATACACCGGAGTCCTCAGCCTACTCCAACAACATGTTCAATACCTGGGGACAGACCTGCTGATTGCTATAGCATAGCAGCATACTCAATACCCGCACATAGATCTATAAACACATACAAAGTATTCAGTATGATTGGACCGCCTCACCAGGCCTTCCGTCTATCTAGACCACTCTCAGAACCTTCAGCATGTCTGGACCGCCCCTCTGGGCCTTCAGCCTGTCTGGACCGTTCTAAACTGTTGAGTATCTCCCTGGACCACCCCTCCTGGTGATCCTTCCCATACAAACTGTTCTCACCCACTTGGGGTTTCGAACTCCTGATCTATTTCGTGGACTCAAACTCCGGCCTAACCCTAGGCCTCATGTCGATCGTCCACCCTCTCGGAAATCCGTGACAAAACCCTCAATCTACCAAACCAAAAACCCTCAGATTCGAGCATACCCTCGACCGAATACTCGAACTGAACTCAATTCCTGACTAGAACTCCAACCTGGTTCCCCAACTTCTGCTATCAAGAACCAAGAAGACGTGTTCCTTACGTTGGGAAGTTTTGCTGAACCCCCAATCAACACAACCCTCAAACCAAGCAGCCATTAGGGCCTCCATTCTCCCTGTCGGGTTGTGAAACTTATCCCCGTTTCAAACCTCTCCCGCTCTGCATCTCGGGGTAACTCTCCCCCACTTACATTCGACTAAGCCTTCATAATACATGAATATTATAGGATTCCCAATCCTTCTCACTTCCCAACGATCGACCCGATGACAACCAACTCTTCCCCGCTAGTGCTCCATCACTATCCAATCCCAGTTGATCACACACTTCTTTAGAACCAGATGAACACTTCCTGAACCCCAGTGAACCGACAGTCACTAATGCTTGAATCACCTCACACTCAAGTCCTGAAGACTACAAGATAGATGCTCCAACTAATACCTCGGCAACGAGGTACTTCTCTTGGCGCTTTAGTTCGTCAATCACTAACGGTTGCTAACCACTGAATCCTGACAATGCTGAATAACCCTTCTGTGGGACCCTATCTGTAGACCTCCCACATAATACCCCTTTTCCAAAGGTGTTCCAAATAAGCTTCCCGCTCTCGGGCTCTAGAAATCATTCTCTTTAGGGTTCGCACCCTGACTCGCTTACTGGCTCAAACGCCCACAGCTGAACTGAAGCAGTTGAAACAACCTCTGCCCTAAACCGGGCTACAAACTACTCCCAAGACATAGTCTACAATCCCAAAAGTACAATAGATCGCACAATCAATCCTTACCGTCCGATACAAGAGATCCAAGGCAAACCGGAGCTCACAAATACTTATGCCACGTCGACCCACCTGCGCTCACCGGCGCTGAAATAATGTTGCCTATTCCTGCAACCAACTGACCCGGAGATGGAATACAACCTGATCCTGGGGTCACAAGTCTACTCACTCCTTCGAGCTCGAAAAACTGAGAGGGCACAATCCTTGCTCTACAAAACGACAATGCAATCCCTCAATAAGCCATTCCCCCTCCAGCTGCAAAACCCCAGCTGAACATAATCATCACTCCCTTCCGTAGTTTCCGCGACTCACATTCCGGCCTCCAGAAAACCCCCGAGCCTTAAATCTAGAAACCCACGTGCTAGCCTCTCCCGCTCAACCCGCGGAAATATAACGAGTACAGATCATCTTCCTGATCCCAAATAGCTGCAGCTCTCTGCTCATCAGAATATGTACCAGTGACAAGTCCTGGTACCGGAAAACTCGACCAGCTCCTCTCCCTGTCGTCGTTACAGTTGTGGAAGCTGTTGTGGCAGCCGTCTCAGCAATTGCTACATGGTGCTCGACAAAATACTCAACCATGGCGGTCTTGAAAGACCCAATCATCTCCGAAATCTATCCCCGAACGATCTCGATCACCTACTCCCGGATGATCTCCCCGACACGATCCTCTGACAATATTGGCCTATCCTGGTTGCCAGTTCTCGATCCTGATCCGGATCCGATCTCAAACTGTCTCGAATAATCCATACCATAACAGGGAACCAACTTCCAACTAAACCCCAGGGGTTGTGACTTCCTTGCTACGCGTATGGGTCCTGTGCTTTCAGTAGTACGGGCCCATACTACCTTCCACACCTACCCATATTTGTCTCAAGTATCACCACAAAACCCTAACAATATACATAGACATAGCGAGCGCTTAATCCTCACTCCTAGAGGAAAGCTAAATATCTCATAACTGACCTACCGGTCCCACGCAATCCACTCATCCATGAAACTTCCACCAACCCTGTAGCACTACTGTATGCTAGCCATACATAACGCTGGACCCTATAGACTTTCGAATATCCAATCCTACCCTAAGCCCCCAATCAGACAAGAACAGAACATAAGGCCAAATCAAACATTCTCAGGCTATAAGATCTTAGTTATGTATAACCGTGATGCATACACTAAACAACTAAAGTAATGATGTCAATCTCATCTAAAGGAAACCCTAGGCTAGCAGGCAGCATGTAATCAGGCAATTCTATCCTGCAATTCCTGAAGATCCCTAGCCTAGTACTAGCATGTTGTTCTAACATATCACAATATCAAATAACCGTATGGTATTTTGGGGTCTACTTACTGACTCCGGCTGATCGTACACTTCGCATCCTCTTTTACTTATTTTGAAAACCATTTAAAATCATTTTGAAAATCTTTCCTTGATTTGAGACTGGATTCACACGAGTGTTCCTCCAATTCACTCAAACCAAGGCTCTGATACCAACTTGTAACACCCATAAAATTCGAGCCAATTTAAAACTTTTTAAATTTTTTGAAACCGTTCAGTTATTATAATTTGTTTTCAAAATAGTTTATACATCAGAGTTCCAAGAAATCATAATCATCAATCGAGGAAGTGTACGGTCACGCCTTCGCCTTCCCGCGGCCATCCGTTGAACCTGAAACAATAAACTAAAACTGTAAGCCCGAAAGCTTAGTGAGTTACCCCCCAAAATCCCAACCTCATATAACCATAATCATATCATATCGAAAAATACAGAACAATATGCATAATGATCCTTCAGCTTGACTGGACCGCCTCGCAGGGCCTACAGCCTATCTGGACCGCTCCCGAGCCTTCGGCATGACTGGACCGCCTCGCAGGGCCTACAGCCTATCTGGACCGCTCGTCGGGTATGTTGGCCTACAACACAAAGCAGGACCGCCTCAACCCAACCCCCAACCAAACGAACATATGCACATAATTATCATACGCTAGCTCATATCATATAACAGTCAAACCGATCTAACAGACCATCAAACATAGCAACATACTATATACCAAGATACCGACCTAACCAGGTCACTAAACATAGCATCATCCTATATACCAGGACACCGACCTAACCAGGTCACTAAACATAGCATCATCCTATATACCAGGATACCGACCTAACCAGGTCACTAAACATATCACCATCCTAACAACCAGGATGTAAATCAACAAGCATAACATGCAATAACCCAGATGCAAATCTGAAAAGGGCCGACATTGGTGCCTTAGACCCTGTTGATATAGTGAGGAGAACTCACCTCACAACTGACGCGCTGAAGTGATAAACTCCACTCTCGGATCACTGACACAACTCCACCACCTATATTCACCATAAAACCATATCCATAAATTTCCAATTTCCCAAAATGCCCCTAGAAGTCAACTAGTCAACCCTTGGTCAAAGCCCAAGTCAATGGTCAGGGTCAACAGTCCATGTTGACCTCAACTCGTCGAGTACAACTATCCACTCGTCGAGTTCCTTGAATAACTCTTCAACTCGTAGAGTCACTTGAGTGACTCGTCGAGTTCCTAATGTTTGCGGCCAAAAACTCCTTGGCCAACTCGTCGAGATTCCCTTGCAACTCGCCAAGTTTAAGCGTCCCAACAACCGGGAAAACCCTAAATGACTCGCCGAGTCACCCCACTGACTCGCCGAGTCCACGACAATCTTCATCGGACTCGCCGAGTTGACCATGCAACTCGTCGAGTCCCTTCAGTCCATTTTCCATTCAGATGCTTTTTAAGCCATTTTAAGGTTCCATATTGCAGATCCAGCTTCCCAAGACATGTTTATCACGTAAAGTTGCAAACTTTACGTGCATGCAAGGCTCTAAAGTCTTATAATGACAAAACCAAGCTTGCAATGGAGTTTTACACTTAAGGAGGGGTTCATACTTGCCAAAGTTGATAGCTTTATGGACTTAGAGACCAAAGAGAGTTCAGATCTAAAGTTACAACTTCAGATCTGAGCTCATGCCCAAGAATAGCTTCATAATATGCTAGAAAATCCCAAATCTTTAACCAAATGAGATCTAGAATGAAATAAGGTCAAGGTAACGACTTGATACCTTCCAAAAGATGCCAACTGAGGTAGATATCAGATCCCCACATGTACCTCGCTTCTAGCCACTTGCTCTCCAAGCTCTCCTTACAAAGATCCTCCTTCCAAAGCTTAAAACACACAAGAATAATGCACACACACGGATTAGGGTTTATGGACTATCAATAGGTTGTAAGGGGAGGCTCACGAGGCCAATGATCCTTTAAATAGGGTGCAAAACCCCGGAAATTAGGGTTTCATCCTCCAGCTCCTACTCGTTGAGTCCCTTCTTGGACTCGGCGAGTAGGTCACTTAAACACGTGGACCAACCCGCTGCTACTCGACGAGTCAAGCAACCAACTCGTCGAGTAGACCTTGAAATCATGAGAATTTATAACCTTAAATTGATACTCGAGAATCAGGGCGTTACACTTAGCCTTTATCTTTACCATTTGGTCAACCGAGTTGACTATGGCCGATCCTTTTCCATTGGGAAGAGAAAGCTTTTCTGGATTTCCAATGTTACCATTGTCAATGTCCATGGAAGTTTGGGAAGTCGATCTTCCAATCAAATTTGCTTTACCAGTGCCCCAAATCATTGCTGATTCAGCAGCATCAAGCAAATAGGTAAGATCATTAAGGGTCATGTCATGGTCCGTCACATAGTAATCCTTAAAGAACTCACTATGTGACTCAGGAAGTGATTGAAGAACCTAGTCAACAACCAACTTCCTCAAGACTTTGACACCCAACTCTCCCGTCATGTCTATATATGACTTCATCTCCAAGATGTGTGCACATACAGACTTTGCTTGCCAATAGGACTTGAGTGACCTTGAACTTGTGGGTTAGGGAGAATAATTGGAGGAGGTGGAGGAAGAGAAGTATGATTTCCATGATCAAACCACGGGACATTATTTTCATTAGGAAAGCTTGTTCCAAGAGATTTGGGAAGATCATAGTTGTTTGAACCAGACATCTACAATGGGAGAAATTCAAGTTAGTTGATTTAAGTCCTTAATATAACACCCAATATGAAATATTAAGGCTAGGACCTAACACAATATTTTATAACTTGGAAGAGGGATGCCGTAATCCAAGCTATAAAATATTTGAAGGTAGGCGAATGACGATTCACCAATTTCCACCATGAAAAACCTAATAGGGTATTGGGTTTTAATTGGATTGAAACTCCTAGATCCTTTGATATTCATTGAACTATTCAATGGCATTTTTAAATCTCGATTGTGCCTTCTCAAGTTTGTGACTGGGATGTCGATGATCACAAACAAGGTGTGAATAACCATGCAAATTAACTTGGTACCCTTAATCTTTATCATCTAATCAATGTGCCGGTTACCCACACGCGCTCCACCGATCTATGATAAACATTAAGTTACCCTTTTCCACTCTTACTAGTCCATGTTAGTATGTCGGTTACCCATACACGCTCCACCAACGACTTGGTAAGGCACAAAGTGTAATTTCATGGGTTAGCACCAAATTCACATTTTCCTAAGTAACTAAGATTGGGAATTTATAAGTGTTTAGTTACTTAGTATTTATCATTATACTTTTAATGAAGGGATAATTAATGTCCTGTCAAACCCGTTCGGCTAACGACCCTCCAACAGTCAAGGAAGCGGTGGGTGAGAGTGGACACCCATTAAACTGCCATTTTATAGGCAGTAACCTTATACCCCCCCCCCTTATAGATTGGCTTCGTTAATGAGGCCTACTAACGGTAAGACTGACTTGCTCTTATACATATATATAAATATTAAACCTATAATATTATAATAGTATAAGGGTTGAATTTTAAACTTTTAAAATTCTAAGGGTTTAACTTGGAATTAAAGTATTCATGGGGGGGGGAACTTTACAAATTCCAAAACTTGAGGGCAAGTTTTGAACAATTCAAAAACTTTTCAATTTCATAACATATGAGTTTAATATGGGTTTTAAGAAAAGACTTTTGACATTCCATAACTTGAGGACAAGTTATGGAGTTCATAAAACCATTTATGGGAAAAGACTCTTCAAGTTTCTATAACCTATGGCTTTAATAACTCCTTTAAAGAAAAACTTTTGGTTTTCCATAACTTGAGGACAAGTTATGGAATCCATTAAAGGCCATTTAGATCATCTAATAGACAAACAAACATGTCAAGAAAAACTATGATCTAGATTAAACTCATATGAACAAGACAATTCAAATCAAACAATTTTCATGTAATTAGTCTAAACATTAAAGTAATACAAAACATGAATCTATTGACAATTATCTTTTGAATTGGATTAGAATTATCATTACCACATCAAAAACAGGTTTATAAGTTCAAAAACAGCTTAGGGTAATGATTCTAGTCCAATTCCAGCCTTAAAAGTCGAAAAACTGCACTCCGGAGCACCAACTCGTCAAGTACATGAACTAACTCGGCGAGTCCAAGGAAAAATACATGCTACTCGACGAGTCTGTCAGTGGACTCGGCGAGTCCACTGTCCAGACAGCCAGAAAATCGATTTTTTCAGCAATTTGCATCAAGTATAATTGAAAACAAGCATTGGCTCTGATACCACTGTTGGGTTTTAGTATACTACAACATCCTATGGTGCACATACAACCCTAAATACCTTGGATCTATGTTTTCACTAGCTATACATGCAAATGGTTTCCAAGGCATTAAACCTATAACTAGCATGCAATTTGTCATAAACAATACAAGATACTAGTTAGAGTAACATACCTTTTATGTGGCTTGAAGTCTTGATGTATTTGGTGTTGCTAGAAAGACTTTGGCCTTTAAGAACTTAGTGCCCCAAGTGTTGCACCTCAAATGGAATCACACAACACCACCAACAACTTGGAATAACTTGAGAGAAAAGTTCTTATGCTGAAAATCGGCTAGCCCTCTCATATGAATCCTTAGGGCCGATTTCTTGAGCTATGGGGTCTTTATATATTGTGGCTATTAGGGTTACACCATGTAACTCATGACTTTCCATATTCTTCATGCTCCATGGGTTAAAACCTCCATGGAGTATCCATGGGTTACTCCATGGGTTTAGCTCAACATGAAGAACTATGGATCATAAGCCCACATATATAAGAATGAATGATTTACACAATCAATCCTCATATATTTAATTAGTGTCTTTTGATCACAAAATTAATTCCAAATTAATTCTTGATCAATACTAATTAAATAATATGATTTCATATTAATATATTAGAACTTATAATATATTAATAAATCATAAATATCATTTTCTCACAAAAGTCTATCCAAATTGTTTCGATGCCATGCAACCCAAATGGACCATGCCAAATCGGGTTAAGTACATACCAATTATGGTTATGGACTTAGACACTAATCCAACAATCCATTCTTGTATGTTTATTGTATGGGGTATTTTGGGGGAAACCGACTAAGCTTTGTGCTTACCCAGTTGCTTATGTTTTTCAGGTTTCATCGGTGATCGTGGGAAGGCGAAAGCAGGACTGTACACACTCATCAGTAGTATTAAGGATTCCATATTTCTTACATTACTCTAATTTTCAATAAATGTATTGTGGAATAAACGGTTTTCTTAATAATGGATTTATAATTAGGAAGTTTTACTTTAATAAAATGAAAATTTTTGGTTGTTAAAATGAGACGTTACACCAAGGGTAAGACCGATTGTGGAAATTCGAATAAATTAATATTTTGGAAGTGGTTCTAAACATGCAAAAGGGAATACAAAATATATTAATGCAAATGGTATTGAAAGGTTATTATTCAGTTTCTTCAAAACAGTCACCAAATCACATATAATACAATTAACATCAGTTCCAAAATATCAAACTATAAACTAAATAGTCAAACCCTTTCTCTAGAAAATCTAATGAATATCGATCTAGCATGAGCTTCATGCTTGATCTATGAAAATGGTTTGGTGAGCGGATCAGTTGGATTATCCTTAGATGGTACCCGACTCACTAGGATGTCTTCGTCTTCTATGAGCTTTCTGATATAGTGGGACTTTCTAAGTATATATCTTGAGCGTTTGTGCTCTTGGGGTTCTTTAGTCAGAGCAACTGCACCCCCATCACCATAGAAGATGTCATTCGGGTCATATATGCTAGGGACAACACCTAAATTGTGACACCCAATTTAGGTATGAAGTTATGCTTAGCACTTTCAAGTTTTAAAGCTTGGGGTTTTTGTGAGTTTTGCCTTGCCACAATGCGGTGAATGGGCATACCACGACGTGGTGTTTGCCATGTCACCACAACACAGTGGGTAACTTGACATGGGAGCGGCGCCGCTATGGGCTCAAAATCCTAAGTCTTGGATCTTGAGCCCTATTTAAAGAATGTTAGGGCTAGGGTTTCCCCTAACCCCTACCTCCATTTACTCCAAAGAAGATATCTGAAACCCTAGTCTCTTTCTCATATTCTAAGCCTCCTTTGTGTGCTTTTGGTGCTTTTTAAGGAAGAAGTGGTACTTTGTGGGTCTTTGATCCTTCCAAGCATCTCCTGGACCTATGTAAGCATCCTAAATCTAATCTTTATGGTTCATTCTTTGTATATCTAGAAAATGAACAAGTTTCTTCATGTTTTGTACAACTGAGATAGTAGTTATGATAAAGTTTGCAACTCAAAACGGAGTGGCGCCACTATGGGGTCAAATTCCTAAGACTTAGATCTTGAGCCCTATTTAAAGAATGTTGGGGCTAGGCTTTCCCCCAACCCCTGCCTCCATTTAATCCAAAGAAAATATCCCAAACCCTAGTCTCTCTCTCTCTCTCTCATGTTATAAACCTCATTTGTGTGTTTTTGGTGCTTTTTAAGGAAGAAGTGGTACTTTGTGAATTTTTAAGCCTTCAAGCAAGCGAACTCCAACATTCTAAGCATCTCCCAGACCTATGTAAGTATTGTAGATTTAACCTTTATGGCTCATTCTTTATAGATCTAGAAAATGAACAAGTTTCTTCATGTTTTGTAAAGTTGAGAGACTAGATATGATAAAGGTTGCAACTTTAACACTCTCTAAGGTCCCAAGCTTGATATATGTTTTAGATCTGGATTTATAGTTTGTTTTGGTGCCATGCTTGGGTTTTAAGACCATGTGGAGAGCCCATGGCTTTCCTATCAAAGACCATGGGAGAGCCCATGGCACTTAGGTGTAAGACCATGAGGGGAGCCCATGGCATCCTGGAGTAAGACCCTGGGGACGAGCCGACGGCATCCATATCTGTTGTATGCATGGCTTATGTGATAGGTGTAGCTGTTATAGCTATTATGATATGTTGTATGTGGTTTATGTGTGGTATGCTCTGGGGAACTCACTAAGCATTAGCTTACAGTTTGTGGATTTGTTTCAGGTACATCTGAGCCCAAGGGCAAGGGAAAGGCTTGATGGCACGGCGTGCACTCTCACTTAGACATTTTATGGGACACTCTGATATTTAAAATAAAGTTGTATTTGACATGGTTTTGAAAACAATTGTAACTGGTTTTTTTTGGGATGATGAACATGTATTTTGGATAATTAAAAATGAAAAAAAAAATCTTTTGAAAATTGGGTCGTTACAAGTTGGTATCAGAGCCTTGGTTTGAGGGATTCGGGAACACTCTCGGGTGTGTCAGGACTCAAACTAAGGAAATGGTAAAATTGTTTTAAAAAATAAATAAATAAAAATAATAAATAAAAGTTAAAAACTTTTGAAACTTGAAAAGAGGAGAGTGCCACGCGCGTGATCAGTCGAGCCAAGTAAATAGTTCCCTAATATGTTAGCCATGTTACACTGATAATTGAGCTGTGAAAATCGTATGGAACTTGCTATGTGTATGCTTCTAAAATTGTATACGGTTAGGAGCTTATAGCCTTAGAATGATTTATTTGGCCTAATTTCCTGTTCCTTGTCTGGTTGTGGTCTTAGGGTAGAATCTTTTATTCGAAAGTCTATTTGATCTTTTTTCTGTGTATAATTTGCATGCATAAAGGGAACCTGTTATGATTGGTCTGTTTGATGTGGGTAGAGCAAATCTTAGGACAGCCTGGCATTTGGGTTATGCGGTGGTTTGTGGTGTATGGTTTATGTAGAGTGTCGGGGAAAGGTACAGGTAGGTGTGGAAGGTAGTATTGGGCCCGTACTACTGAAAGCACAGGACCTGTACTCGAACCAACGCTAGACCTGACATCTCTAAGGAGGACCGGTGTGGGAAGATCCCCTATACAGATGTCCTGATTATTATGGTTTATGACTTTTCAGTTCAGCATGGTGATGACACGATTTGGGACAGTGGGATCAGGATCAAGATCAGGATCGGGATCTGGGTCTGGATCGAGCAGCGGTACTGAGCCCATTGATGAGAGGTTGCGCGAGATCATTGCAGCCGAGGTTACGAAGGGCATCCTTGACGCTACCCCAGTGATCTTTGGGACGGTCAAGGAGGGGATTATAGAGATTATGGAGGAGAGGCTCAGGTCATTCAGAGCCGAGATTGCTGCGGGCCAGGTCGGGGCCTGAACTCCCTCATTCCGGGAGTTCAAGGCGTGTGGAGCGCCGGAGTTTTTCAGGGTCAGGGACCCCGTTGTTAGCCGACGATGGGTGTCGGATATTAAGAACGCCCAGCGCACGAGTTCTTGCCCTGATGCGGCAAAGGTGGGTTTTGCTTCATGTATGCTACGAGACAGAGCCCGAGATTGGTGGGGAGAGGTGACCAGCCAGGTGGGAGCAGCCGGTATGGCTGAGATGAATTGGTCCGAGTTCGTTCGGCGGTTCGATGCGGAGTTTGCACCACCTATTGAGGTGCAACGACTTGTGAGGGAGTTTCATGACCTTCAGCAGACCACCGAGATTGTGGTGGAGATCATCGCCAAGTTTCAGGAACGAGCTTTGTTGATCCCACAGTACGCTACGGATGAGGATATGAGACGGATGAGATATCATTCCATGCTGAGAGATCATATCCGGGAGTTTGTGAGCTTTACATGGTGCAAAACCCTGAATGAGATGGTGGAGAAGGCCCGTGAGCGGGAAATGGAGTTGGACTTCCGCACCAAGCGGAAGCCTGAGCAGGAACAGGCGGCGGTGGGTCAGGCTAAAAAGCCTAAGACCTCAGACACTTCCAACAAGGGCCAGCAGGGCCGTGGCCGGTGTGCCAAGTGCGGTAAACCGCACAGTGGGGCTTGTCGGACGGCAGGCTCGGGATGGTATGCTTGTGGCCAATCAGGCCATGTGATCAGAGATTGCCCCCAAGAAGGGCTTGATTTGTTTTTACTACAACCAGACCGACCATAAAAAGGTCGACTGTCCGAAGTTGCAGGGAGGGGGAGGAGCAGTGGTGGCACCCGCACCCGCCACGATGAGGATCCCAGATGGCCGCCCTGTTAAGGCGGATGCTCCAGCGGTGAGGAGCCGCGCTTTCCATTTGACTACCGAGGGGGGTCGGGCAGAGCCAGATGTCGTGGCTGGTATGTATTTATTCTTCCCCGCTCTCTATTTATTTGTATTTCTTATATATGCTTTGTGCTTATGTATAGGGACCTTTTTGGTCAATGGTATGTTGGCTCATGTTTTGTTTGATTCGGGAGCTACCCGATCATTTGTGTCTCTTCCGCTTAGCAAGATGTTTCGGGATGCGTCGGGAACTTTGGATTCCCCGCTAGAGGTAGAGATTGCTGATGACCGCACTGTGAGTGTTGCGAGGGTGTATCAGGACTGTGCCCTGAATGTGCTTGGGGAGAGGTTCTGTGTCGACTTGGTTCCGATGCCGTTGAGAGGGCTGAAAGTGATTGTCGGAATGGATTGGTTGGGAGCCAATGGGGCCATGATCGATTGCGAGCACCAGTTAGTGAGGGTTCGAACCCCAAGTGGGGGAGAACTGGTTATACACGGTGAGAGGGCTTCGCAGGGGCCAACTCTCTGCTCGGCTGTGAGGGCTAGGAGATTTCTGTAGCAGGGGTGTACGGGATTTCTGGCTTATATCTCAGATACGAGGGTTGAGATCACGACGGATGTGGGCAGTGTGCCGGTAATATAGGAATTTCGAGATGTCTTTCCCGGAGAGTTACCAGGAGTGCCTCCAGAGAGGCAGGTGGAGTTTCACATCGATTTGGTGCCAGGTGCCGCCCCGATAGCGAAGGCACCATACCGGTTGGCACCGCCCGAGATGCAGGAGCTATCTACGCAGCTTCAGGAGCTGCTAGACCGGGGATTTATCCGTCCGAGCAGTTCCCCGTGGGGAGCTCCGATCCTGTTCGTGAAAAAGAAGGATGGATCACACAGGATGTGCATTGATTATCGAGAGTTGAACAAACTAACGGTGAAGAACCGATATCCACTACCGAGGATCGATGATTTATTCGATCAGCTACAAGGTGCGTCTTGGTTTTCCAAGATTGATCTTCGGTCGGGATACCATCAGATGAGGATTCGGGATGAGGATATACCGAAGACAGCTTTCAGGACTCGGTATGGGCATTATGAGTTCATGGTGATGCCATTTGGGCTCACTAATGCTCCAGCAGGGTTCATAGATCTCATGAACAGGGTGTATAGACCGATGCTGGATCGGTCGGTGATCGTTTTTATTGATGATATCCTGGTCTACTCTAATACCAAGGAGCAGCACGAGCAACATCTGAGGGAGGTATTGGAGACCCTGAGGGCGGAGAGGTTGTATGTCAAGTTCTCCAAGTGTGATTTTTGGCTGCGGGAGGTACACTTTTTGGGGCACATCATCAACCAGAAGGGAATTTCGGTTGATCCAGCTAAGGTTGAGGCGGTGATGTAGTGGGAAGTACCTAAGAATGCTTCCGAGATTCGTAGCTTCTTGGGTTTAGCGGGCTATTATCAGAGATTTATCCAGGATTTCTCCAAGATAGTTGTGTCATTGACCCGCTTGACCAAGAAGAATGTGACATTTCGATGGGGCCTGAACCAGCAGTTGACCTTTGAGACCTTGAGACAGAGGTTATGCGAGGCTCCGATCCTAGTGCTACCCGAGGGGTTAGACGATTTGGTGGTGTACTGTGACGCATCGATTTCAGGGTTAGGTGCGGTATTGATGCAGAGGGGAAAGTAATAGCTTACGCCTCGAGGCAGCTGAAGCCTCATGAAGCAAATTACCCCACTCACGACCTGGAACTGGGGGCAGTGGTGTTTGCCCTCAATATTTGGAGGCACTATTTGTATGGAGTGCGGTGCACCATTTATACTGATCACAAGAGTTTAAAGTATTTGATGGGTCAGCAGAACCTCAACATGTGACAGAGGAGGTGGTTGGATGTGCTGAAGGATTATGATTGTGAAATCCTATACCATCCAGGGAAGGCCAACGTGGTGGCTGATGCTTTGAGCCGCAAGACGGCAGGGTCCCCGATTGGGAACATTTGTATGAGGATGACGGTGATTTCTCCTTTGTTGGATATGATCAAAGAGGCCCAGTTCGAGGGAGTGAAGAAGGAGAATTGGAAGATAGAGCGGATTCGGGGACAGTATCCTCTGTTCGTTAAGGATAGCCGTGACCTTTTGACACAGTGTGGACGGGTGTGGGTACCGGTGACTGGGGGAGTGAGACATAGGATATTAGAGGAGGCACATAAGTCCAAGTTCTCTATACATTCCACGGCTACAAAAATGTAAAAGGACTTGAGACTGAGTTATTGGTGGCCCTGCATGAAGCGCGAGATCGCCTGGTTTGTGGAGCGGTGCTTGACCTGCAGGAAGGTCAAGGCCGAGCATCAGCGGCCTCATGGAAAGGTTCAGCCGTTACCCATTCCTATGTGGAAGTGGGAAGAGATCAGTATGGACTTCATTACGAAGTTACCGAGGACGGCAAGGGGCGTGGACGTCATATGGGTGATCGTAGACAGAATGACGAAGAGTGCCCACTTTATTCCGATCTCTGAGAGTATATCCGCCGAGAAGTTGGCGGATATTTATGTGCGAGAGGTGGTGGCTAGACACAGGGTACCAGTATCGGTAGAATCTGATAGGGATGTTCGGTTTACATCCAGGTTCTAGAAGAAGTTCCACGAGGAACTGGGCACTCAGCTGCATTTTAGTACAGCGTACCACCCTCAGACTGATGGCCAGAGCGAGAGGACGATCCATACACTGGAGGATATGCTGCGAGCATGTGTATTTTGGAGGGAGTTGGGATACGTACCTCCCACTGGCGGAGTTTTCATACAATAACAGTTACCATGCCAGTATCGACCGACCTCCATTTGAGATGTTGTATGGCAGGAGATGTAGGACTCCGGTTTGCTGGGACGAGGTTGGACACCGAGTCATGGGGAGCACTGAGGTGGTGCTCAAGACGACCGGGCTGATTCAGCAGGTGCGCGACCGACTGCGAGTCGCACAGAGCCGTCAGAAAAGTTATGCCGACCGGCGGCAATCGAATCTTGAGTTCCAGGTGGGGGATTTTGTGTTATTGAAAGTGTCTCCCTGGAAGGGGGTCATCAGGTTTCGAAAGAGGGGCAAGTTAGGGCCATGATATATAGGCCCTTTCAGGATTACGGCCCGGGTGGGCAAGGTAGCATATCGCTTGGAGCTGTCGGATGAGCTTAGCCAGATACACAACACTTTCCATGCGTCACAACTCCGGAAGTGTGTCACAGACGAGGCCACGGTCATTTCTCTGGACGACATTCAGGTGGACGAGAGCATGAACTACATTGAGAGGCCCGTTGCGATTTTGGATAGGAAGACCAAGGTTCTTCGGAACAAGGAAGTGAAGCTTGTAAAGGTGCAATGGCAGCACTGAAGGGGCTCCGAATGGACATGGGAGCCGGAGGATGAGATGCAGGAGCATTACCCTGATCTATTTGCGTCTACGGACTTCGAAGACGAAGTCTAGTTCAAGTGGGGGAGAGGTGTAACACTCCAATTCAGGTATTTCCACAAAAACCCTTGAAGTTGATTATTGTTGCATAAGAGGTCCCTTAAGTACGTTGGGCGTACTCATGAGTACGCTTAGCGTACTATATATTAATGATCGTGGAGGGGCAGCATGTACGTTGGGCGTATGTGACGGATGTCCAAACCCTAATTTGTGGACTTGAGCCCTATATAAGCATCCTTATCCCATTTGAGCCTCACCCTAATCAGCCTCTCTCACCTTCAAACGCCCCTAAAAATCCTAGAATCATTTGAGAGTGTATTGAGCTTAAGGAGTGCATTTGTGGCCTTTTTAGTGTTCATTCAAGAAGAAGGAGTTGCTAAGCAAGCTTGGAGTGACCTTGGGCTTCAAGAATCTACATCTAGTTCACTTTGAGGAGCTTCTGGAGGTATAAAGCTCTTAACTTGCCTTCTTATTCTTTAGATCTAGTTAGGGTTTTCTTTATGGTCCCTTTGGTTGGTTTTGGACCTCCTCTTGAGAGTTGAGCAACTCCAGAGGCTGAAATGGTTAGATCTGAGCCATGTGAGCATTCTAGATGCATAAAGTTGCTAGCTTGGGGAGTAGCTAGACTCCATGCAAGAGTTTGGAGCCTTATATGAAGTCCCAATGTGAAGAATGAAGTTCTTAAGCCCCATAGAGCATGCAAGGGCATAAAGTTGCCAACTTTATGCCCTAGGACGTCTTAATAAGCTCAGATCTGGTTTTAGACGTAAGAACATCAAGTATTAAGCACTTAATGGAAGGAAGAGCTTAATCTGTTTGTACGTTGGGCGTAAGTTAGTGTACGTCGCGCGTACTGCTCAGGGACTCATTACGATGCGCGTACCAGGGTGGTACGCCAAGCGTACGCTCAACAGTTGGACATGGATTTGTTTTGGGCCTTTGAGCCTTTGGGCCTCAATTAGTCATTAGGCCTGGTCACATTTTGGGATTAGTGGACCAGTCTATTTGTTTTGGGCCATGGATTTTATGGTTGGGCTTTATTGGGCCATGAGGCCCATTAAGGATTTTGGATATGGACTTTGGGCCCATTAACTAAGGAAGACTTTTGGGCCATTGTGGAGGGACTTGGGGATTTGGGTTCTCCACTTAGATGGGGTTGATCCTAACATTAATTAATGCTATCATTGTTCAGTGCGGGTGGTTACGGACTGTTAGGAGAGCATCTTTCGATTCTTTGGACATAGGTGAGTCTCCTCACCATACCAATGGGTCTAAGGCACCAAGGCCGGCCCATTTTATGATGTGTAGTATCCTAGCTGAAATTGTATTATGTGACATGTTAGTTGGTATGAGCTAGGAAGTATGCTATTGGTATATGTGGTATGTTGTATGGAAGACCATGGGAGAGCCCATGACACTTGGATGTAAGACCATGTGGAGAGCCCATGGCTTTCCTATCAAAGACCATGGGAGAGCCCATGGCACTTAGGTGTAATACCATGAGGGGAGCCCATGGCATCCTGGAGTAAGACCCTGGGGACGAGCCCACGGCATCCCTATCTGTTGTATGCATGGCTTATGTGATAGGTGTAGCTGTTATAGCTATTATGATATGTTGTATGTGGTTTATGTGTGGTATGCTCCGGGGAACTCACTAAACATTAGCTTACAGTTTGTGGATTTGTTTCAGGTACATCTGAGCCCAAGGGCAAGGGCAAGGCTTGATGGCGCGGCGTGCACTCTCACTTGGACATTTTATGGGACACTCTGATATTTGAAATAAAGTTGTATTTGACATGGTTTTGAAAACAATTGTAACTGGTTTTTTTTGGGATGATGAACATGTATTTTGGATAATTAAAAATGAAAAAAAATTGCTTTTGAAAATTAGGTCGTTACATCCGAGTCCCTAATTGACCCGTCACGATCTCGACCCGAAAATAATCGAGATGCTCATCCAAAAGCTTCATGATCCCCTCCGCGATGGTACCAAAAATCACAGGGGTGACCTCTATAATACCGCGAGTAATCTCTAACGCGATGAAATCGCATATCCTCTCATCCATCGTTTATGCACAAGAGCCAGAACCTCCTCCTCGGGTGGTCACCATACTGAAATATAAACATAAAATGATCAGAAACATATACTCGAGGGATCTCTCACACCGCAAGCTTATTAGAATCTCCGAGACTATCCTTGATCCTGTGTTTTCAGTAGTATGCGCCTAATACTACCTTCCACACATATATGTACTTTCCTCAATGACCATCCCAAATCCTCTAAGTCACTCCACTAAGGTAAAACACATAACTCTATGATAACCAGCATACACAACTTGCTACAATATTTCCTAACCTCTCTTAGGAATCCTGCTCTCACTTGCTCCTTCACTGCAAGGAACTTCTACCAACTGTTGGTTGCCTTATGCATGCAAATTATACAAAAAACGGGATCACATAGATTGTCGAATAATTGATTCTATCGTAAGCCCACAACCAGATTAGGAACATGAAATAAGGCCAAACCAATCATTCTAGGTCTATTTGATCCTAATCGTATACAATTTTAAAGCATACACTTAACAATTAACTGTGCCAATAAAAATCCCAAGTAATACATAGCATCCAATCCTTCCTAGGCTATAAGGCATCATACAAATCAGGCAATTCTAGCATGCGATTCTTGAAGATATCCTTGGCCCTACTCTAGTATGTAAATCACATAACATGCAAATTAGTCATAATACTAGGTATCGGTATTTTGGAAATCACTTACATGAGCTCGGATGATTGCACACATCACACCCCTTTTCTTTGTAAAAATCTTTTTAAAAAACTCATTTTTCTTTTGAAAAGATTATCAATTCCTCAGTTTGAGTTCTCACACACCCGAGAGTGTGCTCGAATCCCTCAAAGTAAGACTTTGATACCAACTTGTAACGTCCCAAAAATAGTGATAAAAAATTTCATTTTTAAAATCATCAAAACCATACATCAAGTGTCTCAAAACCACCATAATATAAATGTATCAAATTATCAGAGTCAAATGATCATCGATGCAGAAATCATAAGGGGATATTATGCGATCACACCGGTCCCTTGCCTTTCGAACCGGGAGTACCTGAAAATGTAAAATCACAAAACCGTAAGCACAAAGCTTAGCGAGTTCCCCAAAATACCACATACCATATAAATGGGCACAGTCCAACATAAATAAATGGGCCCAACCCAACATACAAATGGACCCAGCCCAACATAAATAATAATAGGCGCAACCCAGCATACAAATAGGTCCAGCCTAACAAAATAATGGGTCCAACCCAACATACATATAGGCCTATCCCAACATAATAATGGGCCCAACCCAGCATACAAATAGGCCCAGCCCAACATAACATGCAAGAGTCACAAAGACAACTAGCACAATTTAGTGGGCCGACATTGGTGCCTTCGACCCACGAGTACAGTAAGAAGACTCGCCTTACTAATGAAGTCAAAAGTTCAACAGCTTGCACGATCAAGAAATAGGTGCTAAATGTCACCTATATCACCACACAAGATAAACTCTTAAGCTATCTTTCTAAAACTAGAAATTTGACCAAAAGTCAACGAGTCAAAAGTCAACCCACAAATTCAACGTTCAACTAAGGTCGAAATTGTCAATAGCGACCCTCCACGTCGTGGCCTTCCTTTGGCCATGATGTGGCCAGAAAATGCCAAAAGAGTCGATGATTTACCAATCATCATGCCGTGGAAACCGGTCTGAATAACTCAATCGAGCTTAATCCGTTTTCTTCCGATTTCAAGAGCTCCAAAGCTCATATATGGTCCTTTCAAAGGTCTTAATGGATAAAGTTTCCAACTTTATCCCTTGAAACAACCCTCCAAGCCTAGATCTATATTCCAAGGACCAAAAAGGCAACTTAATGCATGTGATTAGACCATTAAGTGCTTAATCATTGAAGACTTCAATCCAAAACTTCTAGGAGGACTTTAAGGACCCTAATGATCCCTAAAAATGAAAAGTTTATGGACATGCATACCCCATGCATGTCCTTTCCCAAATTTAGGTCAAAAGATACAATAAAACCTAGAGTTCAAGAAAGGCTTCCAAATCACCACCACTTCTTAGTTCTATAAGATATAATGCTCTTGGGACATAGAGAAACCATAAAGTTGAAAACTTTATCTCTTCAACCCACACAAACCACCTCAAGGGACCATAATATGTTATAAAACCTAGATCTAAGAAGAAAGAAATGAAAAGATGGAAACTTGAGGACTTACAAAGGGTCCAAAATATGCACACAAGTGTAGGGGAGGTTTGTTTGCTGAATCAAGGCGCTAACTCTTCTTCTTCTTCCTTCAAATCCACCAAGAACTTTCAAAATGAGCACTAAAGCTTCAAAAAGTTTTAGGGTTTGGACAAGGAATTGTTTGAAGGTGATGGAGGCTGGGGGTGGAGGAAACCCTAGTCGTAACTTCCTTTAAGGCTATGTTTGGCGCGCCACAGCTAGCTGATAAGCTAGCTTCTTTTTTGAGTTTTTTTATGTTGTCGTGTTTGGTAAGCCAAAAAGTAGCTTATAAGCTAACTTTTTGAAAAGCTACTTAGACAAGCTTTTTAGGAGCTTTTTTAAAATTTTCCAAATACACTCCTTAATTAATTATAGAAACACATATTCTTACATGTCCTTTTATGTAATTTTATATATTTCAGCTAGCTTTTCAGCTAGTTTTACCAAACGTTATTTTTTATCAGCTAGCTTTTTATTTAACAGCTAGCTTTTCAGCTATCAGCTAGCTTTTTATTTAACAGCTAGCTTTTCAGCTATCAGCTAGCTTTTCAACTAACAGCCAGTTTTTCAGCTAGTACGCCAAACATAGCCTAAATAGGGATTAAAGTCCGGAAATTAGGGTTTGACCCAAAATGTTTGCCATGGCCTGGCCACTTAGTGCTACGATGTGGAACTCATTTAAAACACGTGGTCGCAAATCAAATTGTCACGACGTGCTGATGCCTCACCACGTCGTGGCCACCCATATTTTCATATATAAATAAAATTCATACCTCAGGATCCGGATGTCACAAGTTTGTTAGGATAAGAATAAAGAAAGCACAATTCAAGAAGAAGAATAAGAACAGGGAAGGCTTGAGACAATTTTCTGCATGTCTATTAACTCATAAATGCTTGCAATTTATAATAGAAAGGAAACTAAAAATAAGGAAGTTCATGCATGCTAAAGTAAAACGTGGCCCTAAATTACTGCTACTACTTTGTTAGAATTCAACTGAAAATAGACTTGGTCAAATGGATATTGTCAATGGTGATTACGAGAGGCTTCCATCCTTGAAGCGTTTAGGAACTCTTAACACTTCTTGGGCTTGGTAGTCTTGTTGTACGTTGGGTTTACTTCTGGTTGTTGGGCCTGTGATGGGTGTGATGGATCATGAGTTGTATCACTGGGTTTTGTGATCAGGTTTTTCTTCATCGTCGTTTTTCCACTTTGACGACTCTTTCTTGACGTTGTTTCTTGCCCATGACATTCTTTCCTTCTTGAAGCCCTGGTATACGTGTTTCTTTTATCCTTGAACCATTGCGTAATTTTATTTAAACCCTCCTACAATTCTCTTCTTAAGCCCATATATCATCTTAAAACGTGTTCTTATTTAAGCCCCGTACCAAGTTTTCTTTTATTATTGTTTTTTCTTTAAAATAATTTTTTAAATCACATATAAATCGTTCCTTTTTTAAAAGTTTCTTTTTCAGCCTATGATCGATTTTATTAAAGCCAAATATCAATGACTTTAATTTTGTTTTATTAAGCCTTTAAAATAATTCATTGTTCTCAATGGCTACGGTAAAATACGATTGCCCACTTTTGGATCGTGACACTCGATTTTCACTTTGGCAAGTTAAGATGCGAGCCCTTTTAGCTCAATCGAATTACAACGATGCATTAGATTCCTTTGGAGGAAAAACTCAAGCTACTTGGACTCCCGATGAGATAAATAAGGATTGAAAATCCTTGTCACAAATTCAGTTACATCTCCACAATAATATTCTCTATGAAGTGCTTAATGAAATAACTGCACTGCAGATGCTATTTGGTTAAAACTTGAGTCAATATGCATGTCAAAAGATCTCAAGAGTAAAATGCATTTAAAGTAAAATCCTTTTCTAGATAAGCTTCAAGAGGGAAGTAATTTACTTAACCATATATTTGATTTCAAAGAGATCGTGTCCGATTTAGCGACTTTGGAAATTAAATATGACGAAGAAGACCTTGGTTTGATTCTTTTGTGCTCTTTTTCGAGCTCCTACTCAAACATGAAATATAGATTTCTTTATAGTCATGACACCCTTACTTTACATGAAGTTTACGAAGCATTGTATTCAAAAGAAAAGACAAAACAAATGGTTTCTAATGATGGGTCAAGCAGTACGCAAGGTGAAGGATTATCTGTTCGGGGTCGGTCTAGTGAAAGGGATTCTCAGGGTAAAAATATTTTATCCAAATCTCGAGGTAAAGACAAGTCTTGTCGGTATTGCAAGAAAGATGGCCATGAGATTTCTGTGTGTTATAAGTTATAGAATAAAGAAAAGAGGAATGCTTCAAATAAATAAAAGGCTAATGACGCTTCTGCAAACTATGCTTGTGACGATGATTCTGAAGGAGAAGTCCTTATTGTTGTCTTCGGAATTGTCGATGATAATCGGGTTCTTGATTCAGCTTGCACATATCATATATGTTCACATAAATATTGGTTTACTACTTTTGAACTAATTTGCAATGTCGAGTCGGTTCAAGGTTTTGATGGTTTATGTAAAATTGAAGGCGTCGGCACTATCCGTTTCAAGATGTTCGATGGCATGATTCGAACTTTAACCGATGGTCGGTATATTCCTACGATGAAGAGAAATCTCATCTCTTTGAGCGTATTCGACGGCAAGGGTTACAGTTTTTCAGATGGAGGCAGTGTTTTGAAGATCACAGAAGGTTCTCGAGTTATGATTAAAGCTGATTTGAGGAAGACTAATGGATTTTACTATGTTCGTGGCACTACCATAACATTACAAATTTTTCTAAACCTGTGTTTTCCATGACTCCTCCGCTGGTTCAACCTTGTAAACCCAAAAGAGTGTAACATCCGGATTCCCAGGTATCTTATTTTATGTATTTATATTGAGTGTTGGAGAGGGACTCGGCAAGTAGGCGCTTAGACTCGCCGAGTCATGGTTGGACTGGTTTAGTGGCAGACTCGGCGAGTCCATGCGTGGACTCGGCGAGTCCACGCTGTTTAATGAAACCCTAATCCTCGGGGCCTGAGCCCTATTTAAAGGCCTTTATGGCCTCCATTTGCGGCCAATGCACCCCAGAGGAACCCTAGAGAGAGAGAGTAAGAGAGTTGAGAGCAAAATGAGGCTATTTCTTCATCTTTTTGTGTGGTTTGGCTTGAAGGAAGATAGGAGCACACATCTAGAACGTGAAGGGGCTGGATCTGAGCTAACCATCTTGTGGTATCATCTTTGGAGGTATAACCCTGTCTCCTTTCGTGTTATATTGATGGATTTCTTGCTTTTAGGGTTTTTACCCTCATTTTATGGAAGATCTAGGGAGTATGAGATCCACTTTGGGATTATGACATCAGATCTGGACCCATAGAGGTCCAGAGAACCTTTCCCACTCTGCTTTATGCTGATTCATGGAGGATTGGAGACTAGGTTGACATTTCTAGTGTTATTTCTCCATTGGAGGCTTGATATGGGTTGCATGCACGTAAAGGTTGCACCTTTACGTGACTTTTGAGTGCTTAAGGGTTAGATCTATGTTTTGGTTAAGCAGATCTGACCTCAGGAGGTTGTTTGAGCAAGTTCATGGAGGAAACTCGCCGAGTCCATAAGAGGACTCGACGAGTTGAGTCGGGTTGCCCCGCGACTCGCGATCTGTGATGACCCGTGAAGCACAGGGTTGACTCAGTGAGTCAAGAGAGGACCAGGGGCGAAGAGGGCAAGCGTGTACTCGCCGAGTCACCCTAGTGCACTCGGCGAGTCGGGTCAAAGTTGACCGTTGACTTTTGTTGACTTTAGGGTTCTGGTCAGGACTGATTCAGGAGAGTTCAAGGAAGGGTAGAATGGCCTTCTACCCAGTTATAGAGATGAGATCATGAGAGGATATTGATCAGAATGTTATTTGAATAATAGGAGGAGGCTAAGTCGGGACATTGAGCACGAGAGTTATCCGACTTCATTGAGGTGAGTCTTCTCACTATACTGTACCTGGAAGGGTACCTATGTGTGACCGGAAGGTTTTGTATGCTATGAGATGCATGTGTTATATGCGGTTATGTGATATGTATGTGCTATATGCAGTTATGTGATATGTATGTGCTATGTATGTTATGTATGGAATGGACCGGAAGGTCAAGAGGTTACGGACCGGAAGGTCGAAAGGGGTAGGACCGGAAGGTCTACCTGGAACTTGGGACGGAAGTCCCCTAAGACACATGGATCGGAAGATCCTATAGAGTATGGCCTGGAAAGGCGTATGTGGGGTATGTGGTATTTTGGGGATCTCACTAAGCATTTATGCTTACAGTTGTTGTGTAATGTGTTTCAGGTACTAGCGAGGATCGCGGGAAGGCGCCGGCATGATCCGTACACACTGAGAGGATTTATGTTTATGAGATCTTGGGACATGTTTTTATTATGACACAGTGATACATTATGTTTTGTGATTGTTATGTGGTTGAAAGTATGTTTTAAAAATAAAAAATTGTTTTGAAAAATTTACGTTGTTACAAAGAGTGACATTCAAAGCTTCGGTTTCGATAAACACGGCTCCGACAACCAAATTTGAACTTTGTTCAGATTTGGTTGGTATTTTAAATTAAGTCCTTAGGGACTTTTGAACACTACGGTTTTTCATTTTTCGTTATGATTGAAGGTTACATTGCTGAATACTTTTTTCATCGTAAGGTGGCGTTTTTTGAATATGTTTCAAAAACAAACATTACATGCATCGTTTTTCTGTTGGAAACAATAACCATCACTAAAAGGAGTCGTATATGTGCTGTTAAATTCCTTGTTCCCCAGGGAGGCGTTTTTTGTTTTGTATTTTTATTCCTAGGCTTTAGAGTTGTACTAGGAGTCACATTTAATCTCTTATATATATAGGGATGTTAGATGATATTTTTAGATCAACTCTTTTTTCCGGTTTTATAAGAATCATTAGCGTTTTGTAACCTTCAATTAAAGAGATCGATTTATGGTGTTCTTCAAAGTGTTTTTTTTTTTTTTTTTTTTTTTTTTTTTTTTTTTTTTTTTTGAAATTTTGGGTTTCCACTATAAATCCAGTGTTCAATTCCGTTGTCCTTTGTCTTTTGTTTATAACAGAGTTCTTGAGTCTCCTATCTTCTAAGTGAATAAGAACTTGTGTTGGTTGTGTCAAGTACTCCTAGGTTACATGTTAACCAGATTATGTGCATCGGCAGAACTCAATTACCGAATGGAATAATGTTCATAGTAGTAAATGTGATGACAAATCACATTATAGATGCTGAATAATGCTTCTGCAAATAGTTCACTTCTAAACCATCAAAGGGAGCCTCAAGAACTAAGCCTATGCCAATTGGAATAACAGAAGGAAATATCCCAAGGTTGAGTTAGAATTAAACAAACCAAAATACAAAGCACTCACGTCTCTAAGGCAAGTTATGCACTGTTTAGATATATGATCCCTAACTTGGAAAGTGTACTAAGTGACTACTATAAATCAATTTAGAATTTCGAGTTCGATAAGTTAATTCATTAGGTTTACCAAACACCCTTGACTTCTTCAAAAATTCACTTTGTGTTTACTTGATGAAAATAGTGGTATTTTAATACGAGGCTGGATACAATCATGTTCAAAGTAAATCATGAAGGTTCTATAGGCAATTGAAGATCATGAAAAAGTTATGATTTATACAATTATGTTCTAGATTGGGATGAAATCATCTAACATGTGGCGTACTCAACATTGCACAAACAGATTAACAAACAATGAGATTCCGACTCACTCCTTGCACAAAGAAAAAAGGAATATAGAGGCATAGTTATTAATCTAATAGAGAGAAAGGGGCTTTGATTGATCCTTCTTTTTTTCATAATTAAACCACATTAATCATCATATAATTTCCCAGGAATGTTCAAGAATCTAAATGTCAAAAGTCTAAAAAGGCATGATATATATGATACTCAAAGAGAAGGCCTTTAATTATCAGCTCAGCAGCTCAAGACTTGATTTAACAATAATCTTCGATTTTAAGTGTGCTCTTACACAATCTTAACAGCTTACAAGCAGAAAGTAGTTACGTTTACACACATCAGAAATGTAGATAAACAGTTGCAATACTTTCAGGTTACAATATCATCCATAAGGGGGACCCTGGTGCACCAAAATCACTTAGCTTTCTATGTCCCCATGGTCATTTAAGCAAATCATGAAATCATCAAGCACCACTCTTGATACCAACAGATTATCTTGCTGCTAAGTTTCCAAAACTTGAATTCGATCTCATACTATACTCAGCAACGAGCTTTGCAAATGAAGATGATTCATCTTCCAACAGCTTTGTTGGAGAATCATATTCATCAATCAGACCTGCATATATACAAAACAAAAAGCACATAGACTATTAAGACATTAACTCCAAAGACACAGAGCCAACAAATTTGTCAATCAAACCTTGTTCTAGAACCAAAACCATGTCGCTATTGAGCACAGAGGTGATACGATGAGCAATCATTATCACTGTGGAGTCTGTAAAGTGTTGTGCAAGTGTTTGCTGAATCATTCCATCAGTTGCTGTGTCAACTGAAGCAGTAGCCTCATCAAGAACCAAGACTTTTGTTTTCTTGAGTAGCACACGCCCTAGACACACCAGCTGCCTTTGACCCACACTCCAGTTCTCTCCATTCTCAGTAACTATATCAAGTTTTATGAAAATTGTTAGATATGTTGAGTCATAGATTTTCTCTCGAAAAAGGATTGGAACGTGTCTGCTGATGTGGGAGACTAACAAAAACTAATAAATAACGGGAAGATTGTGTTTCTATGCTTAGTAACTCCTGTTATATCAAAATTATACATAATCAAGACACCCCTGAAAATATGTTTTATCTTTTATTTTGACTTTATATGATGAAAACACCCTGATGTGAAGACTATGAACAAGACCTGGTGAGCCAAGCTTCCCTATCTTGCTCCTCACTTCATCTCCAAGCTGACACTTATCGAGAGCCTGAAGTAACAAGTATTGTTGTATTATAGCATTATATATTTTTTAAAATCATTGAATTCCATAATTTTTGTAATATTTACCTCCCAAATCTTATCATCTGTATACTCTTCAAGGGGATCCAGGTTGCTTCGAATAGTTCCTTCAAACATGGTAGGATCTTGAGGAATTATGCTCAATCTTGAACGAAGATCATGAAGTCCGATTGTTGATATGTTAATTCCATCTATGAGAATCTCTCCAGCTGCGGGGTCCACGAGGCGGAAGAGTGTTTGTATCAGAGTTGACTTCCCACTACCTGTTCTTCCTACAATCCCAGTCTTCATTTCTCCCTTGAAAGTGCACGTAAGACCTCGCAACACAAGTGGCATATGTGGTGCATATCGAACCTTTTAAAAGAAATCATTAGATTCAATATTTTGAACATATTACACAACTGTAATAAACATTTATTTATTTAATTAAATACCTGCAGATGACGGATATCAACTTCTCCCTGTGAAGGCCACTGATCATCAGGCCTATTTGATTCTATAACAAGAGGAGGTTCACTAGGTATAGAAGAATACTGAAATATTCTTTCAACTGAAATAATTTTGTTTTCAAGGTTGGTAAGAGTCCATAAAACCAATCCTTGCAATGTGTTCAATGTAAGACCATAAATAGCAGCCAATCCCGCAATACCTTGAGAAATAAATAAGCAAAAAGTACCATCAACATGTATTTTGCGTTACCAATTGATGCAATATGTGACATGAAAGATCGACTTACTTGGATCAATAGTTCCTTCCGGGATAGAAATCAAGAAAATTAAAAACACAGCAAACGTGAAAGAAGACAGCATGTCCAAACGTATGCCTAACCATTCCCTGGCAGCAATAGCATGAAACTTTGGCCTTGCAAAATCATCATTCAGTTTCAGATTCGTGTCTTGAAATCTTCCTTGTTGATCAAAGCTTCTGATTGTAGTTGATCCTGATATTGTTTCAGCAAAGTTTTGTATCAAGGGGCCTTTACAAACTCCAAATAGCCGTGACATTTCTCTTGCTGAAGGCAAGTAATATTGCTTTAACCAGATGCACATTATGCCCACAGGCACAAATATAAAGATCACCTGCCAAGCAGCCTGTGACATTACCGCAATGATGCCAAGAAGTTGAATGATTGTGAATACAAAGATTCCAAGTTGGTTAGGGATGTCCATGTCCACCGCACTTTGGTCTGTAGATGCCTATAAAAAAAAATCTATGTTTATTGAACATTATTCTTTAAAAAAAAAAAGGAAAATGCTCAGACTTGAACCTGAGACCTCACTTATGGATCTTTACTTCTACGGGAAGCATGTAGGGGCATTTTTATTGATTAATAATTAGGCGTGTGAAGAGAAGATGCTCGCTTACTCTATTTAGTATTCGTCCACTTGGAGTAGAGTCAAAGAACGACATGGGTGAACGGAATATGGACAAGTGCATTTTGTGGAAGACAAGAGTGGCTGCTTTATACGCAAAAGTTGCAAGAAGCAAGCCTCTTGCAAGTATGCACAAAGCGCATCCAACTGATAAAACTACATAAACCATGATTAGGGTTGATCCAGTAACAGGGGCTGGATCACTTTCGGAAACCGGAGATCCCCAAGTCATCCAGTAACTGCTTCCAATTTGTAGTATCTGGAACAAAATTTCTGCCAATACTATAAATGGTGCAAGTGTCCCTCCATAAGCCGTGTTTATGTATTTCCAGTAGACTGAAAAACCTACTTTCCCTTTTTCTCGTTCTTCTTCTTGAACAAGCTGCGCTTTTGAACCTGAAATATCATCTGTTTTACCATTTTGAGTATCGTTTGTGTTTTTCTTGGAACTCGTGGTTCCTTCTTGATCATTTGTCTCCATGGAATCGATTGCTGATAATGCTTCTTTGTGTGCACCTACAAGGTCCATAAAGTCGCTTCCTGAATTGAGAATGTCATTGTACTTTCCGGCTTGTGTAATTCTTCCATCTTTCAAAACCTGAGTGTGATGTTATACCAAATGAGATGCGTGTTCATATGTACAATGAAATGGAAAACAAAAGAGTTAGATAGCTCACAAAGATGAGATCTGCAGCTGGTAAGAACTCGACTTGATGTGTAATGTAAATCACTGTCTTCGAGTCTAGAAATTGCAACATGCATTCCTATCGTTGGGAAAGAAGAAATTCACCTTAAAATGATGTAAATCACTCTCATGTATGTGGTTATATTAGCTGATGCATCAATCTGTGCAAAACAATTATGTGTTTTTGATGGGAATCTGACATTCAGCTTGTTTGGAGAGGACTATATTTGGCAAAAATGTTAGTGCTAATTAAGGGATGTGAGGGGCTTTTTCTACCATTAAGTCTTTTATGAGTAATGTAGATGAAAGGGTAATGTTGTCTATATGATAAAATGTTGTGTATATATAAGGTTCATGTCTTTTCTAGTATGGAGACTAAATGACAATTTTACCCTTACATTCCAAAAAAAACAAGTTCCCCAATATTCATCAAATTTTTAAATCTGTTCATGAGTTTAAATGTGAGAGGAGTTGGAGGGGGAAAAGAAGGACCATTTGTGATGTTATTTGTGTTGATTTGTTAAAACGGTTGTAATATTTATCTACTCATATGATGTTGGGGTAATCTTGATGAGTTGATTATGTTATGTTAATGGGTCACGTGTTAGTACCTTAGCAGATTTACTTGGTAGTTGATTTGGTCATATATTGACTAACTGGAAGGAGAATAACGTGGCTTAGTTCCACTTTCATAGGAACACATGCAGCTGCAAGTTTTTAGCTTTTTCTGTTTGTTGTTTAGCTATAAATATATCCATCTACGCATGAATGAAAGTGTGCAGTTTTTTTGAGTCTAAATCACTTCCATTCTCCCTAATTGCTTTGTGTATATCTCTATATTTGTGTTGTGTTAGTGAGAAGAGTGGGACCTGATCCAACAATTGGTATCAGAGCCTAGGGCTCGTTTAGAAGAATCAGGTTTGAGAGTCGGTGGCGACTGGCGAGAGAGGAGGAGCAGCCCTTGGCTACAGGGCTGAGAAAGAAAGAAGAGGACGGTGGGGTAATTTCATGTTAATGAAAGCAGCAAGTTTGAGATAAGCAGAAAGCAAGTAAAAAGGCTTATCAAGGTGTGATTGGCAGAAAGAAGCATGCAGCAAGCAAATACTTTTGATCAAGAAAGAAAGAAAAGAAGCAAGAAAGATAGCAGAAATCGAAGCAAGAGGCAACAAGATTCAAAGGATGACAGCAAGACCCGAATGAGACTTTAGCAAGAATGATCGGTGGAAAGAATATCGCAGGAGAAGAAGTATCGCAGGGGGAGTCAAAAGAAGTTGTGGCTTGTGAGCAAGAGCACCAGGTTCATACCTGGTTCATAGTAGAAATAAGAAATTAAGACCGCTGCACAACAGCAAATTAGAAAGAAGAATTAGAAAGAAAGAAAGAAAGAAAGAAAGAAAGAAGAAAGATTTGTTGCTTTCTGGAGAAGGAAAGAAACATAGAAAGGAGGATCAAACCAGGGTGGTTCTCGGCTGTGGTGTGTTCTGGTTTCTGTTGTGGTGTTAATGGCTCACAATGGTGTTGACAGATGAAAGTCCGGTTGTGGTTGTTCGATCCTAGAGATAGCAGAAGACGACTGTTGAGGAAGAAAACAAGCAAGCAGGTCGAAGCAGCAAGTGTGATCACATTTGATGATCAAAATAAAGAATGAAGGCAAGTAGGAAGGCTGATCATGTTTGATGATCAGAAGAAAGAAACAGTAGAAGCAAACACAAGCAGCAAGATATAGTAAGTAAGAAAGCAAGAAGCAGGAAGAAAGAAGAAAAGAAAGCAAGTAGCAAGAAGCAAGAAAGTGTAGCAAGCAAGAAGGTTGTCACATAGTCTGTAGCAAGTAGCAGGCAAGACAATCATAGCAAGTAGAAAGTTTCGGGTTTGTAGCAAGTAGCAAACATGAAACAAAATGCAAGAAGCAAGAGGCATGAGACAGCAAGAAGTCTAAGCAAGACTATAGCATGAAAAGCAAGGTCACGAGCATCAAGATTAAGGGGGTGAATGTTGGGGTAATCTTGATGAGTTGATTATGTTATGTTAATGGATCACGTGTTAGTACCTTAGCAGATTTACTTGGTAGTTGATTTGGTCATATATTGACTAACTGGAAGGAGAATAACGTGGCTTAGTTCCACTTTCATAGGAACACATGCAGCTGCAAGTTTTTAGCTTTTTCTGTTTGTTGTTTAGCTATAAATATATCCATCTACGCATGAATGAAAGTGTGCAGTTTTTTTGAGTCTAAATCACTTCCATTCTCCCTAATTGCTTTGTGTATATCTCTATATTTGTGTTGTATTAGTGAGAAGAGTGGGACCTGATCCAACATATGATATGTAATAATTAAGTAGATAGTTTTCATTTTGTATATTTTTGTAAGTAACAGATTAGTTACAATAGTTTATTTCTAAAAAAATGTAACAAGAATGAAATTACGGCCATTTTGAAGATCAAAAGTTCATGCACTTAATTTTATGAAAGTTTTATAAACTTTATAAAATTATTTGAAGCAAATGGTAGCATAAAAACATCATAAGAAAATTTGCTACCTTTATGTTTCTTGAAAATGGACTTGGTATTTTTGTGATGGCTCACAAAATGCCACTAGTTTATGATGGTTTATGCTCATATGTTTTATGCTTTGTGATGCTTATTTTATGTTATATTATGCATGTTTGTAAAATTAAATTTTAAAATGCTAGATAATATTTTAAACATAAAATGATCGCAATGAATTTGGTTTTAATGAAATTTATTATTTAACATAAGATGGTAAAAAGATTTTAAAAATTAAATGAATTAGTTAACGACAAATTACAATGACTAAAATTTTATAAGTTGAAAATTGAGATTTTGAGACTTGTCAAACTCAAACCTTGTATTATAAAAGAAAACTTTATTAAATGGTTTATAAATATTCTTTCGCACTCAAACGTCAAAACTTAATAATAGATATTAATTTTAAAATTTGATCACATCAATTATATAAATATGGATTTTATAAAGGAACATTGCGAAAATGTGATTTTAATAAAAGTATATCACAGCTTATCGGATGCATATAACCATGATATCAGTTTTTTTTAAACTATAACTATAAAAACATTAAAACACCTCTTATTGATGTTCATATACACATTAAAAACACCTCTTATGAAAGCACTTGCATGTCACTTGTATAACCTAATGGGATAAATGTCACCTATCTGCTAGTGTTATCTTTTCATAGCCCATGTGTATTCACGATTTCTATAACCAAGTTATAAGTCGATTACACATATTCCTCAAACTGGATGATTTGATCAGAAATATGTTGTGAAATTTGTCTTCTTTAATGCATTTCACCTAGGAGTCTATATGCCAATATCCTATGACCACTAGATCCAGGCAATGTACAGGCAATGTACAGTACATGGTGTCCAATAGAGATATGGTCTTTTATCTTCCAATGACTTTCCTACAAAGTTTATAAATAAGATGAGATTAGAGTAGTCAATTTTTAATAAACTAATAAATAATAGAAGACTAAGGTTACAACTATTACTTGATTGGTCCATTATCAACTAAGCACTGATCATAAACTCAAATTAAAAAATATACACAAAAATATAGTTTACATATAAATACATCCAACCATACAAGTATCATATATTACAGTTCATATACACATACAATTACCAACTGTCATATCAAGCAAACTACAGAAGTAAAGCCAATAAGCCATAAAATGATAATAGACCATGCATACATGAATGAAGGATCAAGGATCGTACATATACATACATGATAGGAGAGTAGAATTTGAAAGGTAGAATGAAACATACCTTACTTTGATGTCTCCGATAATTGATGATTATGCTTCAAAGGCTCAAGACCACACAAGAAGTGACATACCAACTCTTCGTCCTTCGAACCTCTAAGACCACACAAGGTGCACTCACCTTTCACGGTTTCACCTCTCACTTTTTTTGTGTCACGTCATCTTTCCCGTCACTCTCCTTTCACTTTTCAAAACCCAGGAAAATGTCACCTTTCACTTCCTTTCATTTTTTTATTTTTTATTTTTAAAATATATTTTATACAAATATTATACTCTATTTGTAGGGAATTAAAAACCATAAAGTTTAATATCTTTTTTTTTAATAATTTTTAAGTATATATATAATTTAATAAAAAATGAAAAAAAGAAATGAAAATTACATTTAAATGGCTCCAGCCAATCAAGAGAGGAAAGAGAGTGCAGTGAGGAGTTCCCGCACACCTTCCCTGTGGTACACCCTCCGGCCTTAGCGCTCTAGGCACTGCTAAACGCTGCCTTTCTAAACAAAGGTTGTCCAAACTATCTACTTAATCCATTAATCCTATTAACTAAAAAAGAAACATCCACGAGTATATAAGTGACAAGTAATCTCAATTTCAAACTCTCCACCTTTCCATGTTGATTAGATATGTGCAGTCACTGATTTTCTCTCCATATAAAGAGCCTTTAAAGAGAGAGAGTGTATACTCCAACATATATATATATATATATATATATATATATAGTCAGATACCACCATGTATATTGATACAGGACATCAACACTTGTTACTATTCTATTGTTTATATTATATAACAAAACAGCCAAAAAAGTTGCTTACCTTGAAAAGATGACTGCCGGTATGAGCATCAACCGCGCTGAACGGGTCATCAAAAAGATATATATCCGCATCTTGATAAAGAGCCCGTGCAATCTGTGTCCTCTGCTTCTGACCCCCGCTCAAATTAATCCCTCTCTCACCAATAACCGTTTGATCACCAAAAGACAAGATTTCAAGATCTTTCTTCAAAGAACACGCTTCAAGAACCTTATCATACCTCACTCTATCCATCTCCCTACCAAACAAAATATTATCTTCAATCTTTCCACTCTGTATCCATGGTGATTGAGCCACATACGCCTTTGTCCCTTCAACTTTCACACTTCCTGATATCTTCGACACCTCTCCCAAAATACAAGAAAGTAAGCTTGATTTCCCTGAGCCAACAGTTCCACAAACAGCAACTCTCATGCCATGATTCACTCTAATGTTTATATCTTTCAGTGTCAGATTAAAAGAGGAAGCATTTGCATCCCATGCGAAGTTTCCATTGATTATCTCAACTGCCACGTCAGAACTGCCAGGTGGCACCTTATCTATCGCGTTGGAATCTATGTCTGTGAGGCGCAGGTATGTGGCAATGCGGTTAAGTGAGACTTTAGTTTGGAAAAACGCTGAGATCGAGTCTGGAATATTGTAAATAGGTTCTTGAAGTATTTGAAAAGTTGCTAATGCAGAAAGTACCTTCCCTGATTCAAGTGGAATGCCAAAAAATAGACATGTGGCAAAAGTGACAACCGCTACAACAATCGGAGCACCCCAGAATATGAAAGAAGTGAAGGATAAAGTGTACATGTATTTCTTTAACGCGTTTTCTTCTTCATCGCGAAGTTTGATGATTTTTGACAGAAACTTCATCTCCCAACCTTGAAGTTTAAGAATCCTCACGTTTCTCAAGATTTCAGATGTTGCTTTCATCCGTTTATCTTTAGATTTCATCAAGTCATCTTGAATCTTTTCTTGTATATTGCCTAGTGGAAGATTTGCTAACAAAACGAAAATTGTGGCAACTAATGAAGCAATGGCTGCAAGTCCTAAATTTTTATATAAAAGTGCTAAGGCAACACCAACTTGCACGAGAAGTAACCAAAAATCATGCATATGCCAAGCGTAAAAAGCTACTCTTTCGGCATCAACCGCCATCAAGTTGATCATTTCACCACTCGAGTTCCCCTGCTTTGACTGACCGGAAATGGTCAAACCCTTTTGGTATATCATGGCAACTAGGGCTGACCTGGCGCGAATCCCTGCTTGTTGGAGCTTGAACCACCAGTGTCTTTGTGTGAAACACCCCACCACTTTTGAAACGAAAAATGTAGCCACCAAAATAAAACCTTGGTATTTGTAATCTTTTTGTCCGTTAAGGTATCGAACGAATGTGTCTATGAGGTAAGGACCCACAAAACTCAACAAAGAAGATGCTAAAGCAAGGAATCCAGTGATAACAACTTCTTTCCATACGATGTAAAATAAAGCTTTTGTGAGACCGAATGTAGTGATTTGGTTATTCCCATTGCTTAACAACCGTACTTTTTCTAACAAAATAGGAAAGACTTGTTTCACACTATCCATATCTGCTAGCTGTGGAACATCTTCAAGGTCTAATGGTTTTTTATTCCCTTTTGAGATTATGGAACTCATCCAAGAAAATGTCAGCAGGCTAAAGAAGCTTGCGTTTTGGTAAGTTGATGGAATCTCACCCCTAACTCTATCGCTACTAGAATTCAAAAGGGGTTCTTCAAGATTGTGATTTTGATCTTCTTCTTGGCTCTTGTGGGACAACCCCATAAAACAGAGAAACAAACCCAGGAGACTGGACACGGAATCGGACACAAAGAACATGGAAGGTAAATTCTGGGTTCTTTTGTAGTGAACATAATCTACCACAAGGGAATAACAAGAAACAGTAAAGAAAAACACCCACCAAATCCGTAAGACAAATGGGTACTTTGAAGATTGTGTCGACGAATTCGAGACGAGTGTGTGCAAATACACAGAAACGAATAACCAGATAAGTGCTCCAAGAGCAGCATGCAAAAGGGTGACAATCTTTTCATAAGTCCATCCATTTCTATACCAATAAAAATTGTTCAAGAAACACAAAACTAGGTTGAAGAGTGATAGAACAAGAGAACAAAACAGAGTTTGTTTGAAACACAAATACCCAAAACTCCGTTTTGCAACCACAGTTTGACTTCTATCAATCCTGAATCGTTTCCAATCCCAAGAGATTAATATGAAAAGCATGAACAGAAATTGTATGGAGGCAACACATCCATGTAAGAAAACTGGATTTAACAAGAAATCGGTAGCCGTGTTCATCGGAGAATTGTAAAACATACCAAATCTTGAAACATTAAGAATCCCCGTAGATTGTGTATAGAAAGATGTCCTTGTTTTTCCTGTTCTTGGTCACCACTCACTCGTCAAACAGTGGCTCAGAAAGCAAAAGTTGCTTGCGTTTTGTGGTTTATGTTTTATAGGGGTTTTGTGGTACAGCAGTACAGGGCTGTCAATTTTAACCCGCGCTTGTCGATCCAACCCGAACCACACTAATAATTCAGTCTATTTAAACGGATTGAGTATTTTAATCATTTATTTAAATAGGTTGGGTTGAGGTTTAAATTTGTAAATTTGGTTTTTATGGTTTGTAAAAAGTTATAAATATAGTTTAATTTTTTTTTTTTAATTTGTGCCATTGATCTAAAATTAGATTATTTTTATGGATTTAGGTCATGATAATTTTTTTTTTTAAAAAAAAAAAAAAAACTAGTATTCCTTTTTATTTTGGAATTTTTTCATTTTAATAATTTTTTTTAATATCTTAATAAATATAAAAACTCTCTCTCTCTCTCTCTCTCTCTAATTTTGGATCATCCCAAGTTTACGGTATATATGCATTAATTAAAGGTTGAACATGTTCATATTCATCCAACGTAAGAATTACGAAGTATCAATATTATTTAAAGGCTGAACATAGTCATGTTCATCAAAGTTAAAGATTACAATATGATGTAACATCCAAGATTATAATCAAAGAAGGAACATAACCGTGTCCAGAAATAAACAAGTATTGAAGAAATTGATGGTTTTCTAAGTTACAAAACAAAAGATTTACGTAACGGAATCATAAAACTATTTTATGGGCACATGCAACCTAGAGATCTATGGTAATTTCTTATTATAGCAACATACTATGAAAAACAAATATAATCTATGTATTATCAAAAATCACAATGATTAAAACACATACCTTTGAGTACTATCTAAAATACTCAACTTTTGATCTTCAAGTGTTCCTTGGAAAGCTTGGCAGTTACCGGATGGACAATATGGGATAGCTGGAGTCCCAAAGGATAGGGTTTGAGTTATCAGTTTCTTCGGTATGGGCGGGTGCAACATTCACTGGTGTCATCGATGCTTTTCCATTTATATTTCCCTGTTTAATTGTACCCCTCAATGATATGATGGATGTTATTTGTTGTAAATTTAACTATGGTTATGTATTTGAATAATTGATCATGAATGGAATTCCTTTTAAGCTCTTGAGCGCTAGGGTTGGCTATTAGGAACCAGACATTATTGTCGTATGAGCTAATCCGGAGCCCTGGGTGATCAAGAAGATATCGGAGTCTAGTTAATTCCAAGTGGGGGAGAGTTACTTTATCAGAAGGAAAGTTTGCAAGCTACATGTCATCCTGAAGTTTATTCAAAGATAGAGGGTAACAGATTGGGATTGTTGTCAAGGATGAAGATTGTGTAAGGAATGTAGTTCGGTAGTCAGTTTGTGACCAAGGAAGAAGATGCCAATGAGTCGGGGTTATCTTGTCCGATAGATTATAAGTATCGGTGGCAACGTAGGATAAAGTTAGTGATTAGGCTCATGTCGAGAGTTGTTTTGAGGGCCTCTCTGCCTGTTCCTGTTTGATGAAGGTCTTGGGGTTCAAAAAACGGACCAAACACATGGTGGGGTTTAGTAGACTAGGGATCTGTCTCGTGTCGGTTTATGCTAATTATCTTTTTGGTTTTGCATGAAAGACCTGATGGGTTTTAAGCATAAGAACAATCATATGTGCTCATACAAACCCTAATGCTTGGATCTAGGTTTCTCTATTGTACATGCAATAAATCCAAGACTTACAAACCCTAGATCTATCAAATAAGAACTGAAATAAGGGTTTAGTAATTACCTTTGATTGTTATATAGCAATAACAATCAATCCTTGCTTTGATTGGCTTCAGAAAGCTTAGTGCCTCAAGTGTTGCACCTCTAATGGAGTCACAAACACCACTAAGCAACTTGGATGAAGAGGGAGGAGAGAGGAGGCACCAAAAACGGCTGGAAACCCTAAAGGAACTCTTAGCCACGTTTTTGGGACATAGGGGTCCTATATATACATGTAAGCTATTAGGGTTTGCAACTAGGAAACCCTAATCTGACTGCTTAAGCCCTAAGCAATCCAATGGACCATTCCAGAAGGCCCTTGGACGATTTCTTTATGGTCCTCCATATAGAATTCGTCCATTGCCATCTAATGGATCCTAAGCCCAACTTTGTAACTATCTTATAATTACAATATCAGTCCCCTTAATTTAATTAATCTCTTTTAGTCACAAAATTAATTCTTAATTAATTCTAGACTAATATTAATTAAACAATATGATTTCTCCTTTAATATATCATTCTTATAATATATTAATAAATCATAATTAAACTTTTCTCTCTCCTTAATTCATCCTACATATTGCTATGGTGAAGGCAACCCAAAAGGACCATGCTCATAATCGGGTCAAGTACATACCAAAATAGTTATGGACTTAGACACTAATCCAACAGTCTCCCACTTGGATAAGTCTAATAACTATTTTGTATAACTTCAGAACCTGATCAGCAATCGTAGCTTTCAAAAGCCGTTGTCAACTCTGATCTTATCAGATACGCGTGTCCTTTAGATAAGGGATTATATATTCCTCCATTCTACAAGATATCGTATAGACATGAAACATGGATTGAAATCATTCACTCAGTCTATGTGTCGTTTCCCGATTTCCGATTTATGACGACTGACTAATTGAACAAATCAAATCAGTCCTGGCCCGGCCGAGCACTTTCCTTTGTCATCACTAAATCATCGAGGGGCCCACAGATATCGCTTTTATCCCACATTGGGTAAAAGGAATGGATAAACTTTGACTCAAATGCTTGCTTGCACCTACTAGTCGAATCACACACAACAATAAGTTTTATAACACCAAGTTACTGGTGCGTTTACTTATCATCAATGTGCAACCGACCAGCAAATAACAACTCACACGTCTCGGTTTCAAGAATATACAATGTTATCGTCTCACCAATCACTCGTGATAAAACCATGAAGTGATTCAAGTGAGCGTGGGTTTAATCCAATACTTTAATCTTATCAAAGCACTCATGAACTCTGCAGCAAACTTGTGCTATGTCTAAACACTTTAGACAATCTACAGACAGATTCATGACAGTCTTTCTTCATACCTACTTCCAACGTATGACCGACTGTGGAGGTTCGAATAACCTAGTTATTCTTGGAAGTCAAAACATGCAAAATGAAACGCAATAACAATATTAATCCTATATGGTCCCAAAACTTTTGAGCGTAAATAAAAACACTTTTATTTAAACACCATATTGATTACTCACTATTTATTGCTTATTGTTTCAGAAAATCAACTTATTACTCGAATTATAACCACAATTGTCCCATGCTCCAAGCATGCACACTTTGGTTTCCTATGGTCCATACTTTGTGAAATAGATCAATTAAAAAACTTTTCCAATGAAACTCATTTCACAATCCCTAATCCTTATCATTAGTGTAAGAATACAAGGTTCTTGCCACTATTAGAATATTTTAGATTCTAACATTTTATGCAACGACCCTTTTGTAAAGTCATAGCACAAAAGTTACCAGGACTTGGCTAATGAAATTACTAAGTTCTCTATCACAAATTGTTACAAAACAATTCTATAGATGTGATGTCTCTCACTCAAAGTACATTCCTTTGAACATCCTTTTGCATAAAAGTTTCTAATCTACATAGATTCTTAATTTCCAACTCCCATTCATGGAAACATTTCCATATTTTCCATATGACAACTCATTCTTAATAGAATCTTATCTATTCATAATAATGTCAATATAGTCCATCCAATACTATACTTCTAACTACTCACAAGCGACAAATCCTCAGTGAACCTCAGATCGTCCTTTGATAGTTGTTTAATTATTTTAGTCAAAACCGATTCTAGTCCTTTTTCCCTCTTAATGCCTTAAGCATTTGGAAAATTTTAGAATGGTCAAATATTACAACATATGCAATCGATCCTATACCTGAAGCGTATTGGACACGATGCATAATGTCTCACATAAAGACGTGATACTTTATCAGCCTTCTGCCATAATATTTTATGTGCCATGTTCCCACAATTCGAACTATGAAGAGGGATGCCGTAATCATAATCGATTTTTGAGAATACACTATGTATCCTTGACTAAATTTATTAACATTTCTCGATCTAAGCTTTAGAATTTTGAAACGAAGTATAATATTCTCTCCCTTAATTATAGCAAAACAACTTTTCAACCCTTGCAACTTTGCAAAGTGAATCTTTGTTTTCTATAATTAATATTGCTAACTTGCAATACTTACCATAATAATCATGCTCCCACTAACATGATGATTATTTTCTTACCAGCATAACACTTATGCTCCCACTAGCTTTGACATGTATTCAGAAAACAATTGAATTTCTAGAAAACAATGCTTATTGAATTCCTTAAGTTCATATTTCTAATACTTAATGCTTTGATAAGCCTTTATCTAAGCTTTTTAAGGCCATACACCTTTGCCTTAGATAGCTCACATGTGTGTCTAAACAATTCAGAATTTATGTTACTAAGTCCCAAATGTTCAGATCAATTGCCAAATCTCACAATTCGAACTATGAAAAGGGATGTCGTAATCATAATCGAATTTGAGAATACAATTTTCACAATTGCTATCTTCTTAAAATCTCTCTTAGTGAAAGCATTTCCTCACAATCATTTTCATGAAGGAGGAAAACCTTATGACACTTAGATTTTATGATGTATGTGTTCCTATCCATGCGAATTTGTCAAAACGAAAGTTTGCGACAAATCCAAAACCATATGGACTGAACTTGTTCAGTCTTGATTTCTTGCCTCATGGTAACACGAGTGCCCACCATGTCTTCCAAGCAACTCACCCTTTCATATCAATGTACTTTCCATTGATCAAGGTGCTTTGTCTTTATGCATTCAAATGAGTACTCATAGAATTCACACGCATAATTAACTCAACTGGAATGACACAGAAAAAAGAGTATGTCATCCACGATAGGCTTTAAACCTCAAGTCGTATGCTAGTGATGATCAACTTGGTTTACTCTTGATTTGTTCTTGAAACTTTTCAAGACCATTAAGACTCCCACTGACTCCTTGACATATAAGATTCTCTTGTCAAGAAACATTTCTTGACAAACAAATATTCAAGAGTTAGTGTAGCCTTTTTGTCAAGTTTAACACTTCACACAATTGGTCCTGGTTGGTCTTTGTCTTATCCAAGACATCACAACTTACCAATTTCAAATGTGCAAGAATAAGAAAACTTTTCCAAATTCCACATTTGTCGAATGTTATAAACCTACTTAAGACTTGTCACTCATGTCAGAATCTTGACTCTAAGACTTGATATTGGAGCGAAGTATTATTGACTTCTTGATTTAACCATTTCTACAATTCTCGATTCCTCTTCTTAGACATACAATTGCACTAAGACTCACTTAGAGGATCAATTGAGATATGGTTCTTAATCATTAAGACTTATCATAAAACACAATAAAAGGTACTCTCCCTTCTTCTTAGAATAGAGAAACTTTTATCTTTCTGCCTACTTGATTCTTCTTATTCGTTCTGTTATTGATTGAAACTCTTTCAATCAACTCAGAATTATACTTAATCTTATAAGTATAACCATATTTACTAAACTTTAGTAAATCATGACGAATATTTTTATCACTCTTGTGGTGGACTTGATCAACGCACAACCTAGTGTACTCGATCTCCTAGTTCTTCTCTTGACACTTTGTCAAAGAATTAGTCTAATTTCCAAATATGAAGTTTCTCATTCATCACGCAACCAAGTTCCATGATTCCAAGTTTCTGTCCAACTGAAACTTGGGCGATGAGAATCTTCCCTCATTTGGCAAATTCTTGACATTTCCACAAATAACATAATTAAGAATCAAATCCATTATAGAAACAATTAAACATCAATTTTTCATACACACCATTGCAAGGATAAATAAATAAGACAAAATCAAAATTTATTTTATTGCGGAAAAATTTGTCCTTACAATGCAATTCAACTGAAAAACTATTATATTTCATATTTCTTATCATTTTATCCTAACTCTAGAGTAGCAGCTCAAAAATCTGATCCTCGAGTCCACGCGATTGAAATCCATTTCTTCATGATCAGATTCAGCTTACTTCTTCCCTTAAGCTTCCTCTCTTTTCTTCGATCCTACAAAACATCAAAATGTAATCTTATCACATCATGTATTGAAAATCAAAGAATAGGAACTTATAGAGTTAGTTATTGGATTTTACCTGAAGTAGAGCCATACGTCTTGACTCTCCCATCTCTTAGATTTCTCAGGTAAACAGGGCAGCTTCGTCTTCAATGCCCCTTCTCTTAGCAGTAGAAGCAGATGGACTCTTTTGGAATGGCACAAGGAACTATCTCAGAATTTACCTTTTCTGGATTTCCAATGTCACCATTTTTAATGTCCATTGAAGTTTGGGAGTTTGATTTGCCAGACAAATTTGCTCGATCAGCACGCCAAATCATTTATGATTCAGCAGCTATAAGCAAATAGGTCAAATTAATGAGGGTCACGTCATGGTCCATCATATAGTACTCTCTTATGAACTCACTATATGATTCAGGAAGTGACTGAAGAACCCAGTCAACAGCCAACATTTCTGAGATATCGACACCCATCATCCTTAACCTATCAATGTGTGACTTCATCTCTAAGATGTGTGCACACACAGGTTTCCCATCTTCGTGTTTACTTGCCAATAGGGCTTGAGTGAGCTTGAACTTTTCAAGCCTTTGAACTTGTGGGTCAGGGAGAATAATTGGAGGAGGTGGAGGAAGTGAAGCATGACTCTCATTTCCTTGATCGTATCGTGGAACGTCATCTTCATTTGGAAAGCTTGTTCCAAGGGACTTGGGAAGACCATTGTAAGATTTAGACATCTACGAAACGGGAGAAAATTCAAGTTAGTTGATAAGAATCCTTGATGTAACACCCAAATGAAACATCAAGGCTAGGATCCAACACAACATTCTACAACCTAGAAGAGGGATGCCGTAATCTAGTTGCAGAATATTTGAAGGTAGGTAAATGACGATTTACCAATTTCCACCATAAAAAACGAAAAAGACTTTTAAGTTTTAAATGAATTGAAACTCCTAGATCTTTTGAGATTCATTGAACTTTTCAATGGCATGTTTAATCTCGATTATGCCCTTCAAGTTTGCGACTGGGATGCCGAGGATCACAAACAAGGTGTGAATAACCATACGAATCACGTGGTGCACCCAATTGCTACTATCACCTAATCAATGTGCCGGTTAACCACACACGCTCCATTGATCTATGATAAACATCGAGCCACCCTTCGCCACCAATGTCAATCCCAAATTTAGTGTGTCGGTTAACCACACACGCTCCACTAACGTTTGACAAGGGTACGAAGTGTAATTCCATGGATTAGCATACAAATTCACATTTTGCCCTAAAGTAACTAAGATTGAGAATTTGAAAAACATGTAGTTACTTTGTATCTTACATTATACTTTTAATGAGGAGAGGATTGCCCTATCCTACCTGTTCGGCTAACGACCCTCCACCAATCAAGCAAGCGGTGGGTGTGAATGTATACCCATTAAGCGTCATTTTATAGGCAGCAACCTTATACACACCTTATAGACTGGCTTCGTGAATGAGGCCTACTAACGGTAAGACTAGCATTTTAAAGTTATACATATATATTAATTAAGCTTGTAATAATATAATAGTATAGGGATGAATTTTAAACTTGTAAAATTCTAAGGGTTTGAAATTTAAATTATTCAAAATTAAACTTTTAATCACAAAATTCAAATTTCAAAACTTGAGGGCAAGTTTTGAACCTTTTCAAAACAAAAGGGATCAAATAACAAATAATTTAAATTAAACAATTAATTTCATAATTATCTATATTTGATCTAATCCAATTTTAGACATGAGATAATTACCAAATAATTTAAATATTCCATATTTATCATATAAACAACTAATATTAAAAGATTTGAAATTATCTATTGATTTGGCAAGGATAATCATGCAAATATTATAAAATTCGGATTTTATCTTCAAAAAACGATTTAGGCATTAATCCCTCGACAAAACAGCAACAAAATCCCGAAATATCCTCTGTCTGACAGCTAAACTCGTCGAGTCCACATTGGAACTCGTCGAGTTCATCCAACTCGTCGAGTTCCTCATGGAACTCGTCGAGTTCATCAAACAGTTAGCACAAAAAACGATTTCAGCAATCAAACAGTTAAAGCATCACATACAACAGAAACCAATCAATGCTCTGATACCACTAATGGGTTTTAAGCATAAGAACAATCCTATGTGCTCATACAAACCCTAATGCTTGGATCTAGGTTTCTCTATTGTACATGCAATGAATCCAAGACTTACAAACCCTAGATCTATCAAATAAGAACTGAAATAAGGGTTTAGTAATTACCTTTGATTGTTATATAGCAATAACAATCAATCCTTGCTTTGATTGGCTTCAGAAAGCTTAGTGCCTCAAGTGTTGCACCTCTAATGGAGTCACAAACACCACTAAGCAACTTGGATGAAGAGGGAGGAGAGAGGAGGCACCAAAAACGGCTGGAAACCCTAAAGGAACTCTTAGCCACGTTTTTGGGACATAGGGGTCCTATATATACATGTAGGCTATTAGGGTTTGCAACTAGGAAACCCTAATATGACTGCTTAAGCCCTAAGCAATCCAATGGACCATTCCAGAAGGCCCTTGGACGATTTCTTTATGGTCCTCCATATAGAATTCGTCCATTGCCATCTAATGGATCCTAAGCCCAACTTTGTAACTATCTTATAATTACAATATCAGTCCCCTTAATTTAATTAATCTCTTTTAGTCACAAAATTAATTCTTAATTAATTCTTGACTAATATTAATTAAACAATATGATTTCTCCTTTAATATATCATTCTTATAATATATTAATAAATCATAATTAAACTTTTCTCTCTCCTTAATTCATCCTACATATTGCTATGGTGAAGGCAACCCAAAAGGACCATGCTCATAATCGGGTCAAGTACATACCAAAATAGTTATGGACTTAGACACTAATCCAACAAGACCATGGTTAGATCATGAAAGGAAAAACTGCAGATGTACTGTAGAAACGGAAGTGACTGTAAGAATATGGTTGGATCATAGCATTTAAATGGGTTGAAGTGGACCGTTGGTTGAAATAGGACAAAAGTGATTGTAATATTATGGTAGATAATAACATTCACATGGGTTGAAATAGACCTTTGGCTGAAATAGGCCAGAAGTGGTTGTAAGACTATGGTGGGATAATAGCCTTCACATAGGTTGAAATAGATTGTTGGCTGAAATAGGCCGGAAGTAATTGTAAGACTATGGTTGGATCATAGCATTTAAATGGGTTGAAACAACCCGTTGGATAAAATAGGTCGTTGTAAGGGTGATTGTAAGACTATGGTTTGGCCCGTAGCATTCGCTTGGGTGGAACCATACTCATTATTGTTTGGTTTAGTTGTTATATGATTGGACGTGGGGGTTATTAGAGTTGAGTGGATGTGTAGACTAGTTTAGGTCCTTGTTTGTTCGGTTACTCGTTGGGGGTCTCGTCCTTGCATCTGTATGAGAAGTCATCAGCAACAGTGGTTAGCTTTGGATTATGTTATCATGCTTAACAGTAGGAAGACGCGAGGTCGGAGAGATCTTGAATGGATTGAATCAGTGAGCTATTGGTCAGCATTGTTGATGTGTGAGATGGATTTTTCTGGCAGGAAGTCAAGCATTATCTAAGAATCTTTGAGTTATGATTAAGGGATTAGTCCCTCTCGATATTGGATAGTTGTGATGTGGTTGGTGTTCCTATCTTCATCGGGTCATATGTTTCTCACCAAGGATTGAATAGGCATCTATGTCGGGAGGCAGTCACATGTTTGGAGTATTGTTCCAGTGCTAAAATGGATGAATTTTGGTTAGAATTTGCTTGCTCAGGATTGGATTATATGCCTACTTGTGGAGACCTTATGATTGTTAATCACAGACCTTAATAAAGGGAGATGTGACGGCTTGTGTAGAAAGGAGTAGGCTTAGAGAACCCACAAGAGGTTTGGGGCATGATTAAGGAGTAATTTGTAATGACAGGTTTCGAGGGTGAAATCTAATTTAAATGAGGGAGTTGTAACACCCGTTTTGTAACACTCCAAAAATCATAAAAATTTAAAATTTTCAAAAACAGCCATTATCCATAATTGTTTACAAGAAAAGCCATTGTTTCAAAAGTAAAATCATATCAGAGTGTCCCAAAAGTCAATATCATGAAAATAAGAAGATGTTCATGATCAGGCTTTCGCTTTCCCACGATCCTCTAAAGTACATGAAACAATAAACTGAAATTGTAAGCCAAAACTTAGTGAGTTCCCCCAAAGTACCATCACACAACATAACAATCAAAGCATGCAAATACGAGCCTTCAGCCTGACTAGACCGCCTCATAGGACCCATAGCCTATCTGGACCGCTCTACGGGCCTTTGGCCTGACTGGACTGCATCGCAGGGCCTACAACCTATCTGGACCACCGTGGGTGTCTTAGCCTTCAGCACAAAGCATGACCGCCTCAACCCAACCACAATATGTCGACATATGTAACAAAGAAACATAAACATAGAACCATCAAATACAGATAACCATACATATCTAATAATCAATCGTATACTAGCATAACACTATCCTATAACCAAGATACATAATCTATTGGGCCGACATTGGTGCCTTCGACCCACGAGTACAGTGAGGAAAATCACCTCTCAATCCGAACAAAAGTTGAATAAATCTCTGCTTTAAAATCGGCTCTACCTGACACTATTATTAAAAACATTGCCCAACTTAAAATAAATATCAAATTACCCAAAATACCCTTTGGTCAAAATACCATTTGGTACACCCAACGTATGAACCTGGCCAACCAACCTTCTCAATAACAGCTTAATACATCAATACATTTCGTCCAAAACCAGATCTATGCCAAAAATAACATTATAATTCATAAATTTTCCAACTTTATGACTTTGCATGGCTACTAGTGCTTAATACCAACAAACCCTAACTTCTTAATCCATTAGGACATGCTGGCACATGCATGGGGAAGAACTAAGAGCGAATATCACATTTTTATGCTTCTATACATCTCAAAACATATGAAAGGATAGCTTATATGGGATAGATCATGCTATACTCATAAAGATCAAGACTTGGGAACAAAATGCTCCATGAATCAATATTAACAAGATCTAAAGAAATGTAAGACAATTTCAAGACTTTATACCTCCAAATGATGCCAAAAGATGATGTTACTCTGGATCTAAAGAGTCCCCCTCCTCTAAGGTGTTCTTCTTTTCTTCCTTTCTCCTTCAAGGCTATCAAAACACACACACACAAAGCTCAAAAAGGCTTTAAATGGATTAGGGTTTGCTTTGGAAGGTAAAAGTAGGTTGGAGGCTGAGTAGGGAAGGAGCCTTAGGGAGATAATGTTGTATGTAAAGGGTCTAAACCCTAAAAATTAGGGTTTGAGGATCATGCATGTATGCCCCGCATATGCTATGTACGCCCAGCAAACGTGACCTCGGTCCAAAAAATTACAAAAATGCCATTATGGGCCATTTTACAACATTTCTCATACATAATGGCTAAAATTCAATTAATCTTCATACTTAGGGTTAAAATTCAATTAATATTCATACTTTGGGTTAAAGTTGGAAATACCTCAACATCAGAATGTTACAATTCTCCCCCACTTGAACTAGACTTCGTCCTCGAAGTCCGTTGTTGCGAACGAGTCCGGGAAATGCTCTCGCATCTCTGATTCGGGTTCCCATGTCTATTCAGAATCCTTTCGATGTTGCCACTGAACTTTGAATAAAGACACCACCTTGTAGCGCAAGGTCTTCGTCTTCCAGTCCAGGATTGCCACTGGTCTCTCCACATAATTCAGGTGATCATCAACCTGAATATCCTCTAAGGGAAACTGAATCATCAGCCACACACTTTTGAAGCTGCGAAATATGGAAGGTGTTGTGGATATGGTTGAGCTCCTCAGGTAAATCCACTATGTACGTTACCTTGCTAACCCTGGCTATCATCTGAAATCGCCTAATATATCGGGGGCCCAACTTGCCCCTCTTCCTAAAGCGTATTACACCCTTCCAAGGTGATACCTTCGGTAAGACCATGTCCCCGACCTGGAACTCCAACTCGGATCGACGCTTGTTTACATAACTTTTCTGTCGACCCTAAGATATCTGAAGTCTCTGCCAAATCTATTGGATAAGCTCTGTCGTCTGAAAGACTACATCAGTCCTTCCAATGACTCTATGACCAACCTCACCCCAACACACTGGGGTGCGACACTTCCTCCTAGAGAGGAGCTCGAAAGGCGGCGCACCGATACTGGAGTGGTAATTGTTGTTGTACAAAAACTCAGCTAAGGGAAGGTAGGAGTCCCAACTCCCACCAAAAACAATGACACAAGTTCTCAACATGTCCTCAAGTATCTGAATAGTCTGCTTACTCTGACCGCCTATCTGCGGATGATAAGTAGTGCTGAGATGCAACCTCATACCCAATTCCTTATGGAACTTCTGCTATAAACGAGATGTGAACCTAACATATCAATCATATACAATGGAGACTGGAATACCATGCTAAGCAATGATCTTGGGCACATACAAATCGTCAAATTTCTCGGCTGATGAGCTCTCGTGGATAGCTAAGAAATGAGCACTCTTGGTCAAATGATCCATTATCACCCAAATCGCATCATGCCCCTTAATTGTCTGAGGTAACTTGGTGATGAAATCCATAGTAATATGTTCTCATTTCCACATGGGAACCTCCAATGGCTGCAACTTTCCATCAGGCCTTTGGTGCCCGGCCTTGACCATCCGACAGGTCAAGCACCTCTCGACATACCAAACTATCTCCCTCTTCATGCATGGCCACCAATAACTAAGCCTCGAAACCCGATACATGTTGGTGGCTCCAGGGTGTACCGAAAACCTGGACTTGTGTCCCTCCTCGAATATAGTCTATATGATCCCACCAAAGTCTGGCACACAAACTCGTCCATACCAGGTCAATAATCCACGACTGTCAGTAGCAAACCTATCAATCTCACCCCCTGAGCCTCTCCTGCCTCTAAATTTCCTCCTTAAATCCCTTGTCCTGAGCCTCTCTAATCAAATCCAATAATGGTGAATCAATCGAAATCCTCATACGTAGGCCTCCAATCACATAACTAGCCATCTTGTGGCTCAAAGAATCAGCCACCACATTGGCTTTCCTGGGATAATATAAAATCTCGCAGTCATAATCCTCGACCAAGTCAAGCCACCTACGTCGTCTCATATTCAGATTCGGCTGGTCCATGAGATACCTCAAACTCTTGTGATTCGTGTAGACAGTACACCGAACACCATACAAGTAATGCCCGAAAATCTTGAGAGCAAACACCACTTCTCCCAACTCCAAATCATGAATTGGATAACGAACCTCATGCGGCTTCAGCTTCCGAGAAGCATAAGCAATAACTCTCCCACGTTGCGTAATCAATGCTCCCAAACCTGTGATGGATGCATCACAAAATACCACAAAATCCTCAACACCCTGGGGGAGGATCAACATTGGGGCCTCACACAATTTCTGTCTCAGAGTCTTGAATGTCACTTGTTGCTCAGGGCCCTAATGGAAATCCACGCCCTTCCTCGTCAAACAAGTGAGGGGTACTGAAATCTTGGAGAAGTCCTTAATAAATCTCCGATAATACCCTACTAAACCCAAGAAACTCCTGATATCCGAGGGAGATTTCGGAACCTCCCACTGCATCACAACCTCAATCTTGGCCGGATTGACCAAAATCCTATTTTGGTTAACGAGGTGTCCCAAGAACCGGACCTCTCGTAACCAAAACTCACACTTCAAGAACTTTGCGTACTGGCGTTCTCGCCTCAAAACTCCCAGAAGTTCTCGAAGGTGTTCCTCATGCTACTCCCTGCAGGTCGTGGAATACTCCAAGATATCATCAGTGAAAATAATAATTGATCGATCGAGCATTGGCCTGCATACCGGATTCATCAAATCCATAAATGTCGCAGGTGCATTGGTGAGTCCAAATGGCATCACCATGATCTCGTAATGCCATATCGAGTCTGTTACGCAGTCTTCTCCACGTCCTCCTCTCTAACCCTTATCTAATGACACCCTGACCTCAGATCAATCTTGGAGAACCAAGATGCACCCTATAATTGATCAAAGAGGTCATCAATCCGCGGAACGGGATAACATTTCTTCACCGGTAACTTGTTCAACTCTCAGTAATCAATGCACATCCGGTGTGAACCATCATTCCTCTTGACGAACAGAATCGGTGCTCCCTACGGAGAACTACTTGGTCAAATAAAATGCTTGCCTATTAACTCATGAAGCTGAGAGAACAACTCCTGCATTTTCGGTGGTGCCAATTGGTACGACGCCTTAGCAATTAGGGTCGCCCCCGAAACCAAATCAATATTGAACTCAACCTGCCTCTCCGGAGGCACACCAAGAATCTCCTCCGGGAACACATCAACAAACTCTCTGACAAGTGGCACATCTAAAACCGAAGCCTGCTTCCCAACTTGGGCATCCACCATATAAGCAAGATAACCCATACACCCATGTTAAATATATTGTCGAGCTTTGACAGCAGAACAAAAGGCTGATCCCAATCTGGTACCCTCTCCATAAATAACTAGTTCTCCCCCACTTGGGGTTCGAACTACTACCCGTTGGCCCTCACAATCGATCGTATCCCCGAATCTACTCAGCCACTCCATCCCTACAATCACACATTCATCTCCCATGGGAATAAGGATCAGATCAATCGGGAAAGGCACCCAAAAAATCTCCAAAACACATCTCCAAAAAATGCTCGATGCAAAAATCCTGTGTTCGTTGGCGATAGAAACCCATAACAGACACTCCAACTGTCCAAGGGTCATATCAAAACCCCTACTAAAAGACTGAGATACAAAGGACCGACTCGCACCCGAGTCGAATAACACAAGAGCAGGCACGAAATTCACTAAGAAGGTACCTAGCAGAAGCATAAACATAAGCATACCATAACATAACTGACATAATAATAAATGGAAACATACCGGTAACAACGTCCGGCGCTGTCATGGCCTCCTTTGCAATGAGCTGAAAAGTGCAACCTCGAGCCCTTGGAGGCTCCGCCCTACCCTAGCACCCATCTGTGATCCTCAATGTATCCGGTGTTGGAACCTGCACTGGTCCTGTAGTGAGCAAGGGACAATTGGTCTTAATATGGCCAACCTACTCATAGTGATAATGGATCCTGGTGCTCGGTATTGGGACCTATTGTCGACAATCCTTGCTATAATGCCTCTCCTTGCCACATTTATGGCACCCAAAAGAAGATCGGCAAGCACCATCATGAACCTTGCTGCACTTGCCGCAAGTGAAGCCCCTCTATCCCCCAGATCTCAAATCAGCAGCCTTGAACCGTTTCGCCGTAGTCTGCGTCTGCATCAGAGCCTGCCTCCACTCCTATCACACCCCCCCCCCCCCCGACCGAGGCGGCGGAACATGTCGGGATGTGCAATTAAGTTCATGGATCACATATAAACTGAATATATAGCACAAGTACAACAATAAACAAAACAACATTTGTATTCCATCTTTAAGTTTGAATACATGGTTCTTACAAATAATAATATAATATATGAATCGCCTTATATAGGTAGGCGGACATAAGAAAAAGTAGTAAACTAAATTGCATGAGATCCATGACTATCCGTCGTCTGAATTTACGTGATTACTGATTCCCTGAGAATACATGTAGTTTTAAGGGTCAACACAAGGTTGGTGAGAGCTACAGGTTTTCTGCTAGCAACAATAATGATACTTTTAAAAGCGCTCAAAAAGTATTTTCTTTATAAGTAAACCATATTTAAATAAGCTTTGAAAAATCTAGAACGTGTCTTGGTATAAGTAAATTCATGCTTTAAAATGGTTTTAAAAGAATCAAGTTTATGAGTGGTAGTATTAGTGAGAGAGATTCGAGTTAATGTTTATAGTGAGTTCTATAACTGAGTTATGTGAATGAGTGTACCCTGCTACAACGCTTCATTGGACGTTGCAGTAACGATCATAGACACCTATCACATGCTTCGATTGATCGGTCGAGGTTGTATCTAGCAACCACAAGTGGGGATGTCAACCCCGTATAGATCTATACATATGTATCTCGCTCCGAAGATTAACGGTTATAGTAGTGTAGATATGCTAAGTGTTTAGACTCAGCTAACGAATAACATCTAACTAAAAAGCCCTTAACTAAAAAAGTATGTGAATAACTCTCAGTCCTAACTTAATTGTGGATAAGTTCTAGGCATAATGAATTTCATGGTATCAAGTTTATAAAAGCTGAGTATGTCTGACATGTATGTAAAGAATAAGGCACTAACTTTTATAACAAAGTATGTTTCTTTTATAAACTCCATAGTAAAAAGGCATATGTGATTTCAATAGTTGTATTATTCTGACAACATAACATACTAGGATATTGATGTTTAAAACGATATTGTTTACTTATAATATACAATGTTTAAACAATGTTTTGTAACTACTATGTACATACGAGGGGCAAACATAAAACACCGGAGGGCATGATCATTTTAGCAATTAAGTTGTTCTGAAATCCAACAACCCTATGCGACCCTTCAAACCAGATTCCCCGTACTATAAGCAGTAAAAAGGTAGTGTAGTAATACTTTTATATAATTTTTAATACTTAGTACATGTATTCTCCCCCAAAATAAGTAAATACAAAAGAGGGGCCGTAACACTCACCTTCAAGTGCGGTTGTCGGGTTGTTTTGAGTATTGGATGCGAGAAACCGGGATATGTTGCCGTGAACATGAACCTCCGAGATTACTTTAGTTTCCTAGGAAATTTAATATAACTTAATGAGTAAATTACTGAAATCGTCCCTATGGTTTGGTCAAAATTTCGCGTTTGGTTCCTAACTTTTCTTTTGCACTCGGATCGTCCCTGTGGTTTGATTTTGTTGCGTTTTTCGTCCCTTACATACATAAAATTAGGGACCAAACGTTCAGTTTTGACCAAACCATAGGGATGAAAAACGCAACGAAATCAAACCATAGGGACGATCAGAGTGCAAAAAAAAAGTTAGGGACAAAACATGAAATTATGACCAAACCATAGGGACGATTTCAGTAATTTACTCTAACTTAATATGTGGAAGGTTATTTTGTATTCTAACTATAGCGTAGGACCAATTTATTAATTGAATTAAACTTAATTAATTAATAATTTCCAAAGTTTTATTAATCAAAAATTTATTTAAATAAATTTTATCTAAAAATTTATGTAATCTAAAGTTTATTTAATACAAAAGAAAATTAAATTTATTAAAATTTTGTATTAAAGCCTTGGGTCCATTTGAAAGGGTTTTTCCATACAAGGGTGGATTTTGAACATTTTAATTGAAGTTTCTTTGGTTTAGGACTAGTTTTGAAAACAGTTTTGAGAAAGGGGTAATAAAAATTAATTTGGAATGCATGTTTGTTTTGTTCATATTTCATAATAGGAGGTGTATCACCTCCTGTTTCTTCGTCGATCATGCACCCATCGAAGAAGAAAAATACGAATGGTCCTGTGGTTTTCCGTTTGATCGAAAAAAATAATATCAATGGTGAAGGTGAACTTACAATAGAAGGAGAGGTAGTAGGAGGTGGCTGATGATGATGGTAGACAACGGCAATGGCGGTATCGTGATGATGAATGAAGTCCGACAGCCTCTTGCTTCCGGTTTTCTTGGTTCTCCAGTGAAGACGAGATCAGAGGGAGGGTGGAGGATGTCACAAGTATCAACACATCGGAGATGAGGGGTTGTGGAGGTGGTTTACCGAGGGAAAGAGGGGGTGGTAGTGGCATGACGGGGTGGCAAGGGGCCAAGGGGGAACTCTGGTGGGCGGTGGCTACTATCACTAGTTTTCTTTTCTGTTTTGGAGGAGTTTCGGACGAGAGGAAGGTTGCCTGGAGGTGGGGGCTTAAGGAAGGGTTATAAGGTGGTGGTATGGTGGCTTTTGGGTGGTGGAAGGTTGGTGTGTTGTTGTTATGTGTGTGTTTGTAATCTAGAGAGGTGGAGAGGGTATAGAGAGGGATAGATCGAGATTTTTAAGAGATGAAGAGGAGATGGCCGATGTTGTGAGAGTTGAGGGAAAGTATGAGTTCCTATTTATAGTGAAAACACATACACACAATCTTTTTTAAGCCATACCCCCATCCCATGCTTGTACCTTGTTGGTAAGATGTGCACATAATCTAAGATGGTGAAAGAAACGTGGGGAAGAAAAGAGTAAGCAGGAAATTGGGTTCTCATAAGCCTAGTGGGTCCCACCTAAGGGTGACCACTCATTAAATGCTCAAAAACACACATAATCGGGTGCATTGGGATCTGAATATCAAGAATATTTTTTGAACTTGCCGATAGATAGAGTTTAATTCAAGGCTTTCAAAAACTTAAACGGATTAAAATTTCGAGTTACGGAACTCCGGGAAATTGCGTTTAAAGTTTCGCGTCTAAATAGCCTATAACGCTCGATTTTCACAATTATTTTTATAAAAATATTTTGCGTATGAAATTAAATATTAGGCTATAGTCGGAGTCCAAAAACGCTCTCGAAATTTCCATTAGATGTGTATAAGTGCCTCAACGGATCAATTTGGTTTTACGCGATTAAAGAAAACCAATGTTTTACTATCTGTTTTTTTAAAATTGTCGTATCTTTTGCATACGAACTCCGTTTTGGACGTTCTTTATATTTTTGGAAACAAGAGAACATGTACTATAATATTTTAATATTTTCTTTGCTCAAAACTGCTTAACACAAAATTTCAGTTTTTCAGACGCATTAATCAGTGTTGTATTTTGAGCGGTTTGATTCGGTTGACAGTTTACACATTTGGAAGTAAGGTATCATTTGACGTCTTATAATATTTGAAATAAACTAATTTATTTTACATTAGATGCACTAAAACTGAACGAGTTAAATTACAAAAAGATTATTGTAATTTAGTTGCTCGTAGTCTACGCCCTAAATTTCGGGATGTTACAGCTCCTTCGCCTGGAGCTCCATCTCAATCTCCCATCTCCTCGCGGCCTCCTAAAGCTCTACAAGTGTACCTTAACGTTAAGTAGAAACAAATTGGCGGATATCCGTCTTGATCATGCTCAAGTACCAGGTTATATGAGTTTGCTCAGAAGCAGCAAACTCAGGACAGAAAAGAGCCCTCTCAGTAAACATCGTGGTGATCTCAGTCACCGTCTCAGTCTCCTACCTCAGATCCAAATACTCCTGAGCCAGCCTCTCCTTCTCCACCAATGGAACATACCTCATGCAAAACATCTCAGAGAACCGCTCCCATGTTACAACAACCATCTTCTCTAGAGTGTACGATCCAGTCACCAATCTCCACCAGTCCTTCGCCCCTGACCGGAGAAGGTTCAGGGAGCACTTGACCTTCTGGTCAGCAGGGCATGAGCATGTAAAGAAACACCCCTCAACACCAGACAACCACCTCATCGCAATGATCTGGTCCTGAACTCCATCGAACACCTGGGGGTTCGTATTATCGAAGTCCCGGTATTGGAAAGCTCTCTCCCCATGAATCCGTGCGGTCGCAACAGCCATAGGAGGTGCAACAACAACAGCCTTAGAAAGTGCCGCATAAGGATCGTCAAAAAGCTCAATCATGGCAGTCTTGATAGACCCAAACAACTCCAGAATCGATCCCCGGACAACAGTAACCACCTCAGCAGAAATCATCTCCCGAATCTAATCCCCGGTCAACCTTGGCCTATCCTGGCCGTCCGCTCCGGCTCCTGAACCTGATCCCCTCTTGAGCACCAAACTGAAAATAAACCAGAATATATCAGATGAGGTTCTCATCGGCTATACGCTTTTTGAGATTACACACGTGGAAGGTATTGTGAACCTTGTTGAGTTCTTGAGGTAATTTGAGCTTGTAAGCTACCAGGACTACCCTTGCCAGGATTTCGAAAAGACCGGTGTAACTGATGGGTTTTGAGCATTCTAACACTCCTATGGTGTACATGCAACCCTAGAAACATTGGATCTATGTTTTCTCTAATATTCATGTAAATAAGAATTTTCCAAGGTTTACATCCTAACTAGCATGGCATGGGGTACATGTAATATAAAACTAGTAGAATGACATACCTTTGTAGTTGCTTGGATTCCTTAAGACTTTGTGAGCCTAGCACCTCAAGTGTGATGCCTCAAATGTTTCACACAACACCACAACTCTTGGAATAACTTGAGAGAAGAACACTTTGATCACAAAATCGGCTAGCCCTCCTTGTCTTGTCTTAGTGGCCGATTTTGCTAGCTATGGAGCTCTTTATATAGTGTGCCACATGTAGTGTTACACCATGTAAACCCTAATGTGCATGGCTTTTCATTTTCCTCCATGATCCATGGGTTATAACCTCCATGGAGCATCCATGGAGCACCCAATGGGTCCTAGCCCAATCTAGTGAATCATGAACTATAAGCCCACTATATAAGAATGAATTATTACAAATCAATCCTCATATATTTAATTAGTTTCTTTTTTATCACAAAATTAATTCCAAATTAATTCTTGATCAATACTAATTAAATAATATGATTTCATATTAATATATTAGAACTTATAATATATTAACAAATCGTAAGTGTCCTTTTTCTCATTTTGTCTATCCAACAGTTGAGATGTTGATGCAACCCAAATGGACCATGCCAAGTCGGGTCAAGTACATACTAAATATAGTTATGGACTTAGACACCTTATCCAATAGTAACGAGGATTTAGCTTTCCTCGTTTTCCAAATCTGATGACTCTCTTCCATGGAGAAACCTTTAGAAGGGTACAGTCTCTTACTTTGAATTCCAATGGTTTACGTCTGATGTCAGCATAACTCTTATGTTAACTACATGTGGCTTTTAACCGTTCCTTTATCTGAACAATCTTTGCCGTTGTTTCTTGAATGATTTCTGGACCAGTAATTAGTGTATCCCCAATATGTTTTCCAGGTAGTTGGGTATCTCAAACTTCTTCCCAGCATAGCAGAGATCGACATTTGCGCTCGTACAAGGCCTCGAATGGAGCGGCCTTGATGCTAATGTGATAGTTATTTTTGTAAGAGAATTCAACCAATGGCAAATTAGTATCCCACACATTACCGAAGTCTATCACACAAGCACGGAGCATATCTTCTAGAGTTTGTATTGCTATTTTGCTTTGGCCATCCGTTTAGGGATGGTATGTTGTACTCATGTTGAGTTTGGTTCCTAAGGACCTTTGTAGTGATTGCCAAAATCTAGAAGTGAATCTACTATCTCGGTATGCGATGATAGATATTGGTACGCCGTTTAGTCTGACTATCTCTTTGAGATAGGTCCTGGTGAGTTTTTCCATCTTGTCAGATTTGTTGATGGCTAAGAAGTGGGCGGACTTGGTCAAACGGTCAACCACTACCTAAATGGTATGGTAACCACTTGATGTTTTTGGTAGTTTTGTTATGAAGTCTATTGTTATTTGTGTCCACTTCCATTCTGGAATCGACGTTTGTTGTAGTAGACTAGATGGCCTCTGGTACTCTTCCTTGACCTTGGAGCAGGTCAAACATTTACTGACACAGGTGGCAATTTCTGCCTTTATATTGGGCCACCTATAAAGCTTTTTGATATCGAGATACATCTTGTCAGATCCAGGATCTATTGAGTTTCTTGATTTATGAGATTCGTTTAAAATTAAACTCCTGACATCACCAAACTTTGGGGTCCAAATTTGGTTCATGAAATATCGTGTTTCGTCTTCTCTAAGGTTGAACTGTTTGTCCATACCTTGAAGAGCGATACCAACTTGTAACACTGCGAAAATCATAAAAATTTAAAATTTTCAAAAACAATTATTATCCATAATTGTTTACAATAAAAGCCATTGTTTCAAAAGTAAAATCATATTAGAGTGTCCCAAAAGTCAATATCATGAAACTAGGAGGATGTGCACGATTAAGCCTTCGCTTTCCCACGATGCTCTAAAGTACCTGAAACAATAAACTGAAACTGTAAGCCAAAACTTAGTGAGTTCCCCCAAAGTACCATCACACAACATAACAATCAAAGCATGAAAATAGATATGAAATGATTCAAAAGAGTGAGATAAATTGTATATTAATTTATCATAACTTGATAAATTAGTTATAAATAGACCATGAAACTTTTTTAAGGTACGGGGAATGAATGTTAATTCTTTAATAGTTGAACAAATGGAATGTTCTGGAATCCCAGTCTCCTAGAAGGGTTGAACGGTTAGGGTTGAACGGTTTTGAAGGGATAAATCCCTTAGAGATTTCGTCCATAACTACATATAAGGTAGGAATTTTAATTATAATTAAATATAATTATTTAATCAGTTCAAATCTAATTTCTCTACAGGTTTTCTCAGCTATAAATAGACCCTCCTAAACTTCATTGATTTTGTCCCAAGCCTCATTGTACTAAAAGATTTCGAGTTTTACAAGTTATTCTCCTCTCTCTAATTTTATGGTGTTTAGTCTTTCAGGCGTGATCCTTTAAAGGCATTCTACTTTGGAATACGGATGTTAGACAAATATTAGTGTATAGATGCATATAAAACTTATCATGGACTACCTTGATCATCGTAGCGCACCTAATAACTTGAGTGGCACATCGAGATCCATAATGGTGAACCATGAACATGTGTGGCGAATCATGCCCCCTACAAGCACTCAATAGTGGCACACCTTGATTATAAATGGTTCACCATATCCCAAAGGTGGCACATCTTAGGGGTACTAGTTGACTGTTGATCGCTGACTTTGACCGTTGATCACTGACTTTGACTGCTGAACATTGACTTTTTGATCAATTTGACTTTTGGTCAAACTAGTGGTTATCGACTGAGATTTGACATATCTTTAGTTTAGGTGGTTTATGTAGCTGATTCTACGAGACTTTAGATAATTGAGTTTTAGTTCTTTGATTTAGTTCAATCGTCCCACTGTATTACTTATTTGGTTTGAGGGATTTGGACTCGCACGAGGTGTGTATGAAATTAAACCGAGGACTAAAAGATTCTTTTGATAAAAATGTTTTTCTAAAACGATTTTATAAAAGAAAAGGTGTGATGCGTGTAATCAGCCAGAGCTCAAGTAAATAATTCTTAGAATATCCATACATCTTTGATATGTTAATGCTATAGTATACTATGCATGCTAAACGTTAGGTTAATGATATGCTTAGGATTGCATGATAGAATGCTTGTGTTAGGACAAATTCCTTCTTATGTTTTGTTATGTGTCTTCTATATGCTTATTGGGGTTTAGTTTAATATTGATGAATTGAAGATATTGAACGACAACACAATATCATTAAAAGTTAGAGGAACTTGGACAAAGAAAAAACAGTTCAAAAATCAAAAAGTTAACAACGAACTACAAACAACTAAAACAAGAAAGTTAAAAGATCTAAAAATCACAAGAGAGGGAACCAAAGTAGCAGGAAATATGAAGTTCAACCACCAAAAATAGCAATAAACTTTTTACGCCACACCAAAGTAACTAGAGGGTTAGATTGAAGTAGGGAAGCAACATACATCATCCTCCATATAAAAAACCAGGGCCATAAATGCCAATAAACCAAAAAAAAAAGCAACAATACACCATCAAGTATCAACTAGCAAAATCAAAAAACAACACCGAGAGGGTTGAGAGCAAACATGGGCAAAAGCGTCCACACCAGTAAAAAGGAAAAACACACCACCCTAGGAGACATCAACACATACAGACAACCACCCTCATGTAACAAAAACCCATAACGTAAGAAGAAACATCAGATATAGCAAAATTAGGGGTAAAAAAGGTCACTAAATGTAGCAAAATAGGACAATCTGCTTAAAACCTCTCTAGTAGCAAAGAACAACAAAAATGAACCATGAAATGTAAAAGCACTATAAAATCAGCAACAAGTAACCAACCGCATGAAGTAAGGGCAAAAATGACCAACATATAACATACATGCAAAAAAACAAAGACAGCCAATTCGGGGTAGAACGTGCCCACCATAATAACCACCATAAAAGTAGAATACATTGAGAAAAGCTATTTGTAACGTGGTCAACACATAATCTAGAAAAGAATGTAGGAAAGTGATAAACAAAAAAACTCACACACACCATAAAAATCAAAGCCTCCCCCCAACGCCAAACGAAGACTGCCCTAAGAATAAAAACACACACCAAACACAAACGACTGGAAGACTACCCTGTCGTAGCAAGAACCCTAGTGGGAGTCTACCGAAAGTATCAAAAGACACACCAAACACACACTTTGCTGCAATAGGATAACACCAAATACACTAAGAGCCAAACCCACTAGGAACCCAAAGAACCCAAGAAACCCAAGGAACCCAAGAAACCCAAGCTAATTACTTGAAAAAAATGTCACGGGGGACATTTATGTTAATCCAACATTTTTTAAATTAGATGTATGCTTAATCCAGTTAAAAGTGCAAGTATTCATGTCATTCAAAGACGATCGACATAAGTCAACATAAAAGTCAAAGTTTGAAACTTTTTTTGAACAATAACTTTTTTTATCATGATCGACTAAAGCACTCATTCTTTGTGGTTTCTCTTTTCAACGCCTACCATCGACATTTACTACTTCCTTCCCTCGACTCCGCCTACAAATCTCCTCATCTGTGCGACGCCGAAAACGCCTATAACTCTTGTCTTTCGTGCGATGTCGACAGTGTCTACAACTTCCTACAACTTTGTCGATGGTGGCTATAGCCCTAACGCCGGTGGTGGTGACTACAAATTCGTCAGTCGTGCTTGCAGCTTCCCAACGTTAGCAATGCCTACTATTTCCTACAACTTCTTCCGCGGTTAGGTTCACCGTAACTCGCATCTTTTGTTGTTAGATTACATATTACAAATTAGTGTATCAGTTTAGGGCATTCGTATGTGTGTGTATATATATATATATATATATATATATATATATATATATATATATATATATATATAGAGAGAGAGAGAGAGAGAAAGAGGAAGGATTATTTGAGAACTTATAGTTTACCGAGAACCTGAGAACTAAAAGTGGAGCGTTAGATCGAAAAAAAGGATGGCCAAGATGAATTGTGACATTTTTGTAAATAAATAGAAACTTGTAGGGGCAGGGGTATCTTAACTTAAAAGGGCAAGGGTATTATAGGAAACACAAATATTGCTCTATCCCGATGAAAATGTCTATACGTATCGGCTTCCATCGTGTTTGTAGCGTCCGTAGATCGCATCGTCATACCAATTGCCTCCATCTCATCCGATCGCCTCCATTTGCAAATCAGAATCGATTTCTCGCCTTCTATTTCGATTTGAATGCTCTGGTCGATCTCTTTCCTCCAAATCAATCTAGTTTGTTGAAATCGAAAACACATCAATCTAGTGTGTTTTCAGGTATAGTGATTTGGATTATTCAACTAAAATTTTGTCTCTCAGCACTACGTCTTCATCGTCGTTTTCACCATTGTTTTCATTTGATCAAGACGTCAAAGGAGACCGAGAGACAGATTGATACAAATGATATATCATAAACAATTTATATGATCGAGATATGATGAAGAAGCCGATGAAATCGATGACTTTTGCACTTGCCTAAGAGGAAGCTTGACTTATCACAGATTTATGTAGAAATTTAGGTATACTGATTTAGATTATAGCATTAATTTGTTGATCTAGTTGATGAGAAGAAAAAAATTACTTGTTCTTTCGATCAGATGTGGAATTAAATATGTGTCTTTTTCTATGAGAATGTGTCACAATGGTGGAGCATTCCTAATTCAATCGCATCTGATAGGTGTATTGAATCTAATCATACTTCATGTCAATTAAATCCCTCGGTAGATTTTTTCAAGTATTCAATTGGATTGAGCTTATCGATATTAATTGTATCTCTTACCAGTTACATCGAATGTAATTATGCCTATTATCAATTCATTTCATTGGCAATTTTTTATTCATCTCAATCAAATTTATCGACACTAATTTTGCCTCTTATTAGTTTGATTGATTTTAATTGTGCTCCTTATGAATTGATTTGATTGATACTTGATTTTGTGAGTAATTAGTTCGATGTTTTTATGCTTTGTAGAATATGATGTTTAAAACCAATCACTTTATCGCATTCGGTTGAAATATACATACGTTTATGCTAATTATGAATGAGCTAAGATCACATGTATGAAGATAATTATACACTACATCCTTATCTAGTCATCGTCAACAAATAGGGCTCTCAAGAGTATAGAACTGATAATAGTATTTTAACAATTAAATGAATTGATTATTGGGTGACATCCAGAAAAGAAATATACATGGATCCTGTGGATTAGGGAAAAACTTAGGAATTTAATATTATAAGGTCAAAATAGTAAATAATGGATTTGAAAGTATATTCTTTTGATATGGTAATATTATTTTTATATCTTGGTATGTGTAAAAAGGTCCACATTTGCTTATTTATTATCATTGCAATACTTTCATAATTTGGTTTGTGCAAATTAATGTTTTCTTACATTTTAGCTCATTTGTTGTCTAACTAATGCATACGCCCATTTGATTGTTTAAATGGGCTCGCATATGTAAGGTAATATCATCTGAGGTTTTTTGACCATTTTTTAAAATGGTATGGGAAATGGACCTTGTTGTGAGTTTTGAAAAATTTGACTTTTTTCATTTCTATGACTTTTAGGAAATTGCTGCAAATCGTTAATGTTCTATTTTTAATGTCGTTTATGTGCACTACCTTTTATATATGTGGTTCATCTTACATCAGTTTTTTGTTGTAGAATTTAGTATTAAAAATATGTAATTATTGTTATATTCAAACTCAGAATATGCTTGTTATTAAGAAAACGAAACTCGATGGCAGTCCACGAATTGAATGTAATGATCCATTCAATTCCTTTGTTTCATTCCATTTCTCTCTGATTTCATTCCATCATACCAAACAAACTCTTAACTCTGTGCCTATTTTTCATAATTTATATATATATTTCCATTTTCTTATTTCAGTATAAGTAAGATTTCCCAACTTCCATGAAAGGAGTTGTGTTTATTGATTTGGGTGTAAGATACCAGATTATGGAAGAAGAGATATTACAAAGACAGATCAACTTGTTAAACATAATTTAATGGAGGTAAATTTATTTTTATCTTTCAAAATTCAAATTCCCATCTAAGTTTTTTTCTCTTAAATAATAAATTTTGTTTTTTTTTTCAGACGATGGATGGGGATGATGGATTTCAAAACACCCATGAACCAAAACGATGTGAATCTGCAAAATTTAAGATTGATCAGGTAGCATACTGGGGAAAGTTCACATAATATGGCAAAATTCACAAGTGATTCACATATGAATTACATGTGATTCACATGGAAATCACATGTGATTCACATGTAATCACAACTGAATCACATATGAGTTACATGTGATTCATATGTAATTTACATATGAATCACATGTAATTCACAAGTAAATCACAAGTGATTCACATATGAATTACATGTGATTCACATGTAAATCACATATCATTCACATGTAAATCACAAGTGAATCACATATGAGTTACATGTGATTCATATGTAATTTACATATGAATCACATGTAATTCACAATTAAATCACAAGTGACTCACATATGAATTACATGTGATTCACATGTAAATCACATGTAATTCACAAGTGAATCACATATGAGTTACATGTGATTCATATGTAATTTACATATGAATTACATGTAATTCACATATAAATTACATGTGATTCACATATAAATCACATGTGATTCACATATAAATCACATGTAATTCACATATGAATCATATGTAATTCACAAGTGAATCAGATATGAATTACATTCAAATATGAATTACATGTGATTCACATATAAATCATATGTCATTCACGTATAAATCACATGTGATTCACATATAAATCACATGTAATTCACATATGAATTATGTCTATATGCACACATGTATTTTGTGCGAGTGTTCTTCATTTTTATTTTCTTGTGAATTTCACATTATATAATCACATGTGAATATCACATTATATAATCCCATGTGAATATTACATGATATATACATATGAATTTTTGTGAGTGTTCTTGCATTAATCATTTTTTTAAATTTTCTTGTATATTTGAAAGAATTTGTGGAAAATTTTGAAGATGTAAAAAGTGATAAATTGAAGAAAATATGGAAATCTTGATATGAAGAAATGATAACACTGTGAATCTTTGTAGCTCTTTTTTATTTTTTATATTTTATATTGTATCAAATAAAATGTTTGTACTATTATGTTTATAGATTGATTAATAAAAATAATATTTTTTATGATTTACTTACGAATATTATAGTAAAAGAAATATGCATATATGAATTTAAAAAAAAATATGCATATATGCACCTAAAACGTTGATTTTTTTGTTGTTAAAAAATTAGGGTTTTTTTTATAAATATTATAGGTTTTTTTTTAAAAAAAAATTGGAGTTTTTTTTTTGAAAAAACTGCAGTTTTTTAAAAAAATTTGCTATTCTTTTGAAAAAAATTTAGTTTTTTTTTAAAAAAAAATTACAGTTTTTTTTTTTGAAAAAGATGTAGTTTTTTTTGAAAAAAATTCAGTTTTTTTAATTACAGCTTTTTTGAAAAAAAATGCATTTTTTTAAAAGAATTGCAGTTGTTCTAAAAAAGTAGTTTTTTTTAATTTTTTTTTAAATTCATATTTTCTGAAAAAAAAAATTAAAAAATCTCCATTTAAAAAAAATCAAAAATTAATTTAAAAAAATCTGAAATTTGATTTATTATGTTAATTTTGTCCAATAACAAAAAAAAAACATTAAATGAGATCGGTAAGATTACGATCATGCCCTTAATGAGTTAATTTTGATCTAACGCTCTACCTTTAGTTCTTAGGTTCTCAGGAAACTATGAGTTCTCAACTGATCTCACCCCTATATATATATATATATATATATATATATACACACACATTGATATATATATGTGTGTGTAATAATAATAATAATAAAGTTAATCATAATATAAATATACAATAATAAGTTTAAATTGTAATAAACATAATAATATTAATATTAATAATAAATATAATAAAAATCGATTTGGAAAAAATACTTTTAAAATTTGTATACTGTATTTCCTAAAAAAAACTAATTAAAATCGTTTTTTTTTTAAACTGCAAAGATAAAGACAATCACTAAAATTTTCTTACAAAATTCTATGGGATTTAAAAAAAATCGTTTTTTTAAATTATATCAGTAATTTGTAGGAAAATAGAAAATTATTAATATGAAAAATTTCATTTACACCAAAATTTGACTTACTCTGCTTCCTTATAACATCCCAAAATTATGAGGTAATTCAACCAAAACATTAATTATCTTTAAGTCAAGATTAAATATTATTTTTCGAAATATTCCAAAGTACTTAATAAGAAAAAAAGTTATCAGAGTACAATCCCAAAATCGTCATACTGCGGAAACATGGGTGGATGCGCTGCGATCAAGCCGGGCCCTTCACTTTCGAACCGGAAGAACCTAAAACCATAACCATAAAAACAGTAAGCACAAAGCTTAGTGAGTTTCCCAAAATACCACATACCATACATACCATTGGGCCTAGCCCTCACATTAGGCCCAACTTACATATTGGGCCCAACCCACCATAATAGGCCTAGCCCTCCTAAACCATTGGGCCTAGCCGGATCATACAAATACAAAAGTCACAAAGACAGTTAGAACCTACATAACATACAATGGGCCTAGCCATTTCTGTTCCATGGGCCTAGCCCAACATACAAATGGGCCTAGCCCGTCATGTAATGGGCCTAGCCGAACATACAAATGGGCCTAGCCCAACATACCATGCAAGGGTCACAAAGATATCTAACATAACAGAACCTAGTGGGCAGGCATTGGTGCCTTCGACCTACGAGTACAGTAAGGAGACTCACCTCAATCCTCTGATAATCAAATGACTGCTCGGGTCGATGAACCGAATAACCTCGCACCTACTAACAATAAATACATAACTTAATCAATAATTATCCCGAAACCCAAAATCTGAGGCCTACTTTATAAACCAACTTCCTAAAGGATAAAAGACCATTTTACCCTTTTCTTACTTGGACCAAACCAAGGCCCAACCCAATTGCACAAAAAGCCCAAAATGGAAACCCAAAGCCCAATATGGCCCAACATCCTAATTGGGCCTAAAAAATCTCATGGGACCAATACCAAGAAATCATGGCCCAAAATCAGAAGCCCATTGGCCCAATAAGGCCCATAACTCAAAGGGCCCAAAATGGCTGAACTGGGTAGTACGCCTTGCGTACTCGAGAGGTATGCCCCGCGTACTAAGCCTAAAAAGCACAATATACAACCATTCGATGCATAAACCCATCATTACGCTGAGTGTACCTCCACATATGCCCAACGTACTCGTCAGAAGCCCAAAGCCAACTTCTAAGTCCTTAACGAGTTAAGCCAATATGCCCAAAACATAGATCTAATCCCTAGGCAAGGTCTTAACCAATAAAGTTGCCAACTTTACTCACATACATGCCTGAATGGGACTCAAAACTTAAAAATGAACTTAATCAGGGTCTTAATACTTGCATGGACCAATAACTCCCATAAAGTTTCCATATTTATGAACAGTAGACCTTATTGGAGCTTAGATCTATCATCCACTACTTTTGGAGTAGGTCAAAAGCTCACATTTACTTCAAGGGACTCAAAAATGCCAAAGAAACACCATAAAGTAGATAAAAAAAATGATCATCAAGGTATAAGCTTTTTACCTTAGAAAGCTTGCAAATGGGAAGATACTCCTGCATCAACAAGCTCAAGCCACTCCTCTAAGTTTTCCTCTTCTTCTTCTTCACTACAAAACACCCACAAATCACTTCCAAAGCTCAAAATCACAAAAAAGCACTTAGGGTTCGAATCTAGGGTTTAAAAGGGATGGAGGTTGAAGGTATTAGGGTTTGGTGAGGAGATAAGGAGCTTAAATAGGGTCCAAGACCCTAAATTAGGGTTTGCATGAAACCGCGTACTCCTATTACGCTTAGCGTACTCCTCCAAGTAGCCACGATCATTCTCCCTAGTATGCCCCGCGTACTCCCTATGTACGCCCTACGTACTAGGGTTTGCCTTAAACCCTACCATCTTCTGAAGGCCTTAATTCCTTCATTATAAGTCCCTTTCCGATGATCCTTATATCCACGTAAAGGTACGAGAAGCTCTACAGTCCTATCAACCCATACTTGCCTTAAAACGTCCCAATCTGAAATCCAATTTCCATAAAATCCCAAACATACACTTTACTGATATACCCCATAGGCTCCGAAACACAAACCGAACTCCCGGATCATCTAAGTTACATTACCCACACCCAAATCGGTCCAAATCACTTTTCCTCAAAGGCCCTAAGCCTGATGATACCTGATCTTCGGGTTACCTCCCCGCATTAGGAAACTATTCGGAAAAGGGTATTACAACTCTACCCCACTTAAATTAAATTTCTTCCTCAAAATCATTCCTTACCACCCCCTGGAAACAAACGCTCCAATCAAAACCTTCTAGTGCTGAACAAAACATTGATCCCATAACTGTCGATCCAACACAATACTACTAAAATTCTGAAATCCCATCACTTCCCTAACCTTCATACAGGTGGAACCAATCCGAAACATGATCACAAGAGTCTCGACCAAAATCCAACTCGAGCCATAACGCATAACCTGAGATCCAAGGATTTACACTTGCATTTCACCGGTAATCTTTTGATTCACTGCATCCATTCACTAAACCGGGATATAAATATCCCCAAACTACCGCTAAGACTACCAGTCTCACACCTGGTCCAGCAACCAGGTTCCTGAGAATCCAACCAATAAGGCTACCCTAGCCTATGCACCACACTATGCCACTTCCTGGCCATATAATCATCCTAATAAAACCTTAATCCAATTCCATGGCCCAACTGGTCTCTACCAGGTCGCACCTGCATTGCCATAGCCACACGGGCCTCGCCCATGGGTCTCACCCAGTCTATACCAATGAATGGGCCACGCCCACGGGTCTCACCCTACACAGGCCCAACCTTGCCTCGGACCCCAATGGTCCTTCTCCCACAACAGAGATATGCTCTCTGACCCCACTGTGCGACTTGTCCAAGGTACGAGTTGATCCTCCCTAATACTCACGACCACCCCAATGATGGTCTACCTTAATCTGGTGAATGTCACGATCCCATCGCAGCCTTACAACACATCTAACATGCCATGGTTACCGCCTATGGTCTTACCACACCTCTACCATATCAACCCCAAACATCCTGAGTCGAACCCGTGTCCAAATGAATCCCAATCAGGTGTTCGAGTCATGCTTCGAACCCCAAAGCCTTCATCAAACAAGAATAGGCAACAAGGATCTAACACGACCCTCGACCTGGATCCATCCACATGCCTGCTATACATCACAAAGAAGTTGCCAACCAACTATTGAAAGTTTCCGGACTCCCAAATTAGACAACTTCAACCCAGACGGCCACTTGGGTCGCCTTCCCTCCCGATTGGGATGTGAAACTCACCCAAGTTTCATACTGGATTCAACTCCCAAAAATCCGAACGATTCTCCCCCACTTGGATTCGTCGAAGCTCTCCCAACCCATAAAATTTGATGGATTCCCAGCCCATCTTGCCTCCTTAAGTCCTTTATGATGGTGACAAAGACCATAACCCTTGCTCTGAACTGGCGAATCCTCACTCCGACTTCCTATTCTTAGAAGGATCTCTGAATTCTAACCGCCTTCAACCCTTGCGATTATAAAAGTCCTCTGGCACTTCTAGTGACCAAACAAACTTAAGCGACTACCACCACCCTCTTCTTGCTACCGCTCCTTCCCTAGCAACGATAGTGATTGAACCCAAAGTTCTTCCGTGGATTAATGCCGATCGTACCTTAATAAATGCTAACACGATTGAACTCTGACTTAATTGGAGAACTAACCAACTAATCCGACCATAGACCTTCCAAACGATACCCCTGAATTGACCCCATCAAGGAACCGGAACAACAATCGAACAAACTGAAACCCGCCCAACAAGATACGATCCACTAATGACTCTTGGCATGCAAAATGGAATATAATAATTCTTGATGATATATCCCAAGCAATAACAGAGAACTAAACCAAAGATAATGCTTACCCATACCCAAAAAATATTCTAAAGCAATATAAATACTGATAATAATCAAGAAGAGAGCAAAAGATAACATACCCTCAATAGCATATGATGAAACCCTGACCTCCCCTGAATGGCACTGTAATGCTTGGCTCCTCGCTATTGGGGCTCCTTCCTTACCCTCACGACCGTCAGTGATCCTCAAAGTAACTGGAGCAGGTGCACTCACTGCTCTACCCCTCAACATCAGACAGTCGGCCTTCTTGTGGCCCACCTGGTTGCAGTGAAAACACATCGGAGACGACCCACATGGGGAAATCCCTACTAAAATGACCCATCTGACCATAACTGAAACACCCTAGTCCTATCTCCCCACATCCACCCTCATGGGCCCTCCCGCACTTGGCACAACTGCCCTGACCATGATGGCCTCCTAAACGTGAATGCTGAGTCTTGGGCCTCTTCACCTGGCCCACTGAAATTTGAGTCTGCTCTGGCTTCCTCTTCCCGAGGTGCTCCAAATCAATCTCACGCTCACGGGCTCTAGCAATCATATCATTCAGGGTCTCACACCCTGACATACTCCCGAACTCCCTAATGTCATCCCTCAACATGTCATGATACCTTACCTTCTTCATCTTCTCGTCCGCTGCATACTACGGAACCAACAAAGCCCTCTCCCAGAACTTGGTAGTGATCTCTTCCACAGTCTAACTCGTCTGGAGAAGGTCCTGAAAGTCCCTCAACTACTGCTGCACCTCAATAGTTGGTGCAAAGTCAGCCCTAAACCGGGTCACAAATTTATCCTAAGTCATCGTCTCCAGGGCTTCGCTTCCCAAAGCGAAGTCTACCTCCTCCCACCACTATCATGCTCTGTCCTTCAGAAGACAGGAGGCAAATCTGACCTTCGACCCCTTGGGGCAGAAACGCGTCCTAAAAGCGTTAGCCATATCCGCTAACCATCTCCTACTGGCAATGAGGTTCTTCTCCTTAAAGAAATCGAGAGCTCCACAAGCATGGAACTCACGGAAAGAAAGAGTGAGACTTCAAGAATAGTCATAACCTCAGTACGGAATGTGCCCAAACGCTCATCCAAAATCTCCAAAATCCCCTCCCTGACCATACCAAAGATCACAAGAGTCTGATCCATAATACTGCGGGTAATCTCCGCGAGATGAACTCTCGCATCCGCTCATAAACCGGCTCAGTACCTACACCTAAGCCCGAACCCGAACCCAAACCTCCTTCCCGAGTGCTCATCACCATACTGAAAAAAACATGCCAATGATCAGAACATACCCAAGAATCTTCATCCCATAGGCTTCCTAGATTCTCCAAGACTCTCCCCTATTCGAGTATGGATCCTTGCTTTCAGTAGTATGGGCCCATTACTAACTTCCACATCTATCCATACTTTCCTCAAGAATCATCCCAAATCCTCTAAGTCACCCTCTCAAACCGATACTCCAAATACTCGCTAAACAGCACAACTAAACCCACTGAAGAACTTCCTGGCTTTCCTAGGTTTCCGACCTCACCCGATCATCAGCTACTGAAGAACTCTCCATAATATCAGTTACCGACCTCATGAATACAATAACATTCAATAGAGCTTAGATAATCCTTCGAGTAAAAGACTCATCCCTATAACGGTTGGACTTAAACAAGAGCTGCGCAATAGGGTCAAATCCATAACTCTTAGATTATTCAACCTTTGTCACATGTGACTTAACATATTCACTAAATAGCTAACTCAAATCACTTAGGAGTTCCACAAAGCACAAAACAAGCAACATTCATGCAGTAGCACTCCAATCCATAAAATAACCAAAGAACATTCAAACTTACATACTACTACTCATGCTAGGGACTTCTGCTCTCACTACCGGTTGCCTTATGCATGCAAATTATACACAGTACATGATCAAATAGACTATCGAATAAAAGACTCTACCCTAGGACCACATCCAAACGAGGAACAAGAAATAAGGCCAAATCAATCATTCTAGGGCTATATAATCCTAACCATTTACAATTTTTAAAGCATACACTTAGCAATTACTGATACAAATTCCCAATCTAGCATAGAATCCAACGCTCCCTAGGCTACAAGGTATCACATATCAGTCCAATCTATTATGCAATTCCTAGAAGTATCCTTAGCCTTATCCTAGCATGCAATTCTCATAACAAACATGTATGGATATTCTGGGAATCACTTACTTGAGCTCGGCTGATTGCACGCATCACCCCTTTTTGTCTTTATAAATCCTTTTTGAAATTTACTCATTTTTACAAAATCTTTTTAGAAACTCCTTTTCTTTCAAAAGATTATCAACTCCTCAGTTTGAGTTCACACATACCCGAGAGTGTGCCTGGATTCCTCAAACTAAGGCTCTGATACCAGCTTCTAACATCCCAAAATTATGAGGTAAAAATTTCATTTTTAATTCAACGAAAACATTAATTATCTTTAAGTCAACATTCAATATCCTTTTTCGAAATATTCCAAAGTACTTTATAAGAAAAACAATTCAGAGTATAATCCCAAAATCTTCATAATGAGGAAATGGATGGATGCGCTGCGATCAAGCCGGGCCCTTCTCTTTCGAACCGGAAGAACCTGAAACCATAACCATAAAAACAGTAAGCACAAAGCTTAGTGAGTCTCCCAAAATACCGCATACCATACATACCATTGGGCCCACCTCGCATACTGGGCCCAACCCACCATAATGGGCCTAGCCCTGCCAAACGATTGGGCCTAGCGCGATCATACAAATGTAAAAGTCATAAAGACAGCTAGCACCTACATAACATATAATGGGCCTAGTCCTTCCTGTTCCATGGACCTATCCCAATATACAAATGGGCCTAGCTCGTCATACGATGGGCCTAGCCCAACATACAAATGGGCCTAGCCCAACATACCATGTAAGAGTCACAAAGACATCTAAAATAACAGAATGTAGTGGGCCGAAATTGGTGCCTTCGACCCACGAGTACAGTGAGGAGACTCACCTCAATCCGCTGATAATCAAATGACTGCTCGGGTCGCTGAACCGAATAATCTCGTGCCAACTAACAATAAATAAAGAACTTAATCAATAAATATCCCGAAACCAAAAATCTGAGGCCCACTTCATAAACCAACTTCCTAAAGGGTAAAAGACAATTTTACCCTTTTCTTACTTGGCCCAAAACCAAGGCCCAACCTAATTGCACAAAAAGCCCGAAAATTGAAACCTAAAGCCCAATATGGTCAAACTTCCTAATTGGGCTCAAAAAATCTCATGAGACCAATACCAAGAAAGCCCAAAACCTAACCATGACCCAAAATCAGAAGCCTATTGGCCCAACAAGGCCCATAACTTAAAAGGCCCAAAATGGCTGAACTGGGTATTATGCCCTGCGTACTCGAGAGGTACGCCCTGTTTACTCATCCTAGAAGCACAATGTACAACCAGTTGATGCATAAACCCAACATTATGTTGAGCATACCTCCACGTGCACCCAATGTTCCATTAGAAGCCCAAAGCCAACTTTTATGCCCTTAATGGGTTAGGCTAATATGCCCAAAACATAGATCTGATCCCTAGACATGGTCTTAACCAATAAAGTTGCCAACTTTACTCACATACATGCCTTAATGGGACTCCACACTTAAAAAAGGAACTTAATAAGGGTCTTAATACTTGCATGGACCAATAACTCCCGTAAAATTTCCATTTTTATGAACAAGGGACCTTATTGGAGCTTAGATATATCATCGACTACTTCTGGAGCAGGTCAAAATCTCACCTTTACTTCAAGGGACTCAAAACTGCCAAAGAAACACCATAAAGTAGATCCAACCAAAATTATCATCAAGGTATAAGTTTTTTACCTTAGAAAGCTTGAAAATGGGAAGATACTCATGGATCTACAAGCTCAAGCCACTCCTCTAAATGTTTCTCTTCTTCTTCTTCTTCACCACAAAACACCCACAAATCACTTCCCAAGTTCAAAATAAAAAAAGGACTTACGGTTTGAATCTAGGGTTAAAAAGGGATGGAGCACTACTAGAAAAATACCCTTTAATGACACACACTGCGTGTCGTAAAAGCCACATATGACACATAAATGCATGTCAAGGAAGGCGTTGTCATAAAGGAAGACAACACGCTTTTACGTGTCGTAAAGTTACAACGCGCATGACGCACATGTACGACACACATTGTGTGTCAAGGAAGGACCTGCCATAAAGAAAGACAACACACATTTGTGTATCGTAGCCTTATGATGTGTATTTACGACATGCAATACGTATCATTAAATCCACTGTCATAAATGAATATGACACTCATTTTGCATGTCATAAACTTCAACAGCCAAATACCGATACACATTAATGACGTGCATTTACGATACACATTTACAATGTGCATTTACGCATAATACAGAAACAATATAATACAAAACATTCAATTTCATCTAAATTTCAAACAAGTTATCAAAAACATATATGTATACTGCATGTCAAAAGAGGATGCTACCTAGCACTTCACATGCACAGTTAACAAAAACATTGTACACATGTCAAAAGATGATGCTACCTAACATTTCACTGTTATATCGTTTGTAGATACAAAATATCACCGATAAATGAAGCCTTTATCAAAAGTTGACAATTCTTCACATATTTCATCAACATCATCATCTGTGTAATGAACTTTGCTACCCCCGACATGAGAAAAAAATACATATAATGTTTTAGTTGATTACATAAATCAATCCAGTTAACAAAATAGTGTAATATTCATAATACGGGAAAAAAAATTATGTTAAGTAAAAAAAATACTAATGTAAGTTTTGTCCTATGTCACAACCTACATACAAAAATAATTAAATGTCTAAAATACCCTTGAAAGCTGAAACAAAAACATTATAGATATATAAATTACTTGTGCACCAATGTTATACTCACTATAATGATAAATCATGAATGTAAAAGAAATATATTGAATTTAATATATACTTATTCTTTCTTGTTCTAAAGTTCTATGCAGTTTAGATGTTGTTTTTAGGGTTTAATCCTAAAATAAACAAACCAACCATTCCTCCAGATCTATACAGTACAAGATCTATACAGTACAGGTATTAGGATATGTGATAGAGACATTATTAGAAACTATAAAGAGTTTGGAATTCGCCACTAAGAAATTAGTCATAATACTATATAATATGGATCCTTATGGAAATAGAAACTAGTTTTAGAAATTTGTGTTTATAAGGGGACAATCTAGGAAACAAGATAGATACCTTCAAAGCTAGAATGACATATAATCGACAAGCCTCCTTCACAAAAGCGAAGAATATCATCTCTTTTATGTCCTTCTGTTTAAACATACCACAAATAAAATCAAATCAAATAAAATAAAAATATAAAACTATGATTTCAAACAACTACTTGTATAAGATAGCTCTAACCTCCTGGTGGTAAAACCACTTACATTGCAGCTCTTATGAAAAACACTGGTATGCTCTTTATTTGTGATGTCATTTGGATATAAAATATCTTATATATAAATTTTATCTAATTAACCAACCACATTATGTGATTCTTATTAGGTATTATTTATGCTAATGAAATGAAGGAGAAGAGGCTTAGTAAACTAACATCTAATTTACAACGATTGGGTGTTACAAACATTGTAGTATGCATCTATGATGGGAAGGAGGTTAGTTTTTCTAACTTATGTTTTAATCAGATGAAGCTTAATACTACTGATGTTAATTGGACAAAAGTTGCAATTTTTTGTCACACCTAAAAAAGCTACAATCTCTCGTCTATGCAAAAGATATGAAATCCCTCATCCTTATCAATTCATCATCAGAAATTGGTCTAGAAATATTGTTCAATCTCATATTTTTATATTGAGTTTCCATTTATAGGCAGTTTTGTAATTAATTCACTTTGTTTATTTGATTTGATTTCAGCTCCCGAAAGTATTGGGACATAACACAACAGGGTTTTGATAAGTTCTCAAGCTAAAATCAAATCAAACCCTTTAATTAAACATACAAAAAATCTACATTTGTTTGGATGGAATCTGGAATGGTCAATTCTATTCCGTCAGGCAAAACAAACATGTTTTTTTCATTAAGATATATATATATATATATATATATATATATATATATATATATATATATATAGAGTTGTGTTCCAATAAGAACATTTTTCCTGTGAGAACATTTGAGAACATTTTTTAGACTCTCGGTACATCTCTCTTATATTTCTCTCTCTACATACCTCTCTTATCTTTCTCTCTCTACATATCTATCTCATCATTCTTTCTCTCTCTCTCTCTCATCCGTTCCTATTTTCGTGACTTCGTTCTCAGATCTAGGGGCTACCAGACTTTTTTCTGATGTCCTTCTTCTCTAATTTTCAATCGTTGCCTTGCGATTTAAAGATTGGAAGAATTGTTAAACATCTTATCTTGAAAGGGGTGGAGAAGACGTGATATTGTTAAATCTGGAATTTCTATTCCCAAATCGGAGATGAAATCGATCAGAGCTGACCTTGAAGCTCTTACTGAAGCATTCAAATATGGAGAAAAGGATGATGTAACGCTAGTAAGGAAACATCAATGAACGAGGCTGTGGGAAACATCTTAATTATCATCTTCATCCCCCTCTTCTACAATTACACAACCGAAACCCTTCCCATGTATGATTGAATTATCACTCTACATTTCTAATTTCTGTTTAGGATCAAGCTATGTGTTTGTATGATTACACGAATCCATAATTTTAATTATTGTTTGACCAAATTGAGTAATTTACATTGAGACATAAACCAACAGATTTCATATATATGATCTATGCAGGGAAGACAGAAGCAGATCTTATTGTTATAGGGGGTGGTACTGGTGGACTCTATTGTGCATGAATCCTAGCAAGATACGGGAAACATGTAATAGTTCTCGAAAAACATGATCTACCAGGTGATGTTGCATGTTTTTCTGAAATCAAATAACCTATCCATCTGATACCAATGAAGCTCCTTCTTTATACATAATCCTATAGTCAATTGATGATAAGAGAGAATATGATTTAACGAAGAAGAAAGAAAATGGATTTCTCTTACAGAAGAGTAGAAAAAATCAACTACAAGCCAACCAATTGCTTGCTGAAAAGCAAAAACAAGAAGTTGAAACAGAGAGAAAATATTCAGTAGAGATTAAAGAAGCAATGCAAATGGCAATGAAGGGTTATGCACGGATGCTTGAATAATATGTTGATTTAGAGGAGAAACATATAAACATGCTAATAAGGAAACAAAGAATTCAAGATGGAATTGAAGATGTGAACAAAGCAGCAACAAAAGCATTCCCCACCAAGGGTAAAATGGTCAAAACAACACACAAGCACTCCCCATCAGCCATGAGAGCAACAAGCAAACTGGTAAACATGTTTTACCCAAGACAAATGTGCAAAATTTCATATTGTGTATTTACAACATTATAGTTTCTCTTTGGAAAATACATTAAACACCGTTGAGTATAACAACAAGCACTCTGATAATTTGGATTTCTTCCTTATGCTTGATTTAGAATGCTTGATTTAGAGGGAAAAGTTGAGATTCTTCAATTGATGCCAAAACCATGGATGTTGTAGCATTCTTTCACAGGTTTATCATTGTTTTTTAGGCACAAATTTTTCATTATTGATTTATTTCTATAAAAATATCTCATTTTTTGAAACTTATGTTATAGATTTGTTAGGCCTTCATAAATGAGTGAAGAAAGGATCAATGAATACATTGAAGGAAAGTATGAAAAACTAGGAGTTGATAGGTATGCTGATATTCTGTTTGACTGTGAATGATTTATCAATTATAATGTTGTTAATAAAAATTTTTCTATTACTATTGCTTGATTTTTGCTAACTTATTTTCTATTTAACATCTTTGCAAATAAACTCAACAAGGTTTGGCATGATACAACTATTCCATTTAAGGACATTATAGAACGATTCGAGGCATGAATGACAAAACATAACTTGTGCTTTTGTGTTGTTTTTACCATTTTACCCTTGTTGGGGAGTGCTTTTGTGCATATGTTAATATTGAGGTTGCTTTTGTGCAAAAGTTTGACAGAATGTTGCTTCCCGGAAGGAAAACAAAACAAAACATATATGCTAGCATAATGCTTTTTTTTGCATAAACAACGAGTTAACTTTCTCTATAACCAATACAACCATACTTTCTTGTAATTAAAAAACAAGGATCAAACTAGAAGGAAATTGACAATTGACTTTGATATTTTTTTTCTATAAGTCTTTAAATTTAACACTTTTCTTATACTTTGACTTGTTATAGGTTCATGAGAATAAAGCAAAGAATTATGAACCAGATTAGTGCAAATCATGCTACTTTGACTTGTTATAGGTTTATGAGAAGAAAGCAACGTCACAAGGTTTGTCCATGCTATTTGCCCATCATGCAATCCATAACTTCATCATGCAATCCACACGTGAGTTTATTTTTTTCCATTTTGTGATTTTATTCTTTTATCCTATTACAAGTTAGTTTCCCTTTTACCTTTTTGTAGTAAAAGGTAGCTTTTATACTGGGGAAAGTTCACATAATATGACAAAAATTCACAAGTGATTCACATATGAATTACATGTGATTCACATGTAATTCGCATGTAAATCACAAGTGAATCACATATGAGTTACATGTGATTCATATGTAATTTACATATGAATCACATGTAATTCACAAGTAAATCACAAGTGATTCACATATGAATTACATGTGATTCATATATAAATCACATGTGATTCACATATAAATCACATGTGATTCACATATAAATCACATGCGATTAACATATGAAACACATGTGATTCACAAGTGAATCACATCTGAAATATGAATTACATGTAATTCACATATAAATCACATGTGATTTACATATAAATCACATGTAATTCACATATAAATCACATGCAATTCACAAGTAAATCACATATGAATTACATGTGATTCACATATAAATCACATGTGATTCACATATAAATCACATGTGATTCACATATGAAACACATGTAATTCACAAGTGAATCACATATGAAATATGAATTACATGTGATTCACATATAAATCACATGTGATTCACAAGTGAACCATATATGAAATATGAATTACATGTGATTCACATATAAATCACATGTGATTCACATATAAATCACATGTAATTCACATATAAATCACATGCAATTTACAAGTGAATCACATATGAATTACATGTGATTCACATATAAATCACATGTGATTCACATATAAATCACATGTGATTCGCATATGAAACACATTTAATTCACAAGTGAATCACATATGAAATATGAATTACATGTGATTCACATATAAAACACATGTGATTCACATATGAATCACATGTGATTCACATATGAACCACATGTGATTCACATATGAATCACATGTAATTCACAAGTGAATCAAATATGAAAATTCACATATAAATCACATATGAATCACATGTAATTTATATGAATCACATGTAATTCATATGTGATTAAATACACAAGAACAAATATTGAATCAACACGTGAAAACAAATATTGTCCATGTAAATCATATGTTATTAAATACATATAAGCACATATGAATCACATGTGATTCACATATGAATCACATGTAATTCACAAGTGAATCAAATATGAATTACATGTGATTCATATATAAATCACATATGAATCACATGTAATTCATATGAATAACATGTAATTCATATGTGATTAAATATACAAGAACAACTATTGAATCAACACGTGAAAACAAATATTGTCCATGTAAATCATATGTTATTAAATACATATAAGCACATGTAAATCATATGTTATTAAATATTGTCTATGTAAATCATATATTTTTGTGTTTTCGATTCAACAATTTTTGTTTTTCCACATTAATCATATGTGATTAAATACATACAATCACATATGATTAGATATATGAGAAAAAAAATATTGAATCAAAATTGCGAAAACGAATACTATCAAAATAAATCATATGTGATTTGATAAACATAATCACATGTGATTATATACACGAGAGCAACTACTGAATCAAAGGACATGAAAATAGATATTATCTATACAAATCATATGTAATTAAATACATATAATCACATGTGATTAAATACACGAGACTAATTCTTGAATTGAAGCCGTGAAAATAAGTATTGTGCACATAAATTATATTTGATTAAATACATATAATCACATGTGATTATATATACATATAATCACATGTGATTATATGTATCTAGTCACATATGATTTATGTGGACAAGATTCATTATCGCGTTCTCGGTTCAATAATTGTTCTTTATCAACTTTAAACATATGTGATTAAATACATTTGATCACATGTGATTATAAGTATCTAATCACATATGATTTATATGGGTTGAAAGGTAAGAAAACATATCCCAAACAGAGGACTACAATCAAAGAGAAAATAAGGAAATATGTACATAAGTTTTATAAGATTAATGCAACAAACACAAGCTAAATAATGTTATAATTTTTGTGTAGGTTCTCGGAAAGGAAAGGATCCATCTTGCTCATGCTAGCTAATTTTCAAGATCAAGGAGGTGAGTACTAACTCTCCTATTATGTAGGCATTAACATGTGATTATGTGTATCTAATCATATGTGATTTACTTGGCTAAGATTCTTTTTCGCGTTCTAGATTCAATAATTGTTTTTTTTCCACTTTAATCATATGTGATTAAATAATTTAATCAGATGTGATTATATGTTTCTAATCACATATGATTTTATTTGGAAAAAACAAATCTTGTCTATTTAAATCATATATGATTAGATACATACAACCACATGTAATTATATACACGATAACCAATATTGAACCAAGAAAGCGAAAATAAATCTTTATCCAAATTAATTATATGTGATTAAATACATATAATCACATGTGATTATATGAATCTAATCACATATGATTTATGTGGACATAATTCATTTTTGCTTTGTCGATTCAATAGTTGATCTCATGTATTTTATCACATGTGATTATATGTATAATCGTATGTGATTAAGTACATGAGCACAACTATTGAATCGAGAAGGAAAAAATGCATCTTGTCCACCTCAAATCATATATGATTATATACATATAATCACATGTGATTAATTACACAAAAGCAATTATTCAGTCGAAACCGCAAAAACAAATATTGTGATTAGATACATATAATCACATATGATTATATACACAAGAACAACTATTTAATCGAGAACACAAAGATAAATATTGTCCACATATATCATATGTGATTAAATGCATATAATCACATGTGATTATATATATCTAATCACATAGAATTTATGCGAAAAATATTTATTTTCACGTTCTCGATTCAGTTATTGTTCTTTTGCGTTTAATTACATGAGATTATATGTATCTAATTAGATATGATTTACATGGACAATATTCATTTTCACATTCTTGTTCAATAGTTGTTCTTGTACATTTAGTCACATATGATTTCTGTACACAAGATTCATTTTCGCGTTTTTGATTAAATAGTTTTTTCTTTTTCCACATTAATCATATGTGATTAATACATACAATCACATATGAGTAAATACATAAGAAAAAATATTGACTCATGAATATTATCAATATAAATCATATGCGATTTGATACATATAATCACATGTGATTAAGTACATGAGTACAACTATTGAATTGAGAAAGAAATAATGAATCTTGTCCACATAAATCATATGTGATTAAATACATATAATCACATGTGATTAAACATATTAGAAAAATTATTTAGTCGACACAAGAATAAATATTTTCCATACGAATCATATGTGATTAAATATATATAATCACATGTGACTAAATACACAAGAACAAATATTGAATCAACACGTGAAAACAAATATTGTCCATGTAAATCATATGTGATCAAATACATATAATCACATGTGATTTAATACACGATGCCAATTATTAAATCGAAAACACGAAAATAAATACGGCCCACATAAATAATATTTTATTAAATACATATAATCACGTGTAGTTATATGTATCTAATCACATATGATTTACGTGGACAATATTTGTTTTTGTATTCTCGATTCACTAGTTTTTCACGTGTATTTAATCACATGTGATTATATGTATTTAATAACATAAATTATATATGATTCGATACATATAATCACATGTGACTCGATACATATAATCACATGTGATTATATACAAGATAAAACCTAATGAATCAAAAACACAATAACAAATCTTTGTAGGTAGGGTAGAGGTGGGGGTAATGGCGGCGGTGGTTGGTAGTGGTGGTGGTGGGTGGTGGTGGTGGTTGTGGTGGATGGGTGGTGTTGATGGGTGGTAGGTAGTGGTTGTTGGTGGTGGTGGCAGGCGGTGGTGATGGGTGGTAGTGGCGGGTGGTGGTGGCTGGGTGGTGATGGTAGTGGGTGGTGATGGTGGTGACGGGTGGTGGTGGGTGGGTAGTGATGGGTGGTGGTTGGTGGTGGTGGTTAGTGATGGGTGGTGGTGGTGGTGGGTGGTGGTTGGTGGTGGTAGGTAGTGATGGGTGGTGGTGGCGGGTGGTAGTGATGGGTGGTAGGTAGGGGTTGTGGGTGGTGGTGGCAGGCAGTGGAGGTGGGTGGTGGTGGCAGGTGGTGATGGTTGGGTGGTGATGGTGGTGGGTGGTGATGGTGGTGGCGGGTGGTGGTTGGTGGTGGTGGTGGTTACTGATGGGTGGTGGTGGTGTGTGGTGTGTGGTGAGTGGGTTTTTTAATTGTTTGTAACTATTTTTTAATTTATATGATTATTGTTTTATAATTTTACTTAAAAAAATTGTGTTTTTCAAATTTGTTCTCAAATGTTCTCGCGATAAGAAATGTTCTCGATTGAACGCTCCCCTATATATATATATATATATATATATATATATATATATATATATATATATATATATAGCTAGGTTTAAATGTTTCTAGCAACTCGTATGTTCCTAAATGCACCAATCACAAATTTGCAAATAATTAAATAATTAATTAAATCAAAAAGGGTATTTATGGTTTTTTGCACTTGCAATTAAGGAAACAAAATAAATATATGTTGACCTAATATCTCTTTTTTATAACCAAAGAATCGGCTGCTTTACAGTTTCACCCGATCACCACAGACACCAACACACCACCACCAAATTCTTCTTTCTTCAAAGAATCAAAGGACTTTAAGAAATTATACAGGTAATTATAAATTTTGTTATAGATTATTCATTCTCTCATTTTTTTCTTCACCCTCCACAAATAAAAATCAAGAACAAAATTGATCCGTCGACACTGAATAGTACACAGGCTCCAGCTGACAACCAAACACGACTTGATTTCTGATTTCACTAGTTAATCTTTCTTCTACTTGATTTCTAACCCTAAAGACGACTTTGGGGATGAAAGAAAAAAGAAACCAGATTATGGGGATAATTTCTAAACCTATAGTCTAGTTGGAACTTTCTTTTTTTGTTTATGTTTTTAGTTTTCTCTCTAACAAGAAATTTGAAGGCTTTTGCTCCAACAAGAAATTTGAAAAATTAAAAGTATAATTTTTATGCAGAGCAGTGGTCTTGATTGGATAATAACCACAAATTTTTAACTATGGGTGTATCTGACAGCAATGCTGCCGGAATGGAAGATCAAGCTCTAATTCTGTCAGAATGGAATCTCGATTTTATGGCATGAAATCTCAAATTACTCGTTAGTATTTGAAGGTATACACTATTTTATTGTAAATTTAGTCACATTCATGTATATATTAATTACATATGTTGTATGTTTCATCAAATGGAGTATAAAGATCTGAGCATCTGATTTTGTGCGCCCATTGTTTGCTAAAATGATTGAATCAAATATTTCAGCCAATTTTTTTGTAATCTTTGAACTATCATATCTCTCTCATACTAGCTTGGAATGATTTGAATTTTTTTTTCTGCATGTTCTCCTTTGTGCTAACTACAAGTTAGGTTCTGAAGTCATTTTAATTGGATTCATATTGCCTGAGTTACAGTCCTTCGAACATTGAATGTTGCAACTATATTTTAGCACTTTTACTTTGTTTAGAAAATTTGTGTGATCTTTGAACAATCATATTTCCCATATTCTTGCTTGTAATAATATGACCTTTTTCCAATGTATTGTCCTCTGTGTTAGCTACAATGTAGGCTGTAGAATCATTGTAATTAAATTAAATCGATTATTTGGATCAAGTGACTCGGGGAATAATTGATCAAGTGACTCAAGTATTACATTCTGTTAGAATAAATTAAAAGTCTTTAATGTCTAACACATTCTATTAGAATTTATAGTTTTGTTCTTTTAGAATATACTAAAAGTTTTAATATTTTAAAGTTGATTATGTTTTCTTTGTGGATATAGATTTTTAAGAGGCTGCCATTGATGTGAAAAAAAAAACATGGAGAACGAGAGTATTCTAGCAGAATGTATTGTGCCAGAATATATAAAGTGTTTCTTAACAATAATATTCTTTCAGAATGGATTAGAGTTTTTGTTAGATTTTGATGTTTTTATTTTTATTTTTTAACCATTCTTAGTTTTAATCTTTAAGAATAAATGTAATTCTTAAACCATTATTAATCATTTTTTTTTCATAATGAATGTAGTAATTGTTTAGTCTTATTCTTTACGAATTAATGTAATTAGTGATTCTTAAAAAATAAAATTTGTATTCATTAGAAAATGCTATTGTTGATAATATGTTGTATAATTCTTTAAGCATGTTAATTATAAAAAATATATTGAATGAACCATATTCTACAAGAATAAAATCGAAAATATATTTACTAGTTTATGTTTGACTCTCTATCATTCTGACAGAATAAAATCGGTTAGTATTAGAAATTATAATAGAATTAAATTTGAATTAATTTAAAAAATTCAGATTTAAAAAACTGAAATTAATTATCCCTTAAAATTCGAAAATTTTCTTTTTTAATGTAGGTTAATTAACCAAAACACCCTTCTGCTGAAATTTGTGTGATTATATGGTACATGTTACCTTATTGTAATATCGTAGACCCTCAGATCATGACCATTGATTTTATTCATCTATTGGTCCAGAACCGTGTTTATGGGCACACAATAGATGTAAGAAACAAAATAACTTAACCCATATATATATATATATATATATATATATATATATATATATATATATATATATATATATATATAGAGAGAGAGAGAGAGAGAGAGAGAAAGAGAGACAAAGAGAGAGAATGACCTGTTGATCAATGGAGACGCCAATCATTTTCCTTGACTTCTCAATATAATTCTTTATTTTAGGATCCGGACTTGCTTTCCGCTTATCATTATACACATAGAAACCTTTGCATGTTAGCTTATACCAGCACCTTGGCCTCACTATCCACATCTAATTGCACACACCTTAAATTTCATGTCTTTTTCCCCTCACTATAACAATAAAATAAACAAATTGTTACTTCTTGAACCTAATATATAACAAGGAAAAAAGCACTTACAGAGTGTGATTATTAATGTCATTGATGAATTAGTCAATGGTACTTTTGCTTGTTCATTGGGGAAATTTATCAAACAGGTGGTGTTCATAAAAAAACCACTCTATCAACATCACTTCATCCTTCCCACCATTCAAGATTCATCAAAAACATAAGAAGCAAATAATTTAGTAAGATAAAAGGGGATCAGGAAAAAGTAAAAATAAACAGGTCGTAGGCTCGGTATCAACAATTATAAACTGTATTGAATTAACCTTCAATTTCATAGTAAAAATCAAAATTCAAAACAAACATCATTCAACAGAATATGAAGAACATATATTGAGATCTAGAGAACACAAAGAGGAGAATAGGCGAGATGAGTGCAAACTATTGCCCCAAAACTTACCAGCTAATGGAAATTGGCAACTCGATAACATAACGAAGGCCATGTGGAACAGTGGGGCAATTAGAAAATTGAACATAACAAAAAAAAATTAAAGATGTCAATGACAAAATTGATATCGAGATAGAATCAGACAAACAACAAGAGAGGGGCATGAGAACAACAATGACTAATAAGGGAGTACTGATGATATTACCTGCATAGGGTTAAAGAGGAGAATGACAAGAAGAGGCAGCAGGTCTGATGATACGATGAGCACAGAGACAATGATGGAGGCATAAGAGCCTCAAATGACGATGAGAAGGGCGATGCGATGGAGGCGCGTTCGTGATAGGGAAAAGAAATGAGGATTCAGAATAACAGACGACTAGGGAAGGAAGGATTTCAAAGCGTAAAAAGCAAGACTTAGGGTTCTGATGGGTTTGCTAAAATTAAAGATCCGGACGAATTATAAAACGGTGACAAGGTACACACCAGAGTACCAACGCTAACACACTCGACAATGTGGCGTTTTCTAATTTTTTGGGTTTCTAATCGAAGCAGGGAGGTCGATAGATGTTTTCAAACTGAAATCGGAGATTAGAGAGCCGAAGAGGAGAGAATCACAGAAGCATGAAGTGTGGATTGAGTTTTTAGGGTTCAATGGTAGTGGCGATGGCTTAGGGTTTACAGAGAAGGAAGGAGTAAATGAAGGGAGATACAGAAGATAGAGTGTAGAAGCGGGGTACTTCAAAAATTTATAATTTTAGAGGATTTCATTTTCCCCCTTTAAAAACACACATTTGTGTAAAAAATTATAAAATGACATTTGTAGAGGACATGCATTTAAGATAAGCACCCTCTATTTTTTTATTTTTTGTAGGACAGTAATTTTAGGGCACGCAAAAATGCGTGTCCTCTATCATTCAAATTTTAGAAAGCTGACATTATTTTTGGGACACAAAAAAATGCGTATCGTAAATAAGTGTGTGTCATTGTTTGCATGTCATCAAACGACTGTTTTCTTGTAGTGGAGGCTGAAGGTATTAGGTTTTGGTGATGAGATAAGGAGCTTAAATAGGGTCCAAGACCCTAAATTATGGTTTGCATGAAACTGGAGTACGCCCTGCGTACTCCCATTACACTTAGCATACATCTCCAAGTAGCTGCGATCATTCTCCCTAGTACGCCCCGCGTACTAGGGTTTGCCTTAAACCCTACCATCTTCCGAAGGCCATAACTCCTTTGTTATAAGTCTGCTTCCAACGATCCTTATATCCACAGAAAGGTGACGAGAAGCTCTACGCTTCTATCAACCCATACTTGCCTTAAAACTTCCCGAACTAAAATCCAATTTCCATAAAAGCCCGAACGTACGCTTTACCGATATACCCCTAGGCTTCGAAACACAAACCGAACTCCCAGATCATCTAAGTTACATTATGCACACCCAAATGGGTCCAGATCTCTTTTCCTCAAAGGTCCTAAGCCTGATGATACATGATCTTCGGGCCACCACCCTGCATTAGGAAACTATTCAGAATAGGGTGTTACATCCCCCACAAAAATATTTCTAGGTTTAATTTCACACCACACCCGCCTCTCACCTCTTAGGTGCTGTTTGTTTTTTGTAAAAAAAACCTGTTCTTACCACTTATTGTTGCGCGGCGCAACACACGCGCAACACTTTTAATTTCATAGCAGTTTATTTTTTTAAATGGCTTTGGGCTCAAAAACCTATGCCCGTCCTCTGCCCCATACAACATTGGCATTGCCTCTTCTCACCTCTTCTTAACCTAAACCTAAAAGAAAAAAAAGAACGGGATATAACATTGAAAACAAACATCGCTCATTCCATCTCCCATCGTTCTTCCTTTCCCATCGAGTCATCGCAGCAGCTCGTACGTCGCCGGTCGCCATGGCTGCTCCACCCTAGCCGATTTTATGTTCGCTGCTCAAACATGTATGTTTCTTCTTCTAATTCAGTTCTTGAAATCGACAGCTGCTGTTGAAATCAGTTCTTCTTTTCGGCAACATTTATATGTTTATGAAATCAGCTGTTTTTGTATGTTCTTGAAATCAATTGTTTTTCTGATTTTCTTGTTGAAATCATCAATATTGATATGTTTATGAATTCAAGTTTATGTTGATTTTCTGATTTTCTTGCAAGTTATGTTGATTTGATGCATGTCAATGAAAAGTCTGATTTTTGTTACGTTGATTTGCTTCCAACCAAGTATATGTTTTATTTCTTTGTTGAATTGGATGTCTAAAGAGTTGGATGGTTAGTATACATATAGCGGTAGTAATTTAAGAGGGAAACAAGTTGTGCACTATAGGTGCTCAATGAAATGCTTTAGAGAACATTGAAGTTTAATTTAATTGCATTTCGTTTGGTCTTGCACATCTCTAGTAACAAATGCAAATGGTTAAATGTTATATGCTTGTAATCAAAAGTATGCTGGTAAAAATGTGATGTATTTATGCTCTTTAAAATCGTACTTGTATTTGTGAAGCAGGTGAAGCAAAGACAAAGAGGAGTCAAGAGAATGTTTCTCAATGTGTTGAATCAAGTTTTTGTGAAGGATCTCCAAATCAAGAGCAATTTGAAGCAATTCATAAGGACACTATTTAGCTAAAACAATGTAATTTTAATGTTAATTCAATTACTTTGTAAATAGTATTTAATAGTATTATTGAATGTTTTTATAAAAAATGTAATGAATTTCATTTTAATGTTGCAAGACTAAAATTATTAAATTTTTTGATTTGAAAAACTATTATAATTTTGTAAAATTAATTTATTTAAATTTCAGTATATTGCAGCAGTCTGCAGAGGTTAAAAACAAACAGACTTCTTATTACAGCTTGCAGCCGTTTGGTCCACCTCTTCTACTGCAGAGGGTTGTAGAGGTGGTCCGCAGACTTCTTGAATTTTTTGCTTCGAAAAAACAAACAACACCTTATTCTTCGCACCCTCCTCATTCATCTGGGCTGTTCATTCTCCATCTTCCTACACAAACACATGGCTACCATCAATTTTCCATCACCAGTTCCACTAATTCAAGCCTCTATCACAAGTTTCCAAAAAGTTACCTAACATAATTTGAAAGAGAATTAGAGATTTTCCATCCTTCAATATCTTCCGCCTTCATTCTCACTAGTTGATTCTCTGTGGTCCATCTCTCCTCAACCACCTCCGACGACCAAGGTAATCGCTTCATTTCATCAGACGTGTTTGGAATTAGATTCAATCTATGGTTGCTTCACTGTTTGAAATTTGGTTAATGCTTATAGTTTATTTGTTTTAGCTCATCGGTGCCTTCTTCAAGCTCCTATGGTCCATCTCTTCTCCACCACGGGCGAGCTCCTCCATCACCGACGACCAAGGTTATTACTCCAATTCTTCAAATCTGTTTGGAATTTGACTCAAACCATGGCTGTTTGAGATATGTTTGATGCTTCTAGTTTATTTTTGATGCTTCAAGCCATTAGATTTTTCCATTTGAATATTTTCCATCATATTGTGTTTGATGCTTCTAGTTTATTGTTTGAAAACCATCATATTATTGCTTGATGCTTCACGACTAATTGTGTTTGATGCTTCCATTTGAAAATTTGTCATCAGGGTCTTGTTCGATGCTTTAAGACAAAAGATTGTCTTTGTCTTCGATGCTTAAAATGCTACAGATCGTTTATCTTTTCCTCCTTGTTTTATGGTTGTTTCAAAACCAACATAGAAACTAGTTTTACTAAAATGATATAATTAATCGATCGTTATCCTAATAGATGTTCTACAAAAGCAAATTCACTGCCCACAGGACGCCAAGAGACTAAAGTGATCAACTTTTGACTAATTCCGTAAATAAAACTTGTGACTGGTTTGCTTTCAATCTTCTCAATTTGTTTTCTTTTATACTTTTATTTTTGAAGATGTAAAGAGACTTTATTTAGACTTTTCTCCAAAGAGATCCCAAGTGATATCCCTGGAGAGGCTTTGATGGATTTGAAGTTGCAGCAAAGTTTTAGTGTGCAATTAACTTTAAAGTATCAACAGAAGACATTTCCATGGTGAGATGTGTTTCAGAGTTTCTTGAAATGTCAGTTGGAAATCTTGTAATAAGATCTGAAGCTTATTCAAATGAAGTAGGACTTAAAACGTTGCGTGGGGTTGTTTCCATTTTGTTGAAACATAAATATTGTCTTAAATATTGATGTTTGTTTAGTTTGCTTATTATTTAATGCGTAAACATAAAAATACAAGGAGATTGTGGATTTTTAGTTTGGATTTGTTTTAGAATTGGTTAATGCATTGGTTTTTTCTGCATTTTGGGTTTATATAATTAATTATTGAAAAATTATTTTAAAAAAAAATAGTAAAAAGACTGGACTAAATATTAAGGAACTGGGCTATAAAATAAAAGAAGAACGACCTTGTGTTTTGTAATAGAATTCGGTTGGGCATCAGGATTTGCCTAATCTTCTTAGACTAATAAAAGAATAGTTTTAATCTCATTTTGTCATGTCTCACTCTAATACACATCCTAATTAATATAATGTCATGTGTTACTTTATTGTTTCTTAATTTTAAATTTTCCCCAATAAATCAGTAATAAATGTAGCTCAAAAAATCAGGATATAATCCCATAAAATCAGTATTCTGTTTTCAAAATGCTATAAATAACCAACTATTGAAAACCTAATTAAGTTAGATACTTTAAATGATTAGATGTATACATTATGTAAAAAAATATATATATTTGTTTGCATAATTAATGATTGTTATTTTTATAGTCTGTATGTTGTTTTATTAATGTAAAAAAATATATATATTTGTTTGCATAATTAATGATTGTTTTATTAAAAAAATATATCAACCAACCATGTAGTACACGGGTTATCACCTAGTAATGTATATTTTGGGGTCATTTGTCTGATCAGTTGATGCTCTCGTTCTGTATCATTGTGTACACACAATTACGGTTTACCGGTTTTACTTTGTTGTGTTAGATTCTTCCAGTTTTGTAGATAATAGAAACATTTATGAGGGATAGAGTGTTGTTTGTAGGGAGTTTTCTGATGTAAAAGATTTATATGTTCAATATATGAGTTTATGTTTTTCTATCAACATACACCTGCACCCAAATAAAAGTTCAATAGTAATGTCCTTTTAGGACAACAATAAAAATAAATATCCAAAAAGAGGGTATATAGATAGTTAGATCCTATTCCTAAAGATGCTCAATGGTGCTCTGTGTTTTGCCTAAATTTTTCACTAATATTGTCCACAAATCTGCTATATTTACCAAACACAGTCGATCTGGCCCCATATTGCTCAAGAAAAATAAGGTTCTGGTTCTTGATGACGTCACTGGAGTCTGCATTAGTTAATACAATAATATCAATAACAACATTAAGAAAAGGCTTAAAGAGAAAGAAATCATTTGTATATTTAAAAATTTTTGTCATGTGGAACCTTTAGCATGCAGTTGTTCTTATGAGTTCTATGTATAAAAACTTCGATTTTGATAATCTTTATTTTACCCATGATCTGCAGGTTGGACCGATTAATATGACTCGGCTACAAAACTCTTTAAAGAGAAAGAAATCATTTGTATATTTAAAGATGGCTGCATAGTTCTAAATGAGATCAATGTCTAGTACTTGTAGTGACATCATCGTTTCATTTTATAGTTTCATCCCCTGTTCCAACTTCAAAATTTTTGCCCAAACTTGAATTTCGGAAAATCATTCTCTTATAACTTCTTATTATGGAAACATGTTTTATTGCTTCTGCTAATGCTATTAAACACAATATGTTCTTTAATAGAACTTCATGAAAAACTCCCTAAATTTGATAAAAGTCGATTGCTTGATTCCAAAGTCAAATATATTCATGTTCATTGATGTCCTCCTAATTTGGAACATATTTATGCAAACAAAAACTTGTCAACTATCTTAAATCATTTATAAAGCTTCCATGATTATCTATAAAATGATCAGATCCACCTTGTATCAAGATCCCACCATTTTCATCAAGAATTCAGTGTGACTTTTTAAAGAAGTCAATAGTGTTGGACTCTTTAAATTAACTTTTGATTTTTGGAAGAAAAATTAATTATTGTCATATCAATTTCAAAATTCATTAGTTGATCAATAGGAATTAAAGCAAGTACCTGCTATAATAATTATTTGTGAATTGGCTTTTCTGGGCAATTGTGTTATTCACTCGACCAATCACTTGACCAATCGATACGCAGACCTTTCAACAAATGAATGCTCTGTGGAAGATGACTTATGGATGTACCTTCTATATTTAACACTCTTAGCGATTTCAAATTACAAATGCTGTTGGGGATATCTCGTAAAAGATTACAGTTCTCTAGGATTAGCTCCTCTAAACATTCTAATTGGCCAAGATCCTCAGGTAATTGCTTAAGATGCCAACAAGATATAAGTGTGAGAACTTTTATTTGTTTCAACATACAAATGCTATCCGGAAGATGTTTAATCTTTGTAGATGACAGAGTTAACTTCTCTAAGCATTCCAATAGGCCAAGATCCTCAGGTAATTTCTCGAGACACTCACAATACCAAAGTTCAAGTGATTTCATTTGTTTCAACATACAAATGCTGTCCGGAAGATGTTTAATCCTTGTAGATGATAAATCTAGTTCCTCTACACATTCTAATCGGCCAAGATCCTCAGGTAACTTCCTCAGACACTTACATGATATAAGTTTGAGAGACTTCAAATGTTTCAACATACAAATACTATCCGGAAGAAGTGTAATATTTGTATATGATAAATCTAGTTCCTCCAAACATTCTATCTGACCAAGATCCTCTGGTAACTTCTCCAGCCGCTCACAAGATATAAGTTTGAGTGATTTCAGATTTTTCAACATATAACTGCTGTCTGGAAGATGTTCAATATATGTTGATGTCAGATCTAGCTTCTCTAAACATTGCAATTGGCCAAAATCGTCAGGTAACTTCTCAAGTAAAGAACAATGATAAAGCCCTAGAGATTCCAGGTGTGTTAGCATACAAATGCTATCTGGAAGATGTTTAATCATTGTTTCTGACAAATTTAGCTTTTTTAAACCTCCTAACAGGCCCATGTCCTCCGGTAACTTCTTAAGCAACAAGCAATGATTAAGGTTAAGTGTGTTCAGATGTTTCAACATACAAAAGCTATCCGGAAGATGTTTAATTTGTGTATATGACAAATCTAGTTTCTCTAAACATTTTGATCTGCCAAGATCCTCGGGTAACTTCTCAAACACCCGACAATGATTAAGATCTAACTTTTTCAGATTCTGAGTCAGCCTAAGGTCAAGGGTCCTCAACTTTGAATAACTAATGTCGAGGGATACGAGCTTTTGACATTCATTCACCATGTGAAGTTCTTCCAAATGATAACAATTCAGAAGATCTAAATACTCAAGATTATGTGTCTTCCCAATGCCAAGGGTCCTTAACTTTGTATTACTGAGTGTGAGGGATCTAAGATTCAGACATCTATCCGGCAAGTGAAGTTCTGCCAAATTGTCACATTCCCCAAGATCCAACGTATTAAGATTTGGAGACAACCGGAGGTCAAGGGTCCTCAACTTTGAGTTAGTGCAGTTGAGGTCTCTAAGCTTTGGACATCCATCTGCCATGTGAAGCTGTACCAGTTCACGACATTCACTAAGATTTAACAGCTCGAGATTCGGAGCTGATCCAAGAGCAAGGATCCTCAACTTTGACCAACTCACATCAACGGATATGAGCTTTAAACATCCATCAAGCATGTGAAGTTCTACTAAATCACGGCATTCTCTAAGAGTCAGTGTCTCCAGATTCGGAGTAAGCCCAAGGTCAAGGGTCACCAATGTTGAGCCACTAAGATTAAGGAATCTGAGCTTGTTAAGAACCTAACACGATCAGAAAAGCAACATGAAGATTGGTGTAATAACAAAGAAATGGATGTATAAATGTATGTGTGTGTATATATATATATATATATATATATATATATATATATATATATATATATATATAAAAGTAAGTTCAAATAGTAAAAACACTATGTTTATGTTATTATTCTGCAATGAATATTTTATTCAAATGTGAATATTAATGTTTCATTATTCATATATTCATTAGAATGTTATTATTCTATTATAAATTTGGTGTATGTGCATTATTGTAGTAAATTCTAATATTAGTTTTAAAATGTGATTCACTACTACAAAAAAGCTTATAGGACCTGGTTATTGGTGTATGTGCATTATTGTAGTAAATTCTAATATTAGTTTTAAAATGTGATTCACTACTACAAAAAAGCTTATAGGACCTGGTTATTTCAATTAAAAAACCCGGTTTTGAACCGGGTCCTAAAGCCAGCGATACCTATGGGTCATATACTTATACGACTAAAAGTCCCGGTTGTTATGCTGGGAACCGGTTTCCTTAAGTGAGCATATATCCCGGTTTGTTAGAATGAACCGGGTCATATTGGTTGTTCCCTTTTAGGTCCCGGTTTTTTAATAATATATCCCGATTTTTCTAGAAACCGGGTCCTAATTGGCGAGTCCTATAACGCCTTTTGTAGTAGTGATTATTAATCTATCTTCTATCTACTCTAATAAATGAAGGTTATTTTTGCCACTTGTCACACTCTTATTTAATTTGTCAAATGTTATTTTGTGGTTATTTTGAATTAATTTTTTTTTTCACATGTTATTTTATAAGTTTTTCTATATACTTTTAAATTCCACAAAATATTTTAATATAATAATTGCAATAAATATAGTAATAAATGTATATCAATGTCATTGATGAACTTATCTTTTAATTTCAAATTTTTTAAAATTAAAGCTCATTAGTTTCATTTAATTATTTAAATAATTTGTTTAAATTTAAAAGATAAAAAACATTTTCATTATAAAAATTCATTATTTTTCTTATTTTCTTATAAATTCAAAGTTCACACACACACACACACATTTAATTTCTTAAAATTAAAGCTCATTAGTTTCATTTAATTATTTAAAAAATTTGTTTAAATTTAAAAGATAAAAAACATTTTCATTATAAAAATTCATTATTTTTCTTATTTTCTTATAAATTCAAAGTTCACACAACACACAACACACAACACACACACACACACACACACACATATATATATATATATATATATATATATATATATATATATATATATATATATATATATATAGAGAGAGAGAGAGAGAGAGAGAAAGAGAGAGAGAGAGATCTTGAGATTCAACCTCAGCCACATATTTCTCTTTTGCCGCTCTAATGCTCCAACATACCGACAGTAGCGAGGTACGCCTAATCATACTATGGCAGAGAGGTATAATCATATATGATTATACATGTTTTTACGTATATGCCTAATCATAAAATGATTATACATATATGTATGTTCACAGATTGAATAATCATATATGATTATGATAGTTGGAGGTAAAAGAGGTGGTGGTGGTGGCAGAGGTGGTGGTGGTATAAGTGACGGAGGTGGCATTGATGGGGTCAGCGGGTGTCAGAGGTGATGGTAGTGGTGGTGGCGGTGGCGATTGTGGTGGTGGGGATGGTGGCGGAGGAGAAAGGAACGGGCAACGCTATATAATTATTTATGATTATAACAGGTCTGACGCGCCAGTATGCCAGAGGGTTAAAGCGTCAGCTGTGAAATATGTGGCTAAGGTTGAATCTCAAGATCGCTATTTTTTTAATCTCAACGGAGCCTATATATATATATATATATATATATATATATATATATATATATATCATTACAAGGATTCATGCAAAACAATCGATCAACAATAATTTTACCTTTCTTTCTCCCCCTTCCCAAAGTCGTACAATCCTGCTGTCATCCATCTCTAGTTTAACAAGGTTATTTGCTTGAAATGTTTTGGGTAAAGAACTAAAAGGGTAACAATACCAGTGCACATATTGTAAAGCATTGGGAAAGTATGGGTTGACTTGTGTCAATAATTTAATTTTGCTTGAATCAATAAATCCCAGAGACATGTGAAGAAACCTAAGTTCCTTCATTTTTCTTAGACCTTTAACAACAATTTCAGGATTGACTTTCCAAGTGTAGAATTGTATGCATGTTGTTGCTTCAGTGCCCTATAATCCAAAGAAATGACAAGGAAACTTAGTTAACTAATGAAAATATGTTAGTTTCGTTATCCTACAAATACACTTGATACTTACCAAATCGTTAGCGAGTATATCTTCAATTTCCTTGTTAAGCCACAATCGGGTATGTTTGTTAGGCTTATTGGCATGCGAACGACGAACAATATTCCTTCCCATTTCTGCAATATGATCATGCATGCCCAAACACTCATCATCATCAATAGTTATGAGAGATTTTTGCTCAAGAACTCGTAATCCATGTCTAGCATAAAATCCACAACTTTCAAGAGCTTCAATTGCTTTGTCTTTCAACCAACCTTTTAGTATGCAGGCAACGTCTAGAAATATTTCCTTGTAATCATCCTCTAGATCTACAAAGCTTAATTCCAATTTTTTCAGAGTTTCCGTTAATGGAATTGCTTTAAGTCTTTCTAGTGCATCTTTCCATTCAAGCTCACTTTTACCACAAAGAAATGAACCCAAAATTCTTATGGTTAAGGGAAGACCAGAAGCATAACTTACGAGTTGTCGTGATAGCACTTCGTACCCTTGAAGTGGAATTTCTCTACCAAATGCATACGTACTTAAGAGCCAAATAGCTTCCTTACCCGATAACAGATTGATATTATGGATCAACTTCACTCCGTGTGCTATGAGTACTTGTTCATCTCTTGTTGTAATGATAATTATACTACCCGGCGTAAACCAATTAGCCTCACCGGCTAAAGCCTCAAGTTGTTGTATGTGATCCACATCATCTAGAACAACAAGAACCTTTCTACCACGCAGCATCCTCTTCATCATGTTTTTCCCATCATAAACATTAGTTACGCTTACTCCTTGATCATTTAAGACATCTGAAAGGACTTGATTTTGCAACGACTTCAAACCAGACAAAGAAGCATTTGAAACTTCCCTGACATTCTCAACAAAACTTTTACCTTCAAACTGAAAGGATATTTGATCAAAGACAGCTCGGGCCAATGTTGTCTTTCCACCACCTCCAATCCCCTTAATCCCGATCATGTGAACATCATCAAGACCAGTTCCTAATGATGAAAGAACATCCTTAATCCGGGTCTCCATGCCTATTAATTTTTCATTAATGCTGAAATTGATGGAACGTAATTCTAGGGAAACCTCTTCAACAATTTTTTGGATGAATTTAGCTTCATGCCTGTATTTTATAGAGATTTCAGTTAGCTTGCTCAAACTCCCACATCAGCAATTACATTCAGTTCTGTAACATAAAACCGAGTATGCGAAGTAATAACATAGTTGGTTAATCTTTCGACAAGAGTCAATTTTGAGTAAGAAGTTTACAAGATGCCATGGATGACCAACATACACCTAGATTAGAAAAAAACAATAAGATGCAAGATTATTGTAGAGCTACGATGAGAGAATTTACCCATCAACAGTATTCTTCAATTCCCAACCAGCCAAACCTGATGCGTCTTCCAGAGCCTCTATCCACTTCTCAGCACCCTCTTCAGTTTCATGTTTGGCAAAGGCTTTTCCAACTGCCCCATTTTGGTTGCGGACCTCTGTGGGTTCGACATCATAGAAGACAGGGTAAGCCATATGTTCGGTCGTCTTGTGACACTCCATTATCTTCACAAGCTCATCCAAGCACCAAGAGGAAGAGGCATAGTTCTTGGAGAAAACAATTATATAGAATTTTGAGTCTTCGATGGATTCGATGAGTTCATCACTGATCTTTTTCCCTTTCTTGATCCTCTCGTCGTCCTTGTAAGTGTGAATGCCTTTATGCTGAAGAGCATAATAAAGATGGTCAATGAAATTCGCACGAGTGTCTTCTCCTCTGAAACTCAGAAATACGTCATACTTAAAGATCTTGTGAACGGATGAAATGGAAGAAGACGCCATTGATGGTGCGCTTGAAGGATCCTATAACAGCAAATATTTGTTGGGAGAAATTTAGAACAAAACTGAGATGGGATGAATAGCCTCGAGTGTTTATCAAGAAAAGTCAATGGTAGTAGCTGCTAATGTGACGTGGGTGTGATTTGTTCGTATTAATTAATTTGTTTGGAAAAGCTTTGTGGTTTGGTGGAGGAAGAAAAGTCGCTACTTGTTTCTATATTTATTTCTTTCTATGATCTTATTCGTATATATAAATATAAATATAAATATTTCTTCGGACTAATTCTTATAACTCATAGATTAATATCTTTCAGACCTAATTTATAGATTAAAATATTTCTTGGGACTAATTCAATGTGATATATTATTAATGGGTATTGATTTTTCCGGCTTTTACTTTTCCACGGAAAAATTAATATAATGACAAATATGCCCTTTATTTAAAGAAAATGATATTGAAGAGAGAAATATCCATGAAATATTGTTTCCAAATTACAAGATCGTGGTTTTGTCATTTTGTGATGCAATCTCCAGCAGCGCATCTTTTTCCTTCGCTGCTGCAAGCTTCAAATGGAGGTGAGCTTGAATTTCAAAGTGGTTTCATTGGTGAATTATGTTCGGTTAATCTTGGTTGTTTTTAATATAAACTTAGAGCAAAAGAATTGGTCATAGTTTGACGCAGTTTGGTGTAGAATAAGGGGTTAGTGACAGCAGTCTAGTAAGAGTATGTGGGTTTATTTGTTGCATTTTATTTTCAGCATAGTAGGACTAGTTTAAGATTCAAATAGATAACTAAAAACTCACATAATTGTCCCATACCTCTGTTCTTTATTTTTTTCATGTATAGTTCATGTGCTTTTTATCATGTGCAGATCTATATCCAACAAATTCTGCACAGTGATTTTGGTAAAATCATCTTTGTGCCTAATAGTTTTTTTTGAACTGGCAAAAAATTTATAAACTTTGCAAATTAGAAAGGCACTAGGAAGACAAAAAAAAAAGCACCAACTCTTTACAATTAATGGAAAGGAGAGATACACCGACTATTCCATCTCTCCTTCCCCCCACCCCTACCCTATGTTTAAGCCATGCGAGCACCAAAGATACAACATTATCAAATATGAATGCACAGGTGAAGATCTTTTCCTGTTAAGAATTAAGTCGTTTCTTGCCTTCTATATCCATTGGCTAAGAGTAATGTTGGTGATTTTAGTGTCACCATGTCATTTTAAGTAACTGGAACTAACATGTGAGCTAAGGGGCTTCATAATTTGTATTCTATTATATGTACGGGGTTGTGCGGAGTGCACGCATGTATAAGATCGAATTAGAAGCCGGTTCGACGACTAGTCGGGGGTCCGGGGGCAGCGCCCCCGGGTCCAGTGTTTCCAAAGGGGCAGCGCCCCTAGCGGGGTCCAAGGGGCAGAACCCCTGGCAACTAATGAAACTCGATAGTTTTGGTAACCCTAAATCCTCATTAAATCCGGATTAATATTACTTGCTTCCAAAGCAACTAATGACGGCCCAACCTAATGAAACCCTAATATCGTTTATTATATAAATGGCTATTCTTTTCAGAAAATGGTAACGATCTTAAGCTCTCATTTTTCATCACACTTTCACAGAATCCTCTAGCATTTTGGCTTACGATTTATGTGCCTAGAATCGTAAGTGTCCACTTGGATTATCCTAAGTTGAATTTCTTGTAACCCAGACATAGGGTAGAAATATCAGTTCGGAAAGTGATATCACGATCCAAGTCGGTATCCAGATCTCCACCACAAACCCTAATTTTCCCAACAAGTAATCAATTGAAACAGTTTCACCCAAACCTGTGATGTCGATTGTTATTGGAGTTTCCAGTCTTCAACATTACAATGTAAGGTGACTTGCACCATTTTTTTTCAAGACTAAGTTTATGACTACTAAGCTCTTGCTGCAGACAAATTAAAGAATCAGAGAATTGACAATTCATACAATAAAAAAATTTCACAATTCATACTCATGTTCTGAGAATCATAGAGTCATACGCACACACAAAGAATCAATATGTTCAATCGATCAAAACTTTAAACTTGACAATTCATTCGCATAGCAATGACAGGTGCTTGAGAATCAGAGATTGAAAATTCATACACATACACATGGTTTAAACATAATTAGATAATGATGATCACTTACCTTTTGAGAGTGAGATGAAGAATCTGCGCTGATGAGAAAGCAAGATCGAATAAGGAATGAGCGTCGTTAGCCCTGGAATCTTTTTCCCTGTAATATCTAAAAACTTTAATAGAAGGGTATAATGGGCAATTCAAATAAATCTCAGTGGATGGATTAAAATTTACAATTTACAGTGGAAATATCAGTTCCCATTATTAATATATCTATAAAATGAACATGAACTTTTTTTTTCTTTTTTGGCTAATAACTGCTAAAAAGCATAATATAGTGGTTTCTTGAAAGTTTTTCAATTTGTGTTTCGATATTATTTGTTGTTGGACGACATTCGTTTGATGTTATTTTTGGAATGTGCATATATGCACATTTATGTGCATACATTCATGTACAATGAAAAATATTCACATACGCAAATTCCAAAATTAATGGAGTACATTTTTTTTGCGAGTTTTTTTTCCACATAAATGTTCTATATGCTTGCAACATATACAGTGATGTTTTGATTAAAATTTTCCACATAAATGTTCAAAATTGCACGTTTGGTCCCTAACTTTTTTTTTGTACCAGGATCGTCCCTGTGGTTTGATTTTGTTGCGTTTTTCGTCCTTATGGTTTGGTCAAAATTGCACGTTTGGTCCCTAACTTTATGTATGTAAGGGACGAAAAACGCAACAAAATCAAACCACACGGACGACAATCCGAGTGCAAAAAAAAAGTTAAGGACCAAACGTGCAATTTTGACCAAACTATAGGAACGATTTCAGTAATTTACTCTAGATTTTTTTATTGGAAAAAATAAGTTCTCAAATTTTGAAGTTTCATTTTATCTTCGCCTTATGTATGTAATTGTATATTACAATTTGGAAAAATGACTAAGGAGGGTAATCAATTGTTGATTTTGTTCATATTTTTTTTGTACGTAATATAGGGATGAGCAGTTTGTCCCAAATCCCGATCCCGTACCGGAACCGGTACCGAACCGTACCGAATTTGAAAATATGGGACGGTACTCGGTACTCCAAATACATGAAATTCGGGATTCGGTACCACCGGTACCGGTACTAGTACCGAAAACCGGTACCATTCCCAGTACCGGTACCGGCGATGTTAATTCGGTTCGGTACTCGGGATTGACTTTCAATAAAATTCAGTTTTCGGGAAATCGGGAACGGTACGGGTCGGTACCGGTTCCGTCCCACGCTCATCCCTAACGTAATATATGATTGAACTTGTTGTTTGTGTTCACGATCTGTCAAAAAAGTTAAGGTGAATACAAACAACAGGGGCGGACGCAGGATTTCACAGTAGGGGTTGTACGGAAAAGTTAAGGGTTGCATGATAGTAGAAAAATAAAAAATTTTAAAAATTTCGAAAAATTTTCGACTGCAGCCGGAAAAGTCAGGGGTTGTCGGTGCCACTGGTGACCCCCCCCCCCCCCCTAAATCCGCCCCTGACAAACAACAAGTTTGACGGTATATTGCGTTCAAACATAGAAAATGACAAAATGTAAACAAAATCAACAGTTGGTTATCCTTCTAAATTATTTTCCTTATTTTCCTAAAAGCAAAGTTTCATTTTATTTTCTAAAGAAAACATTTGTTTATAGTAAATCAAACCCAACTTTATACATTTTACTCATTGTCCCTTGGGCGGATCTATAGCATGATAAGGGTATGCAATTGCATACCCTTAATTTTCTTCTATATAAGAGTTAATTATTCAAAATAAAAAGTTATTATTATTATTATATATATATATATATATATATATATATATATATATATATATATATATATATATATATATATATATATATAAGCCCCTTTATGAACAGTTATGAACAGTTTTGTGTTCGTATTGGTTGTTTTTTTTTCGTAATTGATCAGAGAACCCGATTATACACGTATTTTGATTTGGATCTTCTTGATGTTCATCCACTATTGTTTCTTTCATAATTTCTCATCTTCGTTAAAGAGAGTGTTTTCCACGTGTTTTCATCGGCATAGCCACCGTATAGATTTTTTTTTCCTTCGTGTTCTTCGCTTTTCTCCAAGTAATTCATTACCTTTTTCCCTTTCTTTTTTCTATTTTCCCTATAAACTTCTGCTTTGCAATCTCAATTTGCCTTGTTTGTTTGTTTTTTTCTTTGCCGTTATTTGTTGATATTTTCCATTATGCCTAAATGCCCTAAACTGAAGCTCCCTTAATCTGCTTCATCTTCGTCTGCATTTGCTGATAGCTTCCTTCGAAAGTCTCAACGTCGACAACAATTTTATGCTCCTGCCCTGCCTCTTTTGTATGATTGTGGGGACTGTATATGTGTGTGCGAGTTTTGTGGGGGCATTTTTTTGGTATGTTAAAAGAAATATAGCTCAATCTATTGCTAATCGCCCAACATACACCTAATGTTGTAAGTCTGGTTCTATTATTCTTCCTTACCCTCTTCCCCCACCTCCTAAAATTCGCAATTTGTATATGAATGGTCATTTTATGGTTAATAATAGGGCATATAACATCATGTTTACAATGACTTCTTTTAGAGATAATGTTGGTGAGGAGATTAACAAGGATCGTAACCCATATGTGTTTAGGATAGCTTGTTAAATTTTCCATTGGATAGGTTCTATTTATTACCGCCTTTATGGTCAAAAAAACAAAGCAGGTTGTAGGGTTCAAAAAATCACCCAATAATTCCCCCCTTCATGTCGTCTTTCTTTCGATCGATCACATCTTCCTTTCGATTTCCAACTTCAAATAGCTAATGCACGTCTATTCCTCGAAATCCTTTTTCCCGCTTCCGCCTCTGTCCTTCGTTGTTGTTTCAGGTTTGTCTTTCGTTCTTTTTCTAGGGTTTATATATTGTTTCTCCATCTGCTTCATTTTTGCATTAGTCAGTCCTCATTTTTATTGATGCATGTGTGTTGTTTATGTTTCTTGTTTTTTTTTATAAAACATTGTATGTATGTGTTATTTTTGTTCATCTTTTTATTCGAAGGTGACCGCCATCTGCAGCAGTTGATTGGATGTAACATCCGGATTCTCATGTATCTTATTTTAAGTATTTATTTTGAGTTTTAGGGAGGGACTCGGCGAGTAGGCGCTCAGACTCGCCGAGTAGGATCGCGCATTTCTTGTCTGATTTAATGAAGGACTCGACGAGTCGATGCGTGGACTCGGCGAGTCCGCGCTGTAAATTGAAACCCTAATTCTCGGGGTCTGTGCCCTATTTAAAGGCCTTTATAGCCTCCATTTACGGCCATTGCACCCCTGAGACACATGGATCGAAAGATCCTATAGAGTTATGGCCTGGAAAGGCGTATGTGTGGTATGTGGTATTTTGGGGAACTCACTAAGCATTTATGCTTACAGTTGTTGTGTTATGTGTTTCAGGTACTAGCGAGGATCGCGGGAAGGCGCCGACATGATCCGTACACACTCATAGAGTTTATGCTTTGAGATTCTGGGATTTGTTTGTTATGATGACATTGAATACAGTTTGTTGATATGGTTTTTGATGATTGAAAATATGATTTAAAAATGAAAAATTGTTTTGAAAATTTACGTTGTTACAAGTTGGTATCAGAGCCTAGGTTTGAGGGATTCGGATGCACTTTCGGGCGTATCTGAACTCAAACTGAGGATTTCGGAAAATTTTTCATAAAAAGGAACAATTTTTCTAACAGAGTAAAAGATTTTGAGAAAAGTAAAAAGGAGCAGTGTGTACGATCAGCCAGCGCCCGAACGGTGATTTCCCAAAATACCCTTGTATTATGTGCTATGAGATATATTATGATATGCATGCTAGAGTAGGCTAGGTATTCATATTAGGACTAGAGTGGCCTGATTTGTGATGCCTTATCCTAGGGATAATTCTGCTGCTATGTGATTCTTGAGAGTGAGTAGATAACAGTGAGGAGCTTATGAGAGGTCTACCGAAGGGTAGCCTATGCCAGCGAGATGTAGGGTGCTTGTGATCTGGGATCCAAGGAGGACTTAGGGTGAATAATGATGCGGTGTGGACGGTAGTATAGGGCCCGTACTACTGAAGACACCGGAGCAGTGCGCACTCTAAGTAAGAATCCTTTGGGTACTAAGGAACAAGTAGGGTTGAGTTATCGAGTGCGAGTATGCTCGAGCGAGTCTCTGATATTATTATGTTGTATTTCAAAGACATCATGGTTGGGACACGCCACAGACCTGAGCCGAGCGGCGTGAGTGACAAGGAGCTTCGTCAGATGATCCAAGATGAGGTGGCGGCGGCGATCAGGGCCGAGATTCCAGAGATGTTTGGGTCTATCAAGACTACATTGATTGAGACTTTTGATGAGCGGTACGCTGCGGTGACTGAGGTTGCGGCTGCTGCAGCTGTGGCTGCTGCCAGGCCTCATGGAGGTGACTCGTTGTTGCTACGGGAGTTCAGCAACATGAAGCCACCAGAGTTTGATGGGACGCAGGATCTGATCGCTGCGATGAGATGGATTTCTGATATCGAGGGATGCTTCTACACGTGTTCATGTCCGGAGCATCTGAGGGTACGGTTCGCGTTGAACCAGCTTCGCTTGGGAGCGAAGGACTGGTGGAAGTTCGTGACGGCGAGCTTCACTCTTGCAGAGATTTCAGCGGTGACCTGGGAGAGGTTCACCACCATGTTCAGAGACGAGTATGTTCCCCCAGTGGAGAGGGAACGGTTGGTTCAGGAGTTCTTGACCCTCAAGCAGGGTACTGATTCGGTTACTGTGGTTACCAGGAAGTTTCATGAGAGGGCAATGTTCTGCCCTGAGCAGGTGTCTACGGAGCAGGCACGCATGAGCCGGTATTTGGGCGTTTTGAGGAGGGATATTCGGGAGTTCGTGTCGAACTCGACTTACCAGACATTTGCTGATCTCCAGGCAAATGCCCGGAGGAGGGAGATTGAGTTGGAGACTCAGGCCAGGGAGGAGGCCGAGTCTCAGGGGACGGATCGGCGGCCGGCACAGTCTCAGTCGGCAGCCAAGCGGGCAAAGCCCGCCGATTCTAGATCTGGAGGCCAGAAGGGCCGCACTTGCGGAAAGTTCGGCAAGGGACATGACGGGGTGTGTCGATCGGGGGCTTGCTACAAATGTGGCAAGGAGGGGCATATCGCCAAGGATTGCCCCAAGGGGTTCATGGTTTGCTTCTATTGCAACCAGACAGGCCATCGGAAGGCCGAGTGTCCGTAGTTGCGGGGGACAGCACAGGGAGCACCGCAGGGATCTGCCCCTGCCGCCGTGCGAGCTACTGAGGTTCGGCCGGTGAAGGCCAATGCACCGAAGGCTCGCGGGAGAGCCTTCCAGTTGACAGCGGAGGAAGTCCGCGCAGGGTCCGATGTCGTGGTTGGTATGTATTTTTTTCATTTATTTATGCTGAGTATGAGGTGTTATGCTTATATTATGATATGCGTAGGTACTTTTCTTGTGAATTCCGTAGCTGCTTTGGTGTTATTTGACTCGGGTGCGAGTCGGTCATTTGTTTCCTTAGCATTTAGTCAGTACATCAGTATCCGATGAGAGGCGCTGAGTCGACCTCTGCGAGTTCTATAGCTGATGAGCGAGCGGTGTATGCTACGGAAGTAGTTCGAGGATGTGTACTCGAGATCTTTGGTGTTGAGTTCCCGATAGATCTAGTCCCGATTGCAATGGGGGACGTATGTGTCATAGTGGGCATGGATTGGTTGAGCCGATTTGGGGCTGTTATAGACTGCGAGCGACAGTTGGTGACGATACGAGACCCTAGTGGGGGAGTACTTACGGTGTACGGCGAGGGTACCCGATGTGTGTCGGCGTTTTGTTCAGCCGCCAGAGCGATACAGAGTTTACAGCAGGGCTGCAGCGGGTTTGTAGCCTATGTGATGGACACACGAGAGGCCGCTGGGAGGCCAAGTTCGATGGATGACGTTCCGATAGTGCGTGAGTTCCGCATCGATTTGGTTCGATGGATGACGTCCCGAGGAGTTGCCGGGTGTGCCTCCCGAGAGGCAGGTAGAGTTCCGCATCGATTTGGTTCCGGGGGCAGCGCCTATCGCCAAGACGCCTTATCGCCTTGCGCCGCCAGAGATGCAGGAGTTATCCTCGCAACTTCAGGATCTGCTGGGGAAGGGGTTTATTAGACCGAGTAGTTCCCCTTGGGGAGCACCGATCCTTTTTGTCAAGAAAAAGGATGGTTCACACCGGATGTGCATTGATTACCGGGAGTTGAACAACTTGACGGTCAAGAACCGTTACCCATTACCGAGGATCGACGATTTGTTCGATCAGTTGCAAGGAGCGTCTTGGTTCTCCAAGATTGATCTGAGGTCTGGATATCATCAGATGAGAGTGCGTGATGGGGATATTCAGAAGACGGCGTTCAGGACTCGTTATGGGCATTACGAGTTCGTGGTGATGCCTTTCGGGCTTACCAATGCACCAGCAACGTTCATGGATCTCATGAACAGGGTGTGCAGACCGATGTTGGATCGTTCGGTGATCGTGTTCATCGACGATATACTGGTGTATTCGAGATCTAGAAAGCAGCATGAGGAGCATTTGAGAGAGATTCTCGGGGTATTGCGGTCGGAGAGGCTTTATGCCAAATTCTCCAAGTGCGAGTTCTGGTTATGGGAGGTCCAGTTTTTGGGACATCTCGTCAACCAGAATGGGATTTTGGTCGATCCGGCCAAGATCGAGGCGGTTATGAGGTGGGAGGTGCCAAGATCACCCACCGAGATCAGGAGTTTTCTAGGATTGGCCGACTACTATCGGAGATTTATCAGAGATTTCTCCAAGATCGCCGTGCCTCTCACCAGGTTGACCCGGAAGGGTGTTGCTTTTTCATGGGGTCCGGAGCAGCAGACCTCGTTTGAGACACTTCGCCAGAAATTATGCGAAGCCCCTTTGTTAGCCCTCCCGGAAGGGATGGAGGATTTGGTGGTGTATTGTGACGCATCGATATCAGGGTTGGGTGCAGTACTTATGCAGAGGGGGCATGTGATAGCGTATGCATCGAGGCAGCTGAAGCCTCATGAGACGAGGTATCCCACCCACGATCTGGAGTTGGGGGGGGGGGGCAGTGGTGTTCACCCTCAAGATATGGCGTCACTATTTATATGGGGTTCGGTGTACCATATACACGAACCACAAGAGCTTGAAGTATTTGATGGATCAGCCCAATCTGAATATGCGCCAGAGGAGATGGTTAGACGTGGTAAAGGATTACGATTGTGAGATCCTGTACCACCCGGGCAAATCTAATGTTGTAGCTGATGCCCTGAGCCGTAGGGCGGAGAGTGCCCCGATTCGAGACGTTTGTATGCGACTGACAGTGATGACTCCGGTGTTGGACACCATTCGGGAGGCCTAGGCAGAGGCCATGATACCGGAGAACCGCAAGAGGGAGCGGGTGATCGGGCAGGTGTCTGAGTTCGTTACCGATAGCCGAGGGCTAATGACCTTTCTGATGGGTTTTATGCATAAGAACAATCCTATGTGCTCATATAAACCCTAATGCTTGGATCTAGGTTTCTCTATTGTACATGCAATGAATCCAAGACTTACAAACCCTAGATCTATCAAATAAGAACTGAAATAAGGGTTTAGTAATTACCTTTGATTGTTATATAGCAATAACAATCAATCCTTGCTTTGATTGGCTTCAGAAAGCTTAGTGCCTCAAGTGTTGCACCTCTAATGGAGTCAAAAACACCACTAAGCAACTTGGATGAAGAGGGAGGAGAGAGGATGCACCAAAAACGGCTAGAAACTCTAGAGGAACTCTTTGCCACGTTTTTGGGACATAGGGGTCCTATATATACATGTAGGCTATTAGGGTTTGCAACTAGGAAACCCTAATCTGACTGCTTAAGCCCTAAGCAATCCAATGGACCATTCCAGAAGGCCCTTGGACGATTTCTTTATGGTCCTCCATATAGAATTCGTCCATTGCCATCTAATGGATCCTAAGCCCAACTTTGTAACTATCTTATAATTACAATATCAGTCCCCTTAATTTAATTAATCTCTTTTAGTCACAAAATTAATTCTTAATTAATTCTTGACTAATATTAATTAAACAATATGATTTCTCCTTTAATATATTATTCTTATAATATATTAATAAATCATAATTAAACCTTTCTCTCTCCTTAATTCATCCTACGTATTGCTATGGTGAAGGCAACCTAAAAGGACCATGCTCATAATCGGGTCAAGTACATACCAAAATAGTTATGGACTTAGACACTAATCCAACAGTCTCCCACTTGGATAAGTCTAATAACTATTCTGTGTATGACTTCAGAACCTGATCAGCAATCGTAGCTTCCAAAAGCCGCTGTCAACTCTGATCTTATCAGATACGCGTGTCCTTTAGATAAGGGATGATATATTCCTCCATTCTACAAGATATCGTATAGACATGAGACATGGATTGAAATCATTCTCTCAGTCTATGTGTCGTTTCCCGATTTCCGATTTACGACGACTGACTAATTGAACAAATCAAATCAGTCCTGGCCCGGCCGAGCACTTTCCTTTGTCATCACTAAATCATCGAGGGGCCCACAAATATCGCTTTTATCCCACATTGGGTAAAAGGAATGGATAAATTTTGACTCAAATGCTTGCTTGCACCTACTAATCGAATCACACACAACAATAAGTTTTATAACACCAAGTTACTGGTGCGTTTACTTATCATCAATGTGCAACCGACCAGCAAATAACAACTCACACGTCTCGGTTTCAAGAATATACAATCTTATCGTCTCACCAATCACTCGTGATAAAACCATGAAGTGATTCAAGTGAGTGTGGGTTTAATCCAATACTTTAATCTTATCAAAGCACTCATGAACTCTGCAGCAAACTTGTGCTATGTCTAAACACTTTAGACAATCTACAGACAGATTCATGACAGTCTTCCTTCATACCTACTTCCAACGTATGACCGACTGTGGAGGTTCGAATAACCTAGTTATTCTGGAAGTCAAAACATGCAAAATGAAACGCAATAATAATATTAATCCTATATGGTCCCAAAACTTTTGAGCGTAAATAAAAACACTTTTATTTAAACACCATATTGATTACTCATTATTCATTGCTTACTGTTTCAGAAACTCAACTTATTACTCGAATTATAACCACAATTGTCCCATGCTCCAAGCATGCACACTTTGGTTTCCTATGGTCCATACTTTGTAAAATTAGATCAATTGAAAAACCTTTTCAATGAAACTCATTTCACAATCCCCAATCCTTATCATTAGCGTAAGAATATCAAATTCTTGCCACTTTTAGAATGTGTCTGATTCTAACATTTTATGCAACGATCCTTTCGTAAAGTCATAGCACAGAAGTCATCAAGACTTGGCCAATGAAATCACAAAGTACTCTATCAGAAATTGTTACAAGACAATTCCATAGACGTGAAGTCTCACATTCAAAGTACATTCCTTTGAACATCCTTCTCGCATAAAAGTTTCTAATCTAGACATATTTCTTAATATCCAACTCCCATTAATGGAAACATTTCCATGTTTGCCATATGACAACTCGTTCCTAATAGAATCTTATCTATTCATAATAATGTCGATATGGTCCATCCAATACTATACTTCCAACTACTCACAAGCGACCAATCCTCAGCAAACTTTGGATCGTCCTTTGATAGTTGTTTAATTATTTTAGTCAAAACCAATTCTAGTTCCTTTTTCCCTCTTAATGCCCTAGGCATTTGGAAAATTTTAGAATGGTCAAATATTATTGCATATGCAATCGATCCTATACCCGAAGCGTATTGGACATGATGCATAATGTCTCACATAAAGACGTGATACTTTATCAGCCTTCTGCCATAATATTTTATGTGCCCTGTTCCCACAATTCGAACTATGAAGAGGGATGCCGTAATCATAATCGAATTTTGAGAATGCACTATGTATCCTTGACTATATTTATTAACGTTTCTCGATCTAAGCTTTAGAATTTTGAAACGAAGTATAATATTCTCTCCCTTAATTATAGCAAAACAACTTTTCAACCCTTGCAACTTTGCAAAATGAATCTTTGTTTTCTATAATTAATATTGCTAACTTGCAATACTTACCATAACAATCATGCTCCCACTAACATGATGATTATTTTCTTACCAACATAACACTTATGCTCCCACTAGCTTTGACATGTATTCAGAAAACAATTGAACTTCTAGAAAACAATGCTTATTGAATTCCTTAAGTTCATATTTCTAATACCTAATGCTTTGATAAGCCTTTATCTAAGCTTTTTAAGCTCATACATCTTTGCCTTAGATAGCTCACATGTGTGTCTAAACAATTCAGAATTTAGTTACTAAGTCCCAAATGTTCAGATCAATTGCCAAATCTCACAATTCGAACTATGAAAAGGGATGCCGTAATCATAATCGAATTTGAGAATACAATTTTCACAATTGCTATCTTCTTAAAATCTCTCTTAGTGAAAGCATTTCCTCACAATCATTTTCATGAAGGAGGAAAACCTTATGACACTTAGATTTTATGATGTATGTGTTCCTATCCATGTGAATTTGTCAAAACCAAAGTTTGCGACAAATCCAAACTCATATGGACCGAACGTGCTCAATCTCGATTTCTTGCCTCATGGTAACATGAATGCCCACCATGTCTTCCAAGCAACTCACCCTTTCGTATCAATGTACTTTCCATCGATCAAGGTGCTTTGTCTTTATGCATTCAAATGAGAACTCATAGAACTCACATGCATAATTAACTCAATTGGAATGGCACACAAAAAGAGTATGTCATCCACGATAGGCTTTAAACCACAAGTCGTGTGCTAGTGATGATCAACTAGGTTTACTCTTGATTTGTTCTTGAAACTTTTCAAGACCATTAAGACTCCCACTGACTCCTTGACATATAAGATTCTCTTGTCAAGAAGCATTTCTTGACAAACAAATATTCAAGAGTTAGTGTAGTTTTTATCAAGACTATCACTTCACATAATTGGTTCTAGTTGGTCTTTGTCTTATCCAAGACATCACAACTTACCAATTTCAAATGTGCAAGAATAAGAAAACTTTTCCAAATTCCACATTTGTCGAGTGTTATAAACCTACCTAAGACTTGTCACTCATGTCAGAATCTTGACTCTAAGACTTGATATTGGAACGAAGTATGATTGACTTCTTGATTTAACCATTTCTATAATTCTCGATTCCTCTTCTTAGACATGCAATTGCACTAAGACTTACTTAGAGGATCAATTGAGATATGGTTCTTAATCATTAAGACTTATCATAAAACACAATAAAAGGTACTCTCCCTTTTTCTTGGAATGGAGAAACTTTTATCTTTCTGCCTACTTGATTCTTCTTATTCGTTCTGCTATTGATTGAAACTCTTTCGATCAACTCAGAATTATACTTAACCTTATAAGTATAACCATATTTACTAAACTTTAGTAAATCATGACGAATATGTTTATCACTCTTGTGGTGGACTTGATCAACGCACAACCTAGTGTACTCGATCTCCTAGTCCTTCTCTTGACACTTTGTCAAATAATTAGTCTAATTTTCCAAATATGAAGTTTCTCATTCATCACACAATGCATGTTGCATGATTCCAAGTTTCTGTCCAATTGAAACTTGGGTGATGAGAAACTCTCCCTATTTGGTAAATTCTCGACATTTCCACAAATAACACAATTAAGAATCAAATCCATTATTGCTAATAGAAGAAACATTCAAACATCAATTTTTCATACATGCCATTGCAAGGATAAATAAATAAGACAAAAACAAATTTTATTTTATTGCGGAAAAACTTTGTCCTTACAATGCAATTCAACTGAAAAACTATGCTATTACATATTTCTTAGAAATCTACCCTAACTCTAAAGTAGCAGCTCACAAATCCGATCTTTGAATCCTTGCGATCGAAATCCATTTCTTCGTGATCAGATTCAGCACGCTTCTTCCTTAAGTTTCCTTTCTTTTCTTCGATCCTGCAAAAGATCAAAATGTAATATTATCACATCATGTATTAAGAACCAAAAAATAGGAACTCATAGAGTTAGTTAATGGATTTTACCTGAAGTAGAGCCATACGTCTTGACTCTCCCATCTCTTAGATCTCTCAGATAAACAGGGCAACTTCGTCTCCAATGCCCCTTCTCTTGGTAATAGAAGCAGATGGACTCTTTTGGAATGGCACAAGGAACTATCTCAGAATTTACCTTTTCTGGATTTCCAATGTCACCATTTTCAATGTCCATTGAAGTTTGGGAGTTTGATTTGCCAGACAAATTTGCTCGATCAGCACCCCAAATCGTTTCTGATTCAGCAGCTATAAGCAAATAAGTCAAATCAATGAGGGTCACGTCATGGTCCATCATATAGTACTCTCTAACGAACTTACTATATGATTCAGGAAGTGACTGAAGAACCCAGTCAACAGCCAACATTTCTGAGATATCGACACCCATCATCCTTAACCTATCAATGTGTGACTTCATCTCTAAGATGTGTGCACACACAGGTTTCCCATCTTCGTGTTTACTTGCCAAAAGGGCTTGAGTGAGCTTGAACTTTTCAAGCCTTTGAACTTGTGGGTTAGGGAGAATAATAGGAGGAGGTGGAGGAAGTGAAGCATGACTCTCATTTCCTTGATCGTATCTTGGAACGTCATCTTCATTTGGAAAGCTTGTTCCAATGGATTTGGGAAGACCATTGTAAGATTTAGACATCTATAAAATGAGAGAAAATTCAAGTTAGTTGATAAGGATCCTTGATGCAACACCCAAATGAAACATCAAGGCTAGGATCCAACACAATACTCTACAACCTAGAAGAGGGATGCCGTAATCTAGTTGCAAAATATTTAAAGGTAGGTAAATGACGATTTACCAATTCCCACCATGAAAAACGAAAAAGAAATTTAAGTTTTAAATGAATTGAAACTCCTAGATCTTTTGAGATTCATTGAACTTTTCAATGACATGTTTAATCTCGATTATGCCCTTCTATTTGTGACTGGGATGTCGAGGATCACAAACAAGGTGTGAATAACCATACGAATCACGTGGTGCACCCAATTGCTACTATCACCTAATCAATGTGCCGGTTAGCCACACACGCTCCATTGATCTATGATAAAAATCGAGCCACCCTTTGCCACCAATGTCAATCCCAAATTAGTGTGCCTGTTAGCCACACACGCTCCACTAACGTTTGACAATGGTACGAAGTGTAATTCCATGGATTAGCATACAAATTCACATTTTACCCTAAAGTAACTAAGATTGGGAATTTGTAAAAGCATTTAGTTACTTTGTACTTCATTATACTTATAATGGAAGGTTTCGTCCTATCCTACCCGTTCGGCTAACGACCCTCCACTAGTCAAGAGTGTGGTGGGTAAGAGTGGATACCCATTCAATCGCCATTTTATAGGCAATTTCCTTAAACACCCCTTATAGACCAGCTTCGTGAATGAGGCCTACTAACGGTAAGACTGACTTTTTACTCATATATATATATATATATATATATATATATATATATATATATATATATAATATTAGACTTTTAATGTTACATATATAGTATAGGGTGTATTTTACACTTTTAAAATACTAGGTGGTTCTATTAACTTTCTCTTTTAATTAAACTTTTAATTAACTTAACAAAACCATGAGGGTGTAATTTGAACTTTACAAAATACTAGAGTTTTAGAATTTAAATATTATATAATTAAACTATTAATCAAAATTTTAAATTCCAAAACTTGAGGGCAAGCTTTGAAACTTTTCAAAACATTAGGGTTTAACTATTTAAATTTCAAAAACAAAAATTTTAAGTTCAAATTTAAACTATAAAACCTAAATGGAGTAATTTGAAACTATTCAAACTTACAAGGGATCAAATAACAAATAATATAAATCAAACAATTAATTTAGTGATTATCTATATTCGACCTAATCCAATTTTAGTCACAAGATAATTACCAAATAATTTGAATAATCCATATTTATCATATAAAGAAACTATTATTCAAAAGATTTGAAATTATCTTTTGTTTTGGCAGGGATAATCATTCAAATATAATAAAATTCGGATTTTATCTTCAAAAACGATTTAGGCATTAATCCCTTGACAAAACAGCAACAAAATCCCGAAATATCCTCTGTCTGACAACTAAATTCGTCGAGTCCACATTGGAACTCGTCGAGTTCATCCAACTCGTCGAGTTCCTCATGGAACTCGTCGAGTTCATCAAACAGTTAGCACAAAAAACGATTTTCAGCAATCAAACAGTTAAAGCATCACATACAACAGAAACCAATCAAGGCTCTGATACCACTGATGGGTTTTATGCATAAGAACAATCTTATGTGCTCATACAAACCCTAATGCTTGGATCTAGGTTTCTCTATTGTACATGCAATGAATCCAAGACTTACAAACCCTAGATCTATCAGATAAGAACTGAAATAAGGGTTTAGTAATTACCTTTGATTGTTATATAGCAATAACAATCAATCCTTGCTTTGATTGGCTTCAGAAAGCTTAGTGCCTCAAGTGTTGCACCTCTAATGGAGTCACAAACACCACTAAGAAACTTGGATGAAGAGGGAGGAGAGAGGATGCACCAAAAACGGATGGAAACCCTAGAGGAACTCTTTGCCACATTTTTGGGACATAGGGGTCCTATATATACATGTAGACTATTAGGGTTTGCAACTAGGAAACCCTAATCTGACTGCTTAAGCCCTAAGCAATCCAATGGACCATTCCAGAAGGCCCTTGGACGATTTCTTTATGGTCCTCCATATAGAATTCCTCCATTGCCATCTAATGGATCCTAAACCCAACTTTGTAACTATCTTATAATTACAATATTAGTCCCCTTAATTTAATTAATCTCTTTTAGTCACAAAATTAATTCTTAATTAATTCTTGACTAATATTAATTAAACAATATGATTTCTCCTTTAATATATTATTCTTATAATATATTAATAAATCATAATTAAACCTTTCTCTCTCCTTAATTCATCCTACATATTGCTATGGTGAAGGCAACCCAAAAGGACCATACTCATAATCGGGTCAAGTACATACCAAAATAGTTATGGACTTAGACACTAATCCAACACTTTCAAGGTCGGATTTGGGTGTCATATGCAGGCGGGGCACGTACCATTTTGATGGAGGAGGCGCATAGATCGAGATTCTCGATCCATCCCGGGGCCACTAAGATGTATTTGGACCTGAAGAAAGATTATTGGTGGCCCTGTATGAAGAGGGATGTAGCATGGTTTGTTGAGAGGTGCTTGACCTGTCGCAGGATTACGGCCGAGCACCAGCGTCCGCATGGCAAGTTGCAGCCGCTTGAGGTTCCCCAGTGGAAGTGGGAACAGATTTCCATGGATTTCATCACCAAATTGCCGAGGACCACGAGGGGTGTCGATGCAATTTGGGTGATCGTCGACCGGCTGACGAAGAGCGTGCATTTTCTTGCTATCAGTGAGAGCTCTTCTGCTGAGAGGTTGGCAGAGTTGTATGTGAGGGATGTGGTATCGCGGCATGGGGTGCCGATCTCGATTGTGTCAGATCGAGATGTACGTTTCACTTCCAGGTTCTGGAAGAAGTTCCACGAGGAGTTGGGCATGAGGCTGCATTTCAGTACCGCTTACCACCCCCAGACGGACGGACAGAGTGAGCGGACGATTCAGACGCTCGAGGACATGCTCCGAGCATGTGTATTGGACTTCGGGGGAAGTTGGGACACGTATCTGCTGTTGGCTTAGTTTTCTTATAACAACAACCACCATTCGAGTATTGGTATGCCTCCCTTCGAGTTGTTGTACGGGAGGAGATGCCGGACTCCCATTTGTTGGGGAGAGGTAGGGCAGCGCGTGATGGGCAGCACTGAGATAGTGCTTCAGACGACCGAGCTGATACAGCAGGTTAGACAGAGTTTGTCGACGGCTCAGAGTCGCCAGAAGAGTTATGCGGATAGGCGACGATCCGAGCTTGAGTTCCAGGTGGGAGACTTCGTGCTCCTGAAAGTGTCTCCTTGGAAAGGGGTGATTCGATTCAGGAAGAGGGGCAAGCTGGGGCCCCGGTATATCGGGCCATTCAGGGTGACCGCGAGGGTGGGCAAGGTAGCATATCGGTTGGAGCTACCTGCGGAGTTGAGCCAGATTCATGATACCTTCCACGTGTCTCAGTTGAGGAAGTGTATAGCCGACGAGTCGGCGGTGGTACCGCTAGAGGATATTCAGGTGGATGCGAGCCTGAATTATGCTGAGAGACCAATCGCGATCCGGGATCGGAAGATCAAGGTTCTGAGGAACAAGGAAGTGTCCCTGGTGCAGGTCCAGTGGCAACATCGGAAAGGGTCCGAGCTGACTTGGGAGCTGGAGTTGGAGATGCGGGAGCAGCATCCAGAGTTGTTTGTCGAGCAAGACTTCGAGGGCGAAGTCTGATTCTAGTGGGGGAGAATTGTAACATCCGGATTCCCAGGTATCTTATTTTAAGTATTTATTTTGAGTTTTAGGGAGGGACTCGGAGAGTAAGCGCTCAGACTCGCCGAGTAGGATCGTGCATTTCTTGTCTGATTTAATGAAGGACTCGACGAGTCGATGCGTGGACTCGGCGAGTCCGCGATGTAAATTGAAACCCTAATTCTCGAGGTCTGTGCCATATTTAAAGGCCTTTATAGCCTCCATTTGCGGCCATTGCACCCCTGAGAAACCCTAGAGAGCAGAGAGAAAGCTTGTAGTGCAAGAAGAGGGCTAATTCATCATTCTAAGTGTAATTTTGCAAGAAAGAAGGAAGGAGGACAAACAAGGAAGATTGAGGAGCTCAGATCTATCACCCATTTGATCAGAAGAGGCTGCTAGAGGTACTAATCTGTGCTCAATCTCGTGTATTTGGTGATCTACTTGAATCTAGGGTTTTCTTATGCCTTCTTTGGCTTGGATTCGAAGTATGTGAGGTCCCAAGGTGGAGTTCTTCTTAGATCTTGACCTTAAGAGGTCCAGAGAGTCCTATCTATCTTGCTTTTTGCTATTCCATTAGAGATATGACCCTAGGTTGCCATTCTAGAGGTTATTTCACCCAAAGAAGCTTATTGGACATTGCATGAGTGTAAAGGTCGGACCTTTACGTGATTATAGTGGTTGGGAAGGCCAGATCTATAGGTTAGAGAAGTAGATCTGACCTCAGAAGGTCATTTCAGTGTTGCCATGGATGCAACTCACCAAGTCCATAATGGGACTCGACGAGTCGAGTCGGGGTTGCCCCGCGATTCGTGACAGGTGTAACCCGTCGAGTGGGACGATGACTCGAGGAGCCAAGAGAGGCTAGAAGGATTCAGAGAACCCGCATGGACTCGCCGAGTCGCCCATGTGCACTCGACGAGTCGGTCAAGGTTTGACCATTGACTTTCGTTGACCTTAGGGTTCTGGTCAAGACTGATTCAAGAGAGTTCAGGGAAGGGTAGAATGGCCTTCTACCCGATCTGTAGAGATGAGGCTATGAGAGAATATTGATCAGGAATATTATTTGAATAATAGGAGGAGGCTAGGTCAGGACGTTGAGCACGAGAGTTTATCCGACTTCATTGAGGTGAGTCTTCTCACTATACTGTACCTGGAAGGGTACCTATGTGTGACCGGAAGGTCATGTATGCTATGAGATGTATGTGCTATATGCGGTTATGTTATATGTATGTGCTATGTATGTTATGTATGGTAAGGACCGGAAGGTCAAGATGATAAGGACCGGAAGGTCAAGATGATATGGACCGGAAGGTCAAGAGGTTACGGACCGGAAGGTCGATACGGGTAGGACCGGAAGGTCTACCGGGATTCGGGACGGAAGTCCCCTGAGACTCACGGATCGAAAGATCCTATAGAGTTATGGCCTGGAAAGGCGTATGTGTGGTATGTGGTATTTTGGGGAACTCACTAAGCATTTATGCTTACAGTTGTTGTGTTATGTATTTCAGGTACTAGCGAGGATCGCGGGAAGGCGCCGGCATGATCCGTACACACTCATAGAGTTTATGCTTTGAGATTCTGGGATTTGTTTGTTATGATGACATTGGATACAGTTTGTTGATATGGTTTTTGATGATTGAAAATATGATTTAAAAATGAAAAATTGTTTTGAAAATTTACGTTGTTACATTGGAGCTTTGAAAGAGACTAATGGTCCCAACCTAATTACATGAACCGATATAAATCTTGTATTTATGTGTTAATTTTTATTCATCTCTTTGTATATTTATTTTTGTTTTGAATTTTCTTGCAGTTGGGGGTTAACCTCTAATAATAGGAGATCTTATAATTACATAAATTTTACCGGTCAAGATTTAAGGTCCCAACCCAATTACATGAACCGGTACAAATCCTGTATAAATTCTTTGATAAGTCGTCACTCCAATTACACCCGTTAGCCAACAGGTAAATCTATAAACTATATAATTAATAACGTTAACATCAAACGATACACACGTGGTTAGAGTGCACATGTTTAGAAGCATATTTCTTAGTCAAATTGTAGACCTGGTGTACAGCCGTATACTTAGGATTTCCAGTTGTAAACCTTGTATAAATTGCAATATTTGTATACGTTGTACTGCTTCAATACAATAGAAAAACATTACACATTTGTCTTTATTTACATGGTATCAAGATCCACTTACCTTTTTCTTTAATTTTTCTCTTGTCATTCAACCATGGTCGCCAATCATATTCTTCCCGTTATTGCTAACAATTCAACTCTCAACTTTCAATTTCCCTCCATCGGCATCAAACTCAATCGTAACAACTACCCTCTATGGCGATCAACTATCATCTCAGCTCTTGAAACGTTTAAGCTAGATGAGTTTGCCCTAGCCCCAAATCCACCATCATAGGGAATTATGGTCTTACCCACCAAAGGTCCACCCACCACAGAACCAAATCCCAACTACACTCTTTGGAAGAAGAAGGACTGATTTGTTGTTTTGTGGCTTCGCTCGACTCTGTCTGAAACATCCATTGCCACTGTTGCTCATTCCTCTTCTTCTCACAAGGCCTGGATGTCTATAAAAAGGCATTTCAAGGCCAGACACGAGCTCGCCGAATGTCTATGAAGGTCAACCTTCAGACCATCACCAAATGATCACTCTCCATCATCGACTACGTGTAGAAGAAGCGTTACATTGCCGATTCCTTAGCAGAAATCTTGTATCCTGTCTCTTTTGAAGACCTAATAGGTTATATCCTTGGTGGGTTGGACTCTTCCTATGGTCCCATTATTACTGCCTTTATGGTCAAAGATTACCAATCTACCGTTCATGATATCTCGGGTATGCTTCTTCAAGAAGAAGCCCGTTTAGAGCATGACCACCTACGCTAATCTCAGAATAATCCATCACCAACACTTACTTCTTCCGTTTCGCTGGCTCTCAACACAAATCATACCTTTCCTCACTCTAACTCTCAACATCATAGGTCCAATAATTCCTCCTCTGGGTCTCGATCAAATGATTCTCACAAGAGACGTCCTCAATGTCAACTATGCTCCAGGGCATGAAGCGGTGGACTGTTGGCAATGATCAAATCAGGTGGATTATCCCTCTCGACGACCAAATCCACGGGACCAACCTCTGTAACACCCGAAATCTAGAAGGCCAAATAAGGAAAAAGAAATCAGCATCTATAAGGCCAACTCGTCGAGTCCAAGGGGGAGAACTCGACGTGTTGGAAATCTTGGGTGTGTGTTTTTGAGAATCAACTCGACGAGTTGGACGGGGTTTGGGAAACCCTAATTTCCTGGATTTGCAACCTATTTAAACAACCTAAACTCTAGGGTTTTGGCCTCATTTCCAGCCTCCACTGTCCTAACCCTAAATCGCGAAACCTTAAGCTATTTTTGAGTGATTGTGAGCCATTTTGAGTGTTCTTGTGGGTATTGAAGCTCTTGGAAGGAAGGAAAGTTTGAAGGAACAAGGAAGAGTTGCTAGATCCTGAAACCTCACTCCATTTTCGTTACTTTCTGGTAATCAAGTCTCAAACTTGCCTAATATTTAATTAGATCTCCTTGTTAGCACCTTTTGTTTGTTTTTGGTCCAAATGATATGACTCTTGAGAGTTGGACGTCCCAAATGGAAAACACTTCATATCTAGAGTCCTGAAGGACTTTCATGGCATAAAGGTGCCAACTTTATGGCCATGGAAGTCCCATGCAACCTTGAGACCACCATTTTGGCCTTTTGAGCTTATAATGGCCATGCATGTAGAGAAAGCTGGAGACTTTATGTGATTATCTAGTCTCTAAGGTCCATATCTATGTTCTTATGTTCTATCTTGAAGTTAATGGCCTTTGGATTTATATTTAAGCCTTTTGAGGGCTTAAGGTTGAGCTTAATCCCTTTAGGAGGGGTATTAATGGGTAAAGTTGGAAACTTTACCCTTTTAGAGACATTTTCAGTCTAGATCTGGAATATAGGGTTTAAATATGAAGAATAATGGCTTGATGCATTAAGAAGGGTTAACAGACAGAAGAACTCGACGATGTAACATCCCGACTCCCAGGTATAATATTTCATTAATTTACATTCATAATGTCAGAGCAACTCGACGAGTTGGATGCCCCAACTCGCCAAGTAGAGGAGTTAATGGCCGCGTGATTTTTAGAGTCTACTCGACGAGTTGGAGGACCCCAACTCGACGAGTAGGTGTTGAGTGAGAAAACCCTAATTTTCAGGGTTTGTGTCCTATTTAAAGGACCTTAAGCCTTCATTTCAACCTCCCTGATCATTTTACACACTAAGAGAAACCCTAAACGAGTTGTAGTCATTGTGAGAGAGAGAAAGGCTAAGATCTTGTGTTCTAGTGCATTTTTGAAAGGGGATTGAAGTGCAAAAAGGCTTGGAACGAGAAGAAGCCTCTAGATCCGGTGTTCTTCCAGTGCTAGCTGCTTTTTGGAGGTAAAAAGCTTTCACCTTGATCATTGTTTAGTTAGATCTCATCATTTGATAGTTTAGGGCCATTTCCATCCTTTCATTTAGGTCCTTGAGTTAATTGAACTTGCCATGGGATTGTGACTTTAGATCTAGACAGTGAAAGGTCCCTTGGGCCTAAAGATTCAAGCTTTATGAAGCTAATGGACAGCCTTCATGCATGAAACCCTCTATAGAGCATGTTTTTGCATTTTAAGCCCTAGATGACATGCATGGACGTAAAGCTTGCAGCTTTACGTGATATATTAGCCTTAGAAGGTTAGATCTAGAGTATGAGGCCTTAGTTCTGCTTAAAAACGTCTGAATGAGAGAATGAATGAAGGGACTCGACGAGTGGATGAGCCAACTCGACGAGTTGGCTAGGGTTTTCCCCGACAGTGTGGACGCGTTGCAACTCGGCGAGACAACTCGACGAGTGGAGTTGGATTTTCCCGATACCTCAGAGAAAACGAAGGAACTCGACGAGTCTCATAGATGCACTCGACGAGTTGGGTCAACATGGACTGTTGACTCGAGTGTTGACTTCTGTTGACTTTTAGGGTTGGTCAAGACAGGAATTGTGAAGACCATAGAGGGGTAAAATGGTCTTTCACCCTTACCGTGAGTTAGAAAAAGGGTTAGACTTATTTTTAGGTTTGTGGTTATTAAGTGTTAATTAGAGATGATTATGATATGTAGGCGGAGTCTAGACCGTTCGTGGAGTATGTGACCTACTTGCTTACTTACGAGGTGAGTCTTCTCACTATACTTACCCGAGTAGTAATACTGTGCGACCGGAGGGTCTTATGTTTATATTGAGTTATGTGATATCATGCATTTGTCTTTGTGATTTATGTTGTATATTATCTTTTGGTTTATTGGTTAGGGCTGGAGGGTCCAACCCGAGTTGTGAGACCGGAGGGTCCTCACTGAGACACATGACCGGAGGGTCCTTATCGAGATATAGCCATGAGAGGATAAATATTGTGTATGGTATTTTGGGAAACTCACTAAGCTTCGTGCTTACCGTGTTGTGTGATATGTGTTTCAGGTACTTCTCAGGATCGTAGGAAGGCGTCATCTTGATTGTACACACATGTTCAAGATTATGTTCAAGCTTCCTACCTCCTCAACTCAATTTCCCTCAGTTTGTGATTCTTGTCATTTAGGAAAGAGTCATAGATTACCTTTAAATAATCCTCATGTTACATCTAGAAAACCTTTTGAACTATTGTCTTCGGATGTTTGGGGTCCTTCTCCCCTTTTATCTATCAATGAGAATTAGTATTCGTTGTAAACCTTGTATAAATTGCAGTCTTTATATACATTTGTTCTATTTAGAAAAATGATACAAACTTATTTCAATATCGATATCAAATATCTTCAAACAGACTGGGGTGACAATCTGAAATGGTCCAAAAAAATTTGCTGCTAATTTTTGATGGATTCAGTTGGTCACTGACATTTGCCTATATGGTTTGAGTTTAACATAATCACATCCACCCACCATCAAATTGATATCTTTTTTTTGTCTACCTGGGCCTTCATAACAATTTGTGCATTGGACATATGTATCTTAAGTTCTTTGAGGGTTTCATCCCTATCTATTAGCTCTTGTGTCACTGCCTACACTCTGATTTCTCCATGGGCAAATTGTATAACTATTGGAGGTTTTCGTCAATATACTACCTCTAATGGAGAAAGTGATACATATCAGGGGAGATGGGGCGAGGTGTACCAAAGGCATAAGACTAAGGGTGTAACATTCCATTTAAAAATAAAATAAAATAAGTAATAAAATAAACAAAGATAATAATAATGATAAATAAAATAAGTAGATAAATAAATAAATAATAAGCCCTAAAGTCTCGAGATATATTTTATATTATATTTTATTTTAGCCCTAAGTCCGTATTAATTGACCAGTGTTAGCCATAGGAGTTGAAAGTTACATTTTCTTGATGTTAAGGGTTAAATGGTAACCTATGGACTTGTATTGAATAGCTTTATCGAAGTGGGGGGCTAAAGGGAAAAATCTGGACTTAAATCGGAAAGGAACCTTGGGGGAGGGATTGGATGTGTCATTTTGGGCATAAGTTTGGAGCTGGAGAGGAGGGGGGGGCTTATACCCGTTACTCCTCCTTTCCCCACGTCTGATATTTTCACTAAACCCTAACCCTAGCATCGTTACCTTCAGCTGCCACCCTTGTTTCCCCAACCTCCATCCACTGTCACCTCCATTGTTGAGGTCGGAAACCACCAAGCCAAGCGTCACCGCTGCTGCATCGCTGACGTCGAATCCGGAGAACCACCAAGTAGCATCGTGATTATTCTGCTGCCGGCGAAGACCGCTACACCTCAGCTAACGTCCATCGTTGCTATTTCTATTGACGGCGAAGTCGAGGACTGTCGGGAGAAGTTGTCTAGACCGAAGAGGGAGGCTGGGAATGACCGCAAGTTGCGGGTGGTTGCATCTATTCTCGGTAAGGCAACCACAAATCACCCTCCTCCGCTTCTTTTCTGTTAAACAGCGATATACCCGACGAATACCGCTGCCGCCGCTCGTACGGATCTTCTCCCATTGCTCCGGTCGTCGTACCACCCCCTGAAGAGGGCAGTTGGGGATACGTTGTGCATGTGTTTCTGTGTTTCTGCCCGTAGTATGCGAGTTGTTGGCTGGAAAATCAAGTAGAAAGACCACCATGGCAGCCAACCATGGTGGCCACCGCCGGTCTACCGCCATTCTCGTTTTTCTGCCACCATCAGCCACCATATGTGGGTGGTTGTGTGCATTTATTAGTGTCTGTGTGTCACGTGTATGGGTGTGTTTGCTTGACCTAGAACCAAAAGAGAACCCACCACCACCATCGTGAGGTGGTGGCTGCCACCTCCTGCCGCCGCCAACCACCATTTTTGGTGGTTGTGTTGGGCCTTTTCTTACTCTTTTGGTGCTAGTGTGTGTGCATGTGATGTATACATTGTATGTGTGTTGGATTGTTGGAACTAATACTCAAACTGCCGCCGTGTGCGGGTGGCTGCCGCCTCCTGCCGCCATGGACCGCTGCCGACCACCACTACCTGAGGTAGCAGTGGGTGGTGCCCAATTTATTAATTAGATATTTATTTAATTAGATAATCATTTAACTTTAGGGGTTGGAAACCCTAATTAGGGTTTAGAAAACCCTAATATTCAGAAACCCTAATTTTAGAGTTGGTCGGGACCCGCGTTAAAACTATTAATTGAACCTAAAATAATAACTTAATAATTCCCTAAAATTAACTCAATGCAATATTGGACTTAATGGATTAAGTCCTTAATGGGTTAAGTAAGGAACACTAACCTTAGTATCATTTTATGTAAAAAAACCCTAGAATCGAGGAGCTTTATTTTGGGCAATAATCGAGCGCGTATTTGGGCTGCTGATTGGATTATTATTTCAACTGAAAACAACTAAGTCAAACATTAATCAATCATACCCTTATGTGATTAAGTCCTTAATGGGTTAACTGTTCATACTTAACCCTAATTGTCATTTCATGTGAAACCCTAATCGTCATTTCATGTGAAACCTAATCGTCATTTCATGTGAAATGGTTACTGTTGAATGTGACTATGACCTGTGATCGAGTATTGACTCAAGTATCTTCCTGTAGGTGATTGGAAGTGAGTTGAAGCTGGTAGAGTCCTTCGTTGCTACAGTGGTTTCTACACGCACATCGAGGTGAGTTTCGCCTCACTGTACCGTTGGTCGAAGGCACCAATGTCGGCCCACTAGTATTGATTATCTGCTAGTAGAGGGATGCCCTAGGGACTGTGTATAGTCATGTAGGATAGACTAAGGACTCTTGATCTAAGCTCTCTTACCTGTTCCTTGTTTGGTTGTGGTTTTAGAGTAGGATCACCTGTCCAGGTGACTATCTCACCTCTGAGTATATACGGTTATGCATTCCTTGGATTGTTGATATTTAGTATGTTGTTATGTTGTAGTGATCTATTAGATCTGTATCCTGGTATGGAGTCTGTTGCTTTATGGTAATGACTTGTAGAACCGTATGTTATCTGTGCTTTCTAGTTATCATCTATGGAGTGCCCTTAGGGTCTGTCGGTGGTTATGTAGGATAGCCTGAGAACTCTTGGTCTAGGCTCTCTTGACTGTTCCTTGTTTGGTTGTGGCTCTAGAGTAGGACTATCTGTTCGGGTGGCTATCTCACCTCTGGCTACTTATGGTTACGCATTCTATGGGGGTTAGCTGGTAACGGGACTGTATGTGGTTAGAGGATTAGTAGGCAGTAGTGAGCTGTATGATTGTTGTTGCCTATATTATGTACCTACTTGATCATGATTGTTATATGTCGACATATTGTGTTTGGTTGGGTTGAGACGGTCCTGCTTTGTGCGGTAGGCCAAGATACCCGGTGCGGACCGGCTGTAAGCCGTAGGAACGGATGCTCGGGAGGAGTGGTAGGTTTGAGGCGGTAGGCCAACAAACCCTGGGTATTCCAACCTGATGGTTGATTGGACCCGACATATTGGTATCCCAGCCCTAGGCTGATTAGGCCAATATGCTTATGATACGAGGGTATTCCATCCCGAGGATGACTGGACCTATCGTGGACATGCCTTGTATTCCAGCCCGAGGTTGATTGGGCCAGGCCGAGGTTGAGTAGGATCACCTGTCCAGGTGACTATCTCACCTCTGAGTATATACGGTTATGCATTCCTTGGATTGTTGATATTTAGTATGTTGTTATGTTGTAGTGATCTATTAGATCTGTATCCTGGTATGGAGTCTGTTGCTTTATGGTAATGACTTGTAGAACCGTATGTTATCTGTGCTTTCTAGTTATCATCTATGGAGTGCCCTTAGGGTCTGTCGGTGGTTATGTAGGATAGCCTGAGAACTCTTGGTCTAGGCTCTCTTGACTATTCCTTGTTTGGTTGTGGCTCTAGAGTAGGACTATCTGTTCGGGTGGCTATCTCACCTCTGGCTACTTATGGTTACACATTCTATGGGGGTTAGCTGGTAACGGGACTGTATGTGGTTAGAGGATTAGTAGGCAGTAGTGAGCTGTATGATTGTTGTTGCCTATATTATGTGCCTACTTGATCATGATTGTTATATGTCGACATATTGTGTTTGGTTGGGTTGAGACGGTCATGCTTTGTGAGGTAGGCCAAGATACCCGGTGCGGACCGGCTGTAAGCCGTAGGAACGGATGCTCAGGAGGAGTGGTAGGTTTGAGGCGGTAGGCCAACAAACCCTGGGTATTCCAACCTGATGGTTGATTGGACCCGACATATTGGTATCCCAGCCCTAGGCTGATTAGGCCAATATGCTTATGATACGAGGGTATTCCATCCCGAGGATGACTGGACCTATCGTGGACATGCCTTGTATTCCAGCCCGAGGTTGATTGGGCCAGGCGTGAGTTTTTGCGTTTATGTTTTGTTTTGGTGTGGTGGTACTTTGGGGGAAACTCACTAAGCTTTGTGCTTACAGTTTTGTTTATGGTTTCAGGTTTTTCAGATTATTGGAGTGGCAAGGTGAATGTGTGACCGTACACATCCTTGGTTTTACAACAGATTGGATCTTGGGAAACTTTGATTTTCAAATAATGTTTGAGAACACCATTTTTTGTAAACATCTTATTAGTAAAAGGATCGTTTGGAAAAGTTTAAATTTGTTGAAATTTTTGGGACGTTACAAAGGGGTGATTGGTATTTTATTTTAATAAGTAATCTAGGTTTTATCTTCTTTAGTTTCCCGGAGTTTAAGAGTTTCCAAGTTGACTTTTTTATTTATATAATGGGTTTAGGGTCGACTAGGTGTTTTTTATGCATGAATTAAGTTTTGTCTTTCTTGTGGAGATCTCTCTGAATCTCGAAACCTTTAGAGCCCTATTGTTATTTTCTTAAGCATTAAGTTCATCGTATTTGAGGTTGTTATTTAGATCATATCAAATTGATATAAGAGACATGATTATGAAGCACTATTCACGACACATTGTTCATCGGGCACTATTCACGTTGCTACTGTTCACATTGTTATTGTTCATCGGAGTATTATTCCTTGAATTAGTATGACGAAGCCTACCACAAGATCGGATAGCACCAACAAGGACGCAATGTCCGATGATGGCCAGGAACACATTGAGAGGATGGAACATGAGTTAATGGAAATTCGGGAAGAGTCAAAAATAAGAATGGCAGAAATGCAAGCAGAATGAGAGAGTCGACAGGCCATGGCGGATCAACGACATGCAGAGCTTCTGACACTATTGCTAAAATTGAACCAACCCTCACGTACACCTACACCTACCACCACAGTACTATGACCACCGCCACCATTATCCACACAACATGTTGCACCAGTGATCGGTCATATAGGTATAGGCCCTAAGATTACCTCTTCAATCCCACCTAAGGTCATACACACAGGGATCTTGGTTTCAACAAGCAGGTATGCTTTCCCAGCCACCACTTGTTCACATACCGGTATATACACAAACGCAACCCGCTTATACTACTTATCCTATAGGATTTATGATGAACAAGGAGGCCTTATACCTAAGACCTTTATGTCGGGGACCGGGTCTAATCATATAAGGTACAAAACGTACACAGGGAATGTTTGGGAGTATGAAGAACCATCCGAACTATGTCACAACCAAACGGGGCCAGCCTTGGATCACCTGATCCAACCACTGATTTACAGCTACGGTCAAGGGGGTGGGTGGGTTCCCAACACAGATTAGCGCCTATGCAAGCTACAAATGCCTTTATTTGAAGGAGAAGACGCTTGTGGTTGGGTTTATAAAGCAGAACAATTATTTGACATGCAAGGTTTGGGCACATCATCGGAGAAGCTTAGGGCTGCTGTTTTATGCATTGAGGGTCCCGTGTTGTCATGGTATAGGTGGAATGAACAACAGTCTCCATTTCAAAGTTGGGAAGAGTTGAAACATCGGTTGTTGGATCGTTTCCAACCGTCCCAATATGGTAATCTTTATCAACAATTCTTAGCAATTAGTCAAGACTCAAGAGGGTACTGCACGGGAGTATGTGGGATTATCTGAGGAATCAGCAACACAACTGGGTGATATTCTCAAACACATATTAGATGCCACATTTGTAAATGGTCTCAAACCCGAACTAAGAAATATCGTGCGAAAGATGCAACCCGTGGGAACGAGTCGGACTATTAAACTAGCACTGCTCATTGATGAAAACAGAACATATGATAAAGTGAAGGTGGCCAGTCAACCAACAGCATACTGAAACAGTTATATGTGCCCACTAAACGTAACCAGTATCCCTGAAACCAAAAACAACATTGGTAAACCAGCTCCAACACCGTTTAAGTGCTTGACCGAGGCTGAATAGAAAAAAAGAGCCAAGAGATTGTGTTTCCGTTGTGACGGCAAGTTCGGTCCAGGTCATAAATGCCCGAGTAAAACATTACAAGTCATGTTGGTTGATGAAGATGAGGACAAGGAAGAACCCGAAAGCGAGGAACATGCTCATTTAGATATGGTGTCGGTATCTGCTATTTAGGTGATGGGGTTAACCACTCCTCACACTATGAAATTACGCAGGCACATCATTGGACAGGAGGTGGTGGTTCTAATTGACAATGGGGTTACACATAACTTTATATCGTTGTCGTTGGTACCTACTCTTGGTCTTACCATTAAAAAGGGGGACATGAGACAAGGGGTGATGTTGGGAAATGGGCACTTTGACAAGAATTTTGGTATATGTAAGCGAGTAATGTTAACTCTACCGGGATACCAGTTGACAAGTAACTTTTACCCTCTCAGGCTCGGCAGTACCGATCTAATTCTAGGAATTCAATGGCTACGTACCTTGGGCGATGCCCGCGTTAACCAAAAGGAATTAACCATGTCTTTTGCTGCAGGTGGAAAGAAGGTAACACTCAAAGGAGAACCAGGATTAAATAGGGTTGAATCCTCTTTACAGCCGTTGGTTCGTGACTTACACGGGGTTAGCGAGGGTTTTCTAGTCGAGTTTAATAACTTGATTGTTTTGGAAGGACCTACCTCACAAGTCCATCCTGCCTTGGATAGCTTGTTGGTTGATTTCAATGACATATTTATGCTACCAACGGGTTCACCACCATCATGGGGGCATGGACATGCAATTAGTTTGAAAAATGGGACCGAACCGGTCAATGTGCGACCATACCGGTACCCCCAACTACAAAAAGACGAATTAGAGAGGCTAATTGATGAAATGATTTCATCCGGCGTGATTGGTGCGAGCTCCAATCCGTTTTCGAGCCCGATGTTGTTGGTAAAGAAGAAAGATGGCAGTTAGCGTTTATGCGTTGATTATTATGCAGTAAATAAAGCAACGATGTTACATAAGTTCCCTATCCTAGTTATCGATGAATTGCATGGCGTTGTCATCTTTAGCAAGCTTGATTTAAAATCCGGTTATAATCAGATCCGTATGAAGCCGGATGACATCCCGAAAATATCTTTTCGAACTCACGAGGGACATAATGAGTTCCTTGTGATGCCTTTTTGTAACACTTGAATCTTGGTAAGTTTCTCTTATGCCCTTGTATTATTTAAAATTATCCAAATTAGTCCTTGAGTTGTACGCAGGGCGTACCACAAGATACGCTTAGCGTACAAGCTGTAAAGCGAGTACGCGGGGCGTACCAAGTAGTACGCTTAGCGTACACATGCAAAGACTTGATCGGGGATCCAGAGGTATACGTTGGGTGTAAAGAAGTGTACACGAGGCGTACATACTGTCTTTTGAAAACCCTAATTTTCGTGGTTGGCCACTATATAATCATCCTTATGGACATGAAACCCTCATTTTACTCAGCTTCCTTGTCCTCCTAGCCCTATACTTGAAACCCTAACTCCATAGTTGAGTGTTCTTGAGCTTAGAAGGTCTTTTGGGTATATTTTTGGTGTTTTGAAAGAAGAAGATCATCTTGAAGCTTCATTGGAAGAGTGGGAGCTTGTAGATCTGGATTATCTGCTTTATTTCTGGCTTGTTTGAGGTATAAAGATTTAACCTTGTTCTTTAGAAGTTTATATCTCTTTTGGTTTGAGTTTTGGACCCTTTTGGTCCCATAGATGAGATCATGTGGTTTTATATCATTTCTGAAGCTTAGAGTTGCCACTCTTTTTGGTATTCTTTTGCTCCTAGATTCATAAAGTTGTCATTTTTGAAACCTAGATCCATCCATGCATGAGTTATGGCCATTTTTATGAAAGTAGAATTTCATAAATCGAAGTTAGGACCTTTTGGGGCATGTAAAGTCACCAAGTCAGGGACTTTATGGTTCTAGATAAGGTTGTTCACTATTTTGATAAAACTAAATTGTCCAATTGGACTATTTGGTTCGGATATTCAGATTTTTGGATTGGATTTCACCAAAAACCGAATTACTATTTTGGATTTTGGATTGGTTTTAGTTTATAAAACAATAACCGAATAGTCCAAAAAACCGAATAACAATTTATTATTTATTTATTTTTAATATATCTATAATTATTTATTAATTTTATAATTTATTTTTTCAAAAAAGTTCATTTTCTCTCAAAAGTATTTTATCTATTAAATATTAAATTATAATATACCTTCTTACTAGTTGTTTATAAATTTTAAATTACAACTAAATAATTTTTTTTTGTTTCTTCTGTAAAAATTAGATAATATTATAACTATATGTTGTTTTAAAATGTTATGCCTTTTGAAAACCGAATTATAAAAACCGATCCAATCCAATAACCAAATTTTAATTGGATTGGATGGATCGGATTTGAATTTAGTTTGGACAATTCGAATCCATATTTTGAAAACCGAAATCAATTTGGATTTACTTAATTGGATCGGATCGAACCGATCCATCCAAACGAACACCCCTAGTTTTAGACGTTGAATATGACTCAGATATGGGGTTTGGAACTTTGGACTTAAGCATTTAAGAGATTAATGAAAAAATGGCTTAACGGGTGAGTACGCTGGGCATACAAGCCTGTACGCGCAGCGTACAAGCCATGCAGCGTGTATGCTTAGCGTATAACTGAGTACGCCCCCCGTACTCAGTGATTGGGCTTCACGTCTTTTGGTCCTCAGATGGGTTACTTTATTGGAATTTGTTGCTTTGGGCCTTAATGGGCCATCTAAAATCAAGATTTGGGCTAAGGAAATTAATTGGGTTTTAGGGTAAGGCCCATATATTTTGGGCCCAATTTGGAAAATTGAGCCATAAGTGGGCCTTGAGGGATTATTTAGTATTGGGCCTTTTAGATCGTGGATTTGGGCCTTAGTTTTGGTTCAAGCTAGGCCAGGGGTAAAATGGTCATTTTACCCCAGTAAGGATTATTAGATACAGAATGGAACTCAAGTGTTAATTGGGTGTTATTGTGTACTAACAGCTGGGGGAGTCGTCAAGACAACAGCCAGAGACCTTCAGTGAGATCCAGCATTCGAGATGAGTTTCTTCACTGGGTTTAGCGGGTCTAAGGTACCAATGTCGGCCCTTGTACGTATGTTAGGATGCTAGGATTCTGTGTGACCCTTGCATGTGATATGTGCTGCCATGTATATCGGGCGGGGCGGCAAATCCCGATGATTGATTCATATGCTATTATTTATGATCATTGTATGTGTTAGCATAGTTATGTGATTCTTATTATATGTGTATAGCGGGCGAGGCCCGATGTTAGGCGGGGCCTAAGAATAACATATATGTATACCGAGCGGGGCTCGATGCCGAGCGGGGCCCAGTATGTGTTTGATTATGTATGGTAAGGGGTAGTTTGGGGAACCCACTAAGCTTTATGCTTACGGTTTTTAGTTAATGTTTCAGGTACTTCCGGTTCCAAGGGGAAAAGCTCGAGATAACTGCATCGCACACACCAAATGGATTCCACACTTGATATTTCACTCTGATTTTGTGATATTTGATACATTTGTTTTATTTGGGATGTATGGATGATAATCGGAATATTGTTTTACTTAAATCAAAAATAAAACTTTTGTACTATATTTTTGGGACGTTTCACTTTTGGGTTGACTAATGCTCCTTCGACCTTCCAAGCTCTTATGAACAAAGTTTTTCGTCCTTACTTGCGTAAGTTCATGTTAGTTTTCTTTTACAGCATTCTAATCTACAGCCGATCAATGGACGAGCATCGGGAGCATCTTACTTTGGTTGTCTAAGAGTTAAGGCTCTATTCTGCAATAGAAAAATGTATTTTCGGCCAAGATCTGGTGGAGTATTTGGGTCACATCGTGGAAAAAGAGGGTGTCATGGCTGATCCGACTAAAATCTCAGCCATGACTACATGACCGGTGCCTAAAACCGTTCGCGAGTTACAAGGATTCCTCAGTTTAACATGTTATTATCGTAAATTTGTGCAGGGATACGAAAAAATTGCAATGGCTTTAACGGATCTACTTAAAAAAACCAGTTTCACTGGAACGAGGAGGCGGCACAAGCATTCCGGAATTTGCAAGACAAGATGACACGGGTTCCTGTTTTGGCACTTCCTGATTTCACGAAGGAGTTCGTAATCGAAACAGACACTTCAGGGCATGGTTTAGGGGTTGTACTGATGCAAGGAGGGCATCCTAAGACATATTTTAGTCAGATGTAAGGCGTATGTGCACAACAGAAGTCGATTTATGAAAGAGAACTCATGAAGATCGTGTTGGCAGTCCAAAAATGGCAACCTTACTTATTGGGTCGCCGCGTTATAGTGATTACAGATCAGCGAGCTTTAAAATACTTGCTGGAACAGAGGGTGGTATCTGGTGAACATCAGAAGTGGATTTTTAAGTTATCTGGTTATGATTTTGAAATTTTATATAGGCATGGGAAGGAGAATGGAGCAACCGATGCCTTGCCCAGAAGATGAGAGGGAGTTAGATTGAGAGAGCTCACGATCACTCGACTCAACAACCAGGAGGAGTTATTATACGAATTAAAACAGAGCTTAGAAGTGATAGCCATGATTCGAAAGATAGAGGGTGGAGATGCAACAATGGAGGGTTATGAAACAAAACAAGGGTTGGTGTTTTACCAAGGACGCTTGGTATTACCTCTACAGTCTCCTTGGATTGACCGTTTGTTCCAAGAAAGTCATGCTGGGGTGATCGGGGGACATGAGGATACCCAGAAAACCTATCGTTGGCTAGCAAGGGAGTTTTATTGGGTTGGTATGCGTCGAGATATAGCGGTACGGCTCACCAAATGTGTAGTGTGTCAGCAAAATAAGTATTCAAACTTGGCTCCGGCAGGCTTATTACAACCGCTGGAGCTGCCTAAGCGAATCTGGAAGATTTAAGTTTGGATTTTGTTGAAGGTTTACCAAAGTCGGAGGGTTATAGCATGATTATGGTGGTGGTATTACCTCTACAGTCTCCTTGGATTGACCGTTTGTTCCAAGAAAGTCATGCTGGGGTGATCGGGGGACATGAGGATACTCATTTTATGCCTTTAAAACATTCATTTCTTGCAACAACGGTAGCTAATGTTTGTATTCGAGAGGTTATACGATTACATGGTGTTCCCCAACCAGTGATGTTGGACAAAGATAAAGTTTTTTTGATCCGCTTCTGGAAGGAGTTATTTCGGCTTCAAGGCACCACGTTGAAGTATAGTACTGCTTATCACCCGCAAACCGACGGACAGACGAAAGTGGTGAACCGGAGTTTAGAAACCTATTTACGATGTTTCGCATCAGGAAGACTCAAACAGTGAATGAATTGGTTCCCTTGGGCAGAAATACTGGTATAATATATCATATCACTCATCAGCTAAAGAGAGTCCATTTAAAATTGTGTACGGTCGTGGATGGTCGGTTATGATCACGATACGGCTGTTACTTTTCATGTAGATGACTATCTTTGGGAGAGAGATAAGGTGTTGGAAGAGCTTAAAGAACAATTGGGATGGGCGCAACAAGTGATGAAAGCACATGCTGATGGGAGAAGGCGAGATGTGAAATATCATGTCGGTGATATGGTTTATTTGAAGTTGCGACTGTATCGTCAAAACACGGTGATATGGAGGCGTAATACCAAGCTAGCAACCAGATTTTATGGTCCGTTTAGAGTTTTGGAACGGGTGGGGATGTTGGCTTATCGGTTAGAATTACCGACTTCTGCGACCATTCACCCGGTTTTTCATGTTTCACAGCTCAAGAAAGTCATAGGTGACCAGGAGGTTTTATCCGGTTTACCGGATGGGTTGACGATACAATGGAAGTACGGGTTGTTCCAAATCAGGTTTTGAACTCAAGAAAAAACCATGGCTTAACAGAAGTATTGATCAAATCGAAGGATCTGCCAAAATCGAAGGCGACTTGGGAGGAAGCGGTCGTGATACACACTTAATTTCCCGATTTCCACCTTGGGGACAAGGTGAATTTTCAGGGGCAGGATATTGATACGAATCAAGGGAGATAGGGCAAGGTGTACCGAACGCATAAGACCAAGGGGTGATTTGTATTTTATTTAAATAAGTAATCTAGGTTTTATCTTTTCTAGTTTCTTGGGGTTTAGGAGTTTCCACGTTAACTTTTTATTTAAATAAGGGGTTTAGGGTCGGCTAGGTATTTTTTATGCATGAATTAAATTTTGTTTTTCTTGTGGAGATCTCTCTTAATCTCGAAACCTTCAGAGCCCCATTGTTATTTTTCTTAAAGCATTAAGTTAATCGTATTTGAGGTTGTTATACAGTTAATATTAGAAAGTCCCGTTGATCCATGAAAAGCCAGTTATACCAAAACTTGGCCCATGAAATCTAAATAGCCCACAACCTTGGTTGATCCAATGCGAAACATCATAGATATGTTTCCAAACATTTATTTATTACCTCGGTTTGCCCATCCAACTCAAGGTGATATGCGGAGCTTAAATGTAATTTGGTGCCTTGTGATTTAAATATTTCTTGCCAAAATTTACTAATAAATAACGGATCTCCATCACTAACGATTGATTTGGGAATAACATGGTAACAGATCACTTCTTTTACGAATATATCAGCCAGCCACTGATCTTGCTGTGTATGGATATTTTAATAGGATGAAGTGACTGGACTTTGATAATCTATCCCCTTTTGATTTGGGAAAGCCGGCGATAAAGTCCATGCAAACATGTTCCCATATTGCTTCAGGAATATCTAAGGGGCGTAAAAGGCCTCCGGGTACTGAGGAACTAGCCTAACATCGCTGACACACATCATTTGCCCGCACAAAATTTTTAACATTATCAATCATACCGAGGCAATACAGGTTGGCAGCTAATCAATGCTATGTTCGATAGTATCCTGAATGACCCCCTGAAACCCTGAAGCAGCCTGATGAAATTTCTGTAATAAATATATTAAATGAATAAACTACGAGTGGCGAGCAATTACCACCCTATCCTTATAATATTGGATTCCATGGAGAACATACAATCTCGGGATTTCTGAGGAGTTGCTTGACATTGAAGGGTAATTTTCTATATTTCATCGTCTTCTTTGCCTTCTGCCAACAACCAGCTGTCCTCCTTGCACCCAAATGGGTTTAGAAATGAATTGAGTGAAGTCCCCATTGTCTGCCCTTCGAGATAAAGCATCCGCTGCTCTGTTTTCTCTTCCCGGTTTGTATTGTATTTCAAAATTGTAGCCCAACAGTTTGGCAACCCAGGTTTGTTGGTCCGAAGTGGTGATGCCTGCTGTAACAAAAAATTGAGACTTTTCTGATTGGTATACACTATCAAGGCCTTCCATCATAAAATCGCAACCATGCCATATCCTAAATTAGATCCATATTTATGTATCAAAAACTAGGGCTTCCATCATAAAATCGCAATTGCGGACCCTAATTTGCAAATTAAGGGACTGCTCTGTTACCCAAACCAAATGGCCATCACCTAATTTAATCTTGAAACCTGAAAAAGCTGAAGATGACAAACACAATGCCAGAACCAATTGGCGGGAAACGAAATTGTGTGTTGCTCCACACGTAGATTTCCCTCCGGACATTTGTGGCGTGGACCAAATTGTTGCCCAAAACGGAAACACAACCCTTTCTTCCGAAATTCTTCCCATTCCATTCGAGACAGAGATCGAAACCCTCGGTCGCGATTACTAGGCCGTCCTGCTGTTGTCGTATTTGTGAAACAAATTCACAGGATTGAACTGATTAACGTCTTGTCGGCCCAAGGTTTTCTCACTTGGTTTTGGGCTTCAGGTTAGTTTATTTTCTAAACGGCCCAACCCAATAGGACGATCCATCTGAAAATCCGAACCCGGTCCATATCGATGTTGATAGCGGAAGCGTGATTGAGGTATGTTACCTGAGGTGTTTGGAGCAGTTCTTCCACCTCCTTCGCCAAATACATCACATCCAGTCGCGATTGAGGGCGATGAAGGTGCACCCACCGTTTAACCTCATCGTGCAACCCAGCCACAAAGTACCCCAATGCTTCTTGCTCCGATAATTTAGGCACAAGAGATAGCAAATATTCATAGTCATCTATGTAATTGTGGATTGAGTCCCCTTGGGTAATTGTTGCAAGTTGATTCTGTATTTTGAGTCCACTAAAACGTTGCAGCAGTTCTTGGAATTCGTCCCAGGAAATCGATTCATGAACTTGTTTGAGCACAGTGAACCAATGTTGTGCAACCCCGTCATGCTCAGTTGCGTCAAAGAAGCCGGAGATTCTCAAGGATTTCATTGATGTCGAAATAGAGCTTAGCTTTTTGGATCCATCCCTGAGGATCAAGCCCTGTGAACTCTGGAAGCTTCACCTTCTTCACTGCCCATAGATGAACCGGAATGAATCGTAAGAGGTTGGTGAATCTCTTCCTGTGGTTTTCCTCCCGAGAATGGAGGCGATTGGGGTTCAAAGACGGAACCACCAGATCCAGAACTCCCAGAAGATTCACCTGGGTGCTTTTCTCATTTGTCTTCATCCAAACAAGCTTCCAAAACTCACTAGCCTCTGCTCGATCAGTCTCCAAAACCTTCTTGATCTCTGCGACATCCCCTTGGAGTTGTTTGATCTGTTCGTCATGCAAATCCATACAATTCCCTTGACCTCTGGTTTCCATGGATAACAAGGAGGAAAAGAAGGGCAGGTCTTAGGCAGGTCGGACCAGTGATGCAATTCTAGAACAACTTGTAAATAGCTGATATAGAAAATTGTAATAAAATAGAATGCAATGAATGAAGATGAATGAAATGATCTGATGTATTGATAAAATCAAAAGATGAAGGTTCCACAATCAATCATAAGACTACCAGGGAAATCACCCTTCTCTCTCACTGAAAACAAAATCTGAGGAGCCAATTACAATGCAAAGAAATTACTTATCCTTCTAACAGAATTATTCCCTCTATTTATTAGCTTCTCTCCCCTTAAACAGACATTTAGCCACTTTCCCTTTCTACCCTTGTGTTTTCCTTTTCTGCCCCTTTGTCCTTCCTTGAGTACACGTGCAACAATCTATGTTTGTCCTTCCTTATCATTTGTGCATCCCCATTTGTATCAATTTGATACTCTGTATAAATTCAAACTGCCTTGAAATGCTATATGATGCTAAAATGGCCAACAAGTTCTGCCAATACACATATCTAATTAGTGGCATTCAACATCTTACGTTCAGTTATTGAGTTAAGTCTGCCAATGCACATAATCTAATTAGCATGTTACGTACAAGTAGCTGAAAAAACTAATACGGATCAACCTTACGAAAATTTGGTGGTGGCCTATTGAAGGAAATTAGTTATTATTCTTACATAAAGGGCTATGAAAAAAAAGTACGATTGCTAAGATGAAATAAAAGAAAAAACAAAACCAATACATGAAGGTCTTCTTCACTATATATAGGAACCTAAGGTTGCGTTTAGTTACGGAAAAACAGTTTTCATTTTCCGTTTTCGGTTTTCATTGGAAAATTTACAAAACGCGTTTAGTTAAAATTTATTCATTTTTCATTTTCAGTTTTAGAAAATTAGAAAACGTGTTTAAATGTGTATTTTTCTATTGGTTTTTATTTTTAGAAAACGGTAGCGGTGGTAGGGTAGGCGTGGGGACGGTGGCGGTGGTGGGGGCAGCGGCGGGGGGCAGTGGTGGCAGCGGGGTGGCGGCGGTGGTGGTGATGACAAGCGGTGGTGGTGGCAGCGGCAATTGTGGCAGTGGTGGTGATGGCGGCGGTGGTGGTGCTGGTGATGGGGTAGTGGTGGTAGTGATGGTGATGGTAGGTGTGAATTTGTGGGTGTTTGTGGGGGTTGGTGTGTGTTTGGGTGGGTGTGTGTTTGTGGGGGTTGGTGTGTGTGTGTTTGTGGGTGTGTATGTTTGTGGGGGTGTGGGTGGGAGTTTGTGTGTGTTTGTGGGGGTTGGTGTGTGTGTGTTTGTGGGTGTGTGTGTGTGTGTGTGTTTGTGGGGCTGGGGTGGGCTTGGGAGTGAGTGTAGATAGGTAGGGGTGTGGTGGGTTGGGGGTGTTAAGGTGAGGGTAGGTAGAGGTGGATGAGGTGGGAGTGGGTGTTTATATTTTAGAAAAATTTTGGAATTAGAAAAATGTGGAAAACAATGATTATTGGTTTTCCAAAAATTTCCAACTTCTTTGTAATTTTAGAAAACTGAAAATTTTCATTTTCCGTGAAAAATTTAGAAAAATAGACGAACTAAACGCGTTTTCAAAATTCTCATTTTTCTTGGAAAATTTTTCCGGAAAACGGCCCATTTTTCCGCAACTAAACGCGCCCTTAGGCTGCGTTTAGTTATGGAAAAACAGTTTTCATTTTCCGTTTTTTGTTTTCTCATTTCAGTTTTCGTTTTCCGTTTTCAGTTTTCATTGGAAAATTTAAAAAACGCGTTTAGTTAAAACTTATTCGTTTTTCATTTTCAGTTTTTAAAAATTAGAAAACATGTTTAGATGTGTATTTTTCTATCGGTTTTCATTTTTAGAAAACGGCAACGGTGGTAGGGTGGGCATGGGGACGGTGGCGGTGGCGGTGACGGTGGTGGGGGCAGCGGCGGGGGGCAGTGGTGGTGTCGATGATGACGACGGTGGTTGTAGTGGTGGCAGTGGCGGTGGTAGCGGGGTGGCGGTGGTGGTGGTGGTGGCGGCAACTGTGGCAGTGGTGGTGATGGTGACGGTCGTGTTGTGATGGGGTAATGGTGGTGGTGATGGTGATGGTGATGGTAGGTCGGTGATTGTGGTAGTGGTGTTGGGTGTGTGTGTGTGTGTGTGTGTGTGTGTTTGTGGGGGTGGAGTGGGTGTGGGTGTGGGTGCAGGTGCGAGTCTGTGGGTGTGGGTGTGTGTGTGTGTGTGTGTTTATGAGGGTGTGGGTGGGGGTGGGTGTGTGTGTATGTGTGTGTTCGTGGGGGTTGGTGTGTGTGTTTGTGTGTATGTGTGTTTGTGGGGGTTGGTGTGTGTGTGTGTGTGTGTGTTTGTGGGGGTGTGGGTGGGCTTGGGAGTGAGTGTAGGTAGATAGGGGTGTGGTGGGTTGGGGGTGTTAAGGTGAGGGTAGGTAGAGGTGGATGGGGTGGGAGTGAGTGTTTATATTTTAGAAAAATTTTGGAATTAGAAAAATGTGGAAAACAATGATTATTGGTTTTCCAAAAATTTCCAACTTCTTTGTAATTTTAGAAAACGGAAAATTTTCATTTTCCGTGAAAAATTTAGAAAAACAGACGAACTAAACGCGTTTTCAAAATTCTCATTTTTCTTGGAAAAATTTTCCGGAAAACGGTCCATTTTTCCACAACTAAACGCACCCTAAGGAACTACTCGAACAAGTACCGTTGATTTGAATAAGGAAAACTCTGTTGATCTCCTGAAGCAGTCAGCCAAAAATCAGGAATCTTACTGTGTTCTCCTCCATCACTTTCTCTCAAACCCTGGGATTCTTAGCCTTGTCCCACCATAGTGTTTTTCCTAGTTTTTTCCAAAAAAAAAAAAAAAAAAAAAAGATGATTTGTTTCGCAAATGAAAGAAAAAAGTATGATGGTTAATTCTTGTATTTGACAAATAATGTGTGAATGAAATAAAAGAGTATGATGGTTAATCCTTGTATTTGACAAATTGTGTGTATTTATTAAAATTTTAACTGAATACCAATTATTTATTCAAATGAAATTAAGATGACCTTATAAAAAAAACATAGAAAGTACATACCTGCTACAGTAGATCTTTGTGAACTGGCTTTTGTGGGTGCCTGCGTTATTCACACCTTTACATAGGACAAGGTTCCGTCTCCTAACATTTTTATCTCGGATGTAAAACCAAACGACTGAAGAAGTCCTCTCGACCCATAAATACACAGACCTTTCAACAAAATAATGCTTTGCGGAAGCTGACTTATGCATGTACCTTCTACATGTAACTCTTCTAGACATTCTAAAAGTCCAAGATCCTCGGGTAACTTCTTAACCAACGAACAATCAACAAGTTTGAGACATTCCAGATGTTTCAACGTACAAATGCTATCAGGAAGATGTTTAAGCATTGTATTTGACAAATCTAGATTCTGTATACATTCCAACCTGCCAAGATCCTCAGGTAACTTCTCAAACAACGAACATTTATCAAGTTTGAGATATTTCAGACCTTTCAACATGCAAATGCTACCTGGAAGATGTTTGATCTTTGTAGATGACAAATTTAGATATTCTAAACATTCTAACCGACCAAGATCCTCTGGTAACTTATCAAGAAATGAACAACAATAAAGATCCAGAGTTTTCATATGTTTCAACATACAAATGCTATCCGGAAGATTTTTAATCATTGTATTTGACAAATCTAGACTCTCTAAACATTCTATCAGGCCCAGATCCTCAGGTAACTTCTCAAGCAACAAACATTTATCAAGTTTGAGATATTTCAGACCTTTCAACATACAAATGCTATCTGGAAGAAGTTTAACCTTTGTAGATGACAAATTTAGATATTCTAAACATCCTAACCGGCCAAGATCCTCAGGTAACTTCTCAAGCAACAGACAAGGATAAAGAACAAGATGTTTCAGATGTTTCAACATACAAATGCTATCCGGAAGATGCTTAATCTTTGTAGATGATAAATTTAACATCTCTAAACATTCTAATCTGCCAAGATCCTCTGGTAACTTTTCAAGCAACAAACAATCATTAAGTGGGAGAAGTTCCAGATGTTTCAACATGCAAATGCTATCTGGAAGATGTTTAATCTTTGTAGATCTCAAAATAATCCTCTCTAAACATTCTAGTCCGCCAAGATCCTCTGGTAACTTCTCAAACAATGAACATCTATGAAGCCCAATATATTTTAGATGTTTCAATGTACAAATGCTACATGGAAGATGTTTAATCATTGTACCCGACAATTCTAGATACTGTAAACTTTCTAACAGGCCAAGATCCTCAGGTAACTTCTCAAGCAGCAAACATTCATTAAGATCAAGATATTTCAGATTTTTTAACTTACAAATACTATCTGGAAGATGTGTAGTCTCTGTATATGACAAATTTAGCTTCTCTAGACTTTCTAATTGACCAAGATGCTCAGGTAACTTCTTAAGCAACAAACATCTATCAAGTTTGAGAAATTTCAGATGTTTCAACATACAAATGCTATCTGGAAGATGTTTAATCTCTGTATATGACAAACTTAGCTTCACTAAGCTTTCTAACAGGCCAAGATCCTCAGGTAACTTCTCAAGCAACGAACAACCATCAAGTTTGAGATGTTTCAGATGTTTCAACATACAAATGCTATCTGGAAGTTCTATCAAAGCACAACATCTTTCAAGAGTCAACGTCTCGAGATTTGGTGTTAACCCAAGGTCAAGGGTCTTCAACTGTGAATTACTGAGGTCAAGGAACCTGAGCTTGTTACAAACCTAACAAAAGAAAAAAAAATAAAAGATTAATATTTGTATAGTAATAAAAAAATCGATGTATAGCATGATATTGGATCATGCAAAATAATCAATTAACAATAAGTCTACCTTTCTTTCTCCCCATTCCCAAAGTTGCAAGATTTCACTGCCAGCTATCTTAAGTGCAACAACATTATTTGCTTGAAATGTTTGGGGTAAAGTCCTAAAAGGATAATGGTCCCAATGGAGATATCGTAAAGTATCTGGAAAGAACAGGTTGACTTTATTAAATTTCCAAATGCAACACAGAAATCCTAAAGCATTTACAAGGTTTGGGATGAGTTTATTAGTTTCCTGATTTGAGTTAAAATCTTCCAGAGACACCTCAAGAAATGTAAGATCCTTCATCTTTCTAAGACCTTTCATAACAATTTCTGGATTGAGTTTTGACTTGCAGATTTTCATACATATTGTTGCTTCGGTACCCTGTAATAAAACAATAGTCACCATAAAACTTGTGTAGTACGAAATGAAAATGTATTAGTTTTCTCCAACTTACAGATAAAACTAAATCCTTACCAAATCATTAATTAGTATATCTTCAATTTCATCTTCCTTCCACAATCTGCTATGTTTGTTAGCAGGTAGCGAACGACGAACAATATCTCTACCCATTTCTTCAATATGGTCATGCATGTCCACACGCTCATAACCATTAATAGTTATGAGAGATTTTTGCTCAAGAACTCTTAGACCATTTCTAGCATGCAATCCACAGCTTTCAAGTGCTTCAATTGCATCGGCTTTCGCCCAACCTTTCAGTAAGCATGCAACATTTAGGAATATTTCCTTATAATCCTCCTCTAGACTAATATAGCTTAATTCCAATCTTTTCAGAGTTTCATGCAATGGAATTGTTTTTAGTCTTTCTAAGGCATCTATCCATTCACTCTCATCTTTACCACAAAGAAATGAACCCAAAACTTTGATTGTTAAAGGAAGACCAGAAGCATAGCGTACAACTTCTCCTGATAGCTTTTCATACCCTTGAATTGGAATCTCTCTACCAAATGCATACCTACTGAAGAGGCACATTGCTTCTTTACCCGATAACAAATTAACATCATGAATCAATTTCACTTTGTGTGCTACCAACACTTGCTCATATCTTGTTGTAATGATAATTCTACTTCCCGACTTAAACCAATTAGGCTCACCAGCTAACGCCTCAAGTTGGTCTGTATGATCCACATCATCTAGAACAAGAAGAACCTTTCTACCAGACATCCTCCTCTTCAACATGTTTTTTCCATCATAAACACTACTTACACTTATACCTTTATCATTTAAAACATCTGAAAGAAGTTGATTTTGCAAAGACTTCAAACCGGACAAAGAATCGTTTGAAACTTCCCTAACATTCTCAACGAAGCTTTTACCTTCAAATTGAAAGGATATTTGGTCAAAAACAGCTCTGGCCAAAGTTGTCTTCCCTCCACCACCCATCCCCTTGATCCCGATCATGCGAACATCATCAATACCAGTTTCCAAAAATGATATAACATCGTTTACCCGAGTCTCTATGCCTACTAACTTTTCATCAATGCTGAAATTTATGGAACGAAACTCTAATGAAATCTCTTCAACGACTTTTTGGATAAACTTGGATTCATGCCTACATAATAGAGTAGATTCAATCAGACTGCTCAAAATCCCACATGAACAGTTACTTTCAGTTCTATAACATACTAAGTATATAAAATAATAACACTCATATAATGATAATCCATGTTTAATCTTTGGAAAAGACTCAAGTTTGTGTTGAATTTGACAATACAACATGACTCCTCATGGACACCCTTTTGCATCCTAGAGTAAACATAGATCAGTACAAATACAAAAATGAAAGAATATTGCATCCTAGAGTAAACGTAGATCAGTACAAATACAAACATGAAAGAATATTGCAGAGATATGATGAATGTGTTGTAATAACCATGCATAGGGAAATTAAACTAATAGATAAGCTGAAATAATTTTTTTTATTGGGGCTATATTCTAACAAAATAGAAACCTCAAGGACCTGTTTTGTCAAATTACGAAAATATTGAAATTAGAAACGATCTGGTATGGAAATGATCTGGAATTATTTAGTAGTGAATAGGAGTACCCCAGATTAAAAGTCGATGATGATTTGTTAGAACAAATATTGGAGAAAATCGATCCGCCAAAAAGTGTGTTATGTCGGGTCAAAATGAAAGAATATTGCACATCTGCTCTGATATATGATGAAGGAAGGAATTACCCATCTGCAGTTTTCTTCAACTCCCAACCAGCCAGATCCGCTGCTTCTTTCAGTGCATTTCTCCATTTTCCGGCAGCCTCTTCCTTCACATGTTTGGCAAAGGCTTTTCCAACTACCCCGATTTGCTTGCGGATTTCGGTGGGTTCCACGTCATAGAAGATTGGGTAAGCTGTATGCTCTGTCATCTTGCTACACTCCATTATCTTTACAAGCTCATCCAAGCACCAAGAGGAAGATGCATAATCCTTGGAGAAAACAATGATGTAGAATTTTGAGTTTTCAATGGATCCAAGTAGCTCATCACTGATCCTTTCCCCTTTCTTGATTTCTAGGTCATCCTTGTAAGTAAGAATGCTCTTTCGCTGAAGAGCATCATAGAGATGATCAACGAAGTTCTTGCGGGTGTCTTCTCCTCTGAAACTCAAAAACACTTCATACTTAAAGCTCTTGTGAACGGATGAAGTTGAAGAAGACGCCATTGAAGGTATGCTTTATGGATCCGATGAATCAAATATTTGTTGGGAAATTTTGATGTAAACGATTGCATAGAAAGAATAGTTCTAGCACCGTCGAATTACGTGAAGAAACATAAGCCACTTGTTTGGTCAAACAAGGTTCATAAAGATAATTAAAAACATTTTCATTTTCATTATTCCTTTTGTCTTTAAATTGCAATCAAAATATTTTTAAATTTCAGTTAAATGGTTATTAAAATACAAAATATATTCTTAAAATATATTAAACTTTAGTCAAATACTATCAAAAATATAAAATCTATTCTCCAAATATACATTTGATTAAAATAAAATTAGTATGTTTACAATTATATGAATATGAAAATAAATATGTATTTAGAAAAAAGTTTTAAAGAATATGTAAAAAGAAAGCTATAAAAAAATTTAAAAATTTTGTTGAAAAATTTGAACTAAAAATCTTATGAAAAAAGCTACAAAAAAAATTTATAAAAAAATTGTAAAAAAAAATAAACCAAAAATGTTAACAAGAATTAAAAAGTGCCCCAAATGTAAAGAAGAAATTTGAGGAACCAAATTCATTATAAACATTAAAAATATGGGTTAAAATGTAAAAAATAATAACCAACCAAATTCATAATTTTATATAGATTAAAAGTATGTTTTCAACAATATTTTGTTCCTATTAGACCAATTTTTTTATTTTTTTAAAATAATTTGGCCTTATTTCTTTTTTTAATTTCATTTGTAATACATTTGTTTGTGAGTCTTTCTGTATATGTGTTCACCCACCGTCCTAAAAAATCTATTCGTGTCGCGACCTGCACCTGCTCTTCCAAACTACCCATCATCACTTTCTATGCTCTATCTCTCCCACTGTTCCTCTTTTCTCTGTCCTTCATTCTATCTTTGTTCTCTCTCCGGCCAGATATTAGTTTTCTCAACATACGCGACGACGAAATGAGTGGTGACCGTTGGTGCCCAACAAAAACCCTAAACTGATTTCCATCGTCTGCTTGTCCATCTCCATCTCTATTACGCTTATCGTTTCCTTCTCAGTTCATCCGGGTTCCCTTTGACGTCGATGGCTACCGCCTTCCACCACCTGCTGATTCGTCTTCCTCCTCAAAGCAATCAAAGTCCGAGTCACCGATTTCTCTATGATGTCGTAGTAGATTTCTGATTTCGGTATGTGTTATGTGGTTTCTAATTGATTTTCAACGTTTCTATATACTTTCTTTGTGGCGTATGGTTCATGTGATCCAATAGAGGAACTTTTGCCGTTAAAACATTATTTATTACACAAGATACCTAAAGCTAATAATAATTGAACTTATCTTAATATTTGTATGTGCGTGTACATAATATATGTACACGTATGTATGATATATACGTGTGATTTTCTTTATGAAAGGAACACCATACAACCAATAGTGGTAGGAAGTAATGGTCCCTTCACAAAACTTTTGAGGCTTTAATCAATACGCTGGAAAAGAATGGTATAAAAGGGGTTTTCTTATATTAAAAGGTTATGTGTAGTTCTTGTTACTATTATAAATCTTGGCCAAAACTATAGAAAGAAAATTAAAGGACCAAAATTTATATAAAAATCAAAAGTTAGTCCAAAATTATAAAAAGAAAAAATAAAATAAGATGTATGCATATTATTCATAAAGTTAAGTTACTTTTTAGTATAGTCAGTATAGTATAGTCATATAGTTGTGATTATAATTTTTTTTAGAACAACGGGTTAGTATATATTTTGGATTGAACATAATAACTTTTTGTTAGACATATTGCTAGACAAAGTCAAGTGGGTTAGGCCAATATGTATTTACTTTAGTTGTGTGCAACAAAGTATATATATATATATATATATATATATATATATATATATATATATATATATGTTTAGGTTCTATGGAAAACAAAAAACCTAAAAAAACCCTAAAAATCATAAAAATGCATAAAAAAATACTTAGAGATCACAAAACTTTTTTTTGAATTTTTTTTATAAAAAATCGTAGCTTTTTATTAAAATTCGCTGAAAAAAAAATAAAAAATCAACTCTTTTTTTTTATAAAAAAAAAGTTTTTTTTTCAAATTTTTTTTCAGCGAATTTCTTTAAAAACCTGCGATTTTTTCATAAAAAATGTCAAAAAAAAGTTTTGTGATCTCTAGGTATTTTTTTATGTATTTTTATGATTTTTGGGGTTTTTTTTAGGGTTTTTTTGTTTTCCAAATAACCCTTCCCTATATATATATATATATATATATATATATATATATATATATATATATATATATATATATATATATATAACAACCCAAAAACAATGATAAAATTTTTCATTTTAAAATCAATAGTTTCAAACATCAAGTTGTTTCAAAACATCCACAATATGCAATATCAAAATCATCAGAGTAATAATATCCAAAAAGTATGGAAATCATGAGGAGAGGATGTTGTGTCATCACGCCGGCTCTTCCCCTTAGTACCGAAAGTACTTGAAACCATAAACATAAATTGTAAGCACGAAGCTTGGTGAGTTCCCAAAGTACCACATACCAAACATACAAATATGGGCCCCGTCTTGGGGTATATTCCAACCCAAACATGCCATAGTGGGCCCCACCCTGTGGTATATTTCAACCCGGCATACAATAGTAGGCCCCGCCCTGGGGTGTATTACTGCCTGATAATATGATAGTGGGCCCCACCCTGGGGTGTATTTCAGCCCGATAATATGATAGTCGGGCTCGACCTAGGGTGTATTTCAACCTGATACTATGATAATAGGCCCTGCCCTAGGTGTATTTCAACCCGATCGTACAACAGTGGGCCTCGGCCTAGGGTGTATTTCAACCCGATCACATAAACAAATATATATCACATAGCAGTTAGCATTCTACATAACCGAATAATGGGTCAGCATTAGTGCCTTCGGCCCATAGATACAGTGAGGAAACTCATGTCACAAACCGATGAGAAAACTGAAATAGCACGCTGCTTCGAAATCAACTCTACCAGTCACCTTTATAAATACAATAACCAAATCTCAGAATATAGGTTAAAATACCCAAAATACCCCTAAGTCAAACCTTGGTCAGAATCAAGGTCAAAGCCAACCGAGTCAACCAGGTCAACTCGGTGAGTACGTTTGGTGTACTCAACACGTATGCGGGGCGTACTGCCTGCTTGACCAAACATCGAAGGGATGGCCACTTACGCGTGGCGTACCCTTTGGTACACCCAACGTACGTGGTTGCCACCTAATCAACCCATTAAGTGCTTAATCCTTTTCATCCAAAATCCAGATCTAGACCCTTAAAGGTGTTCTTAACCATAAAGTTTCCAACTTTATGGTTTTGCATGGCTATTAAGACCTTAAGATCAAAACCCTACCTTCTTGACCTATTAAGACAACCTAGATCATGCATGGAAAGAAACTAATGTCCAAGATTACATTTTTATGGTTCCTAATAACTCCATAATGGATAAAGTTTCCAACTTTATCCATTAGAATGGTCTAAACAACCAAGATCTAGTCTTTAAGTCTCAAAGGGACCAAAAGTGCATCTTTTTCAACTTAATCCATTAAGTCCAAGTCTCCAACCTTTAGATATGAATCAATATGATGTTTAGATGGATAAAGTTTCCAACTTTATCCATAACAAGGTCACAAACTTTCAAGATCTAAAATTTATGTACTAAAGTGACCAAAAGCTTATAACACCTAAAACTAGCTAGATCTACCAAATACATCATCAAGATTTAAGCTTTATACCTCTAGAAGAAAGATCAAGGTGAACAAAGTTTGGATCTACAAGCTCTAATGCAACCAACATGTAACATCCCATCTGGCATGTATCACAATATTGTCCGCTTTGGGCTCCCGGCACGAAAACTTCCTAGGAGGTCACCCATCCCTGGATTGCTCTTGCCCGGGCACGCTTAACTGCAGAGTTCTTATGGTATCTGCTGCCCTCATGACTTTAAAATGTGTTGTGACAAGGAAGGTATCCACACCCTTTATAATGAAATGTTTCGTTCTCCTTCCAAGCCGATGTACGATCAGGTGCAACCCACCTTCATCCCCCCCCCCCTATTTGTTAGGATCACTACTAGCCCAACCATGATCAATATAGAAGAACAATGGGGTTCCATTTTCTAAAACCAATTGGTAATAGAAGGTATTACCCATTGACTTATATGCAAGCATCTAGTTTCTTATTTTACCAATGTGGGATTGGGTTTGCACCCCAACAATCCTCCGCTCAAACCTAAGTTCCACTCTTGGCCTCCCCTCAACGATTGCTCATCAGATCCAATCCTTTTTCATATCGTCGATACTCTCGGGACACGCTCACCTGACCTGGGCCATCAGGAAGAATTTCGATACAAGGCATCCGGATCAACTTCGTTGGATCGGGAATTTTTGGGGATTGCACCACCTACGCCGACCACATCTTTCGGGCTACGACTGTAGCTTTGATACCACTTGTTAGGATCGCTACTAGCCCAACCATGATCAACATAGAAGAACAATGGGGTTCCATTTTCTAAAACCAATTGGTGATAGAAGGGATTACCCATTGCCTTATATGCAGGCATCTAGTTTCTTATTTTACCAATGTGGGAGTGGGTTTGCACCCCAACGCCATTATAGGGTTCGACGTCCCCGTCAAACACATCGACTCGTGCCCCAGATCTGATATTATTTGTAACATTCACCTCTGGCACGTATCACAATATTGTCCACTTTGGGCTCCCGGCACGAAAACTTACCGCGGGGTCACCCATTCCTGGATTGCTCTCGCCCGAGCACGCTTAACTGTAGAGTTCTTATGGGATTTGTTGCCCTCACAACTTTAAAATGCGTTGTGACAAGGAAGGTATCCACACCCTTATACAGAAATGTTTTGTTCTCCTTTCAAGACGATACAGGATCAGGTGAGAAGATCCCATAAGAACTCTACAGTTAAGCATGGTCGGGCGAGAGCAATCCAGGGATGGGTGACCCCCTGGGAAGTTTTCGTGACGGGAACCCAAAGCGGACAATATTGTAATATGTGCCAGAGGGGGATGTTACACAACACTTCTCCAAAGAGTTGTTTCTTCTCCAAGATGCACCAAGAACACTCCAAAGTACTCAAGAACACCTTCTTTTGCTCAAAAGGGCTCAAACTAGGGTTAGGGTTTTCAAAGGAGGGTGTTAGGGAGTTGGAGGATGAGAATAGAATGGGTTTGGGGAATTTATCGAGCTTAAATAGGGCTCAAACCACAAAAATAGGGTTTGGGCTCAAACCAAAACCTTCCTAACTTCTAACGGTCATAACTTGTAACGACCCAATTTTTCAAAGAATTTTTTTCATTTTTAATTATCCAAACACATTTCCATAAATCAAGAAATTCCAAAACAATTGTTTCAAATCCATATTCATTACAACTTTATTTTCAAATGTCAGAGTGTCCCATAAAGTCGCCTGAGAAAGAGTGCACGCCGCGCCATCAAGCTTTGCCCTTGCCCTTGGGATCAGATGTACCTGAAACAAATCAACAACATGTAAACGAAATGCTTAGTGAGTTCGCCAGAGCATACCACACACCATACACATACACATATCCTTTTAGCTAATTAAAGCTACACACATATCACATAAGCCATACATACATAAAACCTGTAAGAATGCCATGGGCTACCCCACATGGTCTTTACCTAGGACAACCATGTGCTACCCCACATGGTCTTACATCCAATGTCATGGGCTACCCCACATGGTCTTTACCTAGGACAACCATGGGCTACCCCGCATGGTCTTACATCCAATGCAACGGGCTCCCCCGAGGTCTTCCATGCAAAACACACATTCACATGACATACCAAAACACACATATATCATAATCACATAATGGGCTGGCCTTGGTGCCTTAGACCCATGGGTATGGTGAGAAAACTCACCTCTTAAAGGCTGAACTGGCAAACTGAAGTCAGATATATCCCACGCTGCTCCTCCCAAACTATCTATAATCAATGAGTAAATAACTCAACAATATTCCATAATTACCCCTAGGGTCAACCCTGGTCCAAGTCAAGGTCTATAGTCAAAGTCAACAGTCCATATTGACCTTGACTCGTCGAGTACAATCAGTCACTCGTCGGGTCCCTGCTTAACTCATCGACTCGGCGAGTCACCCGATCGACTCGTCGAGTTCCTTTATGTTCACGGTCGTAAACCACCAACCGAACACCCTTGACCGTAAACCCTTGGCCATGAACCCTTGGTCGTGAACGAGAAAACCCTCTCGACTCGCCAAGTCTCTTGCACGACTCGCCGAGTCCCCTTAGTCCATTATGTTTACGGCCTTTTCTAGTGGGACTCAAGGTCCCAAACTTCAGATCTATCCTCTACTAGTGTGGATAACACGTAAAGTTGCAAACTTTACGTGCATGCAAGGCCTCACATGGCCATAACACCAAAACTAACCTTCAACAAGGTTTTCATGCATGGAGAGGGAATGAGCTTAATAAAAGGTGCAACTTTATGATATTTGGGGCCTAAGAAGGTCCAGATCTTGAACCATATCCTTGTGATAGGTCCAGATCTAAGCTTGCTTCCATTTCCTCAAAGTTGGTTATAACTCTCAAATAGAATCTAGGCTTAAGGTAACATATTCATACCTCAATTCAATGCCCAAGACAAACTAGATGCTAGATCTAGTGTTTTCCCCTTGATACTTCTTCTTCAAGTTTGGAATTCCTTCCACAATCCCAAGGTTTAAGCTCCCAAAGCTCTTACTTCACACACCCAAGTGTTTGCGGTCGTAAACGATCTCTTATGACGTTAAGGGAGGCTACATGGCGTATGATGTCGTTTATATAGGGGGCAAACCCCAAAATGTAGGGTTTTCTTTAAACAGCTCGGACTCGCCGAGTCGACCCTTCGACTCGCTGAGTCGGTCCCGTCCCGCGTTCCATGATATCACGACTCTACTCGACGAGTTGGGCTCCCAACTCGCCGAGTTCAAGCATCAACACCCTACAATAGCAAAATTCCAACCAATACTCGAAACATGTGTTACAATTCTCCCCCACTTGAACTAGACTTCGTCCTCGAAGTCTGCTGACCCGAATAAATTGGGGTAATGCTCTCGCATCTCCTCTTCCGGTTCCCAAGTCCACTCGGAACCCTTCCGATGCTGCCATTGCACTTTCACCAGTCTTACATCCTTATTCCGAAGAACCTTCGTCTTCTTATCCAAGATGACAACGAGTGTCTCGATGTAGTTCAAGCTCTCATCCACCTGGATATCACCCAATGATAAAACCGTAGCCTCGTCTGTGACACACTTCCAAAGTTGCGACACATGGAATGTGTTGTGAATCTGGCTAAGCTCCTCTGGCAGATCCAAGCGATATGCCACTTTGCCCACCCGGGCCGTGATCCTGAACGGGCCTATATACCGAGGCCCCAGCTTGCCCCTCTTCCGAAACCTGATGATCCCTTTCCAGGGTGACACCTTCAGCACCACGAAATCCCCCACCTGGAACTCAAGGTCTGATCGTCGTCAGTCAACATAGCTTTTCTGACGGCTTTGCGCGACCAGCAACCGGTCGCGCACTTGCTGAATCAACCCAATAGTCTTGAGCACTACTTCAGTGCTTCCCATGACCCGGTGTCCAACCTCATCCCAAAAAACCGGGGTCCTGCACCTTCGACCATATAACATTTTGAACGGGGCTCGCTCGATACTGGCATGATAACTGTTATTGTACGAAAACTCTGCCAGTGGAAGATACGTATCCCAACTCCCTCCAAAATCCAACACGCATGCCCGTAGCATATCCTCCAGCGTCTGAATCGTCCTCTCGCTCTGACCGTCGGTCTGGGGGTGATACGCCGTGCTAAAGTGTAGCTGAGTGCCCAGCTCCTCGTGGAATTTCTTCCAGAACCTAGATGTAAACCGAACATCACAGTCAGAAAATACCGACACATGCACCCCGTGCCTAGCCACCACCTCACACACGTAAATATCCACCAACTTCTCTGCGGATATATTTTTGGATATCGGAATGAAATGGGCACTCTTCGTCAGTCTATCCACAATCACCTATATGGAATCCACACCCCTCGCCGTCCTTGGCAACTTCGTAATGAAGTCCATCGTGATCTCCTCCCACTTCCACATGGGAATGGATAGCGGCTGGACCTTACCATGAGGCCGCTGATGCTCGGCCTTGACCTTCCTGCAGGTCAAGCACCGTTCTACAAACCAAGCAATTTCCCGCTCATGCAGGGCCACCAATAACTCAGCCTCAAGTCCATATACATTTTCGTAGCTCCTGGATGTATAGAGAACCTGGACTTATGCGCTTCCTCCAATATCTTTTGTCTCACTCCCCCAGTCGTTGGTACCCACACCCGACCACACTGCGTCAATAGGCCTCGACTATCCTTAACAAACAAAGGATATTGTCCTCGGATCCTCTCTATCTTCCAATTCTCTTTCTTCACTCCCTCAACCTGAGCCTCTTTGATCATCTCCAACAATGGAGAGATCACCGTCATCCTCAAACACATATTCCCAATCGGGGAACCTGCCGTCTTACGGCTCAGAGCGTCGGCCACTACGTTGGCCTTCCATGGGTGGTATAGAATCTCACAATCATAGTCTTTTAGCACGTCCAACCACCTTCTATGTCGCATGTTGAGGTTCTGTTGGTCCATCAAATACTTCAGACTCTTGTGGTCGGTGTAAATGGTACACCGCACTCCATACAAGTAATGCCTCTAAATTTTGAGGGCAAACACCACAGCCCCCAGTTCCAAATCGTGAGTAGGGTAATTTGCCTCATGCGACTTCAACTGTCGTGAGGCATATGCTATCACGTGCCCTCTCTGCATCAGTACCATACCTAACCCTGAAATCGATGCGTCACAGTACACCACCATATCATCTAATCCCTCCGGTAGTACTAGAATCAGAGCCTCGCATAACCTCCGGCTCAGAGTCTCAAAAGCCATTTGCTGATCTGCACCCCACCGAAACGTCACATTCATCTTGGTTAGACGGGTCAATGGCACAACAATCTTGGAGAAATCCTGGATAAATCTCTAATAGTAGCCCGCTAAACCCAAGAAGCTACGAATATCTGATGCATTCCTTGGTACTTCCCACTGCATTACAACCTCAACCTTGGCTGGATCAACCGAAATACCCTCCTGATTGATGACATGCCCCAAAAACTGTACTTCCCGCAGCCAGAAATCACACTTAGAGAACTTTGCATAAAGTTTCTCCGCCCTCAAGGTCTCTAATACCTCCCTCAGATGCTGCTCCCTGGTCTTAGAATAGACCATGATATCATCAATAAAAACGATCACCGACCGATCCAGCATCGGTCTGCACACCCTGTTCATAAGATCCATGAATGCTGCAGGGGCATTGGTGAGCCCAAACGGCATCACCACAAACTCATAATGCCCATACCGAGTCCTGAAAGCCGTCTTCGGTCTATCCTTATCCAGAATCCTCATCTGATGGTATCCCGACCGAAGATCAATCTTGGAAAACCAAGACGCACCCTGCAGCTGATCGAACAAATCATCGATCCTTGGCAACGGATAACAATTCTTCATCGTTAGCTTGTTTAGTTCCCTATAATCGATACACATCCTGTGGGTTCTATCCTTCTTTTTCACGAAAAGAATTGGTGCTCCCCACGGGGAACTGCTCGGATGAATGAACCCTCGGTCTAACAGCTCCTGAAGCTGTGTAGATAACTCATGCATCTCGGGTGGTGCCAACCGATATGGTGCCTTTGCTATCGGAGCGGCACCCGACACCAAATCGATGCGAAACTCCACCTGCCTCTCCGGAGGCACTCGTGGTAACTCTTCGGGGAAAACATCCCGAAAGTCCTGAACAACCGGCACACTGCCTACATCCTTTGTGATCTCTACCCTTGTATCCGAGATATAGGCCAGAAATCCCGAACAACCCTGCTGTAAAAAAACCTCCTAGCCCTCGCATCCGAACAGAGGGTCGGTCCCTACGAGGCCCTCTCACCATGAATAACCAGTTCTCCCCCACTTGGGGTTCGAACCCTGACCAACTGGCGCTCGCAATCAATCATGGCCGCATTGGCCCCCAACCAGTCCATCCCGACAATTACTTTCAATCCTCGCAACGGTATCGGAACTAGATCTACGCGGAACCTCTCGCCTAACACATTCAGGACACATCCCTGATATACCCTTGCAGCACTAACGGTGCGATCGTCAGCAATCACTACCTCAAGCGGGGAATCCAAGGTTCCCGGCACGTCTCGAAACTTCTTGCTAAGTGCAAGTGACACAAACGATCGGGTAGCACCTGGATCAAACAAGACATGAGCAGACATACCATTGACCAAAAAGGTCCCTATGCAAGCATAGATCACACATAAGTCATACAAAAGTAATATAGGCAGGGAATATTAGGTACGTACCAACTACAACATCTGGCGTTGCTCGAGCCTCTTCGGTAGTCAGCTGGAAGGTGCGGCTCCTCACCGCTGGAGCATCCGCCTTAGCAGGGCGGCCATCTGTGATCCTCATTGTGGCGGGCGCATGCGCCACCACTGCTCCTCCCCCTCCCTGCAACCTCGGACAATCGGCCTTTTTATGGCCAGTCTGGTTGCAGTGGAAGCATATCAAGCCCTTCTTGGGGCAATCCCTGCTCACGTGGCCCTGCTGACCACAAGAGTAACATCACGATATCCCAGCCGTCCGACACTCCCCACTATGAAACCTCCCGCACTTGGCACATCGGCCCCGACCCTGGTGGCCTCTACCCGAAGAATCAGAGGTCTTAGGCTTCTTAGCCTGAGCCCCTGCTGCCTGCACCTGCTCAGTCTTCCGCTTCGTGCGGGCATCCAACTCCATCTCCCTCTCACTGGCTGTCACACCCCAAAACCGGAACGGCGGAAACGTTTTGGGGTGGAGGACGTTATGTTTAGTATCACAAGACATGCATCATAGTAATCAAAGTAATAAACAACCATTTCATTTGAAAGAAAGTGTTTACAAAGTATGTGGTTCACATAATATAGAATACATAGCAAATAACAGAAAGACATGAAGCTATACTGCTCCATCTTCAGAATCCCAGTGCGCGTACCTGTCTACTGGTCTCCTGAGAATACAAGTTATTTTGAAAGCGTAGATCAGCATTTAAGCTGGTGAGTTCATAAGATTTTAGTGATGTAATGTAAGTTGTAAGAAAGTTGTAGAAAGTTATAGTAAGTTGTAGTAAGTTCTGTTTAGAAAAGTTTGCCTGTTCCTCCAGAAAATCCTATATTTCCTGCTTTGATGAAAGATAAGTAAAAATGACTCTACAGTCCTTTCTATGAGTATTAAATGAATACAAGTTATATAAAACCCAGAGTAAACAAACAATCGGTTGTGTGTATCTGCCCTAAGCCCACAACCAAAAAAGGAACAGGAAATGAGGCGGAAGACACACATCCCATTGTTTGTTAGATCATCGTTGTATATAACCTTGACGTATTCACTTGGTACTCACGGAGTTAACCGTAATAGTTCCTTTAATTTGATGAAAAGATTCTTTAAGAAAACCCTTATTTCTTATAATAAAAATGGTAACCACGGTGGTTCCTTCTATAATCACTTAGTTTATACTAGCTATATATAATCTAATATCGAACAGATAGTTAATTGTGTGAATCCGCCCTAAGCCCACAACCAAACAAGGAACAGGAAATGAGGCAGAAAACACACATCCAACTACTTATCGGATATTAATTATATATAACCTTGATGTATAAACTAAGGTATTCTAGAATTAACCACCTAAGGTCTTTTAAGTTATAATGGTTTAATAAAAATGGAGTAAACCCCTTTACTGGTAAGTTTCTAGTTTTGTATTCAAAAGTTCTTTATTTGAAAAGTATGTTTTGTACTAGAAAACGGTGCATTGAATTAGTGTCCTATGACCTGGCCCATACCTGGTACCCCTTATGATTACTTGGTGTATACGGAACATATATATAGCTAAGATCGGATAGATAGTAGGCTGGGTGAATCTGCTCTAAGCCCACAACCAAACAAGGAACAGGAAATGAAGCGGAAAGCACACATCCTACTACCTGTCGGACCCGATTAATATATATCCCCGGATGCATACACTAAGGAATCATAAAGTTAGCATTATAGGCCCCCTTTCTACTGAATGTACTAGACTCGACTGTTCTGTTTGTCATTTGTAAAATGTAAGTTTTCCCTAGTTTATAACTATCTTGGCTCGAAAATAGTTTACATTAACTTTCAAGTGGAACTGTTACAAAATGAAAGTATTTGGAAAAATATAAGTACTTAGTTGTCTTATGAACTGACATCCTGACGTACTGATTACCTTAAAACATGTTAGTTTTATTAAGGTCATAATGTGATGCCTAGTACCCATACTATACGCTCTCCCTGTTAAGAGATTTTGGGGACCAAACGCGACTTCCGCAAACAAGTTGCTAGGCCGTGTACATTCACATTAAAGTTATATGATCATGTATACCCAATTTTACTATCACCTTTTGTTTAGAACAATGAGTTAGTGATTCATTGGTATAATTAGATCCTGTAGTTGTCCCATGCTATAGCATCTTAGTATGTTCGTTCTGTTATAGTATCTTAGTATGTTCGTTCTGAAGTATTGTATCTACCTCCCTGTTTCTCTTCATGTTATCGTGTATTGTATCTACCTCCCTGTTTCTCTTTATACTAAGTTATGCTTGTACTTTAAAAACGGAGTTTTGTTAAACTATAAAGTGACATAACTTTAAAAGAGTTTTTGAAATTTTTTGATCACTTATAAAAGACATAAGCAATCTTTTGAAAAATGTTTATAACAAACAATTACACAATTATCATTGTGTTCCACTTGTATTCCCCGCCTTAAAAGCATTTAAAACAGTTAAAAGATTCATTATAGGGGTATGAACTCACCTTATGTGGGTGATTCAAACGAATATGCGCGTAAGGATGAGAAGTTCCACGAATGAAGTACTTAGACTTAACGAGTCCTAAATGACATATAATGGCATATATTGGCATGAACATAGTATTTATAAGCAACTATATGAAAGGAAACACCCTTAGGGACTTGGACTAAGTGATGGAATCACATGTGATTCATCAAAGGGATGTTTAAGGCCACTAAATGGTGTTTACGGCCATGGGTTTATGGCCATGGAGATTTGGGCCATAAACTCATGGTAAAAGGTGCATAAGAGGGTGTTTGAATGGTAGGGAATCTTGAGGGACTATTGCTCTACAAGAGGGTGAGAAAAACTAACCTTTTTAGGGGTGTTGAGGTGTTTACGGCCACACCAAAAGTGTATGGCCGTAAACTCTCCAAATGGTGCCTTTTTGGGTCTTAAGGGGAAGGGTTCTCAAAGGTTCATGTATCCCAAAGGATAGCTAGTGTCTAGATGTGTTTAGGGCTCAATACTTGACCATAATTAGGGTTTACGGCCAAGGGAGATTGCTCATGGCCGTAAACTCTCATTGATGATGAGATTGGTGATGTTTCAAGGCTAAGATCTAGTGTTTAACATGGCTAACTAGAAGATAGATGGAATACTCACACTTTTGAGGCCCTTAGATGAGTTTGCGGCCACCAAGAACAAGTGTGTGTTCTTGGTGAAAGATGAAGATCTAGCAAAAGTTGATTTCCATGGATGAAATCAAAGGGTGATTCATGAGTAAGAAGGATAACAACAAATAGAGGGAAGAATCACTTACTTTTTGGAAGATCGGGAATGAAAATCTCGATGATACTTGAGAGAGAATGGAAGTGTTCTTGAGTTGGAAGTGTGAGAATGAAGGAAAAGTGAAGGGAATGAGACTTTAAGGGGGAGTTTACGGCCAGCCTTGAGTTTACGGCCGTAAACTCATGTGTCATGGCCGTGAACTCCTTTTTGGTGGACTTAAGGCTTGAATGTTGCACATTGACTCTAGCAGGTACATTCTAACACTTATTCCTTAAGTGTACTAGTCTTAAACCCAATAGAATGACCCTTAACAAGGCTAGAAGGAAATAATTTTTCGGGTTGTCACACGGGCCTTCTCCACCATCTTGTTCAGGGTTTTGCACCCCGTAAAGCTCACAAATTCCTGGATATCATCCCTCATCATGGAATGATATCGGGTCCGTCTCATCTCCTCATCGGTAGCATACTGTGGGATCAATAAAGCTCGTTCCCGAAACTTGTCGGTGATCTCCGCCACAGTCTCGGTAGTCTACCGCAAATCATGAAACTCTCGCACTAGTCGTTGCACCTCAATGGGTGGTGCAAACTCCAAATCAAAATGCCGGACAAACTTGGCCCATGACATCTCAGCCACTCCGGCTGGTCCCACCTGACTAGTAACATCGCCCCACCAATCACGAGCCCTGTCTCTCAGCATGCAAGAAGCAAACCCAACCTTTGACACATCCGGGCAAGAACTCGTGCGCTGGGCGTTTTCAATATCCGCCACCCAGCATCGGCTGACAATGGGGTCCCTGACCCCGAAAAACTCTGACGCCCCACACACCTTGAACTCCCGGAACGAGGGAGTTCGGGCCCCAATATGGCCTGAAGCAATCTCAGCCCTGAATGATCTGAGTCTCTCCTCCATGATCTCCATAATGCCCTCCTTGACCGTCCCAAAGATGACTGGGGTAGCGTCAAGGATGCCCTTCGTAACCTCGGCTGCAATGATATCGCGCAGTCTCTCATCAATAGGCTCGGTACCGCTGCCCGATCCAGACCCAGACCCCGATCCCGATCCTGATCCTGATCCCCCTGTCCCGAATCGTGTCACCACCATGTTGAACTGAAATGTCATAAGTCAGGACATCTATAAAGGGGATCTTCCCACATCGGTCCTCCTTAGAGTGATCAGATCTAGCATTGGCTCGTGCACAGGCCCTATGCTTAGTGAAATCAACAACCTGTAAGCGAAATGCTTAGTGAGTTCCCCAGAGCATACCACACACCATACACATATACATATCCTGTTAGCTAATTAAAGCTACACACATATCACATAAGCCATACATACATAAAACCTGTAAGAATGTCATGGGCTACCCCACATGGTCTTTACCTAGGACAGCCATGGGCTACCCCACATGGTCTTACATCCAATGCCATGGGCTACCCCACATGGTCTTTACCTAGGACAACCATGGGCTACCCCGCATGGTCTTACATCCTATGCCACGGGCTCCCCCCGAGGTATTCCATGCAAAACACACATTCACATGACACATCAAAACACACATATATCATAGTCACATAATGGGCCGGCCTTGGTGCCTTAGACCCATGGGTATGGTGAGAAAACTTACCTCTCAAAGGCTAAACTAGCAAACTGAAGTCAGATATATCCCACGCTGCTCCTCCCAAACTATCTATAATCAATGAGTAAATAACTCAACAATATTCCATAATTACCCCCAGGTTCAACCCTGGTCCAAGTCAAGGTCTATAGTCAAGGTCAACAGTCCATATTGACCTTGACTCATCGAGTACAATTAGTCACTCGCTGGGTCCCTGCTTAACTCATCGACTCGCCGAGTCACCTGATCTACTCGTCGAGTTCCTTTATGTTCACGGTCGTAAACCACCAACCGAACACCCTTGACCGTAAACCCTTGGCCGTGAACCCTTGCCCGTAAACCCTTGGCCGTGAACCCTTGGTCGTGAACGAGAAAACCCTCTCGACTCGCTGAGTCTCTTGCACGACTCGCCGTGTTCCCTTAGTCCATTATGTTTACGACCTTTTCCAGTGGGACTCAAGGTCCCAAACTTCAGATCTATCCTCTACTAGTGTGGATAACACGTAAAGTTGCAAACTTTACGTGCATGCAAGGCCTCACATGGCCATAACACCAAAACTAACCTTCAACAAGGTTTTCATGCATGGAGAAGGAATGAGCTTAATAAAAGGTGCAACTTTATGATATTTGGGGCCTAAGAAGGTCCAGATCTTGAACCATATCCTTGTGATAGGTCCAGATCTAAGCTTGCATCCATTTCCTCAAAGTTGGTTATAACTCTCAAATAGAATCTAGGCTTAAGGTAACATATTCATACCTCAATTCAATGCCCAAGACGAACTAGATGCTAGATCTAGTGTTTTCCCCTTGATACTTCTTCTTCAAGTTTGGAATTCCTTCCACAATCCCAAGGTTTAAGCTCCCAAAGCTCTTACTTCACACACCCAAGTGTTTGCGGCCGTAAACGATCTCTTATGACGTTAAGGGAGGCTACATGGCGTATGATGTCGTTTATATAGGGGGCAAACCCCCAAATTTAGGGTTTTCTTTAAACAGCTTGGACTCACCGAGTCGACCCTTCCACTCGCCGAGTCGGTCCCGTCCCGCGTTCCATGATATCACGACTCTACTCGACGAGTTGGGCTCCCAACTCGCCGAGTTCAAGCACCAACACCCTACAATAGCAAGATTCCAACCAATACTCGAAACAAGTGTTACATAACTTCTTCGTTCTAACTCCATTTTCGACGATCTTTATATCCACGGAAAGGTATTGAGGAGCTCTACAACCCTATCTAATTACTTTTAACTTAAAACACATCGAACTAAAATCCTTAATCCATAAAAGAAGTCTATAACATCATTTTTCCCATTTTACCCTTTGACTCCAAAGTATAAACTGAACTCTTGGATCACATAATCTATATTGCCCACATCCAAATGGGTTTAAACCTCTCTTTCCCAAAGCCTAAAGCCTTATGATACTTGATCTTCGGGTGACGACCTCGAATTATAAAACGACTCGAAACAGGGTGTTACAATATATATATATATATATATATATATATATATATATATATATATATATATATATATATATATATATATATATATATATATATATAGAGAGAGAGAGAGAGAGAGAGAAAGAGAAAAAGACGCTTTATGAACAGTACCTGACCCGAGTATTGTTCATCAGGTTAGTTTAACTCCACCTTGGTTACTTTAATCCCTCTACCATCCGCCGCTTTAAATATCTCTATACCTTTAATCCTCTTCTTTATTCTTTTTATTTGGTCACTTGCTTTTTCAGGTCGACTCTCTACCGATTTCGATCGCAGCCGCGATTTGGAGAGCACCGCCTTCAAACCATCGCTGACCATATATATAAATTGAGAAACCCCTTTATTAACAATACCTGACACTCGAGTTAGTTTAACTCCACTTTGTTTACTTTAATCCCTCCACCATCCACCGCCTCAAATACCTCCATACCTTTAATCCTCTTTTCCATTCTTTTTAATCGGTTACTTGATATTGCAGGTCGACTCTCTACCGATTCCCTATCGCAGCCGCCATTCGGAGAGCACCACCTTCAAACCACCACTAACCAGTTTTATCTATTTGGCTTCTCGGTTTTTGCTCAATAGGAAGGTTGGGAACCCCGGTTTATGGAAGTGATATTAGGTTTACTTCTGCACCTGTCTATTGAATGAAATCAGGTTTCCGAAACTCCATAGGAATTGTATCATCTTACTTTATTGTTGGTTGTTTAGGTTTTATTTTTAAATATTTTCTGCTTTTGACTTCCAATTTTTGTTGGCCTGATTTTGGATGGTGTGTATCAAGTTTTAGGCACCACTTGCTTCCCGGATTTTGCGTCGTCCCTGCAAACTGTTCGTCTCAGGGTTCCTATGCGATGTAATCGAAGTGTCGCTTCTTCTTCTCCTTCTTCGATGTTGGGTGAAAACAAAACAAGTTAAGCACTTCAGAAAAATATCAAAACAAACTTCGGTGAACTTGCAGAAATAAAACTTCTGAAAATGTAAATCAAGTGAACGCAATATTTAACGGGGTTCGGTCAAGGTGACCTACATCCACTGGCGAACGATATATATATATATATATATATATATATATGTATATATATATATATATACATATATGATTTTATTAACTTCCAAAAACAATTATAATCACACAAAAGGTTACACCTCACTTGAGCTCTCAAAACAAAAGAATCTCCCTTGCTTACTAACTGATCCAAAGGAGTGCTCTCAACCTCACAATGATTACTCTCTTGAAATTTTTGCACATTCATAATGATGGAGATATGAGTCTATTTATACTTGAGGGATCATACCTAAAACCCTAATGGGCCAAGCCCATTGGAGCATAGACCCATGAATGGTGACAACCAATCATATCCCGCCATGCAACATCTTCTGGAACATTCTTCCATGTCATACAACCATGAGCATCTGCAACACACATGCTGGAGCTCCTTGTGCCATAGTGGAGCATCATGATGTACAAGTGGTGCATCATAAACACTACTGGCCCAACATCCATCATGGTGGTAAAACATGGTGTAATACTTTAGCAATACCAACTTCTGAGCATCCTTGAACGATCTTGAGCATCATAGAGGACTTCATACCATACTTGGCTCATCATGGATACCATGGCTCATCAAGGAACCAAAATGGCCCATCTTGCACCATGATGGCGCAAGAGGCATCAATTATGGCACAAAATCCCCCCCCCCCCTTTATATGATCCGCTCCTTTGGCACTTGATCTGTTCCTTTGTCAGACGATCCATTCCCTTCTCAGATGATACGTTCCTTTGTTACATGCTCCATGAACCTCAAGTGCTTAATTGAGTTCCAAGTGCTCCAAATGCTCCATGAACATGATCCAAATGCTCCATGTTGGAAAAGACTTCATACCTTAACAGTCTCCCACTTGAAGGCTTGAACAACTTCATCTGCCATTCAAATTCTTCATCATTCTCTTAATCTCTCTCCTTCTCTACACCAAACCTCGTCCTCAAAATCTTGGAAGGGTAGCTGAAACCATGCCTGGCTTCAACTTTTCAGTGGTAAACACCTTAGTACATTCATCTGCTGAGTTCTCCATACTAAGGACTTTCTTCAGCTTAGTAGACCCTTGGTTTATTGTCTTGAACTCTCTGGTCAACCGCATCTTAAGCTCATTGATCTTCTGGTTGTTGGAACCAATAATCAACACGACATCAAAATTTAATACGAGGATGATGTAGGAGGAGCTTAACTTCTTCAAGTAACAATTGTGATCTACCTCACATCTTCTGAACCCACTCCTCCTCATGAAGTTATCAAACTTTAAGTACCACTGCTTAGAAGTTCACTTCATGCCATACAAGTTTTCTTTCTTCTTGAACACCAAGTTTTTCTTACCAGCTGTAAGAGCACTTTCTGGTTGTGCCTTCAAGATGTCTCCTTCCAAGTTATCATAAAGGAGATCAGTTGAATTCACATCTAGGTGCTCTAGATGGAGATTTTCAGAGGCCACTACATTTAATATAGAAGTGATTGTATTCATATTTGCAACTAGAGAATCGTCCTCTCCTTTCTGTTGTATTCCCTTGACCACCAATCTTCCCTTGCAAGTTTACCGCCATCTATCTCATCCTTAACTTGAAATATCTTACTGCTCTGCAGTCCTCTCAACTTGTCATCCATAGCCTTCTCCCACTGTATTGAGTTCATCCTCAAGGCTTCTAGTTTTGACCCATTCTCACACATCAACATGTCATTAGTTGATGGAGAATACTTCACTTGAGTACTTTTCTTCGTGGTCCTCTGGATAATTTGTGATTTGATCTTTGAAGCACCTACAACTCCACCCTTATAACCATATCACTAGAGCTCCCACTATTTCCAGGTTTATCATAGCTCCCACTACTTCTTGAACATCTGCCTATCCTTGGAATAGAGATAGGTTTTGCATGATTTTGGGATCCTCTCATCAAAGAATCTGAAATTAGACTGTAAACACCGAAATGAACTGAACCCGAAGTCCCAAACTTAGGTGGATTTCCTGTCTTCGCAAAATTTACTTTCTTTTGTCTGCCAATAGAACATGGCTTTGAAACATCGGTCACATTCTTTGAATTTGGCATCCTCCGACTGGATACAGGCTTCCTCATTCCCTCCTCACTCATGTGAACAAATCTTTTGTGGCATAGAGTGGATGTTCTAACTCCTACAACAGTGCTTGCTCCCTGTTCAGAAGCTTCCACCATATGTAGTGTAGCATGTTTCTGATCCTTAGCAATGATCAAGTTTCCCTTCTTTACTTTCCATTTGTGATCACCAAATGTAACATGATGAACTTCATTATCAAGTTGTCCAACTGATATCAACATCGTCTTTAGATCTGGAATGAACTTGACATTCTTCAAAGTCCAATATGCACTCAGAGTCATCTTGAGAACCACATCTACGACACCCATGATATCCAGACACTTGCTATCTGCCAGCCTGACCTTCCCTTGGAGATGCCTGAAGTTCTCCATCACATCTTTGAAATGAGTAGCATGAAATGACGCACCAGAATCCAATACCTAGGATTCTATTGAGTTTTCAACTGAACAAATGAGTGCATCACCTTTAAAATCTTCTGCCATACTCATCTCCTTTTGGCCTTTATTTTCCATGAGCATTGGGCAATGACATTTGATATGACTACTCACTTTGCAGTTCTAACAGGTCACGTCCCTCCTATTGTTCTGTCCACCTCTCCTTCTCGACTGCGATCTTCCACTACCTCCACATCCTCTGTTGGACCCCATTCCCCTATCTTCAGTACTCAGACGACTATTATAAGCTTCTCTAGCACTTCGTCTGTGTACATCCTTGCCAAGGATTAAATCGTGAATGCCTTCGAATGTCAGCTTAGCACCCCCAGTTGAGCTGCTAACTGTTGTCACTGTACCAGACCAACTATCAGGCAACGATGATAATAGTAGCAATGTCATGACTTCATCTTCAAATTTAATATCATCCGACATCAACCTTGATAGAATTGAATTAAATTCATTAACATGATCAGTCACTGAACCACCCTCCTTCATCTTCGGATTTACCAAATTTTGAATCAAGTGAACCTTGTTTGCTGCTGAAGGTTTTTCATACATGTTAGATAGTGCATTGATCAACTCATGAGTAGTCTTCACATTGACAATGTTGTAAGCTACATTCTTTGCCAAGGATAATCTCACCACACCAAGTGCCTTCCGATCTAACAATTCCTAATCCTCCCTCTTCATTTCTTCAGGTTTACTTTTGGACAATGGTTGCTGTAAATTCTTCTGGTAGAGGTAGTCTTCGATTTGCATTTTCCAGAAACGAAATCGTACCCATTGAATTTGTCGATCTTAACTCTCCTGTCTTCAGCCATAACACTGATACCAATTTGTTGGGTGACAGTAAAACAAGTTAAGCACTTCAGACAATTATCAAAACAAACTTCGGTGAACTTGCGGAAATAAAACTTCTGAAAATGTAAATCAAGTGAACACAATATTTAACGTGGTTCGGTCAAGGCGACCTACATCCACAGGAGAACGAGAGAGAGATAGATAGATAGAGAGAGAGAGAGAGAACTTTATTAACTTCCAAGAACAATTACAATTACACAAAAGGTTACACCTCACTTGAGCTCTCAAAACAAAATAATCCATCTTGCTTACTAACTGATCCAAAGGAGTGCTCTCAACTTCACAATGATTACTTTCTTGAAATTTTTGGACATTCATAATGATGGAGATATGAGTCTATTTATACTTGAGGGATCATACCTAAAACCCTAATGGGCCAAGCCCATTGGACCATAGGCCCATGAATGGTGACAACCAATCATATATCGCCATGCAACATCTTCTGGAACATTCTTCCATGTCATACAACCCATGAGAATCAGCAACACACATGATGGAGCACCTTGTGCCATAGTGGAGCATCATGATGTACAAGTGGCGCATCATGAACACTAATGGTCCAACATCCATCATGGTGGCACAACATGGTGTAATCCTTGCGCGATATCAACTGTTGAGCATCCTTGAACAATCTTGAGCATCATAGAGGACTTCATAGCATACTTGGATCATCAGGGATACCATGGCTCATCAAGGAACCAAGATGGCCCATCTTTGTGACAACCCGAAATTTCTATCTCGTACAGTCATTCAATTCAATCACAGTCAGACTCATTTCTGCTATCTTTTAGCATTGTTTAGGGTCTGTTTGAGTGTTCTAAGCCTAGTACATTCATGGTTTGGGTTTAGGGATGAGTTAACTTAGGTTCATCGGGTTGCATTCGGGCCAAACACAACATCAAGAGGAGTGTACGACCGTACACATGAGTGTACGACCGTACACATGAGTGTACGGCCGTACACCTAAGGTGGTCGTGAACCCATGCCTATATATAAGCTATTTCTTCATTTCTTCACACTTTCTCACACTTTCACCTCAAGAAATCCGATTCTCTCTCAACTATCATCAAGTTTTACACCTTGATCTTCAAAGATGTAAGTATTCCTTCCATTGATTAGTTGATACATGGATTTATCTAGTGAAGATCCATGTTTTCATCCATGAAATCTTCTCTTTTGGATAGATCTTCAAGTCTTCTTCACTTTCACCAAGAACACCTACTTGTTCTTGGGCCGTGAACTCCTTAGAATCCTTCAAAAGTGTGAGTATCTCTTCTATCTGCTAGTTAAGCTTGAGAAACAATTGATTCCTAGCCTTGATTCGTCATCTAATGCATGAACACCAAGGGTGTATGGCCGTACACTCCTCATATGGCTGTAAACCCTTGTTTAGTGCATGTATTGGCCTCAAACTCACCTCATGTCCCAACATAAGATCATGAACACTTAATGGATGCTAGATAGGGCCATAAACACCCCTTTTTGCATGCTTCTTCCATGAGTGTACAACCATACACTCTATGACAGTACACTCTATGGCCGTACACTCCAAGACCATACACCCAATGGCCGTACACCACATTGGCCGTACACATCTTGGCCGTACACAGCCTTGTGTGGCCGTAAACCCCTTTAATGCAATCACATGTGATTGTAACACTTCAATTCAAGTGTTTCCTAGTCCCTAAAGTGGTTTCCTATCATAATTAGTTGTTATATACACTAATTATATCCATATATGTGTCATTATATGCTTACTAGGATCCGTTTGTACTCGAGACTTCACTTGACACTTAGCATCCTACATCGATCTTAGATTTGAATCACTCACTACAGGTGAGTTCATACCCCCATATTTTCATAGTTTGACTGTTTTAAGGGGGGGGGGGGAATACAAGTCTAACACAAAGATTTTGTGTTATAAACAAATGGTTTCAAATATCTTATCAAAATGGATTTCAGTTATCATCAAATGATTTTTGATGATTGTATCAAAATGACATCAAATCACCAAAATGTATTTCAAATTATTAAACTTCTTTTAAATGTTTTTATAAACTTATATTTCTCCCAGAAATCATACTTGTATATATATATATATATATATATATATATATATAAGATTTAAAAGACTTAGGACTGATAACCCACTTTGGTTCCTTTTCCTTGTTTGGATGTGGGATTACAAGTATCAGTTATTTGTCCGAGTGTCATTTAAATTTTACTTATATATAATTGTATATTTATACAAGTATAAAAGTTAGTTCATTAAGTTCAATTACCCTTTGTAACATGTTGAGCAAGGGGTTGCATTCATGAATACTCGGTATCAATTCAGAAAGTACATATAAATTATAATAGGTATAATTGATGATATATACAGAAAATTAGTTCACGATTCAAGTATACTAAAGTACATTGTCTTACAAGAACAAAGGTTGATTCAAAACTAATCAAGAGTATACATCTTTCATATACATGTTAAGAATACTAATTCAAGAACATACTATCAATCATTTATTTCAGAATGATTGGGTTTTCATAACTATTATACATGTAACGTTTATATGCTTTTTATGAGTCAATTGATACTGGTTGTTTAATTCATTTAAACAATATAGTTAAAGTCCTGACATTATAACCAGAATCTCCAGTCGGGGATCGAAACAATGTGTGTATAGATCTATATTGGGATTGACAACCCCGCACTCAGACTGCTAGCTACAGTCAGGCATACACGCCTATGAGTGACAGTTGTTATCAACAGCTTTCAACGCATTCATAGCGTTGGGTCAGGCCATCTAGTCAGTATGGTTATAATAACTCATATAAAAGATATTAACAATACGTTAGTGTATAATTAACTAAACTTAAGTACATTTTCAAAGTACTAGTTTACAAGATACAATTTACAGTATTACATTACAGTTTATAATAACAGTTGATGAAACCAGGCACACTCTCAGATACAAGTTTACAAAAGGATTACAAATACAGAACATTGGTTTACAAATAGTACAGTTTTATGTAACTAAAACTACTTTTCATATACAGCAGAAAATATAGGACTTTCTGGAACAGTTTACATATTCAAGAAACAGATAACATTCTTTCAAACATAAATACTTATGCACTCACTCAACTTTATGTTGATACTCTCTTTTCAAATTACTTGTATTCTCAGGGAACCAGTAGACAGGTACTCCCCGTGCTTTTGAGAAGATGGAGCTATTTATGTCTTGTCTTCTTCTTTTGTATAACTATTTGGTTTCAGTATACAATGATGAAACACATGTAAATACTTATACTTTTTAAATACAGTGGTTTTTTTGTACTCTGATTACTATAATGCATGTGTTATGATACTACAAATGAACTCCTCCACCCCCGGACGTTTTCGCCGTCTGGTTTGGGGGTGTGACAGATTGGTATCAGAGCAATGTTTATAGTGAACTCAGTATATCAATCCATAAAAGATATACAAACTATAAATACATTTGGGGCTGAGAGCTCTAACTACAAGTATACTTTTAAAAATTGAAGTATTTTTACAAGAAGTATACTAACACTCATACCTACAAGTACAATATCACAGTCATAAGAACTTAAAAGTATTTGGATGTTGGACATTACAGTCAAACTTGGGTAGTTATGTAATCATATCTGGGATTAATACAGCCTGATCAACTATATTGATTTGAGATATGACCAACATGTGTTTGGGAGTGATAGTGGTGTTGCGACATGTCTAAAACTTACCAATTATACATATTCGGAATAACTCTAGAACAGAACATAAAGATTAAAATACTATAGGGTATTTTAGGCACTATATACTAATTACAAACATGTGAAAACAATAGAACAATTGAGGGTAGAACTATAAATATTAAGGGTATATTACAGTTATATATAATTAAAGTTGTATAGACTTAGAATATGTGATCTAGCTTCATTTCCTGTTTCTTGTTTGGTTGTGGATTTAGAGTCGGGTCATTTAATCAAAGGTCAGTTATACCCAAGTTATATATTATTAGTATACACTTTATAGTTATAGTAATACCTAGAACAAGTCATACATAATACATTACTTGTTAACTGTAAGTCTCTCTCGTAGAAACTTGTGTCCTTAATCTATCGTTACTAACTATATTCTATATCTCTTATCCCTATTCTCGCTTAGATAACAATAGCTGGATTTCACTTACCCGGAGACCCGTACTTCCCCGGTTAAGGACAAGATGCAGAGCTAGAAGAAAATCACGAAATTCCCTTAGATGATGATTTTGCAGAAAATTTTCCTGAAGACAATGATTCTGAATCAGAAGCCTATAGTCCACCACCAGTTGCCCAAAATCCTAACCCTCGTCCGGCTTTTCAAGGCCCGATGCCTCTGTGGGCGGAAAGCTTGGAAACATGGAGTCAAGAGCAGGGTCAACCCATGTCATACAACGGAGACAGAAGCTTCTACAACCTGAGCGAAGGAGGCTCAGCAGACAGAGTCCTGCCAATTCTGGTCTGCATGGTTGCTCGAAATGAAATACAGGGTAGGACAGCCATCAACCAAATCATGGAAGTTGATGCCAATGCGGGAGTTAATACAATCTGCATTCTTCGTCTTGAAGATGCTCGCGAGAGAGCTACGAGAGACAATGAGTCTCTGCTGCAAGAATTAGCTGTAACTCGAGCTGAAGTCAAAGAGCTTCGAGCATGCCTGGCAGTGTATGAAAGATATCTGCTTGCTGTGGAGCGTCAACTGACTGAGTTGAGGTTTCGTCCAAGTGATACCCGTCGCTAGTAGGAGATGCTCTACTCGTTTCCTGTTCACTCTTTTGGTTATATTTAAAGTCTACGGATATGTTCTAGCGTTATTTTCCATGTTTTTCAGTACGACCGCGAAAATTTCATTTTCGGTAGGTCAATATGATGTCGATGTTTTTCCTAGAATTTGGTATATTGTAGACCTGTTTAGGGTCAAGTTTTCCAGACTTTATGTATTCAATACGCCAATATTATTGACAAGAATTTTCAGACTCTTTGAAAAATAACCATTCAATTTCATATCATTCTGTTACAAGTTGTAGTTGTCGTAGACTTCTATTTCCAATTCATTACAAAATTCATGTTGAACTAAATGTTTTAGTTCAGAGATATCAAAATTCATATTCACTCTTGATATCTTACCATATTTGTATCTTTTAACTTTTATAGAAAAAGATGCCTCCTAGTAGAAATCCAAGACGTAACACTGTTAATGAAGCACCGACGCCACCTCTGCCACCACCTCCTCAGTTCGACGTTGCTATGTTCCATGCAGCGGTCACGTCGGTTGTAGCGGCTGCCATGTCTCATATCAATACTCCTGGTACTAGTGGGTCGGGAGCTGGTGCACATCCTTCTAACCATGGCGAGAGTCATGGGCATTCGCGAGAGTGCACATATAAAGATTTTTCGAATGCCAAACCCAGGACCTTTAATGGGGCTGGAGGAGTTATGACATTAAGACAGTGGATTGAGAAGACAGAAGCAATTTTCGAAATCTGTTCCTGTCCAGAGAGCAGCAAAGTCAAATTAGCTGCTTGTACCTTTTCGGATAGAGCTTTAACGTGGTGGAATGGCCATGTTAAGTCACTGACTCTGGTAGTGGCTAACTCAATAAGCTGGGAGAACTTAAAAGCCATGCTAATGCGGGAATACTGTCCGCGAGGGGAAGTTCAGAGACTCGAGCAAGAGCTCTGGGGTCTTACAATGGTTGGTTCTGACATATCAACCTATACCAGTAGATTCTGTGATTTGGCAATTCTTTGTCCGGATATTGTTGCTCTGGAGAGCAAAAAGATTGAGAGATATAGTTGGGGTCTATCGCCCTAAATTCAGTCAATTGTTTTAGCTTCATGGCCTGTTACTTTTGACAACGCCAAAGAGCTGGCACAATCTCTTATTGATCACGGAGTCCGTAAAAAATCAGTGGTTGCTGCACCAGAACAACCGAAAGGAAACAACAACAACAACAATAACAACAACAACAACAAGAAGAAGGGTTGGAACAAGAGGAAGGCCAAGTCTTCACAGGAATCCTCAAAGAAGCAACAACTAGTTGCAGTCAATGTTGCTACTATACCTGCTGCTGTTCCTGCTAACCCTGCACCAGCTAAGCCTTATGCTGGTAACCTCCCCAAGTGCAACAAGTGCAATTATCACCATAATGGAAATTGCCGAGAAATGCAATGTCGTAACTGCAATAGAAAAGGGCATACTGCCCGATTCTGTAGATCACTACCCAACCGCTTAACCAAGTACCTGCCGCTGGAGTAGGTCAAGCATGCTACCAATGTGGTGATGTGGGGCATTTCAAGAGAGATTGTCCAAAAGCTGGAAATGCCGGTGGAGTTGGGAGAATTTTAGCCTTGGGTCACGAAGAAGCGGTAGCAGACCCTGCAGTGGTCACGGGTACGTTTCTTCTCAACAACATTTATGCATGCATTCTATTGCATTCTATTTGACTGTGGTGCTGAGAAGAGCTTTGTGAGCCATAATTTCAAACACTTGCTAAGTCAAAACTGCCAACCACTAAAAGAAACATTCACAGTTGAAATGGCTAACGGGAAATCCGAATCCACCAACAATATATACATAGGATGTACTCTTACCTTGAATAACTTTTCTTTCCCAATAGACCTTATGCCAGTCACTATCAAAAGTTTCGACGTCATAATAGGTATGGATTGGTTGTGTCCTAACCATGCTGACATCCTATGCTATGAAAGAGCCATTCGTATGAACTTGCCAACTAACAAAACTCTTGTTATTTACGGCGACAAACCCGAAACAAACCTTCAGATCATTTCTTGCATCAAGGCACAGAAGTACCTTCGCAAAGAGTACTGTGCTTTCTTAGCTCACGTGGTAGACAAAAATCAAGAAGTGAAAGATATCGCGAGCATTCCTGAGGTCTGCAACTTTCCCGATATTTTTCCCGATGATCTTCCAGGAGTACCTCCCGAACGACAAGTCGAATTCAAAATCGACTTAATCCCTGGGGCTACCCCTGTAGCCAAATCCCCATATCGTCTTGCACCTTCTGAGATGCAGGAATTATCCAGCCAGCTTAACGAACTCCTTAACAAAGGTTTCATAAGACCAAGTTTCTCACCCTGGGGAGCACCGGTTTTGTTCGTGAAGAAGAAGGATGGATCATTCCGTATGTGCATAGACTACCACAAACTGAATAAACTTACCATCAAGAATCGATGTCCTATGCCTCGCATTGACGATCTGTTCGACCAACTCCAAGGTGCGAGCTACTTCTCAAAAATAGACTTAAGATCCGGGTATCACCAGTTACGGATTTTGGAGGATGACATTCCCAAAACTGCGTTCAGAACTCGTTATGGTCATTACGAGTTCGTAGTGATGCCATTCGGATTGACGAATGCACCTGTTGTGTTCATGGATCTAATGAACAGAGTGTGTCGTCCATTCCTAGACAAATTCGTCATAGTCTTCATTGACGACATCCTTATCTACTCAAGAAGTGAAAAGGAACATGGACAACATCTTCGTAGAGTATTGCAAACTCTTAGATCAGAGAAACTCTATGCGAAGTTTTCAAAGTGTGAATTTTGGATCAGGAAGGTTGATTTCCTAGGTCACGTGGTCAGTTCAGAAGGAATACATGTCGACCCTTCCAAAATAAAGGCAATTGAAAACTGATCAGCACCCAAAACACCTACAGAAATTCGTTAATTCTTAGGTCTTGCTGGCTACTATCGCAGATTCATCCAGAATTTCTCTCGAATAGCTAAACCTCTTACCACCCTGACGCAAAATGGTGTAACTTTTAGCTGGGGAGAAAAGCAAGAAACAACGTTCCAAACGCTGAAACGAGCTTTGTGTAGTGCACCGATCCTGTCTCTTCCTGAAGGGACAGAGGATTTCGTAGTGTACTGTGATGCTTCTAATCAAGGGCTTGGATGTGTTCTTATGCAAAGAGGAAAGGTTATATCCTATGCCTCAAGACAGCTAAAGACACATGAAGTCAACTATACAACACATGACCTTGAACTAGGAGCAGTGGTATTTGCTCTGAAGATCTGGAGACATTACTTATATGGCACGAAATGCACAGTATTCACGGACCATAAAAGTCTTCAGCATATCTTTGATCAGAAAGAGCTGAACATGAGACAACGACGATGGGTGGAGCTACTGAACGACTACGATTATGAGATTCTTTATCACCCTGGTAAAGCTAACGTATTAGCTGATGCCCTCAGTAGAAAAGAATACTCGGGACGCTGAGTAAAGTCGTTGACCATGACAATCCATTCACATCTGTCCACACAGATCAGAGAGGCTCAACTCGAGGCCTTAAAACCTGAAAACATGGCAGGTGAAACCTTGAGAGGAATGGATAAAAACTTCAGAGTCAGGGATGATGGAGTCTATTGTTTCATGAGCCGGATCTGGACACCAAAGTTCGGTGGTTACAGAGACGTGGTTATGAATGAAGCACACAAAACCCGATACTCCATTCATCCAGGTTCAGACAAGATGTATCTGGACCTCAAGAAACTATACTGGTGGCTAAACATGAAGGCCGAAATTGCTACCTTTGTGGGCAAGTGCCTTACTTATGCCAAAGTCAAGGTAGAATACCAGAAACCTTCAGGTTTATTGCAACAACCTGAAATCCCTGAATGGAAGTGGGAGCGGATTACAATGGATTTCATAACCAAGTTACCCAAGACATCGGGTGGTTATGATACTATTTAGGTAATCGTCGACAGATTAACCAAATACGCACACTTCTTACCAATTAAAGAGACCGACAAGATGGAGAAGCTAACAAGAACTTACCTTAAGGAAATCGTTAGACTGGATGGTGTGCCAATATCTATTATTTCTGACCGAGATAGTAGATTCACTTCTCGTTTCTGGCAGTCTTTACAAAAATCTTTGGGAACTAGGCTGGACATGAGTACAGCCTACCATCCACAAACTGACGGACAAAGTGAGAGAACAATTCAAACTCTAGAAGATATGTTGCGAGCTTGCGTGATAGACTTTGGAAAGGCATGGGATACTCATTTACCCCTTGTCGAATTCTCTTACAATAACAGTTATCACACTAGCATAAAGGTTGCTCCTTTCGAAGCTCTCTATGGCCGCAAGTACAGATCGCCTCTGTGCTGGGCTGAAGTGGGTGACATGCAGCTAGCTAGAAGTCAAGTTCCTGATGGTACTCTCACTGGTCCGGAAATCATTCACGAAACTACGGAGAAAATTATACAAATCCGGGAGCGACTTAAAGCTTCCAGAGATAGAAAGAAAAGCTACGCTGACAAAAGAAGAAAACCTTTGGAATTCCAGGTTGGTGACCGCGTCATGTTGAAGGTCTCACCCTGGAAGGGCATGATACGCTTTGGAAAGCGTGACAAGCTGAATCCAAGGTACATAAGACCATTTGAGATTCTTGCTAGAATCGGTCCAGTAGCTTACAAACTCCGACTACCTCAAGAACTAAGTAACATACATCCTGTTTTCCACGTCTCGAACTTGAAAAAGTGTCTGTCCGACGAGACTCTTGTAATCCCACTCGACGAAATCGAGATCGACGAGAGCCTCAACTTTGTGGAAGAACTAGTAGATATCATGGACCGAGAGGTCAAGCAAACGAAGCAAAGCTGTATTCCTATAGTGAAGGTTTGCTGGAATGCCAAGCGGGGACCTGAATTCACTTGGGAGCGCAAGGATCAAATGAAACTGCAATATCCTCACCTTTTTGCTTAGTTATTTGTAATTGCTTAATTGCTTAATGTCACACCCCCAAACCGAAACGGCGGAAACGTTCGGGGGTGGATGACGTCATATGTAGTATCACAACAATTGCATCATAGTAATCAAAGTAAACACAACCATTACATTGAATATATATACACAAAAGTATTTACATCTGTTTGCTTCATATTTTTATACATCAAAAGTAGTAAAAAGAAATACGAGACTCCATACGCTCCGTCTGCTCAAAAGTCTGCCAAGGTACCTGTCTACTGATTTCCTGAGAATACAAGCGGTTTTGAAAGAGAGTATCAACATAAAAGCCGGTGAGTTCATAAGCATCTTTTTGTAATAAAAACCTGTTAATGAATCAGTGAAAATGTTTGTATGTTTCCAAGAAAATCGAATATTTTCTAACATGTGAGTTTGTTACATTGTTCCATAAAGTATTTGTTTGAATGTTTATTTACCACCCGATTAATTGTATAATAATGTTTTGAATGTAAAATCCCTTTTTGTAAGAAAACCCTGGCTATCGCCAGTATGAATAGAATGATCTGTTTGAAAAACCCTGGTTATTACCAGTCTGTATAGTAGTTTTGTTTCTCATAAAGAACCATGTATTTTCCATAATTATGTTAAATAAGCATTGTTTATGTAAAGCATATTACTACGTAAATATATCGTTGTTATCTACTTACGAGTTTTATGACCATACTAACTGATATGGCACGAATCGGGCGCCAGTATCTTTTATGACTTTGTCACCCGTAGACCTGCCAGTCCTACTATAGCTAGCAGCAAGGTGCGGGATTGTCAGTCCCGTATAGATCTATACACAAACTCACACTCTCCCTCGAGGAGACTCTGGTTCATAAGGGTTGTCTTCCACTAGTACATGTAATTGTACCCAAAGACATGTCTCTCAACTAGATTAACGACTTTACAAGTAATAATACGGGAGAACCTTTTTATAAATAACGGAGAGGTTTATAAAAGATGTGTGTATGTTTATGTATAACCATGTATTGAATTCCCAAACTATACCTAATATAGTTTGTGTGTTTGTATATGTATAACCATGTATTGAATTCCCAAACTATACCTAATATAGTTTGTGTGTTTGTATATGTATAACCATGTATTGAATTCCCAAACTATACCTATTATAGTTTGTGTGTTTGTATATGTACTTTGATTTATGTATTGGTCTGAAAACTATGTGGTTATGCTTGTAAGTTGAAAACGTCCCTTATGCTCAGCATATTACAACAGGGATAAATATCTAAATATTTTATAATACATGGAAAGTCTTTTGGTTGTATCGATTTCATAAGTTTTAAACTCGTTGAAATTCTTTTGTATAAGTTCACAAAAATAATTGTATTAGGCTTGTATTCCCCCCTGAAAACATGAAAAATAGTAAAAGTTTAGGGGTATGAACTCACCTGCTGTGAGTGATGCGTACATAAGATTGGTTGTAGGATGCTAAGTGTCAAGTGACGACTCGAGTATACACGTATCCTATTTAGCATATAATGACACATATTTGTATCAAATTAGTGTATAACACAACTAGTTATGAGAGGGAATCACCATAGGGACTAGGAAACATTTGAAACTAAGTGTTAAAATCACATATGATTGAATAAGGGAGGTTCAAGGCCGGTTCAAGGCCACACTAAGGTGTATACGGCCATGGGGTTCACGGCCCATGAGTGTACGGCTGTACACTCATGAAGAAGTATGCAAATGAGGTGTTTTAAGGTCCTATATAGCTTCAAGGAAGTGTTCTTGGTCCCATGATTAGCTCTAAGGAGAGTTTAAGGCCAACTATGAACATCAACAAGGGTTTACGGCCCTATGAGGTGTATACGGCCGTACAAGGGTTTACGGCCGTACACCCTTCATGTTCTTGCTAAGATGGTCGATTTTAAGATGAATAACAAGTGTTTCTAGTAGATAACAAGCATAGGAAGCTGTTACTCACAATTTGGAAGCTTGATGAGGGTTTACGGCCACCAAGAACTAGTGTGTGTTCTTGGTGAAAGATGAAGATCTAACCAAAGATGAAATTTATGGAATGAAAACATGGATTCATCACTAGTTAAAGCAATGTAGCAGCAAATTAAGGTAGGAAACACTTACATTTATGAAGATCTAGGTGAGAATTTTGATGATAGTAGAGAGAGAATCTGAATTCTTGGCTTGGAAGTGTGAAAAGTGTTGAATAATGACTAAGCATCATTTATATAGGTGAGAGTTCACGGCCATAGATGGGTGTATGGCCGTACACCCATGTGTACGGCCGTACACTCCTTTTGAAGGAGTGATTGGCCCGAATGCTATACTATGACTTAAGATATCTCATCCCTAAATCCAAACCTTGATGGCACTAGGCTTAGAACACTTAAACAGGTTCTAAACAATGCTAAAAGATAGCGGAAATGAGTCTGACATTGATAGAATTAAATGGTTGTACAAGATAGAAATTTCGGGTTGTCACACTTCAACTCTAATTTCGGGACGAAATTCTCTCTATCGGGGGGATAATGTGACAACCCGAAATTTATATCTTGTACAGTCATTCAATTCAATCACAGTCAGACTCATTTCTGCTATCTTTTAGCATTGTTTAGGGTCTGTTTGAGTGTTCTAAGCCTAGTACATTCAAGGTTTGGGTTTAGGGATGAGTTAACTTAGGTTCATCGGGTTACATTCGGGCCAAACACTCTATCAAGAGGAGTGTACAGCTGTACACATGAGTGTACGGCCGTACACATGAGTGTACAGTCGTACACCCAAGGTGGCCGTGAACCCGTGCCCATATATAAGCTATTCCTTCATTTCTTTACACTTTCACCTCAAGAAATCCGATTCTCTCTCAACTATCATCAAGTTTTACACCTTGATCTTCAAAGATGTAAGTATTCCTTCCATTGATTAGTTGATATATGGCTTTATCTAGTGAAGATCCATGTTTTCATTCATGAAATCTTCTTTTTTGGATAAATCTTCAAGTCTTCTTCACTTTCACCAAGAACACCAAGAACACCTACTTGTTCTTGGGCCGTGAACTCCTTAGAAGCCTTCAAAAGTGTGAGTATCTCTTCTAGCTGCTAGTTAAGCTTGAGAAACACTTGATTCCTAGCCTTGATTCGTCAGCTAATGCATGAACACCAAGGGTGTACGGCCGTACACTCCTCATATGGCCGTAAACCCTTGTTTAGTGCATGTATTGGCCTCAAACTCACCTCATGTCCCAACATAAGATCATGAACACTTAATGGATGCTAGATAGGGCCATAAACACCCCTTTTTGCATACTTCTGCCATGAGTGTACGGCCGTGCACTCTATGACCGTACACTCTATGGCCGTACACTCCAAGACCGTACACCCAATGGCCGTACACCACATTGGCCGTACACATCTTGGTCGTACACATCCTTGTGTGGCCGTAAACCCCTTTAATGCAATCATATATGATTGTAACACATTAATTCAAGTGTTTCCTAGTCCCTAAAGTGGTTTCCTATCATAATTAGTTGTTATATACACTAATTATATCCATATATGTGTCATTATATGCTTACTAGGATCCGTTTGTGCTCGAGACTTCACTTGACACTTATCATCCTACATCGATCTTACATTTGGATCACTCACTACAGGTGAGTTCATACCCCCGTATTTTCATAGTTTTTACTGTTTTAAGGGGGGGGGGAATACAAGTCTAACACAAAGATTTTGTGTTATAAACAAATGGTTTCAAATATCTTATCAAAATGGATTTCAGTTATCATCAAATGGTTTTCGATGATTGTATCAAAATGACATCAAGTCACCAAAATGTATTTCAAATTATTAAACTTCTTTTAAATGTTTTTATAAACTTATATTTCTCCCAGAAATCATACTTGTATATATATATATATATATATATATATATATATATATATATATATATATATATATAATAAGATTTAAAAGACTTAGGACTGATAACCCACTTTGGTTCCTTTTCCTTGTTTGGATGTGGGATTACAAGTATCAGTTATTTGTCCGAGTGTCATTTAAATTTTACTTATATATAATTGCATATGTATCCAAGTATAAAAGTTAGTTCATTAAGTTCAATTACCCTTTGTAACATGTTGAGCAAGGGGTTGCATTCATGAATACTCGGTATCAATTCAGAAAGTACATATAAATTATAATAGGTATAATTTATGATATACAGAAAATTAGTTCACGATTCAAGTATACTAAAGTACATTGTCTTACAAGAACAAAGGTTTGATTCAAAACTAATCAAGAGTATACATCTTTCATATACATGTTAAGAATACTAATTCAAGAACATACTATCAATCATTTATTTCAGAATGATTGGGTTTTCATAACTATTATACATGTAACGTTTATATGCTTTTTATGAGTCAATTGATACTGGTTGTTTAATTCATTTAAACAATATAGTTAAAGTCCTGATATTATAACCAGAATCTCCAGCCGGGGATCGAAACAATATGTGTATAGATCTATATTGGGATTGACAACCCCGCACTCAGACTGCTAGCTACGGTCAGGCATACACGCCTACGAGTGACAGTTGTTATCAACAGCTTTCAACGCATTCATAGCGTTGGGTCAGGACATCTAGTCAGTATGGTTATAATAACTCATATAAAAGATATTAACAATACGTTAGTGTATAATTAACTAAACTTAAGTACATTTTCAAAGTACTAGTTTACAAAATACAATTTACAGTATTACATTACAGTTTACAATAACAGTTGATGAAACCAGGCACACTCTCAGATACAAGTTTACAAAAGGATTACAAATACAGAACATTGGTTTACAAATAGTACAATTTTATGTAACTAAAACTACTTTTCATATACAACAGAAAATATAGGATTTTCTGGAACAGTTTACATATTCAAGAAACATATAACATTCTTTCAAACATAAATACTTATGCACTCACTCAACTTTATGTTGATACTCTCTTTTCAAATCACTTGTATTCTCAGGGAACCAATAGACAGGTAATCCCCGTGCTTTTAAGAAGATGGAGCTATTTATGTCTTGTCTTCTTCTTTTGTATAACTATTTGGTTTCAGTATACAATGATGAAACACATGTAAATACTTATACTTTTTAAATACAGTGGTTGTTTGTACTCTGATTACTATAATGCATGTGTTGTGATACTACAAATGAAATCCTCCACCCCCGGACGTTTCCGCCGTCTGGTTTAGGGGTGTGACAATCTTGCACCATGATGGCGCAAGTGGCATCAATTATGGTGCAAGAACTTCTAGGTTAGAGCAACATCACCATCTTGGCATAACAACAACATGATTGGCGCAACAGTATACTCCATGGCGCAAGATGAAACCCCATGGCGCAAGAGGCATACCTCATGGCCCAAGGGGGATACCTCATGGTGCATGAAGGAATGCTTAAGGTGCAACAACATCCTTCTTGGCACATCCCTTTATCAGGTGGTGCAACAAGGTCCTCTTGTTGCTCCATATAACTCCCAAGTGCTCCAAACCTCTTCCAGGGGCTCCAAACCCCCTATATTTGATCCATTCCTTTGGCACTTGATCTATTCCTTTGTCAGACGATCCATTCCCTTCTCAGATGATACGTTCCTTTGTTACATGCTCCATGAACCTCAAAGTGCTCAATTGAGTTCCATGTGTTCCAAATGCTCCATGAACATGATCTAAATGCTCCATGTTACAAGACTTCATACCTCAATAGTGGATAGGTAATTGTTTTTCATTATGTAATTCACTTGAAAACTAACTTCTGGAATCACTGTTTTCTGCTGTGTTTTTGGTTAGAGTAAACGAGGCCAAGAAGAACGAAGGAAAAACGTTTCACAAGCTTCACTGTTTTCGCTGTTCTTCAGGTTGATTCGCATCAGTCGGGGGATCGACGCTTTTAATGGTCTAGGTAAACGCCTTCAACAAAAAAATTGCAATTAAATGGAATAACGGTCCAGGCAAACGCCTTGAACAAAAATTTGAAATTAAATGGAATTGTTTTTGGAACTTGGAAGGAATACTGAATGTATAAGATTTAGGGCTATATTTGTTGTTTAATTTCTAGGTTTTTTTTGTGTGGTTTGACATGAACTGATGGCTATTTCTTACAGTTATAACCTGCCACTAGAGGAGATAAAATGGTAGAGGACTAAGTCAATTTAAGCTTAAAGGGTACAAATCTTATATCTATAAAGTTCTTCATTTAGATTAATGTTTACTTTGATTTTGATATGCCTATCATGCAAGAAAGCTGATGAGAGGAAATGAAGAAACATGCCTAATTGTTTTATTTTGAAATTTGTAGTGACTTTGTGTAACATCCCAAAACTTCCAGATAAAAATTTCATTTTAATTCATTCCAAAACATCCAATAATCATGTCAAAACAACCAAGTGTGTATCATAGTGAAATAATATCGAAGTACAAAATCACAAAATCACATAATGTGGAAAACATGGGTGGATGCGGTTTGATCAAGTCGGGCACTTCCCTTTCGAGCTGGAAGTACCTGGAACATAAACTGGAAACCGTAAGCCTAAAGCTTAGTGATCTCCCCCAAAATACCCCATACCATACATGCATAACAATCAAAATATAATTGGGTCAATTTCACCCCGTTCGGTCTCTTTTAACTGGTATTGGGTATGTTTCACCTCCTTCGGTCTCTTTCAACCGATACTGGGTATATTTCACCCCCTTCGGTCTCTTTCAACCAGTATCGGGTCTATTTCACCCTCTACCGCTAGCATACAATCTTAACAGCAAGAGTCTCAGAGAAAACAAGCACATACAAGTATAACATGAAATTGTCACAAAGACAATTATCAACCTCTAAACATAATTCAGGAGGCCGCCATTGGTGGCTTCGACCCACTAGTATAGTGAAGGAAAATCACCTCGGCTTGAAGATAAACAAAACACACTTGGGCTACCGAATCGTAAAATCCTCACACTAAATCATAATAAATAGAACCCTAATTAGCAATTGGGTCATTAATCCAACCCGAGAGTCCAAATCCTAAATCCCGACTCCTAGGGTAAAAAGGTTGCTTTACCCTTCCCTTATTGGGCCTAACATATCATGGTCTAAATCCAAACTAGCCTAAATGCCATAAGTGTAGGGGTCGAAATGTATATAGTGAGCAGTCGAAATAGATTGAGTCTGTAAGAGTTCGAAATCGAAATGATTTCGAATCTCTATGTATTTACAGGGCATTGTATGTTGTCAATGCTAGAATGTTTAGTCCTTGTATTTTTTGTCGCGCCTGTTGTACCCTATAAATAGGGTAAGTACTAGAGTCGAGAGTAACTTTTGTGCTCTTTAGTTTGTAAACACTCTCGAATACTTTGTACTCTCTTTAGACTAATACGAGCCAATCAGATTATATTTACATGATGTGTTCTTACTGCTTTCTTTGATTGATTTTGTGTTCGTTTATCGATTCTAACTTACATCAATTGGTATCAGAGCAAGATTCATCCAATGAATTTCAGTTTTCTCGTGTTTTTCAATTTTTTTTGAATCGCTCGTTCCGATTCAAAATATTCCGCAATTTGAATCAGAAAACTTGTTTCAGTTGATTGTTTTTCTTTCGATTCTGCACTCTTTTTGTTAGATCGAGTGATTACTGGTTAATTTATGTTTGATTATCCTTTCATATCTCTCTTTTTGAATCTAAAATCTCATTTGTCCGTATAACAATGGCGAACTTCAACATGAACACTATATCAAGTTTCTCACACTTGCTCAGATCATCTACTAAGATTTCGATGCTCATTCCATAATACTATGAGCAATGGGCTGACAGAATGGAGGACTATCTCAATGGAATAGATGAATATCTTTAGAGATGTATCAAAAGTGGAAATTATCATCCCAACATACTTGAAGATCTTGGAATTATTGGTTCCTTTACTGATATGGCTTTGAGAAAAGATAAACATGAAGCGAATGACAAGAAATGTCTTCGTGAACTACGTGGTGCTCTTCCACCGGTAGTTTAGAATTACGTCCGAAGTTGTAAAACTGCAAAGTAGATTTGGGACACATTGAAAGAAAAATATCAAGGCAATGAAAAGACAAAGAAAAGCTTTGTGAAGCAGTGTTTGTTGGAACTGGTTGAGTTCAAGTAGAAGGATAACAAATCAATAGAGTCTTACTATGATCGTTTGAACGAACTGGTATTCAAATGTACGCGATATGGTGTTACTTTTTCGACTCTGGAGTACAATCTTACTTTTCTGACGGGATTGAGAAAAGAGTGGAGAAACATTAGCGTCATGATCAAAACTCAAGAGAGTTTTGATGGTTATTGGTTGACTAATCTGTATAATGTTCTTAAAGTTCATGAAAGTGAGATAAATGAAATTACTGAAGAAGGAAAGTTAAGTTTGGGAGGACCATTGGCAATGATGTCGAAATTGACTGCCAAGGATTCTGAAGTCGAATCTGCTGAAGAAGATAAACTTGAGGAAGAAGGCTTGTTGGTTAACTATGATGATGGAGCGGTGGCTTACTACTCAAATAAAAAAGTGAAGAAATTCTTCAAGAAGCCTTTCAATCTGAATTACAAGAATAAAAATGAGTTTAAGGGGAACAGTTCGACTGGAAAGAATATGAAGGTTGATTTGAAGGAGGAAAAGAAAGAAGTAAAGAACGTAGTTGAGAAGAAGGAGATGAAGCTTAAAGGTGATTCAGGTTATGATTGCAATTAATGCAATGGGTCAAACCACTTAGCAAAGAATTGTATGCTGAGAAAGAAGGAAGAGAAGAAGGAGAGAGTGAAGGACAAAGCATATTATGCAGCAAAGATTGAGGAGATAAAATCTCAAACCAAAGGAATTTCCTTGATGGCGAGAGGACATGATGAGGACGAAGGAACATATCAGATCTGGTCTTCTGGGTCTGATGATGAAGAGATGTGAAATCCTATGCATGGAGCTATGTATGCTCAGTTCGAAGAAGGTGATTCTGATGAAAAGAAGATATCAGCAAGATGTTTCATCTCAACAAGTGCTGACAAATCTCCTATGACAACGAAGGTACATGATCTTCTTGAATCTCTTAATATTCCTTCAAATACTTATCATGCAGTTTTAACAGAATTTGACGATAATCTTTCTTATCTTAATGATATGTTGATTTCCATGATTAGAGAAGCTGAGCAATCGAAATCATTGCTATATGATGCTCGAAACAAATTGGAAGTTAAGAAGAGTGTCATTGAGAGTTTAGAGCTTAAACAAGATCAGTTACAGCAGATAGAGATTCTGTTAGGACAGATAACATGTTGTTAGTCAAACAGAGGAATATTTACTATAATTCAGCTAAACATTTGTATGCTAAATTGACTAAGCTACATCATTCATCTGAAATATGTGAAGAACAACATCGAAAGTTGCTTCCTTTCTTGGCTTTTAAGAGAGAAAAGATAGATGAAACTTCTTATGATTATGAAAAGAAGATATATGAGCATAATAAGATTCCTAATGACTCATATGCATATGGAATAGTTAAGATTGATGATTACTTGAATGTTGATGATCTTGTGCATACTGTTAATGAAACTTTAACTAAAAATGAACAAGTCAAGATTTTAAACATGATTTAGAAGTCAACATTTAATTCTCAACAAAATTTTGCTGTTATCGAAGATGATGCTGATAATATCAGTAAAATTGAGGCTGAGGAAAGTGTCGATTGTTCACAATTGTCTGTTATTAATATTAATTCTATGGCTAAAGGCAAAGAAAAATGTCATGATTCAATGTGAAAAGCAAACAATGATCAACCCTCTACGTCCAAAATTTGTGATCCTCTTGATCATGTTGTGGTTGAAGACTATGTGAGCGATGAGGATGATGTTTCGAATGAGAAAAATATTCCTAGGGTTGTAGTCAAACAAGTCTACGAGGAATCAAAGGAGTACACAAAGGTGTTGAAAGATAAAGGAAAACATTATCTGGAATCAAATTCAGTGGTCTATCCAAGGTTCAAGGATACATATCTTGAAGTTGTATTTCCTAATCAAGTCCTTGTCACATCTGGAAATGGTGATAAAGTGAATCCATAATTAAAAAAACTCGTCAAGGAAGACAATGAAGAAGTAACAAAAGAAGGTTTTTATTCGAATCAAAACACTGTCGAAAATTGTTTGAACAAAAACACAACAACTTTTCATCAACAATAACCAAAACGTGTTTGGGCTGTGAAAACTGAAAAATCAAGTCTTGATAATAAAAACAAAGAAAAAGAAGTTAACTTTTTGCCCAATGCTTCAAAATCTCAAAAGATGAAAACACAATTTTTCAAAGAAAAAGTGGAAAAATTGGCTTGTGAGGAAGATGTTTCGTATTCAAAAGCACGAAACAAAGCCTATTGGAAAAATATAAAAGCTTTTCATAAACAAAAATTTTTTAAGCAAAAATCATCTGAAAACATTCAAACATTTTCTCAAAATAAGACGTCATTTCAGAACAAACCGTCTCAAAAGCAAAGTGGTTTTCAAAAGAGTCGAATACAATGTTCAAAATCAATTTCGACCACATAATGTTCAAAATCATGGAAATGGAAAATATGTTCAAAATCATGATCAAAGAATTTTTGATCAAAATGATGGAAATGGACGTTTTGTTCAAAACAAGGAACAAAGGATTTTTTTTGAAAATAATGAACGAAGGAACTATAGTCCAACTCATGCTCAAAGACGTTTTGATCAAAATCAAAAAGTTTTTCACCAAAATGGTGTTGGTTATCGTAATCAATACCAAAATCGTTTTCAAAATCCACAAAAAATGTTATTTCCAAAACGAGAGTTTAAAAAAGGAAGTTTAAGGAAAGAAAAATGAACCTTTCAAACCTAAAAATCTACACTTTCCAAATCCTGATTCAAAGCAGAGGATGAAGGCATCATTTAGAAGTGATGTAAGGAACATTAATAATTGGCTAGAGGGAAAAGGAAAAGTATATCAGTTAGGAAAGTATTCTCAAGAGAAAATCCAATCTACTTATGAGAAGTACTTAAATGATTCGTTGTGTGGAAGTACATCGTCACAAGAATCTAATCCGACAGTGCGAAAGTGGAAAGAAATTCCAAAGAAGAAAGTTGATGGATTTTAGAAAAACAATGAAAAAATGAAAATCAATGTTGAACCTTTCATATTGAATGATTACATTTCGATTCCTAAAGCCAATGAAACTAACTTAATAGACAGTTTCAAGTTGAAAGTTCGCAGTTCGGCTATAGGTTCTTCGCTGCACAATGTGTTTCAATCTAATGTCTGAGGACCCAAAAAGTCTTAGAGACCTAAATTCTCCTGATTGATTGCATGTACTATGTGATGAGCAATACGATGAGAATTGGTATATCGATAGTGGATGCCCACGTCACATGATTGGAAGGAAGGAGAATTTGAGAAATTTTTGAAAGATGGATAATGTTGGAATTCTAAAATTTGGAAATAAAAACAAGTGTAAAGTCAAATGATTCGGCAAAGTAACGAATGGGAAATTCACGGTGAATCGAGTGGCGTATGTCGATGGACTAATGCATAATCTTATTAGTGTTTCGCAACTTGTTGTGGGCACTGACAATCAGGTTCTTTTTGATGAGGAAGGAAGTGTTATCTTTAACAAAGAAACAAAGGAGATTCTCCTAAAGTCGAAACGAAAAGGAGATATGTTCACTCTTGACATCAAACCTATTGTTGGAGCTGTCTCCGTGTGTTTGTTGTCAAAATATTCCTCAGACCTCAGCTGGTTATGACATCGACGTCTTTCCCATCTTATCTTCAAAAATCTTAACAAAATTGTTTTAAATGATCTTGTTCGAGGTTTACTTGTTTTAAAATTTGATAATGATTCGTTGTGTGCTGCATGTGAATAGGGAAAGCAACATCGACAAGGTCATCCAATTGTTATAGATTCAAAAATCATCGCACCTTTGGAATTTCTTCACATTGACTTATGTGGACCTTCGACTGTTGAGACTCTCAATAAGAATAAATACATATTAGTCACTGTTGATGATTTTTCCAGGTTTACTTGGGTTTTCTTTCTTCGACAGAAGTCTGAAACTGCTCAAGTGATGATTGAATTTATCAAGAACATAGTGTTGAGTTTAAAGAAGAAAGTTCGATGAATTAAGAGTGATAATGGATCATAATTCAAGAATCGAATTTTAGATTCATTCTTGACTGAGTTGGGAATATCACATAAATTTTTGTCTACTTACACACCACAACAAAATGGTATTGTCGAAAGGAGGAATCGTTCTCTATGTGAAGTTGCACGAACAATGCTTACTTATGCGAACTTGCCTCAATATCTTTGGGCATAATCTGTTTTGACTGCTTGTTTCACACAAAATCGTTATTTTATTCATCGTTGTTTTAATATTACACCTTATGAAATAATAAACAGGAGGAAACCTAATGTCAAATTCTTTCATGTTTTTGGGTGTAGATGATTCATCATTAATCTCATGGACAATCTTTCTAAATTTCAGTCGAAAGCTGATGAAGGAATCTTCTTGGGACATTCACACAACTCTGTTGCCTATAAGGTGTTGAACAAACGAATGAGGAAGATCGAAGAAACTTTCAATCTTACATTTGATGACTATTACGCCAAAAGAGTCGAATAGTCTTTTTATCAAAATCCTATAATGGCTGAATCAAATGTTGAATCTGAAATCATGAATTCTTATGATATTGATTTTTATTTGATTTTTGGAACTATAGATAGGACCATTGATGCTGAAAACCATGCTGATGATAATCATGTTCCTGAAGCATCGAAGCAATCTGATGATTTGACTGTTATAAGGGAAGAAAATGACACACAATCTTCATCAACTTCAAGATTGAATGTCGAATGAGTATCGGTTTCGACTGATAATCACGTGGAGGGGGAGAACTTGACTTCGACGTCACAAAATGACAATCATGATTCGACTATTGTGTCACACCCCCGAACCAGGACGACGGAAACATCCGGGGACGGATGACTTCATGTACAGTATCATAACAATTGAATATGAATGAAACATAGCAACCAAACATCATACATTACAATATTCCAACATTCAATGTTTTACAAATTGTACTTGTTTAACAATTACACAAAAATAACATAAAGTAGGATTGCTCAAAAAGGTAGTAAACTAGTCCAAATCCAAGGCTTGAGTACCTGTTCACTGAGTCCCTGAGAATACAAGTCGTTTTGAAAAGCGTCAACATAGAATGTTGGTGAGTTCATAAGCATGTTTGTAGGAAAAACTTTGTAATATCGTTGCTTATAATAAGTTTTAAAATTCCAGAAAACCCAATATTTTCTATAAAAAAAGTAAATTGTGAGTCTCATTCTAAAATTGTGAATATATGCATGTCTGTCATTTGTTATCTTTTGTTTGTAAAAGTAAAGCGAACGTTCCCAGAAAATCCGATATTTTCTGATGTAAGGAAAAAGTGTAGTCTTAAACCCTAAGACCGGAAGTGTAAGAAACTGAATACTTGGAAAATGATTTGCAGTTTTTTAGTTTAATAAAACCGATGAAGTGTAAGCTTCCCGTAAACCAAAATCGTATTGTTAACCCCTATGTAATTCGCTATAACCATGCTTGATATGACTGATCTGCCTGTCATGACGTTTTTCAGGCGTCGACTTGTTTAAGTAAGACATTTGTCACCCTAGACTGGCCTAGTCTAGCTATAGCGAACAACTCAGGTGTGGGGGTGTCAACCCCATATAGATCTATACAAAACTCTCGCTCCCCCTCCAGGAGACTCTAGTTATAACTACATGACTTACGGTTGTACACTAGGTAGGTACGGCGAAGGAAAGTCTCACAAGTCCCTTAACAGATTTACGTAAACTATGACTTCTCTTTCTTGTAAAACGACTTGAGTATATCTAGTGTAATTGAAAATATTTATATGATCAAGTGTATACGCACATTCAAGTTATCACTTCTGGGTGTTTTCAAAAGGTTACAACCTTTAAACTTTCATTTAAACACAAGTATAAGCACTTTTATTAAGTTAAAACAATTTTCTGGTTTTTGGCTTTTCTGTCACTGTTTTTAGAAAAATTATAGAAAAATCATCGTAAGTCGAAATTTGGATCCGCAAACTCTGGGAGTTTGTAATTTGAGTCTACTTTGTTCACAATATTTCTCATAATTTTTAATGGCCTCAAACCAGTGTGAAATTGTTCACCTTCACAGACTGGTCCGAGATTATTCCTAAAATGATAGGAAGTTTTGTAAAAATTGCCAAAAATTGTAGAAAAATTGTATAAACGCGTGAGAGTAGTCATTTTAAAGGTATAAACCTGAGCGTTTTGCATGTAAAACAGTTTTGAAAAATATTACAATCAAGGTGGTCAAAACAGTCCGTAATTAGACCAAAACGTTTCTGTTAAAAGCTGATTTTTGAGTTTAGGTTATACATGTTTGAACACAACACTTATTTTTTCTATTTTGAGTGTATAATCCCAGATCTAGAAGTTTACATGTAATATATATGATAATACATACTTTTCTCATGCTTTTTATGAAGATCTAGGTGATAAACTTCATGTTCAAGTAAAAACCCAAAAGTTAAACACATAACACAATGGTACATGCAAATATCCAACGGTTAAACGAGAGTTGACTTGTATCCTCCCCCGAAAACATGGAAAATACGAAATATATGGGGGTATGAAGCTCACCTTGAGGTTTTCAAGATGTAGATGAAGAAGAAGATGAAACTTTGAACCTAGCTTGTGCCCTGAAGAGATCTCGAAAATATGGGTGTTCTAAGGAGTTTGACACACAACAAAGTGTGTAAATGGAAAGTTCTAAGCATAAACATGAAGTAAAACCTCTTCAGTTAGACAAGAACTTACCAAGTTATGGATCTTGAAGAGGACTTCTTGAAAACACACACACCATCCACGAATTTTTGGAGGAAAATATGAGGGATTTCTTGAATGTTTGGGAGGAGATAAGTTGCAAATGAAATGGTGAAGGGAGGTGGGAGGAGTGGCCGAGTTTAAGGGAAGAGAGGGAAAGAGAGATGTTCTAGATGTATGTTGGACAATTCCAACCCTCCTAGATGTATGCTAGGCAATGCATGGATGTATGCAATATAAAAGTGAGGTGGCACTCATAATATCCACCACCTTTTCTCTCTCTCTCTCTCTCTCTCTCTCTCTCTCTCTCTCTCTCTCTCTTTTTTTTACTTATGGGCTACCCGATCGGCCCAATAGGAGAGGGAAGGAAGAAACGAATGTTGGGCTTGGGTTTGAAGTGAAACCGAGAATACCATGGCCCAATTTAGACTTTTTGGTCCATGAAGGCCCCTTACGGGTTTGCGGCCCAATGTGGTGAAAGGAATGGGTTTTTGGCCCATGAAAAACAATTGAATGGTTTTCGACCCAATAAGAAGGTTTTGGTCCATTAAGGGGTCTGGACTGAGAAAACTTGGGCTAAGGCCCAAAGTTGAGTGGATTTAGCTTATTGGGTTGGGTTTCGAGCTTATATGGGATTGTTTCAACCTAAATGTCAATGTATGAGAATAGAATCTTAATGGCATTAAAGTTTAGAATTTCGCTACATGAGACGTTGTAAGGTTACTCAAGGAGATTATATTGTACATGAACTCACATCTTAACCTAATTTTGCCAGTTGTGACATGTTGCGGGGGAACATATGCAACTATAGATCAAGTCGAGGGGGAGCATGTGCTAAACTGTGCTGATGTCGAGGGGGAGCATCATATCTCAAATCCTTTGGTCGAGGGGGAGTCAAGTGGATCGAATTCTGATAATCTCAGAGTGATGGATTTGACCCTACTGTGTAGCTCTCATTTGAGTCTAACCGTTGTAGGGATGAGTCTTTTACTCGAAGGATTTTCTGGGCTTTGTTGCATGTGATTGTATTCATGAAGTATGTGACTGAAGTTATGGAGAGTTCTTCAGCAGCTGATGGCACTGCGAGGTCGGGAACCTAGGAAAGCCTAGGGAATTGCTTCAGTGGGTTTCGTTGCGTTGGTTAACGAGTGTTTGGTGTATGGATTTGAGAATGTGACTTAAAGGATTCGGGAGGATTCGTGAGGAAAGTATGGATAGGTGTGGAATGTAGTATTGGCCCCGTACTACTGAAAGCACAGGATCCATACTCGAAACGGGAGAGTCTTGGAGAATCTAGGGAACCTATGAGATGAGGATTCTTGGGTATGTTCTGATTGTTCGCATGTGGTTTTCGGTATAGTGTTGAGCACTAGAATTGAGGTTCATATTCTGGTTCCGACTCAGGAATAGGTACTGAGCTGATCGATGCACGGTCGTGGGAGTTCATCTCATCGGAGATTACTCGCGGTATTTTGGAATGGACCTCGGTGATCTTTGATTCAATCAAGGAAGGGATTTTAGAGCTCTTGGATGGTCATCTCAGGGCCTTTCAGGCCGAGATTATAGTAGGGCAGTTGGGGGCTCGTCTGGAGCCCAAATCTTGTGGATCCCTAGAATCCTTCAGGAAGAAGGATCTTGTTGTTAGTTCTTGTCATTTGGGATCGGCAGTGAGTTTTTCACCATGTTCTCAGGAGGAAGAGGCCAGGATTCCTTCAGATGAATTTGTAGGCATGTTATCTTCTGCTTTCCTCCGGGTTGTTATCGAAAATTTGTATTGCTTCGGAATTTTGCTTGGGTCTGGGTAAGCAATATCTCGGGTTGGATCTCTGCTATTGTCTGGGTTATATTATCAAGGATTGTGATATGCCATTCTGCATGTCGAGAGTCTCCAATGAATCATTAGTTGGTCGTATTTTGTTGAGCGGGTTTCAGTGTGTTCAGTTGTTATTTCAGTTCTCGATAGGATCAATGCAGGGGTATTGTTTGGAGGATCCTTGGCCAGGGTTAAGTTGTTTCATCTTTTGATCTGGTAGGATCGGCAGTCGTCTATGGAAGAACTTTTAGGGTTCAACGCTACCATTGCTGGGAGAGGAGCGGTAGCAGGAAGATGGTGGTGATAATTGCATGAGTTATTTGGTCATTGGAGGTGTCAGGGAAAACTTTATATTGGCATGGGCTGTAAATAATTAGAATTCAATGATTCTTCGAAAATGGAAGTTGGGGTGAAGATTCGCCAGTTCAGGGCAAGGGTTATGGTTTTATTCATTAGCATAAAAGACTTAAGGACTTGATGCGGTATAATGGTAGGTGATCAGGATTATCAGGTATGCTAAGATTTCAGGGAGTATTCTTCTGGATTTCAGGAGTTGGGTGATCATTCAGTTTGGCTAGTAATGGAACGCTAGTATTGGTAAGCGCAGGTCATAAGCGGTTTTGCTATATAAGGTTTGATGGGTTGGGAAATCCATCAGATTTATTGTTGGGTTTTGAGCATTCTAACACTCCTATGGTGTACATGCAACCCTAAATACCTTGGATCTATGTTTTCTCTATTATACATGCAAATACCAATTTTCCAAGGTATTGTTCTAACTAGCATAATATAAAGTACATATAATATAAATTCTAGTAGAATTACATACCTCTTGTTTGGTGCTTGATTCCATGGAGCTCAAGAGCCTAGTGCCCCAAATGTGACACCTCAAATGGTTCACACAACACCATGAACATTTGGAATAACTTGAGAGAAAATGCACACTTCATGAATTCGGTTTGCCCTCTACTTCATTCATAGTGTCCGATTTTTGCACAAAATAAGATGCTTATATAGTTGTTATAATTAGGGTAAACCCTAATTGTCATGACTTTTCATTTCCTTGGATCCATGGGTTCAAATACACCATGGAGAATCCATGGAGTATCCTATGGGTTTTAGCCCAAATTGGTAATCCATGGAGTCTTAGCCCACTATACAAGTATGGATGATTTACACAATCAACCCATATATTTAATTAGTCTTCTTTTGATCACTTAATTAATTCTAGATTAATTCTTGATCAATACTAATTAAATAATCTTATTAATATATTAGAACTTATAATATATTAATAAACCTTAAGTGTTATTTCTCTCATTTTAGTCTATCCAAATGCATGATGCCATGCAACCCAAATGGACCATGTCGGGTCGGGTCAAGTATATACCAATTATAGTTATGGACTTAGACACTAATCCAACAGTCTCCCACTTGGATAAGTCTAATAACTATTATTGCAAGTACGCCTTCATAACCTGACCAGCAATCGTAGCTCTTAAAAGCTGTTGCCGAACTGTGAACAAATCAATGACGCGTCCATTAGATAAGTGATCATATATTCCTCCATTCTAGATATCATATGGACTGAGACATGAATTATAATCATTCTCTCTTTCCATTTGTTGTTTCCCGATTTCTGATTTATGACGCGTGACTAACTGAACAAATCAAATCAGTCCAGGCCCGGCCGAGCACTTACATTTTGTCATCACTAAATCATCGAGGGGCCCACGAATATCGCTTTTATCCCTTTAAGGGTAAAAGGAATGGATAAACTTCGACTCATATGCTTGTACTGACTACTTGTTGAATCATACACAAAGGCACGTTTTATAACATCGAGTTACCAATGCGTTTTCGTGCAATCAATGTATAACCAACTCATAGTCAACAACTCATATCTCTAGGTTTGAAGAATATAAGATATTATCGTCTCATGATTCACTCGTGATAAAATCCATGAAGTGATTCAAATGAGCGTGGGTCGAATCCAATACTCAGAACTTATGAGCACTCATGAATGTTGTAGCAACCACTGCTATGTCTAATACTCATTAGACAAATCATACAAGCCAAATTCATGACAGTCTTGATTCATATCTACTTCCAACATATGACCGACTGTGGATGGTTTGAATAACTTAGTCATTCGGGAAGAATGACCTAGTTATTCTGGAAGTCAAAACATGCAAAGTGAAACACAAAAATAATACTAATCCTGTATGGCCCCAACACTTTGAGTGTAAATAAAAAACCCTTTTATCTAAGCACCATATTGATTACTCATTATTCATTGTTTTGATTAATCAACTTAATACTTGAATTGAAACAATAGTTATGTCATGCTCCAAGCATGCACACTATGTTCGTCCAAACAATAGCTATGCCATACTCCAAGTATGCACACTATGTTTACATTTGGTCCTCTCTTTGTGAAACAGATCGATTGACAATATTTCAATGATGCTCATTTCACAATCCCAATCCTCTTGTCATTTACTGTAATATGTTAGATTCTAAACTTATATGCAATGATCCTCTTGTAATGACTATACCCAAAAGTCACAAAGACTTGGCAACAAACATTACAAAGAATTCCAATGGAGATCAATTCCATGGAAACGAAGTCTCAAATTCAAAGTACATTCCTTAGAACATCCTTCTTGCATTAAGTTCTCTAACCTTACACAAATTCAAAGAATAACTTCCACCTATGGAAACAATTCCACATTCCCATTTTGACCATCACTTTTGAACAAGAGTTGCCTCTTTTCAAAATATGTCAATATGGTCCTTACTCTATACTTCCAATTGTCCATGAGTAACCAACCTTTGGAAAACCTCAAATTGTTCTCGACAATTGCTTAATCATTTTAGTCATATCAAGTTCTAATCCCTTTTCCCTTCTTAATGCCCTAAGCATTAGGAAAATTTAGAAAGGATAACTATTATAGCTCATGAAATCGATCCTATACCCGAAGCATATAGGACACGATTCATGCTATAAATTTTTATTTTTTATATTCTCACAATTCGAACTATGAAGAGGTATGCCGTAATCATAATCGAATTTTGAGAACGCAACATATATAGAATTTCCTTATGTTGAACCATTCCAACATAACATTCTTATATATCCTTGACTAAAGTAGATTAAAATTTCAATCTAAGCTTGTAGAATTGGAATGAAGTATAAAATTCTCTCCCTTAATTATAGCAAAACAACCTTTCAAAGCGAATTGAAACCTTTTGTTTTCGATAATTAATATTGCTAACTTGCAACACTTAACATAATAATCATGCTCCACTAGCATAATGATTATTATCTTACTAGCATAACATTTATGATCCCACTAGCTTTGACATGTATCCAGAGATCAGCTGGACTTTTAGAAATCAACACTTTATTGACTTTCTTACCAAAGTTCAGATTTCTGATACGCAATTGCTTTGATAAGACTTTATCAAAATCATACAACTTTCCTTAGATAGCTCACTTGTGTGTCTAAACAATTATGAAGAGGGATGTCGTAATCATAATGTTTAGACCTTTTGTCATTCTCACAATTGCTATCAACTTAAAATCTACTTAGTGAAAGAGTTTCCTCACTATCATTTTCATGAATCGGAGAGAAACCTTATGACACTTAGATTTTATGGTGTAAGTGTTCCTATCCATGTGAATTTTTCATAACCATAATCACAAGACAAGGTTAGTGGCAAATCCAAACACATATGGACTGAACTTGTTCAATCTTAAGTTCTTGCCACCCGGCAGCACAAGGGCCTACCATTGCTTCCAGGTTTTTATGCAACCATTTGAGAACTCCCAGAACTCATATGCAAAGCCAACTTTAACTGGAATGGGCACAGAAATATGATATGTCAACACGATAGGTTACAAACGTCAAGTCGTGGGCTAGTGATTAACAAATCTCTTGATTAGTTCTTGAACCTATCTTAAGATCTTTTAGACTCCCACTGTCCTCTTGACATATAAGACTCTCTTGCCAAATATTCAAGAGATAGTGCGGATTCTTTTACAAACACTTCACACAATTGGCCTTAGTTGGTCTTTGTTTTATCCAAAACATCACAACTTACTAATTTCAAATTGTACAAGAGTAAGAAAACATTTCACTCTACATTTGACAAGTGTTTTAAACCTTTCTTAAGATTATGTCACTCAAGGCTCAATCTTGGAGTATAACTCCAGGATTTGTTTTTGGAACGAGTATGATTTATCTTTTGATTTAACCATTTCAACAATTCACGATTCCTCTCCTTAGGCAAACAAATGCACTAAGGTGTCCTTAGAGGATCAATTGTGATATGGTTCCATAATCACTAAGATAATCATAAAACAAGATACACAAGAACTCTCCCATCTCTTCAGATTGGAGAAACTTTTATCTTTCTGCCTTATTTGATTCTTCTTATTCATTATGCCATACATTGAAACTTTTCCAATGTTTCAGCATTACACTTAAACTTGTAAGCATAATCATATTTACTAAACTTTAGTAAATCATAACGAATAATCTTATCAACCTTTGTGGTGGACTTGACTAGTGCACAACCTAATGTACCCGATCCTTTAGTCCTTTGCTTGACTCACATGCGAATGTGAACAAGGAATTAGTCTTAATTTACCAAAGATGAAAAATCTCATTCATCACACAATACAACTTGCATGATTCCAAGTTTCTATCCAACTGAAACTTGGGTGATGAGAATCTTTCCTTATTTGATAAGTTATGACACTACCACAAACGAAAGAATCAAATTCATTTTCCAATATTGCTTATCAATGGAAACATATAAACAACAATTTTTTCACAAATGCCATTGTAAGGATACTTTAAAATAAATAAAATCAAAACTTTTCTTTTATTTTAAAACTTGCGGAAAAACATATCCTTACAATGAAAATTCATATGAAAACTTTGTTGTTATCTATTCCTAAGCAATATCTCATAATTCTTATGTAGTGGCTCAAAATTCTGGTCATCGAACCATGCGATCAGAATCAGCACACCTTTTCTTTAAGCTTCCTTTGATTCTTCAAAAACATCAAAATGTAATTACATTACATCATGTATTAAGAATCTCCAAAAGAGACTTAATAGAGTTAGATAACAGAACTTTACCTGAAGTAGAGTCAAACTTTTGACTTTACCGTCCTTATGAGGTTTCAGGTAAATTCGGCAGCTTCGCAACCAATGCCCATTTCCTTTGGCAATAGGCACATATGGACTCTTTGGGAATGGTACATGGGACTATCTCAGACTTAGACTTTCTCTTTACCATTTGGTCAACCGAGTTGACTATGGCCGATCCCTTTCCATTGGGAAGAGAAAGTTTTTCTGGATTTCCAGTGTCACCATTGTCAATGTCCATGAAGTTTTGGGAAGTCGATCTTCTAATCAAATTTGCTTTACCAGTGTTCCAAATCATTGATGATTCAGCAGCACCAAGCAAATAGATAAGATCATTAAAGGGTCATGTCGTGATCTGTCATCAGGGATTGACTGAAGAACCAAGTCAACAACCAGCTACCTCGAGACTTCGACACCCGACTCTCCCGGCTTGTCAATATGTGACTTAATCTCCAAGACCTAAGCACATATAGACTTTGTTTGCCAATAGGGATTGAGTGACTTAGAACTTATCAAGTCTTGAAACTTGTGGGATAGGGAGATTTATTGGAGGAGGTGGAGGAAGTGAAGTATGATTTCCAGTCCCACTAATGCACAACAAAGGGATTGATCTTTCACCTTGATTGCCATTTGGGATATCATCTTCATTAGGATAGCTTGTTCCTAAAGATTTGGGAAGACCATAGTTGTCTGAAGGAGACATCTATAAGGGAGAAATTCAAGTTAGTTGATTTAAAGTCCTTAATATAACACCCAATATGAAATATTAAGGCTAGGATCCAACAACCTATTTATAACTGGAAGAGGGATGTCGTAATCCGAGTTATAAAATAGTTGAAGGTAGGTAAATGACAATTTACCAATTTCCACCATGAAAAACGAAATATAATTAAGTTTTAACTGGATTTGAAACTCCTAGATCTTTTGAGATACATTGAACTTTCAATGGCATGTTTGAATCTCGATTGTGCCCTCTCAAGTTTGTGACTGGGATGCCGAGGATCACAAACAAGGTGTGAATAACCATACAAATTGAATTGGTACCCTTAACTTTATTACCTAATCGATGTGCCGGTTAACCACACACGCTCCACCGATCTATAATAAAGTCAAGTTACCCTTTGCCACTCTTACTAGTCCTTATTAGTGTGTCGGTTAACCACACACGCTCCACTAACGACTTGGTAAGGTACAAAGTGTAATTTCATGGGTTAGCACCTATTTCACATTTTCCTAAGTAACTAAGATTGGGAATTTATAAGTGTTTAGTTACTTAGTATTTATCATTATACTTTTAATGAAGGGAGAATTATAGTCCTTTCCTACCCGTTCGGCTAACGACCCTCCACCAGTCAAGGAAGCGGTGGGTGAGAGTGGACACCCATTAAACTGCCATTTTATAGGCAGTAACCTTATACCCCCCTTATAGACCGGCTTCGTGAATGAGGCCTACTAACGGTAAGATTGACTTTATCTTATACATATCTATATAATTAAAATTATAATAATAGCATAAGGGTGTATTTTAAACATTTAAAATACTTGGTGGTTTAATCTATTAATTAAACTATATTCTTAATTTAATTAAACTTAAACCATGTCTTTATGGAATTATTAACTCTTTTAATTAAACACTTTAATTAATTTAATGAAGTCCATAAAGTTTGAATTTTAACTTTTAAAATTGTAGAGTTTGGAATTAAAGCATTAATGTGTGTGAGACTTTACAAATTCCAAAACTTGAGGGCAAGTTTTGAAACTATTCAAAACCTTTCATTTCATAACTTATGAGTTTAATGGTTCATTAAATGAAGACTCTTCATTTTTATTGTAACAACCCAAAAATACGACCCAAAAATTTTTGTTTCAGCATTACTAAAAATCACAACATCAAATGTCATATCATAAAATCATGGAACGTGTATCTCAAAAAGTTATAATCAATGTATCAAATCAGAAAATGTGTCAAATCATATCAAACTATCAGAGTGAACTCCCAGGCTAAACTGAAGCTGTGGTGTGTGCCATGCCATCATCCTGAGCTCTTCCCCTTGCTAGCGGAAGTACCTGAAACCAAAACTGAAACTGTAAGCACAAAGCTTAGTGAGTTTCCCTCAAACTACCACATACCATACAATAACATATAAAACAACTACTGGGCCTTGCCCACTGCATTGGACCGAAGTCCGGAAACTGCATCGGACCGAAGTCCGGAACTGACCAGGGTCGTGCCCTCTGCATCGGACCGAAGTCTGCAAACTGCATCGGACCGAAGTCCGGAACTAACCAGGGCCTTGCCCTCTGCATCGGACCGAAGCCCGGAAACTGCATCGGACCGAAGTCCGGAACTAACCAGGGCCTTGCCCTCTGCATCGGACCGAAGTCCGAAAACTGCATCGGACCGAAGTCCGGAACTAACCAGGGCCTTGCCCTCTGCATCGGACCGAAGTCCGGAAACTGCATCGGACCGAAGTCCTGAAACTGCATCGGACCGAAGTCCGGAACTGACTGAACATAACATAGCATCATCGCAACTACTGGCTTAAACACATATACTGCATACTGCATCGGACCGAAGTCCGGAACAAATAACACAAAGACATGCTTGAATCACAAAGACCTCAAGCACACTGAACTACTGCATCGGACTGACGTCCGGAACTACTGCTAACTAAACGGGCCGGCATTGTGGCCGTAGACCCGTTCCTACTGAAAGGTAACTCACCTCGTAAGCTGGATGGTGAAAAAGCTACTCGGGAACTGTCTGCTGCTGCTCCGGTATCTCCTCGGCTACAATTCCCATAAATATACTCAATCAAATACTGATAACTAAACTGAGGGTGAAATGACTATTTTACCCCCGGTCAAAGTCAACTTCCTGGTCAAAGTCAACTCCCAGTTGACCGGACTCGCCGAGTTAGGCCGCCAACTCGCCGAGTCCCTTTCATCCGTTCTAGTCCTCTACTCTCTTCTACTCGTCGCGTTTGGCGAAGACTCGACGAGTTCTTCTTCGATACATAAATCGAGTCTAACTTCATCCGACTCGCCGAGTTGTATGAACAACTCGTCGAGTTCTCCTTCATCATATGAACACGTCCAGTCTGCGACTCGCCGAGTCGTAAGAACAACTCGTCGAGCCTGAAGAACAACTCGCCGAGTCCCAAGCATGCTATTACTATACAGTGGATTCTAATCGATTTCAGTGCTTCTAAATCATAGGTCTGAGCTTCTAGGACTGGTTTTACACGTAAAGTTTCCAACTTTACGTGCATGCACAAGGGTATGAGGCTAAAATACCCAAAATCATCACCTACTAAGCACTTAGGGTTTGGAACAAGGCCAAGATTGCATAAAGGTGGCTATAATGAGCTCCTGGAGTTCAAGAGGGGCTAGATCTGAAGTATAAATCGATCATAAGGCTTTATTACAAGAGAATTGGGGTTTTTGAGCTTAATATCAACAATTTTGGGGACAAACTAGATCTATTAGACCAATAAACAAGATGGACTTTATTACCAGAAAAGATGACCACAAAGGAGTGTGTCCCAGATCTACTTCTTCTTCCTTGAACTCTTCAACCTTCTCCTTCTTCTACTTGCTCCAAAATGCACAAAAAGTTCCTTCACAAGGCAACAACCACTCACACACTCTTTAAGGACACTAGGGTTTGATAAGAAATGTTCTGAGGGTGATGGAGGCGAGGTTGGGGCGCATAAATGTGTTTAAATAGGGTGCAGACCCTTAAAATTAGGGCTTCATCCAGACAAGCGAACTCGCCGAGTCCCAGCATATGGACTCGCCGAGTAGCCAGCTTAATACGCGTGATCAACCCGTCTCTACTCGACGGGTTGGGCTACAGACTCGTCGAGTATCCCTTAAGAAAATGAAAATTACTTTATTTAAATCACATACCAGAAATGGGGCGTTACAACTCTCCCCCACTTATCTTAGACTTCATCCTCGAAGTCTGCTGCTGCTGAATCTATAAACAACTCTGGATAATGCTCCCTCATTTCCTCCTCGGCCTCCTACGTCCACTCTGAACCCTTTCGGTGCTGCCACTGCACCTTCACTAGCTGGACTACCTTGTTCCTCAGAGTCTTCATTTTCCGATCCAAGATCGCAACTGGTCTCTCGATATAATTCAGGTTGTTATCAACCTGAATATCCTCCAAGGGTACAACCGCTGACTCGTCCACCAAACACTTCCTCAACTGAGAAACATGGAAAGTGTTGTGGATCTGGCTAAGCTCTGCTGGAAGATCCAACCGATAGGCGACCCGACCTACTCGGGCCAAAACCTTAAAAGGACCAATGAACCTGGGGCCCAGCTTGCCCCTCTTTCGGAACCTGATAACACCCTTCCAGGGTGATACCTTCAGGAGGACCATATCGCCCACCTGAAACTCCAAATCCAAACGCCTCCTGTCGGTGTAACTCTTCTACCGACTCTGCGCAGTCTGCAGTCTGCTACGGACCTGTTGGATCAACTCTGTAGTCTTGAGCACCACCTCAGTGCTTCCGATGTCCCTCTGACTGGCCTTGCACCAACAAATCGGGGTCCTACACTTCTTCCCGTAAAGCATCTCAAAAGGAGGACGGTCAATACTGGCGTGGTAACTGTTGTTATATGAAAATTCCGCTAATGGAAGATATGTATCCTAACTGCCACCAAAATCTAGAACACATGCCCGCAACATGTCCTCAAGAGTCTGAATCGTCCTCTCGCTCTGCCCGTCCATCTGAGGGTGGAAAGCGGTGCTGAAGTGAAGACGAGTCCCCATCTCGTCATGAAACCGCTTCCAAAACCTGGAAGTAAACCGGACATCTCGGTCTGACACCACCGAGACAGGCACTCCATGCCGTGCCACTACCTCGCGCACATAAATATCAGCTAGCTTCTCGGCCGATATACTCTCCTGAATCGGTATGAAATGCGCGCTCTTGGTCAGCCGATCCACTATGACCCAAATCGAATCAACTCCATGTGCGGTCCTGGGAAGCTTAGTGATGAAATCCATGGTGATATCCTCCCATTTCCACACGGGAATGTCTAACGGCTGCATCTTGCCGTGGGGTCTCTGATGCTCCGCCTTGACCTTCCTGCAGGTCATGCATCTCTCCACGTACCAAGCTACGTCCCGCTTCATGCAGGGCCACCAATAGTCGGGTCGAAGATCTCTGTACATCTTCGTCGCCCTTGGGTGGATGGAGAACCGAGACTTGTGGGCCTCATCCATCAGTACCTGCCGTACTCCTCCCCAGTACGGTACCCAAACTCTCCCATGAAGGGTCAACAATCCTCGACTGTCATAGTCAAAGGAAGCTACTCGGCCCACAATCCTCTCACACTTCTGTCTCTCCTCCTTCAGGCCCTCAACTTGTGCCTCTCTGATCTGCTCCAACAATGGAGTAATCACTGTCATCCTCAGACAAATATCCCTGATCAGGGCGGCTACCGCCTTGCGGCTCAGGGCGTCGGCCACTACGTTGGCCTTGCCCGGATGATAAAGGATCTCACAATCGTAGTCCTTTACCACATCTAACCATCGGCGCTGCCTCATGTTCAGATTCGGCTGATCCATGAGGTACCTCAAACTCTTGTGATCCGTGTAAATGATACAACGGACCCCATAGAGGTAATGTCTCCAAATCTTGAGGGAAAACACTACTGCCCCCAACTCTAAGTCATGTGTCGGATAGTTAGCCTCGTGAGGCTTCAACTGTCTAGAGGCATAAGCTATCACATGCCCTCGCTGCATCAACACTGCTCCCATACCTGTGATCGAAGCATCACAGTAAACTACAAAATCCTCTACTCCTTCTGGCAGGGTGAGAATCGGCGCCTCGCACAATCTCTGCCTGAGGGTCTCAAATGCTGCCTGCTGCTCAGGCCCCTAGCGAAACACCACCGACTTCTTGGTCAGTCGGGTGAGCGGAACTGCTATCTTGGAGAAATCCTGAATGAATCTCCTGTAGTACCTTGCTAATCCTAGGAAGCTCCGAATCTCAGTTGGAGATCTCGGGACCTCCCACTGCATCACGGCCTCTATCTTGGCCGGATCCACTAGTATACCCTTCTGGTTGACGAGATGTCCAAGGAACTGCACCTCGCGCAACCAGAACTCGCACTTGGAGAACTTCGCGTAAAGTCTCTCCCTCCTCAGCGTCTCTATCACCTCTCTCAGGTGCTCCTCGTGCTGCTCCTGAGTCTTGGAATAAACCAAGATGTCATCAATGAACACTATCACAGACCGATCCAACATCGGTCTACATACGCGGTTCATTAGATCCATGAACGCGGTTGGAGCGTTGGTGAGCCCGAACGGCATCACCACAAACTCATAATGACCATAGCGGGTCCTAAAAGCGGTCTTCTGCACATCCTCATCCCTGGCCCGCATCTGGTGATATCCTGACCGTAGATCAATCTTGGAGAACCAAGATGCTCCCTGAAGCTGGTCAAACAAGTCGTCTATCCTCGGAAGTGGGTAACGGTTCTTCACCGTTACCTTGTTCAACTCCCGGTAATCTATGCACATACGGTGCGACCCATCCTTCTTTCTCACGAAAAGGATCGGGGCTCCCCTTGGTGAACTACTCGGCCTGATGAAACCCTTATCTAGCAGCTCCTGCAGCTGCGTTGACAACTCCTGCATCTCTGGAGGAGCCAACCGATACAGTGCTTTGGCTATCGGAGCCGCACCCGGAACCAGGTCAATCTGAAACTCGACCTGTCTCTCCGGAGGTATTCCAGGCAAATCCTCTGGGAATACGTCCGGGTACTCTCGTACTACTGACACATCGTCGACCGTCGCCTTACCCTTCTCTCGGGCATCTATGACATAGGCGACGTACCTTGCGCAACCCTGCTGAACGTAGCGCTTCGCTCTCGCTGCTGAACACAGTATCGGTCCGCGCTGTGGCCTCTCGCCCTGAATCACTAACTCTCCCCCACTGGGAGTGCGAACCCTCACTAACTGCAGCTCACAATCAATCACTGCCCCATTGGGGCTCAGCCAATCCATACCCACTATAACCTTATTCCCTCGCAGGGGAATGGGAACCAAGTCCACTGAAAACTGTTCATCGAATAACTGCAACGAACACGCCCTATGAACTCTCGCGACCCTGACGGTCCTGTCATCAGCTATCTCAACCTCTAGGGGGCAATCCAGCTACCCCGGAGCTCTGCTAAACCTCTTGCTAAGTGCAAGAGACACAAATGATCGGGTAGCCCCCGAGTCGAACAATACTGTAGCTAAAATGCCGTTCACTAAGAACGACCCTATACGAAAACATATAACCATGAGAAACGATCAATATGAATAAGGAGATAAAAGGAAAATATATACCTGTCACCACATCAGGAGTCGCTCGCGCCTCCTCTGCTGTCATCTGGAAAGCTCTACTCTTCGCCACTGGCGTCTCACCCCGACCCTGACGGCCGTCTGTAATCCTCAAGGTAGCAGGGGCAGGTGCTGCCACCTTCCCTGCTGCTGCTAAACTCGGGCACTGGGACTTTTTATGTCCCCTTTGATTACAATGGAAGCAAATCAGATCAACTGCTGCGGTGGCGGTAGTAGTAGCTGTACAATCTCTACTCATATGCCCGGTCCGACCGCACTTATAGCAACCGGCACTACCTGCCTTGCACGCCCCATCGTGCAATCTCCCATACTTGCCACACCGACTGTGGCTCTGCTGTCCTCTGGATCTGTGATCTGACACCTTGGGCTTTTTGCCCGAACTCCCTGTACCAGAAGCCACCTCTGGCTTCCTCTTCCTCTCCATCTCCAGATCTATCTCCCTCTCCCGAGCCCTCGCAATCATATCATCCAGCATTTTACAGCTGGACCGGCTCACAAACTGGCGGATATCACTCCGCAACATCTCATGATAATGGGCCTTCTTCATTTCCTCGTCAGTTGCGTACTGAGGAACAAGAAGAGCCCTCTCCCTGAACTTGGCGGTAATCTCCACCACTGTCTCTGTAGTCTGGGTGAGATCCTGGAACTCCCTGGCTAACTGCTGCACCTCAATAACCGGTGCAAACTCGGCTCTGAACCTGGTAGTAAAATCAGCCCAAGTCATGGCATCAAGCGCTGCGTCATCCCCGATGACATGCCCGACCTCCTCCCACCAATCTTGTGCCCTGTCCTTCAGAAGACAGGATGCTAGTCTGACCTTGTCCCCCTCGGGACATCTGCTGGTGCGGAACGCATTGGCGACATCCGCGAACCACCTGGTACTCGCAATGGGATCCCGTGCCCCATGGTAGTCTAGAGCTCCACAAGCCTGGAACTCCCTGAAGGTGAGTGTGCGCGACCCCATCATAGCCGCCACCTTAGCACAGAAGGTGCTCAACCTCTCGTCCATCAGCTCTAAAATACCCTCCTTGATCGAACCGAAGATCACAGGAGTCTGCTCAAGTATAGTGCGAGTAATCTCTGAAGAGAGAAACTCCCTAGTCTGCTCGTCCAACTGCCCGGCCTCCGGGCCTGATCCTGATCCCTCTCCGGCACCTGAACTGCCGACTGCTGGTCTAGGGCGTAAAACCACCATTCTAAAAACACATCATGACAAACGTCAGAAACACTGATATATCTCGAGGGATCGCTACTACTACCAGTTTCCTGGTCTCATCTCAGCTTTCCTTGGTTCAAGTACGGATCCTCTGCTTTCAGTAGTACGGGCCCATACTACCTTCCACATCTATCCGTACTTTCCTCAAGCACTGCCTCGACTCCACCAAGTCACTTCTACTGCTACTGATATCTGCTACTCTCATCCTAGGCTTGCCCTAGGGAAATCTCTGACTCCACCCAATCCAATCCTCAGTTGTTGAAGGCCTCCTTGTAATGCCAATTAGCCATCACCTGAATACCATCACATGTGGCGAGGCTCAGATAATCCTTCGAGTAAAAGACTCGTCCCTACAACGGTTAGACTCAAACAAGAGCTGCGCAATAGGGCCAAATCTAGCACTCTGAGATTATTCAACCATGTTCACATGTGACGTGTCGTATTCACCTAATGGCTAATTTCCATCACTCCGAGTCCCACAAAGCACGAAGCAAGCAGCATTCCGACACAGGAGACTACTCAAGCAATTATATCCTCATAACAAGAAACTGTACTAGCATACAATGCTAAGCTCATACTATCAGGCATAACCTAAACAGGCTATCCTACTGCTGTCTACTCAATACTAGCATGCAATTCTCATAAAGCTGAAACACATATAGCAGGCACATAAGGCATCCTCCTAGATCCGTAGTCCTATTCTAGCATGTTGTTCTACTGAAACTGGAACTGATATACATAACATAAACTTGTATGGGTAATTTGGGAGTACTTACTTGAGCTCGGCTGATCGCATGCACCACACCCTTTTTCTTTTCTCAAAACTCTTTTTCTTTTTAAGTTTCATTTTCCAAAATCCTCTTGAAAACGTTTTTCTTTTGAAAATCGTTTTACCATTTCCTTAGTTTGAGTCCAGTCACACTCGAGAGTGTGCCTGAATCCCTCAAACCAAGGCTCTGATACCAACTTGTAACAACCCAAAAATACGACCCAAAAAGTTTTGTTTCAACATTACTAAAAATCACAACATCAAATGTCATATCATAAAATCATGGAACGTGTATCTCAAAAAGTTATAATCAATGTATCAAATCAGAAAATGTGTCAAATCATATAAAACTATCAGAGTGAACTCCCAGGCTAAACTGAAGCTGTGGTGTGTGCCATGCCATCATCCCGAGCTCTTCCCCTTGCTAGCAGAAGTACCTGAAACCAAAACTGAAACTGTAAGCACAAAGCTTAGTGAGTTTCCCTCAAACTACCACATACCATACAATAACATATAAAACAACTACTGGGCCTTGCCCACTGCATCGGACCGAAGTCCGGAAACTGCATCGGACCGAAGTCCGGAACTGACCAGGGTCGTGCCCTCTGCATCAGACCGAAGTCTAGAAATTGCATCGGACCGAAGTCCGGAACTAACCAGGGCCTTGCCCTCTGCATCGGACCGAAGCCCGGAAACTGCATCGGACCAAAATCCGGAACTAACCAGGGCCTTGCCATTTGCATCGGACCGAAGTCCGGAACTAACCAGGACCTTGCCCTCTGCATCGGACCGAAGTCCGGATACTGCATCGGACCGAAGTCCGGAACTGACTGAACATAACATAGCATCATCGCAACTACTGGCTTAAACACATATACTGCATACTGCATCAGACCGAAGTCCGAAACACATAACACAAAGACATGCTTGAATCACAAAGACCTCAAGCACACTGAACTACTGCATCGGACCGACGTCCGGAACTACTGCTAACTAAACGGGCCAGCATTGTGGCCGTAGACCCGTTCCTACTGAAAGGTAACTCACCTCGTAAGCTGGATGGTGAAAAAGCTACTCGGGAACTGTCTGCTGCTGCTCCGGTATCTCCGCGGCTACAATTCCCATAAATATTCTCAATCAAATACTGATAACTAAACTGAGGGTGAAATGACTATTTTACCCCCGGTCAAAGTCAACTTCCTGGTCAAAGTCAACTCCCAGTTGACCGGACTCGCCGAGTTGGGCCGCCAACTCGCCGAGTCCCTTTCATCCGTTCTAGTCCTCTACTCTCTTCTACTCGTCGAGTTTGGCGAAGACTCGACGAGTTCTTCTTCGATACATAAATCGAGTCTAACTTCATCCGACTCGCCGAGTTGTATGAACAACTCGTCGAGTTCTCCTTCATCATATGAACACGTACAGTCTGCGACTCGCCGAGTCGTAAGAACAACTCGTCGAGCCTGAAGAACAACTCGCCGAGTCCCAAGCATGCTATTACTATACAGTCGATTCTAATCGATTTCAGTGCTTCTAAATCATAGGTCTGAGCTTCTAGGACTGGTTTTACACGTAAAGTTTCCAACTTTACGTGCATGCACAAGGGTATGAGGCTAAAATACCCAAAATCATCAACTACTAAGCACTTAGGGTTTGGAACAAGGCCAAGATTGCATAAAGGTGGCTATAATGAGCTCCTGGAGTTCAAGAGGGGCTAGATCTGAAGTATAACTCGATCATAAGGCTTTATTACAAGAGAATTGGGGTTTTTGAGCTTAATATCAACAATTTTGGGGACAAACTAGATCTATTAGACCAATAAACAAGATGGAGACTTTATTACCAGAAAAGATGACCACAAAGGAGTGTGTCCCGGATCTACTTCTTCTTCCTTGAACTCTTCAACCTTCTCCTTCTTCTACTTGCTCCAAAATGCACAAAAAGTTCCTTCACAAGGCAACAACCACTCACACACTCTTTAAGGACGCTAGGGTTTGATAAGAAATATTCTGAGGGTGATGGAGGCGAGGTTGGGGCGCATAAATGTGTTTAAATAGGGTGCAGACCCTTAAAATTAGGGCTTCATCCAGACAAGCGGACTCGCCGAGTCCCAGCATATGGACTCGCCGAGTAGCCAGCTTAATACGCGTGATCAACCCGTCTCTACTCGACGGGTTGGGCTACAGACTCGTCGAGTATCCCTTAAGAAAATGAAAATTACTTTATTTAAATCACATACCAGAAATGGGGCGTTACATTTATGTAACCTATTATTCTTTAATAACACTTTTAAAGAAGTGACTCTTAAACATCCATAACTTGAAGACAAGTTAGGGAGTCATAAAATAATTTAATGAATAAGACTCTTCATTTTATGTAACCTTTGGCAATAATTATGAGTTTTAAGATTCATAAATATGACTTTTCATATAACTTGAAGACAAGTTACAAAAACATATTTTATGAACTAACTCTAGATTAATTTGGATTTAAAACAACTAAAACACAAATGTTTTTTCATTAATCTAAACTAACTCATAATTCAAGGAAACATAAAACTCTTGGTAATCCATAATTTGAGGACAAGTTATGGACTCCATACAATTTCATTGTGATCAAGAATTATACTAACAAACAATTTGCACATAATTCCTATGATCTACCAAAACTCATAAGCATGAACATTCATAGTCAACATTTTTCAAGAATTACATAAACACATATAAAACTTGAAACTTTGATTATAGCATTGAAATTGGTTTAGCAAAATCATTACCACTTAAAAAATAGGTTTTATAAGTCCAAAACAGTCAAAGGTAATGATTCTAGACCAATTCCAGCACCAAAACTCGAAGATATGCTGTTTGGGGGTCCAACTCGTCGAGTGCATGAACCAACTCGGCGAGTTGGGTGCATTTTGCCTTGGACTCGTCGAGTCCCTTCATGGACTCGTCGAGTCCCCTGTCCTGACAGCACAAAACTTCGATTTTCAAGCAGTATAAGCAAGTATAACAAGAAAACAAGCCTAGGCTCTGATACCACTGTTGGGTTTTGAGCATTCTAACACTCCTATGGTGTACATGCAACCCTAAATACCTTGGATCTATGTTTTCTCTATTATACATGCAAATATCAATTTTCCAAGGTATTGTTCTAACTAGCATAATATAAAGTACACATAATATAAATTCTAGTAGAATTACATACCTCTTGTTTGGTGCTTGATTCCATGGAGCTCAAGAGCCTAGTGCCCCAAATGTGACACCTCAAATGGTTCACACAACACCATGAACATTTGGAATAACTTGAGAGAAAATGCACACTTCATGAAATCGGTTTGCCCTCTACTTCATTCATAGTGTCCGATTTTTGCACAAAATAAGATGCTTATATAGTTGTTATAATTAGGGTAAACCCTAATTGTCATGGCTTTTCATTTCCTTGGATCCATGGGTTCAAATACACCATGGAGCATCCATGGAGTATCCTATGGGTTTTAGCCCAACTTGGTAATCCATGGAGTCTTAGCCCACTATACAAGTATGGATGATTTACACAATCAACCCATATATTTAATTAGTCTTCTTTTGATCACTTAATTAATTCTAGATTAATTCTTGATCAATACTAATTAAATAATCTTATTAATATATTAGAACTAATAATATATTAATAAACCTTAAGTTTTATTTCTCTCATTTTAGTCTATCCAAATGCATGATGCCATGCAACCCAAATGGACAATGTCGGGTCGGGTCAAGTATATACCAATTATAGTTATGGACTTAGACACTAATCCAACATTTATGGGATGAGAGAGCTTCGTCGAATCCAAGTGGGGGAGAATCGATTAGAATCTTTGGGAGCAGGATTAGGTATGGAACTAGGGTAAGCTCCACATCACAGTCAAGAGGGAAGCGACACAAGTGGTTGTCTGGAATGAATATGTGTAAGTTAGGAGTTCAGGAAACTCCCAACAGCTGGTCGGTGTCTTTTTATTATGCATGGCAGGTTTGTGGATGGATCCAGGTCGATGGTTGTGTTAGAGCCTCGCTGCATGTTCTTGTCTGATGAAGGCTTTGGGGCTCGAAGCATGACCCGAACACGTGATTGATTTCAGTCGAATGCGGGTTCGATTCAGGATATCTTGGGGTAAGATGGTTTGGGTGTGGTGAAACCAGGGGTTGTTTAGAAGTGTTGTAAAACTGCGATGGGATTGTAGCATTCACCGATATTAGGTAGACTATTGTTGGAGGTGGTCATAAACGCAAAGGGGAATCAGTTTGTGCCTTGGGCACACCAGTCAGGATTTCCGGGGGTATTCTCTGTTTAGGTTGAGAACCATTGGGGTCCGAGGCGGAGTCGGGCATGTGTAGCTCTAGATGGGTGGGACCCGTGGGTGAGGCCGCTAAGTGGTATAGTTGGGTGGGACATGTGGGCGAGGCCCATGTGTTTATGGCAATACAGGTGGGACCTGGTAGAGACCGTTGGGTTAAGGTTTTGAATCTTGGGTTGCAGGATTGAGTGGATAGTCAATCTGTGACGCAGAGGGGTTTATAGGCTGGGTAGCCTTGTTATTTAGATTCTTGGGAAATGGGTTGTTGGACCAGGTGCTAGACTGGTACACTCAGTATTGGGTTGGAAACCTTCACCTTCCACTCTAGGGAGGGGTTGTCGTGAATCAAAGGGTTGTGGGTGAACTGCAAGTGTAGATCTTTGGGTCTCGGATTATGAGTTGGGTACTGAGTTGGTTCTTAGTGGGAACTCGCATTGGGAATCGTGGGTGTTTATGTGTAAGGTCTTCTATTCAGTAGGATATGAAATAAGGTATCAGTATGCCAATGGAATAAATGGAAGGGTTCAGGGGTAATGAATGGTTCAATTTTATTAGCAGTTCAGGCTCCTGTATTTTTGGTGTGGTTCTATCCGTGTGGGGTTAGACAAGTATGGGGCTTCGGATTTTTAGACGGATTTCATTATATGATTGGTCAGGGATTTCTTCAGATGGTTAGACCAGGGTGGATAAGTTTGTAAGGTTGTCGAAAGACCACAACATGCATGGAACCGGGAAGTGGTAGGTCGTTGGAGACCGGTTATGATATAAGACTACAGTTGGTCTTGTAGCATTTTCTTTTAGCACTGGATTTGGTGGAGCTAGGGTTTTCGGGATGTTATGATTGGTTGGAGCCGTAAGTGGTGAGATAGCTTGGGGCAATTATTGCCAGATGAGGCCTTCATTCGGAATTCGCATGGGGCGACTATGTGTGTGTTTCTTTTGACTGAGCAACCGGGCAGGAATCTGGTGTTTCAATTAGAGGCAGACAAGATGGGATCAGAGAGGTCTCAGCTGCTTTGGAAGGCAGCTAGGGGGCAGTGAGTTAAGTCAAGACGGTATCAGTGATTTGGGGCTCACGTGTAGAGTTGCTTGTTATTCGGAGAATATGGTAAGACATTTACATCTTGGATTGGATACTCTCAAAGTAAATGATTTAACCCTGTTATGCAGCTCTATTCTGAGTCTAACTGTTGTAGGGATGAGTCATTTACTCGAAGGATTATTTGAGTCTACTGTCAAGTGTAAGTGTTCTGCAGCAATAATGGTCATTGATTTCGTTTACATTAGAAGCATCAAGTCGATCAAGTGTTGGAAACGTTCTGATTAAGTCAGGTTTTCAATGAGATTTTGGCATGGAAGGGGTTCGGTGTGGGCGGTCTGTCGGGGAGACAGTACAATTCGAGATTTTAGGTAACAAGTATGGTAGGGCTGATTTTCTGCATTGGATTATGGATTCGTCTCCTTTGGGTTTGGAGAGTTCTTCTAAGGTTGGGTTCGGTAGCCTTGGGGAGGCCGTTGTATGCTTGGGGCTGTGGTTTCGTTCTTCAGGCTGTTTAGCGCGCCTGGGATGGTAAGGAATGATTTCGAGGACGAAATCTAATTCATGTGGGGGAGAGTTGTAACACCAGAAATCTTGAGGATCAATTGTTGGGAATAAATCCTATTTTAAGGTTTGATCACGGCGTGTTGGAGGAACCAACACGACGTGTATAGTTAAGGAAAATCGCGGTTCTCATTAAGGTCAACATGGTGTGTTGGTTTCTAAACACGGCGTGTTGGAAGATGGGAAGGAAACCCCAATTTTTAGGATGTTGCACCCTATATAATATCTTTAAGCCCCAAGGACTGGTCTCCTTACCAGCCTCCATTGATACCAAAACCCTAAAATCGATCTTTAAGTCTCTTGTTGGTGTTCTTGAGCTAGTAAGAAGTTTTTGGTGCTCATTGTTGGTCTTTGTGAAGGAAGAGGAGATCTTGAAGTTGCTTTGTTTAGGGAAAAGGCTTTAGATCCAGAATCATCATCTAGTGGGGAAGCTTTTTGAGGTATAAAGTTTGCATCTTGTCTTGTATATGTTTAGATCTCTTCATTTGTCCTTTGTTGTTCTTTTGGTCCCTTTTTGGGTTAAGGAGAGAGTGAAGAAGTTTAAGGGTTTGTTATCCCAGATCCGAATTGGTATTGGACTCCTTGAGCATAAAGGTGCAAGCTTTATGAGATAATTGGTTACATGCATGCATTAAGTCCCTTGTTAAGTCCTTTTTGGGGCTATGTCTTTATGGGTTAAGTGCTTATCGTTTAAGCCATTGCATCGTTAAGATTATGGATGGAGTTTTGAACCTTTTGGGTAATCCCAAGGGATGAAGTTGGAAACTTTATGCTTCTGGACCATGTTATGGACTAGATCTAAGCTTTCGAGCTCTTAGAATCAGAGAAAGTAGCTTAATGTATCAAGCTGTTGGAATTCAGGCAAACACGACATGTTTGGAAGTCAATATGGCGTGTTGGCTGGGATTTTCCTAACTGTTTAGTTAATGGCGAAGCACGACATATTGGAAAGTCAACACCACGTGTTTGGTCAACATGGACTGTTGACTTTGACTTTGACCAGAAGTTTGACCAGGGTTGACCATGGGATATGTGGGGCCATGTTTGGGCCTTGGTTGATTATTTGGCTTTTGGGCCTTTCAGATTGTGAGTTTTGGCCTTAGGATTGGACCAAGCTAGGTTAGGAGTAAAATGGTCTTTTTACCCCGTGTATGGACTTATGGATATGGATTAGGATTCACATGTTGATAGGTTTTTTTGATATTGTTAGTTCGGGGATCAGTCAGCCATCAGCCAGAGATTTATCTGCGGGATTAAGCAGTGTGAGGTGAGTTTCCTCACTGGGTTTAGCGGGTCGAAGGCACTAATGTCGGCCCGTGGTTTATATGTTAGGATGCTAGATGCCAGGCGAGGCCTGATGAGTATATTGAATGCTAGTTATAAGTATCTGTTTTTATGCTTACCAGGCGAGGCTCGATGGCTGTATGGTATGCTATAGTCTTTGTGATTATTGCATGTGTTAGTAAGGTTATATGTTTATATGAATATATTGTTATATGATTGTGTGTGTATCGGGCGGGGACCAATGTCACGCGGGGCCCGGTGATTGACAGATCTGTAATCCGGGTGAGGCTCGATGCATGGCGGGGCCCGAGACCAAGTGGGACTCGAGACTAGGCAAGGCCCGATGGAGGGCGGGGCCCTAGTATGTGATTTATATATGTATGGTATGAGGTATCTTGGGGAACTCACTAAGTTTTGTGCTTACGGTTTTCAGTTTATGTTTCAGGTACTTCGGTTTTCAAATGGAAGAGCTCGGGGTGATTGCAGAGCACACACCACATGTTTCTGCATTCTGCGATTTACTCTGATTTGATGGTGTTTTGATAAATCTCAATTAACTTGGTTTTATGGAAATGTTATGTATTAACGATTTATTAGCCTGAAAACTGAAATTTTATGTCATTATTTTTGAGGCGTTTCACGTGAGCAACATATCCTCACATCATGATCCCCAACAAGCTCATCAAAAATGCAACCAAACGCTCCCCACGTCGCGAGACCTTTTGTCTAACGTCATGAGAACAATTTGAGGCTAAAAATCCAACTTTTAAGTCCTTAATCCATTAAGACTTCAACCCCAATTCTTTTAGAAGCTAAAGAGGACTCCAAAGGTCAATAAAAATGATTACTTGATGGACATGCATGCCCCCATGCATGTCCTAAACCCATCTTAGGTCAAAATGACAAGAAATGGCCCCAAACTCATGCAAGATTCATAAATCACATCTAAACTTCAGATCCATAAGATATGATGCTCAAGGGACCCTTAATGGCCATAAAGTTGCCAACTTTATGGATTTCCTCCATGCAAACTTTCATAATCATGAAAGAAAAGGTACAAGAACCTAGATCTAGCAACTTAAACCCATAAAGGTTGAATCTTGGACACTTACAATGGTCCAGAATGTACACAAGACGATGATGATGAAGCCTCCTTGCTGGATCAACACTTTAGAACACCTTCTTCTTCTTATAGCCACTAAAACACCAAGATGGATCCAAAACCACCAAGAGGGATGAGGGTTAGGGTTTTTCTGAGTTTGAGGGAGGTGGAGGATGAGAAATGAATCCTAAAACCAAGTTAAGGGAGCTTAAATATGTGGGATACCCTAAAAGTTCGTGGGCTTCGGCTGCAGAGCTGCTCACGTTGTAAGCTCCTATTGCTCACGTCGTGAGCTCAGTCCTAGACAGAAATCTTCATGCATCCCATCTCACGTCGTGAGCCCTTATGTCCCAATTCGATTCGTCTAGGAAAACGGGTGTTACAGCAATGAGACGGGCTTTGTACTGTTCTAGAGAGTCACCTGCTTTATATTTTGTTTTAAATAATCACATAGACCGCACAATGTTAGTGACATGTGGCCTAGGAACAAGTACCCACGTTCTATTACTAATAAGAGCATTAAATTCAAATTTCATGGCATCGGTCCAGTTAGAGTTATGAAGAGCATGAAGATAAGAACGAGGTATGGGTGATTCGGTTGTGGTGTAGAGGTTGAGTTTGGTGACAGGTTTAGTGATTTCACGTTTGGCACGTGTGCGCATTAGGTGGGTGGATTGTATAGGAGGAGGAGAAGGGGACGAAGAGGGAGAGTTAGAGTTAGAGGAACCGGAAGAGGGGGCTATTTGGAAGGTTTTTGTGGTGGAAGGGGCTGTTTTTGGAATTTTTGATAATGTCTGGGTGCTATTTTGGGTAGTAGCAGAAGTAGGGGATTGGTGGGAGGTGTGTGAGAGGGTGGAGGGCGGTTGGGGGTGTTTCGGTGGTTGTTTCGGTAAGAGGGGTGGCTATATGTACCCAAGAATGGGGAAGGGTCGTCAAAGGAAAGAGAAGTAGGGGTGGAAGAAGAGGGTAAAGGTGGATCGAGAAAGGAGTAAGAGGGCGGAGAGTTTGGATAAGGGGGTAGCATAGACATTTAAAGACATGTAAGTGAGTGTATGAGGGTTTTCTTATTGAAAAGGCGGGTGAAAGGGATGTCATTATGGATAGAGGTAGATAGGTTGAGGTTAAGAAGGGGGCATGCCATGTGTAAGGCCTCAACCCAATAGGTAGGGGGAATGTGGGCATGAAAGAGAAGGGTACATATAATGTTGTTAATGGTACAGATCATTCATTTTGTTGAGAGGTACGAGGGCAAGAGAAATAGAAATGGATTCCGTTTTGATCAAAAAGGGAATGGAATTGTCGGTTATCAAATTCACCAAAATAGTCACATTGGAATGATTTGATTTCAGTTTTGAATTGAGTTTGAACATATGACCGAAAGTATAAAAATTTAGTGAAAACATCGGATTTTTTACGTAAGGGGTACACCAACAAAAAATGAGCGTAATGGTCAAGAAATATAATGTAATAGTTGATACCACTAGTGCTAGGATGGGTGAGGTCCATATATCAGAGTGAATAATTTCAAACAACTCATTGGCGTTATTATTGGAAGAAATAAATGGTCAGCGTGGTCCACGGTGTCCCAAGCGTTGGTGCCAAAGAGAAGCGGTGGTAATGAAGGCGACCACGGATGGAGTGATGGGATAGAGGTCGCCTGTGCTATCACATCTAAGGAGCTACTGTTTGGTGAAAAAAATCCTTCACAGTAAAACCAGAGGGATCAAATTCAATGGAAGTATCATTATCAGTAGTAAATTTATGAACATAAATAAGGTTTTTGATGATATTGGGAGTGACAAGAATATGGTTTAAATGTAAGGGGCGATGATAAGAGGAAATGGTGGTATGACCGGTTTGAGTGACCGATATGGAGGACCCGTTGCCAACAAAAACTAAATTATAATGACGTGTATTATTGATAGAAGAGAGAATACCTTAATCCGAAGCAAGGTGCAAGGTGGAACCTATATCCATGTACTAGCTGGGATCCCATGGATTGTTTAAAGTCGTGGTATTAAACATAGCAGCAATATATGTGGGATGTCCGGAAGGTTGATCAATGGTGACAAGAGGGAACCACTTCCATGGTTGTGGAACAACATTCGGGTCGGTGGTGGTATGATAGGCTACCAGTTTGGAACCCGAGCCGAAGAAGGAGGCCGACGATCTGCCAAGAATACCGGCGATAGGTGACTATTGGTGTTGCTGTTGTTGCAGGATGGCAGGTGGAGGGTGTGGGGCAACCCACGAGGGCGGAGCAAACCTGCCATAGGGGGACCATGGAAAATAAAATAGGTTCCATGGTGGAATTTGTTATTGGCGCTGGAGGTTTTGTGGCTAATTGTTGTCGGTAGGTGGTTGTCCTCGATGGTTGTTGGACAAGACAGAAGGACGTCAGGAGGAGGAGGGGCGACTATTTTGGACCCGCCAGTTGTCGGTCCTGTTATTGAAAAGAAGGACTGTTTGAGAAGAGTTGTGGTCTTGATGGCTCGATGGTGGTGGGTGGCTTCTATTAAGGCGAACTTCTTCGGATACTAGAATGGAACAAGCTTGCAGATAGGAAAGGAATGGCTCCTTATGGCGGATCACCATGCCAATGCTCTCATATTGAGGCGAGAGACCGTTAAGCAGGTATGTGAAAAGGGTGTTCTCGGTTACTGGAGAACGGATGTTGTTTAATAAGTTATAGATGAACTTCATTTTCTTACAATAATCAGCCATGTTGCGATCTCCAAGGACCATGGATCAGAGCTCGCTGTCAAATTCTACAACGTTGGCGTCTTTGTTTTCTCGGAAAACTGATTCAACAGCCAGCAAAACAGAATTGGCAATGGAGTTTGGTTTGAGGATAGTGTTGAGAAGCGGTAGGGTCATGGTGCCATAGAGCCACATCTGAATAATGTTATCTAGATGCTCCCATTCTGTATTAGTAGGTCCAGTGGGTTTGGTGGTACCTGTGAGAATGTCGTACACTCTAAAAGCTCAGCAATAAATGGTAAATAAATGGCACCAAAGGTCATAGTTAAGCTTATTCATGTCGATAATTTGGGGAACATAAGCTTTGATATTAGTAATACCAAAAGGTTTTTGATTTGCCATGCCCGAAGAAGTGACAATAGAGAGATCGATAGAAGAAAAGAGAGGGAAAAGAAGGGAAGGGTAAGGCAGGCAGAAAAATAGGGTTGCTAAGATCAATAGAAGATATCTGATACCATCTTTGGCATATAATTTCCCATGTCCATTTCATTTAACTAATGCATAATAAATACAATTTACCATGGGCTCTAAGGCCAATAGACTAAGCTAAACTAATGGGCTAATTAAACTCTAAAATATGTTGACATGATGAAGACAATCTTCCTAGTACACAACTAGGGAACACATCAAACCAATGAAGAAGGAAACACACAGTTAACACATACTTGTGTATATTCTGATAACTTAAAAACCGATTACATGAAAAACCATATAAGGAAAAATTGAAAAGAGGAAAACTGCTACTACAATGGTACTACCTAGAAAACAGGAATATACAATTGGACAACTTCCCACTATCTAGACTAATTCAACAGAAAGAAAGATGCTAGACATGTAAAGTAAACATAAACTAAATTAAGGATAGAAGGAAGCATGTGAGGAGCTTGTAGGAGTTGGACGTTGCACATTTTAATATTCCCTCTCAACATCAACTTCTACCATACTCATCATGTTGAATTCAATTAGTTTCCCACTTGAAAGGCTCTTGGTTAGGGTATCTGCTACCTGCTTATTTTTTTTCACATACTGCAAGTCTATTTCTCCCATTAATACCTTATCTCTAATGAAGGACTAGTGAACTTCAATATGCTTGGTACGAGCATGAAAGATAGGATTTTCAACAAGTTTTATGGAGGACATATTGTCACATAAAAGTGGAATACTATAACCAAGTTCCTGGTTTATATTCTTCAACAGTTAAACAAGCCAGGTACATTCTTGAGCTGCCATGACAGCAACTCTATATTCTGCTTCCGTTGTAGATAAAGACATGATGGGTTGGCGCTTACTACTTCATGATATGATACTGGACCCAAGCATGAATACATAGCCAGTTGTTGACCTTTTTGTGTTCAAGTCACCAACATAATCAGTATCACAAAAACCCATCAATTTACAATCAGGTTCCCTCTTGATCACAAAAACCCATCAATTTACAATCAGGTTCCCTCTTGAACTAAACTCCATAGCCGAGGGTGGCTTTTATGTACTTTAACACTCTGGGTGCAGCTCCAAGATGAGGCTTTCTTGGATTATGCATGAACCTGCTTAACACACCAACTGCAAATGATATATCTGGTCGCGTCAAGGTAAGATAAACGAGGCTTCCCACCATCTTCCTATATAGTGTTGCATCTTCTAATTTACTTCCTGATTATACACACAATTTAGCATTAGTATCCATAGGTGTTACTGCTGCTTTACATTCCAACATTATGAGCCTTTTCAACGAATCAGTACAGTACTTCCGCTTCCGCTGATGCAAAACTATGCCTTCATCATCATAATTCAGTTCGAGCCCTAAGAAGTGTTTCAGCCTTCCCAAGTCTCTCATGTGGAAATGAGTACTTAGGTTATCTTTGAGTTGATTGACCATATCTTCCAAATCTCCTGTGATTATCGAATCATCGACATAAACGAGAACAAATGCAACTTTGTTTCCAACCTTCTTCACAAATAAACTTGCATCTCCTGGAGTACTTGTATACCCGTTATGTTCAAGAAATTCATACATTTTTCCAAACCACGCCCTTAGAGATTGTTTTAGGCCATATAAATTTTTCTTGAGTTTACACACATAGCTTGCTTGACTTTTACTCTCGAAACTACGAGACTGATCCATATGGATTACATGATCCAAGTCTCCATATAGAAAAGCATTGCTCACGTCCATTTTCCATATTTTCCAACTTTTACTTGCCGCCAAAGCTAGCAAAACCCTAATTGTGGTTAACTTATCCATCGGGCTAAACATATCCTCATAATCTAGCCCGTATTGTTGTGAGAAACCACATGCTACTAAATGCACCTTTTGTCAACCAATCGATCCATCATCGTTGCGTTTTATCTTAAATACCCACTTGCATGAAATGAGATTCACTTCATCTAATTTTGGGACCAAATCCCATGTATGGTTCCTAATTAGGGCATAAAATTATTCCTTCATTTCCAAAAGCCACTCTTGTTTAGTTGCAGCTTAATCATATATGTTTGGTTTAGTTTTTACTTCTTCAACTATTACAACATTGGCATAGCGAGGGTTTGGCTTCCTGACTCTAGATGATCTTCTAGTATTTTGAGTCTCGTTGTTGTCATCATCATTGACAACTTCATTTGACGGTTCCAGATATTGACCTTAAACATGAACATCATCATTATCATTAACCACATCACTCCCTTCTATGTCTAGCGTCACATTTGACAACTCAATTTCTTCTTTAAGAAGTTTAGTATTAAGAAAAGCCTCATGATTTTCTGACCACCATGAAGAATTCTCATCGAAAGCCACATTCCTTGAGATATAACACCTTCCATAATTAGGATCACAACACCTCCAACCCTTTCTTTCTTCATCATATCCCACAAATATGTATCGAACATCTTTCTTTTCCATTTTACTCAACAAGTGGTTGGGTATAATCACATAACAAACACACCCAAATACACGTAGATGACTCACATTTGGTTTGATCTCCAAGTGCTTTTCGAACAGTGATACGTAATCAAGATTTTGTTGTGGTATGCTATTGATCACGTAAGCTGTTTTTTCATAGCTTCTGCCCAATACTCCCCTGGAACACTTTTGTCGTGCATTATAATTTTGCAAATCTCACCTAGGTGTCTATTTTTCCTCTCAGATACCCTTTTGTTGTGGTGTATTTGGATGTTGGATATAAGGCCTAACTTACAGCCTCTTATCCTTGTTTACTGCACAGATATGAAGACAAAATAAGAATAAAATAAGAAGTGAAAAGGAGTAGCGGTAAACACTCAATCTCTGCATATCTTTATTGAAAGAAACCTATGACTTATATAGGCCTTACACACCACGTGACAATCAAAAGAAAAACAAATTAAATATTATTCTACCTAAGGACCAGGTCATGAAAGACCTTTTCTACCCAACTGCATACATCTCAATCGGAAGGAGCTTTGACCAAGCCCTTTATTATTAAAATAAAACATGCATAAAAGACTCAAACGACCCATGAACTAAAAACCACTTAACCCATCAAGATTATACCCAACAATCACCCCCCTAATCTTGATGCTCTTGAACCATTTCTTTATCACAGCAAAGCCACTTCTTCCTCTTGAATCAAATTGAATTCTTTTTCTTTGTCTTTCCATTTTGTACATTCATTTGCAAAATGTCCATACTCTCCACATTCATAGCATCTAAACCCGCTCTTATCACCTCGACCCGAGCCTCTTCCAAGTCCTCTTTCACCTCTACCGAAACCTCTTCCTCTACCTCTTCCTCTTCCCATTTGCTTATCTTCATGCTCACTACTCTTGGAACTTGTTAACAAGAGTTGACCTTGCTCTTCCTCCTTTTCATCATGACTTTTGAGCCTATCTTTATAGGCTTTTATCCTTCCTACGGCTTCTTCAAGTGGCAAACTTTCAAGATCAGAGTATTGCTCAATAGAAGCTACAATTGGCAAATACTTCTTTGGAACGGAGTTAAGGAACTTTCTAACAATCACTTCTTCATCAAGAGATGAACCAAGACTTTTAAACTTCTCAACTATAGCACTTATATTTCCTGAAAAGTCATTGATTGTCTCATCATCCTTCATATTTAGCCTCTCCAACTCACCCCTTAATGTTTTCAACCTTGCCTTTTGCACCCTTTCAGTACCTAAGTACCGAATCTTAATGGAGTCCCAAACATCTTGTGCATCTTTGTATTTTGCTACCTGCAAAAGAACATCTTCTGGGAGAACAGTCTTCCAAAGGCCATGTGCTCTCAACACAGTTTCAACCAAGATTGACCATGAAGTGTAATTGGTTTCAGTCAATTTTGGGCACTGGAGTGTGACATTACCTTGCTCACGAACTGTTGATGTACCTGCACTTTCTACCAATTTTTTTGCTGAGATTTCGAGTTTAAAAAGAACAGGATCTGATCTCGTTTTTTTCTTCTTGCCACTTGCTAACTGCTTTCTTTTCTTGCTACTACTTTCTTCTTTCTTCTTGCTACTTTCTTTCTTGCTTACTTGCTTATTAATTCTTGCTACTTGATGTTGTTTCTTGCTTTCTTGCTACTTGTATGTTGTTTCTTGATGCACATCAGTCGATCTTCATATCACCAAGTGTGATACCTTGCTGTTAGCTTTCATCTTCCTTTCTTGTTGCGAACCAGGTATGAGCCTGGTGCTCTGATACCAAATGTTGGATATAAGGCCTAACTTACAGCCTCTTATCCTTGTTTACTGCACAGATATGAAGACAAAATAAGAATAAAATAAGAAGTGAAAAGGAGTAGGGGTAAACACTCAATCTCTGCATATCTTTATTGAAAGAAACCTATGCCTTATATAGGCCTTACACACCACGTGACAATCAAAAGAAAAACAAATTAAATACTATTCTACCTAAGGACCAGGTCATGAAAGACCTTTTCTACCCAACTGAATACATCTCAATCGGAATGAGATTTGACCAAGCCCTTTATTATTACAATAAAACATGCATAAAAGACTCAAACGACCCATGAACTAAAAACCACTTAACCCATCAAGATTATACCCAAATTCTGGCGTTTGATTTTATGTGTTTTCAGGTGCTCACCAAATTCTGTGGCAAGGTAATCACCTCCATTATCAGATCGGAGACAACCGATGTTGTGTTTTGTTTCTCTTTCAGCTTCCACTTTAAATTCCTTAAACTTGGCAAACGTTTCAGACTTTTCAACCATGAAATACACCCAAACATACCTTGAAAATCCCTCTATGAATGTTACAATGTACTTCATACCTTTCACAGAGGATTTCTTAACCGGTATAAACACATCGGAGTGTATAAGTTCTAACGGTGCTTTGGACTTGTACACTGATCTGCCAAATGGTTGTTAATGAGCTTAGCCGAATTGATATCCGGAACACACCACATCTTTTCTAACTTCAAGCTCTGGATTTTGATTTCTTTTTGTTTTCTTTACATAAGTTGTTTATGCAAACATTACATAGATGGAATCTTATCGTCTACCTGTCAAAATAGGTTTCGAAGGAGTCTCAAATTCTGTAAAAATCTTCACATCATCTGGTCCAAACAACACATAATGACTAGTGGAAGCTAAATGCGGGACTGAAAGGATATAATTCTTCATACCTGGGACGTGGTACATGCTTTCGAGTGTTAGTTCCTTGTTGTTATCTTCAGGACGAAATACTACCTCACCGACATGTATTATTGGGAGTCTGGAATTATCGGCAATTACAACCACCCTACTTCCTCCATAACTAACTGATTCTTGAAGCTTTTTATGATATCCTGTTATATGATTAGAACAGCCCGAGTCGAGAATCCGTTCATCAATATAGTTTTTGTTTTAATGGTTGCTATTAGTGCTAAGTTATTAACATCTTGGACTTGGGCATACATTGCTTCTACGTCCCATACTTCTTTCTCTTGTGATGTTGCATCATTCCCTTCTTCCGCTTTCTCAAAACGATAATTACGCGCCATATGACCTTTTTTACCACAGTTGTAGCACTTGTAAGGAAAACGTTTGTTGTGATGGTGATTCTTTGATATTTCTTCAGATGACTCTCCTTTCTCATGCTTGTAAGTCCTTTTCTTTTTCCTGATTCTTATTTCTGTCCGAATAGTTTCTATACCAATGATTTCCTGAAGATCGATGTTTTCCTTTGTCTTTCTCCGCATACAAAGCTTCTCCATCATCCTTGATAGTTACCCCTCCCATCTGTTTCGTTAAAGCTTTCTGTCCAGCCAAGAGGTTCTCAAATTCAACAAGGGAAGGTTGAGTTGCCCAACCTTGAATCACTACTTCAAAACTTCTAAATTCGGGTTTCAGCCCATGGATGATTATTCTTTTCATCCTTGCTTCACCAATTTGATAGTATGGAACAAGCTCCATAATTTCTCTACACGTAGCTTTAACCTTGTGAAAATATTGTGAGTTTGTCATATCTCTCTGGGTAACAGATAGGAGTTCATTCTCAAGGAGTTGCAACTTCGTATCATTCTTCTTTAAGATCAAGGCTGATAAGATATCCCATGCTCAAGCACATCTTCTTCAACGGTTGTTTTTAAAACAAACATAGTTTTGCCAGCCTTGATCTTCCACTTACGTAAGATCCCGTTATTGTCTTCTGACTCAGGTTGCTTAGTTTCAGTCCAATTCACAACTTCCCACAAATCTTGCCCTTGCATGTATGACGTGCTGCAAGTAGACCAAGTGTTGTAGTTCTTATTGTTCAGCTTCTTTACTCCACCAACGACTTGTAGTTCAGCCGTAGATACTTAGGCTCTGATACCACTTTGTTGACCTGATGAAGACAATCTTCCTAGTACACAACTAAGGAACACAACAAAGCAATGAAGAAGGAAACACACAGTTATCAAGTGTGTGTGTATATTTTGATAACTTGAAAACGGATTACATGAAAACCATATAAGGCAAAACTAAAAAGAGGAAAACTGCTATAGTGCTAATACAATACCACTACCTAGAAAACAAGAAAATACAATTGGACAACTGCCCACTATCTACACTAATTCAACAGAAAGAAAGATGCTAGACATGTAAAATAAACATAAATTAAATTATGGTAGACATCTTCTACTCTAATAAATGAAAATCTTTTTGCCACATGTCACACTCTCATTGATTTGGTCACATGTCATTTTGTGGTTATTTTCAATTAAATTTTTTCCACATGGCATTTTGTGGTTTTTTTCATTTTATCATATTCCATATAATATTTAAATGTAATAATAAATGCATATCAATTTTATTAATTGACTTTCCTTTTAGTTTTAAAATTTCTAAATTAAAACCTCATTAGTTTCCTTTGTTACTTATCTAAATTATTTATTTAAATTTAAAAAAGAAAAAAACAAATTAATTTTAATAATTCAATATTTTTCTTTCAAACTTTTAAATGTTTAGAATTTCATATTTAATTTTTCTTTTAAATGAACCCATATAATACATGGGTTTTACACCTAGTGTAAAATAAACATAAACTAAATTAAGGATAGAAGCAAGTAGGTGAGGTGCTTGCATGAGTTGGATGTTGCGCATTTTAATATTCCTTCTCAACATCAACTTCTACCATACCCATCATGTTGTTGAATTCAATTAGTTTCCTACTTGCAAGGCTCTTGGTTAGGATATCTGCTACCTGCTCATTTGTTTTCACATACTGCAAGTCTATTTACTCTAAAGTACAATATGTATCAATACAAAATATACATTAATATTCTTCAGGGCTTCTGAAAATAATATCCCAAGCACAGTAGAGTAGCCTCCTGCTTCGGGTCCGTTCCTTATAACATTTCTTCTTCGTCTTCATCATCATATTCATATCCGTATCCGTATAGGTCTTCGTAGTCATCTTCGTACTCATATATGTATTTGTCTTCGTTGACGTCTTCGTCTTCAACATTGAAACCAAATGAATGAAGAAGCCCTCTTGACCCACAAAAATGCAGACCTACTATCAAATTATGAATGCTCTGCGGAATAAAACATATGCTTGTACCTACTATATTTAAGAATTCTAAACTTTCTAATTCGCCAAGATCCTCAGGTAACTTCTCCAGCAATGAACATTCACGCAGGTTGAGAACTCTCAGTTGTTTCAACATACAAATGCTATCTGGAAGATGTCTAATATATGTATATGGCAAACGCAACACCTGTAAACACACTAACCCACTGAGACCCTTAGGCAACTTTTCAAGCAATGAACAATGATCAAGATCGAGATATTCCAGATGTATCAACATACAAATGCTATCTGGGAGATTTCTAATCTTTGTATATGACAACCGCAACACCTCTAAACAGTCTAACCCACCGAGATCTTCAGGTAATATCTCAAGCAACCGACATTCATCAAGTTTGAGAACTTTTAGATGTTTCAACATAGAAATACTATCTGGAAGATGTTTAATCTGTGTACAATGCAAACGAAGCTTTTCTAAAAACTCTAATCGGCCAAGATCATCGGGTAACTTCTCAAGCAACCAACATTGAGCCAGGCTGAGAAGTTTCAGATGTTTCAACATACAAATGCTATCTGGAAGATGCCTAATCTGTGTAGATAACAGCAGCAGCACCTTTAAACAGCGTAACCCACTGAGATCCTCAGGTAACATCTCAAATGACCCCCAATCATAAAGTTTGAGAACTTTTAGATGTTTCAACATAGAAATGCTATCTGGAAAATCTTTAATCTTTGTATAAGACATGTGCAGCTTATCTAAACACTTTAATTGACCAAGATCCTCAGGTAACTTCTCAAGAAACCAACAATCACCTAGGTTGAGAGATTTCAGATGTTTCAACATACAAATGCTATCCGGAAGATGTTGAATCTTTGTCGATGACAAAGTTAGGTTCTCTAATGACTCTAATTGGCCAATATCCTCAGGTAACTCCTCAAGCAAAATGAAATTAAGTTCGAGAGATTTTAGATGTTTCAACATACAAATACTATTCGGAAGATGTTTAATCTTTGTAGATGACAAACTGAGTTGTTCTAATGACTCTAATTGGCCAAGATCTTCAGGCAGCTTCTCAAGCAACCGACAATTAATAAGTTTTAGAGATTCTAGACGTTTCAAAATACAAATGCTATCTGGAAGATATTGAATCTTTGTATATGACAAAGTTAGGTGCTCTAATGACTCTAGTTGGCCAAGATCTTCGGGTATCTTCTCAAGCAATGTACAATTATCAAGTTCCAGAGATTCCAGATGTTTCAACATACAAATGCTATCTGGAAGATGTTGAATCTTTGTAGATGACAAACTGAGGTGTTCTAATGACTCAAGTTGGCCAAGATAGTCAGGTAACTTCTCAATCAACTGACATCTATCAAGTTCAAGATATTTTAGATGCTGGAATATGCTAATGTTATCTGGGAGATATTCAATACTTGTAGATGACAAGTTTAGCTTCTCTAAACGTCCTAACCGGTGAAGATCCTCAGATAACTTCTCAAGTAACTTACAACCATCAAGTTCTAGAGATTTCAGATGCTCCAACTTCCAATTACCATCTGGAAATTCAACCAGATCAACACATCCTGTAAGAGTCAATGTGTCGAGATTTGGAACCAACCGAAGGTCAAGGGTCTTCAACTTTGAATAACTGAGATCAAGGAATCTGAGTTTCTCAAGAACCTAACAACATAAGTAAAAAAAATCTTATAGGTGTCATAACAAAGCAATTGGTGTATAGTTAATCATGAAAAACAATCAGTCAACCATAATTCTACCTTTCTTTCTGCCCCGTCCCAAAGTAGTACGATTTTGCTGTGACACATCTCAAGTGTAACAAGATTACTTGCTTGAAATGTTTTAGGTAAAGACCTAAATGGGTATTGATTAAAACTCAAATATTCTAAAGTATCTGGAAAGCTTGGGCTAAATGTATCAAGTTCAAGGTTCCAGAAACAATCTCTCATATCCACACAAAGAAATCTAAGTGCCTTCATCTTTGCAAGACCTTTTATAAGAATATATGGATCGAGTTTCTCAGTGTACAATGTTATACATCTTGTTTCTTCAGTACCCTGTAAGGTGGTCAACATGAAAAGTTGTGTCATAATAGATAAAAAAAAAAAAAAAATCAGATTTCTCTAACTTACAAATTAACTTGATCCTTACCAAGTCATTAGCCAAAATATGTTCAATTTCGTCATTCTTCCACAATCGGCTATGTTTTTGAGGCATTTTTGGGTGCAATCGACGAACAATATTCATGCCCATTTCTCTAAGATGGTCATGCATGGACACATACTCATATCCTCGATAGTCATCAACAGTTATGAGAGATTTTAACTGAAGAACCCTTAAACCAATTTTAGCACAAAATCCACAGCTCTCAAGCACTTTGATTGCTTGGTCCTTCCGGGTCCCACCTTTCATTATGCATGCAACATCTAGAAATATTTCCTTGTAATCATCCTCTAGAGCAGTATAGCTTAATTCCAATATTTTCAAAGTTTTTGCTAACGGAATAGTTTTTAACCTTTCTAAGGCATCTTTCCACTCAGCTTTATCTTTACCAAACAAGAGTGAACCCAAAACTTTGATCGTTAAGGGAAGACCAGAAGCATAATGTACAACTTGTCCCGATAATTCTTGGTACCCTTGAACTGGAATCTCTCTCCCAAATGCATACCTACTGAAGAGGCAAGTTGCTTCTTTATCCGATAACAGATTGACATCATGAATCAAAGTCACTCTGTGTGCTAGAAGTACTTGCTCGTCTCTTGTTGTAATGATAATTCTACTTCCCGACTTAAACCAATCATGCTCACCAGCTAGCGCCTCAAGCTGTTCTATATCATCTACATCATCTAGAGCAATAAGAACCTTTCTACCACGCATCCTCCTTTTCAGAATGTTTTGCCCTTCACGAACACCACTTACTCTGATGTCTTTATCATTTAAGACATCTGAAAGGATTTGTTCTTGCAATGACTTTAAACCAGACAAAGGAGTGTTTGTAACTTCCCTCACATTCTCAACAAAGCTTTTACCTTCGAACCGAAATGATATTTTATCAAAAACAGCTCTGGCCAGAGTTGTCTTCCCAGCACCTCCCATCCCCTTGATCCCGATCATGCGAACATCATTAATACCTAAATCTAAAGATGATATAAGATCATTTACCCGGGTCTCAATACCAACTAATTTTTTATCAAAGCTGAAATTGATGATGTGTAGCTCTAGTGATATATCTTCAACGATTTTTTGGATGAACTTGGCTTCATGCCTACATTTTGGAAAAAGATTCAATTAGCTTGCTTAAACTCCCTCGTGAAAATTTACTTTTAGATCTATAACATATAAACGTATATGAAGTGATTAAACAAAGTAATATAAGCATATTTCATGTTTAATGACTTCAGCTTGAGCAATCCCCGTTCCAAAAAAGACTCCAGTTTGAGTTGAAATTTGAGAATCCAGCATCAGACGCCATGTACAAGCCTTTTTAAATACATGTAAATGTATACAATAAGAAAAACACAAAATGCAAGAATATTGCAGAGATATGAGGAAGGAATTACCCATCAGCAGTGTTCTTCAACTCCAACCCAGCAAGATTCGCTGCTTCTTTCATTGCCTCTCTCCATTTCTCAGCAGCCTCTGCTTTCTCATGTCTGGCAAAGGCTTCTCCAACAGCCCCACTTTGTTTGCGGACTTCGGTGGGTTCCACATCATAGAAGACAGGGTAAACATTATGTTGGGTTGTCTTGTGACACTCCATTATCTTCACAAGCTCATCCAAGCACCAAGATGAAGAGGCATAGTTCTTGGAGAATACAATGATGTAGAATTTTGAATCTTGAATGGATCCGATGAGCTCATCACTGATCCGTTTCCGTTTCGTGATTCTCACGTCGTCCTTGTAAGTGTAAATGCCTTGTTGTTGAAGAGCATGATAAAGATGATCAACGAAGTTCTTACGAGTGTCTATACCTCTAAAACTTAAAAATACATCGTATTTAAAGCTCTTCTGCATGGATGAAGTTGAAGAAGACGCCATTGATGGTATGCTTGATGGATCTTATAAAATCAAATATTTTCCTAGGGAAAGCTTATGTGAAAAGATTGCAAAGAAATTTTTGGATGAGAAGAATTAAAAGGCTTAAAGTGTATATGTGAAAAGGTCAACTGTTGTAGCTCTGGAAGGTGATGTGTTTGTATGGATAAAAAGATTATAATATTCCTTATTTAAACAATTCAAAGAGAATTGTTCTGATTGTTAAAAAGTCAACGGTTGTAGCTCTGGAAGATGATATTTGTATGGATAGAAAAACTGTAAGATTCGTTATTTGAAGTTTGAACAATTAAAAGAAAACTGTTCTACATGATTCGATTAGGGATACAACTTGTAAATAGTTAAAATTTTTGATAGCGGACTTTTGATCATCTTTTAAAAAAAATGGTGTTGTCAACTTGTCATAATTAGAATTCGTTGTCTATCAAAGAATAAACATAAAACATGATTTAATTCGATTCCACGAATACCTTTACATATAATATTTAAACTTTTGATGTGACAGTTTTCCAAAAAGAAGTTCTGAATTCCAAATCTTGAAAGAAGAGTGACTAAAAATTGTGAAAGTAGTTTCCAGGGGCTGCATATGTAGTTTCTAAAAATTTAATACTCGGTGGCCAAAGTGCAAAAAAATAAACTTTCCGTTAAGAACTTGTGCGACCTCTAGGAGAAGATACTTCCTATGTGATGCCATGATTGAACAATTAACATATAAAACCATAGAGAATTCTTAACAAATAAATATATATACAGATAATGTATCATTGTGCATACTATATACTTGAACTTTCCAGAATCTGTAGGTGGGTTGAGGTGACGGATAACCAGTACTAAATCTTGCTGTGCGCATCGTTTATCAGGATCGAAATGTATTGTCGAACCTCCCATCCTCTGTCGAATAGCCTCCTTCCTTCAATTATTTCAGCCGGAGCTCAGAACATCTGTATACTCCGATTCTTGATGTTTAATTTTGAGGGGAACTGGACAAGCCAGATGGAGATGGAGGATTTTGAATCTTTTGATTTCTTATTTGGGAAGAAAATGTTGATAGACCAAGAAGGACCCTATGGATTTGTTATTCCTAAAACTTGCCCGATCATGAATGTTATCATTCAAGTCCCTTAAAACTTAAAAGACTTTAAGAGGAGTAACAGAAATGGTCCCTTAAATATGTCTAAATACACATGTCTGGTCATTCTATGTTTTACTCTTGCATTTTCTTTTCCTGTTAACTACAATTTTACAAAAATTATCTTATATTTTTCAAACTTTTTAATAATTGTAGAAAAACCAAATCTAATTCTTCGAAGACCAGTTTGATTAAATAGTGATTTACTTAAACTTAATGATTGTTTTAAACATATTAAATCTTCTAATTTTATAATTCTTGAACTTCTTGTCACAAGACCTGCTAAAAAAAATTATTTCCTCGTAAAACTGAAACATTAATCAGAAAATTTTATTAGTTTATACATTGATGTTTTAAATTTACAAAAATGTCTAGAAGAATCTTAAATATAGAGCAGATAAAAATAAACTATTAAACAAGTTCAACGGGTGCTATTATCTATATAATTTTAATTAATTAGTAGCTGGTGAACTAACTTCAAAAATTTTATTTTTTTATCTCAATAGACAAAGTAGCAAAGAGAAAATAAATCACCATTTTGTTCTGAAAGTTACATTGTAACCATACAAGTTAATCATTATTTAAATTACGTACTGATAGGCGGTTTTACTATTGTGCATATAGTGGTACCGACAACGTCTAGTTTTTCTGGACGCAGTGTAAAATTTTTGATTTTTTTTTCTACTATCGTGACACTACTAAAATTTCCCGTGACACCTCTACTATGAAATCATGCGTCCATCCCTTGACCTAGTATATTTTTTTAGAACGGCAATCACAATAATTTGTACACTACTCCTAAACAACTGTTTTCGTCTCCAGCGATACTAGAACTATGAATCTTTAGTTGGGAGCACCCTTCCACAAACATTTGATACCGCTACCGTTGGGCTACAAACCTTTTGGTATGTGACCTAGTATCACCTCATCATCTCTAGCCATATTTTGATGATTTAATTTTGTCACCGTTATTGGTTTTGAATTTTTCTTCTTCCAAATTCGGATATTTGAAATGTATTCTTAATTAAAATTTGGTTAAAAGCTTATTGAACTTCTCCATCGTTCCAAAATAACAAATAAATAAATAAATTAGTAAACTTGATGAAAGTCAATACTTTGAATCATGTCAAATATTTTACTGTTTTCTGAATTCAACAGAGTTTGGAAAATATTTGGGTAACTAAAAACTTGGGTGTGATCTTACATCACTTAGAAATCTTAATGAATTTATTTGTAACATATCATATGCAAATTAATATCAAAATTCAACCATTTTTATCAAGAACAAAGTTTGACTTTTTAAAGAAGTCAAATGTGTTGGCTAAACACCATGAATTAACTAGTTTGTAGTAACTTGAATATTTTGTCCATTATCCTTGTACTTTAACCTCTGTTGAATTTCCACTCAAACATGTGATGTTTCCTTCTCACCTTCCCATTGACATACAAAATTAGTATGTCACTTATGCGTTCTTATGTTGGTGGTTTGCCCTTCAATGGCTTATAAATAAATTTGAGACCGAAGGAAACATGGAATTCATTATGGCATGAGAAGAGGACATGATCTTCACTTCAATGAAGTACAAAAATGCATAACCTTAATACTACAACTCAAACAACAAGGAAAGAAGCATCTTATGATGATAAAACACTTTTTGAAAAACAAAAAACAAAATATGTACGTAAATTGTGCATTATATTTTGGAACATATGACCACTACACAATCTTATAAACTAACTAAACCAATAAATTAAGATGCTTTTTGGTAGAGCTGGGAACAATACGAAATCTCTCTCTCTCTCTCTCTCTCTCTCTCTCTCTCTCTATATATATATATATATATATATATATATATATATATATATATATATATATATATATATATATATATATATATATAGGGTTAAGTTCAAATGAAAACACTATATAAAGTGACAACGTGAGAACACTACTTTATGTTACTATTCTGGTATGAATTTTGTATATACAACGTTATAACATTATTCATCAACAAATATATGAACAATCACACATTAATATTCACATTAAAATTTTGTATGTACAACTTTATGACATTATTAATCAACGAATATATGAACAATCACATATTTAACATTCATATTAGAATTTACTAAATTACTATATATATATATATATATATATATATATATATATATATATATTTTATAGTAGAATAGCAATATAAAATTGAATATATTCATATTATAATTACTACAATACTATACATATTAAATTCAAAGAAGAATAATAGCATACAAATGGTGTTCTCACTTTATTTAGTGTTCTCATTTGAACTTATATATATATATATATATATATATATATATATATATATATATATATATATATATATATATATATATATATAAGAGAGAGAGAGAGAGTTAGGTTCAAATGTTTTTACTATCTATTGTGTGTATGTAGGAATGATTGTGGACCAATCATTTTAGTTACTTTAAGAAAGTAATTAATGCATATTAAATGTTGAAGATTTAATTAATACTCATTATATCTTCAACATGTAATATGCATTAATTACTTTATTAAAATAGTTAAAATGATTGGTCCACAATCAATCTTATACACATAATAGAGAGTTAGAACACAATAACCTAACCATATATATATATATATATATATATATATATATATATATATATATATATATATATATATATATATATATATATATATATATATGGAAAAGTGAATATACCGGGTATACAAGTTAGGTACCCAAAAGAATTATTCGACGTCGTTTCAAGTTAAATGAGCTTGCTTTCTTCCTCAGACCTTATCGGCTATCAGGTTGTACTCTACATGGGGGCAGTAACATCGGCGACTTGGTCGATCAGGCTGTACTCTCTTCCACACCTATTACGAAAATGGGAAAAAGATGCGACTCCTTCGATTCTTCTCAACTTATTGAATCATTGACTCCTATTACGAAGATGGGCAAAGTGGGTTTATTTCAATTGGTTCCGGGCTTACACCCTAACGACCGAGCGAGACAACGATTTCCTTTTATCATATTTCAAACGACTTCCTTTTCTCAAGACAACCAACTGTTAGTTGATTTCCTCTCCTAATTTTTTCTTCCAAGTTTTCTGATTTAATCTGAATCTCTAAAATTCAGAAAACTAGAACTCAAAAGTTATTATATATCCTATTGTTGGAAGTTTGATCTTTGAAGAATGGAGACTAATTCATTTGACTCAAAGTTCATTTATGATTCAGTTTGAGTATGTGTTTCCACAGAATGTCAATGATTTGTGAATCTCAAATGGTTTTACATTTGCAGCTATATTAAAAGAAGCCCACCAGGTGTTCGATAAAATGTCATCTCCTATAATAACACTATTTTTTTCATTTTTTTATGTGAATCTCAAATGGTTTTTCATTTGCAACATTGTTTCTGGTTGGTGCATTTCTATTGTATATATATGCATCTAAGAATTAGTCCATAACAAATATAAACTGCAAGTAAGTGTCTAGGAAGCCTGACTAGGAACACATAGTCTTGGAACCATGGGTGTGTGTGGCAGGTGTCACCTCTTTATGTGTTCTTTTAAATCATATTTATGGTATATATATTGATTTATTGTCAAAGGTTCACGGGGCTCTAGAAACTCTTGCGACTCCTTTAACACCAATTCCTCATGCAAAACTACATGCAAATGAGGTTCAACCAACTTCGATGAACACTGACCTTTTATCAAGAGATGGACAAAGCATTTCTCTTCTTTTAAGCTTGCTTGTAAGGCTTCTAATCTTGATCTTCTTTACCTTAGGAAATGAATTCTTGATTTTTTTTTTGGTTTGTGATTGGTAATCAAGTGTCTTTACAGGGAGAGGGTGACTTTTATATAAGATATTATATGCTTCACCTTTTGACTGCCCCTTTTAACAAATTCCCCTATTAGGTATGTGTCATACACACTTTTTCTTTGTTCTTTTTAACTTTTATTTCATATACTAAGGTCTCCTTCAGGTGACAAGAAGTCATTCTTACAATCCTATGAAGTAGAGGTAATATTTTTCCCCTATTTAATGCCAAATTTTTTTATTTAACTATAAAGTTACATTACTTTCTGTCTCCTGCCTATTGACCTTTGATTGCAATACTAGGAAATCCAAAAAATCTTGGTCTTTGAGAGTGCTTTTGAGAAGATTTTCAGTATCATTAAAAGAGAGGGAGGTTCAGAAGGTGGCGTTGTTGTCCGGCTGATTAGTTGACTCTCCGTCAAATCTATACCATCAATGATTTCTTGTTTTTGGTCAACTTATTATGCCATATTGAATCTGTTTGAATATTTGATTTTCAGGCTTTAATAGATGCCACATGGTGTTTGTTGATTGCTCCCTCAAATCAAAAAGACTGATTTGCCCTCACACTTCATAAAGCATTCACATATTGAAAGATGCAGTTTAGTTATCTTCATATTTACCTTTCCATGGATTCCCACTATAAGTCCTGATAGAAGCTTTGATTAGGGACTACCATGTTACCCAAACCCCAATGCAGGTGGTGAAAAATGAAACACATATGTACAAACACCATTGTATGTTGATATACGTTTTATTGTTGTAATGAATTTTGAGTGTAAAACTAACTTTCGCGATATTTTAATGAAATGTAAGTCATTAAATTTCCAGATTTCCTAGTTGGTTGTATGATGTGTTTGTTAAATAAGATTGTGAATAATGATATAACTTCATACTTTTTTTTTCACAAAATAGCCTCAAAGTTTAGTTTTTTCACAGAATAGCCTCAAATTTTTGTATTTTTTAAAAAATAGCTTCATACTTTCCTTTTTTCACAAAATAGCCACAACTTTTAGTTTTTTTTTCCACAAATTAGCCTTAAATTTTCGTTTTTTTTCACATAATAGCCTCATACTTTCCTTTTTTCACAAAAATAGCCTAAAATTTTTGTTTTTTTTTTTTTACAAAATAGCCTCATACTTTCTTCTTTTCACAAAATAGCCACAAATTTTTGTTTTTTTCACAAACTAGCCTCATACTTTCTTTTTTTTTTTCACAAAATAGCCTCAAATTTCAGTTTTTTCACAAAATAGCCTCAATTTTTCGTTTTTTTCACATAATGGCCTCATACTTTTTTTTTCACAAAATAGTCACAAATTTTCGTTTTTTTTTACACAAACTAGCCTCATACTTTCTTTTTATCACAAAATAGCCTCAAATTTCAGTTTTTTCACAAAATAGCCTCAATTTTTTGTTTTTTCACAAAATGGCCTCATAATTTCTTTTTTTCACAAAATAGCTACAAATTTTCTTTAATTTTCACAAACTAGCCTTATACTTTCTTTTTATCACAAAATAGCCTCAAATTTCAGTTTGTTCACAAAATAGCCTCAAATTTTCGTTTTTTTTTTTACAAAATGGCATCATACTTTCTTCTTTTCACAAAATACCATAGTATTTTTGTTTTTGTCACAAAATACCCTTATAATTTTGTTTTTTCACAAAATACAATCGTATTTTTGTTTTTGTCACAAAATACCCTCATAATTTTGTTTTTTCACAAAATACCATCGTATTTTTGTTTTTTTTTCACAAACAATCAACATATTTCATTCGAAAACATTTAAATTGTTAAGAAACATCAATTACTTCTAGATTATTCATAGTTTCATACATTGTTTGTGTCTAAAACATGAAAAATGTGCAGTTAACCAAAAAAAATGTCATGAATTTGTTAGTCATATAAGTGACATCAAACACAACAATATCTCTGAATTTTGTATAGGCATCTCTTGATCTACCATCAGCCCAAAAGATATTTCTAGGATACCCATCATCAGATAAATCCACGACAAAATATTGGTCACTGTCAACTAATATTTTATCTTGAAAATGTTTTATAAGTCCATAAAACTCCTTTCCTCTATGCTGTTTTCTATGCTCAGATAAAACATCAGCACATTGCTTTGAAGTTACATCAGGTACATTTGAGGTTTTCAGTGTATTAACAGCCTTTTTAATCTGAGAAGGTTTTAACCCTGCTTGACCAAATTGCACCATAAGAGATTTACCTTCTATTGAACGGTGGAAATTGCTATGAGATCGATGCTTCATCACCTTCGTAGGTGTCATGGTCAAGTCGTGATTATGTGTGTCATTAAACGAGTCCACCAACCATTTTCCATCTTCCTGTCTTGTTATTCGAAGCTTAGCTTGACATCCGGTTCTAACATCTCTACGACGTTTTTTCTCATTTTCACTTGAATCATTTTTGTCCATCCGTTTGAAACCTTCTTTGTTGCATACATATATCTTTCGAAAAGGCTCATTTGTTTTAGGATTTTTAATTGTGTCATCTCTACGTATACCAAAGCCATGCAAAAATGAATAATCATTATAAAATGTATAGGCATCATCAGGTGTATCAAAAACCTTTCCCAATATCCTTTCATCATCAACATCATCTTCGTCAATTTCAATGTTCACACCGAAATCGTTAAGTTCTTCAGATTCATATGTTGCTTCCATGGAATCGTTTGTGTCAACATTTTCATTTATATACGGTTCTATAGCCTGATCAGCTGCTTCGGTTTCAAACACCATGGCCAGCATAAAACCACAAGTAAAAGACAATAAGAACTTGACCATATTAATGCCATGCCAATAAATTTTTAGAGATGGCCTAACTTTTGTATACAATTCGATTATTAATAAATGTTATTAACTCTTGTATTTACTTGGAAAATTTAATATTTTTTTGAAAATAATATTTTCTAAGAGTGTAACAAATTATTAAATCATAAGGTATGAATTAATATGTTATATACAAAATTTGGACCCTTTAGAGTTCATTTATATAAAGTAATGTACATGTGGGAAATGATATTGAATGTAAGACACTCCATAGTCTCTTCTTTCTTTCTTTTGGCCGAATCCACTCATACTTGGGTGGATATTGCTTGTAAGTCTTCTTCTTACACACACTATGCTTCTTACATGGTTTGTGTAACATCCAAAATTTCGAGAAATGATTTTTTTTAAATATTTATATTTTTAAAATCTAGTTGGCCAGAATGTGTTGAAAGTATCACACGTGGCAAATTAGTTGGAAATGCACATCTTAAATGAGTGTCACGACGTGACATTATGTTGGCCACAGTGTGGCAACTGTTTTGGGTCAAACGCTAATTTTCGGGCTTTAATCCCTATTTAAAGGAAGTGATGGCTAGGGTTTCCTCCACCATCAGGCTCCATCACCTTCAAACGAACCTTTGTCTAAACCCTAGCTCTTTCGAAGCTTTTGTGCTTATTTTTCAAGTTCTTGGTGGTTTTAAAGGAAGAAGAAGAAGAGTTTGTGCCTTGATTCAACAATCAAACCTTTCCCTCACTTGTGTGCATCTTCTAGACTCTTTGTAAGTCCTCAAGTTTCCACCTTTTGATGCTTTTATCTTTAGATCTAGGTTTTAAGTTATATTTTGGTCCCTTTGATGTGGTTTGTATGGTTGGAAGAGATAAAGTTTGCAAATTTATGGGTTCTCTATGTCCCAAGAGCATTATATCTCATATATCTAGGAAGTGGTGGTGATTTGGGAGCCTTACATGAAATCCAGGTCATATTGCATCTCTTGACCTAGATTTGGGAAAGGACATGCCTTGGGCATGTATGTCCATAAAGTTTGCATTTTTAGGGATCATTAGGGTCCCTAAAGGGTTAACATACAACATACCTTAGTGTTGAATTTAGCAAGAAAAGAAGAAAAAATCGGAGTTTTGTGTAGAGTACAAGCCGACACAACATAAGGTTGGAAAAGAAGTGAAAGAGATAAAGAAAGCTGGAAAGAACACTATAACCTATGACGACAAGGTGTGAGAGGCGTACAACTTAATTATGTTGAGCGTACTCGGTTTTCCTTAGTTACACTGTGCGTAGTCCATAAGTACGCTGGATGTACTCGCTATGCTGAGAAATCTTGGTCGCTATCATCTTCTGTACGTCGGCGTTCTTAAACTTATGTTGGGCATAATATTAATCAAAATTTTTTCTCTTTGTCCATTTTAATTTCTTTTTCCATCTAATTCCGTTTGGTGACGTTTGAATAATGAAATTCTCTGCACTTACACAACAACAAAAACCCTCCAACAAATGACGCGTTATCAACGAAATTAAAAATAAAATAAAACGAAAAACAAATAATGAATAATCAAATAAACCAAATTAATTGCAAAACCGTTCCCCGGCAACGGTGCAAAAAACTTGATGTGTTATATATATATATATATATATATATATATATATATATATATATATATATATATATATAGCTCAAGTTTTAAATTTATAAAATTGAATTTATCGCAACCGGACTAACACACACATTAGGCAGTGAACCTAATCGTGTAATTGTATAGTTGTGGTAAGAACATGTCTCGAACAAAAGAGGAACGGTGGTGAATTAATTTTAGAATGTTTGATTATATGTTTCACAAAACACACGAAAGCATTAAAGAAGGGTTTTATGGAATTAAATCTCAAACAATCGACTAAACAACAAATCTCGATAAACTGACCGAAGACAAATCTCTTTAGATACTTTGGTTTAGACAAATTACATCTTAAAATCATAAATAATTCCACATACAACTTTATTTATTCTTGTTCACCGATTCCTGAAATGACTAGCATCATGGTCACTAATCCTTTGCTTTCAGCACAACTATTAATTCATTGATCAGGTGAACAAACAATCATTCAAATTAGTATTTAGTTCATATTAAGAAAGATTTAGCCTTATTTAACCCTAATGTTCATAGGAATGAAATCATGCATAGATTGGTCGCCTATGTGACATCCGCCTAAAATGGATTCGGGTCAACCCAACCCAATTGGAAATTTAATAAACCCTACTCAAGATTACTTGACGCTAATAGGATCAAAACCCATGCAATACGATATAACTTGACGTTAATAGCAACATAGTATTGTACAACGTTATAACTATAACCAAAGTAAATTATGATACCATATTAAAAATAAAATCAAAGTATAATGCTCTAATTAAATTAAAAGAATCAAACTTGAATTCTCTAATTAAACTTCAAATGAAAGTAGATTGTTATAATCAAATAATAACCTATCTTTTATAAAACTCCATTTTTATAAACTTTACATTAAATTTTATAAAACTCTATTTTTTATAAACTTTACTTTAAATTTTATAAAACTCATATATTAATTATGTAAAAGATGCTTGTGTTAGTGGGAAATTATGAAGACCACCAAAAGCAAAAAGATTATTCTCATGGTCTCCCACTCACACCTCCCATCCACTTTCCTTTCTTTTTTCTCCCAACACATTATTCTCTTCACCACTTAAATCTTCTCTATTCTTTCTCTCACTCTCAATCTCGAAATTTCCTCCAAGAATACTCATATTCCATCCAAGAACAATCTATTATACTCAAATCTTCATCCCTCTTGAAGCATTCATCAAGGTATGTTGTTAAAAGTTTCAAATTCATACAAGAAACAAATTAAATCCACCAAAATATCTAAAACTCATTTTTTTCATAAACCTGATTTTTCTCAGAATACCATCAATAAAATAAGAAGTTCTGGAAATTTTCAGAAAATAACTTATTTTTATTGAATTATCATAATTATTTCAATAAAGTAGGGCAATAATTCACATAAAATACTTGTTGCATTCAATAAATTCTGAGAAAATTCTGGGATGACCTATATACTGATTAAACATGATATATGAAGTTTCATGCATTTATATTACTGTTTACTATTATTTATGATTTTATTGATTAATTAATAATGAAATATATAAAAAATACTTCCCATAGTAACAAATATCTGAAACTTATACACTGGGCTCTACATCATGTTATAAAACTATGGTTAATTTTACAGATTTTTTTGAGAATCATTTACTATTTTTCCCGAATTTTGTGTTGTTTAATCATTAAAATATTAAATAAATACTAAAACAGTTCAGAAAAATATACAAATTTTACAGTAATTCATATTGTATGAAATAATGATTTCCTAATAATTTCATAATTTTTCAATACTGTTTACTATTTAAAACTATTTTCCTAAGTATTTAAGCATGTAAAAATGCATTTTAATGATTATTTCATATAAATAATTGTTAAAATCTATAAATAATTATAATTAGGCAAGTTATTATTTTAATAAGAAATTATTAAAATCTAGCCTAAATTGAAAATATAAACTAATTATGCAAAGTAAGTAATTCAATTTAAAATTCATTTAACAAATAAATACCTTAATATTATAATCAAAATGAATTATTGTTAATTCATCTAATATAAGAATACGTGTCTAATTATTTGTATTAATACTTCATTCTTGTTTAGCAGTTCCTAAACCAAAACTATTAATTATATTAGGTTCTACGCCATTTTGACCCGAATCGTCTATCGTACGACACACGCATTTCGTTTTGGGACTAAAGTGAGTAATCTACCCCATACTTTATAATTTTTCAATACTTTTGGGGTGTATCATGTGGTTCTAATATATTTCAACTTCATTTTATTGTTTTATCACAATTGAGACATTGTTGGGACATTTATACGTGAGTCATTAATTGTATAACTATTGTTTGTTTACGCTACATGTACTTGTAGTGCATTACCATTTTTAGTCTAATCTCCATGACTATGCCCGTATTCTTGAGGTACGTCATGGACAATAATAGCGCTATTGGGTTGACCACCCCGCCTTGGGACGCTAAGGTGATTGATCACACGTGGTTGAGTGTGTATGATGATTAGATGCTCCATCCTATATATATTATATATATATATATATATATATATATATATATATATATATATATATATATATATATATATATATATATATATATATATATATATATATATATATATATATATATATATATAGGGTGAGGACTTATTGTTGTTGTTATCAATTGTTAATCAATTTTTGATTTATAAACATTTATCTCAAATACAATTGTTTGGCGACTTCAAAAGAAAACAAATTTCAAATTATAAATGTTTCAACTTCACAATTTTCTCTACTAAAATTTGATTACTCACCAACTCTCGTAGTTGACCTGTTTTTACCCATGGTGCAGATTTGAAGAATGAAGAATGATGAAAAATAGGTTGCGCCTTAGAAATCCACAAGACAATTTAAATTTGATGTAATAAATGTTGTTCGTATTTGGATATGTATTTGTATGTTGTGGATCTTGTTTGCATACTTAGTACTTAATTGAATCTAATCATATTATAACATAGTTGTCATGAGACTTTGAACAATATATCACGCCTTGATCGATTCCGACAAGGATCGGGGTGTGACAGATTGGTATCAGAGCCCTTGACTATAGGGAATTAGGTTAATTGCCTTGACCTAGTCTATAGCCTCTAGGGTCCTCTCGTATGCTAGTTTATAAAATGCACACACAACTGTATGCAATTCGCACTTAGAAAATCCTAGGAATACCTTTGTGTGTTAATTGCTCCCTTATGTGCATATGTATTACTCCTGACACTTATATGTGTGCATACACTTGTGAATATTCTCCACTTTCTTTGAAAATAACACGCATACTCAAGTTGTTTAACAAAATGTATATACATATATGTATTCCTTAGAGCTCATAGGAAATTCAAAGTCATCCACTCTAGTTGGGTGGGATCATAGTAATGGACGCGTAGTAACTGGAAGGGGGAGGTGCCGGTAGCCTGAAAGTCCTGACTAGGTAAGCATTCGTATACATCCCAATCAACCGAGGGACCAGTTTGCTTATCTGGGGACCAAAGGCGAGAGTTCCCAAACCTATAGGCCAAAGCGCGTCATTCACATTACTTTTGAGCCATCAAAATACCCGACCTTATCAAACGTATCCGAAAGGATACACTCCAAAATGGCCAACTCATTGGACTATTAAGTTCCCTAATGGGCCTAGAAGTGGGAAAGAAATGTGAAAACTTAGTTTTGTGGGGGCCCACGCAAGTGCTACATGTTTCACATTTAGTAACCATGGAAAGCCCAAAAGGTGTCCAACACTCCTAACCATGGCCCAACAAGTGTTTTACAATTATTTTACCCAACAATGTCTAAAAACTTTATTTCCATAATCAATTTACAAATAACTCACAAGTCCATATGCGTGTTTCTCGTAGATGGCATTACGACCCCCATACGCTGCTCGCAACAACAGAAGGCTAGCTGCCCTGGTCGCCAAGGAGGTAGCAAACGTCATCCCAACAATTGCAACCCAACTTCATTCTCTTCAGCCACAAGCTCCAGCAACAACTCCTCGTTGCTCGTTCAAGCACTTTCGTAACTGCAATCCGCCTTACTTCAAAGGCACCGATGGTGCCACCGCACTCCTCACATGGATTGAAGAAATGGAGAGTACTTTCATCCATAGTGAGTGTCCTGAGGACCTGATGGTCCGTCATGCTACAGGGTGCCTCCTAGGTCATGCTCTCACATGGTGGAACCTAGAAAAACGGGCAAAGGGAGAGGTTGTTGCCTTGGGAATGACCTGGTCAAAACTAAAAGAACGCATGATGGAGAAGTTCTGCCCTGACAGCGAATTGCAAACTCTCGAGGATGAATTCTGGAATCTGAAACAGGAGGGAGGCGACAACGCGACCTACACCAATAGATTCCATGATCTCTCGAGACTCCTACCTCACATGGTTCAACCTATGAAAACTGCAATACGCCGCTACATCAAAGGGTTACCACGCCAGATCCGTGATTCGGTGACCAGCAGCAGGCCATCTACCCTAGAATCTGCCATTGAAATAGCAGGTCAACTCAACGAGGACAATGTGAACGATGGTGTCCTCCCACGCAAGGGTTCAAAGGTGTCAACTGAAAAGTCGACCCCTGAGACCCCCCAAATTGTCAAGTCCGAGTCCTCCCACCGACATGACAAAAAGAAGCGGAAAAGTCATCACCACAACCATGCTGTTATTACCCCTGCTACTCCTATCACCCAAGTCACCCCACCAGCCCAACCAAATAAAAAGCCGTATACCGGACCTCACCCCCTCTGTAACCACTGTAACTATCACCATATGACCACTAGCCCGTGTCGCCTCTGTACGAATTGTGGTCGCTATGGCCACTTGGCGGACACATGTCGTGCACCAAAAACTCAGCGACCACTCTATCTACCCTCAAATCAGCAAACACAAACTCGGTATCCAACTGGAACATGCTTCAACTGTGGTGACCCCACCCATTTCAAAAACGCGTGTCCTAGGCTAGTCAATATCATCAACACCCAAGCCCAGGCAAATCCAACAATGCAGGTTCCAGCTCCCAAAGGCCGAGCCTTTGTCATTACCGCAACCCAAGCAAAGACCGATAACAAGGTCGTAAATGGTACGTTTCTCATAAATAACTGCTACGCGTCAGTACTTTTTGATTCAGGTGCCGATAAAAGTTTTGTGTCTTTGGAATTTGAGCCCATACTTCACACACCTCGCACGATTCTTAATGAGTACTTTACCGTAGAAGTCGCCGATGGAAAATACGTTTCACTCAATGCAGTCATCCAAGATTGCACTTTCGATTTTTCCGGTCATAAATTTTCTGTCAATTTAGTTCCTATGGAACTTGGTAGCTTCGACATCATCGTAGGAATGGATTGGTTATCCCAAAACCATGCTGAAATAGTATGTTATGATAAGTTCATTCGTATTCCTCTCGCCGACGGTCAAAGTCTTCGTATTTATGGCGAGACTCATTCGAAAAAGCTTAGTCTTATGTCATGTACTCAAGCTCGATCATATCTACGAAAAGAATATATGGCTTTCTTAGCCCATGTGGTGGAAACAAAGGTCAAAGAAAAGAAGATCGAAGATATTCCGATAGTACGAGACTTTCCCGACGTCTTTCCTGATGATGTATCTGGACTCCCTCCAGTACGTGAGCTAGAGTTCCGCATCGAACTTGTTCCTGAGGCTACTCCCATAGCCAAGTCTCCATATCGGTTGGCTCCAACCGAGATGCAAGAATTGGCAAGTCAGCTCCAAGAACTAACCGATAAGGGATTTATCCGCCCTAGTACTTCACCCTGGGGAGCCCCGGTTCTCTTCATCAAAAAGAAAGATGGTTCGTTTCGTATGTGTATCGATTATCGGGAGTTAAATAAATTAACCATCAAGAACCGATATCCGTTACCTCGGATCGACGACCTTTTTGATCAGCTTCAAGGAGCTTCATGCTTCTCAAAAATTGACCTTCGCTCAAGTTATCACCAACTTCGAGTACGGGAAGAAGACATCCCCAAAACCGCTTTCCGAACCCGCTATGGTCATTACGAGTTCACCGTTATGCCTTTCGGCCTAACAAATGCCCCTGCCGTATTCATGGACTTGATGAATCGGGTATTTAAACCTTATCTCGACCATTTTGTTATCGTCTTTATTGATGACATCCTCATTTACTCCAAGACAAGGGCAGAGCATGAAAGACACCTTCGCCTAACTCTCCAAACGTTGCAAGGAAATCGGCTCTACGCCAAATTTTCGAAATGTGAGTTTTGGTTAAATGAGGTACAATTCCTTGGTCATATTGTAAGTGACAAGGGTATTTTAGTCGATCCCGCAAAAGTTGAAGCAGTCCAGGATTGGAAAGCCCCCCGTACCCCTAAGGAAATCCGGTCCTTCCTTGGTTTAGCCGGATATTACCGGCGTTTCATTTCAAATTTCTCAAAGATTGCTTTACCGCTTACTTCTCTCACTTGCAAGGGTACACCATTTGATTGGGGACCCAAGCAGGAATACGCTTTCCAAACCCTTAAACAAAGTTTGTGTGACGCTCCGATTCTTACACTCCCTGAAGGATCCGAAGATTTCGTGGTATTCTGCGATGCCTCCAATCTCGGTCTAGGTTGTGTTTTGATGCAAAGGGGAAAGGTTATATCTTACGCATCACGACAACTCAAAATCCACGAAAGGAATTATACGACTCATGATTTGGAGCTCGGTGCCGTGATTTTCGCTCTTAAAATTTGGAGGCATTACCTTTACGGCACTAAATGCGTAATTTTCACCGACCACAAGAGCTTGCAACATATTCTTAATCAAAAGGAACTCAATATGAGGCAAAGACGATGGGTCGAACTCCTAAATGATTACGAGTGTGAAATATGCTATCATCCGGGCAAGGCAAACGTCGTAGCCGACGCGTTAAGCCGAAAAGAACATGCCCATGCATTTCATCTAATATGTTCTCCTATCTTGTCCAATCTCAGCGACCGAATTCGAGGAGCCCAACACTCGGCAATTACCGAAAATGACATGCCCACGGGAATTGATGGGGAGTTGGAAACCAAATCTGATGGTATTTTCTATTATCAAGATCGCATCTGGATCCTAGATCGTGACAATCTTCGCATATTCCTGATGGAAGAAATCCATAAAACCCGATATTCCATTCATCCGGGCACTGACAAGATGTATCATGGCCTGAGAACCAATTATTGGTGGTCGGGAATGAAAAAGGATATTGCTTTATTCGTGGCCAAATGTCTTACATGTTCCAGGGTCAAAGTAGAACATCAACGACCCTCTGGACTATTGGTCCAACCAGAAATCCCCAGGTGGAAATGGGAAGCGATCGCCATGGATTTCGTAACCAAACTTCCCCGTACCACAAAAGGACACGACAGCATTTGGATAATCATTGACCGTTTAACCAAATCCGCTCATTTCCTTCCCATCCGGGAAAATTTCAAAGTCGAAAAACTTGCTCGGATTTACATCAACGAGATAGTTAGTCGGAATGGCATTCCTCTCAGCATCATTTCAGATCGTGATGGGAGATTTCTCTCTCGGTTTTGGCAATCACTTCAAACAGCCATGGGAACCCGCCTCGATCTCAGTACCGCCTATCATCCTCAGACCGATGGTCAATCTGAGAGGACAATTCAAACACTCGAAGATATGTTGAGGGCGTGTGTCTTGGATTTCGGAGGAAACTGGGACTCTCATTTACCGTTGGTGGAATTCTCCTATAATAACAGTTATCATTCTAGCATCAAGATGCCACCATTTGAGGCATTGTATGGCCGTAAATGCCGATCTCCTATTTGCTGGCATGAAATCGGTGAGTCCCACGTGATTCGCGCAACAGTGGATTCTCCAATCGTTGGTCCTGAGCTTATCCAGGAAACAACCGACAAAATCACTCAGATTCGCGATAACCTTCTCGCATCTCGTAGCCGACAAAAGAGTTATGCCGACAAGCGACGCAAACCGCTTGAATTTACCGTAGGTGACATGGTCATGTTAAAAGTGTCCCCATGGAAAGGTGTGGTTCGATTTGGACGCAAGGGTAAATTGGCACCACGCTACGTAGGCCCGTTTAAGATCATAAAAAGGATCGGACCAGTAGCCTACGAGTTGGATCTACCAACAGAGCTTAAGAAAGTTCACCCAGTATTTCATATAGCCAACCTCAAGAAGTGTTTAGCAGACGAGAACCTTCATGTTCCTCTCGAGGATATCCAAATCGACGAGACAATGCAATTTACCGAGAAACCCTTGGAAATTGCCGACCGAAAGGAAAAGCAACTCAAAAGAAGTCGCATTCCCCTGGTTAAGGTCAGGTGGCAGTCGGCACGTGGACCTGAGTATACATGGGAGCGTGAGGATCATATGCGTACCAAATACCCACAACTTTTCTCTTAAGGTACTCTCTTCTAAAATTTCGGGACGAAATTTCCTAAAGTAGGGGAGACTGTGACATCCGCCTAAAATGGATTCGGGTCAACCCAACCCAATTGGAAATTTAATAAACCCTACTCAAGATTACTTGACGCTAATAGGATCAAAACCCATGCAATACGATATAACTTGACGTTAATAGCAACATAGTATTGTACAACGTTATAACTATAACCAAAGTAAATTATGATACCATATTAAAAATAAAATCAAAGTATAATGCTCTAATTAAATTAAAAGAATCAAACTTGAATTCTCTAATTAAACTTCAAATGAAAGTAGATTGTTATAATCAAATAATAACCTATCTTTTATAAAACTCCATTTTTATAAACTTTACATTAAATTTTATAAAACTCTATTTTTTATAAACTTTACTTTAAATTTTATAAAACTCATATATTAATTATGTAAAAGATGCTTGTGTTAGTGGGAAATTATGAAGACCACCAAAAGCAAAAAGATTATTCTCATGGTCTCCCACTCACACCTCCCATCCACTTTCCTTTCTTTTTTCTCCCAACACATTATTCTCTTCACCACTTAAATCTTCTCTATTCTTTCTCTCACTCTCAATCTCGAAATTTCCTCCAAGAATACTCATATTCCATCCAAGAACAATCTATTATACTCAAATCTTCATCCCTCTTGAAGCATTCATCAAGGTATGTTGTTAAAAGTTTCAAATTCATACAAGAAACAAATTAAATCCACCAAAATATCTAAAACTCATTTTTTTCATAAACCTGATTTTTCTCAGAATACCATCAATAAAATAAGAAGTTCTGGAAATTTTCAGAAAATAACTTATTTTTATTGAATTATCATAATTATTTCAATAAAGTATGGCAATAATTCACATAAAATACTTGTTGCATTCAATAAATTCTGAGAAAATTCTGGGATGACCTGTATACTGATTAAACATGATATATGAAGTTTCATGCATTTATATTACTGTTTACTATTATTTATGATTTTATTGATTAATTAATAATGAAATATATAAAAAATACTTCCCATAGTAACAAATATCTGAAACTTATACACTGGGCTCTACATCATGTTATAAAACTATGGTTAATTTTACAGATTTTTTTGAGAATCATTTACTATTTTTCCCGAATTTTGTGTTGTTTAATCATTAAAATATTAAATAAATACTAAAACAGTTCAGAAAAATATACAAATTTTACAGTAATTCATATTGTATGAAATAATGATTTCCTAATAATTTCATAATTTTTCAATACTGTTTACTATTTAAAACTATTTTCCTAAGTATTTAAGCATGTAAAAATGCATTTTAATGATTATTTCATATAAATAATTGTTAAAATCTATAAATAATTATAATTAGGCAAGTTATTATTTTAATAAGAAATTATTAAAATCTAGCCTAAATTGAAAATATAAACTAATTATGCAAAGTAAGTAATTCAATTTAAAATTCATTTAACAAATAAATACCTTAATATTATAATCAAAATGAATTATTGTTAATTCATCTAATATAAGAATACATGTCTAATTATTTGTATTAATACTTCATTCTTGTTTAGCAGTTCCTAAACCAAAACTATTAATTATATTAGGTTCTACGCCATTTTGACCCGAATCGTCTATCGTACGACACACGCATTTCGTTTTGGGACTAAAGTGAGTAATCTACCCCATACTTTATAATTTTTCAATACTTTTGGGGTGTATCATGTGGTTCTAATATATTTCAACTTCATTTTATTGTTTTATCACAATTGAGACATTGTTGGGACATTTATACGTGAGTCATTAATTGTATAACTATTGTTTGTTTACGCTACATGTACTTGTAGTGCATTACCATTTTTAGTCTAATCTCCATGACTATGCCCGTATTCTTGAGGTACGTCATGGACAATAATAGCGCTATTGGGTTGACCACCCCGCCTTGGGACGCTAAGGTGATTGATCACACGTGGTTGAGTGTGTATGATGATTAGATGCTCCATCCTATATATATTTATATATATACATATATATATATATATATATATATATATATATATATATATATATATATAGGGTGAGGACTTATTGTTGTTGTTATCAATTGTTAATCAATTTTTGATTTATAAACATTTATCTCAAATACAATTGTTTGGCGACTTCAAAAGAAAACAAATTTCAAATTATAAATGTTTCAACTTCACAATTTTCTCTACTAAAATTTGATTACTCACCAACTCTCGTAGTTGACCTGTTTTTACCCATGGTGCAGATTTGAAGAATGAAGAATGATGAAAAATAGGTTGCGCCTTAGAAATCCACAAGACAATTTAAATTTGATGTAATAAATGTTGTTCGTATTTGGATATGTATTTGTATGTTGTGGATCTTGTTTGCATACTTAGTACTTAATTGAATCTAATCATATTATAACATAGTTGTCATGAGACTTTGAACAATATATCACGCCTTGATCGATTCCGACAAGGATCGGGGTGTGACAGCCTACTCATGCATACACATTAAAGTTCATCACTTATTTCCAAACCCTAGGTTTTGGTCAAAAATCTAGTGGACAACTTTGATTCAAATTAACACAATCAGATGGTCATCTAAACTCTATCAATTCAGCAATAAGGAATAAGTAACAACCTTAACACATAGGGATCTTGCAATCAAACTTGACAAAATAAATTAAATAAGAATAAACAATCAAAATACCAATTAAACCATAAATTCAAAGATTCATTCAATCATAAACATAAAGTAAAAGGTTTTAATACCCAAATCAGAAAGTAAACACATAGTGGAATCACAGTGGAATGCTAAACATGGTCACGATAACAAACCACATGATTGCTTGCACGAATCCGCTCTCTAATCCCTCAGATATTTCCTCTTGTCAGCTTAACGGCCTTCCGGCCGCCTTCTAGACCCTCAAAACGGCATAATAGAGGTTTCTTGTCGACTACGAATCAATGGAAAATCGAGTTCTCTTCTCTGGTTGGCCGAAAATCGCTTTTTATATTATATGGAACCGACTCCGTACACTAGGGTAATGGAATTTACGCGGGGCGTAACAAGAAACTCATCGCGATCTGGATCTAGACACATAGCTAGATCCGATGAGTTTCTTGTTACGCCCCGCGTAAATTCCATTACGCCAGTGTACGGAGTCGGATCCAAATTATATAAAAAGCGATTTTCGGACAACCAGAGAAGAGAACTCGATTTTCCATAGCCCAGTACGCTGGGTGTACCACGAACTACGTTGGGCGTAGTGCTAATCTTCAGAGTACGCAAGGCGTACACCCATTACGCGGGGCATAGTGGGCTGCCTTCAGCCACCTCGTTCCTTTTTGCATTCCAAGCCCAATTTCCGTCTCCTTTTACTTCTTTTCCGCTCTAACAACAATATACCTATAAAATATAAATTTAAACACTATAAGTATCTTTTAGTTCTAAATAGCAATAATTAAGGCTAATATATATATATATATATATATATATATATATATATATATATATATATATATATATATATATATATATATATATATATATATATATATATATATATATATATAGGGAGATGATCAAATGAGAACACCTAAAAGGTTGAGAACGTGAGAACAATTCTGGACCAATCAATATATAAGGGCATACTAGTATTTGTATATTTTAATTAAATTAAAATAAAATAAATTTCAATCAAATTCCCTTAAATTTAGGACCAGTTACCAAAAAAGAAATAAATATTCAATTTTTTATTTTTCTTATTAATGGAATATAAAAAACATTTTTACCAAAATTTATTTTAAAACTGAAAAAAACAAATTCTTAAAAAAATCAATTTTTTTTTCTCTTATTTCACGTTTTTTTTTGTGTTAAAAAATGAATAGAAATCGAACACCAAATTAGTATATTTGTATTCATAAATGATTTTTTTTTTCAAAAAACCAGATACTACTCCAATCACAAATAAATACACATCAATTTACAAGTAATCTAATTCCTTTTTTTAATCAATTGAAAATAAAAAGAGTGTAAAAATTATCATTTCTTCATAAAAATAATACCTCTAATCATAAATAAATATACTCATTAACACATGCTTACACTGTTATTCACAAATGAATACACTGCTATTAACAAATGAGTACCTTGTTATTCAGAATTGAATAAATGAATACCTCTAATCATAAATAAATACATTCATTCACTGTTATTCACAAATGAATACACTTCTATTCACACATGAATGCACTGCCATTCATTCACTGTTATTCACACATGAATGCACTGCTATCCATAAATGAATAACTGCTATTCATAGATAAATACAATTTTTCATTCTTCCATTTCCTCTCACCCTCCCTTCTTTTTCTCCTATCTTTGAGGTGCAACAAAAACACCCCCACCAGAGGTGTTTGCTGGTGGTTTCCGGCGAGCCAAGGGCAGCAGTCCCCTCCGTTTTCTCCCACTGTTTTACGACACACAAAGCAACCCAAACACCCCCTGTTTTCGTTTTCTTTCTGCCTTCCTCCCCCTCTCATCGACAGTAACTGGAACAAGAAAACGAAGTGGTGAAGAGGTTGCCAGAATAGCCCCAGCCACTCCACTACTGCGATGAACCACCAAATCGGTGGAGGTGCTCCCTATTCTTCTTTCTTCGCTCCTGAAACAATTTCATACTTCATCATTTCATGTTCTTGATAGAAAACCCCAAAATCGGAAAAACACAAAATTGAAAGTGAAAGAGATGGATTTGCAACTCAAAACATTGAATAAAGGTGATATATCAATGAATCGATTCTGAATAAATGAAAGATAAAGGAAGCCCTAATCATACCCTTTACCCTTCGTAACCAGGAAACCACCATCGACATAGCCTCCATCATCAACCTTTATCTTCACAGCAACATTCAAGCAAAATCGAGACCATACCTTCCAACTTGAAATTGATTGCTGGTCTAGAATCTCTAATGAAAACCGATGAACTAACATCGACTTGTAAGAGTGCTCTTTCGCTGATTCTATGGCCTCCTCCTGCTCTATGGTCTGGGTGGGCTTCTAATATGTTGTATGAGATGAGGCGGCGAGATGATGTAGATGCCGATTGTATGGTCAACAAAATAGAGTGAAATAGAGTAATTATAGGATTTTACAAAATTAGGGTAATGCTTATTTACCTTAATAGCCTTTATAATTTTTTTTAATTTAAAATTTAAAATTTAAATGTATTAATACTTAGAAAAATAACAATTAATTATAGCCACACATCTTAAGAATTAGATGGCTCAGATCTGTTCTTGCGTTCTCAACCTTTTAGGTGTTCTCATTTGATCCTACTCCTATATATATATATATATATATATATATATATATATATATATATATATATATATATATATATATATATATATATATATCAAACCTCAAATTTGAAAGACTAATGTCCAAGAATATAAGTTTTTGACATTTAACTCCTTTTACATGTTTGGTACTTTGCACAAATCTATATGTATTTTTTGATTTGATTCTTGTCAAAGGAATGTCTGTAAGGCAACAACCTGATGTTGCCTTGGTGATCAAAATATAAGTCGATTAACAACAACAACAGAAAGAAAAAACAAATAGAGGAAAGTAGGAAATAATTGAAAGGAAAAGAACTTGAATTTACTTGGGTAACAAGGATTATTTTCTCTGGAAAAAAATGAAAAGAAAAAACGTCTAACATATGTTCCCTATATATAGTAGATAAAAAGTATCCTAATCTAACTGAAAAACCTTTAAAAAGAAAGAATTCCCAAAATATTCCTGACATAGAATTCGTCCCATATTCTGAATTATCTATCATTTCCCTCCTAATTTAGAATCATGCACATCTTCAATCATAGCAACTTGTACATCTCGTCTTTTCGAACCATTTTGATTCCCGGCCTTTCCCGGAGTCCCGGACACCCACTCTTCACCTCGGTCACATCCTTTCCCGGGGTCCCGGACACCCAATCTTCTATCAGTACTTTTGATTGTTCACAAGCCACAACACACGTAACATGTAACATGATATCCCGTTGGACACGTTCATAGTCAACTTGACTTTTCCCGGATTCACGACCTCTCCCCGGCCACATCCAAAACCATCCGATTTGAACTCCAAAGCCATAATGTTCGTACAGTGTAGTTTTTTCAATCTGTTCCTTTGTTTCGATCACCTTTGTTTAAAGAGACATCTCCACCGACCAAGAAAACAACGGTCGACTCGAAAACAGTTTACCGTCTTCGTCTTCTGCTATAAAACAGTCTCAAATAGCCCATGTTGTCCCGAACCTTCTAACAATGTCTCCTTTGAGATTCATCGAAGTCGTCTCCGTTTTAAACAACGGTTTGTGTGATCTCAACCTTGTCAATTTAGCCCTTTTAGTGTTGTTTTACTTATGAGTATAACAACTTTGAATTTGATTTCTTTAATATACCCATTATTTGCACTTGATTAAAGAAATAATTTAAATGTTGAAGAGAAATCATCTTCATGTTTAAAGATGGTTGCTGAGCACAACATGACGTCAAGCTCTAATTATCAAGGCAGCAATGTGGTTCTATTTCATAGTTTCAGCCCCTGTTTTTCTGGCTTTGAACTTTTAGTCCAAACTCAGATTTTCCACAATCATCCTCTACAACTTCTTACTATTGAAACATGTTCTATTATTCTATAGATTCGTTTAACACCAATAAACATTCTCAAATATGTACTTCAATATAAGAAACTTAGTGAATTGATTGAAAGTCAATAGTTTGACTCAAAAGTTAAATATTTATATGTTTAATGAGTTCAACCCAATTCAGAATATTGTGCATATCAAAATTCTTTAGATATTAAAGAACTTACAAGAACTTCTTAAGTGTAATTTTAACAGGATCATATTTAACCTTATACCAAATCACACCACTTTCATCTAAGAACACAATTCGACTTTTTGAAGAAGTCATGTGTGATGGCACCCAAATCACACACCATTTTCATCTAAGAACATGATCTTATCTTGCTCAAAATTCTGAATTGATTCAAAGTCGTCACTTAATTACTACACCTTCCAAGTTAGGGATCATCACCAAAATTTAACAATAACATGTTTTAAAAGACTTGAATCCTTTGTGCTCTTACATGTTCAATTACCTCTCAAAAATATTTTGTTGTTTCCTTCTCTTCCTGCGGTTGGCATAGTTTGGTGAGTTGCCCTTGATTGTCTTGTAATCGAAATTTTAGCAAGCATTATTCAGCATCAATAAGGTGACTTGACATCACCTTTACTACTATGAATTACATCATTATTCCATTCGGTGATTGAGTTATGCTAATGCACACAATCTAATACCATGTTCTGTGTGAGTTGCTTAACAACTAATTAGCAATCAACACGACTAAAATTGTTTATCCACTTGTTGTAGCAAAATAGTGTAATTTTTACGTGAAGCTCTTCGTACAAATCCTCAACAAATGAATGCAAATAAAAATGTCGAAACAAAACAAAATAAAAAGATGGTCTTGTTCACATAGAAGATAGCCTCAAGAACTTAACGAACAAGTACATACTTGATTTGAATTAGGAAAAGTCTACTAGTCATATCAGATTGGATCGCTCACAGCAGTCAGCCAAGAATCATGAATCGTTTTGGTGATTTTTTGTGCGCTTTCACACACTTGCTTCCCAATGTAGTTGTTTTTCCGTTCCACTTACAAGACTTCATGTCTTGCTTCCTGATTAATCTGGTTGCAGATTGACAATGACAATACATGGACATATTACTTGCTGATCCACATCCACAAAAGTGACAACAACCATGCTTGAGAATGTACATATGCAAACACCCAACTGAAAGTTAGATAAGTGAAGAGAAGACATCAATTACCTTTTCAAGTTCATCTTGGACATCCTCCAGTGCATAGAATAACATCTTGTTCGTTTTGCTGAGTTCTCCAACCCTTGTCAATTTGGGACCACTGTTGTGTTTTTCCTTGTATTTTCCAAAATAACAGTTAAGTTGGTTTACTGATGGAGAACAATGTAATATAACTACTAATTGCAGGAAAAGGTTCAAAACATGAATAAGCTGCTCTACCATATCAGTTTTAGAAATATAACAAGGATTTTTGTTTTGTGTATGGTAGTTGTATGTATTTTAAATTTAATTATTTATTTTTGGCTGAAATAGTTATTATTGTCATATCAATCTCAAAATTCACATCAAAGTCAAATGGTTAATTAAAATAGAAAACTGAAAAAGAGAGAATACCTGTTACAACATTTCTGGGCCCTGTTAATCGTAATCGTAATAGCATTTGTGACCAGCCACGTAATCGTATTGAAGATCGCGATTGAAAACGTGATTGTCATCGTAATAGGAGATTTGTATCTCATCAGACACCTCAAGACTCCCTCTTGACCCATAAACATGCAGACATTTCAACATAAGAATGCTCTGCGGAAGATGACTTATGTGTGTAGCTCCTATAGATAAGTCTTCTAGACATTCTAAATGTCCAAGTTCCTCAGGTAGCTTCTCCAGCGACCGACAAGCATCCAGATTGAGAGATTTCAGATGTTTCAACATACAAATGCTATCCGGAAGATGTCTAATCCTTGTATCTGACAAACTCAGCAACTCTAAACATTCTAACCTGCCAAGATCTTCAGGTAACTTCTCAAGTGAAAAACATTGATCAAGATCAAGTTTATGTAGATTTTTCAACATAACTATGCTATCTGGAAGATGTTTAATATATGTACGTGACAAATCTAGCAAGCGTAAGCATTCTAACCGGCCAATATCTATAATTACAAAAGAATCGATGCCTTTCATTGATAAAGGAGGGGATTAAATACCCACTGTACAGAGTAATTACAGGAGGAAATTGGGGAAAATCTAGGCTAAATAAGGAAGAAGTAATCTACATTAATTACACAGTAAATATAAGATCGGGAATATACAGAAGGTATATATTTTGGTTAATACTCCCCCGCAGTCGAATGGTTGGCTGGCCGAATAGAGAGACTGGAACGGAAGCGGATGAATAGCTGACGGGGTAATCCCTTGGTAAATATATCTGCGTATTGGTAATCAGCAGGGACATGAAGAACGCGAAGGGAACCCATGCGAACTTTTTCTTGAACGAAATGGATGTCGATCTCAATATGCTTCGTGCGTTGGTGCTGAACCGGGTTTTGAGTAAGATATACGGCTGAAATGTTGTCACAATGTATAATCGTCGCCTGGCGAAGAAGCGGAAGATGTAGCTCGACGAGTAAGTTGCGTAGCCATGTTGTTTCAGCTGCGGCGTTGGCGACGCCTTTGTACTCGGCTTCGGCACTGGACCGGGAGATAGTTGGTTGTCGTTTGGACGACCATGAAATGAGATTATCACCGAGAAATACACAGTAGCCGGATGTGGACCGTTGAGAGTTGGGACACCCCCCCAATCTGCGTCGGAGTAGGCAGTGAGTTTTATAGATTTGGAGGGAGAAATATGAAGTCCATGATGACGGGTGCCTTGGAGGTATCGTAGAATACGTTTTAGAAAGTTAAAATGTGGATCGCGAGGGGCATGCATAAAAAGGCATACTTGTTGGACAACATACGCAATGTCGGGGCGAGTGAAGGTTAAGTACTGTAATGCTCCAGCGAGGCTGCGATATAGAGTTGTGTCTTGCATTAGGTCGCCGGCGGTTGCGCTGAGTTTAGAGTTAGTGTCGACTGGAGTGGCACAAGGTTTACATTGTTGCATGTTCGCCCGGTGAAGAATATCATCCACATATTGTTCTTGTGTAAGAAATAATCCTCCATTTTGATGTTTCACTTGGATGCCGAGGAAGTGATGACCCAAGGTCCGACATACCAAACTCTTTGGATAATAGAGTGATGAATTGGCAAAGAGTTGCGTCGTCGGAAGCGGTTAAGACGATATCATCCACATAAAGAAGAAGATATGCCATTTTTGTGCCTTGTTGGAAGACAAAAAGAAAGGTATCACTTTTGGTGCTTTTAAAACCGCATGTGAATGAATGTTGCAAAACGATGATACCAAGCTCGCAGAGCTTGTTTAAGCCCGTACAAAGATTTGCGTAACCGACAAACATGTGTTGGGTGTTGCGGGTCCGTGAAACCAGGGGGTTGGAACATATACACGGTCTCGTTGAGATTCCCATGTAAGAAAGCATTCTTTACATCTAGTTGGTGTATAGGCCATGATCGGGAAACGGCAAGACTAAGAACAGTGCGGATTGTGGTAGGTTTCACTATAGGACTGAATGTTTCATCGCAGTCTACTCCGACTTGTTGACATTTTCCATTAATCACTAAGCGTGCTTTATATCGTGCAAGAGTTCCGTTTTCATGAAATTTGTGCCGGTATATCCACATACAACGTATGACATGAGCCTCGGGGGGACGAGGTACAAGTTCCCATGTGTTGTTATCTATTAGAGCTCGATGTTCATCGGTCATGGCGGAGTACCAGTTTGGATCAGATAGGGCATGTTTGTGGGATTTGGGAAGAGGTGAAATGGTGGAGGTGTTGGTGTTGGTGTGAAGGTTGAGTGGTGGGTTTGGTTTGGTGATCCCAACTTTGGAGCGGGTGGTCATGGGGTGACATGATGTAGGAGGGGGTGGCGGAGGTGGAGGGGGTGGTTGGCTTCACCGGGAGTAAGTAAGTGGGTAGTATGAGGGTGGAGGAGGGGTAGGGTGGGACGAAGTGTCGGGGGTTTGGTTGGGAGAGGGAGGGTTGTGGTTCGAAGGTGGTTGAGTGGAGTGGATATTGATGTTGTTGGAGGGTGGAAGAGGAGAGGAGAGGGTTCTGTTTCAAGGAAAGAGTAATTGTGTAGTGGGTTTGGTGTCTGAGATGCATAAGGAAAAGAAGTTTCATCGAAGGTTACATGTCGGGAGAGAATGACTTTACCGGTGGACATGTCGAGGCATCTATATCCTCGGTATTGGGCTGGGTAGCCTAGAAAAAGGCAAGGTGTAGACCGAGGTGCTAGTTTGTGTTGGCGGGTGGCGGTTAGGTTGGGAAAGCAGGCACAACCAAAGATTCGTAGGTGGTCGTAAGTTGGATGTTTGAGGTAGAGGACGGAGGTAGGGGTTCGGTTGTCAAGTAATGGAGTAGGAAGGATGTTGTGCAAGTAGGTAGCGGTATGAAGGGCCTCGACCCAAAAGGAAGGTGGTAAAAAAGCATGGGTAAGTAAGCACAACATGATTTCGTTTATGCGACGGATCAGTCGTTCGGCTGTGCCATTTTGTTGAGAGGTGTGTGGACACGAGAAGCGAATGTGAAGACCGATGGTGGAAGCAAAATTATAGAAGTGGTGATTGTCGAATTCACCGCCCTTGTCACATTGGAAAGTTTTGAGGGTGATATTGAATTGAGTGTGGATATATTTGTAGAAGGCTGTGATTTTGGGAAAAGTTTCTGATTTGTATTTTAAGGGAAACACCCATGTAAAATGGCTGAAATCGTCAATAATGATAGGTATTATTTAAAATTAGTTTTGCTGTGGATAGGTGAGGTCCAAAGGTCGGCGTGAACTAGATCAAATGGTTTGAGAGTGAAGGATGTGGAGTTTTTGAATGGTAGACGCTTGTGTTTAGCAAGTTGGCAAGAATGACAAACTGATAAACGATCATTTTTATTGCAAGAAATATTTTTATTTTGACTAAGAAAATCTATTACATGATGACCAGGATGACCGAGTCTAAAATGCCAAAGAGGAGAACTAGAAGAAACATAAAAAGATGAAGCTGGAGCGTTGGCTTGTTTGGTGAAGGGGTAGAGATCGCCGGAACTGTCGTGTCTGGAGAGGTGCTTCTTGGTCTTGTAATCCTTTATAGAAAAACCAAAGGAGTCAAATTCAACAGAAAATGAATTATCACGACAAAATTTACGAACATATATAAGATCTTTAACGGTATGAGGTGTGTGGAGTACATCTTTTAGATGAATAGGTTTGGATGGATGGGGTAATGTTGTATGACCTGATCCGAACTGGTACTTGATTGCCATTTGCAACAAACACAGATTTAATAGAAGACAAACTATGGACCGAGATTTTAACTTCGTTGGCTGTGAGATGAGATGTAGATCCAGTGTCCATGTACCAATCAGCATGTTCTTGGTCCATAGTCATAGCTGAAAAAGCAGCCCCGAGTTCCGAAGGTTCAAGTGGGTTTACCTCCGTAAGATTGGCTTCAGTTGGTGGTTGTCATGGTTGCTGCTGGGAAGAAGAGGTAGGCCAGGGAGAAGCCCATCCAGCTTGAGTAGGATATGGACAAGGTGGTGGTGAAGCCCAATATGGGTGGGCCCAGAATGGTGGTGGGTATCCGGCCCATGTAGGGTGTGTTTGATTGGACATAGGGCTTTTGCGATTATTTGACTGGGTTTGTGTTGGCCGACCAGAGGACGTATAACCGGGTCGAGAAGGAGATGCAGATACAGGCGCTCGACGATTTGTGTTCCGTTGCTGGTTAGGGCGGCCTCTGTTTCCAGATTCGCCACATCGGAAATTAGAGTTTGTTGGTGGGTTGTGTTCAACAGCAGCGACGATCTCTGTGGATGAGTGCGAATCTCGAGCACGTTGTCGCTGAGTTTCAAGTTGAAGCATGGAGCACGCGGTATCCCATGGAGGTAGGGTCTGATTGATGTAGGCGCCGACTATGTCAAATTCGGATGGCAACCCACGGATAAGTTGAAGAACCAGACGTTTCCCGTTGACAGGGCAATCGACGTCATTCAGTTGACTTGCCAGATCTTGAGACGTTGGCAATAAGCTTCAAGGGACGACATTGCTCGAAGGGTAAGGTTTGTGAACTCGTGTTCAAGAGCAGCAACACGAGATCCTTTGTTGTTGAGGAAGATATTTTGAATTTTGAACCAGGCTTCATATGCTGTGGAGTTCGGTTCAAGCACCCGCGCAAGGAGATCGTCTGAAACTGTTCCATAAATCCATTGGAGGACGATGGCATCAATCTCTGACCAGTTTTCATAGGTCGGGTCAGTCTTGGATGGAGGGTCGGAACCATCGATATGGGCAAGGACTCTGTAACCTCTAGCATGAAGTTTGAACAAGCGAACCCATGAAGAGTATGATACCTTGGTACCATCAAGGGTGCGGATCTTGTTCTGTATGTTTGTGACCGTGTAGACGGGATGGAGAGCTTTGACAGGAGTTGGGTCTTGTTTTTCTGACATCGTGAATAGAGAGGATGATCAGAAACGAAGTAAAGATGTCCCGCAGTAGCTGAGACAGTAGGGAGAGATTTTGAGGTAAGGAGCACTTGGCTCTGATACCATATAATTACAAAAGAATCGATGTCTTTCATTGATAAAGGAGGGGATTAAATACCCACTGTACAGAGTGATTACAGGAGGAAAGTGGGGAAAATCTAGGCTAAATAAGGAAGAAGTAATCTACATTAAATACACAGTAAATATAAGATCGGGAATATACAGAAGGTATATATTTTGGTTAATAATATCCTCGGGTAACTTCTCTAGCCTTGAACAACGATTAATATCAAGAGACACCAGATGTTTCAACTCACAAATGCTATCTGGAAGATGCTCGATATTTGTAAATGACAAATCTAGATCCTTTAAAGATTCTTACCCACTAAGGTCCTCTGGTAACTTGTTAAAATACCAAGAATGGTAAAGTATGAGAATGTTGAGGTGTTTCAACAAATTAATACTGTCCGGAAGATGTTTAAGCTTTGTATTTGTCAAATCTAGAACCTCTAAACATTCTAAGCGGCCAAGATCCTCAGGTAACTTCTCAAACTCATCACAATGAGCAAGGCGAAGATATTTTAAATTTTTTGGCATGGAAATGCTATCCGGAGACAAATTTAGATTCTCTAAACACCCTACCCACTGAAAAACCTCAGGTAAATTCTTAAGGGACAAACAAGCCCAAAGTTCGATAAATTTCAGATGTTCCAAATTCCAGATATCATCTGGAAGTTCTACCAAATCACGACAATCACTAAGATCCAACGTCTCGAGATTTGGGGTTAGATCAAGGTCAATGGTCTTCAATCTTGAATCCCTGAGATCAAGGAATCTAAGCTTGTCAAGAACCTAACATAAGGAGAAAAACAAGATGAATATTGCTGTCAATACAAAGCAATGAATGTGTAAGTCATAACATTACAATGAATCATGCAAAAATAATCAATCAACCATAATGTTACCTTTTTTTCTCCCCCTTCCCAAAGTTGTACGATTTCGCTTGTAGGCATCTCAAGTCTAACAAGATTATTTGCTTGAAATGTTTTGGGTAAAGACCTAAAAGGGTAAGAATCCCATTTTAGATATCGTAAAGCATCTGGAAAGCTTGGACTAAATGTATCAAGTTCAGCGTCTCTCAAATGATTTGTCGTAACCACTGAAAGATACCTAAGTGCCTTCATCTTTCCAAGACCTTTTATAAGCTTATAAGGATCGAGTTTTGTACTGTAAAATTCTATACATCTTGTTTCTTCAGTACCCTGAAAGGTGGTCACGATGAAAGTTGTGTGAAAATAGATGAAAAAGTGTTAGATTTCTCGAACATACACATAAACTTGATCCTCATCAAGTCATTAGCCAATATATGTTCAATTTCATCATTCTTCCATAACCGGCTATGTTTCTTTGGCAAATCAGGGTGAGAACGGCGAACAATATGTCTGCCCATTTCTTGGATACTGTCATGCATGTCCAAACACTCACCATAATAATCATCTTTATAAATAGTTACTAGAGAAGTAGAGATTTTTGCTGAAGAACTCTTAAACCAATTCTAGCATGAAACCCAAAGCTTTCAAGAACTTGGATTGCGAACTCTTTTATGTCACCTTTCATAATGCCTGCAACATCGAGGAATATCTCCTTGTAATCATCCTCTAGAGCGGTATAGCTTAATTCCAATATTTTTAGAGTTTCTGTTAGTGGAATTGTTTTTAATCTTGCTAAAGCATCTTCCCATTCCGGCTTATCTTCACCACACAGAAACGAACCTAAGACTGTGATTGTTAAAGGAAGACCAGCAGCATAACATACAACTTGTTCTGAAAGACCTTGGTACCCTTCAATTGGAATGTCTTTCTTAAATGCATACCTACTAAAAAGGCAAATTGCTTCCTCATCCGATAACAAATTAACATCACGAATCAGCGTCACTCTGTGTGCTAACAGTACTTTCTCATCTCTTGTTGTAATAATAATTCTACTTCCTGGCTTAAACCAATTAGGCTCTCCGGCTAACGCCTCAAGCTGGTTAATATGATTTACATCATCTAGAACAATAAGAACCTTTTTAGTAGGCATCCTCCTCTTCATCATGTTTTTCCCGTCATAAATATCTCTTATGTTGATGCCTTTATCATTTAAGACTTCCGAAAGGACTTTATTTTGCAACGAGTTCAAACCAGACAACGAAGCACTTGAAACTTCCCTAACATTCTCAACGAAGCTTTTACCTTCGAAGTGAAATGATATTTGATCAAAAACAGTTATGGCCAATGTTGTCTTCCCACCACCTCCCATCCCTTTGATCCCAATAATTCGAACATCATCAATACCGATATCTAAAGACGATACAATATCCTTTACCCGTGTCTCCATGCCCACTAATTTTTCATAAATACTGAAAGTGATGGAACATAGCTCTAGTGATAGTTGTTCAACAATTATTTGGATGAATTTAGCTTCATGCCTGTATTTTAAAGAAGATTCAATTAACTTTACTAAAACTCTCACATGTACAATTACCTTCACATCTCATGTTTAATCTTTGGAAAAGACTCGAGTTTGAGTTAGAATTTGACAACACAACATGAGATGCGATGGGTAACCCTTTTAAAACAAAATTAAGAAAGTTGCACGCATACAAAGGAATTACCTATCAGCAGTGTTCTTCAACTCTCATCCAGCCAGATCGGCTGCTTCTTTCATAGCCTCCCTCCATTTTCCAGCAGCCTCTTTATTTTTATGTTTGGCAAAGGCTTTTCTAACTGCCCCGCTCTGGTGGCGGACTTCAGTGGGTGTGACATCATAGAAGATGGGGTAAGCAGTATGCTCCATTATCTTGTGACACTCCATTATCTTCACAAGCTCATCCAAGCACCATGATGAAGATGCATAGTTCTTGGAGAAAACAATGATGTAAAATCTCGAGTCTTCAATGGATCCGATCAGCTCATCGCTGATCCTTTTTCCCTTTCTTGATTCTCTCATCATCCTTGTAAGTGTAAATGCTTTTATGCTGAAGAGCTGAATAAAGATGATCAACGAACTTTGTACGAGTGTCTTCACCTCTAAAACTTAAAAACACATCATATTTAAAGCTCTTCCGAGTGGATGAAGTTGAAGAAGAATCCATGATTGTATATATGCTTGAAGGATTCTATAAAATCAAATATTTGCTGGGGAAAACTTATGTGAAACGATTGCAAAGAAATTTGGATGAGCTGAATTAAAAGGCATAAAGTGTATATTAAAAGGTCAAAAGGTGATGGGTTTGTATGGATAAAAATATTATAAGATTCCTTATTTAAACAATTCAAAAAGAACTGTTTTAATTGTTAAAAAGCCAACGGTTGTAGCAGTGGAACGTGCTACGTTTGTCTGGATAAAAAGATTACAAGATTCCTTATTTGAACAATTCAGAAAGAACTGTTCTACTTGATGCGATTAGGGATACAACTAGTAAATAATTAAAAATTTTGGATAGCTGACTTTTGATCCTTTTTAAAAAATGGTGGTGCTGTCATAAATTATAATTTTGTACCCGTATGCATATTTTCTGTCAAAAGAGTAAACATAAAAACGTTATTTAATTCCATTTCGCATTAGATTGTCTTCACATATAATAAATATTTCACTTATTGATGTAATAACTTTCCAAAAAGAAAGTTCTAACACTGCAAAACTTGAAAAAAGAGTGACTGAAAAAATGTTAAAATAATTTCCAGGTGCCCAACCTTTCGGATGTGTTGTGGGGCCTGAGATCTCTTAGGAGAAGAGAACATGTGATGCCATGAAGAATTCAAACCAAATTAATGTATATACAGATACAGATAATGTATCACTGTGCATACTTATCATATACCTGAACTTTCTGGCAGCTTTAGTTGGGTTGAAGTGAGGGATGACCGGTACTAAACCTCACTGTGCCGCTTCAGGGAATCGAAATGTACTCTCAAACCTCCCACTGTCCGTCAAAAAGCCTTCAATTATTTCCGTTTAGAGCTGCTCTGATTTTTGATGTTTTGAGGGCAGGCGGGGGAGAAAGACCGAGATGGAGATATTGGAGGTTTTTTTATTTCTTATTTGGGAAGAAAAACAAAAACATCGATATACCAAAAAGGACCCTTTAGATTTGTTATTAAAAAAACTTCCCCAAACGATCATGAATGTTATCATTCACGTCCTTTAAAAGACAATAAAATGGTCCCTTAACTATGTTTAAACCCACATGTCTACTTGTCTAGTCATTCTATATTTTACTCTTGCATTCTCTTTTTCCATTAACTATAATTTGACAAAAGTTATCACATATTTTTCAAATTTTCTTATAAATGTCAAAAGACTGAATCCAACTCTTCTAAGAGCAATTTGATTCAGTTAGTCATCTTAATTTTCTAAATATACACTTCTTGAATTACATTTAACAAGCTTGATTAAAGTTATATTTTTTTCATTTGTTTCTTCATAAAACTCAAACACTAATTAGAGATTTTTTTTTTAGTTTACACTTCCAATGCTAAAAATTTACAAAAATGTCCTAAAATCGTGAATCTTGTATGTAAAGCGGCTAAAAACAAACTATTGAACAAATTCAATGGGCTTTATGTAACTTTAACTGTCGATGGATTAACTGTGGAGATTATTATTATTATTATTATTATTATTATTATTATTATTATTCATATATATATATATATATATATATATATATATATATATATATATATATATATATTAAAGATGACCACCTTTTTTAACAATAAAGTTCCTAAGGGGTTGCCACAAATGGTCCCCTGTTTATGGGTTTCGTTTCAGTTTCGGATCCTTTTCTGTAGAGGGCATTTTATGTCATTATGTACATTCTTTCGGACACGTGTCGTTCATCGTTGGATTTGTGTCGCTGTATTTGACTATTTGATGTATGTTAGCGTTTCTGGATCCTTCTCCACAGTTTCCCTTCGTATATCGTCCTGATGAAAACGATCTGAGCCGATGTGAAACGAAACGTCCGACTGAGATCCGCTCTACCTGCTATCGATCGTTCTGATGTTGATGGTTTCCAAAGACGTAAAAACCCTCAATTTTTCGTCTACTTCAAACACCTACCTCCTGTGTGCGCCCATGCGCCCATTCACTGATCTCCAAACGCCCATTCATCACCGCCGTTCTCATCCAATTAGGTGCTAACAGAAGCGGCCCATTCTTCTGAACCTATCATTCTCCAATTACCGATTTTTTTTTTCAATCCACGATTTCCCACCGGTTTCGTCTTCGTGTCGACATCGTAGACAGCAGCAACGACGACTACTGCAACAACACTGTAAGTCTTCCAAACCTTCATAACCAAACTGCCAAACCAACCTTTGCTTGCTCTCTGTAACACTTCACTGAAGATTTTAGAGAGAGTAACATACACAAACACTTAGAAAGAGAGTCTCCTCCCTTCTTCTACCCTCTGCTCCGTCTGATGGACTGAAATCGATGGACTCATCTACTTCTGTGATATCGTACATGCCTTCGATAACCATACGTTTCCTTGATTTGATGTTTCTTTTTTCAGGTAACATGAACACCGATGGACTCATCTACTTCTCTGGTATCGTTAATTTTAGGAAACTACGGTTCGATTATGGTTTTCTTCATGATTGAGGATAAACAGGGGTTTCTATCGATTGGTTGTATCCAATACAAGTGAAGGCTGTAAGGTTGCATATTAATCTGATTTTGCTGTTGATTTCAGTTCCAATTACATGTTAATTTCATTTCAATTTTGTGTATGTAGTGGATTTCAGTACTCATGTAGACGATTGAACCCTACCATTACTGATCCTCACTCCTACTATCTTTCCGACTACCATCGCTTGAAAGCCCGTGTTCTCAATCAGGTTCTTTTTTTCTCTGATCCTCACAATTTAGTTTCCTGTGTGAAGAAATTTACAGTTTGGAATACTCATTAGCAACAGGAACCCTACATATCGACACAGGTATGACTCTTTTTTCTTGGTTACTCTCTGTGTCTAATTTGTTGTTGTTTGTGGTACATGTGGTTGGATCGACCGACAACTGAAGTATCACAAACTTGTGCATTTTCAAGGAAATTGCACTTCACCTGAACAAAAAAGTGCTTACATTCATGTGATGTATTTCATATATTCTTCTTTATTCACTTGCAGACAATCTATAAGATCGGTTTCACGTTTGGTATCTGCAATTACCCACACCTTCAAAAAGGGAAATAACCATGATGAAAGATCAAAATCTTTTCTGCAAAAGCTATCTTTTACTATATTAGTTTCTAATTATATATCAAAAATTCCAATTAAGCCTCATAAATCCCCAAAATACTCTGTACCTATCGTTCCTCTTGCTGCCAAACATGGTTGGAGCAATTCTTTCCTGGGCATCAGGTAATATTCTTGCCCCCTTTGCCCTTGGATGATTAACTTTGACTTTCCTACATTTTCCTTCTCTCAAACATGGAAATGCAAATTCTAACACCCTGTTTCTATATTTCATTGGTTTACAGGTGAGGCAGCAGTGGAATAAAATTACAAACCCACAGATTGAATTAAATCCAATGTCCCCTCATTCGTATTCCCAAGGTATGTATTTCCTTTGTTATCATGATACATGACCGTTTTACCCTTATACTCCAACAAACAGTTTGGTAAAGATATTAAGAAAGCTGGTAAATGAATTATCATACCTTAAGAACATCATGCGGTGGGTCATCTAACCTTGGGTTTATTTTATATGATAAAATTAGAATGATAGGATGGATAATTAATGATTAATGTGTGGTGTGATGTTGTAGATGGCGCCCCTGTGTTATATCTTACAAGAAGATGGACTTTGAAGAGCTCTGTGCAGCAGCCATCGGCACATACCAGTTGGAAGCACTAGGGACATGGAACCACATCGAGTCCACATCATTTGACTACTTTCAACAGGAGAGTAACTGGACCGTACCTGTCGAGGAACCTGGTCGGGTATTTATTATTATTAGTTATTAATTAGTAACTATCAATTAATAATGATGATATGCAAGTTACAGAAAGAGAACAAGTTACATGGCAGTTATTTCCATAAATTAGTTAGTATGCAAATTCGAGCACATGACAGTTTTTTCCATAAATTAGTTAGTTACGCTAACATATTGTCATTTAAGTCTAATTTATGCAAATATTTTACCAATTTTTACTCGAATTTGTTTTTACTCGAATAGCAATGTGATTCTACCGATTTGTTCCTTATATCATCATTCTTTCATTCTTAACTCCTATTACAACATTCTACTATTAACATTTAGCCTAATTATAGCAATGTAATCCAAGTATGAAATAGTTTTCCGTTATCTAATGGTTGGCATGATTTCATGTTCTTTTGTACTTTGATGATATTACACTTCCCCCACATAATTGTAAGAGGTATCAATCTGAACTGTTTTCAGCTTATATGATAGGTCCTATGAATATGCTAAATTCTTATATTCTCATTTAAACATTTTTAGGCATTTCTTGGGAATTTCAGGTCTGTGGATTCATGATTTTACATTGTATGGTTTTGTGCTGTGTATCCCTTTGATTAAGGCTGTTGGCAGCAATGGAAATTACAAAGCTATCGCAGAAGTTTGTGAGCAGCTGCAAATAGTAGAAAACCGACTCAAAGTCAAAAGGTGCCACCTTCTTTCGAGGCGACAACATTGGTCGGCTGGATATTCCTGCTGATTTCGGAGTTTATTAGGTAATAAATAGTTTTTTATTATTTTTACACGTAACATCAATGGCTTCCCCCATAATCTCACATTCCATGTTCCCGTTGGTGCACAGGTTTATTTTTTATTTTTTATTTTTTGCAGATGATGTGCCGATGAGAAGATCCTCGGTTGATTCAACAAGTGGTTTTCAAGATGATCCACAAGAAAGGTGGCATATTGAGTTCCAACCATAACCCCCCTAAGCCCCTATTGAGTTCCAACCATGTAAAGTAGAGGATTATAATTAAAAATTATTGTTTTTTATCGATAATCAATTGGAAAATAAGGCATGTGAACTACCAAAGGATAAACCCATGAAGTATATATTTTGATAAATAGCTTATCCGACAACAAAAAAAGTATCCATGACGAAACAATATTACTGCCCCATAACAATACTCAAACTATAAACAAATAGTTGATCAAATAACATTTACAAAAAACAAACAACGGAAAAAATTGTCGCATCCGACCCCCGCAACGCGGGGGCTCCCCACCTAGTTGTTGTTATTATTATTATTATTATATTTTATTTTAGTTTATTTTTTATCTTAATAGCCAAAGTGTGAAAGTGCAATCATGGACATTCTATTAAGAACATTGTGGCCAACGTGTTAAGAACATTGTGGCCAAGGTGTGTAGACTATATAATTTGAGAGAAAAAGTGATGAAAGAGATTGAGAGAAAGAGTGAATCTTCTCATTAATTCAAATGGACCTTAAGCTACACACATATACATTCAGACATAAAGAAAACAACTTAACAAACTTCATAATTAACTTCTAACTGATCAACACTACTACAAAACGTATTTAATAGTGCTATGAGTTTTTTTGGTGCGGTGGTAGCCCAAAACCGCATCATTAAAACACCAAAAGTTAGTTTCACATTAATAAGCCATAGAACCGCACTATCTAAATAATTTGTTGGTGCGTTTATACAAACACCACATTAAACAACATTTATTTGTGCATTTAGATCTAGGCCACACCATTGAAGATTGAGTTCCCTCCTCATATTTTGGTTCCCGTGCGATGCTCCTTTCAAAATTTCATTTCCCACGCGATGCCTTTCTTATCCACTACATATTTTCTTAACCTAATTTCATTTCACCACACCACCCCCAACATCGTCGACTTCTGCCACCCTCATCACCATCACCGAGTCATATCACCCCCATCCCCATCAACACTAATTTACGCTGCCACTACCTCCATCATCTTTGATTTCGGTCGACCCACTCCCATCATTGCCGATTCACGGCTTCAGGTCGACATCGTGATGAATTTTATTTCTCTTTGAGGCATCGAACTCCACTATAATCGTCTTTGTCCATCGCCATCAACCCATCTTCAAGACTCTCAGGAATGTTTATGATATTCTGATTTATAATTTTGATTCAAAAAATTTCTTAATATATGTGTTTTTATACTCTAATTTCTTATGTTAGGGTATGGAAGAAAGAATGGGTCGAGCTAAGAAGCACGTGAAGCTCAAAAGAGATCACATATGTTTGTAGAGGAGGATATAAAGGTGTATAAAACAAAAGAAAAAAGAAACAGCCTCACGTCATTTCATGGTTTAACATTGTAATGTCTATGTATGTATGTATGTATGTGTGTGTATGTATGTGTGTGTGTATGTATGTATGTATGTATATACGTATGTATGTATGTTTATGTATGTGTATGTATGTATGTGAGTGTGTATGTATACGTATGTATATATGTGTATGTGTGTGTATGTATATGTATGTGTATGTGTGTGTATGTATATGTATGTGTATGTGTGTATTTGAATGTGTATGCTTATGTGTATATTTATGAGTGTATATGTATGTGTATGTATAAGTGTATGTGTATGTGTATGTGTGTATATGTATGTATGTGTGTATGTGTATGTCTATATATTTATGTACGTATGTGTATATATATATGTATGTGTTTATGTATGTATGTGTATGTGTATGTATGTGTTTATGTGTATGAATGTATTTATGTGTATATGTGTATGTGTATGTTTATGTGTGTATGTGTATGTGTATGTATGTGTTTATGTATATTTCCTTGTATTTAAATGTAGCTTGTTAGTGAAAGTGTAAGCATTAAAATATTAAATAATGTAAAGAGTAATGGATCCCGAATACGTACACGACTTTATGATTGATATTAATAGCTATAAGTCGGTGAAAATGTAGATAATAATGTATAATAGAGGTGTGAAAAAACGAAGCGGAAAAAACGACATTCGGCGCCCGAAAATACGAAAATAAGGAAAAATCTAAGGTCAATCCATAGACGGAATTCTAACGGAAGGCCTTTTCCGTAGGTATTCCATAGGTAATTACCTACGGAATACCGTCGGAAAAGGCCTTCCGTCAGAATTCCATCACCAATCCGTAGATAATTACCTACGGATTAGCTACATATTTTACTTATTTTCGTATTTTTCGGACGCCGAACATCGTTTTTTTCACATCTCTATTATACATTATTATCTACACTTTCACCAATTTATAGCTATTAATATCGTTCATAAGGTCGCGTGCACCATCGGGATCCATTACTCGTTTCATTGTTTAACATTCACATATACACACGTACATTTATTCGTTTTTTTTTCACACATATACTATACATGATTATCTATACTTTCCCAAACTTATACATAATATCTACACGTGTATAGCGGTATGCACCTTTTTCTAAGTTATTCCTTTCACATACATTCACACATACACGCATATATATACATACATATACACATATATTCACACATAACCATAGACACATAAATACACATACATACACACATTTACAGATACACATACATTCACATACACATACAAATACATTCACACATACCCATAGATACATACATATACATACATACATACATATACATTCATACATACACTTACACACACACACACACACACACACATATATATATATATATATATATATATACACACACACATACACATACATTCACATATACCTAATATATACGTGTGTATACACACAGTACACATACATTCACACTTACACATACATATTCATATACATATACTTACATATACACTTTCAGTTATACACATACATTCATATACATATACACATACATATACATATAGAAACACATACTCACGTTAGAACCGGCTCAAGGAATTTGCCCCAGGAGCAGGATCCAACACCGACTTCTTCAAGATGATCTTCAAATAGAAACAATATGAAAAATCAAATTTATGATCTTTTGAAAGCTGCATAAATATTTGTACTAAAAAGAACTCACCAAATTTTGTGCGACAATACGAGTGCGACGTCGACAAGTTTTGTACGATAGTGAGACCGAGGATGACCGTTGAGCGGATGAGGAGCGGCCGATGAGTGAATGAATCGTGAATTCGTGATGGTTCTTCCTTCAAAGTTCAGTCCTTCTCTTTCGTTTGTGAATGTGTAGACTGGAGGCTGGAAAGAGATGCGTTTTTTTTTATTAGGCACGCAGTGGCTGCACAAGGAGTCAAGGATGGATGAACCACATACATACGACTATACGACTGATGATACAAATACCAAAATAAAATTTAAGATACGATAAATAATAGTATAATACGTTCTTAGATTGTTAAAAATTAAAATAAATAGATAATTAAATATACTAGGCGGGTTGGTGGGTTGACACGCGAATCCAGACAGGTAACCCAACCCAACCCATTAAATAAACAGGTTACCGGGTCAGAAATCTCAACCCTAACCTGCTTATTTTTGTGTCGGGTTACGGGGTTGGGTCGAGAGTTTCCACCCCTAATAATAGTAAAAGAGCATGTTAGTTTGGATATGGCATGCCCGATCAGATGGTAAGTTGTTAAGCATATTCACGTAAGACTCGAATTCAAATGTAACGTCTGAGATTTATCAGGTATTATTTTTTATTCTAGTTTTAATTATGAAATGTTGGTATTTTTGGGGCGGAGCGTACGCTAGGCATACAGGGTGTACGCACGGCGTACACATATGAGGTGCGGAATGGGGAACCCGCATGCGTACGTTGGGCGTACCCATGTGTACGCTGGACGTAGGATGATCAGATGCAAACCCTAAATTTTAGGGTTTGCACCCTATTTAAACAACTTATATTCCTCCAAACCCATATCCTCTCATCCTCCCTTGTTCTCTAAGTGCCCAACTCGAACCCTAACTCCATTGCATGTATCTTGAGCTTACTTTGAGCATTTTGGTGTTGTTTTGGTGGTTTTGAAGAGCAAGGATTTTGAAGAAGGAGCAAGGACTTGAAGAGAGCTTGTAGATCCAAGAGATTAGCATCTTTTCTGACTCATATGAGGTATCAAGCTTCAAGCTTGACCATTGCATGCTTAGTTGTAGTTTTGGGGTGTTTTATGTGATATTTTGACTCTATAGTTGAGATTTCTTGTGTTCTGGTAGTTTCAGCCATAAGAGCTGTCCTTTTGAGCTATTAGAAGCTTTTAGAGTCATAAAAATCGGGCCTTGATGGTTAAGCCACAACCATGCAAGTGTTAGATGCTCACAAAGTGTGTTTAAGGACTTATATCATGTCTTAACCCCCATCCATGCTTGCAAAGACATAAAGTCTGTAACTTTGTAGTTTAGGATGTCTTAAAGGACCTGGATCTATGTTTTGGACGTTAGGACTTAATGGATTAAGTCACAAAAGGAGTTCTAAGGAAACTAGCCAGTACGCTGGGCGTACCCCTGGTACGTTGCACGTACTAGGTCAATTTCCCGCTTCTGGTCAAGGCCAGCGTACGTCGGGCGTACGTGCCAGGTACGCGGCGAGTACGCATATAGAGTGATTAATGTAGTTTTTGGGCCTTGGGTGATTAGGCCTTGATTTGTTGGGTCTCATGGCCCACTATGGAGTAAGGCCTCTGGGCCTAGGACTGAGATTTATGGTAATGGGCCTTTTTGGGCCTTATTGGGCTTTAAAGCTTAAAGTAATGGACTTGGGCCTTAAATTGAGTATGGATTGGACCTTGGGGGAAAAGGCCTATTAGGGCAAGGACTAGGGACCTTGCCTTGGGACATGAATTAGAAGTTGGGCCATAAGAGAGTCATACTTGGACCCAATAACTAACTAGGGGACTTGTTATGCTTTAGGGAGAGGAGTCCCGAGCCATCCGAGGAGTACGATTTCGACATACACGGTTGAGGTGAGTTACCTTCCTGTATGAGTGGGTCGAAGGCATCAATGTCGACCCACTAGTAGTTGTTTGTAGTAGAGATGATTGTCTTTGTGATAATTGCCCGATATGTCACCATCTGTTATGTTTTATGTGCTTATTTGATACGATATTATGTGGTAATGGTAGGGGTGAAATAGACCCAGTATCTGGTTGATATAGACCGAAGGGGAGGCCAGCACCCAGATATGCTCCGCAGTATCCGGTTGAAATAGACCGAAGGGGAGGCCAACACCCAGATACTCGGCAGTATCCGGTTGAAATAGACCGAAGGGGAGGCCGGCACCCATATATGCTTGGCAATGTATTTGTTGTATGGTATGTGGTATGATGGGGGAAATCACTAAGTTTCGTACTTACGGTTTTCAGTTTTGGTTTCAGGTACCTCTTCTTCGAAAGGAAAGGAGTTGGCACGATCGCAACGCATCACACTATGATGATTTTCTGCACTTGAGATCTTTGGGAGTTGTACTCTGATGTTGTTTTCTTATGACATGTTTTGGATATTGATTTTGATTATGACATGTGATGACACTATTGATGTTTTTAGACCACTGGCTTTTATAGTTATGTAAATCAAAAATGAAATTTTTTGGTCATGAATTTTGGGATGTTATAAGTTGGTAGCAGAGCCTCGGTTTGAGGGATTCGGACAGACCCTCGGGGGTGTCTGGACTTAAATCAAGGGTTTGAGAGATTTTTACAAGAAAAATAATTTTTCAAAAATTTAAAATTAGGGTTTTAGATAAAGAACAAGGAGTGTGATGCGAGCAATCGGCCGAGCTCAAGTAAGTTTTCCCAAGGTACACATACATGTTATATTATGATATGGAGTGTGAATATGTGAACTTCATGCTAGATTAGGGCTAAGGATCTAGGAAGGATGCCTTGTATGCCTACTGTATGTGCTTATTGAATTGCATGCTAGATTAGAGCTAAGGATCTAGGAAAGATGCCTTGTATGCCCACGGTATGAGCTTATTGAACTGCATGCTAGTACTGATTAGTCAGTGATATGATGACCTAATTAGGATATGCTTGGTTTTGTTTACTCGATGCCCGAATGCTGCTTGTTTTGTGCTTTTAGGAGTTCTAGCTATCTTTAACTAACTAGTAGACGAATATGTTAAGTTACATATTACGAGGACTAAATAATTTCAGAAGGTTAGGTTTAGCCCTATTTCACAGCTCTCGTTTGAGTCTAACCGTTGTGGGGAGAGACCTCTCATTCGAAGAATTATCTGGTCTTAGTAATATGTAATGGTATTCGTGAGCTAATTAGGGAGGGATAGCAGGGACTTCTTATGCAGCTGATAGCGGAGAGTGGGTCGAGGATTACCCTAGGACAAGCCTAGGATGAGATTAGTATGGAGAGCAGAAATAGTGAAAGGGAATTAGTGAAATCAAGGCAATCCTTGACGAAAGTACGGATAGATGTGGAAGGTAGTATGGGCTCGTACTACTGAAAGTAGTGGATCCGTACTCGAGTCAAGGAGAACTGAGATTAAACCAGGGAACTTGTAGTGAGCATGAGGTCTCTCGATATTATGTATGACTCTGACGATTCTGTGGTTTGTTTCAAAATGGTGATGACACGTCACGAAGCAGGAGGTTCAGGGTTTGGGTCTGGTTCGGGTATGGGTTCCGAGCCAATTGATGATGGATTACGCGAGTTCATTGCATCCGAGATTACGAGAGGCATCCTTGAGGCGACCCCGGTGATTTTCGGGTCGATCAAGGAAGGTATCATTGAGCTGATGGAGGACCGTCGTGGGGCATTTAGGAGTGACATGTCACCTGACAATTCTAGGACTCGTACGCTCTCCTTCAAGGATTTCAGGGGATGCGGGGCACCAGACTTCTATGGGGTGAAGGACCCTATTGTAGCCAGACGATGGATTGCGGACATAGAGTCTGCACGGATGAAGAGCTTCTGACCTGAGGGGTCGAAGGTTAGGTTTATTGCTGGGTGTTTGAGGGAGCGGGCTAGAGACTGGTGGGAGGCAGTCAATGATACTTTACAGTGTTACAAGTTTGAGGTACTTGATGGACCAGCCAAATCTGAACATGAGACAGCGACGGTGGTTGGACGTGGTGAAGGATTATGATTGCGAGATGCTCTACCACCCAGGGAAGGCCAATGTTGTGGCCGATGCACTTAGCCTCAAGGCATTCGCGGCCCCGAGCAGAGACATCTACCTGAGGATGACAGTAGTGACCCCACTCTTGGAGCGAATTCGAGAGGCTCAGCAGGAGGCTATGAAGGAGGAACACCGGAAGAGTGAGCGTATCGTGGGACAGATTTCCTCTTTTGACTATGATTGACGCAGGCTATTGACACTCCATCGCAGAGTATAGGTTCCGTACACGGGTGGTGTGTGCCAAATCCTGATGGAGGAGGCGCACAAATCTAGATTTTCCATCCATCCCGGGGCGACGAAGATGTATAGAGATCTCCGTCTGGATTACTGGTGGCCCTGCATGAAGCGAGATGTAGCTGATGGGTTTTGAGCATTCTAACACTCCTATGGTGTACATGCAACCCTATAAACCTTGGATCTATGTTTTCTCTATTATACATGCAAATATTCAATATTCTAAGGTTTCATCCTAACTAGCATAATATGAACCAACTATACTACAAAAATCATAGTTAGATGACATACCTTCTAATGAAGCTTGAAGTCTTGAACTTTAAGAGCTTAGCCCCAATATTGTGGAAGCCTCAAGTGGAATCACAAATCACCAAAACACCTTGGAAAACTTGAGAGAATAGTAAGCACACTAGAAATTGGCCCACTCTTGTATCCTCACACACTAGTGTCATTTCATGTGCCAAAGACCTCTGTATATAGTATGGAGGATTAGGGTTTCATCCATGTAAACCCTAATACCCATGACCTTTCATTTCCATAGGATCCATGGGTTAAAAACTCCATGGACTATCCATGCAAGCTTAGCCCAACCTAAATGAACTTGGCCCATACTATATATAAGAGTCCATATTTAATTAGTTCCTTTTGATTACTAAATTAATTCTAAATTAATTCTTGATCAATACTAATTATATAATATGATTCCATATTAATATATTAGAACTTATAATATATTAATATAAATCATAAACATACTATTCTCAAAAGACTATCCATATAAATTGTTCTGGTGAAGTGCAAACCAAATGGACCATGCCAAATCGGGTCAAGTACATACCAATTATAGTTATGGACTTAGACACTAATCCAACAGTCTCCCACTTGGATAAGTCTAAAACTATTATTGTGTATGACTCTGCAACCCGACTAGCAATCGTAGCTCTTAAAAGCCGTTGTTGAACTCTGAACAAATCAATGACGCGTCCATTAGATAAGGGATCATATATTCCTCCATTCTAGATATCATATGGACTGAGACATGGATTATAATCATTCTCTCTGTCCATTTGTTGTTTCCCGATTCCCGATTTATGACGACCGACTAATTGAACAAATCAAATCAGTCCAGGCCTGGCAAGCACTTAGGGGTGTCATCACTAAATCATCGAGGGGCCCACAGATATCGCTTTTATCCCTACAAGGGTAAAATGAATGGATAAACTTCGACTCATATGCTTGTTCTACTACTTGTTGAATCATACACAAAGGCACGTTTTATAACATCGAGTTACCAATGCGTTTTCGTACAATCAATGTATAACCAACTCATAGGCAACAACTCATATCTCTAGGTTTGAAGAATATAAGATATTATCGTCTCATGATCACTCGTGATAAATCCATGAAGTGAGTCAAATGAGCGTGGGTTTAATCCATTACTCAGAACTTATGAGCACTCATGAATGTTGTAGCAACTCTTGCTATGTCCAATACCTTAGACATCTACAAACCAACATCATGACAGTCTTGCCTTAATACATACTTCCAACGTATTATCGAATGTGGATGGTTTGAATAACTTAGTCATTCAGGAAGAATGACCTAGTTATTGTGGAAGTCAAAACATGCAAAGTGAAACACAAGAATAATAGAATCCAATATGGTCTCAGAACTTATGAATATAAATAGAACACCTTTTATTTATCACCATATTGATTACACATTATTCATTGTATAATGTTTCAAATTTATCAACTTAATACTTGAATTAAAACATTAGTTGTCCCATGCTCCAAGCATGTACACTACGTTTTTCTGAACACTAGTCATGCCATACACCAAGTATGCACACTATGTTTGTCTATGATCTTTACTTTGTGGGATAGATCGATTGAACATAATTCCAATGATTCTCATTTCACAATCTCAAATCCTTACCGCAAATGCAAGAATTCAAAATTCCTGCCATTTACCGAAATCTGTTAGATTTTAAACTTATATGCACTGATCCTCTCGTAATGACTATGCACAAATTCACAAAGACTTGTCAACAGACATTACATAGTATTCCAATCGAGATCATTCCGTGGAGACGAAGTCTCAAATTCAAAGCACAATGCTTTGAACATCCTTCTTGCATTAAGTTTCCTAATCTTACACAGATCTAATGAATAACTTCCACCTATGGGAACATTTCCACATTCCCATTTTGACTATCACTTCTGAACAAGAGTTGCCTCTTTTCAGAATATGTCAATATGGTCCTCTCCAAAAATTTACACCATACTTCCAACTGTCCCTGAGCAACTAATCTTTGGTAAACCTTAGATTGTCCTCGACAATTGCTTAATCACTTTAGTCATATCCCGTTCTAGTATTTTTCCCTCTTAATGCTATAGGCATTTGGAAGAGTTTAGAACAGATGAATATTATAGCACATACAATCGATCCTATATCCGAAGCATATGGAAACGATTCATGATGTCTCACATAAAGACATGATACTAGACCAGTCTTTTGCTATAATATTTCTATTTCTATTTGCCATGTTCTCATAATTCAGATTATGAAAAGGGATGCCGTAATCATAATCGAATTTTTGAACGCAAATAATGTTCCCATATATAGAATTTTCTTATCTTGAACCATTCCAACATAACATTCATATATATAATTGACTAAATTTGATTAAAATCTCACGATCTAAGCTTTTAGATTTGAAATGAAGTATAATTTCATCTCCCTTAATTATAGCAAAACAACTTTTCCCAATTGAAACTTTTGTTTTCTATAATTAACATTGCTAACTTGCAACACTTATTATAATTATCATACTCCCACTTGCATGATGATTATTAGCATAACACTTATGCTCCCACTAGCTTTGACATGTACTTAGAGATCAGCTGGACTTCTAGAAATCAATACTTTATTGACTTTCTTACCAAAGTTCAGACTTCTGATACGAAATGTTTTGATAAAACTTTATCAAAATCATACACCTTTCCTTAGATAGCACACCTGTGTGTCTAAACAATTTCAGAACTATGAAAAGGGATGTCGTAATCACAGCCTCAATTGTTTAAACCTTTGTCATTCCTCACAAGTCCATGTTAGTGTGTCGGTTAACCACACACGCTCCACTAACGACTTTGAGAATGCAAATATCACAATTGATATCTACTTAAAACCTACTTAGCGAAAGCGTTTCCTCACCATCATTTTCATGAATCGGAGAGAAACCTTATGACACTTAGATTTTATGGTGTATGTGTTCCTATCCATGTGAATTTGTCAAAACCATAATCACAAGATAAGGTTAGTGACAAATCCAAACTCATATGGACTGAACTTGTGCAGTCTTTACTTCTTGCCACCTGGCAGCACAAGGGCCTGCCATTGCTTCCAAGTTGTTATGCAACCAACTGAGAACTCTCAGAACTCATATGCAAAGCCAACTTTAACTGGAATGGACACAGAAATAGGAATATGTCAACACGATAGGTTATAAACCTCACGTCGCGTGCTAGTGATAAACTACAGGTTTTTATTCTTGATTAGATCTTGAAGCTTTTTCATGATCTTTAAGACTCCCACTGTCCTCTTGACATATAAGACTCTCTTGCCAAGACCCATTCCTTGACAAACAAATATTCAAGAGATAGTGCGGATTCTTATCAAGACAAACACTTCACACAATTGGCCTAAGTTGGTCTCTGTTTTATCCAAAACATCACAACTTACCAATTTCAAATGTACAAGAGTAGGGCACATTTTACTCTTACATTTGACAAGTGTTAATAAACCTTCTTTAAGATGTGTCACTCAAATTACAATCTTGGAGTATGAATCTAAGACTTGTTTTGGAACGAAGTATGTATCACCTTCTTGATTTAACAATTTCAATAATTCATGACTCCTGTTCTTAGCCATAAGAGTGCACTAAGATGACCCTAGAGGATGAATTATGATATGGTCTCACAATCATTAAGATGATCATAAAACATGATACTAAAGTACTCTCCCATCTTTTCAGATTTGAGAAACTTTTATCTTTCTGCCAAATTTGATTCTTCTCATTCGTTCTGTCATACATCGAAACTTTTCCAATGCTTCAGAATTATACTTAAACTTGTAAGTATAACCATATTTACTAAACTTTAGTAAATCATGACGAATAGTCTTATCGATCTTTTGTGGTGGACTTGACCAGTGCACAAGAATGCGTACTCGATCCCTTAGTCCTTCACTTGACTCACATATACATGTGAACAAGGAACTAGTCTTAATTTTCCAAAGATGAAAATTCTCATTCATCATACAACTTGCATGATTCCAAGTTTCGGTCCAATTGAAAACTTGGGTGATGAGAATCTTTCCTTATTTGGTAAATTTAGACACTACCACAAATGAAAGAATGAAATTCATATTTCCATTATTGCTAGAAACATACAAACATCAATTTTCAATAAATGCCATTGCAAGGAGATATAAAATAAAACAAAATTTTATTTATTTATTAAAAAATGCGGAAAAACGTTTTTCCTTACAATGCAACTTTAAATGAAAACTATGCTATTATATATTTTCCTAGCAATCTATCATAACTCCTAAGTAGTAGCTCAAGAATCTGATCTTCGAACCATGCGATTGAAATCCATCTTCTCGATCAGATTCAGCATACTCTTCCTTTAAGTTTCATTCCCTTTGCTTGATCCTGCCAAACATCAAAATGTAACCGAGTCACATTTTGTATTAAGAATCATCAATAAGGAACTTAACAGAGTTAGATAATGGACTTACCCGAAGCAGAGTCAAACTTTTTGACTTGACCTTCTCTCAGATCTTTCAGGTAGTTAGGGCAGCTTCGCAACCAATGCCTCTTCCTTTGGAAATAGAACCATATGGACTCTTTGGTAATGGTACATGTGACTATCTCAGACTTAGTCTTTCTCTTTACCATTTGGTCAACCGAGTTGACTATGGCCGATCCCTTTCCATGGGGAAGAGAAGGCTTTTCTGGATATCCAATGTTACCATTGTAAATGTCCATGGAGGTTTGGTAAGTTGATCTTCTAATCAAATTTGCTTTACCAGTCCTCCAAATCATTGCTGATTCAGCAGCACCAAGCAAATAGATAAGATCATTAAGGGTCATGTCATAGTCTGTTTTATAGTAGTCCCAAAGGATACTCACTATGTGACTTAGAAAGTGATTGAACAACCAACTTTCTCAAGACTTTGACACCCAACTCTCCCGGCTTGTCAATATGTGACTTCATCTCCAAGATGTGAGCACACATAGACCTTGCTTGCCAATAGGGCTTGAGTGACCTTGAACTATTCAAGAACTTGTGGGTTAGGGAGAATAATTGGAGGAGGTGGAGGAAGTGAAGTATGATTTCCATGAGCCAACCACGGGACATCATCTTCATTAGGAAAGCTTGTTCCATGAGATTTAGGAAGATCATAGTTGTCTGAACCAGACATTTACAATGGGAGAAATTCAAGTTAGTTGATTTAAAGTCCTTAATATAACACCCAATATGAAATATTAAGGCTAGGACCCAACACAATATTTTATAACTTGGAAGAGGGATGCCGTAATTCAAGCTATAAAATATTTGAAGGTAGGCGAATGACGATTCACCAATTTCCACCATGAAAAACGAAATAATTTATTAGGTTTTAATTGGATTTGAAACTCCTAGATCTTTTGAGATTCATTGAACTTTTCAATGGCATGTTTCAGTCTCGATTGTGCCCTCTCAAGTTTTGTGACTGGGATACCGAGGATCACAAAACAAGGTGTGAATAACCATGCAAATATACTTGGTACCCTTAATATTTATCACTTAATCGATGTGCCGGTTAACCACACGCGTTCCACCGATCCTATGATAAACATTAAATTACCCTTTTCCTACCTTGTTAAATCCAGGTTAGTGTGCCGGTTAACCACACACGATCCACTAACGATTTAAGCAAAGTGCAAAGTGTAATTTCATGGGTTAGCACCAAATTCACATTTTCGTAAAGTAACTAAGATTGGGAATTTATAAAAGGTTTAGTTACTTTATATTTATCATTATACTTATAATGAAGGGAGAATTATAGTCGTTGTCCTATCCGTTCGGCTAACGACCCTCCACAAGTCAAGGAAGCGGTGGGTGAGAGTGGACACCCATTAAGCTGCCATTTTATAGGCAACAACCTTATACCCCCTAGGGCTGTCAAATCGGGCGGTCGTGTCGTGTTTTTGTCTGACATGACACGACACGACAATGTTTTGTATAACACGACACGACACGATGTCGTGTTTTTTTTCATTAACACGAAAACGAACCAATTAAAACACGACAACATGACACGACACGACAAATATAATATTACATAACTATTAGTGTATTTCGTTCATACTTAAAGATATATAACACGACAAAAACGACAAAAACGAAAAACACGACAACCACATGCTTAATCGTGTCAATTTCGTGTCGATTTATGAACACGAACACGACACGACACGAAATCGTGTTTTTTAATCTTGACACGAAAACGACACGAACACGAATTCAAATTTTGATTTCGTCCCGATTTCGTTTTGTTTCGTGTATTTTTGTCGTGTCGTGTCATAAATTGACACCCCTATACCCCCCTTATAGACCGGGTTCGTGAATGAGGCCTACTATCAGTAAGACTGACTTGCTCTTATACATATATATTATTAACTCATAATACTATAAAGTATAAGGGTTGAATTTTATCTTTTAAAACTCTAGGGTTTGGAATTAAAGTGTGTGTGAGACTTTACAAATTCCAAAACTTGAGGGAAAGTTTTGAAACTATTCAAAAACTTTTCATTTTTATAACTTATGAGTTTAATATGGATTTTAATGGCAAGACTCTTGGACATCCATAACTTGAGGACAAGTTATGGAGCTCATAAAACAATTTATGGGAAAAGACTCTCTAAGTTCATAACCTAAGACTCTTTAATAATTCTTTTAAAGAAAAACTTTTGGTTTTCCATAACTTGAGGACAAGTTATGGAATCCATTAAAGGCCATTTAGATCATCTAATAAAGAAACAAACATATCAAGCAAAACAATGATCTAGATTAAATTCATATGAACAAGACAATTCAAATCAAACAATTTTCATGTAATTAGCCAAACAATTAAACTAATACAAAACATGAATCTATTGACAATTATCTTTTGAATTGGATTAGAATGATCATTACCACATCAAAAACATGTTTATATGTTCAAAAACAGCTTAGTGTAATGATTCTAGTCCAATTCCAGCCTTAAAACACGAAAATCTGCAAAATGGAAGACCAACTCGTCGAGTTCTATAAGGAACTCGTCGAGTTCATTCTTTAACACATGAACTCGTCGAGTTTTTGGCCAGAACTCGTCGAGTTTTTGGCCAGAACTCGTCGAGTTTTCAGTCTGGGCAGATTCATGGTTTAAAAAAATAAGTTGCATCAAGTATAATTGAAAACAACCCTAGGCTCTGATACCACTGATGGGTTTTGAGCATTCTAACACTCCTATAGTGTACATGCAACCCTATAAAACTTGGATCTAAGTTTTCTCTATTATACATGCAAATATTTAATATTCCAAGGTTTCATCCTAACTAGCATAATATGAACCAACTATACTATAAAAAACCGAGGTGGTACTCAAGATGACGGAGAAGATCCAGCAGGTCCGGAGTAGACTCTAGACGGCCCAGAGTCGGAATAAGAGCTATGCCGACAGACGCCGATCGGACTTGGAGTTTCAGGTCGGGGATATGGTCCTTCTGAAGGTGTCACCTTGGAAAGGTGTCATCAGCTTCAGAAAACAGGGCAAGTTGGGCCCCAGGTATATCGGACCTTTCTGGGTGCTAGCTCGGGTGGGCAAGGTAGCATATCGGTTGGACCTTCCGGAGGAGCTTAGACAGATCCACATCACTTTTCATGTTTCGCAGCTGTGGAAGTGCATAGCCGATGATTCTGTAGTGGTTCCTTTGGAGGAAATACATGTGGATGACCGCCTGAACTACATCGAGAGGCCTGTAGCCATTCTCGACAGGAAGATGAAGGCTCTGAGAAACAAGGAAGTAGAACTGGTAAAGGTGCAGTGGCAGTGGCAGCACCGTAAGGGCTCGGAATGGATGTGGGAGCAATAGGACGAGATGAGGGAGCATTACCCCGAGTTATTCCCAGCAGCAGCAGCATACTTCGAGGACAAAGTCTAATTCAAGTGGTGGAGATTTGTAACGTCCGAGATTTATCAGGTATTATGTTACTTTTTATTCAATTTTTAATTATGAAATGCTGGGATTTTTGGGGTGGAGCGTACGCTGGGCGTACAAGGTGTACGCACGACGTACACATATGAGGCGAGGAACGGGGAACCCCCATGCGTATGCTGGGCATAGAGTGATAAGATGCAAATCCTAAATTTTAGGGTCTGCACCCTATTTAAACAATTTATAACCCTCCAAATCCTTATCCTCTCAGCCTCCCTTGTTCTCTCAGTGCCCAACTCGAACCCTAACTCCATTGCATGTATCTTGAGCTTACTTTGAGCATTTTGGTGTTGTTTTGGTGGTTTTGAAGAGCAAGGAGTTTGAAGAAGAAGCAAGGACTTGAAGAGAGCTTGTAGATCCAGAAGATTAGCATCTTTAATGACTCATTTGAAGTATCAAGCTTCAAGCTTGACCATTGCATGCTTAATTGTAGTTTTGGGGTGTTTTATGTGATATTTTAACTCCATAGTTGAGGTTTCTTGTGTTCTGATAGTTCCAGCCCATAACAGTTGTCCTTTTGAGCTCTTGGAAGCATTTAGAGTCATAAAAATCAGTCCTTGATGGTTAAGCCACAACCATGCAAGTGTTAGATGGTCATAAAGTGTGTTTAAGGACTTATATCATGTCTTGACCCCTATCCATGCATGCAAAGACATAAAGTTTGTAACTTTATAGTTTAGTACGTCATAAAGGACCTGGATCTATGTTTTGGACGTTAGGACTAAATGCATTAAATCACAAAAGGAGTTCTAAGGAAACTAGCCAGTACGCTGGGCGTACCCCTAGTACGATACGCGTACTAGTTCAACTTCCTGCTTCTAGTCAAGGCCAGCATACGCTGGGTGTACGTGCCAGGTGCGTCGCGCGTACGCATACAGAGTGATTAATGTAGTTTTTGGGCCTTGGGTGATTTGGCCTGGATTTGTTGGGCCTCATGGCCCACTGTGGAGTAAGGCCTCTGGGCCTAGGACTGAGATTTGTGGTATTGGGCCTTTTGGGCCTTATTGGGCTTTAAAGCTTAAAGTAATGGACTTGGGCCTTGAATTTATTATGGATTGTACCTTGGGGGAAAAGGCCCATTAGGGCAAGGACTAGGGGACCTTGCCTTGGGACATGAATTAGAAGTTGGGCCATAAGAGAGTCATACTTGGACCCAATAACTAACTAGGAGACTTGTTATGCTTTAGGGAGAGGAGTCCCGAGCCATCCGAGGAGTACGATTTCGACATACACGGTTGAGTTGGGTTACCTTCCTGTATGAGTGGTTTGAAGGCACCAATGCCGGTCCACTAGTAGTTGTTTGTAGTAGAGATGATTGTCTTTGTGATAATTGCCTGGTATACCACTATCTGATATGTTTTATGTGCTTATTTGCTACGATATTATGTGGTAGTGGTAAGGTGAAATAGACCTAGTATCCGGTTGAAGTAGACCGAAGGGGAGGCCAGCACCTAGATATGCTCCGCGGTATCCAGTTGAAATAGACCGAAGGGGAGGCTAGCACCCAGATATGCTCGGCAATATCCGGTTGAAATAGACCGAAGGGGAGGCCGGCACCTAGATATGCTTGGCAATGTATTTATTGTATGGTATGTGGTATGATGGGGGAACTCACTAAGCTTCCTGCTTACGGTTTTCAGTTTTGGTTTCAGGTACCTCTTCTTCGAAAGGAAAGGAGTCGACATGATCTCAGCGCATCACACTATGATTTTCCGCACATGAGATCTTTGGGAGTGGTACTCTGATGTTGTTTTCGTATGATATGTTTTGGATATTGATTTTGATTATGACATGTGATGACATTATTGATGTTTTTAGACCACTGGATTTTATATTTACGTAAATAAAAAATAAAATTTTTGGTCATGAATTTTGGGATGTTACATCAAATCCCACCCAATTTTTTTTTATTTTTTCTCTCTGTGTTTGTAATAGATTAAATAAACTAAAGGAGCATATTAATTTGGATGTGAAATGCCCAACCTAATGGTAAGATGCTAAACCTATATGCTGCCCACCCGAGTTCAAATCATGCCCGTCTTTTTTGTTTATTTTTTTGGTCATGTCTCCTTTTCATCGAACTTCCCCAATAAATTCTAAAATTTTCATTTAGCCGCTTCGTTCCCCCAAATATTTGGCTAGGTTTATCTCTCCCAGTTAATTACGTTCTGCCTCCCATCTCCCACACCTTCACGTTTTCTCCCTTTCCACTCCATTCTAGGATTTAAAGCTGGAGCGTATCTCACACCGACCTCAGAAGAACTCTGCTCATCTTCTTCGTATTTCACGTCGGTGATCGGCATTCTCCTTGCGGCCAGCGACACAACCTTGATCACAACCTTCCGCCACTTTCTCCGTTCTTCAGCCCTACCCCTCCGCCAGCGCCGCCTTCCTCCAGCTCTGGTAAGCTCTGTGAACTTCGACCGAAACAAAACTATCTCATATTTCTTGGTCCGATTTCTATTCCTTCATCCTTATTCTCAATTTCTCTTCTAAACTAAACTATCTCATCTATCTTCGACTGACACTAAACTACCACAATATAGACCTTTAATGACACACAAACCATGACACGCACTAACTTATGATACACTAAAGTGTGCGTCCTAAAATTAATGTCATCTCTCACAAAATTTGAAGGATCAAGGACACGTATTTTTGCTTATAACATCCTACTTTCATTTTGTCTTGCTTGTAGCGTTGGTACTTTCAAAAATGTTCCCAATTATGGCTATAATAAACAAATAAATGAAAATACATTGGTATATTTGTATTTCTTGTGATCATGGATTATGGTGTGTTGAAACAGGAACAACTGGCGGCCTTTGATTCTAAACTCAAATTGAAGAACACTTGTTAGCCTTTATCGATTCAACTTATCCGGTAATTCGCCAAGTAATCCACCAAATAGTTCTCAGTTTTATGTTTGTAATCACTTAGTTAAACATTTGTAGTTGACACTTTTAATGTTTATTATTAGACACATTTAATGTATTATTAGACGATCTCCATTAGTAATGTATATGTATTTGACACATTGTGTTTATTTGCCGATAACACAAAAAAATTGGGGAACATCAATGTTGACTACATTCCAACGGATGTTAGGGAAATAGGCTCTTGCCCATATCGCATGACCGATGTTGGCAAGAATTTCACAAGCATCAGGGTTAGCCGACAAGAGTTTTCTTCAAAATCAAACACAGTATGAGTTGCATGTCATCCAAAACTAAGGTTGTAATGTTCTGCCAGAGATGACTCTTGTACGCATATACTTGAACACACTTTTAGAAGTATACCCATGATAAGAATCAGGAAATACATGCTCTATGCAAGAAACAGCGACATCGTCCATATTTGTTATAAAAGATACTTCCCTACCGTTGTCTCGGAACTTCTCTTAACCTCATAAGGAACCAGGTAGAACAATATATATTATTTTCCACAATCATACCAAATGCTATAGGGAGGGTCTGGTTGTTCTCGTCGATAGCAACCGCTACAAACATTATTTTTAGGTAATCCCCTCTAAGAGGGACACTACCTATGAAGATACAGGCAAGAAACAGCCTATGAATGCATGGACCTGTATTTTTTTGGGAACAAAAATGAATTAATTTAGATGTAGAAACATTATATATTTTAAAGAAACAATAGAAAAGTGCAAAAAACAAATATACCATCCATCCAATAGCCACAACACAAGCTTCAAAACGATCCATCAAATCAGTTTTGATGTGAGTGTAAGTATGCGAGTTAGTTCGCCTAAGGTTGTGAAGGTAAACATGTAGGTTGTTAAAACTTTCTTCGTGCTGACTCTCTGAGAAACTCATTTTGAAACAGTTTTATGAGAGATAATTACAATTTACTTTGTTGAAGGTTCTAAGCGTGCGCGCACACACACACACACACACACACACACACACACATATATATATATATATATATATATATATATATATATATATATATATATATATATATTTTGGAGTAGGAACTCCGGAATATATAGTCCAGAACGAAGACCACAGCTTTGGAATGCTATGTTCCGGAGCAAGTGGTCATTTTACCAAAAAAAAATGTTGGTTATTTTTGTTAAAATGATCGATTATATGTGTTAGATTACTCAATTTAGAAAATACGTAATTATAATACATTGAACATGTTATAGGCTTAGTGTTGAAACCTTAAACGGACCATATTGTAATTATCCAAAAGTTTGTCACTTGTTAGGGACACGACCCCATTTATGCAAAGAAAGAAAATTAACCCCATATATGCAAAGGAAATGGAAAACAGCCCCATTATGGGTACATTGCACAAATCTATATGTGCTGCTAAGATTTTGTGATCTGATTCTTGTAAAAGGAATGTCGTCTTTAGGATTCATCTATGTCGTCTCGGTTTTAAACAATGGTTTGTGTGATCTCTAACTTTTCATGTTAGCCCTTTTAGTGTTCTTTTACTTATGAGTATAACATTGATTTTGATTTCTTTATTATACCCATTATTTGCACTTAATTAAAGAAATGGTTTAAATGTTGAAGAGAAATCATCTTCATGTTCAAACATGGTTGTTGAGTACAACATGACGTCAAGCTCTAATTATCAAGGCAGCAATGTGGTTCTATTTCATAGTTGCAGCCTCAATTTTTCTGGCTTTGAACTTTTAGTCCAAACTCAGATTTTCCAAAATCATTCTCTACAACTTCTTACTATTGAAACATGTTATATTATTCTATAGATTCATTTAACACCAATAAACATTCTCAAAATATGTACTTAAATATAAGAAACTTAGTGAATTGATTGAAAGTCAATAGTTTGACTCAAAAGTCAAATTTTTTATATGTTCAATGAGTTCATCCCAATTCAGAACATTGTGCAGATCAAAATTCTTTAGATCTTAATGTACTTATAAGAACTTCTTAAGTTTAATTTTAACAGGATCATATTTAACCTTATACCAAATCACACCATTTTCATCTAAGAACACAATTCAACTTTTTGAAGAAGCAGAGCAGTCCATTGGTTTTCCATGCCCTGGGCTAGATAATAAAATAATGCCCTATATTTTTACCGAACAGACATATATAAAAAAACATTTAATAACAAAAGTGCTATAAACTATACAATTAATAAAAAAATATATAAATACAATTTTTTTCCTAAAAGGATATTTGATTTGTTATTCTGATGTAGTCTTGCAAGATTGAAATTGGAGATTCCGTTCCATGGCGTGATTTGTGATTCTGATGGCTTCTTCCTTTTGTCCTTCAACCCTTCAATATGTATTAGAAAACTCTCATTATTAAATGAAACATGAAAACACCATAAACAAGAAGCAAAATAAATATCACAAACATGTTTCTTAATCTTCTGTTAGGAATTAAATTTTTACATGGAAATAAAAACATAAGTTGACAAATAACATTGTATTAAAAAACTCATAACATCTAATATGAATTAATGTAATAATATTTAAATAGGTTATAATATTTGAAATGGTTCACATGTAAAAATGTACCGTGGTTGCATTTCTTTAATGGAAATGAAAATGGGGCATTTCTTTAATGGAAATGATAATGGGGTAGATGCTCTTGAACTTGGTTCACATGTACTAATATTTGAATTGGTTAAATTGACAACTGCCCCCTCCTCCCCCCCCCCCCCCCCCCCCCCCCAATATCTTTAATCAGAAATAACAAAATAAAAATTAAGTGTCACCACACAATCTTTCATAGTAATTCTATCAAACACTTGGAATGAATCATTTGGTGCTTAAATAAAACCACAAGAATTTAGAAAGGACACAAAAATTTGGAGAAGAGCTTTAGAAATTTGTACCAAAAGAAAACAATATATAGTCGGAAATTTTACCTTAAATAAAACCAATAAAACTATATATAGTCAGAAATTTAGAAAGGACACAAAAAAGCAAATTTCGAGCTCTAACAGATAAACATAAAAAATCAAGCTCCTGAAACAAACCATAAAAATCAGATTAAGAGGTCAGACGATGATAAATGGCAGCACGTTTAGAAAGACATTAGAAAAAAATTAAGAAAAATCGATTTCACCCAAATCAGTTGAAGAGAAATCAAAAATCAGAATCCAACATGTCTTTTCTACATGTCTTTTCTTTCATTTTAGATAAATCAGAAATCAGTCGAAGAGAAATCGAACGTGAATGAGAGGTGATCGAACTCAGAAATCATAATGAGAGGATGAAAAAAAAAATCGAACTCAATGTAGCAGCAGATTAAAAGGATGATCGATAGAATGTAGAGAATGAGAAATTGAGAATAAGAAATTGGGAATAGAAGTCGGACTCCTCGATTTTCAAGGGTAGCTATTACCAATTTTGACGATTACAGTTCTCAAAAAGCTTTAATTTGGCGCTCCCGCTTTTTCACCGGACGGCCTGACCGATTTTTTCTTGGATGACTTAATATGTATACAGTTTACTATACAAAAACTATGCCGCTTTAATTTGATGCCCTGGGCTAGGCCTAACTCGCCCATATATGGGGTCGGGCCTGTGAAGAAGTCAGGTGTGCTGACTGAGCGTCATCAATGATCTTATCTTGCTCAAAATTCTGAATTGATTCAAAGCCATCACTTAATTACTACACCTTTCCAGTTACGGATCATTACAAAAATTTAACAATAAGGTGTCTTAAAAGACTTGAATCCTTTGTGCTCTTACGTGTTCAATAACCGCTCAAAAATATTTTGTTGTTTCCTTCTCTTCCTGCGGTTGGCATAGTTTGGTGAGTGAATTGCCCTTGATTGTCTTGTAATCGAAATTTTAGCAAGCGTTATTCAGCATCAATAAGGTGACTTGACATCACCTTTACTACTATGAATTACATCATTATTCCATTCAGTGATTGAGTTATGCTAATGCACACAATCTAATACCATGTTCTGTGTGAGTTGCTTAACAACTAATTAGCAATCAACACGACTAAAATTGTTTATCCACTTGTTGTAGCAAAATAGTGTAATATTTACATGAAGCTCTTCGTACAAATCCTCAACAAATGAATGCAAATAAAAAAGTCGAAACAAAACAAAATAAAAACATGAAGGTCTTATTCACATAGAAGATAGCCTCTAGAACTTAACGAACAAGTACATACTAGATTTGAATTATGAAAATTCTACTAGTCATATCAAATTGGATCGCTCACAACAGTCAGCCAACAATCATGAATTGTTTTGGTGATTTTTTGTGCACTTTCACACACATGCTTCCCAATGTAGTTGTTTTTCCGTTCCACTTACAAGACTTCATGTCTTGCTTCCTGATTAATCTGGTTGCAGATTGACAATGACAATACATGGACATATTACTTGTCGATCCACATCCACAAAAGTGACAACAACCATGCTTGAGAATGTACATATGCAGACACCTAACTGAAAATTAGATAAGTTAAGAGAAGACATCAATTACCTTTTCAAGTTCATATTGGACCTCCTCCGGTGCATAGAATAACATGATGTTCGCTTTGCTGTGTAAGTTCTCCAATCCTTGTCACCTTGGACCACCATAGTGTTTTTCCTTGTATTTTCCAAAATAACAGTTGAGTTGGTTTACTGAAGGAGAACAGGCAGGAAAAAGTTCAAAACACAAACAAGCTGCTCTACAATATCAGTTTTAGAAATGTAACAAGGATTTTTGTTTTGTGTATAGTAGTTGTACGTATTTTAAATATAATCATTTATTTTTTGCTGAAATACTAATTATCGATCGTCATATCAATATCAAAATTCAAATCAAAGTCCAATGGTTAATTAAAATAGAAAACTGAAAAAGAGAGAATACCTGTTACAACATTTCTGGGCCTTGTTAATCGTAATCGTGATCGTCATCATATGTGTAATCATAATCGTATGTGTAATCGTAATCGTATGTGTAATCATAATCGTATGTGTAATCGTAATCGTATGTGTAATCATAATCGTATGTGTAATCATAATCATAATAGCATTTGTGACCAGCCACGTAATCGTATTGAAGATCGCGATTGAAAATGTGATTGTCATCGTAATAGGAGATTTGTATCTCGTCAGACACCTCAAGACTCCCTCTTGACCCATAAACACGCAGACACTTCAACATAAGAATGCTCTGTGGAAGATGACTTATGGGTGTAGCTCCTATAGATAAGTCTTCTAGACATTCTAAACGTCCAATTTCCTCAGGTAACTTCTCCAGCGACCAACAACAATCAAGATTGAGAGATTTCAGATGTTTCAACATACAAATGCTATCCGGAAGATGTAAAATCTTTGTAGATGACAAAGTTAGGTGCTCTAATGACTCTAGTTGGCCAAGATCCTCAGGTAACTTCTCAAGTGAAAAACATTGATCAAGATCAAGTTTATGTAGATTTTTCAACATAACTATGCTATCTGGAAGATGCTTAATATACGTACGAGACAAATCTAGCAAGCGTAAGCATTCTAACTGGCCAAGATCCTCGGGTAACTTCTCTAACCTTGAACAACGATTAATATTGAGAGACTCCAGACGTTTCAACTCACAAATGCTATCTGGAAGATGCTCGATATCTGTACATGACAAATCTAGATCCTTTAAAGATTCTAACCCACTAAGGTCCTCTGGTAACTTGTTAAAATACCGAGAATGGTAAAGTATGAGAATGTTGAGGTGTTTCAACAAATTAATACTGTCCGGAAGATGTTTAAGCTTTGTATTTGTCAAATCTAGAACCTCTAAACATTCTAAGCGGCCAAGATCCTCAGGTAACTTCTCAAACTCATCACAATGAGCAAGGCGAAGATATTTTAGATTTTTTGGCATGGAAATGCTATCTGGAGACAAATTTAGATTCTCTAAACACCCTACCCGCTGAAAAACCTCAGGTAAATTCTTAAGGGACAAACAAGCCCAAAGTTCGAGAGATTTCAGATGTTCCAACTTCCAGATATCATCTGAAAGTTCTACCAAATCACGACAATCACTAAGATTCAACGTCTCGAGATTTGGGGTTAGATCAAGGTCAATAGTCTTCAATTTTGATTCCCTGAGATCAAGGAATCTAAGCTTGTCAAGAACCTAACATAAGGAGAAAAACAAGATGAATATTGCTGTCAATACAAAGCAATGAATGCATAAGTCATAATATTACAATGAATCATGCAAAAGTAATCAATCAACCATAATGTTACCTTTTTTTCTCCCCCTTCCTAAAGTTGTACGATGTCGCTTGTAGGCATCTCAAGTGTAACAAGATTATTTGCTTGAAATGTTTCGGGTAAAGACCTAAAAGAGTAAGAATCCCATTTCAGATATCGTAAAGCATCTGGAAAGCTTGGACTAAATGTATCAAGTTCAGCGTCCCTTAAATGGTTTGTCGAAATTACGGAAAGATATCTAAGTGCCTTCATCTTTCCAAGGCCTTTTATAAGCATATAAGGATCGAGTTTCGTACTGTATAATTCTATACATTTTGTTTCTTCAGTACCCTGCAAGGAGGTCACCATGAAAGTTGTGTCAAAATAGATGAAGAAGTGTTAGATTTCTCGAACATACAAATAAACTTGATCCTTACCGAGTCATTAGCCAATATATGTTCAATTTCGTCATTCTTCCACAATCGGCTATGTTTCTCAGGCTTGTTTGGGTGTGCACGACGAACAATATTCATGCCCATCTCTTCAATATGGTCATGCATGCCCACATACTCCTGGTCCCAACGGGCATTGATGGTTATGAGAGATTTTTGCTGAAGAACTCTTAAACCACTTATAGCATGAAATCCAAAACTTTCAAGTGCTTGGATTGCCTTTTCTTTCAACCAACCTTTCATTATGCATGCAACATCTAGGAATATTTCCTTGTGATCATCCTCTAGAACGGTATAGCTTAATTCCAATATTTTCATAGTTTCGGTTAGCGGAATTCTTTTTAGTCTTTCTAAGACATCTTTCCATATGGGCTTATCTTCACCACATAGATTAGAACCCAAAACTTTGATTGTCAGGGGAAGACCAGAAGCATAACAATAAGAACTTGTTCTGATAGATTAGAACTTGTTCTGATAGCTTAGAACCCAAATCTTCACCACATAGATTAGAACCCAAATCTTTCCATATGGGCTTATCTTCACCACATAGATTAGAACTTGTTCTGATAGCTCTTCGTAATCTTCAATTGGAATCTCTCTCCCAAATGCATACCTACTGAAGAGGCAAATTGCTTCCTTATCTGATAACAAATTGACATCACGAATCAATGTCACTTTGTGTGCTAACAGTACTTTCTCATCTCTTGTTGTAATAATAATTCTACTTCCCGGCTTAAACCAAATAGGCTCGCCAGCTAATGCCTCAAGCTGGTTAAGATGATTCACATCATCTAGAACAATAAGAACCTTTATACCACGCATCCTACTCTTCATCATGTTTTTCACGTCTTTTATGCTGATGTCTTTATCATCTAAGACATCCGAAAGGATTTGACGTTGCAAGGACTTCAAACCAGACAAAGAAGTGCTTGAAACTTCCCTAACATTCTCAACAACGCTTACACCTTCGAACTTAAAAGATATTTGATCAAAAACAGATCTGGCCAAAGTTGTCTTCCCACCACCACCCATCCCCTTGATCCCTATCATGCGAACATCATCAATACCGATTTCTAGAGATGATACAAGATCATTTACCCGTGTCTCCATGCCCACTAATTTTTCGTCAAAATTGAAATTGATGGAACATAACTTTAGTGATACTTGTTCCACAATTTCCTGGATGAATTCAGCTTCATGCCTGTATTTTTCGGAATACTTAATTAGCTTTACTAAAAATCCCACATGTCAAATTATTTTCATATTTCATGTTTAATTTTTAGAGTTTGAGTTAGAGTTTCACAATACAACATGTGATGCCAGTGACACTTTTAAAAGTAGATTAAAGAGGAACAAAGTGAAAGAATATTTCAGATATATGATGAAGGAACTACCCATCAGCAGTGTTCTTCAACTCCCACCCAGCCAGATCGGCTGCTTCTTTCAGAGCCTCCCTCCATTTTCCAGCAGCCTCTTTATTTTTGTGTTTGGCAAAGGCTTTTCTAACTGCCCCGCTCTGGTGGCGGACTTCAGTGGGTGTGACATCATAGAAGATGGGGTAAGCAGTATGCTCCATTATCTTGTGACACTCCATTATCTTCACAAGCTCATCCAAGCACCATGATGAAGATGCATAGTTCTTGGAGAAAACAATGATGTAAAATTTTGAGTCTTTAATGGATCTGATGAGCTCGTCACAGATCCTTTTCCCTTTCGTGATTCTCTTGTCGTCCTTGTAAGTGCAAATGCCTTGCCGTTGAAGAGCATGATAAAGATGATCAACAAAGTTCTTACGAGTGTCTTTTCCTCTAAAACTCAAAAATACATCATACTAGCTCCTATGAATGGATGAAGTTGCTGAAGACGCCATTGATGGTATGCTTGATAGAATCAAATCTTTGCTGGGGAAAGCTTATGTGAAACAATTGGAAAGAAACTTGGATGAGATGAATTAAAAGGCTTAAAGTGTATGTTAAGAGGTCAACGCTTGTGCATACGTATATACCTGAATTTCCCGGTATTTCTTTGGGTTGAAGAGACGGATGAGCAGTATTAAGCCGGTAAGCCCTTACTGTGCGTTTCGGTCATCGGAATCGAACTGGACTGTGGATCCACCGTCGACTAGCCTCCTTCCTTCAATTATTTCTATCGGAGCTCAGAGCATTGATGTTTGGAGGGGAAGGGGACAGCGAGATGGAGATAAAGGGTTTTGATTTCTTATTTGGGAAGAAAATGCTGATAGACCAAAAAGGACCCTTTACATTTGTTATTTTTAAAACTTGCCCAAACGATCATGAATGTTATCATTCAAGTCCCTTAAAAGTTAAAAGACATAATAGGAGTTATTGAAATGGTCCCATAAATATGTTTTAATGCACATGTCGAGTCATTCTATATTTTACTCTTGCATTCTCTTTTCCTGTTAACTATAATTTTACAAAAATTATCTTTAACTTTTCAAACTTTTTAATAAATGTCGAAAGATCGAATCTAATTAATTCTTCTAAGACCATTTTGATTAAATAGGGATTTACTTAAAGTTAATGGTTGTTTTAAACATAATAAATTATCTAATTTTATAATTCTTGAACTACTTCTCACAATACGTGATAAAAAAAGTTTTATTTCTTCGTAAAACTCAAATATTAATTAGAGAATTTTATTAGTTTATACTTCTGAAGTTTTAATCAGAAACTCAAATATTAATCAGAAAATTTTATTAGTTTATACTTCTCAAGTTTTAATCAGAAACTCAAATATTAATCAGAAAATTTTATTAGTTTATACTTCTTCGTAAAACTCAAACATTAATCAGCTGCATCTCAATATGTTCCATTCATTTCAACTTGGTATTATGTTGCTCCAAACACAACATCTCTCCTTGTGCAATACTATAGGTGTATTGCCTCTTCAGCTAAATATTCTAACTTCACTTAAACAAGTAAGTTCATTAGCACTTCACAAACCAATGACTTATTTCACCACCTTAATCATGTATGTTAAAGTTAGCTTAACACACTATGGAACTTTCGCAAGAATGTGATAGAAGTCAAATGTCACTCAGTATTATTAAATACCAAGCCAGAGCATCCTATTTATGCTACATATCACCTCTTAATACACTACTCGAACTGCATACTACATTGCAGCGATAGACAAAGCCTCGACCTATTGAGTCTGAAAACTCTGCTAGCCTTTCCTTTCATCTTCGTATATTTCTTCTAAATCTATCAACTTTGATATCGTCAAAGTATTCATTACCATCTTCTGTTTCTCTAAATCTGTAAGCAGCCATTGCTTCAACCTAGTCGGCGGAAACGCCAAGCAATGGGACAACCTCATGGATTATGCCAAAAGTAAATTTGGCCCGCTAATTAAGAATGTACTAAACTTACAACCTTCTTCCAAAAGTGCTATTATTTCATTTAAACGTTTTCTACATGTATGATATCACTCTCTAGGTATCACTTACGATAATTCTTGATAGGTATTATTCATTATCGTAAGTATTCTTATCTCATCAAAAATTTATATGCCAGTTCTAATATAGTAATTAAACGTTTAGAAACTATATACATAAAATTTCCTTCCTTTAACTCAAGGTCGGCAATGGACCTTAAAATTTCTTCCAATAATAGCAATCGAGGTAAGTACCTAAGTTATGTTGTTTTACATAACAATTAGCACATATTAACAGATAAGGCATCTATCCTAAAGTATGTTGGTGCACATCATATTAAGCGAGGTTTTCAACCTAAGGCATGCTATAAAATAAATCTCATTAGCACATAATAATTATTAAGGTGTTAACCCTAAGGTAACCTAGTGCTTGTGTCTATTTAGACATACAACCTAAAATACATCTATTCTACCACACAGGTAAGAATAAGTGAGGAGACTCACCTCGCACAGATGAGTGATAGTGTAACAACCGATTCAAGGTACTTTTCATTTTCGACCATCAGTGTGTAAATATTTTATAGATTTGGTCCCTACAGGGCAATTTTACCATTTTTGGAAATCTAGGAGTACGTTGGGCGTACTTCTCGTACGCAGGGCGTACGCATACATGGGACAATCCCTAAATTTTAGGGTTTGGACCCTATTTAAACAACATTATGACCTATGATCCTCTCATTTCTCAGCCTCTATTGCCCTTTGAGTCCCATTTCGAAACCCTAGCCCCTCTTGAGGAGATTTGACCCTCTTGTGTGTGTTTTTAGTGTGTGTTGGTGAGATTTGAGGAAGAAGAGCTTGGAAGAAGGAGCCTTGATCAAAGGAGAACTTGTAGATCTAGATTTCACACATCATTTCCAGCTTCATTGAGGTATAAAGCTTACGACTTGCTCCTTGTATGCTTAGATCTAGTCTTTATGAAGTTTTGGTCCCTTTTTGATCCTATGATGAGATCTAGTGGGTTTCTTCCACTCCAGAAGTTAGGAGTTGCTTCTCTATCCAGCAGGCGGCCTAGTACACCGGGCATACGTCTGGTACGCGCAACGTACCAAGCTTGGTCTTTGGGCTTTACGGTTTTGGTCGTTTTTAGGATATTGGGGGTTGGGGGCCTTGTTGGGCCACTAGCCTTTCTGACTTTGGGCCATTGTTAGGCTTCGGGCCTTCCTGGATTTGGGGCCCCTAATGGGCTTTGGTCATCATTTATGATTTTGGGCCATATTGGGCTTTTGGAGCCATTGGATCGGGCCTCGGTTATTAGGCCAAGTAAGGAAGGGGTAAAATGGTCTTTTACCCTAGGAATTGGATAAATGAAATAGATTCCTAGTTATGGTTTATGTCCCAATTATTAATTGGGGTTTTATTTGATTAATTAGCATAGCGACTTTCCGAATCAGCAGTCCGAGCATTTATCTGATTTTCAGCAGTTTGAGGTGAGTCTCGTCATTGTGCTTGGCGGGCCGAAGGCACCAATGACGGCCTATGATTTATTATGAGTAGGATGCTAGTTGTCTGTGTGACTCTTGTATGTGTAGTATATGATATGTATATCAGGTGGGGTCCGATGCCAGGCGAGGCATGATATGTGTTTTGTATGTTATTTATCTTAGTGATTATTACATGTGTTTATGTGTCTGTATGAATAGAGGGCGGGGCCCGATGCCAGGCGAGGCCTGACGAATGTGATTGGGTGGGGCCCATCTCATGTTCTGACAGATCTGTTTCGAGCGAGGCTCGATGCCGCGCTGGGCCCTATGGTTGTCGGGCATGACCCATTGTATGTTGATATGTATGGTATAGGGTGTTTTGGGAAACTCACTAAGCTTCATGCTTATGGTTTCAGTTTATGTTTCAAGTATTTCCGGACCGAAGGAGAAGAGCTCGGGATGATTGCATCGCACACACCACGACTTCCGTTTATTTGACTCTGATGTATTGAGATGATTGATTGATATACTCTGATTTTCTTTTATGGTTTTATGAACATGTTTTGGATGATGGTTATATTATTATTAAAATGAATTTTTTGGTCTTAACCTTTAGAACGTTTCAAGTTGGTATCAGAGTCGTGGTTTGAGGGATTCGGGCATACTCTCGGGCGTGTCTGAACTCAAACTAAGGAGTCGGTAGATTTTTCAATAAAAGAAATGTTTTACAAAAAAGTTTTTCTAATAAAAGAAAGGGGTGTGGTGCATGTAATCGACCGAGCTCAAGTAAGTTTTCCCAAAATACCCATACATGTTTATGATATGTTTTGAATTATGGATCTGTGAATCGCATGCTAGACTAGGGCTAAGGATCTTCTTAGGATTGCATGATAGAATGCTAGGAAAGATGCCTTTGTATGCATGTTGTATGAGCTTGTAGACTTACATGCTAGTACCGATCAGTCAGTGATAGGGTGGCTTGATTAGGTTATGCTTGATTCCAATTACTCGATGATCGAATGCTGCTTGCTTTGTGCTTTTAGGAATTCCCATTAAAATCAGTTGACTAGTAAGAGAATATGTTAAGTTACATATTATTGAGACTAGATAATTTTAGAATGTTAGGTTTTAACTCTATTGTGCAGCTCTTGTGTGAGTCCAACTGTTGTAGTGTGAGACCTTTCATTTTAAGAATTATCTGGTGTCCATATTGTTAGGGGAAGGATCCTTGACTCATATTCAGGATCCTCAAATATTCCTGATATATCAGGATCCTTAAACATATCTTGGGATCCTGACTATTACCACTAATATTTCTAACACTTGTAATAGATGTATTTTCTTTATTTATCTCACATGTGCATAACAAGTCATCACAAGACCCATTCTCAATGGAGAAACATCTCAACCAGACAAAAGACCCGGAATACCAAGTCAAATAACGTTCATATGCTGATTCTGGAGGATCTCAGAATTATCAGACTTCTTGTTATTAGCATTAGAGTATAAATAGCACATGTAATTAGCACACTAAGGACACACTTAGCTCATTCACAATACTTGTACTTACATTTACACATTCATCTCTATATTCAACATTTTATATCAATAAAATCATCAAAGCAGGTGATCATTATCACCTCCCAAGGTTTTATGTCGGAGATCCTATCAAGGATCAAGGGATTTCCTTGTAATTCACTTGTGTCACTATGATTATCATTTCTTACTTGATTTATCACGAACATCACAGCCTATCATACAATTTGGTTAGATTCTACTTAGTTGATTTTTGACCAAAACAATTTGGCGCCCACCGTGGGGCCGTGGTGTTCAAAAACTTTTGGAAAATCATGTCTACACAAACATACATATCATCCTCCGCCATTCCTCCCATTCCCTCTAAAAACCTTCCTCCACCCCCAAGGGAGCTCCAAAGAAAGCCTCGGAAGAACCAAAGAAAAACACCTCTCTGGTCGCTACCCAAGGACTTCAGGATCCTCCCGTGCTGATTTCCAATAATGAAATCTTCACTATGATGAGAAGACTGGAACTCCAAGTCACTCAATATCAGGAGGATAACAGGAAAATACTCAATGAAGTGGAGAGAATAAGGGCAAATATCCACAAGCCTCAAGAAGTGTCTCCCTTGATCTTGTAGCCTAAGATCCTAAACTTTGATAACATGGGATGCTTAGCAAATCGTCGCGAGATAGGATCCTCAACACCAGCCTCTATTCCCGCATGGGGCACAACTCTAAGAGAGCAGGCCCATACGACCCAGGATCCCAGCGAAACCTTCGTTACTCCTAATAATAAGGATCCTAGTAACTTTTTTATAATAATTTCTTTAGTACTAACTATATGGACCTTGATACAGGTTTAAGCCCGATCATGGCTAATGAACTTCAAAAATTAAGACGAATGATCTCAAGCGTACTTGGAGTAACTCAACCTATACTAGAATTATCCCCCACAAGCCATATGATCTCGAGATTCGCTCCTGCAATAGCTGACATCGAAGTCCCAAAGCGCTTCCAAACACCCAACATGAAGCCTTACGACGGGACCACGAATCCTAAGGAGCATGTTGCACAGTATAGGGAAAGAATGGAGATCATCCCCAGTCCCACACACTTGAAAGAAGCTTGTATGCGCAAGGGTTTTGGTTCGACCTTCAATGGATCAGCCTTAAAATGACTCCTTAATGTTCCTCCTTAGTCTATTACTTCATTTGCTCACTTAGTTAATTTGTTTAACAATAAAATTTCTTGTAGCAGAACATTCGAAAAGATCACTAGTGATCTTTATTGAGTGGTTCAGGATCCTAAGGAATCCCTTAGGACTTTTGTGAACAGGTTTGGCATGGAAGCTCTAAGTATCCCCAACATCGATATGGAGACTGCGGTTGAAGCCTTTAAAAATGGGCCTAAGAAAGGACTCTCCTTTCTACGAAGACCTTGTATTGACCCCATGCAAGAGAATGGATGAGGTCTGAATCAGAGCATTAAGATTCATAAGGCTCGGGGAAGACAAGGAGATCCATAAAAGGAGCAACCCACCAAGCTTATACGAACACCCTAATAGGAAGACCGACTCATCAGCACAAAGATCCTACAAGTCAAAACTATATTCCAAACCAGATCATCATAGGGTTAATGCCCTTGAAGATGAAGGAGAGGAAGAAGAATTTCCTAAGATTACTGACTATTTCTTTTCTGTGGATATTTCAGGTATAACATTTACTATGCAAGATCTTGGTGACAAAGCAAGATGGCCAAGGAAGGGAGAAAAATCCACCACTTGGAAAGACAAATCCAAATGGTGCGCATACCATGAAGACTTTGGTCATATCACATAGGATTGCATAGATCTCAAAAAAGAGATCAACTACCTCCTAACCAAAGGATACCTAAAAGTAATCATTGGAAGAAGAAAGGAAAGATCCAAAGAGAAAGATCAGGATCCTCAGAAGATCCTCGATAAGCCAAGATCCCCTCCTGCTGAAGCCATGGAAATCAATGTGATCTCTGGAGGATCTGACATTTGTGGTACCTCTTATTCTGCAGCAAGAAGGCATGCCAAGGTGAAAAAATAGAAAAAGAAGGAAGGACACGGAAGAATATGTTGATAAAAAATGAGAAGAAGATAACCTTCGACAAAGCAGATAGGCAAGACATCCAAGATCCTCACCACGATGGATTGGTGATCACTCTTTACATCACAAACCATTTCGTCAGATGGATCCTTGTCGACGGAGGATCCTCGGTCAACATTATACTCTTGGATGCTTTAAAAATAATAAACATCCTAGAGTTTGAAATAACAAGAGATCCTCAGTATTAATAGGATTCAACGACAAAACAAAATATACAGTCGGTGAAATAAAGCTACCTATCAACATTGAGGGGGTAAACTCTATGCAATGTTTTTTTGTAATAGATACATTATCCTCTTATAATGTTATACTAGGTAGACCATAGATTCATGACATGAAGGCAATCCCATAAACATATCATCAATGTGTGAAGATGCCCACCCCATAGGAGACAGTGAAGATCACGTGTGATCAACAAGAATCCAAAGAGTGCTACAAGACCACGATGAAATCTGCAATAATACCACGACATGCATAACAATTAAAGCAGGGGGCACAAGATGTGCTAGGAACAAGAGAACAAGATGTAAAGGAAGTGCCCATGAATGTTGAGGATCCGGATACCAAAGTTCTCATAGGATCTTCAATACCAGAACCAATCGAACAAGAACTAATAAAGTTCCTCAGAGTTAGAAGCAAGACATTTGCATGGAAACATGAGAACATGATAGGTATATATAAAAATATAATAACCCATAAACTTAATATTGATGCTTCTTTCATAACAATACACCAAAAGAGGAGGAAGTTCGCACCAGAGAGAAACCAAATCATACAAGAAGAAGTAGAAAAACTTCTTAAAACATGAATGATCAAGGAAGTGAAGTTCCCAAGGTAGCTATCCAACATAGTCGTAGTACAAAAGAAGAATGGAAAATGGAGAGAGTGTGTGGATTATACAGATCTCAACAAGGCTTGTCCTAAGGATCCTATACCTCTACCACACAGACTCCATGATAGACACCACAGATGGTCATGAGTTACTAACATTCATGGATGCATCGACAAGGTTCCAACAAATCAAATGGAACCATCTAACCAAGAGGATACATCATCATAACCCCAACATGTATATATTGTTATATTGCCATGCCATTTGGTCTTAAAAATGTAGGTGCAATATATCAAAGGCTAGTCAATAGGATGTTGAAAGAGAAACTGGGGGACATCATGGAAGTATACATTGATGACATGGTGGTCAAGTCAAAGAAAGCTGAAGACTATCTTAAGGATCTTAAAGAATCCTTCGACATACTGGAGGAATATAACATGAAGCTAAACCGCTCCAAGTGTCACTTTGGAATGAGATCAGGCAAGTTCCTTGGGTACATGGTGACCAAAAGAGGAATTGAAGCAAGTCTTGAGAAAATCAAAGAAATCATTGATCTAAGATCCCCATCCTCGACAAAGGATATTTAAATACTAACAGGAAGAGAAGCAACCTTAAATAGGTTCATCTCAAGATCCTCAAAAAGATGAAAACCATTCTACGACATATTGGAGAAAAATAAAAGGTTTGATTGGAATAAGGAGCATGAAGATGCTTTCCAGGAACTTAAAAGATACCTAAGTTCAAAACTCTTATTGGTAAAACCATTAGATGGGGAACCACTTATTCTTTACGTTTTAGTATCCTCAAACACGATGAGTGCAGTATTAGCTAAGGATCATAACAGGGATCAACATCCTATATAATATGTAAGTAAAAGTCTCTTGGATCCTGAAACCAGGTACTCTAACCTTGAAAAACTTATACTTGCACTAGTAACTGCTTCCACGAAATTAAGACACTACTTTGAAACACATCCTTTAAACATAAAGAATAACTATCCTATTAAATGTTATGAGAAAACCAAAAATGTCAGGAAGGATGGAAAAGTAGTCCGTAAAGCTAAGCACATATGACATCAAGTATTAGCCAAGATCCGTGATAAAATCCCAAGCACTGGCGGACATTATGGCTGACTTCAGTAATGATCTATATAGTACCTTTTAATCAAGTATCATTCATGATAGCAATCCATGAGATGATCTTAATGTGGATCAGTTCAATACCATTTCTCTCACAAGTACCTATGAAACTTGGTTACAACCCATTGCCTACCTTCATCCGATGAAATTCAACCAATCCAATTCATATTACTCTTACTTCATAATTTCCCCCACAATTATAACCGACTACAAACCTTTATAATAATATGATTATTCATGGATTAAACATGTTAATATAGAACACAACAAGTATTGATGTTATCATCATATCCTAGTATATCAAAATATTATATAATAGTAGTTGTTACAATGTTCCAATATCCAAATAGTAAACCTAAATCAAAATCTCATTTCTAGAATAACAATGTCTTATAGATGAAGTGTGACCATTCATACTTGGCTTAAAAGAAGAACTTTATTAATGGGTTCGACTAAACTTAATTTGTTGTGAATTCTGCGAATACTATCATCTCCTTATTTGACTTTACTCTAGGTATAGTTAAATATCTTAGAGTATATGATTGGTGTTCTTTCATGAAATAAAGTTTCTTAGCTTGATTAAGTGTACTCACAAAGTCATAAAGATTTATATGTGATTCTTGAATGACACAAATCAACATAGTTTTTCAATGAACTCATTCATCCAATCATATTAGATTTCAACTTATAAAGTAGTTGTTGGATTAGTGTCTAAGTCCATAACTATAATTGGTATGTACTTGACCCGACTCGGCATGGTCCATTTGGGTTGCATGGCATCAGAACATTTGGATAGACCGTTTATGAGGAAAAGACATTTTATGACATATTAATATATTATAAGTTCTAATATATTAATATGAAATCATGTTATTTAATTAGTATTGATCAAGAATTAATTTGGACTTAATTTAGTGATCAAAAAGAGACTAATTAAATATATGGGGATTGATTGTGTAAATCATTCATTCTTATATATGTGGGCTTATGATCCAAGATTCCTTTATGTTGGGTTTAACCCATGTGGTGATCCATGGATACTCCATGGAGGTTAAAACCCATGGAGCATAAGGAATGGGTAAAGTCATGAGTTACATGGTGTAACCCTAATAGCCACACTATATAAGAACCCCTTTAGTTCAAGAAATTGGCACTAGTGATACATATTTTGAGGGCTAGCCGATTTGAACATGTATGTCTTCTTCTCATGGTTATTCCAAGAGTTCATGATGTTGTGTGAACCATTTGAGGTGTCACACTTGGGGCACTAGGCTCTCAAGCTTCATGGAGTCAAGCAACCACAACAAGGTATGTATTCTATCTATTTTAGTATCCTAGTATCAATGTTTTGGTATGCTAGTTAGGATAATACCTTGGATAATCATATTTGCATGTATAATAGAGAAAACATAGATCCAAGGTATTTAGGGTTGCATGTACACTTAGGAGTGTTAGAATGCTCAAAACCCATCAGTGGTATCAAAGACTAGGCTTGTTTTCAATTATACTTGATGCAAATTGCTGAAAAATGCTGAAAAAGTCGAATTTCGGGCATTCTGGGCACTGGACTCGCCGAGTCCACTGATGAACTCGCCGAGTCCATGAAGAAAATCATCCTACTCGTCGAGTAGGTTGATACACTCGACGAGTAGGAGCCCCAAACAACATTTTTCGAGGTTTTTGGCTAGAAATGGACTAGGAACATTACCCTAAGCTGTTTTTGGACTTATAAACTTGTGTTTGATGTGGTAATGTTCATGCTAATCCAATTTCAAAGATAATTGTCAATAGATTCATGTTTTGTATTAGTTTAGTGATTAGGCTAATTACATGAAAAAGTTTGATTTGAATTATCTTGTTCTTATGAGTTGCTTAGATTAATAGAAAAGTTAATTGATTATGTGTTTTCAATCCATTTTAATCTAATAGTTGATTCTAAAATGTGTTTTTGTAACTTGTCCTCAAGTTATATGAAAAGTCACATTTAAGTTTCATAAAACTCATAAAAGTTGGCAATGGTTACAAAAAATGAAGAGTCTTGTCCTCAAGTTATGGAGGTTCAAGAGTCACTTCATTAAGTAATAAAAAGTGTAACCTTAATTAATTCCATAAGTTACAAAAATAAAGAAAAGTTACATTCTTTTATTAGTTTAAAGTCTTCCATAACTTGTCCTCAAGTTATGGAACTTGAAGAGTCTTTTATTTAAAACTACTTTAAACACATAAGTTATGGAATTAATTAGTTTTGAATAGTTTCAAAACTTGCCCTCAAGTTTTGGAATTTGAAAAGTTTTCTCTTATGAATACTTTAATTCCAAGTTAAGCCCTTAGAATTTTAAAAGTTAAAATTCAACCCTTATACTTTATAATATTATAAGTTAATAATATATATATATGTATAAGAGAAAGTCAGTCTTACCGTTAGTAGGCCTCATTCACGAAGCCGGTCTATAAGGGGGGTATAAGGTTACTGCCTATAAAATGGCAGTTTAATGGGTGTCCACTCTCACCCACCGCTTCCTTGACTGGTGGAGGGTCGTTAGCCGAACGGGTAGGAAAGGACTATAATTCTCCCTTCATTAAAAGTATTAATGATAAATACTAAGTAACTAAACATTTATAAATCCCCAATCTTAGTTACTTAGGAAAATGTGAATTTGGTGCTAACCCATGAAATTACACTTTGCACTTTGTTTAAGTCAGTTAGTGGAGCGTGTGTGGTTAACCGGCACACTAACTCGTATTTAACAAGGTAGGCAAAGGGTAACTTAATGTTTATCATAGTATCGATGGAGCGTGTGTGGTTAACCGGCACATCGATTGAGGGGTAAACACTTAAGGGTACCAAGTATATTTGCATGGTTATTCACAACTTGTTTTGTGATCCTCGGCATCCCAGTCACAAAACCTGAAGGGCACACTCGAGATTGAAACATGCCATTGAACAGTTCAATGAATCTCAAAAGAATCTAGGAGTTTCAAAACCAATTAAAACCTAATAATACATTTCGTTTATCTTGGTGGAAATTGGTGAATCGTCATTCACCTACCTTCAAATATTTTATAGCTTGGATTATGGCATCCCTCTTCCAAGTTATAAAAGTATTGTGTTGGGTCCTAGCCTTAATATTTCATATTGGGTGTTATATTAAGGACTTTAAATCAACTATCTTGAATATCTCCCAAAAGATGATCTTCCCAAATCTCTTGAAACAAGCTTTCCTAAATGAAGATGATGTCCCATGGAAATCATACTTCTTTCACTTCCTCCAGTTATTCTCCCTAACCCACAAGTTCCTGAAAAGTTTAAGGTCACTCAAGCCCTATTGGCAAGCAAAGGTCTATGTGTGATCACATCTTGGAGATGTAGTCACATATTGACAAGCAGGGAGAGTTGGGTGTCAAAGTCTAGAGGAAGCTGATGATCAATCACTTTTTAAGTCACATAGTGAGTTCCTTTGGGACTCCTATGAAACAGACTATGACAAGACCCTTAATGATCTTATCTATTTGCTAAGATCAACTTCCTAAAACTTTATGGACATTGACAATGATGACATTGGATATCCAGTAAAGCTCTCTCTTCCTAATGGAAAGGGATCGGCCATAGTGAACTCGGTTGACCAAATGGTAAAGAGAATGGCTAAGTCTGAGATAGTCCCATTATCAAGGGTCTATTGCCAAAGAAAGGGGCATTGGTTGCGAAGATGCCAAATTTACCTAAGGATATTAAAGTCAATAAGTTTGACTCTACTTCGGGTAAAGTCCACTATCTAACTCTGCTAAGTTTCTATTCTGAGATTCTTGATACATGATGTGACTGGGTCACATGTTGATGTTTTAAGAATCAAAGAAAAAGTGAAGAAACTTAAAGAAAGAATATGCTAAATCTGATGGCATAGATGGATTTCTATCGCATAGTTTGAAGATCGGATTCTTGAGCTACTTCTTAAGAGTTATGATATATTGCTTAGGAATAAATAACAACAAAGTTTTCATGTGCTTTTGCATTGTAAGGATAGTTTTTCCGCAAAGTTTTAAAATAAAAGGAAATTTTTTTTTGATTTTATTTATTTTAAAATATCCTTACAATGGAATTTGTGAAAACTTTTGTTGCTTATAAGATTCCATTAAGGGCAAGAGTGGAAATATGAATTTGATTCTTTCATTTGTGGCAGTGTCTAAATTTACCAAATAAGGAAAGATTCTCATCACCTAAGTTTCAGTTGGATAGAAACTTGGAATCATGCAAGTTGTATAGCATGATGAATAAGAACTTTCAAGCATTGGAAAAATTAAGACTAACTACTTGTTCACATGGATGTGTGAGTCAAGTAAAGGATCGAGTACACATTCTTGTGCACTGATCAAGCCCACCATAAATAATCGTTAAGACTATTCGTCATTATTTACTAAAGTTTAGTAAATATGGTTATACTTACAAGCTTAAGTGTAATTCTGAGACATTGGAAAAGGTTTCAATGTATGGAGAGCGAATAAGAAGAATCAACTTAGGCAGAAAGATAAAAGTTTCTCAAATCTGAAAAGATGGAAGAGTACTTTAGTATCATGTTATATAATCATCTTAATGATTAAGAGACCTTATCACAATTCATCCTCTAAGTGCATTCTGGTAGCTAAGAAGAGGAGCTATGAGTTGTTGAAGTGGTTAAATCAAGAAGATGATTTATACTTCGTTCCAAAAACAATTCTTAGAGTTATACTCTAAGATTGTAACTTGAGTGACATGTCTTAAAGAAGGTTTAAAACACTTGTCAAATGTAAGAGTAAAAGTTTTCTACTCTTGTACATTTGAAATTGGTAAGTTGTGATGTTTTAGATAAAACAAAGACCAACTAAGGCCAATTGTGTGAAGTGTTTGTCTTGATTAGAATCCACACTATCTCTTGAATATCTGACAAGAAAGTCTTATATGTCAAGAGGACAGTGAGAGTCTTAAAGGTCTTGAAAGTCTCAAGAACTAATCAAGAATAAAACCTGAAGTTCTTCACTAGCACACGACTTGAGGTTTATAACCTATCGTGTCGACATGTCTGTGCCTATTCAAGTTGGCTTTGCATAGGAGTTCTGAGAGTTCTCAACTGGTTGCACAGCTACTTGGAAGCAATGGCAGGCCCTTGAGCTGCCAAATGGCAAGAATTTAAGATTGCACAAGTTTAATCCATATAAGTGTGGATTTGTCAGTAACCTTGTCTTGTGATTATGGTTTTGACAAAATTCATATAGATAGGAACTCATACACCATAAAATCTAAGTGTCATAAGGTTTCTCTCCGATTCATGAAAATGATGGTGAGGAAACACTTTCACTAAGTAGATTTTAGCTAGATAGCAATTGTGATATTTGCATTCTCAAAGTCGTTAGTGGAGCGTGTGTGGTTAACCAGCACACTAACATGGACTTGTGAGAAGTGGTAAAGGTCTAAACAATCGAGACTATGATTACGGCATCCCTTTTCATAGTTCTTAAAATTGTTTAGACACACCTGTGAGCTATCTAAGATAAGGTGTATGATATTGATAAAGTTTTATCAAAGCAATATAGTATCAGAAATCTGAACTTTGGTAAGAAAGTCAATAAAGTATTGATTTCTAGAAGTCCAGCTGATTTCTGATTACATGTCAAAGCTAGTGGGAGCATGAGTGTTATGCTAATAATCATCATGTTAGTGGGAGCATGATAATTATGATAAAGATTGCAAGTTAGCAATGTTAATTATAGAAAACAAAAGTTTCAATTTGTGAGGCTGCAGGGGTTGAAAAAGTTGTTTTGCTATAATTAAGGGAGAGGAAATTATACTTCATTTCAATTCTAAAAGCTTAGATTGAGGTTTTAAGTCGTATTTAGTCAAGGATATATATATGAATTTCATGTTGGAATGACTCAACATAAGGAAATTCTATATATGGGTCCATTATTTGCGTTCTAAAATTCGATTATGATTACGGCATCCCTTTTCATAATCTGAATTATGAGAACTTGGCAAATAGAAATGGAAATGTTATAGCAAAAGACTGGTTTAGTCTTTATGTGAGACATCATGACTCGTGTCCCATATGCTTCGGATATAGGATCGATTACATGTGCTATATTTATCCTTTCTAAAATTTTCCAAATGCCTGGGGCATTAAGAAGGGAAAAGGTCTAGAACTGGATATGACTAAAAGGATTAAGCAATTGTCGAGGACAATCTAAGGTTTACCAAAGATTGGTTGCTCAAGGACAGTTGGAAGTATAGTGTTAATTCTGGAAGGACCATATTGACATAATCTGTAAGGAGGCAACTCTTGTTCAGAAGTGATAGTCAAAATGGAATATGGAAATGTTTCAAAGTTGGAAATTATTCAATCTGTGTAAGATTAGGAAACTTAATGCAAGAAGGATGTTTCCAAGGAGTTGATCTCCTTGGAATGCTCTGTAATGGTTGTTGTCAAGTCTTTCTGACTCTGTGCATAATCATTACAGGAGGATCAATGCATATAAGTTTAGAATCTAACAGATTTCAGTAAATTGCATGAATTTGGAATTCTTGCATTTGCAGTAAGGATTTGGGACTGTGAAAGAGGATCATTGGAGTTATGTTCAATTGATCTAATTCACAAAGTGAAGATCATAGACAAACATAGTATGCATACTTGGTGTATGGCATGACTAGTGTTTAGAAAACATAGTGTACATGCTTGGAGCATGGGACAACTATTGTTTTAAATTCAAGAATAAAGTTGATAGCTGAAACAGTATACAATGAATAATGTGTAATCATATGGTGATAAATAAAAGGTGTTTTATTTATGTTCATAGGTTTTGATACCATATTAGATTCTATTATTATTGTGTTTCATTTTGCATGTTTTGACTTCCAGAATAACTAGGTCGTTCTTCCTGATTGACTAAGTTATTCAAACTATCCACAGTCGGTCATATGTTGGAAGTAGATATGAATCAAGACTGTCATGGGTTGGCTTGTAGAGGTCTAAGATGTTGGACAAGGGGCTACAACACTCATGAGTGCTCATAAGTTCTGAGTATTGGATTCAACCCGCGCTCATTGGAATCACTTCATGGATTTTATCACGAGTGATCATGAGACGATAATATCTTATATTCTTCAAACCTAGAGATATGAGTTGTTACTATGAGTTGGTTGTACATTGATTGCACGAAAACGCATTCGGTAACTCGGTGTTATAAAACGTGCCTTTGTGTATGATTCAACAAGTAGTAGAACAAGCCATATGAGTCGAAGTTTATCCATTCCTTTTACCTTCGGGATAAAAGGGATATCTGTGGGCCCCTCGATGATTTGATGATGACAAATGGAAGTGCTCGTCCGAGCCAGGACTGATTTGATTTGTTCAATTAATCAGTCGTCATAAATCGGAAATCGGGAAACAACAAATGGACAGAGAGAATGATTATAATCCATGTCTCAGTCCATATGATATCTAGAATGGAGGATATATGATCCCTTATCTAATGGACAAGTCATTGACAAAGGTCAGAGTTCATCTACAAGGTCAGAGTTCGACAGCGGCTTTTGAGAGCTACGATTGCCAGTTGGTTCCTGAAGTCATACGCAATAATAGTTTTAGACTTATCCAAGTGGGAGACTGTTGGATTAGTGTCTAAGTCCATAACTATAATTGGTATGTACTTGACCCGACTCGGCATGGTCCATTTGGGTTGCATGGCATCGGAACATTTGGATAGACCGTTTATGAGGAAAAGACATTTTGTGACATATTAATATATTATAAGTTCTAATATATTAATATGAAATCATGTTATTTAATTAGTATTGGTCAAGAATTAATTTGGACTTAATTTAGTGATCAAAAAGAGACTAATTAAATATATGGGGATTGATTGTGTAAATCATTCATTCTTATATATGTGGGCTTATGATCCAAGATTCGTTTATGTTGGGTTTAACCCATGTGGTGATCCATGGATACTCCATGGAGGTTAAAACCCATGGAGCATAAGGAATGGGTAAAGTCATGAGTTACATAGTGTAACCCTAATAGCCACACTATATTTTTATACCCGAATGGTATTAAAATTGTTTGCAAAAATTATATTTTTATTTAACAAGTTTAAAATCAATTTATACTTATATAAATATAATATTTATATAATTATGATTAAATAGACATTCGAATAAATAATTCTACCCCAAGCCCACAACCAAACAAGGAACATGAAATGGAGTCAAATTATCAATTCTAAGCCTGTTGAACCCTAATTATATAATTTATACATATATAAATATATAATTTTAATAACGGTAACGATTAATAAATATTGGAAACATTTAGATATTAACACAAATTTTCTTGTGTTACAATTGTATTCCCCCCTAAAACAATGAAAAATCATGGAAACGTAGGGGTATGAACTCACCTTGTGTGCGTGTTTTTAGTTGGGTACAACTTGGTCTCGATGATTTCCCGGGCTAGAATACGTATTATTCAACCCTATCCTAATTTATATTAAAACACAGTATGTATTTAAATTAGTGAAACAATTAGTAAAGTGTTATATTAACACTAACTAATATAAACACTTACCAAAACTTGTAAGAACAATGGAAGAAAAATTGCTTCTTGAAGTTGTTTTAGCTCTTGGAAATGAAAGGGATTTGAGAGAATATATGATGTTGTTCTTGGGACGTGAATGAAAGAAATGAGAATGATCCCATTTTTGGTTACTTTAGTATGAAGAGAATGGAGTCGGTTTTGGAGATTTCGGCCGAGATATTTACCCGAGAAAAGATGATTTCGGTCAGGCTGTTTGCGGTGTGAATGGGTTTGTGGTCTCGCACGTTTGCGGTCCGAAAAGGGATAAGGTTGCGAGGGTTTTTGGTCTTGACCGAATTCTCGTTTTCGGTCCAAGGCAAATGGCCAAACCGTGGGTTTTCGGTCCTCACAATTTACTCACATTTTTGCAACACTTATTTAATAAAGGTTCTATACATATACTAATTTATTAATTTAGCCTTAATAAATTGAAAATCAACAAATTTAACTTTTATTTAGCAAGTTTGACTTTTGTTGACTTTGGTTGACTTTTACATACTTGAAAATAACGGGTTGTTACATTATCCCCCCGTTAGAGGGAATTTCATCCCGAAATTGTTTCTAAAGTGGTAATCATGAACAAGGGAAAAGATGTGGGTACTTTTGTTTCATTTGATCTTCCCGTTCCCAAGTGAATTCAGGTCCTCGCTTGGCATTCCAGCAAACCTTCACTATTGGTATACGGCTTTGTTTTGTTCTGTTGATTTCTCTATCCATGAGTTCAACTGGTTCTTCTACGAAGTGTAGACTCTCGTTTAACTCGATTTCATCGAGTAGGATTACAAGAGTCTCGTCAGATAGACACTTCTTGAGATTAGAGACGTGAAAAATGGGATGAATGTTACTGAGTTGATGCGGTAGTTTGAGTTTATAAGCAACCGGACCGATTCTAGCAAGAATTTTGAATGGTCCGATGTACCTTGGATTTAATTTTCCACGTTTACCGAAATATATCATTCCATTCCAGGGTGAGACCTTTAACAAGACGCGGTCACCAACCTGGAATTCTAAGGTTTTTCGTCGTTTGTCCGCATAACTCTTTTGCCTGTCTCTAGAAGCTTTTAGTCGTTCCCGGATTTGTATAATCTTTTCTGTGGTTTCTCGAATGATCTCGGGACCGGTTAGAGTACTATTGGGTACTTGGTTCTTGGCTAGTTGCGTATCTCCCACTTCAGTCCAGCATAGAGGGGATCTGCACTTACGGACATAGAGAGCTTCAAAGGGAGCAACTTTGATACTAGTGTGATAGCTATTGTTGTACGAGAATTCGATGAGTGGTAAATGGGTATCCCAAGCTTTACCAAAATCTATCACATAATCCCTCAACATGTCTTATAGCGTTTGTATGGTTCTCTCGCTTTGCCCATCAGTCTGAGGATTGGTACGCTGTACTCATGTCAAGCTTGGTTCCCAAGGACTTTTGCAGTGATTGCCAAAACCGCGAGGTAAATCTACTATCTCGGTAAGAGATGATGTATATTGGCACACCATGCAATCGTACAATCTCTTTAATGTACGTCCTCGTTAACTTCTCCATTTTGTCCGTTTATTTTATTGACAGGAAGTGTGCGGATTTGGTTAATCTACCGACGATCACCCAAATAGTGTCATGACCACCCGTTGTTCTGGGTAACTTGGTTATGAAATCAATATATATCCGCTCCCACTTCCATTCGGGTATTTATGGTTGTTGCAATAAACTCGAAGGCTTCTGGAATTCTACCTTGACTTTGGCGCAAGTCAGGCACTTGCCCACATAGGTAGCAATTTCGGATTTCATGTTCGGCCACCAATAGAGTTTCTTAAGGTCCAGATACATCTTGTCTGAACCTGGATGAATGAAGTATCGAGTTTTATGGGCTTCATTCATGACAACATCTCTGTAGCCACCAAACTTCGGTGTCCAGATCCTATCCATGAGATAACGAACTCCGTCACCCTTGACTTCCAAGTTCTTTTCCATTCCTCTTAGAGCTTCACCTGTCACATTTTTGGGTTTTAAGGATTCTAGCTGAGCCTCCTTGATCTGTGTAGACAAATGGGAATGGATAGTCATAGTTAGAGACTTTACTCGGCGGCCCGAGTACTCTTTCCGACTAAGGGCATCTGCTACTACATTGGCTTTACCGGGATGATAGCGAATCTCGCATTCGTAATCATTGAGTAGCTCTATGTTAAGTTCTTTCTGATCAAATATGTGCTGGAGGCTTTTGTGATCCGTAAAGACTGTGCATTCCATACCATACAGGTAATGCCTCCAGATCTTTAGAGCAAAAACCACTGCTCCTAGTTCAAGGTCGTGTGTGATATTGTTAACCTCGTGGTTCTTAAGTTGTCTCGAGGCATAAGATATAACCTTTCCTCGTTGCATAAGAACGCAACCTAGCCCTTGCTTGGATGCATCACAATAAACTACAAAATCTTCAGTCCCTTCTGGGAGGGACAAGATCAGGGCGCTGCATAGGGCTCGCTTTAGTGTCTGGAAACAGTTTCTTGATTCTCCTCCCAGTTGAAGGTTACACCCTTTTGAGTCAGGGTGGTGAGTGGCTTCGCGATCTTTAAGAAGTTTTGGGTGAACCTCCTATAGTAGCCAGCGAGACCTAGATATTAACGAATCTCTGTCGGGGTTCGTCGGGTCTCCCATTTTTCGATAGCTTTGATCTTGGAAGGATCAACATGTATCCCTTCCTTACTGACTACATGACCTAGGAATTCCACTTTTCGAATCCAAAATTCGCACTTCGAGAACTTTGCATTCAATTTCTCTGCCCTCAAAGTTTCTAAGACCTGTCGTAAGTGTTGGCTGTGCTCTTCCTTACTTCGGGAATAGACTAGAATGTCGTCGATGAAAACTATTACGAAGTTGTCTAAGTAAGGTCGACACACACGGTTCATCAGGTCCATGAATACTGCGGGTGCATTCGTTAGACCAAAGGGCATCACTACGAATTCATAATGACCGTAGCGAGTTCTAAAAGCGGTCTTTGGAATATCATCCTCCTGGACTCGTAGCTGATGGTATCCTGATCTCAGGTCAATCTTAGAGAAGAAACTTGCCCCTTGAATTTGATCAAAGAGATCGTCTATTCGTGGTAGTGGGTATCAGTTCTTAATGGTAAGCTTATTTAGTTCACGGTAATCTATGCACATTCGGAACGATCCATCCTTCTTTTTCACAAACAAGACCGGTGCTCCCCAGGGTGAGAAACTCGGTCTAATGAATCCTTTGTTTAGAAGTTCGTTTAATTGGATGGACAGCTCCTGCATCTCTGATGGTGCAAGACGATATGGGGAATTGGCTACAGGGGTAGCTCCGGGAATCAAGTCGATTCGGAATTCGAATTGGCGTTCAGGAGGAACTCCTGAGAGATCTTCGGGGAATACATCAGGGAAATCACAAACTTCGGGGATACCCTTGATGTTCTTCACTTCTTGTGTCTTATCTACCACGTGAGCTAAGAAGGCACAATATTCTTTGCGAAGATACTGTTGGGCCTTGACGCATGAAATGATTTGAAGATTCGTACCGGGTTTGTCGCCATAGACAACGAGAGATTCGTTACTTGGCAGATTAAGACGAATGGTTTTTTTCATAACATAGGATATCAGCACGATGAAGACTTAACCAATCCATGCCGATGATAATGTCGAAGCTTTTAATTGAGACCGACATAAGATCAATTTGGAAAGAATGGTTGTTTAGACTAAGTGTGCATCCAATGTATATGTCGTTTGTACTCTCGGTCTTTCCATTTGCCATTTTTACGGTAAATGTTTCTTTTAATGTTTGGGGATTTTGTTTTAGTAGATATTTGAATTTATGGCTCACGAAGCTTTTCTCCGCACCACTATCGAAAAGAATTCATGCGAAAGAATTGTTGAGAAGGAACGTGCCAGTAACCACGGTATGATCAGCAATCGCTTCTTCATGACCAATTGCCAAAACCCTTCCTACACTGCCATCATTCTTTGACTTAGGACAATCTCTCTTGAAGTGCCCGATTTCACCACACCCATAACAAGCTTGGCTTACTCCCACAGTTGGGACTTGGGAAATGGGTTGTGCCGGCGCCTTACATAAACGAGCGGTGTGCCCCTTCCTGTTGCAGTTTCTGTAGTGCATTTCTTGGCAAACTCCCGTGTGATGGAAGTTTCACTTTTTACACTTTGGCAAAGTTACAGCATATCGACTCGGGGTTGCTGGGGTAGTAGATACAGTGGTAGGAACACAAGCAGGAATAACAGTGGGAACTGTAGCAACATGAACTGCCACCGTTTGTTGCTTCTTTGTAGGCGCTTGCGATGATTGCCCCTTTCATTTGTTCCAAAACTTCTTTTTGTTGCCAACTTCTTTGGGTTGCTCCGGAATGGTTGTCATAATGCCTTGACGAACCCCATGATCCACAAGAGTTTGTGCCAGACGCTTGACACTATCGAAAGTCAGTGGATTAGCAGCTATCACGTTTCCTTGGATCTGAGGGGATAACCCCCAGATACACCTCTCCATTTTCTTACTTTTCGGTGTGACCATCCCAGGACATAGAATAGCCAGGTCACTGAATCTTGCAGTGTAAGCAGCAATGTCAGAGTTTTTCATCGTCAGACCCTAGAGTTCTTGCTCGATTTTTTGCAACTAGCCCCTTGGGCAGTATTCTGCTAGCATTAGGACTTTTAAATCTTCCCAGCCCATGGCATTGGCGAATGGGAGAGATAACGACTTAACATAGCCGTTCCACCAAGATAGAGCTCTGTCTAAGAAAGTGCATGCTGCAAATTTCACTTTGCAAACTTCAGGGCACATACAGATTTCAAACACCGATTCGGTTTTCTCGAACCAGCGTGTTAGAGCAATGACACCACTGGTGCCATCAAAGGATTTCGGTTTAGAGTTTGTGAAGTATTTATATGTACACTCCCTTGGGTGCCCATGGCTATCTCCGCGATTAGAAGGATTGGCACCACTACCCGCACCACTAGTACCACTTGTGTTGATTTGCGTCATAGTGCCACGACAGCCGTTACTGCTGCTTGAAAAACAGCAGGGTCATATTGTGGAGGTGGCGGCCGTGGTGGAATTGGTGGATTGTTGTTGAAATGTCTATTTGATTTACGTGGCGGCATCTTTTAGCTATAAAGTTAAAAGATGAAATTGTGGTAAGACATCAATAGTACTTATAAATCGGGTGTCTTTGAACTAATTTACACTAGTTCAACTCACAAAGAAGTTTACCACTAGTAATAACTTGTAAAGCAACATTATGAATTTAATAGGAATTTTCCAAAGAAAATTTGATGCATGTCAATTCTATTGGTATATTAGATACATAGAGTTCGGGAAAATTTGACCTTGACAAAGGTCTACGATATACCAACATAACGGAAAACTTTGACATCATACCGACCTATCGAAAAGTGTAATTTAGAGGTCCAACTATAAACATGAAAAGTAACACTAGTGCATATACTTAGACTTAATCTATATGAAAAGTGTGAGTAGAGTATGCACTACTCGCGAGAGGTGTTGTTCTGCTTCGTACTAGTTTCAGCCCTGGATTCAGCCAACAGGCGTTCTGCTTCAAGCATACGCCTTTCTAATGTTACTTGGCATTCCTGAAATTCTCTAACTTCGGTTCGATTTGCAGCCAGTTCCCTCAGTAGGGCTTCAGTATGATTCCTGGTTATCCCATGGTCTTCGTTTAAGTGGCAAAGACGAATCGTGTTGACTTCAGTAGTAGCACCAACCTCCATGACTCGGTTGATGGCTGCTCTGGCTTGCTCATCATTACGAGCAACATGACATACTAACACAGGGAGGGCTCTGTCTGCGGAGCCTCCCTCATTAAGGTTGTAGAAACTTCGATCTCCATTATAAGGAGGGTGATGTCCCTGTTCATGACTCCACCTCTCCAAATTTACTGCCCACTACGACGTCGGGCCTTGGAAATTCTGTCGGGGATTGGGATGTTGGGCAACTTGAGGTGGATCATAGACCTCCGGTTCCGAGTCAGAGTCTTCCTGAACTTCCTCTTCTTCCTCTTCTTCTATTGGAAGCATTGGGTCGTCTTCCGGTTCCTCTTCGAGCCATCCCCCGTTCCCTTGATTGGGAAAGTACGGGTCTCCCGGCAAATTGAAACCAACCATTTTATCTATGCGAGAATAGGGGTGTAAGAGGATTTAAATAAATTTAAAAATGGTGTATTATCGTGCTATAAATACTCCTATAGTATTTAGGTTTGGTTCTAGTGTTTCTTCATAGTAAGGGTTGGTAAGTTTTTAGACTTGTTGCAACACCACGACCATTACTAGGCATATGCTAACCACCTCTCAGATAGATATAGTTGATCAGGCTATATTCATCCCAGATCTGATTATATATCCCAAGGCCTATTTGTGTTATTCAACAATCATAATACTTTTATGTAGTTCTTACTGTGATACTGTTTCTTGTATGTATGCATATTAGTATACTTCTATAAAATACTTAGATTTTAAAAGTATACTTTTATTCAGAGCGTTTCAGCCCCATTGTATTTATAGTTGTATATCTTTTGTGGTTTGGTATACTTAGTTCACTATAAATAATGCTCTGATACCAATCTGTCACACCCCAAAGCTGAACGGCGAAAACGTTCGGGGGTGGATGACGTCATGTACAGTATCACAACAAATGCATAATAGTAATCAAAGTACAACAACCATTACATTGATAAAGTATAGTTTTACATTCGTGTTCAAATCAAAGTATACTTGACACCAAAATGTATAGCAAAAGTTAAAAGACATGAGTCTATATAGCTCCGTCTTCTCAAAACCTGTGAATACCTGTTTACTGATTTCCTGAGATTACAAGTAGTTTTGAAAAGAGTGTCAACAATTAAGTTTGTGAGTTCATAAGCATGTTTGTAATTGAAATATGTTATTTTTTCCTTTGAAATGTAAGTATGGTTTTTCCCAAAAAATCCTATATTTTCTGTTGTAATATGTTGTAATCAAAACGTGTAAATGTTATTGTACTATGAGATAGTAAAATGTAGTTTTAAATTCACATAAAACCATGAAAAGTATGTTTTCTCTGTACAGAAATAGTACTCTGTATTTGTACTTGTATGAAAATTGTGTAATTGTAAATGTCTGGATTCACCAGTTGTACTTGTAAAATATTGTATTATAGTTTTATTATTTAATAAAACTATGTGAAGATGTTTACTTATTCTTACACTAATCATATTGTTCAATACCAATTTGTGAGTTATTATAACCATGCTAGATGACCTAAGATGGCCTGAACACGACGTTCTTCAGGCGTCGAAATCGGTACACCATTTGTCACCCCAGGCCTGCCCGCCTAACTGTAGTGAACAGTTAAGGTGTGGGATTGTCAGTCCCGTATAGATCTATACACAAGTGTCACGCTCTCCCTTCAGGAGACTCTGGTTATAATTTCAGGACTTGATTGGTACTTAGATAAGTACGTGAAGTGTGTCTCACAAATGCTATACTGGTAGGTACGTGTAGAATAATGGAAAGTTACTTTGTAATAGATAAACTGTAAGTATATCTCATAAACTATATTTATTATAGTTTATATGTTTGTTATTCGTAGGTTATTCTGAATATGTAAAGTAGTATATATGATCCATAAACTATACCTATTATAGTTTATATATTTGTTTTCCGTATTGTAATCTGAACTTTGAAAAATATCATGTAAGTTCCATAAACTATACCTATTATAGTTTATATGTTTGTGTTTTATTTAAACGTAAACCTTTGTATTGTTAATAATTCGGTAAGTTTTAATCGAAAAATCTGTGATACGGTTATCCCATGAAATTCAATATTCATACCCGAATGGTATTAAAATTGTGTGCAAAAATTATATTTTTGTTTAACAAGTTTAAAATCATTTTATACTTATATAAATATAATATTTATATAATTATGATTAAATAGACATTCGAATAAATCATTGTACCCCAAGCCCACAACCAAACAAGGAACAAGAATGGAGTCAAATTATCAATTCTAAGCCCGTTGAACCCTAATTATATAATTTATACATATATAAATACATAATTTTAATAACGGTAACAATTAATAAATATTGGAAACATTTAGATTTTAACAGAAATTTTCTTGTGTTACACTTGTATTCCCCCCCTAAAACAATGAAAAATCATGGAAACGTAGGGGTATGAACTCACCTTGTGTGCGTGTTTTTAGTTGGGTACAACTTGGTCTCGATGATTTCCCGGGCTAGAATACGTATTATTCAACCCTATCCTAATTTATATTAACACACAATATGTATTTAAATTAGTGAAACAATTAGTAAAATGTTATATTAACACTAATTAATATAAACACTTACCAAAACTTGTAAGAACAATGGAAGAAAAATTGCTTCTTGAAGTTGTTTTAGCTCTTGGAAATGAAAGGGATTTGAGAGAATATGTGATGTTGTTCTTGAGAAGTGAATGAAAGAAATGAGAATGATCCCATTTCTAGTTACTTAAGTATGAAGAAAATGGAGTCGGTTTTGGAGATTTCGGCCGAGATCTTTACCCTAGAAAAGATGATTTCGGCCAGGCTGTTTGCGGTGTGAATAGGTTTGCGGTCTCGCACGTTTGCGGTCCGAAAAGGGATAAGGTTGCGAGGGTTTTTGGTCTTGACCGAATTCTCGTTATCGGTCCAAGGAAAATGGCCAAACCGAGGGTTTTCGGTCCTCGCAATTTACTCACATTTTTCAACACTTATTTAATAAAGGTTCTATACATATACTAATTTATTAATTTAGCCTTAATAAATTGAAAATCAACAAATTTAACTTTTATTTAGCAAGTTTGACTTTTGTTGACTTTTACATACTTGAAAATAACGGGTTGTTACATAAGTCAAGGTGAAAAAGTCTGGCATTGTGAGAGTCTAATTTCTTATGATTAAGTATGTCTCATTCATACAAGATTAGGAATGTCACTATGCTCCCACTAGTTCTTAGTAAACACACATGTTCTATTCATTTTGATATAAAAGCATACCTTATGGTTTTACATTAAAATGATGATTGCTTTATATCCACAACTAGATCTCAAGCTCTACACATTTTGTTAGGATAACATGGATTAAGAAAACCTCCAGGCTAATCTATATATATATCTTCTAGTACATGTCTATTATGAAGATCGGTCTTTCTTGAAATCTATTTGCTATATTTCATATTGAGAATATGAATTCATAGTAAACAATATCCTTATTGATCTAGTCATAGCTACTTGTGAAAAAGGTTTGATCAAATTCAATGTCATGAGTATGATAAAATCATTTTATAACAAGTCTTGCTTTAAATGTGTATGGTTATCCATGTAATGTATTATTTCTAAAAGAACCACTTACTCCTTCTAGCCTTGTTATAGAGAGGAAGTTCAATCAAGACCATACTTGATTATCATACATGGATTACATCTCATGTTCATGAATCTAAGGCATTAATCATATTCGAGATCTAACATAGCATCTTTCTATTTGATGGATTTGCTAGAAACCATCAATAAAAGCTCATCAATGAAAGATTCCACACTTCTCAAGTCATAGATGATTTCTACCAATAGTGAGAACAATTTGTGTTTGTGAATAGCTATTATTCAACTTTAACAATCCTTATTAAAACTAGTGCCAACTATTACTACATCAGGTAGTGGTTCTTGAGTTGCTTCAAGTTCCATGTACCTCCCACTTGCTTTGTCTTTAGAAGCTTGCTTTTTACTAACTTAGATATCATAGGAATAAGAAAAACTTATTCTTAGTGGGTTTTCTTATAATAATCTAAGCCACATTTAGAGTATTATATACAAATATGTATTTAGTAGATTTTGGGTTTAAAAGATTTAGTCCAACATAAGCTTTAAACCCATAAAACATTTAAATAAGATATGGATGAAGCCTTTCCACACAAAATCTCATGAAGAAAATGTTATATCTACTAGTTAGTTGGTGTTTGTACTCAAGGCACAATTGATAGTGTTCTAGGTGTTATCACAGGGAAATAAAAGGAGGACATTTCTACCGATTAGAAAGCAAATCATATCAAGTAGGATTTAATTCATCCTTTATTATCATTAAGGCATTAAATGGTTCTTACCGGTTTGTATCTCAACTTTATATTTGAAAACTTAAACATAGTTTTAACAATTATATTGTACCATGTAAGATATAATTTAAACTACAATAGTTATTAATACAGTTGATTTGGTATCTTGTGCTAAAGCTTAGACATCTATTATACAGGAAGTCATACACCATAGTATATAGTTCCTTAATAACATATTTTCCCTACTACTTAATGAAAATATCATCAGGAATCTTTTATATATAAATAAGATTTACATATGTCAAATAAACTACATTATTTTCCTTCAAGGATCCCTTTCTTGAAGTTTGAATATATTAATATTATTTATATAATAAAGATAACAATGTCAAAGATGAGTTTGATTTAAAACAAGTTTAAGTCAAAAATATTTTTCATATAGAACTTCTTATTTATAAAACATTGATATTTACTTTATAATTCTTATTAATAGATCTAGTCTCATTAAAGAATTTTAATCATTTCCGAATATAATGGTGATCGTTACAAAAAAACGATTTAAGTAAATAGTCAATCATTCATAAATTAAACTGAGACATATATTTAGGCAAGCTAAATTAAAACATACATTGTTTCAAAATAAACATTGTTTTATATTACACGTACATTACGTTCCAAGCATAATAAACTAGACTCCGAGAGTGTAGTTCTAAGTTGATTGTGCTCAGCTGGTTACTCTTCTGTAAATATTTGTAAACCATTTACAAATATTAGATTAACATTTAAGTACCAGGTACTTGAGGTTTATATGTAAAGTATGAGTTATATCTAGTAGATACCTGAAATACTAGTCTCTTCCAGACTTTCTTTCCAGATAAGAGGAGCAGATCTTCTTCCAGTGTCAAGTTTCTCCACAAAAGAAACAAGATCCATCTATATGGGCCTTATTGGAATTCTTGAGCTTAAAGGTGTTCAGTCCATAAAACATGGGCCTCCTAGATCACACAAGGTGACTCTTTTGGAGCTTGAACTATTCCTATTTTGATGTTAGAAACATCGTTAGCATCACAATCATGCATTTACTAGGTATCATGTTCAGGTTTATTACTCAAAGAAAATAGTTTAGGACTAGGACCTTCAAGTGTATATAATTTCATATCTCACGTGAGATTGTCTCTTATGACATGAACCCATTCATTGAAGTTCTATTAGTGAATGTTATTGTTTGATAAACTTCATTAAAGGAAAAAATGACAATTCATGGTAATGAGAAAGAATTATTTAAATACAAAATTTTAACAAAATTCATTTAGTATTTTCAATATTTAAAATCTTTAATAATTAATACCCTTTTAGTTTCCAAAAACATTAATTATCAAAGTCTAGGATCCAAGTTGCAAAACAAATAAATGGTTACGTATCCTTTATCCCATCCACTTGAATTCAACTTGGTAGATATCGGTTATCAATTATATCTTACTTTATAATTCCTAGATTTATGGGATCGCTATTAACAAATTTGATTCGACATGTTTGATCCCATCTATGCCACAAAACTCTCTTTCTTAGGTATCGTTTATCACAAAAGATTTCCGATGAAATCATCCAATTTGAAAAACATGTGTACTCGGCCTATAACTTGGTTATAGAAATCGCGAATACACCCCGACCATCAAAAGATAACACTAAGTGGTTAGGTATCCTTTATCCTACTAGTGCATACAAGAGATGTGCGATGGTTCTTCAAAATGGATTGCATCGATTTGAGGTTTGTAAAAGGGTCTTTTATATTTTTGATAATTCTAGTTTTAAAAACATATGATATCATGGTTATTACATGTATATAATAAACCATGGTACCAATTTTCAAAAGAAAATCTCTTCTAAAGGTTCTATATAAATAGCTAGTTTTTATATAATTTAACGCGATTCAATTTTAATAACCAGTATTAAGTTTGACTGCATTTGAACCTTTTATATCTTTAATAAAAATTCCTTTTATTACTTATATATTTTGAATTTGTATAAGTTATAAAATTTCCATTTTAAAACTTATATTTCAGTATTTCAATATTTGACGTTATTAACGTTTTTTATAAAACCAGATTTTATTTTTAAAAAATAACTTGTTACATCTTATGTCCACATTATAAAATTTGAAAACCAAACTCCATGTGAATTTATTTTGTCTAAAAATTATAGCATGTGAAAAACTAATTTATCAACCACACATAATAATTGTAGAAAATAAACAACACAAGCAAACATAAAATTATATGTGCATAAACGTAACCAACTAATGATATTTTTTGTGAGCCAACACAAAAAATGTCAAATCCATTCCTAAAGGGACATTTTAAGGGATCAAAAAAAACTTCTTGTAATGTTGTTGTAGAAGCTCACATTTGAGAAAACATTCATTGCTTGCAAAAGATTGGAAGAACTTCTTTAAAGCAATATTTCAACAATATGCAACACTTTTCAAAAAAGGTTGCAGAAAAGGTTGTATTAGTTTCAACAGCTCCAATGGGAAGCTGTCAACTGCAACACCTTTTGCAACAGATTGCAGAAAAGGTTGCCTTTGTCCCTACACACCTTAAAACCCCTAAAATTGCCTTCTTGTCTTCAAAAAATGGCTCCACCTTCATTTCTCTTTACATTTTTGTACGAATAAATTATTTCTAACAACTAATATATTATTTAAAAAAAATAAGCCAAGAAAACTAAACTATTTAATTTATTACATACCATATGAATAAATAAAATATTAGCTATTTTATTATAAAAACAGTTAACACAACAACACAACAAACACAATGGTCCTTGGCTAGTTTATGCACATCATACACATAAAACAACCTTGGTGTTTCTAAGACAACTTTAAATGACAAAAGATGCATGAAAACTTTTGTCACATAAAATAACAATTATAAAGTTGTCATAGAATATATGTATGGACTTGTTTTTATTCAAAACCAAGTTATCCATATTCTCCAAAAACTAAGATTTCCAAAAATCAAAAAAATCTAACCAAACTTGCAAGGTGGCTCTGATACCAATTATTAAGTTTTTATTCAAAAACTAGTTTCAAAAACATGATTTTTAGCAACAGAGACTTATAATTTTTGAATAACAGAAACAAGTTAAACCCACCAAGAATCTTCTTGCAAACTTGTAGAAAGATTAAACACCAACCAAAGAAGAAGATTGAGAAAATTACAACCTTTGTAGTTCTTTGGATCCTCTTGGGAGGCTTGGAAGTTGATGAAGAATGTAGAACTTTAGAGACACCAACAATAAATCTACTTGATGTAGAATGCTACTTCTTTTGTATAATACTCTTAAGACTCTTAAGCTTTATGTTCTTATCAAAATAAGAACATAGAGAGAGCATCAAGAAGCAAGTAATCTTCCTGTGTTCGTAACAAAACAAGACAGAGTGAGATGAAGAGAACAAATTTCGAATTTTTTGCATGGGTTAAGACAAGAGAATGAAAGCCTCACTTTAAATAGAATATATTTTATGCATAGGCTCTAAACACTTTAAGAACCCATGCCCCTAAAGCCTATGTGTTCCCATGCTTCAAGCCATGCCTTTCTTTTGAATAAATTAATCAAAAGACCATCACTTCTTTTTTTAATCATATTGTCCATCCTTGTCTTTTTAGAGGAGTGTTCTTTCATTAAACAAATGAAAAGCCCATACTCTCTTTTGTCTAGCCAAATTTTGATTATTATAAAGGCAAAAGAAGACAAAATCCTTTTATATTTTATAAACCAAGTTTATAAAATATAAACTTTAACTTTTTGGTAAAAGACAAAAGAATTTATCTAGTCCAAAATGTTGTGAATGAGTTATTAATTCATACCATATGAATTATATATAATGTTACTTGCTAATGAAAATTCATATTTCCTAGAAATAAATAATTTCCAATTTAATTATAAGAGTTTATTGAATATTTATTAAAATCAATTTCTAAAAAATAATCAATTATATCAAGTTGTTAGTGGGATCCATTAGTATCATATGTTAATTAGCAATACCACTTTAGCATGATTCTTGAGCATACAAGATCTTTCATTGGTATGATTATTGGTTTAGATCTATCTTCTTGATTGGTTTTGAGCCATGCATGAGATTTCCATAGAAAACTGTAATTTTGACTCATTACGGCTTCAAGACATGCATTGGACACGCATGTCTATAAAGCACCATTTTTATGTTGGTTTTGATATTAAAAAAGGCGTGGTTCCTTCCATTCAGGATCAATATTCGCAAGTTTATATAATATCAATTTAACTTTTTGGTAAAAGACAAAAGAATATGTCTAGTCCAAAATGTTGTGCATGACTTATTAATTCATACCATATGAATTATATATAATGTTACTTGCTAATGAAAATTATTATTTCCTAGAAATAAATAATTTCCAATTTAATTATAAGAGTTTATTGAATATTTATTAAAATCAATTTCTAATAAATAATCAATTATATCAAGTTGTTAGTGGGATCCATTAGTATCATATGTTAATTAGCAATACCACTTTAGCATGATTCTTGAGCATACGAGATCTTTCATTGGTATGATTATTTGTTTAGATGTATATTCTTGATTGGTTTTGGGCCATGCATGAGATTTCCATAGAAAACCGTTATTTTGATTCATTACGGCTTCAAGACATGAATTGGACATGTTGTCTATAAAGCACCATTTTTTATGTTGGTTTTGATATTAAAAAAGACGTGGTTCCTTCCATTCAGGATCCCCTATAAGTCTTCTGTGACAATGAGGGTGCAGTTGCTTTAGATAAAGAACCTAGATGACATAAGAATAGCAGGCATATTAGCCGAAGATTCAACTTCATTCAATATAAAGTTGAAGATGGTGAAATCAATATTCGCAAAGCTCACACTGATCAAAATATGGCGGACCCTTTCCCAAAGGCCCTTACTCAAGGAAAGTTTGAAGCTCATGCTCGAGGAATTGGACTTTGCTATTCCATTGATTATCTTTGATCTATGTATTAGTATTGAATATTAGAAGATTTTGTGTCATCATTTATTATAATAACTATGATATATATGGCATATGATCTTTTCATTAAATATTTGTTAAGTTCTTTGTTAACATGTTTAATCCTTGAGTAATGATGTGCACAAAAGTACGTACTAGTCTTAAATTTATAACCTAAAAAACTCTTACTAACTATGCACTTATAGGCAATATACCTAGTTAGATAATAGTATAGCTTAGGTAAGTCGAGTGTCGATTATAGGGAATGAAATTCAATTAAATAAACTAACTATTTTTAATTAAACTAAGAAACAAACTATGATTTAGGGGGGTTTTACTCGTTTTTCTATATCAGAAGAACTTAAACTATCAACTAGCAATTAAACTGTTGGGTTTTATTTCAAAAACTAGTAAAATGGCAAACGGAAGACTTCAAGATTTCGAAATAACATAAACATTTTATACCCACCAAGGATCATCTTGCAAGTTATAGAAAGATTTAAGCACCAACCAAAGAAAGGATGAAGAAGTAACAACCTTTGTAGTTCATTGGGTCCTATTAGGAGGCTTGGAAGTTGATGAAGAATGTGGAACCTTTAAGACACCAACATGAAGACAACTTGATGTAGATGCTAGTCCATAAACTCTTAAACCCTTAAGCTTTATGTTCTTATCAAAATAAGAACATAAAGAGAGAAAAAGATGCAAGTAACTTGAAGAAAGGATGAACAAAAGAGAGAAAGTAACCCCCTCTAAGGAGTTTACGGTTTGAAGGAGCTAGAGAGAGTCACCAACTATCCCAAATGCAAGCCTTAAGTCTTGTATATATAGTAGTAACAATATCCTACCTTTTGAATAAACTAATTAAAAGACCATACTATTATTTAAATAATCAAAGAACCATTCTCTCATTTAAATAATCAAAAAACCATATTCTTATTTAAATATTCAAAGAGTCATTCACTCATTTAAATAATTAAAAAGCCATAATCTTCCTTTTGACTCTTATTTTTATAAAATAAAAAAGGAAGAAGGCAAAACCTTTATATTTTATAAACCAAGTTTATATAATATCTATTTAACTTTTTGGTAAAAGACAAAAGAATATGTCTAGTACAAAATGTTGAGCATGACTTATTAATTCATACCATATTAATTATATATAATGTTACTTGCTAATGAAAATTATTATTTCCTAGAAATAAATAATTTCCAATTTAATTATAAGAGTTTGTTGAATATTTATTAAAATAAATTTCTAATAAATAATCAATTATATCAAGTTGTTAGTGGGACCTATTAGTATCATATGTTAATTAGCAATACCACTTTAGCATGATTCTTGAGCATACGAGATCTTTCATTGGTATGATTATTGGTTTAGATCTATATTCTTGATTGGTTTTGAGCCATGCATGAGATTTCCATAGAAAACTATTATTTTAACTCATTACGGCTTCAAGACATGCATTGGACATGCATGTCTATAAAGCACCATTTTTTATGTTGGTTTTGATATTAAAAAAGGCGCGGTTCCTTCCATTCAGGATCCCCTATAAGTCTTCTGTGACAATGAGGGTGCAGTTGCTTTGGAAAAAGAACCTAGATGACATAAGAATACCAGGCATATTAGCCAAAGATTCAACTTCAATCGATATAAAGTTGAAGATGGTGAAATCAATATTCGCAAAGTTCACACTGATCAAAATATGGCGGACCCTTTCCCAAAGGCCCTTACTCAAGGAAAGTTTGAAGTTCATGCTCGAGGAATTGGACTTTGCTATTCCATTGATTGGCTTTGATCTATGTATTAGTATTGAATATTAGAAGATTTTGTGTCATCATTTATTATAATAACTATGATATATATGGCATATGATCTTTTCATTAAATATTTGTTAAGTTCTTTGTTAACATGTTTAATCCTTGAGTAATGATGTGCACAAAAGTACTTACTAGTCATAAATTTATAACCTAAAAAACTCTTACTAACTATGCACTTATAGGAAATGTACCTAGTCAGATTATAGTATAGCTTAGGTAAGTCGGGTGTCAATTGATGGGTTTTGAGCATTCTAACACTCCTAAATGTACATGCAACCCTAGAAAACCTTGGATCTATGTTTGTCTAAAAATACATGCAAAATACTTTTTCCAAGGTTCATAAACCTATCTAGCATACATGGCTAGAATTACATACCTTGTAGTTGTTATGATTCCTTGAAACCTTGAGAGCCTAGCACCCCAAGTGTGATGCCTCAAATGTTTCACACAACACCAAATGCTTTGGAATAACTTTGAGAGATATGTAGAACACTTGAAAAATCGGCCTTGCCCTCTTGTCTCACTAGGGTAGCCGATTTTGGTTGCTAGTAGCATGCTTATATAGTGTGTTGCATTAGGGTTACACCATGTAAACCCTAATGTAACATGGCTCTTCATTTCCATGACCCATGGGTTTGTAACTCCCATGGAACCTCCATGGAGCATCCATTGGTTTAACCCAACTTGATAATCCATGGAGCCTTTTAGCCCAGTATACAAGTTATGGATGATTTACATAATCAACCCATATATTTAATTAGTCACCTTTTATCACTTAATTAATTCCAAATTAATTCTTGATCAATACTAATTAAATAATACTATTAATATATTAGAACTTATAATATATTAATAAACCACAAGTGTTATTTCTCTCATTTAGTCTATCCAAATGCATGATGCCATGCAACCCAAATGGACCATGCCGGGTCGGGTCAAGTACATACCAGAAATAGTTATGGACTTAGACACCTTATCCAACAGTCTCCCACTTGGATAAGTCTAATAACTATAACTGCAAGTATGACTTCAGGAACCGATCAGCAATCGTAGCTCTTTTCAAGGTCTCTCGGAACTGAGAAGATGATGATACGCCATTTCAGATAAGTGATCATATAATCCTCTGTTCTAGATATCAGCCGGACAAATACATGGAACAATGTCTTACTTATTGTCCAGCAGTTTTTTTCCCGATTTCCGATTTGTTTGACATAGAACTTAGTTGAACACATCAACTTAGTTCTGACCAGGCCCGGTACATAGGTCAAAACAGAATCATCGAGGGGCCCAGATATCGCTTCTAATCTAAAAAGGAACAGATAAACTTCGACTCATATGCTTGTTCTACTACTTGTTAAATCACACACAAACGCACGTTTTATAACATCGAGTTACCAATGCGTTTTCGCACGATCAATGCATAACCAACTCATAGTAAACAAGTCATATCTCTAGGTTTGAAGACTTATATGATATTACCGTCTGGCGATCACTCGAGATAAATTCCATGAAGTGATACCAGCGAGCGTGGGTTGAATCCAACACTCAGAACTTATGAGCACTCATGAGTGTTGAGGCCATGTCCAACATCTTAGACCTCTACAACCAACTCATGACACTCTTAATTCATATCTACTTCCAACATATGACCGACTGTGGATAATTTGAATAATATGTAAACCACAACATAAATATTCTGGAAGTCAAAACATGCAAAAGAAATAATAGTAAACGATTGACACAAGATAGCAACACTTTACTCATAAATAAAACACACCTTTTATTCATCATCAAATGTCAATTACACTTTACAAATTTCAGAAATTATCTAACTACTAAAACTAATATCATCCTTCAGCCCTATGCTCATTGCATGCTGGAGATGCTTAACCCCGCCCAGTCCCTTCGTGAGGGGATCTGCCGGGTTCTCATCCGATGATACCCTCTTTGCCACAAGGAGTCCTTCTTCTATGCGATGTCTGATAAAATGATATTTTCTGTCGATGTGTCTGGATCTCCCGTGATCCCTTGGTTCCTTTGCTAAGGCAACAACACTTTCACTATCACAGAAAATCTCTATGAGCTCCTTTACAGCTGGTACAACTCCAAGGTCTCCAATGAAGTTCTTTAGCCATATCGCCTCCTTTGCTGCCTCACTTGCCGCTATATACTCTGATTCACAAGTTGAATCAGCAACCGTCTCCTGCTTGGAACTTTTCCAAGAAATTGCTCCTCCGTTTAAGGTAAAGACCCAGCCCGACTGAGAGCGGAAATTATCCCTATCAGTCTGGAAACTAGCATCACTATACCATATAACTCTCAAGTCATCACCCCCAAAAAGGGTAAGGACTCAGTCCTTAGTCCTCCGCAGGTACTTGAGGATATTCTTTACCGCAGTCCAGTGAGCCTTACCAGGGTTCCCCTGATACCTGCTAACCATGCTCAAAGCAAAGGCTACATCAGGACGAGTGCAGGTCATAGCATACATGATCGAGCCTACTGCAGAAGCATAAGGTACTCGACTCATTTATGCTATCTCAACCTCGGTACTCGGGCTCTGAGTCTTACTCAATCTAGCGTTACTCTGGATGGGTAACTCTCTTTTCTTGGAATCTTGCATGCTGAACCTCTTCAGCACCTTATCCAAGTATGTACTCTGACTAAGTCCAATTAGTCTTTTACTTCGGTCTCTCAGAATCCTTATCCCTAGAATATAGGCAGCTTCTCCTAGGTTCTTCATAGTGAAACACTTCCCAAGCCAGGACTTCACTTCCTGCAAGGTTGGGATGTCATTTCCTATGAGTAGTATGTCATCCACATACAATACCAAAAAGCTAACTATACTCCCACTAGCCGTGACATATACACAAGATTCATCTTCACTCCTCGAAAAGCCAAACTCTTTGACTTTCTCATCGAAGCAAAGATTCCATCTGCGAGGTGCTTGCTTTAATCCATAGATAGATTTCTCAAGCTTACATACTCTATTAGGATACTCTGCACTGACAAAACCCTCTGGCTGACACATGTAAACATCTTCAGCCAACTTTCCATTAAGGAAAGCGGTTTTGACATCCATTTTCCATATTTCATAATCATGAAATGCAGCAATGGCTAACAGGACCCTAATTGACTTAATCTTGGCTACTGGTGAAAAGGTCTCATCATAATCAACTCCTGGAGTTTGAGAAAAGCCCTTTGCAACCAGTCATGCCTTATAAGTGTGTACATTACCATCCATGTTGGTCTTCTTCTTGAAGATCCATTTGCACCCAACTGTCTTACGACCTGGTACATTTTCAACCAAGTCCCAAACCTGATTGTCATACATGGACTGTATCTCGATGTCCATTGCCTCTTTCCATTTGGCAGACTCGGGGCCTGCCATAGCTTCCGCATAGCTGTTAGGTTCATCCAGACTTACCAGTGTCTCATCACTGATAAGTGTCTCACCTTCCGTAGTCATATGGAAACCAGAGTAGTGCTCAGGTGCATTCCTAACCCTTGTGGAACGCCTCAGAGGTACATACTCGTCAATTGGATCAACAGGAGTTTCCTCCTCAAGTTGACTGCTAGGGTTTGAAGTTCCTTCACCACTTGACTCTTGAATTTCTTCAAGGTCAATTTTCCTCCCACTGTTTCCTTGGCTTATGAACTCTCTCTCTCGAAAGACACCCCTCCTTGCTACAAAGACCACATTCTCACTAGGTCTGTAGAAGAGGTAAACAAAGGATTTCTGTGGGTAGCCGATGAAAATACACCTCTCGCTTCGAGGTTCGAGCTTATCGTGAGTCTCGTGCCTCACGAAAGCCTCGCAACCCCAAATCTTTATGTGGTCTAGTTTGGGTACTTTTCCAGTCCACATCTCATGAGGAGTTTTGGCAACCTTCTTTGTAGGGACTAGATTAAGGATATGGGCGGCAGTCTCTAAGGCATACCCCCAGAATGAGATTGGTCGCTTAGCTCGACTCATCATGGAACGAACCATGTCCAACAAGGTTCGATTACGCCTCTCACCTACACCATTCAACTATGGTGTCCTGGGAGGTGTCAATTCTGAGACAACCCCACATTCCCTAAGATATTCGAGGAACTCTATACTAAGATACTCACCACCACGATCGGATCGAAGCATCTTAATATTTCTGCCCAATTGATTCTCGACTTCCTGTTTAAACTCTTTAAACCTTTCGAAAGTCTCTGACTTGTGCTTGATTAAGTAGACATATACATATCTACTATAATCATATGTAAAAGTCACATAATAACGATTAGCATCCCTTGTGGTAGTTTTGAAGGGTCCACACACATCCGTGTGTACTAGATCCAACAAACCTTCACCCCTAGCACACGAACCTGTGAAGGGTGACTTTGTCATTTTTCCAAGTAAGCATGATTCACAACTATCATCTGACTTTAGGTCAAGTGACTCCAAGACTCTATACTTTTGGAGTTGGCCTATGCGTTTCTTGCTTACATGTCCAAGACGATAATGCCATAATGATGCTTTATCCAAGTTATTATCATTAGTAGAATCAATACACAACACATTATATCCTAAATTATCTACAATAGACACAGCTTCATACACACCATCACAAGGTAATGCTTTAAAATAAAACACATTATTAAAGAAAGCATTTATTCCACCAACTTCATTATCAAAAGAAAAGGTAAAACCTTGTTTGTACAAAGCATGAAAGGAAATAACATTTCTTGCCATTTCTGGCGAATAACAACATTTATTCAAATCTAAAGTAACCCCACTACTTAGCAACAAAGTATAAACTCCAATCTTGGTGACAGGTGAAACTTTCCTATTCCCCATGATCAAGTTTATCTTTCCATGCTTCACATTCTCACTTCTTCTTAGTCCCTGCAAAATCAGAACAAATATGAATACCACAACCGGTATCAAGGACCCAAGAGTTAGAATAGGGTGAGTTATTAGATAATATAGTGTAAATACCTGCATGGTTGGGTTTTACTTTCCCATCCTTCAAATATTGCTGGTACTTTGGGCAATTCCGCTTCCAATGTGCCTTTTCATGGCAATAGAAGCATTCAGCCTCTTTTGGGTCAGCAGAAGGAGTGACGAAACCTTTCTTTGTTCCGCTTGAAGAGGAGCCATCAAGGGTCTTACCCTTGGTACCCTTTGAAGGGTTCTTCCTCTTCTTCCCTCTACCTTTCCCGATTGCCAGGACAGGTGCGGAGTTTGGATTAGGAGTAGGAGTGGTAATAACCGACTTACCTTTAAGACTTGATTCTGCGGTCTTTAGGAGTCCTTGAAGTTTGCTGAGGGTGACTTCTTCCTTATTCATGTGGTATGTCATGCGGAATTGATCATAACACGATGGTAAGGAGTGCAAAATGATATCTATTGCTAACTCCTCTAGGAAGTTCACATTCAGCTTCATCAGACGGTCCACATACCTTTGCATTTTCTGCATGTGGCCAGTGATGGGTTCACCATCTTTCATTCGGGTTGTTATCATGGAGGAGATAATTTCATATCGCTCTTGACGAGCACTCTGATGGTGGTGGTCCATCAAATCCTGGTGCATCTCAAAAGGATAGTAGTCCTCATAGGACTTTTGAAGCTCGGCTATCATAGTGGCCATCATGATGCATGTCACTTTGGTAGCATCTCTTTCATGTGCCTCATATTTAGCAAGCTCCTCAGGAGTAGCAGTTTTCTCGGGCACCTTAAGCTCCTTGTCGAGAACATATTCTTTGTTCTCATAGCGAGTGACCATTCTGATGTTTCTGATCCAATCTGTAAAGTTGGATCCATCAAAGATGACTCTCCCACAAAGGTTCATGAGAGAGAAGGAGCCAATAGGGTTTGAGCCAGTAGCAGCATTGTTGGAAGACATCTGAAAAGAAGAAAAGACAAGTTTAGTTTAGATATAAAGATTGTCCTTAATAAAACACCCAAATGTAATATTAAGGCTAGGATCCAATCACAATATATTATAACTTAGAAGAGGGATGTCGTAATCCAAGCTATAACATATTTGAAAGGTAGGCGAATGACGATTCACCAATTTCCACCATGAAAAAATGAAATATTTAAGTATTAGGTTTTATTTGGTTTTTAGAAACTCCTAGATTCTTTTGAGATTCATTGAACTTTTCAATGGCATGTTTCAATCTCGAGTGTTCCCTTCATGATTTGTGACTGGGATACCGAGGATCACAAAACAAGGTGTGAAGTAACCATGTAAATTACTTGGTACCCTTAATGTTTTTCACTCAATCAATGTGCCGGTAAACCACACGCGCTCCACCGACCTGTGAAAAACCTTAAGTCACCCTTTTCCTACCTTGTTAAGTCCAAGTTAGTGTGCCGGTTAACCACACACGTTCCACCAACGACTTAATCAAAGTGCAAAGTGTAATTTCATGGGTTAGCACCTTATTCACATTTTCCTAAAGTAACTAAGATTGGGAATTTATAAAAACATTTAGTTACTTTATAATAATCATTATACTTTTAATGAGAATTTTAAGTCATTGTCCTACCCGTTCGGCTAACGACCCTCCACCAGTCAAGGAAGCGGTGGGTGAGAGTGGACACCCATTAAGCTGCCATTTTATAGGCAACAACCTTATACCCCCCTTATAGACCGACTTCATGAATGAGGCCTACTAACGGTAAAACGACTTGATCTTATACATACATATATATATATATATATATATATATATATATATATATATATATATATTATTAAACTTATAATATTATAAAGTATAAGGGTTGAATTTTAACTTTTAAAATTCTAAGGGTTGGAACTAAAGTTAATTAAGATGACCTTACATGTTCCAAAACTTGAGGGCAAGTTTTGTAACTTTAAAACTCTTCAATTCATAACTTATGAGATTAATTGGTTCATTAAAATGAGTGACTCTTCATTTTATGTAACCTATGTGTTTCTTTAATGGACTTTAAAAGATCAAACTTTTGGTAATCCATAACTTGAGGACAAATTATGGATTCCATTAAAACACATAATGATCAAGAATTAAAACTAGCAAGAAGTTACAAATAATTCCTATGATCATCTAAACTCATAAGAACATGAATATGAATATCAAAATTTCAAGAACACATAAAATCATGGAATTTTGATATTAGCCATTGTAAATGGATTAGAACAACCATTACACCATCTAAAACAAGTTTAATAACACCAAAACAGTTTAGGGTAATGTTTCTAGTCCATTTCCAGCAACAAAAGTCGAAAAACTGCATTCTGAGGCTCCTACTCGTCGAGTGCACGGACCTACTCAGCGAGTAGGATGAATTTGGTCATGGACTCGGCGAGTCCCCCCATGGACTCGGCGAGTTCATGCTGCAGACAGTAAGAAAATCGACTTTTTTCACTATTTTGCATCAAGTATCAAACAAACAAGCCTAGGCTCTGATACCACTGATGGGTTTTGAGCATTCTAACACTCCTAAGTGTACATGCAACCCTAGAAAACCTTGGATATATGTTTGTCTAAAAATACATGCAAAATACTTTTTCCAAGGTTCATAAACCTATCTAGCATACATGGGGAACTTTATAATATAAAAGATAGCTAGAATTACAAACCTTGTAGTTGTTATGATTCCTTGAAACCTTGAGAGCCTAGCACCCCAAGTGTGATGCCTCAAATGTTTCACACAATACCAAATGCTTTGGAATAACTTTGAGAGATATGTAGAACACTTGAAAAATCGGCCTTGCCCTCTTGTCTCACTAGTGTAGCCGATTTTGGTTGCTAGTAGCATGCTTATATAGTGTGTTGCATTAGGGTTACACCATGTAAACCCTAATGTAACATGGCTCTTCATTTCCATGACCCATGGGTTTGTAACTCCCATGGAGCCTCCATGGAGCATCCATTGGTTTAACCCAACTTGATAATAAATAGAGCCTTTTAGCCCACTATACAAGTTATGGATGATTTTACATAATCAACCCATATATTTAATTAGTCACCTTTTGATCACTTAATTAATTCCAAATGAATTCTTGATCAATACTAATTAAATAATACTATTAATATATTAGAACTTATAATATATTAATAAACCACAAGTGTTATTTCTCTCATTTAGTCTATCCAAATGCATGATGTCATGCAACCCAAATGGACCATGCCGGGTCGGGTCAAGTACATACCAGAAATAGTTATGGACTTAGACACCTTATCCAACATCAATCACATGGAACGAAATTCAATTAACTAAACTAACTACTTTTAATTAAACTAAGAAACAAACTATGATTTGGGGGGTTTTTTACTCGTTTTTCAAGACCAGAAGAACTTAAACTATCAACTAGCAAATAAATAGTTGGGTTTTATTTCAAAAATTTGTATCAAAAACTAGTAAAATGGCAAACGGAAGACTTCAAGATTTCAAAATAATATAAACATTTTATACCCACCAAGGATCATCTTGCAATTTATAGAAAGATTTAAGCACCAACCAAAGAAGGGATGAAGAAGTAACAACCTTTGTAGTTCATTAGGCCCTCTTAGGAGGCTTGGAAGTTGATGAAGAATGTGGAACCTTTGAGACACCAACATGAAGACAACTTGACGTAGATGCTAGTCCATAAACTCTTAAACTCTTAAGCTTTATGTTATTATCAAAATAAGAACATAAAGAGAGCAAAAGATGAAAGTAACTTTAAGAAAGGATGAACAAAAGAGAGAAAGTAACCTCCTCTAAGGAGTTTACGGTTTTAAGGAGGTAGAGAGAGTCACCAACTATCCCAAATGCAAGCCTCAAGTCTTGTATATATAGTAGTAACAATACCCTACCTTTTGAATAAACTATTCAAAAGACCATACTCTTATTTAAATAATCAAAGAACCATTCTATCATTTAAATAATCAAAAAGCCATACTCTTATTTAAATATTCAAAGAGCTATTCTCTCATTTAAATAATCAATAAGCCATACTCTTCCTTTTGACTTTTATTTTTATATAATAATAAAAGGAAGAGGGCAAAACCTTTACATTTTATAAACCAAGTTTATATAATATAAATTTAACTTTTGGTAAAAGACAAAAGAATTTGTTTAGTCCAAAATGTTGTTCATGACTTATTAATTCATACCATATGAATTATATAATGTTACTTGCTAATGAGAATTATTATTTCCTAGAAATAAATAATTCCAAATTTAATTATAATAGTTTATCGAATATTTATTAAAACTAATTTCTTATAAATAATCAGTTGTATCAAGTTGTTGTTAGTGTGACCCATTAGTATCATATGTTAATTAACAATATCACTTTAATATGATTCTTGAGCATACTAGATCTTTCAATCTCCCACTTGCATAAGATTCATATTAGACTGATATAAACAGTGGTGAACGTCTGACAACATTTCACTGCCCCCATCAACATACGAGTTTGTGACATTCTATCAACGCCCAATTCCCAAAAAGCTCAAAGCTACAATTGGTGTATAAGGTAAGTTTATCAATTATCCATTTGCTACAGAGATCATGTTGAACATGAGATACGGATCGCGATCAATCTCATTAGTTGTTAAACTTTTGGTAAGGCGCCTTAGAGTCAAACTCTCAACACATAAGAGGAACAAATCTCATTTGACTACATAAGCCTCTTGCATAGTTCACACCATACCTGAAAATGGCTTTTATAATTGCCCGATTAAGGAACAACATTTGAACATAACAAAGAATTTTACTCCCTACACTTAAGTCCCACTATGTATTTCAGGTGTTAAGGATACAAATATAGTAGCTTTTAATCAAGTATCATTCATGATAGCGATCCATGAGATGATCTTGATGTGGGCCAGTTCAATACTATTTCTCTGACAAGTACCTAAGAAACTTGGTTACAACCACCTTCCTACTTTCATATAGTGAGAGTAAACCAATCTAATTCATATTAGTCTTACTTCATAATTGTTCCCATAATTATAACCAACAATGAACCTTTAGAATAATAACATTATTCATGGATTAAACATGTTAATATAGAACACAACAAGTACTAATATGATGACTATATCCCCATATATCATAACATTATCTAATAGTTGTTATAATGTTCCAATATCCAAATACTAAATCCAAATCAAAAACCCATTTCTAGAATAATAAAGTCTTATAGCTGAAGTGTGACCATTCATATTTAGCTCAAAAGAATGACTTTATCAAAGGATCTGACAAAATTTAATTTGTGTGAATTCTGTCAATACTATCATCTCCATACTTAACTTCACTCTAAGTATAGTTAAATTTCTTGGAGAATATGATTGGTGTTCTTTCGTGACATAGAGTCTGATAGCCTGATTAAGTATACTCTCGAAGTCATAAATATTTCTATATGATCCTTGAATGATAGAAATCAACATAGTTTTTCAATGATATCATTCATCCAATCATATTTGAATTCAACTTCTAAAGTAGTGTATTCTTATTTTGTAGTAAATTATGTCATTATGTTTTGCTTGGACCTCATTCTAACATGACTTACCCTTCATTCCATAATGAAATCAAAATCCAATTATAATTCATAATTATTTATATTTGTTTAGAGATTAACATCTTGTGTAACTCTTTCCATAAATATCATTTCTAAACTGATTGTCTCATACACATTCTCTTAGTTCTTCTAAAGTACTCTTATAATGCTCTCTTAGTCATCCAGTGACTACCATGTATTGAATTAGTATCCTATGACATGATTACAGCATGATCAAAGACCATGTCCTAAGCATTATATGGCATAAATGATGAAATCATTTTCCTGGAAAATATAAATCATTTCATCTAGTTCAAGTCTATGAGCTATGTACTTTTGAGGCTAGCTCAAAATGGTGCCATATGACAATGCCAAGAATTCTCCAAAAGAATCTTGTGTCTTGATCCCTTTCAAGATATTGCCAATATATGTATAAGGATATGAAACTTTTAACATTCCTTTTATATATCCCATATAGATTTCACATTCCAAGAATGTATCTTCTCCTTCCCAAGTCTTTCGTTTTAGAAACACTTTCCGAGTCAAGGTGAAAACGGCCTTGCTTAGTCGGAATGTGATCTTAAATGATTAAATATGTCTTATTCATACAAGATTAAGAATTTCACTATGCTCCCACTAGTTCTTAGTAAACACACATGTTCTATTCATTTTGATATAAAAACATACCTTGTGGTTTTACATTAAAATGATGATTGCAACATTGAGATGTTTGCTTTGTATCCACAAGTAGATCTCAAGCTCTACACATTTTATTTAGGATAACATGGATTAAGAAAACCTCCAGGCTAATCTATATAGATATCTTTTATTAGATGTCTTTTAAGAAAAGCGGTCTTTCTTAAAATCTATTTGCTATATCTCATATTAAGAATATGAATTTATGGTAAATAATATCCTTTTTGATCTAATCATAGCTACTTGTGGAAAAGGTTTGATCACAGTCAATGTCATGAGTATGATGAGGACCATAGTCAATGACATGAGTATGAGAAAATCCTTTTACAAAAATTTTGCTTTAAATGTGTATGGTTATCCATGTAATTTATTCTTTCTAGAATAATCATTTACTTCTTCTAGCCTTTCTATAGGGAGAAATTTTAATCAAGCCCATACTTGATTCTTATACATGGATTACATCTCATGTTCATGACTCTAAGTCATTTATTAGATTCAAGATCTGACATAGCATCTTGGTACTTGATGGATTTTTTAGAAACCATTAATAAAAGCTCATCAATGAGGGATTCCAAATTTCTTAAGTCATAGATGATTTTTACCATTGATGCGAATAATTTGTGTTTGTGAAAAGCTATTATTCAAGTTTAACAATCCTTGTTAAAACTAGTGCCAACTATTACTACATAAGGTTATGGTTCTTGAGCTGCTTCAAGTTCCATGTACCTCCCACTCGCTTTGTCATTAGAAGCTTGCTTTCTACTAACTTAGCTTTCACAAGAATAAGAGAACTTATTCTTTGTGGGTTTGCAGATAATAATCTAAGCCACTTTTAGAGTATTATAAAATATGTATTTAGTAGATTTTGGGTTTAGAAGCTTTAGTCCAACATAGGCTCTAAATCCATAAAACATTTAATAAGATATGGATGGAGCCTTTCCATACTAATCTTATAAAGTGTTTAATCTACTTATTAGTTGGAATTTGTATTCAAGATCCAATTAATAGTGATTGAAGTATTATCCCAAAAAGATTAAAGGAGCATATTTCTACCGATTAGAAAGTAAATCATACCGAGTAAGATTTAATTCATCCTTTATTATCATTAAGGCCTTAGATGGTTCTTACCATTTTGTATCTCAACTTTTGAAACCTTCAACAAAGATTTCACAATTATGCTTTACCACATAAAATATAATTAAAACTACTATAGTTGTTAATAAAGTTGATTTGGTATCTTGTGCTTAATCTCATACAATCATTATAAAGGAATTCATACACCAAATTGTATACTTCCTTCATTATTTTCTCTACACTTTAGTGAAAATATCATTAGGAATCCTTTACATATAAATAAGGTTCACATATGTCAAATAAACTACATTATTTGCCTTCAAAGATCCCTTTTTTGAAGTTGGAATATGTGAATGCCATTTATATAATAAAGATAACAATGTCAAAGATGAGTTTGATTTAAAACAAGTTTAAATCAAAAATGTTTGCACATAGAACTTAATTTTATTTATAAAATGTTGATATTTACTACACAATTCTATTAAGAAATCTAGTCTCATAAATAGAAGTTAATCTCTTCAGAATATGAATATAATCGTTATGAAAAATGATTGAGTAAATTATCAAACATTTGAATAAAATAACTGAGACTTAAATTTAGACATGCTAAATTAAAACATACATTATTCCAAAATAAATATTGTTTTACATTACAAGTACTTTATGTTCTAAGCATAAATAATGAACTAAACTCCGAGAGTGTAGTTCCAACTTTATTGTGCTTAGCTTTGTTACTCTTCAATAAATATCTGCAAGCCATTTACAAATATTAGATAAACATTAAGTACCAAGTACTTAAGTGTTATATGAAAAGTATGAGTTCTGCATAGGAGATACTAGAAATACTAGTCTCTTCCAGACTTTCTTTCCAAATAAGAGGAGTAAATCCTCTTCTAGTTTCCAGTTTCTTCTCAAAAGAAACAAGATCCATCTGTGTGGGCTTTAGTAGATTTCTTGGGCTTAAAAGTGTTTAGTCCATAAAACATGGGCCTCTTAGATCACACTAGGTGACTCTATTAGCCTTGCATTATTCCAATGTTTAAACTAGCTTTAAATAAAATATCAATGTATTTTTATTGGAATATTTCTTGGCCTATTATATCATCAGATATATGTTCAAATTATCCAAGACTTCCTAGAAGTCATGAATAACTATTCCTAGATTGATCTTAGAAGCATCTTTAGCATCACGGTGATGACTTTACTAGGTATCATTTTCAGGTTTATTGCTCAAAGCAAATAGTTTAGGACTAGGACCTTTAAGTGTATACAATTTCATATCTCTCACGAGCTTGTCTCTTAAGATATGAACCCATTCGTTGAAGTTGTATCTAGTGAAAGTTATTGTTTCATTAAGTCATTACAGAAAATGACAATTCATGATCATGAGAATGGATTATATAACTATAAAATTTTTAACAAAATTCATTTAGTATTTTCAATATTTAATCTTTAATAATTAATAACCTTTTAGTTTCCAAAAACATTAATTATCAAAGTCTAGGATCCAAGATGAAAAACAAATAAATGGTTACGTATCCTTTATCCCATCCATTTGAATTCAACCCGGTAGATATCGAATATCAATTATATCTTGCTATATAATTCCTAGATTTATGAGATCGCTAATAACAAATTTAATTAGACATGTTTGATCCCATCTATGCCACAAAACTCTCTTGCTTAGGTATCCTTTATCACAAAAGATTTCTGATGAAATCATCCAATTTGAAAAACATGTGTAATCGCCCTATAACTTGGTTATAGAAATTACGAATACACCTCGGCCATCAAAAGATAACACTAAGTGGTTAGGTATCCTTTATCCTACTAGTGTATACAAGAGATGTGCGAGTGTTTTTCAAAATGGATTGCATCGATTTGAGGTTTGTAAAAGGGTCTTTTATATGTTTGATAATTCTAGTTTTAAAAACATATGATATCATGGTTATTACATGCATATAATAAACCATGGTCCCAATTTTCAAAAGAAAATCTCTTCGAAAGGTTCTATATAAAAATGTAGTTTTTATATAATTTAACGCGATTCAATTTTAATAACCGGTATTAAGTTTGAGTGCATTTGAACCTTTTATATCTTTAATAAAACTTCCTTTTATTACTTATATATTTGGAGTTTGTATAAGTTACAAAAATCACCATTTTAAAACTTATAATGAAGTATTTCAGAATTTTTCGTTATTAACGATTTAATAAAATCGGGTTTTATTTTTGAATAATAACTTGTTGCATCTTATGCCCAATTTTGAAAACCCAAACTCCATGTGATGTTTATTTTGTCCAAAATATTTTAACATGTGAAAAACTAATTTATCAACCACACATAATAATTGCATAAAATAAACAACACAAACAAGCATAAAAGGATATGTGCATAAATAAAGCCAACTAATGACATTTTTTTTGTGAGACGACACAAAAGATGCCAAGTCCATTCCTAAATGGACATTTAAGGGGGCCAAAAATTTTCTTGTAATGTTGTTGTAGAAGCTCCCACTTGAGTAAACATTCATTGCTTGCAAAAGATTTGAAGGACTTCTTTAAAGGAAAAAACTCAGCCATATGCAACACGTTTCAGAAAAAGGTTGCAGAAAGTGCTGCATTAGGTCAACAACCCTTTAAAGAAAACTCTATTGTTGACAGCATTTCATGACACTTCACAAAATGTGTCATCCTTCTGTTCAGCTCATGCTCAGCACATGTGTAGCATTAATGACTGTTTAGAGAAAGTGTCATCTTTATGCCTGCACATGTAGAACTCGAAATTTTCCCCTTTTGTCTTCAAAAAATGCTTCCAACTTCATTATTTGTTACATCTTTGTACAAATAAATTATTTCTAAAAACTAATCTATTACTTTACAAAAATAAACAAGAAAAACTAATCTATTTAATTATTACATACATATGAATAAATAAATTCTTACAACCATTTTTACAACAAAAACAACAAACACAACAACACAACAATCATAATGGTCTTTTACAAGTTTATACACATTATATACATCAACATATATATAAAACAACCTTTGTTTTTCTAAGACAACTTTAAGTGACAGAAGATGCATGAAACTTTTGTCACATAAAATAACAAATAACAATTATAAAGTTGTCATAGAAAATATGTATGAACTTATTTTTATACAAAAACAAGTTATCCATCTTCTCCAATGTCACACCCCAAAACCGGAACGGCGGAAACGTTCTGGGGTGGAGGACGTCATGTCAAGTATCACAACGTATGCAGTATAGTAATCAAAGTACAACAACCATTGCATTAATAGTAATAATTTTACATAGGTTACATTTAACAACAACATCAAAGCAGATATAGAAAATAACATAAGCTGCAGCTTGGTATTAGGCTGACTTCGCAAAAGCTCCCGGAGTGTACCTGTCTACCGATGACCTGAGAATACAAGTTATTTTGAAAGCGAGTATCAGCATTTTAATGCTGGTGAGTTCATAAGTATTTAATGACATTGGTATAAATACATGTTTTTCTTCAAAATAATCTCACTAGATAATGGTGATTTGAGTTTACAGAGTATTGGAATTCTTCCCAGAAAGTCCTATATTTTCTAATAAAAGTAGTCTTCTACCAAGACCCAATTGTTTTATGTTTAAGGAGTAATTTCCCCCAAAGGTAACTATTATTATCAAAATATAGTTTATACTTTAAGGAATATGTGAGAAGATCACAAGCAAAAGTAATAGGGAAAATACTATTTTACCTCAGCAGTAACGCTGCTGACTAAAAGTGAATAAAACATAGACTCCAGGTGGTATCGAATGAACCATACGCCTCGGAGAGTCTAAAGGAATGAAATATAGAATCCAGGCGGTATTAAGTGAACAATACGCCTCGGAGAGTCTAAGTGAATGGAATACAGACTCCAGGCGGTATTAAGTGAACAATACGCCTCGGAGAGTCTAAGTGAATGAAATACAGACTCCAGGCGGTATTAAGTGAACAATACGCCTCAGAGAGTCTAAGTGAATGAAATACAGACTCCAGGCGGTATTAAGTGAACAATACGCCTCGGAGAGTCTAAGTTAATGAAATACAGACTCCAGGCGGTATTAAGTGAACAATACGCCTCGGAGAGTCTAAGTGAATGAAATACAGACTCCAGGCGGTATTAAGTGAACAATACGCCTCAGAGAGTCTAAGTTAACCTTTAATCCTAAGTAGGTCAGTTTAAAGGTTTAATATGAGGCCTAGTGTATAACTAGGAAAATATATTATGATGGTTTCATATGTAGAAAATACCGTGATAATACTTATTACCTTAAAGCCATGAATTATAAGGTAAATGTAAAGATACTCGTAACCATACTGATTGACGGATGTAAACACGACGACCTGCTGGCGTCGAAATGAATGTGACATTTGTCACCCCTTGGCTTGGTCGGCCGGGACTGTAGCTAGCAGTCAGGATGTGGGATGGTCTGTCCCGTATAGATCTATACACACAATGCCCGCTCTCCCTCCAGAAGACTCTGGTTACCACTCGACAACGGTGAAATCCGCGTCATGAAGATGTATCTCGTGTTTTGATTTCTGTATACTTTTCTTTTTACTATAAGTACAAGTTCTTAGAATATAGATATAACTAAGTTCTCCTTCATGAAAGTTATGGTTGGTTTCTAAACTATACTTATTATAGTTTACTCGAGAGGTTATCTAGATGCCTTTGCTACCCACAGGTGTTGAACTGGAATAAGAGTATTAACATCTAACCAGATATACATAATATATAACTAGGACTTCAACGACACTCGGACAAATAAACGGATGCTCTAAGTCCACAACCAAACTAGGAACAGGAAATAAAGCGGGTTATCAGTCCTAAGTCCTTCAAACCCTACTTATATAACTATATCTATATAGACATGAATCTATCAAGTATATAAGTTTAAAAGACTTTGATAAAAGCTTGGTAACTTAAAAGAGATTTTGGTACTTTAAAAGAGATTTGAAAACAAACTTTGGAAACCTTTAGCTGGATAAAACAGTTTAACATGCAGAAATCGTTTTGCTATACAGTTATTAATCACATGTGGTTGATATAATAACTTTATAGTTCAACTTGTATTCCCCCCCATAAAAGAATTTAAAATCATTTAAAAAGGTTGATTAAGGGGTATGAACTCTCCTGAAGTGGATGATTCGGATGAACGGGTGGTATAGGATGCTAAGTGTCAAGTGAGGACTTGAACACACACGCGGATCCTATTGAGCATGCAATGATACATTTATGTATCTAATTAGTCATTTAATAACTAATTAAGTAAGTAAAGACACTCAAATACATGAAAACACTTTGTTTCAAGTGCTAGGAGTGCTAAGGGTTGCATCTTAAAAGAGCATGGCCTCACATTGGAGTTTACTCCCCATATGATAGCACCATATGGGTTTACGGTTCTGGGACCATTTCCCCCATGAGTTTACGGCCGTAAACTCATGGCAATGGTATCATTGGGTGTTTTAAGGTCCTAAACCACACAAGGAAGTAAGATAGACTCGAATTCAAGGCTTAGGAAGTGACTAGGGCTCGAAATGGCCCTTCTTTGGAGTTTACGGTCCTTGGACCACTCCTTGGGAGTTTACGGTCGTAAACACATGTGTTTACGGTTGTAAACCCATGAGTTTACGGCCGTAAACTCATGGTTACCGAACCATTTCGTGTTTTGGTGTTTCTAGCTCATGCATGCAAGGTTCTAGTCCTTTATACAAGCCATAGAAGATGTTAGGGGCACCTAAACCCCATTTGAAGGTGTTTACGGTCTAAGGAGATCTCCTTGAACCTTAAACACATATGTTCTTGGGGATTTTGATGTTCTTCAAGGGTTTAACATGTATTCTAAGCAAACAACTAGTTAGGAGGAGTGTACTTACTTATAGGAAGCTTGTAGGAGTGTTTAAGGGCCAAGAACACTAGTGTGTGTTCTTGGTGTTTTGAAGAACACTTGAAGATCTAAGAAAAGAGGAGATTTCCATGGATGAAATCGAGTATAAACACTAGATTAAGTGTTATTTGAACGAAACAAGGAAGGAAACACTTACATTTTGGCGGATTTGAAGAGATGATCTTATGATAGTTGAGAGAAAACTTGGGTGTTCTTGAGTTAGGAAGTGAAAAGTGAGCTAAAAATGACTAAGTATCATATTTATACTCTTTAGAGTTTACGGCCGTAAACTCCATGTTTGGGGCCGTAAACTCCAAAGTCTTGGAGTTTTGAGACTTACGTGATGCACGACAACCTCTAAAGTATACTTCATTTTATTTGTTCGCTTGACGAGTATAAGATAAAAAAACACCCAACGGACTGAAAACCGGCCAAAAATGTACTAAAATGAATTTGGATTTAATTTGATGTGCTTGACCGCGGATTTTATACAAATGAAAATTTCGGGTTGTCACATCATCCCCCCGTTAGAGGGAATTTCGTCCCGAAATTAAAGTTCAAGTACACGCGTAGATATAATTTAGCGAAGCAAAAAAGATGAAGATACTTTAGCTTCATCAGATCCTCTTGCTCCCAAGTGAAATCAGGTCTTTGCTTGGCGTTCCAGCGAACCTCCACTATCGGGATACGGCTTTGCTTTGTTCGCTTGACCTCTCGGTCCATGATCTCTACAGGTTCCTACACGAAGTTGGGGCTCTCATTGATTTCGATCTCGACGAGTAGGATTACAAGAGTCACGTCGGACAAGCACTTTTTCAAGTTGAGTCGTGGGATAGATTCGGATGGAAGTTATGGAATCCCTAAAGTAGTCGAGGTCTGACGGAGGTTGGACCAATTCTTATCAAGAATCCTTGATGGTCCTAGGTTCTTGGGAAGATAGAATGTTTCAGTACTTGGAACATAATGTACTTCCATGGTTAGATCATCACTTGGCGTGATCGCCATTCTGAAGTTCCACAAGTTCTCTCTTACTAGAGTGCAGTCTTTCGGGTTGGTTCTTAGAAGGCTCAGGTCGTCTTCAGATTCGTATTGCCTACTGATTGGCTTTCGGAGGTTTTCTGGATCATTGGAGGTATTGGCTATATACTGGCATCTATTGGTTACGTGGCATCTATCTCGACCCTGTGGAAAATGGACCTGCACTTCTGACTCTCGAGGTGTTTCTAACAGAAACTCTCAAAGTCAGCGAGATAGAGGGTTTTACTAGACGATGCTTAGAAAATTGCAACTTTTCTCATCGTCTAGTAGATGCTTTCATAGTATGATTCCTAACTGGAAAGAATCATTCTCTTACTCGCTTCGCTGTTTCATGGATAGCAGTCTCTGGTCGGGGCTAGCTTCGCCCTTAAAGATTTTCTGAAGTGATTGACTATCTCGGGAGGTGGATCTACTATCTCTTTCGGGATAGTATTCTTTGGAACACCTAGTAGTCTAACAAATCTCTAAGACTTGCACCATTCTCCATCGCGTCTGCTCCCTCCAGTTTGTAGGAAGCGCGTGTTCTTGTATAACCCATCGACTAACATCTAGACTGGTGTCGAGTCTACAATCTCTTTATGATCTGGGTTATAAAGCTTAACGCAATTTACCATCTACTTTATTCAAGTATTCTTGGTTGCGGAGGTAGTCATGTGGTTCTTAGCATTTTAGTATTTACTTTGGAGAATACAGTCTATCATCTATAGGGTGACGGTGACTTTTCTCGCATGAGGAGGCGTTGTATCCTAGGCACTCCTCGTCTGTATTTGGATGGACGAAGTGCCCGAGTAGTGCGAGTATCCCTTGAAACTACTCTTCCGGTGTTACTGATTTTTCTCTATCTAGATTAAATCTAGATAGCATAGGGTTCCGTCACTCAGAACCTCTAATTTCCTCATCCACTCTTCTCAGAGTTTAACCTGTCACAGCTTTCAGGTTTTTGGGCCCACTGCTGAGATGCTTTAATTCGTGGGATTAAGCGTGAATGGATGATCGTAGTCAATGTTTTTGACTCTTACGGCTTGAGTTACTTTTCCTAACTGAGGGTGTTAGCTACTACGCTGGCTTAACCGGGATGACAACAATTTCGAATTTGTGGTCATTTTAGTAGCTCAACCTATAGTGGTTCTCTTGACTCCAGCTCCTTTTCTATGGGATAGGATGAAAGGTCTTATTATAAGGTTCGTGGTAGACCTCATACTCGGCTCAATCACTAATACTCGGTGTATGCAAGTCGTATATTATTGAGATTGACGGGATGTTCAGATGTGTGGCCCCACCCCAAACCCCCAACCAAACAAGGAACAGGGAGTAGGGAGGAAGCACACATCTTAAATTTCATTGATCTAAATTATATACCACTCTAATGCATATGATCAGCAGTAGTAAGTTGATCCCATGAGTTCTTTCTCTTGATTCATGAACCTGGTTGTGCGGTGTTAATGGTCTTTCTGGGGGATCTACTGAGTAGGCCTCGGGCGGTTATTGTCTTCCGGAATATCTGCAGTGCCTTTCGTTTCTGGTTTTAAAGTCTAACGGGGTTGGTTAACAGCGCGCGGTACCCCTCTCCTGGGTACTTCTGAAGGTTGGATGAGAGAGATGACTGACGGTTCGCATTAGGTTTTCCTTATTCGGTTCGAAAGAATTTTCATTCGATGCTCAGGATACGCTGAAAGTTCTTTTACACAGCACCAGGAATTCTCGTATGGTTGAACCAAGTCAAGCCATGACTGACGGTAGTGTCGAAATTTACAATCATCGACACGATATGGAATGAAGATCGATAGGACTATGTGCTGAACAGGGCACACAAGTTCTTAGTGTCTCGGGTTTCGTCCACGGCATCACTATCGTGGATACTTGGACCGACATGGTTGACGCTGAACTTTAGGGGTCCTGATATTTCGGAATAATGTACTTTTCATGAACGGATTTCTCACGAGGCCTCTCTATAACCGCCTAGTATACACTAGTCATGTATAATTAAGATTAAAAGGACGGTTGACTGAGCGACTCCGCCCTAAATCCACAACCAAACAAGGAACAGGAAATAAGGCAGCATCACTCACTCGAGGTCTATCAATCTTAATTATAAATGGCCTTAACGTATATACTAAGCCATCATAGCTTTACCTGATGGGTTTTTAAATGTTACAACAGTGCTGCGACTTTCGCCTTAACGAGTGAGTAATTACAATTAGAACGGATTATTTTAAGTTTTCGATTATCTACTTAAGGTTTGAGAAACGTACCAAAATTCTACTGGGTTCTTGATGTTCCCCTAGGCATTAGGGTTAAACTCCTCCTGCGTTCTTGTCATTCCCTTCAGTTGGGCAGTACCTCTTGAAGTGCCCAATCTCACCACATAGGTGGCATACTGGACTGGTCCTTACATTGGTGGTTGATGTAATGAAATCAACCGGGGTCCTGCAGTTGCGAGCGGTATGCCCCTTCATGTTGCACCTAACACAAAAGAGTTCTCGACAGGTACCATGATGATGGTAGTTACATTTGCTGCAGCGGGGGAGGTTTCCTAGGTTTGGTCTTCCAGGTGTCGAGGTAGAAGGGTTGAAAGAGGCATTGACCACTTCAGCTCGTTGCCCTTTGGAAGGTCCTTGAGTCGAGGTACTTCCCTCTTCGTTCTCAGACTTTCTTTTTAGTGGATTAGGTTTGAGTTCTTGGGTGGCTGTGCACACGGGTGTTGGTTGCTACTGTCCATTGTTACAATCGGGATTCCCGATAGGGCTCCTGCTAACATTGGCGTTGTTAGCGTTCAGGTGAGCCATGACAGCTGCTACGACTGCTAAAACTGCAGCTTGAAACGTAGCTTCATCGATTTGAAGAATTGGTGTCTTACCAGCAGGTTGGTTACGTTTCTTGGGAGGCATGGTTTTTCCTACACGAAAAGGAACACAAGCTGATGAGAGACGATGGTTAACCCTAGACGTATCCTTCTTTACTATGATAGGCATAAATTTTTCCCGCGCCTTGATTTATGGTTATCTGGGCGTCGACCTACATCCCTATGATGCAGTCTGGGTAACAGAGTAGGAGTTAGTGTATCGGAAAGCCATAAAAGGGGTGTCGTTCCTACTAAGTTATCTTTATATTGGAGAGGTTCACTCTCCGGCTTTGAAAATATTCGAGAGAAGTTCGGAACGAAGATCACGGAAGAAAAGGCTCATGAAAACTTATGGCTAAACACTCTCAATCGAGGTTTTGTGATCCGATCTATTTATATTAATCGCGACGGGAAAGACGATTTGCCTAGCACATAGTGTGAGTAGTGTAATCACTAACTCACTAAATTGTATTATTTTATGGATTATTAACGTGACGTTAAAGAGGTAGAAACACTTCTCGGGTTCCATGCATTGGCCCCCTCTGTCCACCTCTTATCCCTGACTGGAACAAGCATTGGTTTCCTCCAGGTATCTATATTGGGTTCTCTGCTCTCGTAGACATATTGAATTTCTGCTCCGCCTTAGTTATGATTCTGATTCTGAGTGTCATCACTTCATAATGGATGACTGGAATCTCAGAAGTTCAGGCGAATTCCCCACCGATGTCCCTAAAAGGTATAGGCACATGGTGATTTCAATAGCCTCATCACTGTTCGTTTACTTCCTACTTGGAAATCTTTCTCAATGAACCTCTTCTGGGTCTTTATCGACTCCTCTGCTGATTACTGAAGTGGATAAGGTTTCCTAAAGGGGTTTGTGCGAGAATAGGAATGTCTAAAGAATGTTACGAGATTATTAAAACATTTTACTAGGTGATCCATATCGAGTCCGGCTACAATTACATAGTGTACACAAATCATATATAACTTAGATCTGATAGGCCTTCGAATATGTGATACTACCCTATATCCACATCCAAACAAGGAAAAGGAAGTAGAGCGAAACCACATATTCTTAGCCTATGAGATCCTCACTATATATAACCTTGGGAGTATACACTCTGTAATCATAGGTCTATCAATAAGGATCTCTTTTAGTTTTCACGCAAGGTTATTTATGGTTCCTAAAATACCCCTATAGTATTTTAATTACATGTTTGATTCCTAACTTCTGAACATGCTTTTGGGTTTATTGCGAGTCTTTTAGTATCCTAAAATACTCCTGTAGTATTTTAACTTTATGTTTGGCTCTAGCATTCCTATTTGGTAAGTTTCAGATTCATTGCAACACCACCATCACTCCCAAGCACACGTTAGTCGCATTTCGAATAAATGTAGTTGATCAGGTTACATTTATTCCAGCTTACGATTACATAACTGGCCATGTTTGACGGTAATGCTCAACATCCAAAGACTTTTATTCTTGTTCTTCTTGTGATACTTGTTCGGGCTTTTATATTTTGGATGTTCTTATACTTTTGTAAAATATGGTTATATTTTAAAGTATAATTCTTGGTCAGAGTATTTTATCCCATTGTATTTATAGGTTGTATATCTTTTATGATTTGATATACTGAGCTCACTATAAACAATGCTCTGATACCAATCTGTCACACCCCAAAACCGGAATGGCGAAAACGTTCTGGGGTGGAGGACGTCATGTCAGGTATCACAACATATGCAGTATAGTAATCAAAGTACAACAACCATTGCATTAATAGTAATAATTTTACATAGGTTACATTTAACAGCAACATCAAAGCAGATATAGAAAATAACATAAGCTGCAGCTTGGTACTAGGCTGACTTCACAAAAGCTCCCGGAGTGTACCTGTCTACCGATGACCTGAGAATACAAGTTATTTTGAAAGCGAGTATCAGCATTTTAATGCTGGTGAGTTCATAAGTATTTAATGACATTGGTATAAATACATGTTTTTCTTCAAAATAATCTCACTAGATAATGGTGATTTGAGTTTACAGAGTATTAGAATTCTTCCCAGAAAGTCCTATATGTTCTAATAAAAGTAGTCTTCTACCAAGACCCAATTGTTTTATGTTTAAGGAGTAATTTCCCCCAAAGGTAACTATTATTATCAAAATATAGTTTATACTTTAAGGAATATGTGAGAAGATCACAAGCAAAAGTAATAGGGAAAATACTATTTTACCTCAGCAGTAACATTGCTGACTAAAAGTGAATAAAACATAGACTCCAGGTGGTATCGAATGAACCATACGCCTCGGAGAGTCTAAAGGAATGAAATATAAACTCCAGGCGGTATTAAGTGAACAATACGCCTCGGAGAGTCTAAGTGAATGGAATACAGACTCCAGGCGGTATTAAGTGAACAATACGCCTCGGAGAGTCTAAGTGAATGAAATACAGACTCCAGGCGGTATTAAGTGAACAATACGCCTCAGAGAGTCTAAGTGAATGAAATACAGACTCCAGGCGGTATTAAGTGAACAATACACCTCGGAGAGTCTAAGTTAATGAAATACAGACTCCAGGCGGTATTAAGTGAACAATACGCCTCAGAGAGTCTAAGTGAATGAAATACAGACTCCAGGTGGTATTAAGTGAACAATACGCCTCAGAGAGTCTAAGTTAACCTTTAATCCTAAGTAGGTCAGTTTAAAGGTTTAATATGAGGCCTAGTGTATAACTAGGAAAATATATTATGATGGTTTCATATGTAGAAAATACCGTGATAATACTTATTACCTTAAAGCCATGAATTATAAGGTAAATGTAAAGATACTCGTAACCATACTGATTGACGGATGTAAACACGACGACCTGCTGGCGTCGAAATGAATGTGACATTTGTCACCCCTTGGCTTGGTCGGCCGGGACTGTAGCTAGCAGTCAGGATGTGGGATGGTCTGTCCCGTATAGATCTATACACACAATGCCCGCTCTCCCTCCAGAAGACTCTGGTTACCACTCGACAACGGTGAAATCCGCGTCATGAAGATGTATCTCGTGTTTTGATTTCTGTATACTTTTCTTTTTACTATAAGTACAAGTTCTTAGAATATAGATATAACTAAGTTCTCCTTCATGAAAGTTATGGTTGGTTTCTAAACTATACTTATTATAGTTTACTCGAGAGGTTATCTAGATGCCTTTACTACCCACAGGTGTTGAACTGGAATAAGAGTATTAACATCTAACCAGATATACATAATATATAACTAGGACTTCAACAACACTCGGACAAATAAACGGATGCTCTAAGTCCACAACCAAACTAGGAACAGGAAATAAAGCGGGTTATCAGTCCTAAGTCCTTCAAACCCTACTTATATAACTATATCTATATAGACATGAATCTATCAAGTATATAAGTTTAAAAGACTTTGATAAAAGCTTGGTAACTTAAAAGAGATTTTGGTACTTTAAAAGAGATTTGAAAACAAACTTTGGAAACCTTTAGCTGGATAAAACAGTTTAACATGCAGAAATCTTTTTGCTATACAGTTATTAATCACATGTGGTTGATATAATAACTTTATAGTTCAACTTGTATTCCCCCCCATAAAAGAATTTAAAATCATTTAAAAAGGTTGATTAAGGGGTATGAACTCTCCTGAAGTGGATGATTCGGATGAACGGGTGGTATAGGATGCTAAGTGTCAAGTGAGGACTTGAACACACACGCGGATCCTATTGAGCATGCAATGATACATTTATGTATCTAATTAGTCATTTAATAACTAATTAAGTAAGTAAAGACACTCAAATACATGAAAACACTTTGTTTCAAGTGCTAGGAGTGCTAAGGGTTGCATCTTAAAAGAGCATGGCCTCACATTGGAGTTTACTCCCCATATGATAGCACCATATGGGTTTACGGTTCTGGGACCATTTCCCCCATGAGTTTACGGCCGTAAACTCATGGCAATGGTATCATTGGGTGTTTTAAGGTCCTAAACCACACAAGGAAGTAAGATAGACTCGAATTCAAGGTTTAGGAAGTGACTAGGGCTCGAAATGGCCCTTCTTTGGAGTTTACGGTCCTTGGACCACTCCTTGGGAGTTTACGGTCGTAAACACATGTGTTTACGGTCGTAAACCCATGAGTTTACGGCCGTAAACTCATGGTTACCCAACCATTTCGTGTTTTGGTGTTTCTAGCTCATGCATGCAAGGTTCTAGTCCTTTATACAAGCCATAGAAGATGTTAGGGGCACCTAAACCCCATTTGAAGGTGTTTACGGTCTAAGGAGATCTCCTTGAACCTTAAACACATATGTTCTTGGGGATTTTGATGTTCTTCAAGGGTTTAACATGTATTCTAAGCAAACAACTAGTTAGGAGGAGTGTACTTACTTATAGGAAGCTTGTAGGAGTGTTTAAGGGCCAAGAACACTAGTGTGTGTTCTTGGTGTTTTGAAGAACACTTGAAGATCTAAGAAAAGAGGAGATTTCCATGGATGAAATCGAGTATAAACACTAGATTAAGTGTTATTTGAACGAAACAAGGAAGGAAACACTTACATTTTGGCGGATTTGAAGAGATGATCTTATGATAGTTGAGAGAAAACTTGGGTGTTCTTGAGTTAGGAAGTGAAAAGTGAAAAATGACTAAGTGTCATATTTATACTTTTTAGAGTTTACGGCCGTAAACTCCATGTTTGGGGCCGTAAACTCCAAAGTCTTGGAGTTTTGAGACTTACGTGATGCACGACAACCTCTAAAGTATACTTCCTTTTATTTGTTCGCTTGACGAGTATAAGATAAAAAACACCCAACAGACTGAAAACCGGCCAAAAACGTACTAAAACGAATTTGGATTTAATTTGATGTGCTTGACCGCGGAGTTTATACAAATGAAAATTTCGGGTTGTTACATCCAAAAACCAAGATTTCATAAATCAAAAAATATAACCAAACTTGCAAGGTGACTCTGATACCAATTGTTGGGTTTTATTTCAAAATTTTGTTTCAAAAACTAGTAAAATGGCAAACGGAAGACTTCAAGATTTCAAAATAACATAAACATTTTATACCCACCAAGGACCATCTTGCAAGTTATAGAAAGATTTAAGCACCAGCCAAAGAAAGAATAAAGAAGTAACAACCTTTGTAGTTCTTTGGGTCCTCTTGGGAGGCTTGGAAGTTGATGAAGAATGTAGAACCTTTGAGACACCAACATGAAGCCAACTTGATGTAGATGCTAGTGCATAAACTCTTAAACCCTTAAGCTTTATGTTCTTATCAAAATAAGAACATAAAGAGAGCAAAAGATGAAAGTAACTTGAAGAAAGGATGAACAAAATAGAGAAAGTAACCTCCTCTAAGAAGTTTACGGTTTTAAGGAGTTAGAGAGAGTCATCAACTATCCCGAATGCAAGCCTCAAGTCTTGTATATATAGTAGTAACAATACCCTACCATTTGAATAATTAACTATTCAAAAGACCATACTCTTATTTAAATAATCAAAGAACCATTCTCTCATTTAAATAATCAAAAAGCCATACTCTTATTTAAATATTCAAAGAGCCATTCTCTCATTTAAATAATCAAAAAGCTATACTCTTCCTTTTGACTCTTATTTTTATAAAATAATAAAAGGAAGAAGGCAAAACCTTTATATTTTATAAACCAAGTTTATAAAATATAATCTTTAAATTTTTTGTAAAAGACAAAAGAATTTGTCTAGTCCAAAATGTTGTACATGACTTATTAATTCCTACCATATGAATTCTATAATGTTACTTGTAATGAAAATTATTATTTCCTAGAAATAAATAATTTCCAATTTAATTATAAGAGTTTATCGAATATTTATTAAAACTAATTTCTAATAAATAATCAGTTGTATCAAGTTGTTGTTAGTGTGACCTATTAGTATCATATGTTAGTTAACAATATCACTTTAATATGATTCCTGAGCATACTAGATATTTCATAAACAAACAAAGAAAAAAAAAGTAACTTCAAGAATTAAAAGAATACTTCTGCTTAGATCCAACTTCACTTTCTCCTATGGTTGATTTCTAATGGATAGATTATATTGATTACCAATTATCTAGCTATTATTATCAAATATCTACGCCTACCAATTTATTTATGACAAAACAATGATCATGTACAAGTTAACCACCAAATCGATAATAGCACAATTAGACTATGAATGATATTAGTTACTCTCCTATGATCAAGTTTAGTAACCAAGCACTAATTAAGATTAATTATGCTCTCTAACAAAGTTAAATTTACTAGCTTTAATTACTTAAACTAACATATGATTAATCCTAGCTCTAATTATCTAATCATCATAAACAATTAGGGAATAGATTCAGGCAATTAATATGATCAATTAGTACACAAAATATGATTTATAAGCAATGTAAACTAGAATTAAAACATACTAGTGGTTATAAATATCAAACACAAGTAAAATCAAATATAATCATCCAAATATCGAAATCAACTCATATGGATCAAGTTCATCTTCACCAAACAGAAGTACAAGGAGTTTAGCCTCTCACTGTAGCAAAAAAAACATAATAGATCTAAGTAAAATAAGCTAGACATGAGTACAATAAGCAAACCAACTAGAGCAATGTTGAATTCTTCTAAATCATCTTCAATTCTTGAGCTTCACTTCAATTTCAATCTTCTTCTGGGTTTCTAAGGGTTTCTAATCACAATTAACCTCAGAAACCCGAATGCATGCCTCATATTTCGAACTAATGTCCGAGTTTTTTATAATTGTAAAAATCTGATCACCACGTCGTGGTTTTCTTCAACACGACGTGGCGATTGGAATGTTCGTGATCATCAGGCTGACTTGGCAGACACGGGATAATAAGTATCTTTTGTTCCATATTAAGCATAATTGTAGCTAAAAGTATTAGAAATATGCACATATCAAAATACCCCACACTTGGATTTTGCTTGCCCTCAAGCAAAACTGATTTTATTATTATCATACCAAGACTTTAGCTACTAAAATCGCACAAGACAATCCATTTTGAGCATCTCCATTACTCCAAGGCCGCAATGCATGTAGATATTTTTCCTAAGAACTTCCCCAATCCTAAATACTCAGAATCTTCATAAAAACTTCCCTACATGTTTTGAGCAACAATCATTTTACGCATCCCTCCGAATCCATCCCCAGAAAACTTTCTTAACCTCATGGTATTTTTGGTTAAACCCCTAATCATACATATGGAAAAATAACCTAGAAAATAAAATTACGATAAATAATTTGGCAAATTTTGCCTTATTCTTGAGTGTTCTATAATTTGAAGTTATTCTTCATGATTTTTTTGATCTTCATAGCTTTGTAGACTCTTATTTCTCAAACTTTTGTATCTTTTTATTTTATCTTTTCAAATTTTTATCTTTTTTTTTTTTTTCCTTTTTCACTTTTTTCACCCAAAACTAAAAACCTAAAAAACATATGCTTAAGCAAGGCAACTTAACTTCAACCCTTATTGGTTAAAGGTATTAGTCTAAGGTGAAATGATTGCATAAGCTCTCCTATATACATTTCTGGTACACAATGCTAAACATATTATGGCACTCAAACTAAGCGATGTCGTGTTTTCGTTCCGTAATTTCAGTAGGATAGGGAAGCCATAAATACACTACAACATATATTTGCTCAAATAAACAATCAAAATCGCATCGGACAGTCCCACACAACACTAGCAACCTAGGTCTCAACACAACAATTTTTTTAACTAGATTCAATTTTAGATTATTGTTTCAAATCTGTGTAAATTTTTTTTAAATCCTAGCCATCTTTCATTTTTTAATCAAAATGCTTGTATTCCTATATTCAACCCCCTACCCCACACTTAAATGATGCAATGACCTTATTGCATACTAAAACAATTACAAAACATATAATTAAAAAGGAAGAATATGAACAGAATCCCCTTGGGTAGTAGTGGCGAGATCGAATTTTGAAACTTGTGTGGTAAAGCTTGGACTTCTCGTATAATTGCTGGAAACAGAACTTCCAGAATCTCTTCTAGTGAATGTAACTGTTCCAAAACGAAATAAATTAAAGAACCAATTTTGAAAAAGTATGCAGAACCGTGCCACATTGTGGGAAAGCAACGCCACGACGTGGTGTAAAGGTAGAAGTCGTAATGGTCGAGCAAAGATAGCCACAACGTGGTCTAAGGACGCCACGACGTGGTGCAGTCGGATGCAGTCACGATAAAATAAATTGCCACGACGTAGTGTAAATGACCATGTTGTGGTGTCTTCTCAGATTGTCTTTTAAGATCGAAGTAATGCATTGACTCATCGTAATGTTTAGGATCTTTCTCAATCTTCTCTTTGAGTAAATATTCTTCAAATGCTCTTCTCTTCATTATGTGGGAACCGCACTGTTTTGGTCAAAAATCGACTAAGTGGATATCAACCAAATTGCATCAGAGGCTGTGGTGTTGTAATTAATGCAAATGATGAATTGAGAACAAGATAACACAAGAGGTTTACAAGGAAATCCCTTGATCCTTACTAGGATCTCCCGCATTAAACCTTGGGAGGTGATAATGATCACCTGCCTTGTATGTTCTTATTGATTTGAATGTAAATTACAGAGATGAGCTTAATAATACGATTAAAAATGATAATGTGAGTCTAGATGAGTAAGGTGCCAGAGAATTGTCCCCGCTGTGTTTGTTTTATAGGTGTATTTATAGTCTAGGTTAAATAACTAAATGTCCGATATTTCCGGGATCCTGCTGAGCTGGTATTTACAACGTGCTTTGAGTTGGTATTTTTGGGTCTTAATCCTGTTTGGACTGATTCTTTGTTGAGAATTAGTCTTCCCTTGACTACTTCTACACATGTATTAGTTATGAACAAAATATAACCTCTATAAAAGCTAATAAAAATAATAACGGTAATAGTCGGGATCTTGAGGTAGCTGAGGATCCTGGATATTTTAGGATCCTGAATATTTTGAGGATCCTGACACTAACAACTGGCCCTAAATTATACCTGGAAAATATTTTAATTCATTTCTAGTATTTAAAGTGTATAATTTAATTAATTGGAAATAACGGATTCGAAATTCGAACTCTAACAGATAGAACTGTATCCGTTCAAAAGATATGATTATGTTGTCAAATCACTTTTCTCTCCTTTGTTTGAAGGTAAATTTCTTTCTCATTTCTTCTTATTTTTGATGTTTGTTGATTATGGGTAAAGAGGCACTCCATTCTTGCTTGAGCATCCTTGATTTTCCGACGAGGACTTCATCGATCAGAGGATCATGTCTTATGAAGAGACATGTTCTTCTGGTGATGACAACATTGAGTCCTTGAAGTCCATCGGGGCTTTTCCTTCCGACGTTATTTTAAATACTTTTGATGCTAAGACCCAACCTGACTTCGTCTCTCATACTTAGGTTAGGTCCCATCCAAACTATGCTCATGATCTGGAGGATCTTGCTTTAGGTTGATCGATTGAATCAATCTAAGGATCTAGACATGGGATTTAGCTAGGTTGGCCCATGTTTGTGATCTCCAAACTTTTGGGTCTTGTCCTGTCCTGCTCAGAGTCAAAACAAGTACATCACATCTTATTTTGAAATCAAAACAAAATGAAGGTTCTTGGAAAGAGAAATATTTCTTTGTGAAACGTGAATCTATCTCGCCGGTGATCTCCTGCCAAGAAATTGGGTTAGAAAAGATAGGATGTTATTTTATTTCATTGAGGATATGAAATTAACACTTTCTTGTTTTATTTTATTTGATGCAACTTTCAAGCTCGAGGATCTCATCCGTACTGCTGAAGATACTGCAGAGAGCATTGGGAGTTTCCTTGCTTTGCCTGAGACTAAAAAATCCTTTTGGTTTGAACAACCTAACTTTTAAGAGAGTAAATCTACAATTGCCCCCATGTCGAAAGGTAAAGATCCTTTATCTATCTATTTTTATTCTTCATGAAGGATCCTAAATTTATTGAGTCCATTTGTTATGTTTAGGATCCAAGGCTACACACTCTAGTGTTTGGTTCACCCTTGTTGATATCAACTCCGCCATGTCCGGTGGCCAACCTGTGGTGATGAAGGAGAAGACCTTATCTTTTCTTCCTACGAAGAGAACCTCGATAAATCTGACCTTCAATACTCCAGGATCCCGAAAGAGGAAGTCGGATGAAACCTTAGATTTGGAGAGCCTTGGGGTGGACGAGGTGCTGAGGAAGTTGATCTCTTTCTGGCAATCTATAAGGATTTTTATCCTTTTTTTCTGTTTATTTTAATTCATTTACCGTGATCTTTTACAGGTAGCTTGTGAAGGGTTTTGAGCATTCTAACACTCCTATGGTGTACATGCAACCCTATAAACCTTGGATCTATGTTTTCTCTATTATACATGCAAATATTCAATATTCCAAGGTTTCATCCTAACTAGCATAATATGAAGCAACTATACTACAAAAGCCTAGTTAGATAACATACCTTTTGATGGAGCTTGAAGTCTTGATCTTTAAGAGCTTAGCCCCAATAGTGTGGAAGCCTCAAGTGGAATCACAAATCACCAAAAACACCATGGAAAACTTGAGAGAATAGAATGCACTTCTAGAAATCGGCCCACCCTTTGTACTCACACACTAGTGCCAATTTTAAGTGCCAAGGACCTCTTTATATAGTATGGAGGATTAGGGTTACATTCATGTAAACCCTAATACTCATGACCTTTTGTAGTGGTGTTGATTATGATGGCATGTGCAGAATTAGAAAGATCTAGTGAATCATCATATAAAATGAAGAACACAAGGAGTAAATAAATCTTTGTAAGCTCATATTAGATCTAGAAAGGATATACAAATGGGTTTGTACAAAGTTTCTCTCTCTAGTCTAACACTCCAAATGGTTCCTTACATAATGGGAGTCACTCACTTCCTATTTATAGGAAAGACTCAACCCATTTACACATACAAAGGGGAAAGCCTAAAACACTACATCCAAGAGTGACTTTGCACCCTAACATTCTCCCCCTCAAAGTTAGGATTGGATGTCTCGGCTTCAATCTCCAACGAGCTAACGCGATCAAGACCAAACTCCCCCTCGAAGTAACACCGGTCTTCAAATCCGCAAATGAATATCCGACAAACCCGAGAAGCTTCGAATACCCATCATTCTCCCCCTTTTTATAATGAAAAAATGATTATAAAACCCACTAAGGGTGAGAAGCGCCCGAGGAATAGTCTTCACGATACTCCCCCTTGATGTGTACCAAAAATGAATCACCAAAAATCTTGCACGGAAAAACAATCACGAAAAAGCCACACAAAATTTCCAATTTATGAAAATTTTTGACTTTTTTTTGGTGAAAGTTGCAAGATTTTTCAAAAACCGGGTAGAAATTGTCACTTTCTGAAACTTGCAGGGACCCATTGCGCCCAAAACAGCCAAATATGCAAAACTCTCCCCCTTTTCCAAAGCTGGGTAGAAAGCGTCAATTTGCATAAACTGCAGGGGCTTGAAATGCATTTTCTTCAATTTTCAGCAAAAACAGTCCTTTTTCGAATTTGGGTATGAACCGCCAAACATTCGAAGCCTCAGGGACTATTTTCGAAAATTCTGTCTTTGTGCTTCAAATCATACCAAGAATCACCCCAAACATACGAAGCTTCAAAAAATTTCGAAATTGGGTGAAAAGTGTCAAACATTCGAAACTTCAATTAATTCTCTAAGTGTCAAATTTTCGAAGGTTCAGGGATTGTTTTCGTAACTTTTGCTTCTTTTGTCAAAAGATACGAAATTGTTATCAATCATACGAATCCTTTACCAATCATACGAAGGGGTGTTTAAAATTTGTCAAACAGTCGAAACTATAAGGGCCATATACGAAACTTTTCTTTCTTTCTTCCCCAATTGCGTACACAAACAACGTCTTCGAATATTCATCAGTTTAGATACCCAAATAACCCTTCATATAAATTTTATTACCCTTCGTACGAAATCATCCTTTCCATTTTCTCTCTCCTCTTCGTATGAAACTTCATCTTCCCCAATCAAACGAAAAATTCCCAATCATACGAAGCATACGAAGACTTATCCATGAACAGTAACTCTTCGTTCAATCAAAGCACCCTTCGTACGAATCCATAACACCAAAAACCTAATCACAAATCGATTGTAAACAAACATTGACCCTTCGTTCTTTGATTCCAAGATATCCCAGTCGACATCGATTCTTGACTGGTTAACAACCAAAATCAACAGTCGATCCTTTGCACATCGACAATTAACACTCCTTTACACAGCGACCAGCAGGGCTTCGTTTTTAGGCAACCAAAATCGACACCAACAGCAAACTCGATTTAGACCCAAAAATCTATTCATTCATCAAAATCAGTTTGTTCTTGGCTTCGTTTTAACATCGATGCTTGACCCCGAATTAACCATTCGAAATCAGATTCAACCATCCCTTCGTTCTTCAATCAATCGTAATTAGATGCTTGACTTTTTCCTTAACCATCCACAACAATCAATGAATCCAAAAACTCGTCTCTTTCACAGTCACATGATTCGGAATCATAATCAACTCAAGCTTCAACTATCGACTCTAAGTTTTAGCTTTTCAAAAATCAAGCCTTCGAAATCGATTTCACTTATTTCAAACACATTGAAATCGACTTCCCAACACCAATTTGATCCTAAAATTCATCAATTCTTCCAGCCACTCGATTTGAACAACATCAATGAGTTCTTAATCTGTTCTTTGTCCACAGAATCAATATCTTCGCTATTGACCTTCAACCAATCGAATTCCAGATCTCGATTCAAACTCATATATCAAATCAACCTTTGAAATCACCTCTTCGTAATCATCTCAACTTTTACAAATCAAAAACAAATTTTGACTTTGGAAAATAATCAGTGACTGCTAATCAAGATCGATTTTAAGTTGAGTCAACCACACATCCGATTTTGACCATTAACCCCAAATCAATATCAGTGAAACTTGATTCCAACGAATTCATATAGATTCTACTCATCTGTTCAAACTTCAATCAAAGAATACTAATATTCGATACGAGTGAATTGAGATTTGATAAACGCTCGTTCACGAACGAACAACATATGATACAAAAAAAATGAAGTGAACGAATTGATTCAATTAGCAAGCCAATTTAGATATGGATCGAAGTTTGGGTTCCAACATAAGATGATTGAAATTGGGCTTAACTATTCAGCAAGATGGGCCTAAACAATTAATCATCGAATGGAAAATTTGATTCGGTGATTGGACTCCATATTGAATGAGATGAATAGTGAAATTTAAAAAAATGATAGAGTATGATTTTAATTTTTGAAATTTGATCTATACAAAAATAATTGGATCAACTATGGGATTGAAACAGATTTGATCCAATGAGACAAATCGATCAAAAATGAAAAATGCAAAATACGAATCGAAATCATGGACGTTTTGGAATCCATTTGAGAATTTGTGATACCTTTTTGACGAATCGAGATCCATTTGCAACGAACGAATCAAATTTAGAAGATCTTGGTTCTTTTGTTGGAATGAGAAAATCTCCAATTTGAACATTGTACCACCCACTATGCGAGATGTACAACTCGTTCTTCGTGTTCTTCGTGTTCTTCGTGTTCTTCAACGATCCAAGAACATCTTCAAAAGAACCACCAACACTTTTGGGTCTTGACTTCAAATTCAATGCAACACTTGGAGATTGTTGCTTTGGAACCCAAATTTGCTTCACGGATTTCGGCTTCACAACAACATTTAACGATTCTTGTGAATAAACCCGCTCGTTCTTCCTTTTAATCTTCTTCTTCTTTTTCTTTCTCATCTTTTTGCATCTTGAAGACTTGATTCCATGAACAAACCCACTTTCCACAACATGAACATTTTGAGTTTGAATCAAATCTTTTGGAGTTTGATACTTGTGATTTTCTTGGATCACCAGCTTCCGATAAGGAATCATTCCTTCAAACGAATCACAAGAACACAAAATATCATCGGTTTGAACTCCAATCGAGCAAAAAACCTTTTCATCTTGAAAATCAACTTGAATCTTCTTATTATGAACTTCAAGAACATCAAGAACATCACATTGAACTCCATTGTTAACAACTTCAACAACCTTAAGAGCACGAAGATCATTTGGGTCTTCAATAAGAGAAACATATTTCTTTTTGAACCAATATTTTTCTTCTCCAATCTTATCACTACTACGTGATGATATGGACCATGTAATATCAGCCAACCATTTGATCTCACAAAGTGGTTGAAATATCAAGCTTCCATGATCATCCTTCAATCCTCCATAAGAAACCATAGTTTCCCAAAAAATCAAACTGCTTAACACTAACCCATAATATTGATCTTTATTGACTTTGTATTTGATATCTTCAACGATCACAATCCAATAATTGTATGGCAAATTCACCATGATCACAAAAACTTGAAGATTTCTAGAGAGAGAAAGTGATTTTGAATGGGTTTTCTAGAGAGAGAAAGTAAAAATCACTTGAATTCTAGTGAAGAAAATCGAATTATGAGTAAAAACAATGATGAATTCGATTTCTAGAATCCAAAAACTCTCCAAATCACGAAGATCAAAGATTAAAAAATGAATCACCAAATCAAGATTGCCACCATGGATCAATTCTTGATGAAATCAAGAACACCCGCTCTGATACCAAATGTAGTGGTGTTGATTATGATGGCATGTGCGGAATTAGAAAGATCTAGTGAATCATCATATAAAATCAAGAACACAAGGAGTAAATAAATCTTTGTAAGCTCATATTAGATCTAGAAAGGATATACAAATGGGTTTGTACAAAGTTTCTCTCTCTAGTCTAACACTCCAAATGGTTCCTTACATAATGGGAGTCACTCACTTCCTATTTATAGGAAAGACTCAACCCATTTACACATACAAAGGGGAAAGCCTAAAACACTACATCCAAGAGTGACTTTGCACCCTAACACCTTTCATTTTCATAGGATCCATGGGTTAAACACTCCATGGACTATCCATGAAAGCTTAGCCCAACCTAAATGAACTTGGCCCATACTATATATATGAGTCCATATTTAATTAGTTTCTTTTGATCACTAAATTAATTCTAAATTAATTCTTGATTAATACTAATTAAATAATATGATTCCATATTAATATATTAGAACTTATAATATATTAATATAAATCATAAACATACTATTCTCAAAAGACTATCCATATAAATTGTTCCGGTGAAGTGCAACCCAAATGGACCATGCCAAGTCGGGTCGAATACATACCAATTATAGTTATGGACTTAGACACTAATCCAACAGCTTGATCATGTTTCTTGACCCACCGAAGATCTGGAGGTGAAGCTTGGCGGAGGATGTGGAGAATACAAGATCTCAGAATATGGAAGATTGGCATGAAACCCTAGCTGTGTTGACTGGAAAGCTTGTAAATGTTGCTCATGATCCTGATGACCCTTAGGTTTAGTTTTGATGCAACATTCAAATTTGAGGAGCTTGTTCCCTTTTATCTGTCTTTATTTCCTTGCCCTGTTTAATCTGCGTGTGAAATATAGTATTAGTACTAGGATTTTTAAGTAGTTAGGATCCTGAAAATAGTGAATAATTTTCAACATAAAGTTCTTTTGGCAAATAATAGATGAAATGATTTGATAAGGATTGAATTAGTTAAACAACTAAAAGTAATAACTTAAAATAATAAGAACTGACTTTGTTAAGCAATTTAAAATATTAAAAGTCTCTTTAAAAGTTTGATGACTGAGTTGTAATCCTTCAGAGTTTCAAATAGTTTTTATAATAAAACAAGTATAAAAGAATTTGTTAAGAACTAATTTTGGTAAATCTAAGTGCTTTAAAACTTCTTTAAAGATATAGTAAATGACTCTAAAGTGATGAAAGTTTATAAATCAGCAATTGGTTTAGGATCCTGAAAAGTTTAAGATCCTTAATTTTACTTAAAAAATTTCAAAGTTAAGAACAAGGAAAGATGGAACCTGATTGTCTTCGAGTTTTTCCTTAGGAAAGAACTTAGGATCGTTGTTGACTTCTGATGATAAGATTCTTACCGATGAAGATCCTTAATGACGAGGATCCTTAAGGATGAGGATCCTTAATGATGAAGATCTTTAATCATAAGATCATATGGGGGAATTCCCTTCTTAGGATGACCTGTTTAGGTTATAGACTTTGACAAAAATTTTGGGTAACACCATAAGTTCAATTGATAACATGTTAATGTTATATACTGGGGAGGATCCCAACTTGAGACGTATTTCGTGGGAAATATCCCTGCTTATGATAACATGAAAATTTTATGATTTGTGTGTATTTTCTGGGGAAAAATCCCAACGTGTGATAACATGAAAATGATATAATTATTAAGTATTTTCTGGGGAAAATCCCAACATGAGATAACACGTTAGTGTTATAAATTTAGCAAAATACTAGGGAAAATCCATACATAACTCTCGTTGGGTAAAATCCCAACTTAGGTAATAATGGGAAAGATCTCAACTTAGGTAATATTGGGAAAGATCCCACATAGCAGTTCACCGGAGAAATACTGGGGAAGATCCAAACTTAAGATGTACTGGGGAAAATCCGAACTTAACATATACTGGGGAAAATCCCTCTTTAGATAATAACTGGGGAAAATCCCATAATAACTGGGGAAAATCCCAACTCATAGGATAACATGATAATGTTATAAACCTTAAGGATCTTAACTTATGTTCAAAGATAAGAGGGTTGCCAAGCCACTGCATCGTGAATTGACCCCCTTATTCGTATGCCATAGTTAGATGTCGTGCATTCAAGCGAGGTGTATAAACCTTAGTTCGTGTGAAAGAGGTAATTAACTCTTTAAACCGTAGGATCTTAACATATGTTCAAGAACAAGAGGGTTGCCAAGCCACTAAAGCGTAAAATGATCCCCTTACTCACATCCTATAGTAAGATATCGTGCGTCCGAGCGAGGTGTGGAAACCTAAACACGGATGAAAGAGGTTATTAACTGTTTAAAACTTAGAGGGGACTAAGTACCCTTAATCGGAGGAGAGATGACTAGTCTATATTCGTGGTGGCTAGGATCTTTGATTTTCACGACTCGATTGTGATGAATTGTGACTAAATTGAATTACATAACGTATGCTTCAAGGTGTATAGCATTTCAGGATCTTGGCAAGATGCTTCCTTCTGGGGTAGCTAGCCAATATGTCCTTATTCATGCTTCCACATCAATGAGATATGCATCACACTTCTAAGCATATAGGAAGGCATCTTTCTTAATGGTTGGATAATAGCATCCTATTATTAAGACTTTAGGACATAAGGATCTGCCTCCAATGTGGTTGCCACAATCTACTTCATGTATGTGTTTTAGAACTTCCATATCTTCGTGATCTTCCAAACATCTGAGATATGGACCTGCCATGGTTTTCCTGTATAATTTCCCTTGGATCATCACAAAGTGTTAGACCTTCATCTTGAATGTTGTGTCGCTTCTCCTTCCTTTGGAATCGTGGCATTTTGGAGATATTCCACAATGGGGTGGATCCAGTATCTTGAACTTTGCGGTGGATCTTGAATATTAGGATCAAGACCCTAATTATTAGGATCCTAGTCAGGAGGTTGAGGATCATAATCTCCGATTGCTACTAGGTTGGTCGTCTGATCATGGTCATCGGGGTCATCTGGTCTCTTGGAGGGATTTTTTATCGCTGGGATCATTTTAAGAATTTGAAGGAACGGTGCTAGTCTTTCACCTTTATTAGTTATTAATAAAAAATCGACATATACCTGAAGATCCTTGACCAGCTATAGCCCCATGACCAGTGCTTCATACTCTGCTTTATTGAATTTATGACTAACTGCCTGGGGTAGGATGTCCCCCTGTGGCGATTTTAGTATGATCCATGGGCCTACTCCTCAAAAGTTGCGAGTTCCATCTGCAAAAAGCGTTTATTTGCCCATGCTTTCTTCTTTTTGGAGTTGTCGGCTTTCCAATTCTACTTTGGGTTGTAAATCATCACTAAAATCAGCCACAAAGTCTGCTAGTGCCTATGACTTTATTGAGAATCTTGGCTCATATTTGATGTCATATGTGATGAGCTTTATTGACCACTTAGTATTCCACCTGACATTTCTAGATTTCTCAAGAAAATCTTGATAAGATAATTAGTTTTGACATGTATAGTATGAGTTTCAAAATAATATCTTAATTTGGTAGAAGTTGTAACTACTTTAAGTATTAGTTTTTCAAAGTGGGATTACCTGGTCTCAGGATCCAAGGGGCTTTTACTTACATAGTAGATGGGATGTTGGTCCCTATTAAGATCCTTAGCTAAGACTGCACTCACCGTGTTTGAGGATACTAAAAGGTAGAGGAGGAGTGGTTCCCCATCTAATAGTCTTAATAATAGGGGTGCTAAACTTAAATATTTTAAGTCCCGGAAAGCATCTTCGTGTTCCTTGGTCCACTCGAAACTTTTGTTCTTCTTCAAGATGTCGTAGAAAGGCTTGCATCTTTATGAGGATCTTGAGATGAACCTGTTTAGGGCTACCTCTCTTCTGGTTAGTATTTGAATATCTTTTGTTGAGGATGGTGATCTTTTATCGAGGATGGCCTTGATTGGCTCCGGGCTCACTTCAATTCCTCTTTTGGCCACCATTTATCCAAGGAATTTGCTTGATCTCATTCTAAATTGACACTTAGACTGGTTCAACTTCATGTTATATTCGTCCAGTATGTCGAAGGCTTCTTCAAGATCCTTGAGATGATCTTTAGCTCTTTTGACCACCATGTCATTGATGTAGACTTCCATGGTGTCCCCCTGTTTCTCTTTTAACATCTTGGTGACTAGCCTTCGGTATGTTGCACCTGCATTTTTAAGACCAAATGGCATGGGAGTATAACAATAGATACCTATTGGAATTATGAATGTTGTATCCTCTTGGTTGGATGGTTCGATCTAGATCTCTTGGAATCTCGCTGATGCATTCGTGAATGTTAATAATTCATGACCCACTGTCGCATCTATCAGGGATTCATTCTTCTTCTGTACTATGACCAAGTTGGCCAGCCACCTTGGGAACTTGACTTCCTTGATCATCCCTATTTTGAGAAGTTTTTCCACTTCCTCTTGAATGATCATATTCGTTTCAAGTGCCAACTTCCTTTTATTTGGACGTATGGGTCTGAAAGAAAGATCAATGTTAATTTTATGAGTTACAATATTCTTATCGATACCTGTCATGTCTTCGAGTTTCCATGCAAAGGTTTTCCTTCTTTCTTTCAAGAATGTAATTAGGTCCTTTTCGATGTCTTCTAGTATTAAGGATCCTATGGGTACTTTGGTGTCAAGATCCTCAAGGTTTAGGGGAACTTCTTTTATATCTTGCTCATTCGCTTCTAGTACGTCTTGTTCCCCCTGCTTTAACTGCTATGCTTGCCTTGGTACTGAAGAAAGCTTCATTGAGGTCCCATAACACTCTTTGGATTCCTACTGATCTCCAAGGATCTTTACTGTTTCCCAAGGGGTAGGCATTTTAACGCATTGATGGTACATCAATGAAACTGCTTTCACGTGATGGATCTATAGACTACCTAATATTACACTGTAGGAAGAAAAAGCATTAGTAATATAAAAGCGTTGCATAGAGTTTACCCCTTTGATGTAGATAGGTAGTTTGATTTCTAGAATTGTTTTCTTTGTTTCAACGTTGAATCCCATTACTATTTAGGATCTTTTGATTATCTCGGATTCTGGGATGTTCATCTTGGCAAAGCATTTAAGAGTATGATGTTCACCGAGGATCCTTCATCCACCGGGATCCTTCTGTTATCGATGTCTTCTTCCGGGGTATTTCTTCTTTCTCTTTTGTGGATACCTTAGCGTGTCTTTTTTCTGCATAGCAAGAAGTTCCACAAATATCAGAACCCTAAAGATAACATTAATTACCTTGGCGTATTCCTAGGATCTTTGAGTTATCCTTAACTTAGGAGATAGCTGATCTCCTTTATGAGGGATATGAAATCCTCAGTGATGTGGCTGAAATCTTCATGGTATGTGCACCATTTAGACTGTCTTTCTAGCCACTCGATTTTTCTCTTTTCCTTGGCCGCCTTGCTTTCTCGCCAAGATCATGTATGGAGAAGATTGGACCTTCTTTAAGTCTAACGAACCTCGATGTTCTACTTCTGACTTCGTCCGTTTTCCTATGTGGGGTCATTACGAGATCCTGATAAAAGGGAGGATCCTTCTTTAAATCCATCTTGAAGGCTTCCACAATAGTGAATATGTCAATGTTAGGAATAATCAGCTTCATTGCTAAACCTGCTTACAAAATCTCTAAAGGATTTGTTAGGATCCTAGAGTACTCGATGCAGATCACTAGTGATCCTATCGAATGTCCTTTTATAAGAAAATCGACTATTAAAAAGATTAACTAAATGATCAAAACAAGTAATAAAGAGGAACACTGAGAAGCCATTTCAAGGCCAATCCTGTGAGGGTGGAACCAAAACAGGGTTCCTATAGATGTGTGGGAATGGTGACGATATCCATTCTTTCTCTGTATTATGCCACACATTCTTCTGGATCTGTGGTTCCATCGTAAGGCTTCGTATTGGGAGTTTGGAAGCGCTTTGGCACTTCAGCTATTGCAGGAGCAAATCTTGAGATCATGTGGCTCGTGGGAGATACCTCTAGTATAGGTTGGACCACTTCGGGTACACTTGAGATCATCTCCCTTTACTACTGAACTTCCTTGTCCATGACCGGGCTTATTCATGTATCAAGGTCTAAAGAGTTAGTATTAAAAGTATTATTATTCATGAAGTTACGAGGATCCTTGTTATCAGGAGTGATGAAGATTTCGTCGGGATCCTGGATCACATGGGCTTGCTCGTTTGGACTTACAGCCCAAGTGAGGGCATGCGTTGGTGCTGATGATCCTATCTCCCAACGGTTTCCTGAGGATCCTATCTCACAGCGGTTCCTGAGGATCCTATCTCATAGCGGTTTACTGAGGATCCTACATTGTCAAAGTTCAGTATCTTGGGTTACAAGATCGAGGGTGCTGCTGCTTGAGGCTTATGGATCTCCGCCCTCGTTCTGCTTCTAAGTTACTTGTTGTTCGAGTCTTTTCATCATAGCAAAGAGCTCACTGTTGGAAATCACTACAGGAGGATCCTAAGATCCTTGGGATCCTAGACCTCCACAGCCGGTATTTGGAGATATGCTCTTATGAGAAGTTTCAGAGGCTTTCTTCTGACCTGGAGGTTTGCTTGGAGGTGGTGGGAGATTTTTAAAGGAAACAGTAGGAATAGAGGAAGAAGATAGAGCTGATTGTGTTGACATGATTTTTCGGGGATCAAGAACACCACGGCCCCATGGTGGGCGCCAAATTGTTTTGGTCGAAAACCGACTAAGTGGATATTAACCAAATTGCATGAGAGGCTGTGGTGCTGTAATTAATGCAGATGATGAATTGAGAACAAGATAACACGAGAGGGTTACAAGGAAAGCCCTTGATCCTTACTAGGATCTCCGACATGAAACCTTGGGAGGTGATAATGATCACCTGCCTTGTATGATCTTATTGATTTGAATGTAAATTGCAGAGATGAGCTTGATAATACAATTACAAATGACAAAAGTGAGTCTAGATTAGTAAGGTGCCAGAGAATTGTCCCCGTTGTGTGTGTTTTAGAGGTGTATTTATAGTCTAGGTTAAGTAACTAAATGTCCGATATTTTCGGGATCCTGCTGAGTTGGTATTTACAACGTGCTTTGACTTAGTATTTCCGGGTCTTAAGCCTTGTTGGACTGATTCTTCATTGAGAATTGGTCTTCCCTTGACTACTTCTGCACATGTATTAGTTGTGAACAAAATATAACCATTATAAAAGTTAGTAAAAATAATAACGGTAATAGCCGGGATCCTGAGGTAGCTAAGGATCCTGAATATTTTGAGGATCCTGGGCCTATCACCCACACTTATCCAAGAATATGGTCTTCAATTATGACCTTCAAAAATTTCATTACTTCTTATCCATTAAGTTCCTTCACCGCTTCGCATATCTTTTTTTCAAACTACAAAATAAATTTAGAAGATTAGAGAAACACATGATCAATTGGTTAAGCTAAAAGTAAAAACAAAAATAAAATTAGAAATGAAAAAGAAATCAAAATGAAAAGAAAATGCAAACTCTAAAAATCGGGTTGCCTCCCGAAAAGTGATTCATTTTGAGGAGTCGTGAGTCGGACTCCTTCCCACTCTACATTGTTGTGGCTGGGAGTGGGATCTCCCTTTTCTCATTTTGTTCATTCCATTTTCATTTGTAAGCTTGAATCCTTCGTTTGTATACCTTCTTCGAATTCCCCTTCTTCTTCTTGTTGGCACTTTCATCATGCTTACGCTTTACCCCTTTACCTTGCTTCTTTGCCTTATTTATCATCTTGTAATCTCCTTTAGGAACTTCCTTGTCTAATTCCATCTTGACCAAAGTTGGCTCCTCTAAGTCCCCACCCATTTCTTCATCATCTATTTCCAATTCTTCATACAAATCCTCTTCTATTTCATCAACTTCCTCTTCCTCTTGAACCTTAGGTGTAGTAAAAGCGATCACCTCAAATGTCATAGGAATCGAGGATCTTGGTTTCGTATGTTTGACGTTTTCACCTTGGGGATCCTCCCAAACTTTTAACTCCTCTTCCATCATCTTTTCAATTCAAAGTAACTCATTAAGATCTTCTTCCACAGCATCCATATTTGACACTTCATATTTTGGTGCATCATGACTCACTTTTGGACTCATCTTAAAGCTAATTTCATCATCTTCCACACGACGTGTAAGCTTTGAGTCGCCGATGTCAACTAGAGCTCTTGTGGTACTCAAAAATGGTCTTCCCAGAATAATAGGAAGTTATTCACCCTCCTTCATGTCAAGAACCACAAAGTCAACCGGAAAAACAAACTTTCCCAATTTCACTGGTAAGTCTTCAATTATTCCCCTAGGATATGTGGTTGAGTGATCTGCCATGCGAATTGTTATCCTTGTGTCATGGAGCTTTGGTAATCCGAGCTTTTGGTAGAAAGAGTAAGGCATAAGATTAATGCTTGCCCCCGAATCGACTAAAGCACTAATAGAATTTGAATTGCCAAAATCACAAGGCAATGTGAGTTGACCTGGATCTCGCATCTTGATTGGGTATCCTTTAATAATCGCGGCTAAACACAACTCATTAAGAACTATTGTTGAGGCCTTTTTCAACTCCTTTCTATTGGTCATAACATTTTTTGCAAACTTTTGAAGTTTAGCCATTGATTTGAGGAATGGGGTGTTTATCGAGAGTGAGAGCACTTGTTCCTTAAAATTCCTTTGTTCGGGCTCCAGAGAATGCTTGATTGGTCGAGATGGGAATGGCAAAGGAGGCTGATACGATTGAAAAAAATGAAAAAATGTCATCCCCTCGAGACCATGACGTGATGATATCACCACGACGTTGTGAATCATCAAAGAACAATTCGCTTTTTTGATCTTTTTGCTTCGGGCTTCTCTTGTTCCAAACACGAATTAGGCTATATTCAAGTTGCTTCATGGGTCATTATTGGCTCAGAATGAACCTCTTCTTCAATGTAGATCACCATGACATGAGGTTGTGACTTTGAGTCTTTATTTTTAGGAGGTAATTTCTCATTGACAAGTGTAGTACGTTGCTCAAGTGGAGTCTCCATATTCTTGATAGAAGCTTGGTGATTTCTCATATTGGCATCAGTAGTATCATGTCTCTTTTTAGATGCTTCCATAAATTTATGAAGTACCGACTTGAAATCCATCTTCTTTTTGGTTGTTGGTTGCTCTTTTTGATAAAATCCTCTACCAGTTTGTCTATGCTTTTCATCCTTTTGCTTCTTTTACTCTTCATATAGAAATCATTTTTTCTTGGGTTTCCTCCAATCTTCATCATACTTATCAGCACTCGAGTAGAACACTTGTGCTTTCTTATTCCCATAATCCAAGTCACAATCCTTGGTCAAATATGGACCACTGCAATTATCACACCCAACTCTTATCGCATGAATGGATTGATCTAATTTTTTCATTTTCCTATCCATAATATCTAGTTTATATATGACTACAGCCAAGTTCTCATTCCCTCCATCTCCTTTTCCTCTAGTAACGTCGTCTCATGGGTTGTGGTACTCACGTGAGTGATTTGCAAATTCTTTAATAGTTGTCTGCTATTTTTTCATCATTGGCCCTTGTGGGTTAAGAAGTTGTCTAGTTGTGACATTCACTCCATCATAGATGATGGAAACTTCTTGTTGAACATTTAGATCATGTTGAGGGCAACTTCTAAGCAAGCCCTTGTATCTCTACCATGCTTCATACAATGATTCTTCAACCTCTTGTTGAAAGTTAGTTATCTTCTTCTTGAGCTTTGAAATCTTTGAAGGTGGAGTAAATTACTCGATTAAAGCATCACGAAGGTTTTCCTATGTGGTAATGGATCCGAGTGCAAGAGATTTCAACAAAACATTAGCTTCACCAGTAAATGTAACCGAAAGTATCCTAAGTAAAACAGATTCCCTTGGCACATTAGGGACATGAAAGTAGTTTGCAATGTCTTTGACCTCATCGATGTGCTTGAAAGCATCTTCATACTCTTTCCCGGTGAAAGGTATGTCCTTCAGCATGGATAGAATGTGCCATTTGAGCTCGGACATTCTCTTGGCAGGTATCTCGAGTGGAACTAGACGTGGTCCATCTTCTTCATGTATTGTAACGTCCCAAAAATTAGGACCAAAAAGTTTTGTTTTTCAATTAAATAAAATTGTAATCCAAAACATCATCATAAAAGCAAAGTGGAACAAAGTGTATCAATACATCATAAAACATCAGAGTAATCAGAAAATGCGGAAAGAGGTGGTGTGTGTACTGCAATCATCTCAGGATCTTGCCTTTCGAACGAGAAGTACCTGAAAAACATAAACTGAAAACCGTAAGCAAAAAGCTTAGTGAGTTCCCCAAGATACCATATACGATACATAACAAACACATAATGGGCCCCGCCCGACATTGGGCCCCACTCGGTATACAGATCTGTCAGTCATCAGGCCCCGCCTGGCATCGGGCCTCGCCCAGTATACATATAAACATATAATCATACAAACACATGCGATAATCACAAATATAATAGCATACAGGATAGTTATTGGTCCCCGCCCAATAAACATATACACATAACACATGCACGAGTCACGCAGACAACTAGCATAATAACATTTCAAACCATGGGCTGGCATTGGTTCCTTCGACCCGCTACACACAGTGAGGAAACTCACCTCTAGCTGCTTAATCACTCGAATGAATCTCTGATTGCTCGCCAAAAAAATCCCCGCATTATCAAAATAAATAACATTCAGTTATTAATTGGATTCCGACAAATAACCAAGAGTCTAAACTACTTGGCCCACAACAAGGTTAAAAGACCATTTTACCCTTTATCTTACTTTGCCCAAGGCCAAGGCCCAACTCAATTACTCCAAAGGCCAAAATCCTAAATGTTAACCTAAAGCCCAATATATTGCCCGATCTTCCAAATTGGTCCCAAAACCCATCATGCTCCTAAATCCAAGGAAGCCCAACATGCTAGCCCCAAGTATAAAACAAAACTCTAATGGCCTAACAAGGCCCAAACTTACAAACCCGAGTTATGGCCCAATACAAACAACGCAAGCCCAAAAATCCATCTGCTGAGTACGTGGGGCGTACTCAGCTCGTACGCTTAGCGTACTCCATATGGGGCTAATACTCACAGTGTACCAGCTGGGTACGCCCAGCATACTCCCCAGTTTGCCAACCAATTCCATTAAGAACTTAATCGGTTGAGACCTCAAGCCAAATCTCAGATCTGATCCTAAAGGGGGACTTATCACCTAAAGTTGGCAACTTTACATATATACATGGCTTAATGGGACTCAAAAGCTCAAAAAGAGCTTAACAAGGGTCTTAATACATGTAAGGACCAAAAACATCCATAAAGCTTTCATTTTTATGAACATATGGCCTAAACGGAGCTTAGATCTAGCATCCACTACTTATGGAGTAGATCAAAAGCTCATCTTTGCTTCAAAAGACCCAAAAATGCCCAAGAAACATCACAAAGTAGATCTAAAATAAATAGTGATCAAGGTGTGAGATTTTTAACTCAAAAGCTTGCAAATGAGAAGGTAATACTGGATCTACAAGCTCAATCCACTCCTCCAAGTGTTCTTCTTCTTCTTTTCCTTCACAAACCACCAACAAACACTCTTTCAAGCTCAAAACTCACCAAATCACTCTAGGGTTTCGATTTCAGGGCCAAGGGAGATGGAGGTTGTTCTAAAATGTCCAAGAGATGAGTTGAAGTTGTGTAAATAGGGCACAAACTAAATATTAGGGTTTGTCTCAGCCCTGCATACTCCATGCGTACTCCACGTACGCCCCATGTATGTGGGTGGAATCTACGACCATCAATAGGCTAGTACACTAAGCGTACTCATAAAGTACTCCCCGCGTACTAGCAAGGGACCAAGATGATAAATTTTTTACATTAAGGACTAAAAGAGGAACTTACCAAAACTTGAATGTTACAATTATCCCCCACTTGAATCACACTTCGTCCTTGAAGTCTACTGCCTTGAATAACCCTGGGTAGTGCTCCCTCATCTCGTCCTCCAGCTCCCACGTCCATTCTGGACCCTTGTGATGCTTCCACTAGACTTTCACCAACTCAACAACCTTGTTCCTCAAGGTTTTTGTCTTCTGGTCAAGAATTGGTATCGGTCTCTCGATGTAATTCAGGCGATCGTCCACCTGAATGTCCTCCAATGGTACCACCGCGGAATAATTCACTAAACCTTGCTGCACCTGAGCTCCTCGGGAAGATCCAAGCGATAAGCAACTCGGCCTACACGGGCCAAAACCTTGAAAGGACCGATAAATCTAGGGCCCAATTTACTATTCTTCCTGAATCGGATGGCACCTTTCCAAGGTGACACCTTCAGGAGAACCATGTCACCAACGTGGAACTCTAGATCTGATCGGCCCATGTCAGCGTAACTCTTCTTCCGACTCTGAGCTGTCTGGAGTCTACTCCGAACATGTTGTATCAACTCAATAGTCTTGAGTACCACCTCGGTACTCCCCATGAATCGTTGACTGACCTCACCCCAACAAATCGGGGTCCTACATTTCCTCCCATAGAGCATCTCAAAAGGAGGTCGATCGATGATGGCGTGATAGTTGTTGTTATATGAAAATTCCGCTAACGGAAGATACGTATCCCAAATCCCACCGAAATCCAAAACACACGCCTAAAGCATATCCTCCATTTTCTTAATAGTCTTCTCGCTTTAACCATCAGTCTGCGAATGGAACGTCGTGCTGAAATGGAGACGAGTACCCAACTCGTCATGGAACCTTTTTGAAAATCTGGAAGTGAACCGGACACCCCTGTCTGAAACCACCGAGACCGGCATCCCATGTCGCCCTACAACCTCCCTAATGTAAACCTTAGCCAACTTCTCCGCAAAGATACTCTCCTAGTATGGGATAAAATGCGCGCTCTTGGTCAGTCGATCCACAATGACCCAAATCAAATCCACTATGTGCGTGGTTCGAGGCAACTTCGTAATGAAATCCATAGTAATCTCCTCCCACTTCCAAACAAGAATTTCCAACGACTGCATCTTTCTGTGAGGTCGTTGATGCTCGACTTTGACTTTCCTACAAGTCAAGTACCTCTCCACATACCAAGCCACATCCCGCTTCATGCAGGGCCACCAATAATGTAACATCCATAAAATTCACAAAAATTTAAAACTTTTCAAACACCCAAAAACCATTAATTATTACAAAGTTGTTTTCAAAATACTTTAAACATCAGAGTATCCCAGAAATCCAAATCATAACATGTGAGGATGTGTACGGTCACGCCTTTGCCTTCCCGCGATAATCTGAAGTACCTGAAACAATAATCCATAAATATAAGCTCAAAGGCTTAGTGAGTTATCCCAAAAATACCCATATACAACAACACACATATAATAACAAACAACATACTATGGGTTCAATCAACCATCGGGTTGGAATACCCCAGGCCCTCAACCATCGGGTTGGAATGCCAACATACTACGGGTCCAATCAACCATCAGGTTGGAATACCTCAGGCCCTCAACCATCGGGTTGGAATGCCAATATACTATGGGTCCAGTCAACCTTTGGGTTGAAATACCCAGGCACTCAACCATCGGGTTGGAATGCCAACATACTATGAGTCTAATCATCCTCGGGATGGAATACTCTCGGCCCACAACCATCGGCTTGGAATGCCCACATACTATGAGTCCAATCGTCCTCGGGATGGAATACTCTCGGCCCACAACCATCGGGTTGGAATGCCCACATACTATGTGTCCAATCATCCTCGGGATGGAATACTCTCGGCTAACGATCAAACATGTGCACATACATCAGATAATCACATAACAGTCTACAGAGACAACATACTAGGGGCCCAATCATTCTCGGGATGGAATACCCTCAACTACCAATTAAACATGTGCACATATATCAGGTAAGCACATAACAACCTATGGTAAAGGTACAGTGGCAGCATCGGAAGGAATCCGAGTAGACTTGGGAGCCAGAGGATGAGATGCAAGAGCATTATCCGGATTTGTTCACTGCTGCAGGCTTCGAGGACGAAGCCTAGTTCAAGTGGGGGAGAGTTGTAACATCCCCATTTCCAGGAATGAGATTTTAGGGATTTTATGAAATTAAGAAATCCTACTCGACGAGTTGGAGGCCCCAACTCGTCGTGTAGAAACTAGTCAGCCCGCGTGAATTTTAGGACCTACTCGACGAGTTGGAGGACCCAACTCGACGAGTTGAAGCTGGATGTGAAAACCCTAATTTTTAGGGTTTGCACCCTATTTAAAGAATCTTATGGCTCAATTGTAGCCTCTCCCATCGCCCCCTTACCAGAGAAAACCCTAACCTCCCCATTGTGTGAGTGTGTGAGCTTGGAAAGTCATTTTGGTGCTCTTTTGAAAGGGTTATTGAAGATTGAAGAGATTGGAGTGAGAAGGAGGCTGTAGATCCGGTATCTACATCGTTTTGAAATTCGTATTGAGGTATAAAGTTGTTACCTTGATCTCTTATTGCTTAGATCTTCCCTTATGAAAGAATATGGTCATTTCTAGTGCAAAATGGAGTCACTCTCGGATTTGAGCTTTTCATGAGGACATGGTTTCAGATCTGGACTCCTTTAGGCCCCCATGGGCATAAAGTTATGGACTTTATCTAGTCTTGGCCCTTCTCCATGCCCTAAACCTCTACTTAAGCTTAGTTTTGGGTGTTTTACCCTCTTGAGGCCTTGCATGCACGTAAAGTTGGCAACTTTACGTGGTAACTACACCCTAGGGGATTAGATCTACAGTTTGGAGCCTTGGTTTCGCTTAAAAGCATCTGAATGAGAAAAGGGCTGAAGGAACTTGACAAGTTGCTTAGCCAACTCGATGAGTTGGTTAGGGTTTTCCTGATCTTCTGGACACTGCATGGACTCGATGTATTGTTTTGACAACTCGGCGAGTTGACTCAGGTTTTCGCGGTTTTCTGAGTGCATGCACTCGACGAGTTGGTTCAACATGGACTGTTGACCATGACCGTTGATCACCCAATGATACCACGACATCCTCTTCAGACACACACTTTCGCAACTGCAGAAGATGGAAAGTACTATGAAGATGGAAAGTACTATGAATCTGACTGAGCTCCTCCGGAAGGCCCAGTCGATATACCGCCTTGCCATCCTTGGCAAAAACCCGAAATGGCCCGATATAGTGGGGACCCAACTTCATTTTTTCCTGAAGTGGATCACACCCTTCCGGGGTGAGACTTTGAGCAACACTATGTCACCGACCTGAATTCCAAATTAGTCCGGCTCTAGTCGGCATAACTCTTCTGCCGACTCTGAGCAGTCTGCAACCGCTGCTTGATTTGCCGAATCATCTCGGTGGCCCGCAGGACCACCTCAGTCTTCCCCATGACCTAGTGACCAAATTTCCAGGGATAAAATGAACAACTGGAGGTAATTTGGGGAATGAACCCTTTTTGTGCTGACAGGATAATGCTTCCTTTAGTTCCCGAACCAACATACATAAACACCCACTGACAAGCACGAACACTCATACCTAGCCCAATCAGCCTTAGGCTGGAATACCAGGCATGCCTACGACGGGTCCAGTCATCCCTTGGATGGAATACCCTCGTATCACACACACGTTTGGCCCAATCAACCCTCGGGTTGGAATAGCAAACACGTCAGGTCCAATCAATCATAGGGTCCGATCATCCTCATGATGGAATACCCTAGATTGTAATACCACTATATACATAACTCAAGTCTAAACCCATAACTTGAGATCCAATTACCTATCCTTGCATCTTGTCCAAAATCCTCTAATTCGTCGCAACCGATTACAACTCACCCAAACCTCCACAATGCATTCATTCTGAAAGCGCTCCAACAGAAGAAATGAACTAATTTGATCGCTAGGCCCATAGCCTATGACTGGAATAATCCTATGTGGTCCTCAGCATAGGTCTGGATCGCCTCTGAGCCCACAACATGAGTCTGGTATGGTTTCCTTGGCCCTCAGCTCATGACTGGAATGCTCTTGATAACTTATCAAAACTGTCGTCGTCACATCAGTCGCCCATAGGTTATCATCACAAAGCAGCATGCTCAATACCAGGAGACAGACACACTGATTGCTATAGCATAGAAACACACTCACTACCCGAACATGTATCCAACAGAATACATACAGAGTCTTCGGCATGATTAGACCGCCTCACCGGGCCTTCAGTCTGTCTGGACTGTTCTCTGGGCCTTCGACCTATCTTGGCCTCCCTAGGTCTTTTGATCAAATCCCTGAACTCATCCTAGTGCCATGTTCATAAATATCCAGCTCTCCCCCACTTGGGGTTCGAACTCTTGATCCAATTTGCAGATTATAACCCCGACTTAATCATACACGTAAGTCGAACCAAATCCCGATGCTATCTTGAACACCTACAGATACACCCGGAAAAATCACCTCCATGCACGTACTCGAGGAACCCCTATCCTCATGTTTGATCGCCCAACATTTTGGGAACCTTAATCCGAACAGCAACAGACAACACTTTCAATGGCTGACGCTCCATCTGAGAATTCCCAATTCTTCCCCACTTGGAACACGAACCACTACCCATTAGTGGTGAAACCAATACATGACTTAACCGTCCAACCAAGTATTACCATGCTTAACCGTGGAATGAATAACCTACACAAAACAATCCTCTCAACACGGAGCAACCGAACTTCAAGAGAAATCCGAATTCCAGCTGAAGACCTCTGAATTTCCGAATTTTAATTACTTACCCTGGAATGGCGATTATCTACCCTAACTTCTCATCCTCAAATGCATCTTTGGATCCTAACCATATACAATCCTTTGATAATAAATTCCCCTGACCCTCCTATGTCCTAACGTCTTGCAGAAAGCATAAGAAAATTCACAACACAATCATAAACACTAGGATAAGAGAAAAGGCATACCAGAATTGTGGTTTTGGAGGAGAATGTAGTTTTGTCCAGAAGTTCGTATCATGATGAAGACCTTCCGGAATTGAGGACAATTCCTTTTGAAGGGGGAGGGTTTGATACGTATTTGGAAGACGCTTCAAACTGCAAGTTTATAGACACTGGATTACGACTGGTTCCAATACCCATTAGTTGCAAAAGTCAGAATATGACTGCGATTCGATGTGAAAATATGCAGTTGGTGGTTGAATGTGAACGAGTACAGTTAGGTGTGAAAGCTTGCAAGGCGTTGCATTCACATTTGGACTATTGTGAATGGTGGATCACATCGCGTTTGGTTGGCAGTGTTCATTGCGAATGGGATTCAGTGCGATGAGATTGTGAATGGTTGTGATTCTCGGAGGCTACTTGGTTGCAATCGGGTACTCTTGGTTACAAATGTGAATCAGACTTTCATGCTTTCAGTTCCGACGGATGCAAGGATCAAATTGGTGCAAGTTTGTTCCGATTCCGAATAACTTGGTTCCAATAGGTTGTTACTTGGTGTTGGTTCTAATGTGGGGTTTCTTCTTGGTTTCGATTCCGAAAAAACTTTACATTCCAGTGGACTACTCGTTACCAATGGGATATTTGGATGCGACTGTTTGCTTGTTTGCAACTTGCTTTGGGATGCGATGCTGATACAACCATGAGTGCGAAGGACCGTTAGAAGGGGAGGTTGTGAATGAAGACTGAATAGATGCGAAGGCTGCTGACGAGAAGATTTTTAGTGGATACGAAGCCTTGGGGTGCGAGGTTACTTTACACATGGAGTTCTCCCGGACGCCTTGGAAGTTGTAGCCGCCTTTTCCAATTCCCAAGATAGATTTTATTATTATTTTTATTATCACTAAAATAAGCCATTAATTGGCTTAGTTATTAAGAGTGTTTTGATTACTTTTATCAGTTATTTTTGTAGGCTATATATAGCCATGTCGATCATTTATACTAGTGATGTGTTATGTCGAAAATATAAAGTTGAACTGTTGTTCATATAGAGTTGTTGCGTATAATTCGAAGTTGGTCTTTGTTGGGACGTGTTTCCTGATTCTGATCTCGAACTCAATTTAATAGGTCTTAACTTGTTTTCACCAAACTCAAATCAATAGGTCTTGATATATTTACACCGAAGTTTCAAACTATAGGTATAGTTTGATCTTCATACTATCTGTAACATACACGTTTTGAAATCGTGTTATATAATCCAAAAAGTTAAAAATATTATGAAATAATATGTGAAATTGAGTGTTAAGTTCTAACAGATAATTTTTACTAGAAATGAAGTAAAACTATGTTTAGAATCACTCATAAAGTATTGGAAGTCTTATGAGATTCCAATCAAATGCCAAATAGTGAAATTTAGCGAAAATATAAAATTTGAAATAATTAAAATTTTATTATTGAAAGTTGTAGATAATCTCGTTAGAAACACGTAGGCGAAAACCTCGTCAAAATCCGAGTTATAACGAAGAAGTTATGACCAATCAAAGATCCGCGATAAAACCGACACGGTGCCGAATGACGTAAAAAGTGAGTTTTTGATAAACTACTTTTTAGCCTTAGTGATCTAAATGAAAGTCGTAGTATTCGTTAAACCGAGAAGTTCGATAAAAAGAACGCCAAAATCTGACTTCGTATGAGGAAGTTATGATTTTTACAAGTTTCAGCTTAGCAGTAGACAGCTAAAAACTCGAATTTTTGATCGAGTGATTTTTAGCCGACACAACCTAAACGAGAATCTAAGGTCTCGTCATTAGTAGTACAACGGTAAAAAGTCTGACGAAAACGGACGTCGGATGAAGAAGTTATGAATTTTTAACGGATTTACCAGTCCCAGTCTGTTAAAAATAATAATATAAAAATAAAGTCAAAATTTTCCGACAAAGTCTAAACGAAAGTTGTAGAGCATAACTTTCTCTACGCGTGCATATAAAGAACGTCAAAAATGGAGCCCGTATGAGAAAGTTATGGATTTTACAAGATTGGGCACATTTTTCATTTAATTTTCGCATGAATAGTGTCGATCCACGTGGCATCTTCTGATTGGACCGCAGCCTCGCGTGGCACCCTCTGATTGGTCCGAAGTCGTCACCTCTCTTCCCATTGGACCGAAGCTCGGTCCACTAAGAAGCTTCCAGCCGTCCGAACCGAGGTCTCGCAGGTCCGACGCGTGTAGAAGCCACCTGTCCGATGCCAGCTGGTCCGAGCCTCGCATGCATGCCTTCGCCTCCTGATGCCGCGTGTCCGAACCCTTCGCTGCCGCGTGTCCCTTCTCGGCCGACCTTCAGATTTCCCCTCCTATAAATAGGAGCCTTGCGAGACTACCCGGGGAAAATGAGAAAATGACCATTTTCACCCCCCTTTTCTATATTTTCATTATTTTGATATCCCCCGAAGCCCCGAGATTATTTTCAACGCCCGAAACACGCCCCGAAGTGCCCGGAGACCCGGAAAATTTATCTTTTCGGTTTTGAAGTCCTACCTTGGCAAGGCCCGGTTTTCAAGAAAACTCCCGGTTTTCAACGACGAAAGTCATATTTAGAGCCGAAGTGCTGCCCAAATTATTATTTTGACCCCCCGGTTAATTCACGGTGAGTTTAATATGTAGAAACAATTGTATGTTATGTGTTATATGTGCTATGTGCTTTTCCATGTTATCCTCTCGAGTTGTTGTATCCGCTATTTTTATAGCAAGGCTGTACCTCTGACTTGAAGTGTATGACATAGGCATCACTTGGGTATTGGTATGAACCGTTGACCATGAAGTGTATGACATAGGCATCACTTTGGCTTCGGTAGAATAATATTCCTGAGTATTTTCCCGTGTTATTTTTTTTATTTCTGCTATTTATGATAGCAAAGCTTTGACCATGTGATCAGTTTAAGAACTCAGATTCACAGTGGTACTGGTATGTAGCCTCTGGCATGTAGAGCATGTCCCCCAGTAAGTGAATGACTCTATTCTATGGCATTGACAGATGGTTAGACAGGCCGTGAAAACCTGAAATCTACCAAAAGGTTAATCCGAAGTTATATGTCTTCTGTGCCATTTGGGCCAAAGCATTATTGATGTATATCAAGTATGGAAATTGTTATGTCTCGATGATTGTATATCTTTGAATCAAATCAATGATTGTTAGGGAAAGCTTATCACATTATGCCTTTGTTGTTCCTTGCTCCTATTTGCTTCTGCGATATTGGTATATATATGGCATAACATTATATTGTATCTATTATTGAACTCACTAAGCGTTATCGCTTACCCCTCCCAATGTTTTAACATAATGCAGGCAATAAGCACCCAGTATAGTTGGAAGACTTAGAATAGTTGTAATATTATTTTTTTGTATTTTGGTTTAGCTTTGTATAGATTTACAATATCCTGGGTAGTCATGTAAAATCTTAAAACATAGTCGGTTTGTATCCAATCTTTTGTAATGACTTTATCAATGTAAAAATATTATTTTATGAATATGCATGTAGCATGTTATGGAGTAACTATATTGTCAAGTATGAAAGTTTGGGTCTTTCAGAAATATGAAAGTATAGAAAGGGGTTCTTTCAATCATGGTATCAGAGCAGTGGTTTAAGTGAACTAAATTTCATGGATTGGTATTTAGACTTAAACTATTGGAAGTTCAATATATGAACTGAATCATTGTAAATCTATGGATACAAACCATAGGAAACACTTAAGTGGGGTATTGGGTAGTGATAAACCCTAGTATTCTAAGATATTAAGTTACTCCAAGAATTTTAGAGAATTAGTTTATGTAAACTGGAATTTTGAGAATTTCTAGATTTAGACATGAATTGTTAAGTGATGATACAATATGTATCTAGTATACTTTAGGTTGAATACCTAATGGGGTAAGCACTAGAATATTAAGAGGAGATATGCCTTATATTCTATTAAGTGCTAAATGATAAGTGAATATAGCATGCCTTAAGTTGCTTAGCTATATTGCTATTACTTGATAAAGTTTAAGGTCTGTTACCGACCTTGGTTTAGATGAGAAAATTATATGATCAAAATTCTAAGAGTTTATGTATTAGAATTTACATGAAACTTTTCAAAATGATAAAAAGACTTATGATAGTTGACATCGATAAGTTTATAAATAAACGATCACGGGATATCGTAAAATAATAATAAATATAAAAAGTTACCGTAAATAGTGTATTAATACCAATAGAGTGGTATTATACATTTAAAGTATGTTTGATATATAATAACATCTTTGGAAGAAAGATGTGCGTTTGAAACACGTTTGGGTGAGATAAATGTGTTGGTACAAATCCATGAAGTTGTTCCATCGCTGTCCAAATTGATACAGTGATTGTTTATAGAGTCGGAAGAACCGAAGCTGGTGATAAATACTTCGACATTATCGAAATTTATGTGGTACAAGATTTAGAAGAATTAAACGAAGATCAAAGGAAAGGCTAATGAAGTTTTTAGACTCAATAGGCCAAGACTTTGTAATGTAGTAAGTAGTTCGAGTAGTAACCCTATACAAGATGTTCAGACTTAGTATTTAATAATAATGAGTGATGATTGACTTCTATCACATCCTTATGGAAGTTCCATTGTGTGTTAAGCCGACTTTAACATACAAGATTGGGATAGTGAAATAGGTTATTCGGTTGTGAAAAGGTTGAGTGGCTTACTTGTTAGAGTAAGGTAGAGTACTTAGTTGAAGAAGTTATACACTCATATTATTGTATGAGAAGAAATGTTGTAGTTAAGAATGACAGAGAACCAAGTTGAAGCTAGTAGAGCTTGCTGAGATGCAGCTATAATGCAGACTTCTTAGGATAGACTCCTATGAAGTAGACTTAAAAGATACAACCATGAGAAGAAAACTTACTCAGATACAGGAATGACGATGTCATGAAAGGATAATGAAACCAACAAATATGTATGATGATTTGCATGAGTTAGAAGATGATGTAAGTAGTTGGAAACTATTTGTCATTACACTGCTAGAGGAAATTTTGGGTGTAGTATGTCTTGCAGAGTAGACACTACCTGAGAAAGAATTTATATGAAGAAATGGAAGTAAAATTTCTATCGACCTATGGAAATTATTAGAATATTCTAGATCGAGTATATGCATGAGAAGAATCCTAGAAGGCGAGTATAGGTAATCCAATATATGTTTGATAGAAATGCGAAAACCCTAGTTGAGTCTAGGAGAAATTGTTGTATGTACTTGTTTGAACGCACTTAGGTGTGAAAATTTGCTTTGTGAAAACTTTTGAATGGTGACTTGGGAACTGCGAGACAATACTTGGGACGAGTATGAGTAGGTGTGAATAGTAGTAGAGGCCTATACTACTGGAAGCACAGGACTCACGCTTGGATCAGGCAAAGTCACAAGGTTACCAAGAAGCTAGTAAATGATTCCGTTTTATTCATGTGTGTCGTTACCTTCGTTTCGGTAATGACTAAGAAGATAATTATCGTTCAAATCTTAATGTCATAAAGAATCGAGTCCGATTAGTATAAATCCGCGAAAGGAGTTGATTGGTTCAGAGAACCATGTCTTATATAGTGGCAACACTTCAGTAGGAATACTGAAGAAGTAAATGGTCGAGGTAGTCGATAGAAATATAACAATCTTCATTAAAGAACTGAGCAATCATTAGCCAGAGATGTGACTTGCTATGTGGTGTTACTGGCCACAAGAAATGTTTCCGCCCTACTCTTACTAGTCAAATGGCGGGGAGTTAAGTTTCCATTCAACAATCAAAGAGTACTCCAACTAAAAAGGAGGAGGTGCCAAAAGCTAAAAGATGTATATGTACGAAAGCACGAATTAGAGATACATGGTGCTATTCTTTTTGTTCCAAAGCATCCACGTGTTGATCGAACTCTTTTCATTTTCTTTATTCCATCAGCTTGATTTATTCGATCTCATTCTAATACAAGAGTTTGGTTCGTTATGTATCTTGTGTGTTATAAATACAAATGTCATTAGAATAAAACCATTCGAGTTGCTGTTATAGCAAAAGTAAAGACCTTATCTTGGGTTTAGTCTATAAACCAAGAAGGAGCAGGAGTCTGCAATGAGAATTGAGTTTTAACTCAAGGATTAGGATCGAAGGCCCAATAGAGAACGATGAGCGGGTGCAGGATGGAGCACCGCTAGTAATTAATAAGTTTGAAGAGTTTGACAATAGTTTGGCAAACCAAAAGATAAATATCGTACATTTTAGATTACCACAGAGGAAGTAAGATAGGACTCGAATGTTGTGACTAGTAATTTTCTCGTAAACTTTAGATCTTCTCACATCTTATTTGATTATGATGCCTCAGATTCTTTCGTGCCTTATAAATTCGCTCATTCTTTTCAAATTGCTTGTTACGCAATTGTCCAATCATTTCATATAGATAACATAGGAAATATATCATTACTTGCTATAGTGATAGTGTCATAGGAATTGGAAGTTATAATCTTCCTGCTAACCTAATTCCTATCTTCTTTCCCAACTTTGATATTATTCTCGACATGAATCGATTGTCAAAGAACTACACAGATCTCTTGTGCTACGAAGAGATGATATGCATCCCTATCGAAAGGGAAGATTCTATTTATGTCTACGGTGAAAATAATAATTTTCTTTCTTAAAAACTCATAAATTTATATCGAAGGGATATTCTACTTATCTGGCTTATACAGTTAATACCTTGAAAGAGGAGAAGAAAACTGTGAATGATAGCATTTGGATAATTTTTGACTGGCTGATGAAGAGTGCATATATTCTCGCCACACGTGAAACGGCTCCATTGGAGAAATACGTGTAAGTTTACTTAGACGAAATCATCGTAAGACATGGTGTGCCACTAAAGATTATTTCCGATCGTGATACTCGCTTCACTTCTCACTTTTGGGCTAGTATGAAAAGTGAATTGGGATCTCGAGTTGCTCCCAACACAGCTTATCATCCCCAGACCGATGGTTAGACGGAGAGAACAATCCAAACAGTAGAAGATATGCTTCGTGCATGTGTCTTAGAGTTCGGTAGTAAATGTGAACACCATTACGTTGGCATAATGTAGGACAGAAAATCCTTGGTGGTCCTGAAATGATTCAAGACACCACTGATAAGATTCAAATTATACGAGAAAGAATGAAAGTAGCCCAGGATCGACAAAAGACCTGTAGAAATGGAGGAGATGATCCATAGAATTCCAAGTGGGTGATACTGAAGGTAACCCCATGGAAAGGTATTATGAAATTTGAGAAGAAAAGGAGATTGAGTCCTAGATTTATTGGACTTTTCAAAATTATCTAACAAGCATACCGCTTGGAATTGCCTGAAGATTTGGCAGGTATTCATGATGTATTTCATGAAAGATATCTACGTAAATGCTTGAGCATATATGATGAAACGGTTCCATTATCCAAGGTGAAACTGGATAATAAACTTATACTTAGGGAAAATAAGAATGAGATAAGAGCAAAATATCCTCATTTGTCCAAATCGTCGTGATTTCGGGGACGAAATCCTCAAAAGGAGGAGGTAATTGTAACATACACGTTTTGAAATCCTGTTATGTAATCCAAAAAGTTAAAAAATATTATGGAATATTATGTGAAATTGAGTGTTGAGTTCTAACAGATAATTTTTATTAGAAATGAAGTAAAACTATGTTTAGAATCACTCATAAAGTATTGGAAGTCTTATGAGATTCCAATCAAATGCCAAATAGTGAAATTTAGCGAAAATATAAAATTTGAAATAAGTAAAATTTTATTATTGAAAGTTGTAGATAATATTGTTAGAAACACGTAGGCGAAAACCTCGTCGAAATCCGAGTTATAACGAAGAAGTTATGACCAATCAAAGATCCACGATAAAACTGGCACGGTGCCGAATGACGTAAAAAGTGAGTTTTTGATAAACTACTTTTTAGCCTTATTGATCTAAATGAAAGTCGTAGTATTCGTTAAACCGAGAAGTTCGATAAAAAGAACGCCAAAATCTGACTTCGTATGAGGAAGTTATGATTTTTACAAGTTTCAGCTTAGCAGTAGACAGCTAAAAACTCGAATTTTTGATCGAGTGATTTTTAGCCGACACAACCTAAACGAGAATCGAAGGTCTCGTCATTAGTAGTATAACGGTAAAAAGTCTGACGAAAACGGACGTCGGATGAAGAAGTTATGAATTTTTAACGGATTTACCAGTCCCGGTCTGTTAAAAATAATAATATAAAAATAAAGTCAAAATTTTCCAATGAAGTCTAAACGAAAGTTGTAGAGCATAATTTTCTCTACGCGTGCATATAAAGAACGTCAAAAATGGAGCCCGTATGAGAAAGTTATGGATTTTACAAGATTGGGCACATTTTTCATTTAATTTTCGCATGAATAGTGTCGATCCACGTGGCATCTTCTGATTGGACCGCAACCTCGCGTGGCACCCTCTGATTGGTCCGAAGTCGTCACCTCTCTTCCCATTGGACCGAAGTTCGGTCCACTAAGAAGCTTCCAGCCGTCCGAACCGAGGTCTCGCAGGTCCGACGCGTGTAGAAGCCTCGCATGCGTGCCTTCGCCTCCTGATGCCGTGTGTCCGAACCCTTCGCTGCCGCGTGTCCCTTCTCGGCCGACCTTCGGATTTCCCCTCCTATAAATAGGAGCCTTGCGAGACTACCCGGGGAAAATGAGAAAATGACCATTTTCACCCCCTTTTTCTATATTTTCATTATTTTGATATCCCTGGAAGCCCCGGGATTATTTTCAACGCCCGAAACACGCCCCGAAGTGCCCGGAGACCCGGAAAATTTATCTTTTCAGTTTTGAAGTCCTACCCTCGCAAGGCCCGGTTTTCAACGACGAAAGTCATATTTAGAGCCGAAGTGCTGCCCAAATTATTATTTTGACCCCCGGTTAATTCACGGTGAGTTTAATATGTAGAAACAATTGTATGTTATGTGTTATATGTGCTATGTGCTTTTCCATGTTATCCTCTCGAGTTGTTGTATCCGCTATTTTTATAGCAAGGCTGTACCTCTGACTTGAAGTGTATGACATAGGCATCACTTGGGTATTGGTATGAACCGTTGACCATGAAGTGTATGACATAGGCATCACTTTGGCTTCGGTAGAATAATATTCCTGAGTATTTTCCCGTGTTATTTTTTTTATTTCTGCTATTTATGATAGCAAAGCTATACCTTTGACCATGTGATCAGTTTAAGAACTCAGATTCACAGTGGTACTGGTATGTAGCCTCTGGCCGTGTAGAGCATGTCTCCCAGTAAGTGAATGACTCTATTCTATGGCATTGGCAGATGGTTAGACAGGGCGTGAAAACCTGAAATCTACCAAAAGGTTAATCCGAAGTTATATGTCTTCTGTGCCATTTGGGCCAAAACGTTATTGATGTATATCAAGTATGGAAATTGTTATGTCTCGATGATTGTATATCTTTGAATCAAATCAATGATTGTTAGGGAAAGCTTATCACATTATGCCTTTGTTGTTCCTTGCTCCTATTTGCTTCTGCCATATTGGTATATATATGACATAACGTTATATTGGATCTATTATTGAACTCACTAAGCGTTATCGCTTACCCCTCCCAATGTTTTAACATAATGCAGACAATAAGCACCCAGTATAGTTGGAAGACTTAGAATAGTTGTAATATTATTTTTTTGTATTTTGGTTTAGGTTTGTATAGATTTACAATATCCTGGGTACTTTAGTTTGAGGAAGGCTACTATTCTTTTAGAATGAAGAATGGAAATATTCTTCACATGTAATCCTGCAAATTGATCAAACCTAGACAACCAAAAAAGGCAAGGAAGATTTAATTATTATTCTTTTAGAATGATTGTTCTCTAAGAAAGAACTCGAATTTTGGATAACAACAAGACATGTGGGTGCCACTTTGGATTCTCTTGTTGGTACTGGATTTAGTGGAGCATGAACATGCATGATACTAGCAGAATTAGCAATGGTGGTTGGCTTCCTAAATGGTGTATCACATGTAATCAATACCTAGTTCTGATCGTGTGAAGACCACCACAATCTCCTTATACAACCAATATTTTGATCAACATTCCTTCACCCACCAACGCCATCACATTTATTATTGTGACATCTAAACACCATCAGTGGACCACCATTGGTTCACATTCACGCTCTCATTCTTAAGAATATTTTAGTTATATACAAAAATTTTAAACAATGCTTAAATTCTTAATGAATTTCTTTAGTTGTGTATAAAAAATTATTGTCCTATTATACAAAAGGCTATGGTCCTACAGTGCTAGAACACTTCAATTGTTCAAGATGTTTTTAGCTGTATAAAGAATGAAAGAATGAAATATCTCAAAACCATTTCTTAATCCTAAATTCTACAAGAATATTTGATTTGGTTATAAGTTTAACCGATTCGTAATCTAAATTCTACAAGAATATGTTTCGTTGTTAAGTTAAACTGATTCTTATGATTAATCCTTAGAAATCAAGTCAAGGTTTAAAATAGAACATTATATTCTTCAAGAATTTGTGATTCTTATTTTTCATTAATATTTGATTATTTTTCCTGAAAAACGTATGATTCTCATAGTCATATTATATTTTGATTTGTATTAATTTTGATTTGTTTTGATTTAAATTAATTATTTTGATATAGTCGCCTTAAATGTAGGTAATATTTATTTCTCTCTCTCTTAATTAAATGTCTTAGTTTCCTTTATAATCAATTAAATGTAATTATATAGTAAATGTTACTCTATGTTAATACCATGCACCACAAGATCATAACCATTCATTTCTTTCAATCTAATGGTCAGAATTCGGTCGCACATTCACACAATACTTGTGATTTACATTTGATCCTAACCCTATATATATATATATATATATATATATATATATATATATATATATATATATATATATATATATAGGAGACGGTTCTTATGAGAACACACTTTAAAATGAGAACATGAGGACAAATTGCAACCCTTAGATTTTTTAATTAACGATTAAGATGAATGAACAAGACATAAGTTATATTCTATAATGATGTAAGTATAAAAACATATTCTACACTGATTTATACGCGTATAAGTGTAATTCTATAAATGACATTTGTGATAAATAAGGAAACTCTAGCAAACGTCAAACGTAAGTCGATAATCACTCCCATAAATATCTCCCCAAATACTTTTAAATTCCGTTAGCAAGAATTTTAAAAATCTTCATCAAATTTTTAAAAAATTTAGGTTGATTCTGTGCCGGCAAAATCTTCATCATACAATATTCTGTATTGAATGCCAATATATTCTATTTTGACGGTATGTTTTTGTTTATTAACAAGTGTAAATAGATTTAATTTGTATATTTTAATTTTCTGTTTAATAAAAGTATGTTCAGTAAAAACAATGGTTTCTAATAAACTTGTTGATTAATATTTATTTGAAGGTGAATATAAGAGTATGAAGTATGGTAAAATATTTGATTATGAAATACATAACATTCCTTATGGAATAAATTTTTTATCATGAATAAGATATATGAATGTAATCAATCATTGGGTATTATAAACTAAAGACATTGTTGACTAGTATATAAAATATACATAAATGAGTTCTGAATGTTATATGTGACAAACATAATAAAAATACATGTTTAGCCAAAATACCTTTAATATTAGTGGCTTACAAATTTTAATTATGATTCGTTGTGAAATAAGTATATAAAAACATAATATACTCACTTATTGTATACAATATCATAAAATGAAAACGTTAATGATTAGCCAATGACATAATTAAATGTAAAAGGCAACGAATAACTTTCATGGTAAAAAATAATAACCCATGTTGAAGATGAAAATGGATACACTATAATAGGTTTGACTAGTTCTAATTGGATTGTTTTTTATTATGGAAATTACGGAATATTTAATTTAGCATAATTATAGGAAATTAACATTGAATTAGTCATTAAATAGATTGTGCTTAGCCGAAAATTCCATTAGTCAGGCAAAATGTTTAATTAATAAATTATATATATTGATTGCCTTATATTTGTCCTCATGTTCTCACTTTAAAATGTGTTCTCATTTGAACTTTTATATATATATATATATATATATATATATATATATATATATATATAAATCAATTGGTGTCATTAGTACCATTAACTATCATAAGTTAAAAAAACTCTTGAATGGTTGTTAATTAGGTGAAAGTGAAGAATTATATAGGTTTCAAATGAATATGATGCAAGGATGCATGTGCCTTATCTTGAATTACATTATATTGGTTGATCTCTTTTATAAGGTTTATAAAGATGCATACATTAATGTTCCCTAATAACTTATAGGAAGAAATGGTTTAAATCTTTAAATTATATTAAAACTTGTGAAAAGACACATAGAGTTGTCCCAAAGCAATCTGATCAGCATGTTAAGGTAAGTGACCAAAGATATTCTCAATGTTTCATAAGGATATTAAATTTACATTTTTAATCAATATGAGCAGTTATTTGCAATTACATCACTTAATTACAAAACTTTCCATCAACTCGCTACCGTTTGTTGTTTATCAAAATAGGAAGTTCTCGATAGATTGTTAGCATAATTTTGTGCAGTTTAAGATGATAACAAAGCAAGGTAGTACAGCACATGAGTTTCTTACAAACAAGTAGTTTGATTTTATTCCTCTTGCAGAATCATAGTCACCTTCGTCGTCCCTATCGAGCATATCAATAACTCTTCCAACAATTACTCTACAAACTATGATGGCCATCTTCACATTCATCATCTTTGCGGTTGTATTGGCATTGATTATATCTTGACAACTTGTGTTCAACCATATTCCAGTTGTCCACTCTGCAGTGTAAAAACCTGATTTAATTATGCTGCAAATTCTGCAATCCGAGCCTCTACAGAGCTTGGAGGTTCCAAATTGCTTGCAATACGTGCTCTTTGTGCCATAGAACAGTAACTTCTCGTTACCATCAACCATGTTTCTTGGTTGCTTGTCATAATGCTTCTGAGCTCTGTTCTTAACACCCTCTCTAAAACTTTCAAATGTTTCTAGGGTTTCCCTTGAATGATTCAACTTAAGGACTTGTTTTATGTTTATTATACATCTTGAGATGTCTATTGTTGTTGTTGCCGCTCTGAAGATCATCTCAATGACATTTCTTGATGGGTCCCCGGTCTCTAGTACTGTTATGCCAGTCTCAACACTATTAGAATTTGGTCATCATCATTTGAACGAATTGTTAATGAACGTTTTAACTAAAAGTAGGGCACAATAAGATCATGTTTCAGTTTAACTTAATGGACTGAAAACGGCCAATTCGGTAAGCTATATATTGGTATTTTTTTTACATAATGTTGAAAAAAAAACAACTTAGTAGATTTCCTATTAAGCACAATTGTTTTAGAAATTTGTCCTTCTTTCTTCAAATTCTCTAAATATTCCATCATTTTCTGAAAAAATTATTATACTTCATTAGTTCATTTAAATGGATAACGCTAAATATGAGGGAAAAAAAGGGCCAAACATTGTAGTCAATTTTTGTTAATGCACATTAAGACTTGCTTGGGACCACTTCTTATGACATACTTTACTGCTACAGATGTAAGTATAGCTGGTAGCGTGATACGTACTTACATCATCATTTGAAGAATGGAGTCATGGAGAGATGGAGTTTCCAGCAATGTAAAAGGAAATAACAACTATTCTTGATATAACGTGTATGAAAAAAGGTTGTTCACATAATATAAACATGCTTTAGACAAATCCTCATTCTATCTAGACAATATACACTTTTACACACAATAGCTAGAAACATACTCTAATATTTGTCATTTTAGGCGATACACTTTCTTAATGATACCTTAAAAACATTGTCCGTCATGAGGTTTGTGTATATATTAATTGTTGTATCGTATCTCAATTTGATGGTCAATACAGCTCTGATGGCTTCGCCTTAGCAAAAAATGAACGCAACAGTTTGTCCTGAAATGTTACTATTTTGCATAAGTATGTTACTGAGAATGGACCTAAAATATGTTACTACTGTGTGCACTTAACCCTAAAAACCAATTAAGTATGTCATAACAAGTGTTTCAAACAAAATTCGTTGCACATTGACTGGAAACTGTTTAATTGTCTTTCTTAAGTATCTTTTGTCGATTTTAGCATGTTCATTGATCAATATGCAATGAAACAACAACTACTTACACGCAGCATAATTAAGGTGACTTTGAAAAGTAAAAAAACAAACCATAAAAGCAGTTTATGCGTTGGTGCTGCGTGAATTCTTCATCATCTTCTCGGTTTCTAGGTTTTGTGCTGGTTCTACTCATGTTGGCGGATGTGGTATCTGTCAGCTGCTTGCCTTCACAATGCCGTTTTCCTTTCAACAGACCACACAGCACATGCATTGCTCTAGGAGACTGTAATTCAACATCAATCCTTGCACAAGTACTCATGTCGAGTGGTGTGCTACCATGGCCAACAAGCTGGCTAGAAAAATGCATCTTAAAGGAGGGTAATTCGGTCAGGTGATGGTTTGATCGGGTTTGCGTGGAGGTGCATGATTTTACGTGGCTTTTACAACAAACCAAAGGAGAATGATGGCAGGCTTTTTGGACGTATGTAGAGCATTGAATGATATCCAATGGGAAATCTGAGCTCATATATACTCGGCATAATTACCTCTTGGTTATTCCCTTATAGAACTAGAAGGCGTACTTGACACGTGTCCCTCAAAAACGTTGTCTTTTAAATTCTTTGTTGTTTTGCCCCATAAAGAAATTTAAAAACATTTAATTTAATGTATAAATAGTACAAACTTATTCATAACGACATACATAGTTTTTAATTGATTCCTTTTTTTGTAAATTGCATGCTCCTACTACTCGACATATGAGGCTGTCACCATTCACAGTCGGACAGAACTTCCCGCCCCCCACTTGGAACAAATTTCGTGCGTCCCCATGTAGCAGGTGCATATGTTACAAAGGTTTTTTTTAGGAATCTTGTATTGTACGCTACAAGAAATATGGGCAATTGTGTACAGCATCGGCAAGGACAATAACGGATATGACAAAAACAATAACAGCAACACTAATGGCATTTAATTACACTAGTACATAAGATAGTTCGATTGGTTGTTTGTTGATGCGGTTGTACTATTTTTATATATATTAAAAGAGAAACTTGATGACATCACTTTCAATAATCATAATCATTTATTGTGTTTCCTTGATTAATTTCAATCATTAGATCATTTTGATGATGTCATCATAAAATAAAATAAAATTAATATTAACTAAATTCAGTTGACTATGTTTGGAAAGTTGAAAACTTATTAATGGTGAATGAAATTTTTAATTGGAATGTATTGAAATGAAATAAATGTAAGCATAATTGTCAAAACATAAATATGGTTCATTCCTTTTTAAAATCAATTAATTTGTATATATCATTCATAATTATAAAATTTGAAATCAAAGAATTCAAAATAGTATGATATGAATCACAATATTAATTTATTCATATCCTTTCCAAAATCGTTGTTTAAAATTATATATAAATATAATCTTATTAAGTTGTTATCACAATTTCGTGAACTCTGGACTTTGCAGCATCACGTTCGAATACCAGCTTCATAAGGTTAGCAATTTTTTTTTGATTTACTGATTAATTTCTTACATCTGATTATAATTTATGTGTTCAGTATATGTATCAATGACTTATTTGTGGGTTTTTGATAAACGGATTTTATACTCTGTGTGTGTGTGTGTTTCTATTGGATTCTATGTTTGGATTGGATGAAGTAAAATTCAGTTTAATTAGTTTTGTGTTAATTGGATTGGATTATGTGTTTGGATTTGATGAAAAAATAAATAAAGAAAAGTAAAAATGGATTACATTCCCGAAGGGTTTAGTGTCTACATATGTTATTTCTTCAAAACGACTTATTTAGGCTTGCTGTAAAAACTACTTTTAATTGGAATGATTCGTATATTCTTTAATATATGCGTGTGTTTGTGTTTTTCAATCAGCATATGCACTTTTGTCCAAAGGTAAAGAAAGGCAAATGTAATTTTGATATTGTCGTATTATACATACTTGTTGTAAAATGACTCATTTACCCTTGGTGTGTGTGTATGTTTGTGTTTCAGTGTGTGTGTGTATGTGTGTGGGTGTGGGTGTTTGGATCGGATTTTGTGTTTGTATTTGATGATGTAAAATCCAGTTTAATTAGTTCTGTGTTTGGATTTGATTCTGTGTTTGGATCGGATGAAAATAAAAATAAAGAAAAGTAAAAACGGAGTACCTTCCCGAAAGGTTTAGTGTCTACATATATTATTTCTTCAAAATGACTTATTTACCCGTGCAGTAAAAACTATTTTTTTATGAATGATTCATATATTTCTTTAATATATGTTTGTGTTTGTGTTTCTCAATCAGCATATGTTTTTTGTCCAAAGGTAAAAAAAAAGGCAATGTACTTTTGATATTGCCTTATTATACATACTTGTTGTAAAATGATTTGTTTACATCAAAATGATAATGCAGGTGTCATCATCCTCCTACGTATGGCAAAGCTCAAAACTTGGGGTGGTAAGAATATTTTTTTATTATAAATGTCCATGTCATTACATTAATGTTTTATTTATAAGATAAATTAATTTATAACTTTAACTGTTATTTCTAGGTCAACCTCAAGTGGGTAAGTGTTTGTTTGGGTCGAGATTGCATATTAATAATGACATGTCTCACATTTCAGAATTTAGAAAAGTGTATGTCTTGTATCATTAATTAATAGCTTAATGTTTGTTTTTCCTTATTCTTAATCATTAATTATTTATATTGTTTAACTTCTTCATTTTTTTTCTTCTTATATGTAGTATTGCTGATATGAATTTGAATGTTGAGTCTTCCATTAGTACTACACAGTTTAACACCGATATTGTTGTGGCCAAGGCAGAGGATTACTAACTCCATTTTCCAATCAAGAACATTAATGATATTCCAGATTACAATGAGGTATACTTAACAATATTAATATTTTTCCATTAATTTTATAAATTTATGGCACATAACACAATGAATATATATATATATATATATATATATATATATATATATATATATATATATATATATATATATATATATATATATTAAAAATTTATGAAATAGGAAATTGGTTTGTCCATTATTGTTACTGTCATCGGTTTTGATTTAGACGAAGGCTGATATTCTTTTTATTGTTGTGACTATTCAAAAAAAGTAAGTAAGAATGATGATGATACTAATGTTGAACCATTTATTTGTGATGGTTGTGGTGGAGTTCTGATGTTTACAACAAGTAAGTTCATAATTTTACATTTGTAAAGTTTTTTTTTTTGGAAAAAGGGAACTTCCCTAACGAAGTTTCCGGGTCAGTTTTCGCGCACCGACTAATCCCCCGCTGCAAACATGAGGCTTTGCCTCATGTCCTGGAGTCACTGCAAGCGAACCTCCATGGCCACAACGCTGAGTAGTGCTAGGATTTGAACATGGGTCAATAGGTTATCCACCATATCTTCCACATGTCTTACCAAGTCACCACAACCCAAGTGGTTTACATTTGTAAAGTTCTTGTGCCATTAATCTATATTCGAATGTTTCCAATATTATTTCATTATCCATTAAAGTGTCATTTTATAATTTTTAGGATGAGGATCGTAATTCGTGTTTAATATGAAATTGGGTATGTTTCTTTTGTATTGTTTGATCGTCATGTTAAAGATGTTATTTATCGTGGTAATCAGTGGTTGATGGAAAAGATATTAAACGTAACGTTGATTTTTTTAATCGCCAACTCATCTCTTATTTTGTTTTATGATATTAATTTTGTTTAACATATGTATTGAAGAATTGAATAAATTCATTTTAACCCATTAATGCATCCAATTCTGTTTAACATAAAAAGTTGTCTACAAATATGTCCTTCAACGATTTGTACTTTTTTTATGCATTCCTCCGCGTTTAACGCGGGTTATAATCTAGTTAGACAACATTATAAAACCATAAAATACTGATATCGCATCAATAAGTTATTAAGAGAATGAGTGAAGAATATATTATGTCTCTTTATTCACCGATACACAAGTATTTATATATCTCAAAATCTCTTAGTTAGGAAGTTATTCTAATCGACCATCTTTCTATAATCAAGCACCAAAATGATAGAATATATTAGTTCCTAATATACACTACAAAAAATCAACGCAATAGGAGCGACACCATTAAGGGCGATGCACGCCTTTAGCGGCTACATGTCACTGCTAAAGGTGTGTGTCGTCGCTAAAGATACAAAACAACAATCGGCGTCAAATGAATTGTTAACCCCTATCCGCCGATTTGGACCTATTCAAACGGCTGGATAAGAATATCGCTTAAACTATTAGCGGCGACGTCAATGGCGGCGACAGTTATGACATCCTCATTTTCACGGCCAGAAAAGACCGATTTTGTTTATGCTTTATAAAAATCAGAGTACCTCTTTTAATAAAAATGTTGCGGAATTTGTTCCCATAAAAACATGATCAATACGTTATCAAATCATTTCCGAAGAAATGTATTTTTATTCATTTTCAAAACCTTGGAATGTCATCGTCAATACAGAAACATAAGCATAAACAGAACTTACATTCATTTACACTAGTGATCTATATCTCTTTTAAATCTCTCAGTGTAAAGTAGCTTCATATCGACACTTGTGATACAAATAAGCTTGAGTGGGTCAGGTTGGGAAACCTGGTGAGTACATAGGGTTTTCAACCCACAATAATATAATTATTATGTTTAAACATCAAACAATCAACCCAATTACCCATCCCCATTATCTTATTTACTCTTAAGGATCTACCCTAAGAATTAGCTATTCCTCGTTCATTCATTCCTAAGGATCATCCTAAGGAATCGGCACGAAATCCATTGTTGCCAGGGTTTACTCGACAGGCACTAAGTCGGATAGTCGCCAGGGTTTAGGCACTAAGTATCATAGTCGCCAGGGTTTATACAACAGACACTAAGTCGCATAGTCGCCAGGGTTTAGAGTACACCGGGTGAACACATCGTTCACAACACCTACAGGTTGCGAGCCTGCTAGTGTTCCACTTCTCTGTCTAGAATAGTCTGTGGTTGTCATCCATACTCTGCTAGATGACGGGGCCATCGCTTGGGTCATCGCTTGGGTCATCGCTTGGCTTATCGCTTGGCTCATCGCTTAGGTCATCGCTTGACTCATCGCTTAGGTCATCGCTTCTCACCATAATTTACCACTCATATATCATCGCTCATCATTCATCTCATCTTTCATCGCTCATCATTTATCTCATCTCTAATCTACCCATGTTTTACCCAACATATTTTGTAGATATAAAATACATATACAGTTTAAATCATTTAAAACATGTATAAAATCGTTCATCCAGCATAGACAGAAAGTATACAGATAATATGCACACGTAGCACGCAATTTATATAAAATATTTCATATCTATGTGTAAGATGAAAGTAACTATGCACTCACTTGTTAAGGTGGTGATTCCGAACTAAGACAGAGCTTCGCTTCTTAAAAATAATTTCCTTCGACGAAACCTAGTATTATTACCACTAGATTTTAGTCTAATATTTACCGTCACTAATTATTAGTCTTATTATTATTATTATTATTATTATTATTATTACTATTATTATATAGGCGTTTAAACAATATTTTCCAACCACTATGTACAGACATATTTTATTTCTTCATCCGAGGTAATAACCGTAACTTCTATGTTGCTTCGAACGAGTATCTAACTCTTGGACTCCTTGACTGCAGGCGGTGCTCGATCTTGCACCTGCTCCGTTAGACTCCAAATTATGACCTTCAAGTCACAATCTCGATCCTTACTGGAGAATCCTTCTTCTTCTTAACAAACTTAAGATAAGTTCTTTTATTACTACAATGGATCGATGTGTCATATTCTAATGACCTCTCATCGTATGTTGCAACGCTTAGACTCAGGTCTCTTAGAGTCAAATTCCAAGACGGAATATACCTTCCTTCATGTCCTAATGTGATATAATCACCTTTTAGTATGTAGCACTTCGAGCTACAAGTTTCTTGCTTTAACAACGATCACGATACTTCTACTGATCGCTTTGATTATCTTTCATTCCAATCTTCTGGCTTAAGTGAGATGCTACATCGATCTTGGTTCTCTGAACCATGTAACATACTCATCTTAGTCGGACTCGGCATGATATGACCACTAGGGTCGGAATAATAATCATCTTCTTAGTCATTACCGAAACGATGGTAACGACATACATGAACAAAACGGAATCAATTACTAGCGCCTTGGTAACCTTGTGACTTTCCCTGATCCAAGTGTGAGTCATGTGCTTCCGGTAGTATAGGCTTCTACTAACTTTCACACCTACTCATACTTGTCCCAAGTATTATCTCGCAATCCCCAAGTTCTTGTTTACTAAAACCACAAAACGATTTAACACATACGAATGTGTCCAAATAATCATAAAATTTCCCTAGACTTTACTAGGACTTCTTTCATGCGTATCTTCAATCATCAGCTCTGCTTCAACTCGTTTAGTGGTGGAAATGCCAGATGATGGGATAACTTCATGGATTATACCAAAAGTTCTTTCATTATGCTAATCGAAAGTGTATTTCTCCCGTACAAGACATATTATTTATTAGACGCATTCTAAAGGCAAGATACCTTTCTTACGATATCTTCCGATAAGTGTCATTCGCTATCGTAAGTCTCCTCGTTTCCTCTGTATACTCCATTCGCTACGAGTCTTCACCACAATGTTATGTTCACGAAAGCATGCGTTCAGCATATCGAGACGAGAATATAGATAGAGAAGGTTTAGACGTGTAATCCTCCTAATTACTCCGAAAATTTACATGCCAGTTCTAATATCGTAATTAAACGTTTAGAAATCTGAACACATAAAATTTCCAGATCCGGTCGGCAACAGAACATAGATCCGATCATATAATGCATATCATAAATCATTTAGCACATAAAAGCATGTTAGGCATTTTCCTAAATAAGCTAGTGCTTGTGTCTATTCAGGTGTATTACCTAAATTTATTAGACACACTCCTCACGATCATCACTTAGCATTCTAAGTTTAAGTCTAGAAATAAATCCATATTCCTAGTTCGCTTAAACTAATGCTCTGATACCAACTGTGACATCCCCATTTTCACGGCCAGAAAAGACCGATTTTGTTTATGCTTTATAAAAATCAGAGTACCTCTTTTAATAAAAATGTTGCGGAATTTGTTCCCATTAAAACATGATAAATACGTTATCAATCATTTCCGAAGAAATGTATTTTTATTCATTTTCAAAACCTTGGGATGTCATCGTCAATACAGAAACATAAGCTTAAACAGAACTTACATTCATTTACACTAGTGATCTACATCTCTTTTAAATCTCTCAATGTAAAGTAACTTCATATCGACACCTGTGAATAAGCTTGAGTGGGTCAGGTTGGGAAACCTGGTGAGTACATAGGGTTTTCAACCAACAATAATATAATTATTACCTTTAAACATCAAACAATCAACCCAATTACCCATCCCCATTATCTTTTTTACTCTTAAGGATCTACCCTAAGAATTAGCTATTCCTCGTTCATTCATTCCTAAGGATCATCCTAAGGAATCGACACGAAATCCATCGTTGCCAGGGTTTACTCGACAGGCACTAAGTCGCATAGTCGCCAGGGTTTAGGCACTAAGTATCATAGTCGCCAGGGTTTATACAACAGACACTAAGTCGCATAGTTGTCAGGGTTTAGAGTACACCGGGTGAACACATCGTTCACAACACCTACAGGTTGCGAACCTGCTAGTGTTCCACTGGTCTGTCTAGAATAGTCTGTGGTTGTCATCCATACTCTGCTAGATGACGGGGCCATCGCTTGGGTCATCGCTTGGGTCATTGCTTGGCTCATCGCTTAGGTCATCGCTTGGCTCATCGCTTGACTCATCGCTTAGGTCATCGCTTCTCACCATAATTTACCACTCATATATCATCGCTCATCATTCATCTCATCTTTCATCGCTCATCATTTATCTCATCTCTAATCTACCCATGTTTTACCCAACATATTTTTTAGATATAAAATACATATACAGTTTAAATCATTTAAAACATGTATAAAATCGTTCATCCAGCATAGACAGAAAGTATACAGATAATATGCACACGTAGCACGCAATTTATATAAAATATTTCATATCTATGTGTAAGATGAAAGTAACTATGCACTCACTTGTTAAGGTGGTGATTCCGAACTAAGACAGAGCTTCGCTTCTTAAAAATAATTTCCTTCGACGAAACCTAGTATTATTACCACTAGATTTTAGTCTAATATTTACCGTCACTAATTATTAGTCTTATTATTATTATTATTATTATTATTATTATTATTATTATTATTATTATTATTATTATTATATAAGCGTTTAAACAATATTTTCTAACCACTATGTACAGACAGGGCCCGACATAAAACATCGGAGGGCAGGACCATTTTGGCATATAACACTTCTGAAATCCAAGAACCCTATGCGGCCCTTTAAACCAGATTCCTCGTACCGCGAGTAGTTAAAAAGATATTATAACGACACTTATATAAGTCATAATAATAGCTCAAATATTTATTATAAGTTCATAATAACAATACTAATTTTAAATATAAGCTATATTAAAATAGGTAAGCATAACTTACTTACAAGGGGTTTTAGCTAGGAGTCGGGCTCTGCAGGGACAGAACTTTGTCGCTGAATCTTTCTAAGAAAGATTCGTGCAGCGCTTCAGCGCTCACCTTACTATACTAAAACTACAGAAAGAGATGTCGAATCACGAGGGACCGAAATGCTCGGGGGATAAGAAGAGAAAGACTCTTGAATCAAGAGAATGGTGCAAGAAATATGAGAGCCCCAAGGCTCTTATTTATAGTAATTGAATTTTCAAAAACTACTCTCCATAATTACTTAATGACCTTATAGTTATATAAACGACTAAACACACATTCATAATACTATTTTAAATAGATTTAACGATATGTGTACTAAACTAATGTCGAAAGTACTCAACACTAGTCTTATAATGACCGCATCGTCGATACCTTTCTAATGATATATACATTTGTATATATATGTATACGTATATATGATTTATACTTTATTTTAATACGTAAATATGCTATTATAATTTATAACTCGTTCATATGAACTCCGTTTTTGACGTTCTTTATATCCACGCGTAGGCGGGACCGTACCCTACAACTTTCGTTTAGACTCCGTCGGCTAATTTTGATTTTATTTTTAAAGTTATATTTTTAACAGGCCGGTACAGGAAAAGTCTGTTAAAAATTCATAACTTCTTCATCTGACGTCCGTTTTCGTCTGTCTTTTTACCGTTGCGATACTATTAACGAGATCTTTGATTCTCGTTTAGGTTGTGTGTGCCAAAAATCGACCGATCTAAAATTCGAATTTCGAGCTATGCACTGCTCTGCCAAATCTTAGAAAAATCATAACTTCCTCATACGAAGTCAGATTTTGACGTTCTTTTTATGCACACTCTTGGTTTAAAGTATATTACAACTTTCATTTATATATCTAAGGCTAAAAATTAGTTTATCAAAAACTCACTTTTTACGTTACGCGGTGTCGTGCCGGTTTCGCCGTAAAACTTCGACGAGCCATAACTTCTTCGTTATAACTCGGATTTCAGCGTTGTTTATATGTACGGAACCCTTGTGACATATACTATAACTTGGTTAAGATTAATCCTTCTAAATAATCTTCCATCAAAAACTCATTTTTGACGCTCATTGTCTCTAAATTGACTAGCCCGAATCTGCGGGCGTTACAATTATCTCCCCCTTAGGATAATTACGTCCCAGAATCATCAACGAAATAGGGCTTGTATAATGATTCCATATTTTATTTCTTCATCCGAGGTAATAACCGTAACTTCTATGTTGCTTCGAACGAGTATCTAACTCTTGGACTCCTTGACTGCAGGCGGTGCTCGATCTTGCACCTGCTCCGTTAGACTCCAAATTATGACCTTCAAGTCACAATCTCGATCCTTACTAGAGACTCCTTCTTCTTCTTAACAAACTTAAGATAAGTTCTTTTATTACTACAATGGATCGATGTGTCATATTCTAATGACCTCTCATCGTATGTTGCAACGCTTAGACTCAGGTCTCTTAGAGTCAAATTCCAAGACGGAATATACCTTCCTTCATGTCCTAATGTGATATAATCACCTTTTAGTATGTAGCACTTCGAGCTACAAGTTTCTTGCTTTAACAACGATCACGATACTTCTACTGATCGCTTTGATTATCTTTCATTCCAATCTTCTGGCTTAAGTGAGATGCTACATCGATCTTGGTTCTCTGAACCATGTAACATACTCATCTTAGTCGGACTCGGCATGATATGAACACTAGGGTCGGAATAATAATCATCTTCTTAGTCATTACCGAAACGATGGTAACGACATACATGAACAAAACGGAATCAATTACTAGCGCCTTGGTAACCTTGTGACTTTCCCTGATCCAAGTGTGAGTCATGTGCTTCCGGTAGTATAGGCCTCTACTAACTTTCACACCTACTCATACTTGTCCCAAGTATTATCTCGCAATCCCCAAGTTCTTGTTTACTAAAACCACAAAACGATTTAACACATACGAATGTGTCCAAATAATCATAAAATTTCCCTAGACTTTACTAGGACTTCTTTCATGCGTATCTTCAATCATCAGCTCTGCTTCAACTCGTTTAGTGGTGGAAATGCCAGATGATGGGATAACTTCATGGATTATACCAAAAGTTCTTTCATTATGCTAATCGAAAGTGTATTTCTCCCGTACAAGACATATTATTTATTAGACGCATTCTAAAGGCAAGATACCTTTCTTACGATATCTTCCGATAAGTGTCATTCGCTATCGTAAGTCTCCTCGTTTCCTCTGTATACTCCATTCGCTACGAGTCTTCACCACAATGTTATGTTCACGAAAGCATGCGTTCAGCATATCGAGACGAGAATATAGATAGAGAAGGTTTAGACGTGTAATCCTCCTAATTACTCCGAAAATTTACATGCCAGTTCTAATATCGTAATTAAACGTTTAGAAATCTGAACACATAAAATTTCCAGATCCGGTCGGCAACAGAACATAGATCCGATCATATAATGCATATCATAAATCATTTAGCACATAAAAGCATGTTAGGCATTTTCCTAAATAAGCTAGTGCTTGTGTCTATTCAGGTGTATTACCTAAATTTATTAGACACACTCCTCACGATCATCACTTAGCATTCTAAGTTTAAGTCTAGAAATAAATCCATATTCCTAGTTCGCTTAAACTAATGCTCTGATACCAACTGTGACATCCCCATTTTCACGGCCAGAAAAGACCGATTTTGTTTATGCTTTATAAAAATCAGAGTACCTCTTTTAATAAAAATGTTGCGAAATTTGTTCCCATTAAAACATGATAAATACGTTATCAATCATTTCCGAAGAAATGTATTTTTATTCATTTTCAAAACCTTGGGATGTCATCGTCAATACAGAAACATAAGCTTAAACAGAACTTACATTCATTTACACTAGTGATCTACATCTCTTTTAAATCTCTCAATGTAAAGTAACTTCATATCGACACCTGTGAATAAGCTTGAGTGGGTCAGGTTGGGAAACCTGGTGAGTACATAGGGTTTTCAACCAACAATAATATAATTATTACCTTTAAACATCAAACAATCAACCCAATTACCCATCCCCATTATCTTTTTTACTCTAAAGGATCTACCCTAAGAATTAGCTATTCCTCGTTCATTCATTCCTAAGGATCATCCTAAGGAATCGACACGAAATCCATCGTTGCCAGGGTTTACTCGACAGGCACTAAGTCGCATAGTCGCCAGGGTTTAGGCACTAAGTATCATAGTCGCCAGGGTTTATACAACAGACACTAAGTCGCATAGTTGTCAGGGTTTAGAGTACACCGGGTGAACACATCGTTCACAACACCTACAGGTTGCGAACCTGCTAGTGTTCCACTGGTCTGTCTAGAATAGTCTGTGGTTGTCATCCATACTCTGCTAGATGACGGGGCCATCGCTTGGGTCATCGCTTGGGTCATTGCTTGGCTCATCGCTTAGGTCATCGCTTGGCTCATCGCTTAGGTCATCGCTTCTCACCATAATTTACCACTCATATATCATCGCTCATCATTCATCTCATCTTTCATCGCTCATCATTTATCTCATCTCTAATCTACCCATGTTTTACCCAACATATTTTGTAGATATAAAATACATATACAGTTTAAATCATTTAAAACATGTATAAAATCGTTCATCCAGCATAGACAGAAAGTATACAGATAATATGCACACGTAGCACGCAATTTATATAAAATATTTCATATCTATGTGTAAGATGAAAGTAACTATGCACTCACTTGTTAAGGTGGTGATTCCGAACTAAGACAGAGCTTCGCTTCTTAAAAATAATTTCCTTCGACGAAACCTAGTATTATTACCACTAGATTTTAGTCTAATATTTACCGTCACTAATTATTAGTCTTATTATTATTATTATTATTATTATTATTATTATTATTATTATTATTATTATTATTACTATTATTATATAGGCGTTTAAACAATATTTTCCAACCACTATGTACAGACAGGGGCCAGACATAAAACACCGGAGGGCAGGACAATTTTGGCATATAACACTTCTGAAATCCAACAACCCTATGCGGCCCTTTAAACCAGATTCCCCGTACCGCGAGTAGTTAAAAAGATATTATAACGACACTTATATAAGTCATAATAATAGCTCAAATATTTATTATAAGTTCATAATAACAATACTAATTTTAAATATAAGCTATATTAAAATAGGTAAGCATAACTTAATTACAAGGGGGTTTTAGCTAGGAGTCGGGCTCTGTAGGGGCAGAATTTCATCGCTGAATCTTTCTAAGAAAGATTCGTGCAACGCTTCAACGCTCACCTTACTATACTAAAACTACAGAAAGAGAAGTCGAATCACGAGGGACCGAAATGCTCGGGGAATAAGAAGAGAAAGACTCTTGAATCAAGAGAATGGTGCAAGAAATATGAGAGCCCAAGGCTCTTATTTATAGTAATTGAATTTTCAAAAAATACCCTCCATAATTACTTAATGACCTTATAGTTATATAGACGACTAAACACCCCTTCATAATACTATTTTAAATAGATTTAACGATATGTGTACTAAACTAATGTCGAAAGTACTCAACACTAGTCTTATAATGACCGCATCGTCGATACCTTTCTAATGATATATACATTTGTATATATATGTATACGTATATATGATTTATACTTTATTTTAATACGTAAATATGCTATTATAATTTATAACTCGTTCATACGAACTCCGTTTTTGACGTTCTTTATATCCACGCGTAGGCGGGACCGTACCCTACAACTTTCGTTTAAACTCTTATCACCATCATCTAATGAGATTATTTTGAGGAAAAACATGTATTTACATCAATGTCATTAAAATACTTATGAACTCACCAACATTAAAATGTTGCTACTCTCTTTCAAAATGACTTGTATTCTCAGGTCGTCAGTAGACAGGTACACTCCGGGAGCTTTTGCGAAGAAAGCCTTGTACCGAGCTGCATTTTATGTTATTTTCTATATCTATTTTGAGGTTGTTGCTAAATGTAACCTATGTAAAACTTATACTATTAATGCAATGGTTGTTGTACTTTGATTACTATACTGCATGTGTTGTGATACTTGACATGACGTCCTCCACCCCAGAACGTTTCCGCCGTTCCGGTTTTGGGGTGTGACAGATGTGGTCTGAACCCCCAGACTCACCCTATCCGACATCGAAAATGGAAACACTGACTAATGCCTAGGCTGTGGTCTGAACCCCCAGACTCACCCTATCCGACATCGAAAATGGAAACACTGACTAATGCCTAGGCTGTGGTCTGAACCCCCAGACTCACCCCTATCCGGCATCGAGAATGGAAACACTGACTCATGAAGCTCGTCCGATCACTTCATAAAAGAAACAAATACTCCAAAGCTCTTCAGAATAAAAGTATAGGGAAAATACTAATAAAGTACTCCCGTACGCTCCAGTACCCCGACACGTAATAGTGTCAAAAAGAAGAACTAACGGATGAACGCATAGTTCAAAAACACCTAATGAACATATAGTTCGAGAACACCTTATGAACATATAGTTCAAACATACCTACCGATTACAAGTCTGCTAACGTTCCACTGGACTATCTAAAATAGTCTGTGGCCGTTGTCTATACTCTGCTAGATGACTAGATCATCTTAAACATCGATACCTATCATCACCTTTATTTCATCACACATCATCTAATTCATCTACCCATGTTTTACCCAACATATTTGTAGATAAAAATACATATACAGTTTAAAACTTGTATAAAACATTTATTCAACAGTCACCTTAATTAAACAATTAATATAATTACACATAGCACGTATTTTAAAGAAAATACTTCATATATATGTGTAAGGTGAAAGTGACTATACACTCACCTGATTTAATGAAAATCGGGCAGCAATTCGTTTCCTAAAATGATCGTTTCTAATAAAACCGGGAGTTTTATTGAGAAACCGGGCTCTGCGAGGGTCGGGCTTCGAAACCGAAAAATAAATTTCCCGGGCTTCTCGGGGCACTCTGGGATGTGTTCCAGGCGTTGGAATTAATCCCGGGGCTTTGGGGGAAGTGGAAATGGCTAAAATATTGAAAAAGGGGTGAAAATGGCTAATTTCCAAACGTAGCCGGAAGATCTCGCAACCCTTCTATTTATAGGGTGAGATCCGAAGTCGGCCGAGAGAAGGGAGTCAGCATCGAGGACGCAAGTCAGCAGGAGGCTCGGACACGTCTCGCATGCGAGGCCACGCGTCAAGCTTCGGACGAGCCTCATCATCGGGTGACTAAGCTGCTCGGACACGGGGGTGCGCATGCGTAGGATGCGCGAGGGCCGAGACTCGGTCGAATCAGCAGCGAGCATGTGGCTACTGTTCATGCGAGGTGACTCATCATTTTCGGACACGTGGCACGTTTTGAGCGAGGTGACGTGGCCGAACACCAGCCATGCGAAATTCCTCGGTTTATGGGATTTTTCTCGATTTTTGCGCCAAAACTTCTAAAATCCATAACTTTCGCATACCGGCTCCGTTTTTAACGTTCTTTATATGCACGCGTAGGTAAAATTACGCTCTACAACTTTAGTTTAGACTTCATCGGCTAACTTTGACTTTAATTTTTATATTATTATTTTTAACAGACCGGGACAGGAAATCCGTTAAAAATTCATAACTTCTTCATCCGACGTCCGTTTTCGTCTGTCTTTTTACCGTTGTGCTACTATTGACGAGACCTTCGATTCTCGTTTAGGTTGTGTTGGCTAAAAATCACTCGATCTAAAATTCGAGTTTTTAGCTGTCTACTGCTAAGCTGAAACTTAGAAAAATCATAACTTCCTCACACAAAGTCAGATTTGGGTGTTCTTTTTATACATACTCTCGGTTTGATGAACACTACGACTTTCGTTTAGATCACTAAGGCTAAAAAGTATTTTATCAAAAACTCACTTTTTACGACATTCGGCACCGTGCCGGTTTTGTCGCGAAACTTCGACAGGTCATAACTTATTCTTTATAACTCGGATTTCGGCATTCTTTATATATCCGTAATCCTTGTCACGACTACTACAACTTTCTTAATTTATTAAACCCTAATAATTAATTAAACCCTAATAATTAAGCATAAAACACATAATTCACATAATATTCACATAATTCCTTTTCATTTCTTCAAAATGAGTTACAAAGGTTAACCTAGACTATCATGTCAATATTAATGCCTAGCCTAGAATCACGGACATTACAATTTTCTCCCCCTTAGGATGATTCCGTCCCTGGAATCACACATCGACAAACAACTACGGGTAGCGACTCATCATGTCACTCTCCATTTCCCAGGTGAGATTTGGCCCATTCGTATGTTTCCAACGCACAAGCACTAAATCGACCATCTTACGTTACAACTTCTTACTCTTACGGTCAACGATTGCCTCAGGTTCTCCAATTAACCTCTTGTTTTCATCTAACCTTAATTCAGAAATGGGAATTATGTCGGGCACATCTCCCGTGAACTTTCTTAAATAACACACACGAAAGGTGTTATGAATACCCTCTAGTTCTTCCGGTAATTCTAGCTTGTAAGCTTGATTCCCGATCCTCAGAAGAACTTTAAATGGTCCAATAAACCTTGGACTCAACTTTCCCCTTCTACCAAATCTTATAAGTCCCTTCCACGGCGAGACTTTAAGTAAAACCGAATCTCCAACTTCGAATGATATCGGTTGTCTTTTCTTGTCAGCATAGCTCTTTTGAGCAGCTAACCTCCTTTCCTTAATCAATTTCAACTTTTCAGCAGTCTGATGGACTATTTCAAGTCCCATAAACTGCTTTTCCCCAGCTTCCAGCCAACATGACAGTATTCGACACTTTTCCCCATACAAAGTGTGATAAGGTGTCATCTTGATGCTTGAGTGGAAACTATTACTATAGGAAAATTCTACTAGAGGTAAGTGTTTACCCCAGTTAAGTTGGAATTCCAGGGTACATGCTCTCAGCATATCCTCCAATGTTTGAATTGTTCGTTCGCTCTGACCATCTGTTTGTGGATGGTAAGTTGTACTCAAACACAACTTGGTACCCAATTCCTCTTGTAGACTCCTCCAAAACCTTGAGGTAAAACGGTTGTCATGATCGGATACAATCATTAACGAAACGCCGTGAAGCCTCACAATTTCCTTCACGTAAGAATTCGCAAGTTTATCCATAGACCATTTCTCGTTGGCTGCTATGAAATGCTCACTCTTAGTGAAGCGATCAACGACCACCCAAATCATGTCGTGACCGTTCCTTGTTCTGGGCAGTTTAGTCACAAAATCCATAGTGATACCTTCCCATTTACCCATGGGTACGGGTAAAGGTTCTAAACTCCCATACGGTTTCTGATGTTGTGCCTTAACCCTAGCACATGTTACACACTCGGCCACATACTTAACAACATCAAGCTTCATCGTCGGCCATCAGTAATAGGGTTTTAGATCCCTATACATTTTTATACTGCCGGGATGAATCGAGTACATGGTCTTGTGAACTTCTTCCATCAGAAGATCTCTTACTCCTCCCATCTTAGGTACCCAAATCCTATCTTTGAATACCTTCAGTCCTTGACCGTTTGTATCAAACACCAACGTTTTACCCAAACGTTCCTCCTTTCAGTCATTTTTCTCTAAAGCTTCCTCCTGAGCTTTCTTTATACTTTCTACAATTGTCAAGACAACTTCAATTCTCAACGTTCTTGGCCTTTTCTTTTCAAGATTTACCTTCCGACCGAGAGCATCAACAACAACATATGCTTTACCAGGGTGGTAAAGTATCTCACAGTCGTAGTCCTTGAGTAACTCTAGCCAGCGTCGTTGCCTCATGTTCAATTCCTTATGATTAAAGAGATATTGAAGACTCTTATAATTAGTGAAAAGTTTGCATTTAGTACCATAAGGATAGTGCCTCCCTATCTTTAAGGCGAATACTACCACTGCCAATTCCAGATCATGAGTGGGGTAGTTCTTTTCATGCTCCTTCAATTGCCTCAATGCATACGTGTGAGTACAAGATCTTTGCGCAGGGACAAGGTTTGAGAACTCAAACCTTGAGTGAATGCTTGAGATCAATGTCTGCTTAATAATGGGTGTTCAAGTCTGGACTGGAAAGACCAGTCAAGTCTTAGATAATCAATTCAACAAATGATCAAGACATTAAGAAGAACAAGTAAATAGTGATCAAGGTAAAGTCAATAAATGAGGAACAAGAAGAATGTTTTAAATGAGATAAGAGTAAATGCCAAAGTGAGTGAAAAAGATCCGTCGTTGACTTGTATTGAATGCTCCTATATATAGGAGAGAATGTTACAGCGAATTAACCCAAGTGTTTACATAGGACCGGACAAAAGATATAAGTCTGACATTCTGATTGTCCTAAATCAACTTAGACTAAGTCCTATGAAATCTTACATTAAAATACAAGACAAATTTAATAAATGCACAAGAGACAAAACAACTTCACTCCGGACAAGTAATGTTCCGGAGATGAAAGTTTGGTCCGGATCAGCATATATTCCGGAATCAAGGATCTACTCTGGAATGCTTTCCTCTTCAAAATACTTCACTCCTTTTCTCCAGCTCCGGACAGGTTCCAGATCACATCTTCCTTCGGAACCAACAGCCTTCGGAATATATACCTAGGATTTCTAGAGGTTCACTTTCAGGTTCCAACAATCTCCCCCTAAGTGAACTTAGCAATCCATCGAGCTTAGTTCATTTCTTCCTTGATGAAGGTGTATGCTCGGAACAACCATTCTCGGACCGCAATGTACCAAGTCCGTTGACTTACAAACTTCGCCTTAACCTGTTCCGGAGCATCAGACTTGGACGCTCGGGATATGAACTTTTGCAGAGCTTTGGTAGGAACCAGGTGTTTGTCAAGGACTCGGAAGAAGTCCTTCTTGTTTGTTCTTCTGGTGGTGTAGACAAACCCTAGAACCGGTTCTTCGATTGGACCATCTGCAAGAATTTCAGCTTCCGGAAGAACAAAATCTATCTTGGCAACAAATTGTTCGGTTCCATAGAGGTGAGCAAGTTCGTAATTACAGCGGCAGAACTCAGCAACATAGTCCTTGAGAAAGCTGAGAGCTGCGTGATAGGCACGCATACTGCTGTCATCCTTTTGATTTTCTCTGAAGTAAACAGCAAGAGTAAGGATGTCGTTCGGATTCATTGAAGGAAAATCCGCATCAGTAACAGTCTTTGGAGTAGGTTTGTTCCGGAGGAGATGGAAATGGAACAGAGGACAGTTCAGTTCGAATTTTACCAAAATTTTTCTTCCAAAGCCATGAACTTTGGTGATCCTCTTTCTTGTCCATACTTCCTTGAAAGGTTGAGCATTCTTGTTGTAAAAGGTTTTGAGCCTTTCACGCTCTGTCCGGATGATCATTTCCGGATCAACGGTTGGGTGGAGCGGAGCAAACTTCGTGTAGAATTTGCTAAAAGGAGAGAGAGGAAGATCCAGTTGATCAGCATCATTTGAGGGAAGTTCATAGAAGAGTGCTGGGATGATTTCGGTTGCTTGAAGTATTCCTTTACGGCAAAGAGGAGAAATATCACGCATCAGATCAGGATGGTCTTTTAAGGCTTGAATCTGAATGCTGTCCTCTAGTGCCTTTTGAATTTCTTCCTCAGACCATCCAAATTTTTGTTTGAGGGGAGGTCCAGAGTGAAAGGCTTGTGGTTCGGAAGTCATCGGTTTCTTCCTTTTGTCTCTCTGAAGAGCATCAACAACCATCTTCATATTCTCGTCAATAAAGAATTCTAGAGTAGGAGTTGGAAGTGGTTCTTCCGGAATTTCATCTGGAGTACGGAGAGGAGAGCCTTGATCAATTGGGGCTATTTTTGGTTCCAGAATAGGAGTGGGAGGCAGCATGGAGGGAATGGCTCGGAAGGCTTGAGCTGTAAGGAAAGATTTTGCCTTAGCCATTTTGACGGACCTCTCAAAAACATCCGGAAGAGAGGATGGCCATGAGACAGCGGACCATATCCTCTTCTGTTCTTCTGATAACACTTTCGGAGCAGTCAGCTTGGGAGCTTGAAGACCGAGAATTCCTTTGGGAGCTTCATCCGGAATGTAAATTTCATAATCTTCATTTCCTTCTGTTCCTTCAGTAATACCCAGGATTCTGGAGACAAATTGGACTTCGTCATCTTCGGAATTGAGGTCCTCATCCCGGAGTGTGAATTCCAAGGCTGGCTTCCATCTTCTTCTTGGGCCTTCTCCCCCTCTTGCATCGGTGACCCTTGAAACCGGTGCAAGCGATAAGTCCTCCTTGATATCTTCAAGTCGGGAGAACACCTTCTGAAGACCGGTGGAGAGTTGAAGAGTAAGAGTGTCATAGGCTTCGGAAGTGGGAGCTTGTTTGGAGAGATGCTTGAATGTGCTGCTAAGAATTTCAATCATCTCATCAAATTTCCTGTTCGGAACATCCACAATGTTCCAAGTTGAGCGCAGGAGTTTGATGAGGACTTGTTGAATGATCATATTCATCTCATCCTTCTTCCGGATCTCCTTCTCTAAGCGATGAATTTGTTTCTCATGACGAACATGAGTCTGCTTGATTAGGTCGTTGGTAGCAGACACAAGATCGTCATGAACCTTGAGCATGGTAGAGATGGTGTTGAGATAATTGTCAACAAGAGTATCATACTTGGAATCAAGTTTCTCAACAGTATGTTTCAGCCGGATGGAAATCAGTTGGTCAAGTTGAGCTTCTCTCTATGCTACGGTTGGTCCGGACTGATGGGAGAGAGACTGAAGAATAGCATCAAGTTTTGAATCAAGTCCGGAGACTTTTTGATCCAGTTTCGAATTCAGCTCTGTTATGGATGTCTCTATAGATGACACTTTAGCCATAGTGTCTGAGACATTGTCGCGGATCTCCAGTAAGCCAAATGGGTCGACATGGTCACCATCAGAGGATTCTGAATCTGAGTGTTGCGGAGGAGGTTGGTGAGCATCTGGATTGGAGGAGGGACCTGGTTTGGCAGCATCATCATCTTCTTGAAGATTTGAGTGTGAGCCGTCTTCCGGAGTGGTAGAGGAGGAAGATCCGAAGTCAAAGGCAGACTTGGATACGGATGCTTTGGATTGATAGTGAATGGAGGTCATGAGATGAGCATCCGGAACTGTTGTTGCTTCTTCTTCCAACATAACTTCTTCTGAGATTTCCTCTTCCGGATCAGTGTGGAAGACGCTTTGATGAGTGACGATTGGAGGTAGTTCGGAAGTGAGTTCTTTGATGGCGTCATCATCAGAGGGATGGACATAGAGCATATTGCTTTGGATAGCCCGGTTCCGCATGGAGATGAGAGTGGATTCAACTTGAGCACGAGTCAGGTCCAGACGCCTTGATGCAGCCCTGTTTTACATAATCTTCCCACAAAGGATCATTAGAACCTGGTCGTTCTGTACGCCTTCCAGGTATCAGACCAGTTGTGGCATCGGAAGTTGGAGAGACTGCTCCTCCTTCCGGATGCTTGGGTTCCGGAACAACGGTTCCGGAGTGTGTGCGTGTGGAAGAAATAATGGGATTATCAAATGTGACACGTGGGTGTGTTCCAGGGAGCTGCAATGAACTTTGTTCAACACCAACATCACCCTTTTGGGAGGGTGAGGATGGAATATTTGTGGACTCCCCGTGAGTGTGTGCTTGTGTTGATGAAACATTGAGGGGTACCTCAGATGAGTGGGCAGGACGAGTGTGCAGACGGCCAGAATCAGCCGGAATGTCATGGGTGCCCTCCTGTTGAGAGGGGGCACTGACTTTGGATTTCTTTTTGGCCTTAGGTTTGGTGGGAGAGGCCTTTCTTTTGGCCGGTTGCTTCACTTTGGGTCTGGACTTAGTGTGAGTGGCCTCTTCCGAAGTAGGCGCAACTGAGACCGGGGCAGGCTGTGTGTCACAACTAGGAATTCTGATACGCTGTAAACACTTAACAAAGAGTGACATTGTAGTTAAAACTTGAAAACATGTATTGTGATTAAATCAATGACAACAAAATTCCTATACAAGCATTCAAATAGTCAACAAAGATTGGAAACCCTAAAAATCCCGATTTAAGTTCATTTTCGGATTAGGATTTTCTTATTGGGCCTAATGGACCAATAAGCTTCCAATTTGACTATTTTGGACTTAGAACTCTTAAATGGGCCCTAATTGGACCCATTTGCATGAAACTTAATATTTTGGGCCTTATAAGCCTAAAATGAACTAGGTTATATTCAATGGGCCTTATTGGGCCATCACAAATCTAAATAGCCCTAATGGACCATAAAAACTCATTCCTTGATTTATTTTGGACCGTGAGCCATCTCCAAAGACCAATTGGGCCGAAAATCATTTAAATGGGCCATATTATGGACTTAAGCACAAAAAGGCCTAACTTTTTTTCTTCCTTCTACCTCTCTCGGCCCAACTACAAAGCATAAGGAGGAAGAGTTGACTTTTTTCATGCCACCTCCTTATTATATTTTGGTCCTCCATGCAACATCTCATACCTCCAAGCAACCATCTTTTCACTTCTCTCTCTTCTCCCCTCTCTTTTGTAACACTCGTGTTTCTAGCCTAGGCATTAATATTAAGGTGATAGTCTAGGTTAACCTTTGTAACTCATTTTGAAGAAATGAAAAAGGAATTATGTGAATTTTATGTGTTTTATGTGTTTTATGCTTAATTACTACGAGTTAATTAATTAAGAATAAAAATGAGCGTCGAAAATAAATTTTAGATAAAGCCGATATCTATTCAGAAAGTTGTAGTGGTCGTGACAAGGATTACAGATATATAAAGAATGCCGAAATCCGAGTTATAACGAAGAAGTTATGACATGTCGAAGTTTCACGACAAAACCGGCTCGGTGCTGAATGTCGTAAAAAGTGAGTTTTCGATAAACTACTTTTTAGCCTTAGTGATCTAAACGAAACTTGTAGTGTTCGTTAAACCGAGAGTAGGTATAAAAAGAACACCCAAATCTAACTTCGTATGAGGAAGTTATGATTTTTCGAAGTTTCAGCTTAGCAGTAGACAGCTAAAAAAACTCGAATATTAGATCGAGTGATTTTTAGCCAACACGACCTAAACGAGAATCAAAGGTCTCGTAAATAGTAGCACAACAGTAAAAAGTCTGACGAAAACAGACGTCGGATGAAGAAGTTATGAATTTTTAATGGATTTCCTGTCCAGGTCTGTTAAAAATAATAATATAAAAATTAAATTCAAAATTAGCCTACGAAGTCTAAACGGAAGTTGTAGAGCGTAAGTTTACTTACGCGTGCATATAAAGAACGTCGAAAACGGAGCTCGTATACGAAAGTTATGGATTTTAGAAGTTTTGGCGCGAAAAACGAGAAAATTTGCTAAAACCGAGAAAATTCGCAAGGTGGACTTAGGCCACCTCACCCTCGCTTAGAAGGTGCCACGACTCCGAAAATCTGATGACTCATCCGAGCTCCTGACCTGATCCGAAGTGGTCCAGTAGCGGTGCGACACGTACCCTCTTGCTCGAGACCGAACCCTCGCAAGCTGCCACAACCCCCCTACTTCGGACCCAGGCTTCGGTCCAATCACAAGAAGCCAGCAGCCACTTCACACGTGCAGCCTCGTGCGAGCCATCCCCTGCGAGTCGTCGGATCAGCACACCTGGAGGCTTCTCAGCCGTCGGATCAGGAGCTTCGGCCCCTATAAATAGGAGGGTGCGAGACCTCCCGGGGGTATTTTGAAAACTTGTCACTTTTAGCCCCTAAACCCATATTTCTTTCATATTAACATCCCCCGAAGCCCCGGTATCAATTATAAGCCCCGGAATACGCCACGAAGTGCCCGTGAAGCCCGGAAAATTTATCTTTTCGGTTTCGAAGCCCGACTTTTGCAGAACCCGGTTTCTCAATAAAACTCCCGGTTTTATTAGAAACGATCGTTTTAGGAAACGAATTGCTGCCCGATTATCATCAAAAAAATGTGAGTGTGTAGTTACTTTCACTTTACACATAGATATGAAGTATTTAGCTTAAAATACACGCTATGTGTAAATATGTTAATTGTTTATTTGAGGTGACTGTTGAATAGATGTTTTATACAAGTTTTAAACTGTATATGTATTTTATCTACAAATATGTTGGGTAGAACATGGGTAGAAAAAATAGTCGGTGGGTGTTAAAATGATGAGAGGCCTCGGTGTCGGTGTTGTTGTTGGTGTTTTTGTAGTCGTCTAGCGGAGTATAGATGACGATCACGGACCTTTCTAGACAGTCCAGTGCTACACTAGCAAGTTCGCAACTTGTAGGTGTTGATGAACTAAATGTGCATTGGTGTACTCCAATCCCCCTCATGGTTGCCTTTAGGACATGTATGGCTGAGGAGTCCCCTTAGCAGTAGTGTCCAACCCGATGATATTCCTTAGGCTAAGTCCCTTGTGTTAGGTGTTTAGGGACGTAAAGTGAGGACAATGGGAATTGGGTAATCAGGGTTATTGTTGATTAATGAACTTAATAAGTTATTATTATTGTGGGTTGAAAACCCTATATGCTCACCAGGCTACCAAGCCTGACCCACTCAGCTTTTCATGATTACAGGTAGTGGACCCCGAGCATAGTCGGAGGACGATGAGAGATTTTTGATTATAGGCCAGTAGTTGTAAATAACTGTAGTAAGGCTTATAATGTCTTGTTTATGCTTTTGATCTGTATCGGAACATGACATCCCGAGGTTTTGATATATATATGGAAAATATATACCTTCTTAATGAAGGGTTTTGATAAACATTATCATGTTTTATATTGGGGACCTATTCCGCGACATCTTTTGAAAAGATTTCTCTGATTTTATTTTAAAAAGCATAAATTAAATCGGTCTTTTCTGGCCGAGAAATTAGGGGATGTCACAGTTGGTATCAGAGCATTAGTTTAAGCGAACTAAGAAATTGTAGAATTTCTAGACTTGAACTTAGAATGCTAAGTGATGATTGTGAGATGAGTGTCTACCATATTTTAGACACCAGCACTAGTTTATTTTAGGAAAGGTGCCTAAAATGCCTTTATGTGCTAAATGATATATGTTGCCATATATGCCATTATTTGTTCGGATCTATGGTCTGTTGCCGACCGGATCTGGAAACCTTATGTGTATAGGATTCTAAGCGTATGATTACGAGATTAGAACTAACATGTAAACCTTTCGGAGTGATAAGGGAATTGACACGTCTAACAAGGATAAAGACCTAAATTCGCCTTATTCGGTATATAGATTGTAATGGCAAGAACTCGAAGTGGAGCGGGAAACGCAAACAGAAACCAACAACCTCAACCCCAAGTGGTGGAACAGGTGCCTATAGTAGGAGCTACACCAGAACCCATCACTATGGTTGGAGTACGAACTATGATTCAGACCATGTTGGCTGATCAGAGGGAGGAGTTGAGGCAAATGATGCTGAACAACAGGGATGAACCTTCAGTTCCTGTTGAACAACGTGAACTAAATGACGATCGATCTGAAGAAGGGAACAACAGCAGATCGGTTGGTCATAGTAAACCGCTTGTGGTTGGGAGGAATAACCACGAGGATAAAGTGGAGAGAAATGGGTGCAAGTATAAGGATTCTATGACTTGCAAGCCATCGACCTTCACAGGAAAAGAAGATCTTGTCGGAGTAATGGACTGGATCTCGGAAATGGAGTTGGCTTTCATGACTTGTGATTGCCAAGGCAAGTTACAAACTAGCTTTGCAGTACGTCAGTTCAGGGGTAGTGCTGCTCGTTGGTGGAACACATTGGGGAAAACCCTAAGCCCTAATGAGCCACTGCAAATGACTTGGGCAGAGTTCTTGGTGCACTTTAAACGCAAGTACTGCTTGGCCCAAAACGTACTTGAGTTAGAAAACCAATTTCTAACGTTGCAGAATGGGAGTATGACCGTTGACGAGTATACGAATAACTTCACAGAGAAAATGGAGTTTGCTTTGCGTATTGTCCCAGATGAGCTGGCGAAAATTGACAGGTACGCAAAGGGACTTCCATGGGAGTATGCGGTGCCAGTACGTCAGGCACTTACTTTGGAGGCAGCTATCTGGGCTGCAAAGTCTGTTGAAGATATGATCAAAGGGAGAGCCGCCAGCAAGGTTGAAGTTAGCGAAAAGAGAAAGTTTGAAGGAACGTCAGGTTCCAATAAAAAGAACAAATTCTCGAAGTCTGGTTCGAGAAAATTCGGAGGAGGAGCCGAAGCCAAGTGGTGTGACAAGTGTAAGAAGAAACATGCTGGGAAATGCAGCGTGGGAGTCACTTGTTACAAGTGTGGAAAGCCAGGGCATTATGCCAATGAATGCACCTTCACTAATAACGTCTGTCATGGGTGCCATGAAGAAGGGCATATTTTGAGGGATTTCCCGAAGAAGAAAGACGCAGCAAAACCCAATCTTCCACCAAAGCCGAAGGCGAGAGCCTTTCAGATGACACTCGAAGCTGCGAAAGAAGAAGCCGATGTCGCTTCAGGTACCTTTCTCGTAAACGAATTGCCTGCCCAAATTTTGTTTGATTCTGGAGCCAATTACTCCTTTATATCGCATGAATTTGGTAGAAAACTAGCTTTGCCTGTTGATAGACTAGTTAATGCTTTATTAGTCGAAATTGCCAGTGGCAAGTTTGTACCTGTTAGCCATCATATGAAAAACATCATCATTGACTTGGATGGGAATAAGTTCCACAAGGAATTATTGCCTATCGAGTTAAATGGTTTCGACATAGTTTTAGGAATGGATTGGCTTAGCGCCAATGATGCCGAAATAATGTGTAGGAAGAAGATATTTAAAGTAAACCCGCCAGGGAAATAGTCGTTTATGGTGTATGGAGACAAACGCAGAGTAAATTCTGGAATCATTTCCCTAATGAAAGCCAGAAAGTGTTTGGCCAAGGGGGGTACATCATATTTAGCGTTCGTGATCGATGCTAAGAAGGAAAAGAAGGAGGTGCAGGATATTCCGGTGGTGTGTGATTATCCGGAAGTCTTTCCCGAAGATCTTCCCGGATTGCCCCCTGATCGACAAGTAGAGTTTCATATCGAGTTGTTACCAGGAACAACGTCGATAGCAAAAGCACCATATCGATTAGCACCAACTGAAATGAAAGAACTTATGACACAACTTTAGGAGTTATTGGACAAAGGTTTCATTCGACCTAGTTCATCACCCTGGGGAGCCCCTGTGTTATTTGTAAAGAAGAAAGACGGGAGCATGAGAATGTGCATCGATTACAGAGAGCTGAATAAAGCGACGATAAAGAACAAGTACCCGTTGCCGAGGATCGATGACTTGTTCGATCAGTTGCAAGGGTCGAGCTATTTTTTGAAGATCGATCTTAGGTCGGGGTACCATCAACTAAAGGTGAGGGAGCAGGATTCCGAGAAGACTGCGTTCAGAACAAGATATGGACACTATGAATTTTTGGTTATGTCGTTCGGATTAAACAATGCCCCAGCAGCTTTCATGGATTTGATGAACAGGGTTTGTAAACCATACCTTGATAAATCCGTGATAGTATTCATAGACGATATCTTGATCTATTCGAAAAGCAAGCAGGAGCATGAAAAGCATCTGCGAGAAGTGCTAGAAGTTCTGAAAGAGGAGAAGCTGTATGCAAAGTTCTCCAAAAGTGAATTTTGGATTCAAGAAGTCCAATTTTTAGGTCATGTGGTTAACCAAGATGGAATAATGGTTGACCCAGCAAAGATTGAAGCTGTGATGAAGTGGGAACAACCAAAAAGTCCCACAGAGATTCGAAGCTTTTTAGGATTAGCCGGATATTATCGCCGATTTATCTAAGGCTTTTCTTCGATCGCTACTCCATTAACAGCTTTGACCCACAAAGGAGCTATTTATGCTTGGAATGAGAAGCATAAGGAAGCCTTTGAGAAGTTGAAGAAGAGATTGTGTGAAGCACCGATTCTTTCGTTACCTGAAGGAGTTGATGACTTCGCAGTCTATAGTGATGCCTCTGGAGTTGGGTTAGGTTGTGTTCTGACCCACAGGGATAAAGTGATAGCGTATGCATCGAGGCAGTTAAAAGAGCATGTAAATAACTACCCCACTCATGATCTGGAGTTGGCAGCGGTAGTATTCGCCTTAAAGATATGGAGGCATTATCTTTATGGTACTAAGTGTAAACTTTTCACTGATCATAAGAGTCTTCAATATCTCTTTAATCAGAAGGAATTGAACATGAGACAGCGGCGCTGGCTGGAACTACTCAAGGACTACGACTGTGAGATACTTTACCACCCTGGTAAAGCAAATGTTGTTGCTGATGCTCTCAGTCGGAAGGTAAATCTTGAAAAGAGAAGGCCAAGAGCGCTGAAAATTGAAGTCGTCTCGACAATTGTGGAAAGTATAAAGAAAGCTCAGGAGGAAGCTTTGGAGAAAAATGACCGGAAGGAGGAACGTTTGGGAAAAACGTTGGTGTTTGATATAAATGGTCAAGGATTGAAGGTATTCAAAGATAGGATTTGGGTACCTTAGACGGGAGGAGTAAGAGGTCTTCTGATGGAAGAAGCTCATAAAACCAGGTACTCGATTCATCCCGGCAGTACGAAAATGTATAGGGATCTAAAACCCTATTACTGGTGGCCGACGATGAAGCTCGACGTTGCTAAGTATGTGGCTGAGTGTGTAACTTGTGCTAGGGTTAAGGCACAACATCAGAAACCGTATGGGAGTTTAGAACCTTTACCTGTACCCATGGGTAAATGGGAGGACATTACCATGGATTTTGTGACTAAACTACCTAGAACAAGGAACGGTCACGACATGATTTGGGTGGTCGTTGATCGCTTCACTAAGAGTGCGCATTTCATAGCCGCTAACGAGAAATGGTCTATGGATAAACTTGCGAATTCTTATGTGAAGGAAATTGTGAGGCTACACGGTGTTCTGTTAACGATTGTATCCGATCGTGACAGCCGTTTTACCTTAAGGTTTTGGAGGAGTCTACAAGAGGAATTGGGTACCAAGTTGTGTTTGAGTACAGCTTACCATCCGCAAACTGATGGTCAAAGCGAGCGAACAATTCAAACATTGGAGGATATGCTGAGAGCATGTACCCTAGAATTCCAAGGTAACTGGGATGAACACTTACCTTTAGTAGAATTTTCCTATAATAATAGTTTCCACTCAACCATTAAGATGGCACCTTATCATGCTTTGTATGGAGAAAAGTGTCGAATGCCATCATGTTGGCTGGAAGCTGGGGAAAAGCAGTTTATGGGACCTGAGATAGTCCATCAAACTGCTGAAAAGTTGAAAGTGATAAGGGAGTGGATGTTAGCTGCTCAAGATCGACAAAAGAGCTATGCTGACAAGAAAAGACAACCGATATCCTTCGAAGTTGGAGATTCGGTTTTACTTAAAGTCTCGCCGTGGAAGGGACTTATAAGATTTGGTAAAAGGGGAAAGTTGAGTCCAAGGTTTATTGGACCATTTAAAGTTCTTCAGAAGATCGGGAATCAAGCTTATAAGCTAGAATTACTGGAAGAACTGGAGGGTATTCATAACACATTTCATGTGTGTTATTTGAGGAAGTTGACGGGAGATGTGCCCGACATAATTCCGATTTCTGAGTTAAGGTTGGATGAAAACAAGAGGTTGATTGAAGAACCTGAGGCAATCGTTGACCGTAAGACTATGAAGTTGCGACGCAAGATGGTTGAGTTAGTGCTTGTGCGCTGGAAACATACGAATGGACCAAATCTCACCTGGGAAACGGAGAGTGACATGATGAGTCGGTACCCGCAGTTGTTTGGTGATATGTGATTCCGGCGACGGAATCATCCTAAGGGGGAGAGAATTGTAACACTCGTGTTTCTAGCCTAGGCATTAATATTAAGGTGATAGTCTAGGTTAACCTTTGTAACTCATTTTGAAGAAATGAAAAAGGAATTATGTGAATTCTATGTGTTTTATGTGTTTTATGCTTAATTACTAGGAGTTAATTAATTAAGAATAAAAATGAGCGTCGAAAATAAATTTTAGATAAAGCCGATATCTATTAAGAAAGTTGTAGTGGTCGTGACAAGGATTACGGATATATAAAGAATGCCGAAATCCGAGTTATAACGAAGAAGTTATGACATGTCGAAGTTTCACGACAAAACCGGCTCGGTGCTGAATGTCGTAAAAAGTGAGTTTTTGATAAACTACTTTTTAGCCTTAGTGATCTAAACGAAACTTGTAGTGTTCGTTAAACCGAGAGTAGGTATAAAAAGAACACCCAAATCTGACTTCGTATGAGGAAGTTATGATTTTTCGAAGTTTCAGCTTAGCAGTAGACAACTAAAAAAACTCGAATTTTAGATCGAGTAATTTTTAGCCGACACGACCTAAACGAGAATCGAAGGTCTCGTAAATAGTAGCACAACGGTAAAAAGTCTGACGAAAACGGACGTCGGATGAAGAAGTTATGAATTTTTAACGGATTTCCTGTCCCGGTCTGTTAAAAATAATAACGTAAAAAATAAAATCAAAATTAGCCGACGAAGTCTAAACAGAAGTTGTAGAGCGTAATTTTACCTACGCGTGCATATAAAGAACGTCAAAAACGGAGCTCGTATGCGAAAGTTATGGATTTTAGAAGTTTTGGCGCAAAAAACGAGAAAAATTGCTAAAACCAAGAAAATTCGCAAGGTGGACTTCGGCCACCTCACCCTTGCTTAGAAGGTGCCACGTGTCCGAAAATCTGATGACTCATCCGAGCTCCTGACCTGACCCGAAGTGGTCCAGTAGCGGTGCGACACGTACCCTCTTGCACGAGACCGAACCCTCGCAAGCTGCCACAACCCCCCCTACTTCGGACCTAGGCTTCGGTCCAATCACAAGAAGCCATCAGCCACTTCGCACGTGCAGCCTCGTGCGAGCCATCCCCTGCGAGTCCTCGGATCAGCACACCTGGAGGCTTCTCAGCCGTCGGATCAGGAGCTTCGGCCCCTATAAATAGGAGGGTGCGAGACCTCCCGGGGGTATTTTGAAAACTTGTCACTTTTAACCCCTAAAACCATATTTCTTTCATATTAACATCCCCCGAAGCCCCGGTATCAATTATAAGCCCCGGAATACGCCACAAAGTGCCCGTGAAGCCCGGAAAATTTATCTTTTCGGTTTCGAAGCCCGACTTTTGCAGAGCCCGGTTTCTCAATAAAACTCCCGGTTTTATTAGAAACGATCGTTTTAGGAAACAAATTGCTGCCCGATTATCATCAAAACATGTCAGTGTGTAGTTACTTTCACTTTACACATAGATATGAAGTATTTAGCTTAAAATACGCGCTATGTGTAAATATGTTAATTGTTTATTTGATGTGACTGTTGAATAGATGTTTTATACAAGTTTTAAACTGTATACATATTTTATCTACAAATATGTTGGGTAGAACATGGGTAGACAAAATAGTCGGTGGGTGTTAAAATGATGAGAGGCCTCGGTGTCGGTGTTGTTGTTGGTGTTGTTGTAGTCGTCTAGCGGAGTATAGATGACGATCACGGACCTTTCTAGACAGTCCAGTGGTACACTAGCAAGTTCGCAACTTGTAGGTGTTGATGAACTAAATGTTCATTGGTGTACTCCAATCCCCCTCATGGTTGCCTTTAGGACATGTATGGCTGAGGAGTCCCCTTAGCAGTAGTGTCCAACCCGATGATATTCCTTAGGCTAAGTCCCTTGTGTTAGGTGTTTAGGGACGTAAAGTGAGGACAATGGGAATTGGGTAATCAGGGTTATTGTTGATTAATGAACTTAATAAGTTATTATTATCGTGGGTTGAAAACCCTATATGCTCACCAGGCTCCCAAGCCTGACCCACTCCTCTTTTCATGATTACAGGTAGTGGACCCCGAGTATAGTCGGAGGACGATGAGAGATTTTTGCTTAGAGGCCAGTAGTTGTAAATAACTGTAGTAAGGCTTATAATGTCTTGTTTATGCTTTTGATCTGTATCGGAACATGACATCCCGAGGTTTTGATATATATATATGGAAAATATATACCTTCTTAATGAAGGGTTTTGATAAACATTATCATGTTTTATATTCGGGACCTATTCCGCAACATCTTTTGAAAATATTTCTCTGATTTTATTTTAAAAAGCATAAATTAAATCGGTCTTTTCTGGCCGAGAAATTAGGGGATGTCACATCTTTCTTCTTCGGCCGAGAACACAAAAGAAAGACACACACACCTCACAAATTCTCTCCAAACACTCTCAAAGAACACTCTCAAAGAACACTCTTGTTTCTTCTTCAAGAATTTCAAGATTTAAGGGCTTTTCAAGTAGGATTTTCCATAAGAGTCATCATCTTAGAACTCATCTAAGCCAAAGATCCTCCAAGAAGCTTACTAGGCCGAGAATAGCATCAAACTTCTTCCATTCTTCTTCAAAACCGAACCCACAAACTCAAGGTGAGTTCATACCCCTCTTTTTTCGGTTTTCATAAGTTTTATGGGGGAGAATACAAGTAAAATGTGTAGATCTATGTGTATGTGTATGCTATGTATGATTTTATGCATGTATGTGTGATTATATGTGTTTATGTGGTAAATATGTAACAAAAAGGGAAGAAATCAAAAAATATATAGCATAAGAAGGAAAACAAACATGATCTAAGTTATATTACACTAAACAAGTCAAGAATATTACCCTCTAAGATTATGATAAACATATTGCAACATAAAACCCATTTTTGGGCTTAAATTGTCAAATAAACAAAAGTTGGGTTGAAAAATTACTATTCACGGTTTTCTCAAGGATTAAAAGAGTCAAAACAGTAAAAATGAGTGTTTTTATGAATATCATACTCTTTTAAAGGTTAGAAATGAAATTTATGGCTTAATGGGCCAAATTTTGGGCTTTTCCGCCCAATGAGCCAAAATTGCAAAAAACCACATTTTCAAGGGGCTGAATGATAAATTTCACAAAACAGGAGGTAAAAAGTGTAAACAAAACCAATTCAGGGGTTAAAATGCTTTTCTTTTCCAAAAAGGATAAAAAATGTAAAGTTTTTGGATTTTGGGCCAAAATTGTAAAAGTTGCAAAAGGTTTGTGCTTTAACCGAAAAACACTTTTCTGGAAGGGCTAAAACTGCCAAAGAATAAGTTTTGAGCTGAAAATATCACTTGAACAAGTCTATGGGTCAAAAGTGTCAAGAAAATGGTTTAAGGGCTTAAAATGTCTTTTTTTGTATAAAGGACTAAAATTGTTATTTTTATAAAAAAAAGGGCTGAAAAGGTCAAACCAACATTTTGGAATCAATTATTTTAATTTTAAGATATTTGAGTCAAAAATACCAAAAACTACAACTCATGAAAATAGAAAGATGAATATACGTATAAATCCAAATATCGTTATAAACAATCGACCGGTCTCGTGTCGATACGAAGATAACAATCGTCAATCAAACTTTCCAACAATTATACTATACCTAAAACAAGTAAGCATCCAAATAGTTGGGCCTGAAAGATCCTAATCATGCTTATCGGACCTTCGTGGCCCATTGACATGACTTTTGGGCCTAACGCTAATAATAATACATGTCTTTTGGGCCTCCTATGACCCAATTACATGTTTAAGGGACCCTCAATGGCTCATATGTGCTATTGGGCCTTGGTGGCCCATTAGCATTGCTAGTAAGGTCCAAGTTTAATCAAATATGAAATGGGCCAATGTGTCCTTCGTATAATCAACAGCCTTAAATAACACACGTAATTAGCAGGACCTTGCATTCCTCTTCTCCACGTTTGTTAGGCTGATTTGAAATCAAAGTAAACAAATTCACGTCGTTAATCAATAGTAATCAATGTTAATTGGATTAAGTGAGTAATAACGGGAGACACCTCTAAGTGTCGTTCGTAGTCTGTAGTTATAATCAAAGTCTCCTGGAAGGAGAGCGAGAGTTTGTGTATAGATCTATACGGGGGTGACTCCCCACACCTCAGCTGTTCGCAACAGTTAGACTCGGCCAGTCTAGGGTGACAAAATCTTAAGATCAATCCCGGCATACATTAGGATGCCAAGACAGACGAACTAGTCATTATTATGCATGGTTATAACGACTCACATAATTAATTAAATCCAATACCATCCGAGTAATCAAGGAAGAGTAATCAAAATCATTCGTTGTGGTGGTATAGCAATTTGAAAAACAATTATATTTTATGTTATCGGAAAACATCGGGTTTTTCGAGGAAATCAACACCACTCGCTTGTATTTTTCTATAACTATAATACAAAACTCCCTTTTATACACGTTTTGAAATCATTCATGCATCAACTTATGGATCTTCACACTTTGGTAAACAATTGTCTTTTCAGAAAATATCGGATTTTCTGGGTTTTATAAACTACACAAATCATTTTATCACAACCCTGCTTATGAACTCACCAACATTTCATATGTTGACGTTTTTCAAAATAACTTGTATTCTCAGGTAACAGGTAAGCTGCAGGGTAATATCAAGTATGTTAGGAAGCTATGTTTTGAAAACTCTTAAACAATTTATGTTATGGATGTGTAATATTTAAAACGATGTACTGGATGTGAACAATATCAGTTGTAATGTATTGATGCATGGTGATGTTTATGTTATGATTCATTTATATCCATTGTGATGATATTCAATTTAAGTCACGCGAGACCTCGGACGTTTCCGCCGTCTGGTTCGGGGGTGTAACAGGTTGGTATCAGAGCTCTGTTTATAGTGAACTGGCATATCTAACCACACGTTGATATGCAACTATAAACTAAAGAGGGACTAAAACAACTCTGAACAAAACAAATAAAACACAACGAGAAAACATCTTTACTTGTACGATATAGGAAAAAGAACATAATACCAAATCAAGTAAGATAATACTGACATCTTGGTTAAGTCGGGACTGTTCTTAGTTGTATTAAGGGGTGGATGTAGCCTGATCAACTACATTTTCTCCGAAGTACAACTATTACATACCCCGGTAAAAACCTCGATGGTCGGTAGACCTAAAAACGTGCCCCTTTGTTACCAAGAAAAAAACATCAACTCAATTTACATAATAATTAAAACATCTTAGGAGTAATAATAGTTTATTCATATACCTCCTCTCAGTCACCATGGAAGGAGAACACCAGGGCATTCAGTTTCATCAGGCCTTAGTGGCCCACGGAGTGATCGAGGACGAACCCGAGGGAGACCAAGGGGGAGCACACGACATTGGGCCCGATGAGTACACAGACACAGACTACGAGTTTGATGGGACCAACGACGACATGGACGAAGAACAAGACTCAGACAAGGATTCTGCCACATCACCTACCAGCGAGATGCAGCAGGACCACCCCGCCCCACCAGGAAACCCCTCGAGGGAGAATCGCTCTCCGGAAGCTGAGATTGCTGCTCTGCGGCAACAACTATTCGCCATGGAAGCACGAGTTGTGCAAGCAGGACCGGAGAGAGATGAAGTCATTGGAGAAATGACTGAGATGGCCCAGTTGTTGGCACAACATTCGGTATATGACCTCACTACCGTCGTCGAGCGCTCCTTAGAGTGTTAGGACTAGTCATATCTATCGTTAGTATTATGCTTATATGATCTATGCTATGTACCATCGACTCTATGTTTAAGTGATTTCACTACTCATAGAGTCGTTACGCTGCCGAACCTGCACCACTTATGCATGCATCCTATTTGATACCGGGGCAGAACGAAGCTTTGTGAGTAATAAATTCAAACACTTGTTAAAACAACAACCCCAAAAGCTCAATGAAACCTTTACGGTAGAAATGACTAATGGGAAAACAGAATCCACTGGGGAAATCTACATCGGATGTACCCTGACCTTGAACCATCACGTCTTTCAAATAAACTTAATGCCTGTTTCCATTAGGAGTTTTGATGTGATTATCGGCATGGACTGGTTAAGCCCCCACCATGCTGAAATTATGTGTCACGAGAAAGCCGTTCGCCTTCACCTCCCAAATCACGAAACCCTAATTATATACGGAGACAAACCCAACACGAACCTTCGTCTTATCTCGTGCATTAAGGCACAGAAGTATCTACGAAAGAAGGACTTGACGTTTCTAGCTCATATAGTGGATAAGTCCAAAGAAGAGATCAATATTCGAAACATCCCTGTGGCTTACGATTTCCCGGATGTCTTTCCGGAGGATCTTCCGGGGATACCCCCAGAAAGACAAGTCGAGTTCCGAATTGATCTAGTGCCAGGAGCTACTCCCATCGCCAAATCGCCCTAGAGATTGGCTCTTGCAGAGATGCAAGAGTTGTCCAGCCAACTCAGCGAACTTTTGGACAAAGGATTTATCCGACCCAGTTTCTCACCTTGGGGAGCTCCGGTTCTCTTTGTTAAGAAGAAAGACGGTACCTTTAGGATGTGTATTGACTATAGGGAACTTAATAAGCTCACTATCAAAAATCGTTATCCACTTCCGAGAATCGACGATCTATTTGACCAACTCCAAGGAGTAAGTTACTTCTCTAAGATAGATCTGCGATTTGGATACCACCAGCTGAAAGTCCGGGAGGAGGATATCCCCAAAACCGCCTTCCGAACTCGTTATGGACATTATGAATTTGTCGTAATGCCCTTCGGTCTAACGAATGCCCATGCCGCATTCATGGACCTAATGAATCGAATCTGCCGACCATTCCTCGATAACTTTGTCATCGTTTTCATCGACGATATCCTAGTCTATTCCCGAAGCGAAGAGGAGCACGGCCGACATCTCCGAAAAATCCTGGAAACCCTGCGAACCGAAAAGTTATACGCAAAACTCTCTAAGTGTGAGTTTTGGCTCCGTAGTGTGAACTTTTTAGGTCATGTTGTTAGTCAAGAAGGGATACATGTGGATCCCTCTAAAGTCAAAGCCATCGAAGGATAGGCGATCCCAACAACACCCACCGAAATTCGTCAATTCTTAGGTCTCGCAGGCTACTACAGGAGGTTCATTCAGAACTTCTCCAAAACAGCCAAGCCACTTACCTTGCTTACCCAAAAGGGCGTACCCTTCGAGTGGACGGATAAGCAAGAAGCTGCATTCCGGACTCTGAAGCAAGCACTCTGCAGTGCACCGGTACTATCACTACCGGAAGGAACAGAGGACTTTGTAGTTTACTGTGATGCGTCAAATCAAGGTTTAGGCTGTGTACTCATGCAGCGTGGAAAGGTGATAACTTATGCGTCCCGGCAACTAAAGACACATGAGGTGAATTATACCACCCATGATCTGGACTTAGGAGCTGTGGTCTTCGCCCTGAAGATTTGGAGGCACTACCTTTATGGTACCAAGTGCACCATTTTCACTGACCACAATAGTCTCCAGCACATCTTAAATCAAAAGGAGTTAAACATGAGGCAACGAAGATGGGTTGAATTGCTGAACGATTACGAGTGCGAAATCAAGTACCACCCAGGTAAAGCTAACGTAGTAGCTGATGCCTTGAGTCGAAAGGATTACTCGAATCGTCGTTTGAAGACTCTCTCCATAACCATCCAGTCCCACCTGACCTGGCAAATCAGAGCAGCCCAGTCGGATGCCATGAAGGCAGAAAACAGAACGAGCGAAGCGTTACGTGGAATGGAAAAGAATTTCGAAGTGAAGGAGGACGGAGCATATTACTTCATGAACCGCATTTGGGTCCCTAAACTTGGGGGATTCAAAGAAGTAGTCATGAATGAAGCCCACAAAACACGATACTCCGTCCATCCGGGTTCAGATAAAATGTACCGGGATATCAAGCAACATTATTGGTGGCCTAACATGAAGGCAGAGATTGCCACTTACGTTAGCAAATGCCTCGCATGTGCTAAAGTAAAAGTGGAATATCAGAAGCCCTCGGGATTATTACAGCAACCAGTAATTCCCGAGTGGAAATGGGAAAGGATTACTATGGACTTTGTGACCAAACTACCCAAGTCGACTGATGGTTTGGATGAGATATGGGTAATAGTTGATAGGTTGACAAAATCCGCTCATTTCCTACCAATAAAAGAATCATACAAGATGGAACGTCTGACAAGGATTTATATCAAGGAAATCGTGAGACTCCACGGAGTGCCAATATCTATCATCTCAGATAGAGATAGTAGGTTTACTTCACGCTTTTGGCAATCGCTTCAGAAAGCTATCGGAACACAACTTGACATGAGCACTGCCTACCACCCACAAACGGATGGTCAAAGCGAGCGAACCATTCAAACACTAGAAGATATGCTTCGCGCATGTGTGATAGACTTTGGAAGGTCGTGGGATACCCACTTGCCTTTGATCGAATTCTCGTATAATAACAGTTATCACTCAAGCATCAAAGTCGCTACTTTCGAGGCATTGTACGGGCGTAAATGTAGATCACCGTTGTGTTGGGCTGAGGTAGGGGACACTCAGTTAGCAAAAGGACAAACATCGGACAATGCCCTAACAGGACCAGAAATCATACGCGAGACGACCGAGAAGATAATTCAGATCAGGGCCCGACTGCAATCATCACGAGACAGACAAAAGAGCTACGCCGATAAGCGGCGAAAGCCCTTGGAATTTAGAGTCAGGGATAGAGTGTTATTAAAGGTCTCTCCCTGGAAAGGGGTGATTCGTTTTGGGAAGCGGGGAAAACTAAACCCTCGATACATTGGACCCTTCGATATTCTTGCCCGAATCGGTCCAGTGGCTTATAGACTGCAACTACCCGCTGAGCTCAGCAGTGTACACCCCGTATTCCATGTTTCCAATTTAAAGAAGTGCTTATCCGACGAGACTCTCGTCATTCCATTAGAAGAAATCGAAATCAACTAGAATCTCCTGTTCATCGAAGAACCAGTCGAAATCATGGACAGGGAAGTGAAGCGTACTAAGCAAAGTCGCATTCCGATTGTGAAAGTTCGATGGAACGTGAGACACGGACCAGAATTCACATGGGAACGCGAAGACCAGATGAAGCAGAAGTACCCTCATCTATTCTCACGTTCTCAAATCTAGCTTTCAAAAGAATTTCGGTACGAAATTCCCTCTAACGGGGGGATGATGTCACAACTAGGAATTCTGATACGCTGTAAACACTTAACAAAGAGTGACATTGTAGTTAAAACTTGAAAACATGTATTGTGATTAAATCAATGACAACAAAATTCCTATACAAGCATTCAAATAGTCAACAAAGATTGGAAACCCTAAAAATCCAGATTTAAGTTCATTTTTGGATTAGGATTTTCTTATTGGGCCTAATGGACCAATAAGCTTCCAATTTGACTATTTTGGACTTAGAACTCTTAAATGGGCCCTAATTGGACCCATTTGCATGAAACTTAATATTTTGGGCCTTATAAGCCTAAAATGAACTAGGTTATATTCAATGGGCCTTATTGGGCCATCACAAATCTAAATAGCCCTAATGGACCATAAAAACTCATTCCTTGATTTATTTTGGACCGTGAGCCATCTCCAAAGACTAATTGGGCCGAAAATCATTTAAATGGGCCATATTATGGACTTAAGCACAAAAAGGCCCAACTTCTTTTCTTCCTTCTACCTATCTCGGCCCAACTACAAAGCATAAGGAGGAAGAGTTGACTTTTTTCATGCCACCTCCTTATTATATTTTGGTCCTCCATGCAACATCTCATACCTCCAAGCAACCATCTTTTCACTTCTCTCTCTTCTCCCCTCTCTTTCTTCTTCGGCCGAGAACACAAAAGAAAGACACACACACCTCACAAATTCTCTCCAAACACTCTCAAAGAACACTCTTGTTTCTTCTTTAAGAATTTCGAGATTTAAGGGCTTTTCAAGTAGGATTTTCCATAAGAGTCATCATCTTAGAACTCATCTAAGCCAAAGATCCTCCAAGAAGCTTACTAGGCCAAGAATAGCATCAAACTTCTTCCATTCTTCTTCAAAACCGAACCCACAAACTCAAGGTGAGTTCATACCCCTCTCTTTTCGGTTTTCATAAGTTTTATGGGGGAGAATACAAGTAAAATGTTTAGATCTATGTGTATGTGTATGATATGTATGATTTTATGCATGTATGTGTGATTATATGTGTTTATGTGGTAAATATGTAACAAAAAGGGAAGAAATCATGAAATCTATGGCATAAGAAGGAAAACAAACATGATCTAAGTTATATTACACTAAACACGTCAAGAATATTACCCTCTAAGATTATGATAAACATATTGCAACATAAAACCCATTTTTGGGCTTAAATTGTCAAATAAACAAAAGTTGGGTTGAAAAATTACTATTCACGGTTTTCTCAAGGATTAAAAGAGTCAAAACAGTAAAAATAAGTGTTTTTATGAATATCATACTCTTTTAAAGGTTAGAAATGAAATTTATGGCTTAATGGGCCAAATTTTGGGCTTTTCGGCCCAATGAGCCAAAATTGCGAAAAACCACATTTTCAAGGGGCTGAATGATAAATTTCACAAAACAGGAGGTAAAAAGTGTAAACAAAACCAATTCAGGGGTTAAAATGCTTTTCTTTTCCAAAAAGGATAAAAAATGTAAAGTTTTTGGATTTTGGGCCAAAATTGTAAAAGTTGCAAAAAGTTTGGGCTTTAACCGAAAAACACTTTTCTGGAAGGGCTGAAACTGCCAAAGAATAAGTTTTGAGCTAAAAATATCACTTGAACAAGTCTATGGGTCAAAAGTGTCAATAAAATGGTTTAAGGGCTTAAAATGTCTTTTTTTGTATAAAGGACTAAAATTGTTATTTTTATAAAAAAAAAGGGCTGAAAAGGTCAAACCAACATTTTGGAACCAATTATTTTAATTTTAAGATATTTGAGTCAAAAATACCAAAAACTACAACTCATGAAAAGAGAAAGATGAATATACTTATAAATCCAAATGTCGTTATAAACAATCGACCGGTCTCGTGTCGATACGAAGATAACAATCGTCAATCAAACTTTCCAACAATTATACTATACCTAAAACAAGTAAGCATCCAAATAGTTGGGCCTGAAAGATCCTAATCATGCTTATCGGACCTTCGTGGCCCATTGACATGACTTTGGGCCTAACGCTAATAATAATACATGTCTTTTGGGCCTCCTGTGACCCAATTACATGTTTAAGGGACCCTTAATGGCTCATATGTGCTATTGGGCCTTGGTGGCCCATTAGCATTGCTAGTAAGGTCCAAGTTTAATCAAATATGAAATGGGCCAATGTGTCCTTCGTATAATCAACAGCCTTAAATAACACACGTAATTAGCAGGACCTTGCATTCCTCTTCTCCACGTTTGTTAGGCTTATTTGAAATCAAAGTAAACAAATTCAGGTCGTTAATCAATAGTAATCAATGTTAATTGGATTAAGTGAGTAATAACGGGCGACACCTCTAAGTGTCGTTCGTAGTCTGTAGTTATAATCAAAGTCTCCTAGAAGGAGAGCGAGAGTTTGTGTATAGATCTATACGGGGGTGACTCCCCCACACCTCAGCTGTTCGCTACAGTTAGACTCGGCCAGTCTAGGGTGACAAAATCTTAAGATCAATCCAGGCATACATTAGGATGCCAAGACAGACGAACTAGTCATTATTATGCATGGTTATTACGACTCACATAATTAATTAAATCCAATACCATCCGAGTAATCAAGGAAGAGTAATCAAAATCATTCGTTGTGGTGGTATAGCAATTTGAAAAACAATTATATTTTATGTTATCGGAAAACATCGGGTTTTTCGAGGAAATCAACACCACTCGCTTGTATTTTTCTATAACTATAATACAAAACTCCCTTTTATACACGTTTTGAAATCATTCATGCATCAACTTATGGATCTTCACACTTTGGTAAACAATTGTCTTTTCAGAAAATATCGGATTTTCTGGGTTTTATAAACTACACAAATCATTTTTATCACAACCCTGCTTATGAACTCACCAACATTTCATATGTTGACATTTTTCAAAATAACTTGTATTCTCAGGTAACAGGTAAGCTGCAGGGTAATATCAAGTATGTTAGGAAGCTATGTTTTGAAAACTCTTAAACAATTTATGTTATGGATGTGTAATATTTAAAACGATGTACTGGATATGAACAATATCAGTTGTAATGTATTGATGCATGGTGATGTTTATGTTATGATTCATTTATATCCATTGTGATGATATTCAATTTAAGTCACGCGAGACCTCAGACGTTTCCGCCGTCTGGTTCGGGGGTGTGACACTGTGTTGGGTCGAACACAACCGAGGTCTCAAGATGATGTTTCAAAAATGGGGATCCGGAAGGAATGAGGGCCAACATATTGTCCGGAAGTCGTCTGACCGGACCAAAAGATGATTGGTCCGGAATTCTGTAAGTCTTAACCAGTTTGAAAGATACACATACCTCCGGAGGAATGGTGCTGACCGGAATGGGGATGTTGAGTTCCTTGAAGATCTGTTCAATCGTCAGGGCCCAAAATCTAGGGCTCGAAATCTCGTTCGGTTTCCTCTTGACGGCGAATTTGCAAAAATCTTTCCATAAGACTTTCGGAAGGTCCACCACATTGGTTCGTCCGGAATAGATGCTGAATACCAAATTCAGCTAGTCTTTGTTTAGATTATCAGTACCGCCATGCTTGCCCGATAGTCCTCGAATTATAAAATGCATAAGGACAGTCCAAAGGCCTGAGACTGCAGTTTTCTTGAAATCTTTAGCCCTATAGTCTTGATTGTACCCGATGAAGTTGAGAAAAGTCTGGAACTCTTCAGCAGTTGGTTCCATCACTTTGAAACCAGCAGGGTTTGGTGAAATTCCAATGGCTTTGAGAAAGGTTGCTTTGTAGACGGGAATGATGCGATCATCGATAATGGAGGTTAGTAGAACATCATCTTCAAGTTTGATGCTAGCAAATGCACGATGAAGATGAGAAAGAGGGAGTGGAGGATCAGGGATCTTCGTAAGTGGAATGGAGAGAGCATGATGAGCAAGAAACTCAATCATGATCCTGATTGATTCGTCGTAGTCAAGAGGGTTTAATGAAAACAGTTGGGTAGTGTCCCTAAGAAAGGGTTCTTGATCTGCAGACGATGATGATCCCTTCGATCCTTTGGATGATTTCTTCCTGGCTATGGATTTCTTGGGAGTTTGAGCATTAGAAGATGGGTTCTTGGAGGACTCCATTGATGAAGATGAAGAATGCCTGAAGAACACGAAGAACTATGAGGGTTTTTGGGAGGTTTGAGAGATGAAAGATCGTAAAGTGGTAATGGTAAGCGTGGTAAAGTATTTATAGGTAGGGAGATACGGGTCGGGTCGAAAAAAAGTAATGATGAGGATCTGAGATCCATCGGGTCGCATTTAATGTTGGAAAATTGAGATTAGACAATTGAGGTGAAAGGGCAAGGCAATTGGTCTAAAAGAGGGGAATGTAACCGTCAATTCGTTTTCCATTTTAGAGGGCGTGCAATCGTATCACGTAAACCGAGGAAGATTGGATAAGGATCTCCCTAAAATGTAATCGTTCAGAAAAACCTTTTCACCTTATTATCTCTTGGTATTCCGGATGAATTGTTCCGGACAGTGCATGATCCGGAGGATAAAAGGAATGTTCCGGAATATAGGATAAAAGGAGTTTCCGGAGCAATTTTGAAAATTCCGGAGCCTTTTGAATTTCCTGAGCAATTTGAACTTCCCGGAGCAAGTTTGAAAATTCCGGAGCACATTTTAAAAATTCCGGAGCAGATTTTAAAAATTCCGGAGCACTTTGAAATTTCCGGAGCAAGTTGAAATTCCGGAGCAGATATTTAAAAATTCCGGAGCACTTTGAAATTTCCGGAGCAAGTTGAAATTCCGGAGCAGATTTTTTAAAAATTTCAGAGCACTTTGAAATTTCCGGAGCAAGTTGAAATTCCGGAGCAGATTTTTAAAAATTCTGGAGCACTTTGAAATTTCCGGAGTAAGTTGAAATTCCGGAGCAGATTTTAAAAATTCCGGAGCACTTTGAAATTTCCGGAGCAAGTTGAAATTTCGGAGTGAATTCTGAAATGGTGGTCCGGATGATGGTTGATCTTGATAGTCGTGAAGAAGAGAACAAACTGTACAGCTTAAAAACTCAAGGGATAATTAGAAAAAAAAGACAGGTAAAGGATCCTATGTATTTAGAGGAAAAATAGTTCCGAAGCAAAAATAAATGAGTTCGGAGCATATTTTTCTTCTGAATACTTCTATCAAAGAGAACATGTCTCCTGAAAGAATTGAGGATCAGGCATCATCATACCCATTTTGTTCAGAAAACCATTAAATTTGGTTTCATCTAATGCCTTAGTAAAGACGTCAGCAATTTCATCGTCAGATGGAACAAAAATAAGTTCGATGTTACGATTTAGAACATGATCTTTAATAAAATGGTATCGAATGTCAATGTGCTTCGTCATGGAGTGCTGAATTGGATTGTGAGAGATCGCAATGGCACTTTGAGAATCACAGTAGATAGGAATGCGTTGAAATCGGTAACCATAATCCAAGAGTTGAGATTTCATCCAGAGAACTTGAGTGGTAGAGCTGGCAGCAGCAATGTATTCAGCTTCGGCTGTAGAGAGAGCAATGCAGTTCTGTTTCTTGGATGACCAGCTGACTAAACGACCCCCTAGGAATTGACATCCTCCTTATGTACTTTTCCAATCGAGTTGAAGGCCACCATAGTTCGAATCAGAGTAAGCTTGCAGAAGGAAACTTTCATTTGCTGGATACCAGATTTCGAGGTTCTTGGTACCTTTGAGGTAGCAGAATATTTGTTTCACAGCCAAAAGATGAGACATCTTCGGGTAGACTTGAAATCTGGCACATAAGCATGTTGAGAACATGATGTCCGGACGACTTGCAGTGAGATAGAGTAAGGATCCAATCATTCCACGATACTTCTTTTCATCTACTGAAACACCCGAAGGGTCGGGAAAGATTTTGTGACCGAAGCCCATAGCTACCTTGGCTGAGGCACAGGTGTCCATAGAGTATTTCTTGAGAAGCTCAGAAATGTACTTCTATTGGTGAATAAAAGTGCCTTTGTTAGTCTGTTTGACTTGTAGGCCAAGAAAGAAGCTTAATTCTCGATTCATGCTCATGTGGAAACGGCTGACCATAAGTTTGGCAAAGTCAGCAACCATAGATGAATCCGTAGATCCAAAAATGATATCGTCCACATAAATTTGTACCAGCATGAGATGCTTTCCATTTGATCTTCGAAATAGAGTGGGATCAAGTATACCTCTTTGAAAACCTGAGCGCTTGAGAAAATCGGTGAGTGTCTCGTACCAAGCCCGAGGAGCTTGCTTGAGTCCGTAGACAGCCTTTCGGAGTTTATAACAGTAGTTCGGAAAGGAAAGATTAATAAACCCGGGGGGCTGTTGAAGGTATACTTCAGTGTCAAGTTCACCATTGAGAAAAGCACTCTTAACATCCATTTGATAGACTTTGAAGCCTTTATGGGCAGCATAAGCAAGAAAGATTCTGATAGCTTCAAGACGTGCAACAGGAGCAAAAGTCTCGTCGTAGTCAAGACCTTCAATTTGAGTGAAGCCTTTGGCTACCAATCTTGCCTTATTTCGGATGATAACACCTGCATCGTCTAGCTTGTTGCGAAATACCCATCTTGTACCAACAATAGGGTGATGTTGAGGAGGAGGTACGAGAGTCCAGACTTCATTTCGGTCAAATTCTGCCAGTTTTTCTTGCATGGCTGTAATCCAATCAGCATGCTCTAATGCTTCCTTGATGGATTTGGGTTCAACCATGGATATGAATGCTAAAAAATGGCATTCATTTTGGATGTTGGTAGCTGAGCGAGTTTGTACACCAACATTCGGGTTGCCTATCACTTGATTTGGAGGATGATCCTTCGTCCAAACATGCAATCGAGGGAGTTCTTATGCAGCCGAAGATCCTACATCAACAGTAGAATTGATTTGCTCCCCCTGAATGATTTGAATATTGGGATGATGCTCCCCCTGAACTTCTGAGCCGGAGAGGTTGACATCATCATCAGAAGGAAACTCAAAGAAATTTTCATTTTCATCAATATTGAGAGGATTTGAGTCATCGAAATCAGCAGCTGCATCTTGGAAGCCATCCACATTTGATTCAAGAGAGGGATTTGCATTATTCTCCCCCTCAACCTGAGAAGGTTGAAACGGTTCGGAATCAAATGGAGATAGACTCGGAGGTGGACCGGAGAGTTTGTGAGAAACTGGGGCTTCCGAAGGAGGAATTGGAATCAGAGATGGTCGTGCTCGAGATTCGGAATCAAGAGCAGTTTCAGAAGGACCAAAGAGGGTTTCAAAGTCAACCTCGAGAATGGTTTGGGGGTTCGGACATCCTGGCAGAGGAGGATCAGACTCCATGATGTGAGTTGTGACGTGAGTGGGGCCAGAATTCCGAACAAAGTTGTCATCAAAGGTAATATCAAAGCTTTCTTCCAGAACACGAGTTCTTCGATTGAGAACTCTGTAAGCCTTTGATTTGGAAGAGTACCCAAGAAAGATAGCTTCATCAGCTTTAGGTTGGAACTTTGTAAGCTGATCACGGTTGTTTTTGATGAAGCATCTGCATCCGAAGACATGTAGGAAGGAGATCGTTGGCTTTCGGCCATTCATTGCTTCGTATGGTGTCATGTTGAGCCGTCGATTGATAATACTTCGATTTTGAGTAAAGCAAGCAGTGGATACAGCTTCAGCCCAAAGACAGAGTGGAAGGTTTGCATAGTTCAACATGGATCGAGCAGCTTCAACGAGTGTTCTATTGCGTCTTTCAACTACACCATTTTGTTGTGGAGTGTAGGGAGCTGAGAAGTTGTGATCGATTCCTTTTTCTGTGAGAAACTTCTCAATGGTGGAATTAACAAATTCCGAACCATTATCACTTCGGATTTTTCTGACCGGGAGTTTGATAAGAACTTCTATTCCTTTGATAAAATTGATGAGCTCAGAGGCTGTTTTGGATTTCAGCCTTAGGAAGAAGACCCAGGTGAACCTTGTAAAATCATCAACGATCACAAGAATGTATTTCTTATGATGAAGACTTTCTACAGTGGATGGTCCATAGAGATCAATGTGTAGAAGTTCCAATGGATCCGAGATGGACTTTTCTATGATAACAGGATGACCCTTCTTTGATTGCTTACCACACTCACATGCAGCACATAAATGATCATTTTCGAACTTGAGAAGAGGTAAACCTCTTACCATTTCACCTGATACAAGATCATTCATGTACCGAAAGTTCAGATGTGCGAGCCTTCGGTGTCATAACCAACTGACGTCAGGAACAGCTTTGGAGAGAAGGCAGAGTTGTGGTTCGCCAATGATCATATTGATGTCAAGTGGGTACATGTTTTTGTTGCGAATAGACTTTATCAAACATTCTTTTCGGTCTTCAGTCATCACATAGCTATATTTTTTGCAAAATTCCACACGTCGGCTTGAGTCAGTGAGCTGAGCAACACTTATCAAATTATGTTTCAAGTCAGCTACATAAGCAACATGTGAAATAGAGAAGTTTCCATTGGTGAGAGTTCCATAACCACGAATTTGAGAATTGGAGTTGTTGCCATACGTCACGTAACCAACATTTGGAGAAAGCTTTAAATCTCGCAGAAAATCCTTCTGCCCCGTCATGTGCATGGAGCAAGCACTATCAATATACCATATTGTTTCTTGCTCTGAAGCACAAAGTGCCTGCAAAATCAGTTAGCAATGGAGATTTTAGGCTCCGAGTTAGACTTTGGGACGTAGGCATGGACTTTGGACTTTGATTGTGGCTTTGGAACAGCTACATGTTTCTTGGTGAGAGTACTTAAGTTCTTTGGAAACAGACAGAATGCTAATGTTTTTTCATCTATCCAGTAGTCATATTCAACTATTTGTGGGTTAGGAGCTGACTTCTTCGGAACCGTGGTATCCGAAGGATTGACACTTTTTGTTGTCTCTGAGACAGTTGTTTGGTTAACAGATGTTTAAATTTTCCACACAAGATTTTATTTGAAGATTTTGAAACAATGGTTTTTGAACATGTGGATTTGTTTGATGACACATTATTCTTTGAAATTTTCGGTTTAAAAATTGTGCCATCAGATTTTGCAATAAAGACAGATGAAACATTTCGAGGTGCCGACGAACTGTTTCGGATGGTTTTGACATTGACATTAACATGACCTTGAGGGGATTTGGAGTTAAGGACTTCCTTTGGTTTCGAACGAACAGGAGGTTCGGAAGGTCTTTTTAAGATCCTAGTGGGAACAAACGAATTTTGACTATGGTTTTGACACAAAGACTTCCTTGTGTTGTTCCGAGATGAGTTTGGTTTAGAGTTAGCAAGGAACCTGGAATTTTGTCTAGTCTTAACTTCCTTTTTGTAAGCATTTCTAGCTTCTACCTTGGGATCTACAACATCTTTTCTATTGAACATTGGTTTTTTCTTAGGATGAGGAGAGGATCCAGAAGTTTGTCCTTTGGATGGATTTGAAAACTTAGGAGTAATGGGAACCAATTTGGTTTTTGAAAGAACTACGGAGTCCGATTCACATGAATCAGAGGACATATTGCTTGAGACTTCGACTTTATCATCTAAAGATGCCCATACAAATTCCGAGGCATTAACTTCAGTTGTTTCCGGAATGATTTCCTCAATCACACAGTTGTTGACGTGATTGCTTTTAGGAACATAATCAACACAATTTGGGAGACTATAATGATATTCCGTGGTCCGATTCAGGTCCAGGTTTATCAGAGGCGGAAGATGCGTGGAATCGGGACATTTAACAACTATTGGTTGGAACTCAGGAATTAGGGACTCAAAAGATCTTTTATCCTCAGGAAGGGGTGACAATGGAGAAACAGGAGTGTCCGAATGTTTGGTGTTCGGAACATCTCCCATGAATGTCAGATTTTGCAATTCCTTCAGGGAACTGACAATTGGTTTCGGATACTCGCTTTCGAGACCAGGAGCTTTGGACCATGGATGACGAAAATTATGAGTCATCCGAATGTCAGCTTCAAGCATGTCAACACAGTTATGCAAAGCATCTATTTTGGCATTGAGACGTTTGTTATCAGAAATCAAAATATTTCGTTCAGAATAAGTTATTTCACATTTATCTTTCAAAATGATACATTCATCTTTTGACATTACAAGTTCATGCTCTAGAGACTCGATTTTCAATTTCTTATCCTCAAAACGTAATCTAAGACGACTTAGTTCACAGTCTTTCTTTTCACTGGCTTCTATGGCAGACTCGTAGGCTTTATAGATGGTGTTCATATCTGTTTGAATCTGGGTCAGATAAGGTTTACATAAAGTCAAATCAAAATTATTATCAGAGATCATGGATTTTACCTGCTGAACAATGCTTCGACCTGGTGGATCGTTAGTGGCCATGTAGCAGTAGTGAGGTTAGGCAACATCATCTTCATCTTCATATCCAGAAGACCAGTAACTGTAACGCCCGTAGATCCGGGCTAGTCAATTTAGAGACGATAAACATCAAAAATGATTTTTTGATGTAAGATTAATTAGAAAGATTAATCTTAAGCAAGTGTAGTATATGTCTCAAGGTTTCCGGATATATAAAGAATGTCGAAATCCGAGTTATAACGAAGAAGTTATGACCTGTCGAAGTTTCGCGACAAACCGGCACGGTGCCGAATGTTGTAAAAAGTGAGTTTTTGATAAACTACTTTTTAGCCTTAGTAATCTAAACGAAACTCGTAGTATTCGTTAAACCGAGAAGTTCGATAAAAAGAACGCCCAAATCTGACTTCGTATGAGGAAGTTATGATTTTTCGAAGTTTCAGCTTAGCAGTAGACAGCTAAAAACTCGAATTTTAGATCGAGTGATTTTTAGCCGACACTACCTAAACGAGAATCGAAGGTCTCGTCATTAGTAGCACAATGGTAAAAAGTCTGACGAAAACGGACGTCGGATGAAGAAGTTATGAATTTTTAACGGATTTCCTGTCCCGGTCTGTTAAAAATAATAATATAAAAATTAAAATCAAAATTAGCCGACAAAGTCTAAACGAAAGTTGTAGAGCGTAATTTTACCTACGCGTGCATATAAAGAACGTCAAAAACGGAACTCGTATGCGAAAGTTATGAATTTTAGAAGATTTTGGCACAAAATTCGAGAAATTTCGCATGGATGAGCTTCACCCGGAAATGCCACGTCAGCTTCACTCGTAGTGCGCCACGTGTCCGAATTGCTGAGTCACCCGAGGCAGCTGGAAGTCGCGTATCGCTTCCGGATTCGACCGAAGTCTCGGCCCTCGCACATCCGACGCGTGTGCACCCCCGTGTCCGAGCAGCTTAGTCACCGGTGATGGGGCTCGTCCGAAGCTTGACGCGTGGCCTCGCATGCGAGACGTGTCCGAGCCTCCTGCTACCTCGTGTCCTCGGTGCTGACTCCTTTCTCTCGGCTGACTTCGGATCTGACCCTATAAATAGAGGGCTTGCGAGATCTTCCGGGGGAAATTCCAAATTTGTCATTTTTCACCCATTTTTCAATATTTTAGCTATTTTGACTTCCCCCGATGCCCCGAGATCATTTCCAACGCCCGGAACACGTCCTGAAGTGCCCGGAAGCCCGAAAAATTTATTTTTTCGGTTTCGAAGCCCGACCCTCGCAGAGCCCGGTTTCTCAATAAAACTCCCGGTTTTATTAGAAACGATCGTTTTAGGAAACGAATTGCTGCCCGATTTTCATTAAATCAGGTGAGTGTATAGTCACTTTCACCTTACACATATATATGAAGTATTACCTTAAAATACGTGCTATGTGTAAATATATTAATTGTTTATTTGAGGTGACTGTTGAATTGATGTTTTATACAAGTTTTAAACTGTATATATATATATATATATATATATATATATATATATATATATATATATATATATATATATATATATATATATTATCTACAAATAAGTTGGGTAAAACATGGTTAGATGAATTAGATGATGTGTGATGAAATAAAAGTGATGAGAGGTACCGATGTTTAAGATGATCTAGTCATCTAGCAGAGTATAGACAACGGCCACAGTCTATTTTAAATAGTCCAGTGGAACGTTAGCAGACTTGTAATCGGTAGATATGTTTGAACTATATGTTCATAAGGTGTTCTCGAACTATATGTTCCTTAGGTGTTTTTGAACTATGTGTTCATCCGTTAGTTCTTCTTTTTGACACTATTACGTGTCGGGGTACGGGAGCGTACCGGAGTACTTTATTAGTATTTTCCCTATGCTTTTATTTTGAAGAGCTTTGGAGTCTTCGTTTCTTTTGTGAAGTGATCGGACGAGCTTCATGAGCCAGTGTTTTCATTTCCGATGCCGGATAGGGGTGAGTCTGGGGGTTATATACCTCACGATATTCAGACCACAGCCTAGGCATTAGTCAACGTTTCCATTGCCGGATAGGGTGGGTCTGGGGGTTATATACCTCACAATATTCAGACCACAGCCTAGGCAAAGATAACTAACCCCGACTTAATTGTCTTGTGGTTCTTTCTTTTACGAACAAAGGTTCGTGGTTAAACTTATTCCATTCATTCGATATCTTTATCGATCCTTGTTTGCTGCTAGGGGATTTCTGAAGCAGTTTCGTTAGTTGGTTGTTCATATCGATTCTTTAGGCTAGATCTAGTAAGATCACTGTATAGGATCAGTATGTGGGGATCAACGTTGTTAGTGCCTGTTATATAAACCTTGGCGACGATGTGACTTCGTGCCCGTTTGACATAAATTGCTGAGGAAAGCAATGTTGTCACCCTTTGACATAAATTGCTGAGGAAAGCAATGTTGTCACCCTTTGACATAAATTGCTGAGGAAGCAATGTTGTCACCCTTTGACATAAATTGCTGAAGAAAGCAATGTTGTCACCTTATTGTTTGTCTTATTTGACATAAATTGCTGAAGAAAGCAATGTTGTCACCCTATTGGTTGTCTTGTTTGACATAAATTGCTGAGGAAAGCAATGTTGTCACCCTATTGGTTGTTTTATGTTAGGATGTCTGGTTTGACATAAATTGCTGAGGAAAGCAATGTTGTCACCCCGTTGGTTGTCTTATTTGACATAAATTGCTGAGGAACCCCCGAAGCAATGTTGTCACCGCTAATGAAAATCCTTAGGCTAGGTCCCTTGTGATAGTTGTTTTAGGGACGTAAGGTGAGGATAACGGGAATGGGTAATTAGGGTTGTTTTTGGTTGATGAAATTAATAAATTATTTGTTGATTGATAAACTTAAAGAGTTTATTATTTATTGTGGGTTGAAAACCCTATATGCTCACCAGGCTTCCAAGCCTGACCCACTTAGTTTTTTTATATTACAGGTAGTGGACCCCGAGCATAGTCGGATGATGATGATGAGTGATTTTTGGATTATAGGCCAGTAGTCATGGATAACTGTTGTAAGGCTTATAATGTCTTGTTTATGCTTTTGATCTGTATCGGAACATGACATCCCGAGGTTTTGATATAAAAGGAAATTATATATTTCTTAAAGAAAGGTTTTGATAAATTTTTATCATGTTTGGTTTTGGGAACAAATTCCGCAACACTTTTAATCAAATGATTACTCTGATTTTATTTTAAAAAGCATAAACGAAATCGGTCTTTTCTGGCCGTGAAATTAGGGATGTCACAGTTGGTATCAGAGCATTAGTTTAAGCGAATTAGGAATTTGTAGGATTTCTAGACTTAAACTTAGAATGCTAAGTGATGATTGTGAGATGAGTGTCTACCATATTTTAGACACGAGCACTAGTTTATTTTAGGAAAGATGCCTAAAATGCCCTTATGTGCTAAATGTTATATGTTTGCCATATATGCCATTATTTGTTCGGATCTATGGTCTGTTGTCGACCGGATCTGGAAACTTTATATGTATAGGATTCTAAGCGTATGATTACGAGATTAGAACTAACATGTAAACGTTTCGGAGTGATAAGGAGATTTATACGTCTATCGTAAATAAAGCTTTCTTATCTTAAATTCTCGCCCGGTACACCGAACGTTTGCTTGGGTGTACAAAACATTATGGTGAAGACTCGTAGAGAATTGAGTAGATGGAGGAAATGAAAAGCTTATGATGGTGAATGATACCTATCAGAAGATATCATAAGAGTGGTATCTTGCCTTTAGAGTATGTCTAATAAAATAACAAAACATTTAGAGGGGTACGGTACGTCTGAAGTACACCTCCGATTGGCAGGATGATGAATGGTTGGTGTAATTCTTGAAGTTGTCCCATCGTCTGGAATTTCCATCACCAACCAAGTTGAAGTAGAATTGATTGAAGATAGTCGTGGAAGAAGTCCTAGTAGAGTCTAGGAAAATTCTATGATTAATTGGACACATTCGTATGTGTTAAATTGTTTTGTGATTTTAGGACTTGGGGACTGCGAGACAGTACTTGGGACGAGTATGAGTAGGTGTGAATAGTAGTAGAGATCTATACTACTGGAAGCACAAGACTCACGCTTGGATCAGGGAAAGTCACAAGGCTACGAAGAAACTAGTGATTGATTCCGTTTTATTCGGATATGTCATTACCCTTGTTTCGGTAATGACTATTAAGTTGGTTGTTATTCCGACCTTAGTGGTCATATCAAATTGAGTCCGACTACGATGAGTTTGTTACATGGTTCGGAGGACCAAGTTCGATGTAGCATCTGACTAAAGTCAGAAGGTTGAAATTAATGTGATCGATAGCATCGTGTTCATTGTTAATAAAGCTTGTAGCTGGAAATGCTATATGCTAAAATGTGATTATATCACATTAAGATACGAACGAAGGTATATTCCATTCTGGAATTTGACTCAAAGAGACTTGAGTCTAGACGTTGCATCATCCAATGAAGGTCATTAGAACATGACCCGTCGATCCGTACAATAGATAAGGGGAAGTACTTATCCTAAGAAGAAGAAGGAGTCCTCAATAAGGATTCATTTTGTAACTTGTAGGTTACGATTGAAAGTCCAACCTAGTACGAAGAGCAGGTGTAAGATTGAGCATCATGGTTATTACTTAGGATGGAAAGATAACGTATGGAATCATTATACAAGTCCTATTTTTGTTGATGATTTCGGGACGTAATCATCCTAAGGGGGAGATAATTGTAACGCCCGTAGATCCGGGCTAGTCAATTTAGAGACGATAAGCATCAAAAATGATTTTTTGATGGAAGATTAATTAGAAGGATTAATCTTAACCAAGTGTAGTATATGTCTCAAGGTTTCCGGATATATAAAGAATGCCGAAATCCGAGTTATAACGAAGAAGTTATGACCTGTCAAAGTTTCGCGACAAACCGGCACGGTGCCGAATGTCGTAAAAAGTGAGTTTTTGATAAACTACTTTTTAGCCTTAGTAATCTAAACAAAACTCGTAGTATTCGTTAAACCGAGAAGTTCGATAAAAAGAACGCCCAAATCTGACTTCGTATGAGGAAGTTATGATTTTTCGAAGTTTCAGCTTAGCAGTAGACAGCTAAAAACTCGAATTTTAGATCGAGTGATTTTTAGCCGACACTACCTAAAAGAGAATCGAAGGTCTCGTCATTAGTAGCACAATGGTAAAAAGTCTGACGAAAACGGACGTCGGATGAAGAAGTTATGAATTTTTAACGGATTTCCTGTCCCGGTCTGTTAAAAATAATAATATAAAAATTAAAATCAAAATTAGCCGATGAAGTCTAAACGAAAGTTGTAGAGCGTAATTTTACCTACGCGCGCATATAAAGAACGTCAAAAACGGAGCTCGTATGCGAAAGTTATGAATTTTAGAAAATTTGGCACAAAATTCGAGAAATTTCGCATGGATGAGCTTCACCCGGAAATGCCACGTCAGCTTCGCTCGTAGTGCGCCACGTGTCCGAATTGCTAAGTCACCCGAGGCATCTGGCAGTCGCGTGTCGCTTCCGGATTCGACCGAAGCCTCGGCCCTCGCACATCCGACGCGTGTGCACCCCCGTGTCCGAGCAGCTTAGTCACCGGTGATGGGGCTCGTCCGAAGCTTGACGCGTGGCCTCGCATGCGAGACGTATCCGAGCCTCCTGCTGCCTCGTGTCCTCGGTGCTGACTCCTTTCTCTCGGCCGACTTCGGATCTGACCCTATAAATAGAGGGCTTGCGAGATCTTCCGGGGGAAATTCCAAATTTGTCATTTTTACCCATTTTTCAATATTTTAGCTATTTTGACTTCCCCCAATGCCCCGATACCATTTCCAACGCCCGGAACACGCCTCGAAGTGCCCGGAAGCCCGGAAAATTTATTTTTTCGGTTTCGAAGCCCGACCCTCGTAGAGCCCGGTTTCTCAATAAAACTCCCGGTTTTATTAGAAACGATCGTTTTAGGAAACGAATTGCTGCCCGATTTTCATTAAATCAGGTGAGTGTGTAGTCACTTTCACCTTACACGCATATATGAAGTATTTACCTTAAAATACGTGCTATGTGTAAATATATTAATTGTTTATTTGAGGTGACTGTTGAATTGATGTTTTATACAAGTTTTAAACTGTATATATATATTTTTTTATCTACAAATATGTTGGGTAAAACATGGGTAGATGAATTAGATGATGTGTGATGAAATAAAAGTGATGAGAGGTACCGATGTTTAAGATGATCTAGTCATCTAGCAGAGTATAGACAACGGCCACAGTCTATTTTAAATAGTCCAGTGGAACGTTAGCAGACTTGTAATCGGTAGATATGTTTGAACTATATGTTCATAAGGTGTTCTCAAACTATATGTTCCTTAGGTGTTTTTGAACTATGTGTTCATCCGTTAGTTCTTCTTTTTGACACTATTACGTGTCGGGGTACGGGAGCGTACGAGAGTACTTTATTAGTATTTTCCCTATGCTTTTATTTTGAAGAGCTTTTGGAGTCTTCGTATCTTTTGTGAAGTGATCGGACGAGGTTCATGAGTCAGTGTTTTCATTTCCGATGCCGGGTAGGGGTGAGTCTGGGGGTTATATACCTCACGATATTCAGACCACAGCCTAGGCATTAGTCAGCGTTTCCATTGCCGGATAGGGTGGGTCTGGGGGTTATATACCTCACGATATTCAGACCACAGCCTAGGCAAAGATAACTACCCCCGACTTAATTGTCTTGTGGTTCTTTCTTTTATGAACAAAGGTTCATGGTTAAACTTATTCCATTCATTCGATATCTTTATCGATCCTTGTTTGCTGCTAGGGGATTTCTGAAGCAGTTTCGTTAGTTGGTTGTTCATATCGATTCTTTAGGCTAGATCTAGTAAGATCACTGTTTAGGATCAGTATGTGGGGATCAACGTTGTTAGTGCCTGTTATATAAACCTTGCGACGATGTGACTTCGTGCCCGTTTGACATAAATTGCTGAGGAAAGCAATGTTGTCACCCTTTGACATAAATTGCTGAGGAAAGCAATGTTGTCACCCTTTGACATAAATTGCTGAGGAAGCAATGTTGTCACCCTTTGACATAAATTGCTGAAGAAAGCAATGTTGTCACCTTATTGTTTGTCTTATTTGACATAAATTGCTGAAGAAAGCAATGTTGTCACCCTATTGGTTGTCTTGTTTGACATAAATTGCTGAGGAAAGCAATGTTGTCACCTTATTGGTTGTTTTATGTTAGGATGTCTGGTTTGACATAAATTGCTGAGGAAAGCAATGTTGTCACCCCGTTGGTTGTCTTATTTGACATAAATTGCTGAGGAACCCCCGAAGCAATGTTGTCACCGCTAATGAAAATCCTTAGGCTAGGTCCTTGTGATAGTTGTTTTAGGGACGTAAGGTGAGGATAACGGGAATGGGTAATTAGGGTTGTTTTTGGTTGATAAAATTAATAAGTTATTTGTTGATTGATAAACTTAAAGAGTTTATTATTTATTGTGGGTTGAAAACCCTATATGCTCACCAGGCTTCCAAGCCTGACCCACTCAGTTTTTTTATATTACAGGTAGTGGACCCCGAGCATAGTCGGATGATGATGATGAGTGATTTTTGGATTATAGGCCAGTAGTCATGAATAACTGTTGTAAGGCTTATAATGTCTTGTTTATGCTTTTGATCTGTATCGGAACATGACATCCCGAGGTTTTGATATAAAAGGAAATTATATATTTCTTAAAGAAAGGTTTTGATAAATTTTTATCATGTTTGGTTTTGGGAACAAATACCGCAACACTTTTAATCAAATGATTACTCTGATTTTATTTTAAAAAGCATAAACGAAATCGGTCTTTTCTGGCCGTGAAATTAGGGATGTCACAGTAACCTTCATCACATTCAACCGTTTGTCTTGCCATTAAACACATGTTTCTTCCAGTCACTAAATCATCATCATCTCCGGATGACCAATATCCTTCGACATCTCTTGAAACGGTAGTAACAAATGCTTTCTCACTTTCAGCCATTTCTTGTGCTCTTCGGACATAATAAGCTGAGTCCTTGACTTTTGGTTTTTGTGGAGAATCAGCTAGACAATCTTTGGCAAAGTGGTTTGCATGACCACATTTATGACACAAGATCTTGGGTTTGTCTGATTTGGAATTTTGAGAAGATTCTGGAGCTGAGTTTGGTTTAGTGAGGTTAGGCTTGTATGCAGGAGGATTTTCGGAAGTGTGTTTAGGTTCCGAAGCAGTATATGGTTGAGGATGGTTTTGGTGAGGAGCGCTGAATCTGTTTTGGTATGGTTTGTAAGAGGGATTGAAAGGATGTCTGTATTTCATTGAGAGTAAGGCAAACTCTTGTTGAAACCGGAGTTCAAAATCTAAGGTTTCGGAATCATCGTCAGGATAGATGTGTGTGGGTAAGGGAGTTGAGGACAACTGAGTTAATGGAACAGTGGGTTTGTAAGGTTCCGGAGCAGGTGGGTTCGGAATGGTTGATTCAAAAGAACTGACTAGAGCAAGTGATCCTCCGGAAAGTTCTCTTATGGTTTGAGCAACGTTTGATTCATGTCCTTGAAGCTCATCAAAAAGTTGATAGAGTTTCAATTTCTTTAAGGAACCATTGCTTTGAAAACAGGACTTTACATTTCCTCATCCCTTACCGAGACTGTTAATAAACTTGAGATTGTACTCGATAGGAGTTCGAACAATCCCATGAGCAGTCATGTTGTTGACAACGATTCGATATCGGTTGGAGGCTGAGGCTACAGATTCACATGGATTAGTGGTGAAGGTGTCAAAGTCATTGACAACCGAGGTGAGGCGTTTGTCCTTCATGTTTTCGGAACCTTCAATCAGATCCTGAAGAGTGTCCCAAATTTCTTTGGCGGATTTGCATAACTTGATGTGCTCAAAGAGTGATGGAGGAACACCAAACACCATTTCTGAGAAGGCGACTTGATCAGCATGCAGCTTTTCAATATCATCAGCAGTTAGAGGGGCTGGACGAGCTTCATCTTCGCGTATGAGCTGAGCAGCTGCATCTCTTACAATTGTTCTTGCAGGAACATGAGGGCCTTCTTTGACGGATCTCCAGATTTGTTCACCTTTCTCTTTGGCTAGTAAAAACCTTTCCATTCTAACTTTCTAATGATCATATTCTTCCACAACTAGCAATGGGGCACGTGTAGGGCCACCCACGCTATTTGCGATTTGCATTGAAATCATTTGTTGAGGATTTGAAGCAGCCATTGAAGTCAAGATATCTTTAAGCTTAAGTGGTATATAGAAGAGCTTTTATCCTTAACACAGAAATGGTTGAAATACCAAGGTAAATTCGAACCAACTATAATCTGATCTTATGGATTCAAAGGACAACCACTCGAGCTCTGATACCAATTGTGAGTACAAGATCTTTGCGCAGGGACAAGGTTTGAGAACTCAAACCCTGAGTGAATGCTTGAGATCAGTGTCTGCTTAATAATGGGTGTTCAAGTCTGGACTGGAAAGACCAGTCAAGTCTTAGATAATCAATTCACCAAATGATCAAGACATTAACAAGAACAAGTAAATACTGATCAAGGTAAAGTCAATAAATGAGGAGCAAGAAGAATGTTTTAAATGAGATAAGAGTAAATGCCAAAGTGAGTGAAAAAGATCCGTCGTTGACTTGTATTGAATGCTCCTATATATAGGAGAGAATGTTACAGCGAATTAACCCAAGTGTTTACATAGGACCGGACAAAAGATATAAGTCTGACATTCTGATTGTCCTAAATCAACTTAGACTAAGTCCTATGAAACGTTACATCAAAATACAAGACAAATTTAATAAATGCACAAGAGACAAAACAACTTCACTCCGGACAAGTAATGTTCCCGAGATGAAAGTTTGGTCCGGATCAGCATGCATTCCGGAATCAAGGATCTACTCCGGAAAGCTTTCCTCTTCAAAATACTTCACTCCTTTTCTCCAGCTCCGGACAGGTTCCGGATCACATCTTCCTTCGGAACCAACAGCCTTCGGAACATGTACTTAGGATTGCTAGAGGTTCACTTTCAGGTTCCAACAATACGCCATCACTTTATCCCTTTGGGTCAGAACACAACCTAACCCAACTTCTTTAACAACGAACGCGATACTTCTATTGATCGCTTTGATCATCCTTTACTTCAATTCGGCTTAAGTCAACTGCTACATCGAACTTGGTTCTCTTAACCACGTAACAAACTTATCGTAGTCGGACTCAATTTGATATGACCAATAGGGTCGGAATAACAATCATCTTCTTAGTCATTACCGAAACGATGTTAACGATAGACTAGAATAAGACAGAATCAATTACTAGCTCCTTGGTAACCTTGTGACTTTCCCTGATCCAAGTGTGAGTCCTGTGCTTCCAGTAGTATAGATCTCTACTACTATTCACACCTACTCATACTCGTCCCCAGTACTGTCTCGCAGTCCCCAAGTCCTAAAATCGCAAAACAATTTAACACATACGAATGTGTCCAATTAATCATAAAACTTTCCTAGACTCTACTAGGACTTCTTCCATGCGTATCTTCAATCATCAATTCTACTTCAACTTGGTAGGTGGTGGAAATTCCAGACGATGGGACAACTTCAAGAATTACACCAACCATTCCATCATCCTGCCAATCGAAGGTGTACTTCAGACGTACCGTACCCCTCTAAACATTCCGTTATTTTATCAGACATATTCTAAAGGCAAGACACCACTCTTACGATATCTTCTGATAGGTATCATTCACTATCATAAGCTTTTCATTTCCTCCATCTATTCAATTCTCTATAAGTCTTCACCATAATGTTTTGTACACCCAAGCAAACGTTCGGTGTACTGGGCGAGAATTTAAGATAGGAAAGCTGTATTTACGATAGACGTATAAATCTCCTTATCACTTCGAAACGTTTACATGTTAGTTCTAATCTCGTAATCATACGCTTAGAATCCTACACACATAAGGTTTCCAGATCTGGTCGGCAACAGACCATAGATCCGAACAAATAATAGCATATAAGGCATCCTTATAGCTATACCATAAAATATTTAACACATAAAACATTTTAGGCATCTTTCCTAAAATAAACTTGTGCTCGTGTCTAAAATATAGCAGACACTCATCTCATAATCATCGCTTAGCATTCTAAGTTTAAGTCTAGAAATTCTACGAATTCCTAGTTCGCTTAAACTAATGCTCTGATACCAACTGTGACATCCCCAATTTTACGGCCGTAAAAGACCGGTTTAATTTATGCTTTTAAAATAATTTCAGAGTAATCATTTGATTAAAAGTGTTGCGGAATTTGTTCCCAGAAAAACATGATAAATATGTTATCAAATCATTTCCGAAGAAATGTATTTTATTCACTTAAACCATTGGGATGTCATTGTCAATACAAAAACATAAGCATAAACAAAACTTACATTCATTTACACTAGTGATCTTCTTCTCTTTTAATCTCTCAGTGTAAAGCAACTTCGTATCGATACCTGTGATACAATTAAACTGAGTGGGTCAGACTTGGGAGCCTGGTGAGCATATAGGGTTTTCACCCCACAATAAATAAATTTATTATGCTTAAACATCAAACAATCAACCCAATTACCCAATCCCCATTATCTTATTTATTTCTTAAGGATTTACCCTAAGAATCAACTATCACTCATTCCTAAGGATTTATCCTAAGGAATAGGCACGAAGTCCATCGCTGCCCAAGGTTTATACTACAAGCACTAACAACGTCGATCCCCACATACTGATCATATACAGTGATCTTACTAGATCTAGCCTAAAGGATCGATATGAACAACAACTAACGAAACTGCTTCGGAAATTCCCTAGCAGCAAACGAGGATCGAAGAAGATATCAAATGAATGGAATAAGTTTAACCACGAACCTTTGTTCGTAAAAGAAAGAACCACAAGACAATTAAGTCAGGGGTAATTATCAATGCATAGGCTGTGGTCTGAATATCGTGAGGTATATAACCCCCAGACGCACCCTATCCGGCAATGGAAACACTGACTCATGCCTAGGCTGTGGTCTGAACCCCCAAACTCACCCTGTCCGGCAATGGAAATGGAAACACTGACTAATGCCTAGGCTGTGGTCTGAACCCCCAGACTCACCTTATCCGGCATCGAAAATGGAAACAATGACTAATGCCTTGGCTGTGGTCTGAACCCCCAGACTCACCCTATCCGACATCGAAAATGGAAACACTGACTAATGCCTAGGCTGTGGTCTGAACCCCCAGACTCACCCCTATCCGGCATCGAGAATGGAAACACTGGCTCATGAAGCTCGTCCGATCACTTCATAAAAGAAACAAAGACTCCAAAGCTCTTCAAAATAAAAGTATAGGGAAAATAATAATAAAGTACTCCCGTACCCCGACACGTAATAGTGTCAAAAAGAAGAACTAACGGATGAACACATAGTTCAAAAACACCTAATGAACATATAGTTCGAGAACACCTTATGAACTTATAGTTCAAACGTACCTACCGATTACAAGTCTGCTAACGTTCCACTAGACTATCTAAAATAGTCTGTGGCCGTTGTCTATACTCTGCTAGATGACTAGATCATACTAAACATCGATACCTCTCATCACCTTTATTTCATCACACATCATCTAATTCATCTACCCATGTTTTACCCAACATATTTGTAGATAAAAATACATATACAGTTTAAAACTTGTATAAAACATTTATTCAACAGTCAACTTAATTAAATAATTAATATAATTACACATAGCACGTATTTTAAAGAAAATACTTCATATATATGTGTAAGGTGAAAGTCACTATACACTCACCTGATTTAATGAAAATCGGGCAGCAATTCGTTTCCTAAAACGATCGTTTCTAATAAAACCGGGAGTTTTATTGAGAAACCGGGCTCTGCGAGGGTCGGGCTTCGAAACCGAAAAAATAAATTTCATGGGCTTCTCGGGCACTCCGGGACGTGTTCCGGGCGTTGGAATTAATCCCGGGGCTTTGGGGGAAGTGGAAATGGCTAAAATATTGAAAAAGGGGTGAAAATTTGCTAATTTCCAAACGTAGCCGGAAGATCTCGCAACCCTTCTATTTATAGGGTGAGATCCGAAGTCGGCCAAGAGAAGGGAGTCAGCATCGAGGACACGAGGCAGCAGGAGGCTCGGACACGTCTCGCATGCGAGGCCACGCGTCAAGCTTCGGACGAGCCTCATCACCGGGTGCCTAAGCTGCTCGGACACGGGGGTGCGCACTCGTCGGATGTGTGAGGGCCGGGACTTCGGTCGAATCAGCAGCGAGCACGTGGCTACTGTTCATGCGAGGTGACTCATCAATTTCGGACACGTGGCACGTTTTGAGCGAGGGTGACGTGGCCGAACACCAGCCATGCGAAATTCCTCGGTTTATGGGATTTTTTCTCGATTTTTGTGCCAAAACTTCTAAAATCCATAACTTTCGCATACGGGCTCCGTTTTTGACGTTCTTTATATGCACACGTAGGTAAAATTACGCTCTACAACTTTCATTTAGACTTCGTCGGCTAATTTTGACTTTAATTTTTATATTATTATTTTTAACAGACCGGGACAGGAAATCCGTTAAAAATTTATAACGTCTTCATCCGACGTCCGTTTTCGTCTGTCTTTTTACCGTTGTGCTATTATTGATGAGACCTTCGATTCTCGTTTAGGTTGTGTCGGCTAAAAATCACTCGATCTAAAATTCGAGTTTTTAGCTGTCCACTACTAAGCTGAAACTTAGAAAAATCATAACTTCCTCATACAAAGTCAGATTTTGGTGTTCTTTTTATACATACTCTCGGTTTGACGAACACTACGACTTTCGTTTAGATCACTAAGGCTAAAAAGTAGTTTATCAAAAACTCACTTTTTACGACATTCGGCACCGTGCCGGTTTTGTCGCGAAACTTCGACAGGTCATAACTTCTTCGTTATAACTCGGATTTTGGCATTCTTTATATATCCGTAATCCTTGTCACGACCACTACAACTTTCTTAATAAATATCGGCTTTATCTAATATTTATTTTTGACGCTCAACTTTATTCTTAATTAATTAAACCCTAATAATTAAACATAAAACACATAATTCACATAATATTCACATAAATTCCTTTTCATTTCTTCAAAATGAGTTACAAAGGTTAACCTAGACTATCATGTCAATATTAATGCCTAGCCTAGAAACACGGGCATTACAGTATGTGTTAAATTGTTTGATGATTTTAGGAGTAGAACTTAGTGGAATACGAGACAATACTTGGGACGGGTATGAGTAGGTGTGAAAGGTAGTAGAGGCCTATACTATCGGAAGCACAAGACTCGTACTTGGATCAAGGAAAGTCATAAGGTTACTAAGACGCTAGTAGTTGAGTTTTGTTTTGGTGATGATTTCTATTCCGACCCTAGTAGTCAAAGGAATCGAGTCCTACTGATCCACGAAGTAAGTTCGACGTAGCATGCGACTTTAGATTGAAGGAAAATATAATAGAAAGGATTAGTAGAGGTTTCGCATTCGCCGCAGCCTGTTGCTGGAAATGCTACAAGACATAATGTAATTAGATCACATTAGAACGTGAAGGAATGTAACCTTCGTGTTAGAATCTGACCCAAGGCGTCATACGATGAGAGGTCATTAAAACATGACCCATCGGTATGTTATTCAAAGTAAAGACCTTAATTTAGGAGGAAGACTAGGTGCATCACCATCAACAGTCAAGAAGTCTAAGGGTTAGAAACTCGATACAAAAGACATGAGAGTTACAGTTATCACCTAGGATGGAAAGGTAATGTGCGGAGTCATTATGCAAGCTCTGCTTTTTTTTTATCATTCTGTGATGTAATCATCCCAAAGGGGAGATAATTGTAACACCCGCAAATTCAGGCTACACATAATAAAGAGTAATTATTAAAATTAAATCATTGATTAGGATAATCTATAGTCGTGCGTGCTTCAGACTATATAATTCAAGTTTCGTATTAAGGAAAAATACGAAAAATCTGTCGAATAGTCTGTAATTCGTAAAGATAAGTGCACCAAAACATATATATATATATATATATATATATATATATATATATATATATATATATATATATATATTAATTATATTATATTATATTTAGAAAGTAAACATCATCCCAATCCCGAAAATATAAATTTCGCAGAAATCCGACTCCGTATATGATTTTAGTAAAGATATAAAAGGCAACCGCACATAAGCAATGTGTGACGTCAAAAGGTACAAAGAGAATGGTTGACTTTTGGGTAAAGTCACCAAAATGAAAGTCGTGGTACACTTGAAGATAGGAATCTTGGTACAAGGAATACCAAAATCGGAGTCCGTACGAGAGAGTTATTATTTTTGCAAAATCATTAAATCATATAAAAATAAGGGCTAAAAATAAATTAGAATTAGCCGATGGAGCCAAAAAGAAAGTTGTAGTACTCATCGAGAGCAACGCGAGGAAAAAAATAACATCAAAAAAGGAGTGTATATGAAGAAGTTATTGAATTTACAAAATCTGCAATTTACGTCATGCGCAGTGTGCGCCTGGTGCGTTTCAGGTGTGCGCCACACACTTCTAGATGGTGAAAATGCGGACCGCGGAGAGGCCGACATGTGCACGAAGTGGTTGGGGAGACGTAGCCTTAAAATGTGCAACCTGCACCTCTTTTGCACGCCGCGCACCCCAAAAATAGCTATAAATCGGAGGCAAAACCTCATTCTCTTCCCACGCCTCCCAAAGTTCTCTCTCAAGTTGATTTCAATTTTAGCCCGTTTTCACTTAATTTTAGCCTTTAACGAAGCCCTGTGATTCCTGAAGTAGTACTAGTTAGCGAGTAGAAGCTCTTCCAGTTCAATTTCCTAACTTTTAATTTCCTAACTTTTGTCAAGAAGAACCTCTGTAAGTTAAGCTACACTCTAGTCTTTTCAGTGTAACTTATATTTACAGTCATAAGCTGTTATTATGAAACAATAAATAAGATTTACCAGTAATTCCATGTCGTTATACCGATTGATCTACTTACGGGAGAAATGTCTAGAATGGTCATGTTGGCTTGGTTGTTGGATTTCAGATAAGCTATTTATGTTAAAATGGTCCTGCATCCCAATTGTCCTGCCTGACTGATCGTTACTTAATAGATATTGATGTAGACATTGGGATTATAGGAATCTAGACTATAATTATTATAGTCACCAGGATTTCGAAACTAGACTAAGGCTTAGTACTTTACGCGTCTCAGTCTTTTCAAACTATGAAGCGAAGCACTGCCGAAATCGTCACTTACCTATTTTTATCAAGTGATTGCATAGTTACTTTCATCTTACACATGGATACGAAATACATAATTAATTAATTGTTATATGTTAGAACAAAGTTCTATTAGGATCGATAGATTCTATGCAGGCAAAACAATTAAGAACGTAATTATGAACACAAGAATGGCTTTAAATATGTTGTATGATTAAAACTTCAACACCTCAGAAGAGCTCGATTAAGAACTTCGACTGTAGAGGTGCTTAGGGTTACAAAACAATAATCAACGATAATCACGAACGTATCTAATGCATACATGCATGCACTATTTATAGTATAACCCTACTAGATAATCACGGATGGACAGGCCCAATCCTGATATACAAAACAAGCCCATGACGCAACACAATAATACCCAACAATCTCCCCCTTTGCGTCAATGGAGTCGAAAGCTCACTTCGGTTGAGCTGCAGAAGACTTCTTGATTGTCTTGAACACCTTCGGTATGATGGCCAATAGATGATGACGAAACGTAATGTACCACCGAAGCATGTCCGTGAAGTTCTTCTTATCTGCTTCTGAGTTCTGCTTGCACCGATGGATGATATTGATAATGTGCTCCAAGCAGTCAGTTGAGAATAAATGTTTATCAACAAGAGCGAACAGAAAACGATTGGCTTCGCCTCTTCTGAACATAAAAAGTAAGATGTGTAGAATCGATTTGGCCCATCTTGATTTTGTTCACATCTCCTGGTTTCGGTGTTGGCTTGACAGTCGGTTTCTTGTTCATCACTTTCGCTATCTCCTGATCCATAGCAGCAACCTCATGGATGTAAGAGGCCAACATCCTCTTCAAATGATCCAGTATCGGCTCATATTCTTTCGGATTGGTGAGCAGAATGTTAAACAATAGGATCCAGTCATGAGGATTTAAATTCGGAAGGTCTTCCAGGGAAATAATCGACACCAAGTTTGCTGATCCTCGTGTGATTTTAAAATTAACATTTATAAACTTCCCAGCAGACGAAGGTTTTAGTACCTTGACAGTAACTATCTTCTGTGCGCTCCATGTCAAGTACTGCGGTTGACCATACTTCAGATAAAAGTAGATAAGCTCACGATCAACTTTTGGATGAGGGAAAGGAACTTCAACAGTCGAATCAAAACAATGAAACGTGAATGCCTTTCGTGTTATCGGCATATCGAACTGTGAATCCTTTGAATTATCACAATCAAAAGAAGCGACAGGTTCCAGCCATTATACGCTTGGAAACTCTATTGCCTCATTGATAAGTGTCTCTTTTGTCAAGAGGGGAAACAAGGCCTTCTTGCAGTTTAAGGCTTCTTCATCTTCCTTGTTCCTCCTTTCCCTTTCCTCAGCTTCCCTCGCAACCCTCAAGGTTTCATCCAACTCTCTGTCCCTCTTCTTTCGTTTAAGGGCCTCAACAATGGTCTCTTCTTCTTCGTCATCACTGTCATCATCAATCCCCTTCTTCTTAGCTTGAGAACCAGAACCCGAAGCTTCATTATCCTTCGGTTCGGTTGTAACTTTGACTTTCGGTTGGGCAGATTCAGTTTCAGTTTTCACAGTAACCTTCGGTTGAGCACCTTCTCCCCCTTGTTTTGGAGGTATGAATCTCTCCGAAACACCCTTCATCTCATGCAACAGTGCAAGGGCAGGAAGAAGTTTTGATGTCAGATGATTTCTGATAGTGAGAGTAAGGATAGGATCATGAGCACCAAGAAGATTGGTAAGCATATCCTTGACATCCCCAACACAGCTTCGAAAAATAGCTCTTTCAGTCTTCAACAAAGAAATTTCCTTTTCAGCTTGAGCGAGCTGCACCTTCTGAACTTCAATTGTGGAGGCTTGGCGTGCAAGATCTTCCTTCAGAGCACTCTCCTTTGCTAAATCAGCTTGGAGAGATTCAAGCCGAGAATTCACAGAACTGATAAGTGAAGTGTTCTCTGCTTGCATCGAAGAACGAACAGCCTCAAACTTAGTGTGCTCCTCTTGAAGTGACTTGGATAAGGAATCCACAGAAGCATTTACCTTGGCGACATTGGTATCAACATGCCCTTTGAGTGACTCAAGAAAGATCTGAGTACTGTGAACAATTTCTGCAACGTCAGTAGTGGCCTTTTTGCAAGAAGAAGTAGACTCATTAACAGCCTTTGTGGATTTGTCAATTGACTCAGTATATTGCTCAAGAGTAGTATCCATGAAAGCTTTGAGCACAACACCACTGTATGACTTGTTGTCATCAAGCAATTTATCAAGTTTCTCATCAATGCTCTTTAGTTGTTGTCTCGTGACTGGAGCTTCATCATCATCATCTGTAGGAAGCCGATAGGGACTGTAGTATGTTGAATCAAACTCATCATTAGCACCACCGAGAGTGGCACCGGAATCGGTTGAAGGTGAGGGTGAAAGTCGTTTGGAAGTAACTGGAGGTTCGGTTTCAGTAGTCGCCCCCGTATCAGATACGTTGACTCGTACTGTCGGTTCTGGGATAGTGGTGGAAGTTGATTGGGAAATAATAGGAGGAGGGATTGGAGTTGTAGAAATAGGAATGGTAGTAATAGGTGGTGGTGGTGTAGAAGTCGTTGTTTGAGATGTGGTAGGTGGGGGAACAGCAGCAACCGAAATAGGAACTGTCTGTTTCGGTGATGGAGGTGGTGTTGGAAGTTTGGCATGAAGAGGTTCGGTTGGAGTGGGGGATCGGGGAGGGGAGTTACCTCTCGGTGATTCATGATGAATTTCCTCCTCTTCATCTTCCTCGTCGTTATCTGAACTAGAAGGAGAGGGACTCTTGGATTTCTTCGCCATTTTCTTAATCTTCTTTGGCTTAGAAGAATCCCCTTTCTCAGACTTTCGCTTCCTTGACTTAGCAGACTTAGACTTACCATCCTCGGTTGTCCCTTTCTTGGTAGTAGCCCTTTTTCCTTGGTTTCTAGGCTTCTCCACAGCATCCAAGGCAGCCTGCTGTTCAGGAGATAAGACTCTCGGTTCCTTGGGAGGAATCTTGCGATATTCAGCCATGACCATACTCTCGGTTGAGACACACATGTACGTTGTCTCAGATATAGAGCAATTGTGAGGGAACTTTGTAGGATCAGAAATGATGATTTTCTTGGTGTGAAACGTAGCCACAGACGCGACTAGGGCATCCTTTATTACCGGAATCTGCAAAGTATTAATCGCCCTTCGTGTAATGAGAGTCCAGAATCGACCACACGAAATTTCAGAGTGCCTCGTTGAAGTGTTGAGGCTTTGCACCACTTGTGACCAGATAATCGACCCATAGTCGAGATTTATACCATTGTAAAGACCGTATAGAAGGGTCAGGAAACCCTTACTGGTACCATCAGACCCACCACTCCTCTCCACCAAACTCTTGATGAGAAGAGTAAGCAATCCATTCCATTGGGGCGGTAAGCATGACTTCTTAACCTTCGTAACCGTGGTAAGCACATCAGTGTAGCCCATCTCGTAGAGCATCGAGAACAGTTGAGTAGTGGTGAAGAAGTCCGGTGAGATCACAAACGAATCCACAGCAAGTTGCAATGATGAACAAAATCTCGCTTTTGAAATCGAAGCCTTGTGAGAGAAGATTTGGAAGTAGATCCTCTCGTTGTTCTTATCATACGAAGCGGTAGTGTAGACTTGCGATAGGAGGGACATTGGGATGGATTCTACCTGTGTTAGGGCTAAAACCAGAGGTGAATACTTCAAACACTCAACCACGTGTAGCATATACGAATCGTACAGAAAAAGGGTTGAGTTCAATGATCATGTTCTGGTTTAGCTTGATCGAGAGCAATGTGGACGATGCAGTTTGATCGTGAGCCGATGAAGAAGTCGCCATTGTTGAGTTAAGAAAGAAGATGAACAGTTTCAAATCACCTTGTAGTTTGAGAGAATTTGTTGCTGGTAAAAGACAAATAATATTAGAAGCCCTTTATATACCATTGCCAGGAGAGAGAAAAATCATCATGATAATGACGCGATCACTTAAATGTCGCCTGAAAAAGCGCGATGTAACAGGGTGGTTTCTCCCAGGTATACGTCAGCACGCGTGGGTTTAGGGACCGTTCAAATTCACGCGCCCAAAAGCTTATCCTCAATTCATCGTTTGAAATTCAGCTTCACTCCAAAATTTAGGATAACCCCTGTTGCTCCAAAAGGTAAACAAAAATCGAACCAACAGCAACCAGAATGTTGGAAAATAAAATATTTCGTGCAATAGGGTGACAAAAGATAAAGAAATAAAGCAAAATGTGTATGGGATGTTAGTGATGTCTATTAAAAGACATAAAGCAGATGATTCCGGGCAAGAATCGCTTCCTTCAAAGTCAAGAGAGACTTGAAGTGCTTGTGTGGTTTCCCGAGAAAATACGATCGAGTGTTTGTAAAGAAACATCGAAAGGATTCTTTTAATTTATAGGCTAAGGGTAGCTTATCTTCAACCGAACTTCGATTCTTAACATAAGACCGAATGTTGGAAGAAGTACTTGTGAGATCGATGTGGTCTGTTGAACAAGTAGGTTGGATATAATTTATAGTGACTAAGATGTGATCGAAATCTCAAAAACAAAAACAAACCGGATCTTTTAGGGAAGAAAAGCCTTGGTGTTAGACAATTTCACAAAAGACCACTCAAAAAATAAAATGACATTTCATTAGGTAACGAGTAAGATCTTGAATATAATGATTCACCGTCAATTCATTGTAGGTGTTGGTTTTTGGGTTTCACTCAGCACGTGGTGTACGCATCTAAGATCACAAAAACATATTTTATGCAACCATAAACCTCAGTGGTAAAGACCGAGAGTCTCAAGGGTTACAGTGGTGAACCGAAAGTTGATGGAGAATGTAAGGAGGGTGGTTAAATAACCGAAAGTACCTTCTGCTATAAAGACATGACAAAGCAGAAAAACTCTTAACTCAATTGAGAAGAGTAAGGTAGCTCTTGACTTGAGCTGATTTTAATCAGCCTGATTGGGAAGAAACGATAGGTATAGATCGAATCATTAAGGTCATGCTCTTAGTCGTAGAGGCTTCGGTCAACATGCAGCAGCATGCTTCTAGGGACCCTTAACTAGTTCAGATTGAAAGAATCATACCATCCTAAGCTCCAAATTCTGTTGTACTGGTATACTTGGGACCTAATTAGAAGAATAAGCAAACAAACACACCACACAAAGAAAACAAACAAACCAAACAAAATAAAAAAACGATTAGAAAAATATTTTTGGAGTTTTGAAATTTTCTGAAAAATAATAAAAACAGAAAGATAAAATATTTTTGGATCTGAAAAATAAGAAAAACGAAAATAAAGTAGCACAAAATACTCTTAAAAAAAATTTAAAAGAATAAACAAAATGTACAACCGAAACCTTATCTTAAAAGAATGAAGCGAAATAAGCCGAGCGATCGGTTCATTTCGGTTCCTTAAAATTCCAGAGTCGAAATAGACCGAGCGTTCGGTTCATTTCGGTTCCCGAAAATTATGGAGCCGAAATAGACCGAGCGTTCGGTTCATTTCGGTTCCCGAAAAATCTGGAACCGAAATAGACCGAGCGTTCACTCTATTTCACTTGTCTAATTTTTACTGAGAGATTTGAGGATTTGGTACTTGATGGGTTTTAGGTAAAACAAATAAACTAGAAAACAATTCCTAAGTTCTCATGCAACCTACTTTGGATCTATGTTTTAACTATTGAACATATAACTTTGAATTGCAAAACAAGAACCCTAGAGGAGAGAGGCTAATTTCGAAATTAACAAACTAGGGTTTGGGAGTTACATACCTTTCAATTGTTATAGCAAATAATTGATAATCCTCTTGATCTTCTTGGAAGCTTAGCACCACAAATGTAATGCCTCTAATGGAATCACACCCAAGAACTAGCAAGAAGGAAACTTGGAGGAGAGAGGATGGAGAGAGTATGCAATTTCGGCCTTAGGGTTTCTTCCAAAGAAATCAGTGACCTCAAATGTGAGCCAGGAGGCTCCTTAAATAGCTGAGGGATCTAGGGTTTAGGGAAAACCCTAGTTATCCTTTGCTTAGGGCCTAAGCAAGATCCAAAGGCCTTATTTGGACCCCTTGGACGAAATCTCTAGGGTTTCCCCTAAGAATTTAGAACACCTCCTTCCAAGGGAGTTCTGGAACCTTCCACTCAACTATTAGTTAATTGCAAACTAGTCCCTGCACTTTATAATTAATTCTTTTAACCCCAAAATTAATTCTGATTAATTTCTGGCTAACTATTAATTAAACATAATGATTTCTAATTAATATATTAATCTTTTAACATATTAACAAATCATTTATATTAGTTCATTGATCTTATAAATTAGTATCTCTCCTTTCATAATTTCCTTGTCCAGTTGCTGGGTTGAGGGCAACCCAAAAGGACTGTGCTGCTATCAATTCAAGTACATACCAATTATAGTTATGGGCTTAGACACCTAATCCAACAGTCTCCCACTTGGATAAGTCTGTAACTATAATTGCTAGTATGCCTTCTAAATTTGACCAGCAAATTGTAGCTTCATAAAGCTGCTGCGGAACTCTGACCCAGTCAGTTACGTGTCCTTAGATAAGTGATCATATAATCCTTCATTCTGCAAGATATCCCCAGACATAAGACATGGAATGTAATCAATCTCTTTCTCCAGAATCTATGTTTCCCGATTTCTGATTTGTGATGATGTAGGACTTCTAATCGAACACATCAATCTAGTCCTGGCTGGGCCCAGCACATAAGTCAACACCAAATCATCGAGGGGCCCACAAATATCGCTTTTCCTATTAGGGCAAAAGGAACGAATAAACGTTGACTCATATGCGTTTTCGTATCACAAATGCATGACCGACTTGTAAATTGCAACTCATATATCTTCGTTTCAAGATTATAAGATATTATCGTCTCAGTATTACTCATGATGAATTCCATGAAGTGATACTCTGAGCGAGGGTTTATCCAGTACTCAAATCTCAATTTCTGAGTACTCATGAACGTTGCAGCAATTCTATTGCCATGTCTATCCTTAGACAATCTACAATCCAGTTCATGACAGTCTTAATTCACTACTTACTTCCAAAAGTATGAGTGACTGTGGAGTTTGAATAATCTTATTATTCGGGAAGTAAAACATGCAAAAATGAAACACAATAATAAACAATTGACAAAAGGCAGAAACCAAACTTATAAATAATACTTTATTATTTAATCACCAAAAGTCAATTACATTTACTTTGTTACAAGTTTCAGAACAAAACTAATCTAACTACTAAAACTAATATCATCTTTCAGTCCTATGCTCCGAGCATGCTGAATATGCTTAGCCCTACTCAGACCCTTTGTGAGGGGATCTGTTGGGTTATCTTCAGATGACACCCGCTTTACTATAAGATGGCCTTCTTCAACTCTATGTCTGATGAAATGGTACTTTCTGTCGATATGTCTGGTCTTACCATGATCTCTCGGTTCCTTTATCAAGGCAACCGCTCCTTCATTATCGCAGAACAGTTCCATAGGCTCCTGGATGGTTGGAACAACTCCAAGATCTCCGATGAAGTTCCTCAACCAAGCTGCTTCTTTCGACGCTTCACTCGCTGCTATGTACTCTGATTCACAAGTAGAATCAGCAACCGTATCTTGCTTGGAACTTTTCCAAGTAACTGCTCCTCCATTCGGTAAAAATACCCAACCCGATTGAGAACGGAAGTTATCTCTATCCGTCTGAAAGCTGGCATCACTGTAACCATCTACTCTCAAAGTATCATTGCCACCAAGTACAAGGACCCAGTCCTTTGTCCTTCGTAAATACTTGAGTATATTCTTTACTGCTATCCAATGAGCTCTACCCGGGTTTCCCTGATAGCGACTGACCATGCTTAAAGCAAATGCCACATCAGGGCGAGTACATGTCATAGCGTACATGATCGATCCGACAGCGGAAGCATAAGGTACACGACTCATGTCATCTATTTCAACATCTATACTCGGGCATTGAGTCTTACTCAATTTGGTATTGCTCTGGATAGGTAGCTCTCCCTTCTTGGAATTTTCCATACTAAACCTCTTTAGTACCTTATCCAAGTATGTGCTCTGACTAAGTCCAATTAGTCTCTTCTTTCTATCTCTCAATATTCTAATCCCAAGAATATAGGCAGCTTCTCCAAGGTCTTTCATGGCAAAACACTTTCCAAGCCAAGACTTAACTTCTTTCAAGGTTGGAACGTCGTTACCAATGAGTAATATGTCATCGACATACAACACCAGAAAAGTTACTATACTCCCACTAGCCTTGATATACACACAGAACTCATCTTCACTTCTAGAGAAACCAAACTCTTTGACTTTCTCATGGAAGCAAAGATTCCAACTGCGAGATGCTTGTTTCAATCCATAAATGGATTTCTCAAGCTTGCACACTCTATTGGGGAACTTTGCATCAACAAAACGCTCTGGCTGACTCATGTAAACATCTTCAGCCAACTTCCCATTAAGGAAAGCAGTTTTGACATCCATCTGCCAGATTTCATAATCATGAAAGGCAACTATGGCGAGCAATATCCTAATAGATTTAATCTTAGCCACTGGCGAGAAGGTCTCATCATAGTCAACCCCTGGGGTTTGAGTGAAACCTTTTGCAACCAGTCGAGCCTTGAATGTGTGCACATTTCCATCCATGTCTGTCTTCTTCTTGAAGATCCATTTGCACCCAACTGTCTTACGACCTGATGCACTATCAACCAAATTCCAAACTTGGTTGTCATACATGGACTTAATCTCGCTGTCCATTGCCTCTTTCCACTTGGAAGCCTCTGGGCCTGCCATTGCTTCCTTATAAGTGACTGGTTCATCTAAATTTACCAGTGTCCTATCACTTATGAATGTGTCACCTTCTGAGGTAATATGAAAACCATATAACTCAGGTGGCACACTCACCCTAGTGGACCTTCGAAGAGGTAATGAGTTATCAACTGGTTCAACAGGAACTGTTTCCTCTGGTTGAGTGCTAGTGTCATCTAAGGTTCCTTCATTGGTTGACTCTCGAATTTCTTCAAGGTCAATGGTGCTCCCACTGTCCTCTTTGAATATGAGCTCTCTTTCCAGAAAGACTCCTCTTCGTGCTACAAAGACCACGTTTTCACTAGGTCTGTAGAACAAATATCCAAAAGACTGCTTTGGGTAACCAATGAAAACACATTTCTCACTTCTAGCTGCTAGCTTGTCGTGAGTCTCTCGTCTTACGAAAGCTTCACAACCCCAGACTTTAATATGTGCCAACGAGGGAAATTTCCCCGTCCACATTTCGTGAGGTGTTTTGGCAACCTTCTTTGTAGGGACAAGATTGAGGATGTGGGCGGCTGTCTCTAAGGCATACCCCCAGAAGTGAATAGGAAGCGAAGCACGACTCATCATAGAACGAACCATGTCTAACAAGGTTCGATTACGCCTCTCAGCTACACCATTTAACTGTGGTGTCCTAGGAGGAGTCAATTATGAGACTATCCCACACTCTTTTAGATAGTCGTTGAACTCGATACTAAGATACTCCCCGCCTCTATCGGATCTAAGTATCTTTATCTTCCTGCCCAATTGATTTTCGACCTCATGCTTAAACTCTTTGAACTTTTCAAAGGTTTCTGACTTATATTTGAATAAGTAGATATAGCCATATCTGCTATAATCGTCAGTGAAAGTCACATAGAATCGATTAGCATCCCTTGTAGTTGATCTGAAGGGTCCACACACATCTGTGTGTATGAGATCCAACAGACCTTCACCTCTTTCACAAGACCCTGTGAATGGTGATTTTGTCATCTTTCCCAAAAGACAAGATTCACACATATCATCTGATTTTAGGTCAAATGATTCCAACATTCCATCCTTTTGGAGTTGGGCTATGCGTTTCTTGTTAATGTGTCCAAGACGACAATGCCACAAGCATGCCTTGTCTACACTATTAGACAAGTCAATATTAAATACACTATTTCCTAAGCTATCAACACAAGTCACTGTTTCATACACACCATCACAAGGCAAAGCTTCAAACACAAAAACACCATTCTTATAAACAGAAACTGAACCATTCAAATCATTAAAAGAATATTTAAAACCTTGTCTGAACAATGCATGAAATGAAATAATGTTTCTCGTCATCTCAGACGAATAGCAACAATTTATCAAATCTAATCTAACATCATTACTAAGCAAAAGTTGATAAACTCCGATCTTGGTCACTGGTGAAGACTTTCTGTTTCCCATGATCAAGTTTATCCTTCCTTGCTCTATCTCCTCACTTTCCTTTAGCCCCTGCAAATCAGAACAGATATGAAAACCACATCCTGTATCAAGGACCCATGAACGAGAAGATAATGAGTTATTAGAAGAAATAGTGTAAATACCTGCCGAAGATGGCTTTACTTTGCCATCCTTGATATCTTGCAGATATTGTGGGCAAGATCTCTTCCAATGCCCCTTTTGATTGCAATAAAAGCAAATGACCTCTTTTAGATCAGAAACATGGGGAGTGGTAGCATTGGGCTTAGCCTTTGGGCCATTACTAAATGACCCAGCTTGAGCCTTGCTCTTCCAGTTTTGCTTGGGAGGACCTTTCCTCTTTTTCCCCTTTCCCTGTCCAATAGCCAAGACAGGGGCACTTGCAGGTGTGGAGGGTATACTTTTACCCTTCATTCCTGCCTCAGCTGTCTGCAACAAGTTGTGCAATTGGGCCAAGGTCTGCTCAGTATTGTTCAAATGGTAAGTTAGAATAAACTGACCATAACAATCAGGTAGTGAGTTCAAGACCATGTCAATGGCCAATTCCTCATCAAATTGAATGTTGATCTTGACCAAACGCTCTATTTAGTGTTGCATTCTTTGCACATGTGACACAACCGATTCCCCTTCTTTCATCTTGCAAGCCATAAGTGACTTGACTACTTTAAACTTTTCTTGACGAGCTCGCTTATGGTACTTTTCCATAAGGTCCTTGTTCATCTCAAAAGGCCAGTAGTCCTCATAGTACCTCTGCAGTTCTGGGGACATGGTTGCCACCATGATGCACGCCACTTTGGTAGCATCATCGTAATGTTTCTTGTAGGCAGCAAGATCTTCAGGAGTAGCTTCAGACTCATCAAGCTCTTTGAGCTCCTTTTCAAGAACATATTCTTTGTTCTCAAAACGAAGAGCCATCTTGATGTTGCGCATCCAATCGTTATAGTTTGAGCCATCCATAACGACTTTGGAGCAGATATTGAGCAAAGAGAAGTTCTGGTTGGAGGAGGATGAAGCAGAAGTGTTTCCAGGAGTAGACATCTGAAAAGAAAGAAAGTTTTAGTTAGATTTCAAGATACCTCAATATAATAACCCAAAGATAAAATATCAAGGTTAGGATCCAACTATGAAGATTCACAACTAAGAAATGGGATGCCGAGATCCAAGTGTAAATTTCATAAAGGTAGGTGAATGACGATTCACCAATTCCACCATTAGACGAAACAAACGAAGTGAAATTCCTAATTCTTTTGAGATACATTGAAACTATTCAATGGCATGTTTTAATCTCAGATTATGCTCTTCTATTTGTGACTGGGATGCCGAGGATCACAAACAAGATGTGAATAACCATGCAAATGTGCTTGGTAACCTCATTGTCTTTATCATTAATTATTGATGTGCTGGTAAACCACACACGCTCCATCAAAATGACAATTATGAGATACCCATTACTACTCTTTATTAGTGCCCTTTAGTGTGCTGGTTAACCACACACGCTCCACTAACGACCAATAAAGCATAATGTGCAATTTCATGGATTAGCATACTTTTCACATTTTTCCTAAAGTAACTAGAGTTGGGATTTTAAAAATAATATTCTAGTACTTTCTTTAATGTCATTATACTTTTAATGAGAAGTAGTTGTCCTATCAAATCCGTTCTGCTAACGACCCTCCACTAATCAAGGAAGCGGTGGGTGAGAGTGGACACCCATTCAACTACCATTTTATAGGCAGTTTCCTTATACCCCCCTTATAGATTAGCTTCGTGAATGAGGCATACTAGCGATTTGACTGACCATATTCTTATACATATATAATATTAAACTTTTAATCATAATACATATATAGGGTGTGTTTTAAAACATTTTAAAACTTCAAGGGTTTATATAAATTTCGAAATTCAAACTCTTAAATTTAAATTTAAATAAACCAATTAACTAGATTTAATATTTATCTTTTAATTAACTATTAATCAAATTATTAAATCTTGTAAGGATTATCTAATTAAATTAATCAATTAATTTAATCCTAATCCTTATCCCTCTAAATTTCGAAAAATAGGGTAAGGATAATTATCCAATTAATCTAATTAAGTAACAATTATCCAAAACAAGAAACCCTAAAACTTCTAGCAATTTCGAAATTTACAAGGGAGGAGGCTAGGGTTTTCCAAAACCCTAACCCTAATTTCGATTAGGGTTCATGGAGGCTAGGGTTTTTCGAAAAACCCTTTAAACCAAAAACCCTAAAAAAACGAAAATTTTGGCCTTTAGGGTTTAATGGCTATAAACCCTAATTTGCAATTCAACTATTATAGCAATTCAATTTAAAACAAACAATGGCTCTGATACCACTGATGGGTTTTAGGTAAAACAAATAAACTAGAAAACAATTCCTAAGTTCTCATGCAACCTACTTTGGATCTATGTTTTAACTATTGAACATATAACTTTGAATTGCAAAACAAGAACCCTAGAGGAGAGAGGATAATTTCGAAATTAACAAACTAGGGTTTAGGAGTTACATACCTTTCAATTGTTATAGCAAACAATTGATAATCCTCTTGATCTTGATCTTGATCTTCTTGGAAGCTTAGCACCACAAATGTAATGCCTCTAATGGAATCACACCCAAGAACTAGCAAGAAGGAAACTTGGAGGAGAGAGGATGGAGAGAGTATGCAATTTCGGCCTTAGGGTTTCTTCCAAAGAAATCAGTGACCTCAAATGTGAGCCAGGAGGCTCCTTAAATAGTTGAGGGATCTAGGGTTTAGGGAAAACCCTAGTTATCCTTTGCTTAGGGCCTAAGCAAGATCCAAAGGTCTTATTTGGACCCCTTGGACGAAATCTCTAGGGTTTCCCCTAAGAATTTAGAACACCTCCTTCCAAGGGAGTTCTGGAACCTTCCACTCAACTATTAGTTAATTGCAAACTAGTCCCTGCACTTTATAATTAATTCTTTTAACCCCAAAATTAATTCTGATTAATTTCTGGCTTACTATTAATTAAACATAATGATTTCTAATTAATATATTAATCTTTTAACATATTAATAAATCATTTATATTAATTCATTAATCTTATAAATTAATATCTCTCTTTTCATAATTTCCTTGTCCAGTTGCTAGGTTGAGGGCAACCCAAAAGGACTGTACTGCTATCAATTCAAGTACATACCAATTATAGTTATGGGCTTAGACACCTAATCCAACAGTCTCCCACTTGGATAAGTCTGTAACTATAATTGCTAGTATGCCTTCTAAATTTGACCAGCAATTTATAGCTTCATAAAGCTGCTGCGGAACTCTGACCCAGTCAGTTACGTGTCCTTAGATAAGTGATCATATAATCCTTCATTCTGCAAGATATCCCCAGATATAAGACATGGAATGTAATCAATCTCTTTGTCCAGAATCTATGTTTCCCGATTTCTGATTTGTGATGATGTAGGACTTCTAATCGAACACATCAATCTAGTCCTGGCTAGGCCCAGCACATAAGTCAACACCAAATCATCGAGGGGCCCACAGATATCGCTTTTCCTATTAGGGCAAAAGGAACGAATAAACGTTGACTCATATGCGTTTTCGTATCACAAATGCATGACCGACTTGTAAATTGCAACTCGTATATCTTCGTTTCAAGATTATAAGATATTATCGTCTCAGTATTACTCGTGATGAATTCCATGAAGTGATACTCTGAGCGAGGGTTTATCCAGTACTCAAATCTCAATTTCTGAGTACTCATGAACGTTGCAGCAATTCTATTGCCATGTCTATCCTTAGACAATCTACAATCCAGTTCATGACAGTCTTAATTCACTACTTACTTCCAAAAGTATTAGTGACTGTGGAGTTTGAATAATCTTATTATTCGGGAAGTAAAACATGCAAAAATGAAACACAATAATAAACAATTGACAAAAGGCAGAAACCAAACTTATAAATAATACTTTATTATTTAATCACCAAAAGTCAATTACATTTACTTTGTTACAAGTTTCAGAACAAAACTAATCTAACTACTAAAACTAATATCATCTTTCAGTCCTATGCTCCGAGCATGCTGAATATGCTTAGCCCTACTCAGACCCTTTGTGAGGGGATCTGCTGGGTTATCTTCAGATGACACCCGCTTTACTATAAGATGGCCTTCTTCAACTCTATGTCTGATGAAATGGTACTTTCTGTCGATATGTCTGGTCTTACCATGATCTCTCGGTTCCTTTATCAAGGCAACCGCTCCTTCATTATCGCAGAACAGTTCCATAGGCTCCTGGATGGTTGGAACAACTCCAAGATCTCCGATGAAGTTCCTCAACCAAGCTGCTTCCTTCGACGCTTCACTCGCTGCTATGTACTCTGATTCACAAGTACAATCAGCCACCGTATCTTGCTTGGAACTTTTCCAAGTAACTGCTCCTCCATTCAGTAAAAATACCCAGCCCGATTGAGAACGGAAGTTATCTCTATCCGTCTGAAAGCTGGCATCACTGTAACCATCTACTCTCAAAGTATCATTGCCACCAAGTACAAGGACCCAGTCCTTTGTCCTTCGTAAATACTTGAGTATATTCTTTACTGCTATCCAATGAGCTCTACCCGGGTTTCCCTGATAGCGACTGACCATGCTTAAAGCAAATGCCACATGAGGGCGAGTACATGTCATAGCGTACATGATCGATCCGACAGCGGAAGCATAAGGTACACGACTCATGTCATCTATTTCAACATCTATACTCGGGCATTGAGTCTTACTCAATTTGGTATTGCTCTGGATAGGTAGCTCTCCCTTCTTGGAATTTTCCATACTAAACCTCTTTAGTACCTTATCCAAGTATGTGCTCTGACTAAGTCCAATTAGTCTCTTCTTTCTATCTCTCAATATTCTAATCCCAAGAATATAGGCAGCTTCTCCAAGGTCTTTCATGACAAAACACTTTCCAAGCCAAGACTTAACTTCTTTCAAGGTTGGAACGTCGTTACCAATGAGTAATATGTCATCGACATACAACACCAGAAAAGTTACTATACTCCCACTAGCCTTGATATACACACAGAACTCATCTTCACTTCTAGAGAAACCAAACTCTTTGACTTTCTCATGGCAGCAAAGATTCCAACTGCGAGATGCTTGTTTCAATCCATAAATGGATTTCTCAAGCTTGCACACTCTATTGGGGAACTTTGCATCAACAAAACGCTCTGGCTGACTCATGTAAACATCTTCAGCCAACTTCCCATTAAGGAAAGCAGTTTTGACATCCATCTGCCAGATTTCATAATCATGAAAGGCAGCTATGGCGAGCAATATCCTAATAGATTTAATCTTAGCGACTGGCGAGAAGGTCTCATCATAGTCAACCCCTGGGGTTTGAGTGAAACCTTTTGCAACCAGTCGAGCCTTGAATGTGTGCACATTTCCATCCATGTCTGTCTTCTTCTTGAAGATCCATTTGCACCCAACTGTCTTACGACCTGATGCACTATCAACCAAATTCCAAACTTGGTTGTCATACATGGACTTAATCTCGCTGTCCATTGCCTCTTTCCACTTGGAAGCCTCTGGGCCTGCCATTGCTTCCTTATAAGTGACTGGTTCATCTAAATTTACCAGTGTCCTATCACTTATGAATGTGTCACCTTCTGAGGTAATATGAAAACCATATAACTCAGGTGGCACACTCACCCTAGTGGACCTTCGAAGAGGTAATGAGTTATCAACTGGTTCAACAGGAACTGTTTCCTCTGGTTGAGTGCTAGTGTCATCTAAGGTTCCTTCATTGGTTGACTCTCGAATTTCTTCAAGGTCAATGGTGCTCCCACTGTCCTCTTTGAATATGAGCTCTCTTTCCAGAAAGACTCCTCTTCGTGCTACAAAGACCACGTTTTCACTAGGTCTGTAGAACAAATATCCAAAAGACTGCTTTGGGTAACCAATGAAAACACATTTCTCACTTCTAGCTGCTAGCTTGTCGTGAGTCTCTCGTCTTACGAAAGCTTCACAAACCCAGACTTTAATATGTGCCAACGAGGGAAATTTCCCCGTCCACATTTCGTGAGGTGTTTTGGCAACCTTCTTTGTAGGGACAAGATTGAAGATGTGGGCGGCTGTCTCTAAGGCATACCCCCAGAAGTGAATAGGAAGCGAAGCACGACTCATCATAGAACAAACCATGTCTAACAAGGTTCGATTACGCCTCTCAGCTACACCATTTAACTGTGGTGTCCTAGGAGGAGTCAATTGTGAGACTATCCCACACTCTTTTAGATAGTCGTTGAACTCGATACTAAGATACTCCCCGCCTCTATCGGATCTAAGTATCTTTATCTTCCTGCCCAATTGATTTTTGACCTCATGCTTAAACTCTTTGAACTTTTCAAAGGTTTCTGACTTATATTTGAATAAGTAGATATAGCCATATCTGCTATAATCGTCAGTGAAAGTCACATAGAATCGATTAGCATCCATTGTAGTTGATCTGAAGGGTCCACACACATCTGTGTGTATGAGATCCAACAGACCTTCACCTCTTTCACAAGACCCTATGAATGGTGATTTTGTCATCTTTCCCAAAAGACAAGATTCACACATATCATCTGATTTTAGGTCAAATGATTCCAACATTCCATCCTTTTGGAGTTGGGCTATGCGTTTCTTGTTAATGTGTCCAAGACGACAATGCCACAAGCATGCCTTGTCTACACTATTAGACAAGTCAATATTAAATACACTATTTCCTAAGCTATCAACACAAGTCACTGTTTCATACACACCATCACAAGGCAAAGCTTCAAACACAAAAACACCATTCTTATAAACAGAAACTGAACCATTCAAATCATTAAAAGAATATTTAAAACCTTGTCTGAACAATGCATGAAATGAAATAATGTTTCTCGTCATCTCAGACGAATAGCAACAATTTATCAAATCTAATCTAACATCATTACTAAGCAAAAGTTGATAAACTCCGATCTTGGTCACTGGTGAAGACTTTCTGTTTCCCATGATCAAGTTTATCCTTCCTTGCTCTATCTCCTCACTTTCCTTTAGCCCCTGCAAATCAGAACAGATATGAAAACCACATCCTGTATCAAGGACCCATGAACGAGAAGATAATGAGTTATTAGAAGAAATAGTGTAAATACCTGTCGAAGATGGCTTTACTTTGCCATCCTTGATATCTTGCAGATATTGTGGGCAAGATCTCTTCCAATGCCCCTTTTGATTGCAATAAAAGCAAATGGCCTCTTTTTGATCAGAAACATGGGGAATGGTAGCATTGGGCTTAGCCTTTGGGCCATTACTAAATGACCCAGCTTGAGCCTTGCTCTTCCAGTTTTGCTTGGGAGGACCTTTCCTCTTTTTCCCCTTTCCCTGTCCAATAGCCAAGACAAGGGCACTTGCAGGTGTGGAGGGTATACTTTTACCCTTCATTCCTGCCTCAGCTGTCTGCAACAAGTTGTGCAATTGGGCCAAGGTCTGCTCAGTATTGTTCAAATGGTAAGTTAGAATAAACTGACCATAACAATCAGGTAGTGAGTTCAAGACCATGTCAATGGCCAATTCCTCATCAAAGTGAATGTTGATCTTGACCAAACGCTCTATGTAGCGTTGCATTCTTTGCACATGTGACACAACCGATTCCCCTTCTTTCATCTTGCAAACCATGAGTGACTTGACTACTTCAAACTTTTCTTGACGAGCTCGCTTATGGTACTTTTCCATAAGGTCCTTGTTCATCTCAAAAGGCCAGTAGTCCTCATTGTACCTCTGCAGTTCTGGGGACATGGTTGCCACCATGATGCACGCCACTTTGGTAGCATCATCGTAATGTTTCTTGTAGGCAGCAAGATCTTCAGGAGTAGCTTCAGACTCATCAAGCTCTTTGAGCTCCTTTTCAAGAACATATTCTTTGTTCTCAAAACGAAGAGCCATCTTGATGTGACACACAGGTTTGCTTCTTGGACTGCCAGCTAACAAGTTTACCGTCAAGGAATTGGCATCCACCTGTAGTGCTCTTTCGGTCCAGACCACATCCTCCAAGATCAGCATCAGAAAAAGCTTGAATAAAGAATCCAGATCTAGCAGGGTACCAGAGACCGAGAGATGAGGTTCGCTTCAGGTAACGGAAAATATTTTTCACTGCCACCATGTGAGGTTCTCTTGGATTAGCTTGAAACCTGGCACAATAACAAACAGAAAACATAATGTCCGGTCTACTAGCTGTTAGATACATAAGGGACCCTATCATTTGTCGATATAGTGTTATGTCAACAACAGGTTTTTCCAGAGAAGGTGTTAACTTAGTGCCTAATGCCATAGGAACCTTCACTTTCAAATCTCCCGTCATACCAAATTTTGCCAGCAAGTTCTTTGTGTACGCCTCTTGGTTGATAAATATACCTTCTGGTCCCTGTCTAATATTCAAACCAAGGAAAAAATTAATCGGACCCATTGCGCTCATTTCAAATTTAGTCTCCATCAACTTCCTGAATTCAGCCGTTAAGCTAGGATTCGTGGAGCCGAAGATGATGTCATCGACACAAATCTGAACTATCATTAGATGTTCGCCTTCTTTCTTTCGGAAGAAGGTTGGGTCAACCGAACCTTGCTTAAATTTCGACATTTTCAGAAAGCGAGTTAAAGTTTCATACCAGGCCCTTGGTGCTTGCTTCAAATCATATACAGCTTTATCCAGCACATAGCAATGATCAGGGAATTTCTCGTTCACGAACCCGGGAGGTTGCTCAACATACACTGTTTCTTCTAGTTCTCCATTCAAGAAAGCGCATTTTACATCCATTTAGAAAACTTCGAAGTTTTTATGAGCAGCATATGCCAGAAAAATTCTAACAGCTTCCAACCTTGCTACAGGAGTGAAGGTTTCCTCATAGTCTATCCCTTCCTCTTGGCAATATCCTTTCACCACCAACCGAGCCTTGTTGCGAATGACGTTCCCCTCTTTGTCTAGTTTATTCCTGAAGACCCATTTTAAGCCAACCACTGTAGCATCCTTTGGTGTGGGAATCAGCCTCCAAACTCGATTGCGTTCGAACTCATGGAGCTTATCTTGCATTGCTTGTACCCAATCAGAATGATCAAGTGCAGCATTAACTGTTTTTGGTTCGACTTTGGAGACAAATGAATTAAACATACAGAATTCAACTTTAGAGAATAATGCAGTTTGTTTCGCTTTCAATTGATACCGAGTGAGAACTTTCTCAGATGATTCACCAATGATTTGTGCTTTGGGATGATCCTTGGTCCATTTCACTAAAGGAGGATAATTTGGGTCATAGGTTGGATCCAACTCTGCATTTACTTCCTCTTCAAGTTCTGATTGATCACCTTCGTCAGTTGTATTCTCTTTCTCCCCCTCGACTGGCGAAGTGTAACCTGTGTCAGGATCAGAGTTTTCATCCTCTGTGGGAGTCGGATTCTCTCCCTCGATTGGACTATTATTGGGTGGGTTTGGAGTTGTATGCTCCCCCTCGCCTGGACCTTTATGAGTTGGGGATGGAATTGGATTCTCCCCCTCGAAAGACATTTCAGTTGTCTTAGGTGCTGATGAACTCTCCCCCTTGAACATTGAGCCGTTGTTTGGAGAGTCAGTGGAGGGTCGACCACCTGTCGGTTTAGGAGGTTCACTTTCCATTTCTTTGGCAGCTACATCTATGATCTTTTTGAGATTGTCGATTTTGTTGTCTGCTGCTTTCGCTTCTGAGTGTGTTGCTTTCTCTGGTTCATCAAATAGCCGAATGTATTCTTCAAACAAGTTGGATATTGGAACCGAGACTTGTCCTGATTCAGGAAATATTTCTCCTAAGGCACTTTCGCTCCTTTGAACTTTCTTCATGTAAATATCGTCAAAGGTTACGTAATATGTTTCTTCAATTCGTTTGGAGCGTTTGTTCAAAACTCTGTATGCTTTTGAAGTGAGTGAATAACCAAGAAAAATTCCCTCATTTGCTTTGACGTCAAACTTGTTTCGGTTCTCTTTTGAATTAAAGATGAAACACCTGGAACCAAACACATGGAAAAATTTGACGTTAGGCTTTCGATTGTTCAAGATCTCATATGGAGTGATTGAGAATCTTTTGTTGAGCAAGGATCGGTTCTGAGTGTAACAAGCGGTTGCAACAGCATCAGCCTAGAAGTACAGTGGAAGAGAAGCGAAGCTTAGCATGGTTCTGGCTGCTTCACAAAAAGAACGGTTTCGTCTTTCAACAATCCCATTCTGTTGTGGAGTATAAGGGGTCGAAAAGTTGTGAGATATCCCCTTGTCATCCAGAAAATCCTCAAAATCTTTATTCTTGAATTCCAGCCCATTATCGCTTCTGATATTCCTCACTGTCTTTCACAGCTGCACTTCCACTTGCTTGATGAACGTCTTCAACTTGGGAGTTGCATCTGATTTCTGTTTAAGAAAGAAAACCCAGGTGAAGCGTGAAAAATCATCTACTATGACAAGAATGAACTTACTACCACCGAAGCTTTCGATAGCCGAAGGTCCACATAAGTCAATGTGCAGAAGTTCAAGAGCTTCAACAATCTTTGTATTGATTCGTGTGGGATGGCTCTTTCTGCTTTGTTTGCCCATCTCACACGCTGTACATAGATGTTCCTTATCAAATTTGAGAAGAGGAAGGCCTCGAACATGATCACCAAGCACCAACTTATTAATGTCTTTGAAGTTTAGGTGCGATAGACGTCGATGCCACACCCAGCTTTCATCAGTGTTCGCCTTTGATAGCAGACATATTGCTGGTTTTCCTCGAATTGGGTTGAGATTTAAAGGATACATATCTCCCTTGCATTCAGACTTCAACAGAACCTTTTTAGATTGCTTCTCAATTATTTCTGAGCCCTCATCATCAAATGCAACCTTCAAACCTGTTCCCACAACTAATTGTGACACACTGATGAGGTTATGCTGCAATCCCTCCACATACGCTACTTTTCGAATCGAGAAGTCTCCATTGGTTATCATTCCATATCCTTTGATTGTGCCATATGAGTTATTGCCATACTTCACACATCCACCATCCTTTAGGGACCGAACCTCCCTCAGCTCTTCCTTCCTTCCTGTCATGTGACGCGAGCAACCATTGTCTATATACCATTCATCATCCTGCAAATTCAAGCAGATTTAGGAACCCAAAGTTTCTTGGGTCCTGGTGAGTCTTTCACAGAAAAAGGAATTGCAGTAGAAATATCAACCAAATAAGTTCTTTTTATTAGAGTTGATTGATCTTTTCTTTTGATGGTGTACACCCTGATTTTAGTTTTATCTTGTTTAATTTTTGGTGTTTTTGATGGTGTGTTGTTAGATGATTTTGGTGTTTTCTTTTGAATCCTAGGGTTAGCTGACTTTTTCTTATCATTGAAATTAGAATCAGAATCAAGCTTTCCCTTTCCTTTGATGTCCTTCACTGAATTTGATTTGCTTTGTGAGTGGGAAGGACCGAAACTTGACTTTCGGTTCTGAATGCCGGTGTTGGAACCGAAAGTAGACGTTCGGTTGTTAGCCTTGACGTTTGGACCGAAAGTAGACATTCGGTTCTGCGCGCTAGTTTTGGAATAGTAGGAATTTGGACTGAAATTTTCTTTTCCTTTTAGCTTTTCCTTTCCTTTGTCAATTGATTCTTTCTTATAAGGTACGTAGTTGGGATTTTGAGACTGCCAATGACGTTTTCGCTCATTCAGATTTTTCATGTATCTTTGATTTCTTTGGTGTTTCTGTTCAGCTAACTCCTTCTGAGATTTGTGGATATTGAAGCTAGCCTTTGGCTTCTCCTTTTGAGTTTCGGTTGTCTTAGTTGGAACAATCGGTTCTTTCATTGGTTCTTCAGGGATTTCTTTTGTTCCACTTATGCTTGGTTTGTCGAAACTCGAGGGTTTGTTGATGGGTTCCGCCACGTATCTTCCTTTAATCCTCCATGAAGTTTGCTCAGATAAGCCTATGGTTTCGTCTGCATTGTCAATAGGGGCTGACCAGAAGTAATCATCGCAACCTTCAGCATTGTCTTCGTCGACCAGGATTTTCAATTCTGCTGTTTGTCTTGCAGTGACTCCTGTAACAGCATAGACCTGATTCGGCACAGTTTGAACCTTTTGATAAACCATAGCTTTCTCTTTGAGTTTCTGTGGCTTGTCTTTTGACAGGCGAGCGAATTCAACCGAATTTTCAGATATGAGGGGTTTCTCATTCTGGGTTTCGCTCTTCATAAACTCAGAGCAATCAACTACGTCTTCTACTGAGATTTCGCTCATCTCACTTTCCTCATCAAATCCAGACGTATTTTCTAAGTTCATTTTATTTTCTGAAAATAATTTAACGTTCGATGAGTCGAATTATTGAATGGTTTCGGACTTAATTTTTAACCTATCATTTTCGTCTAAAAGATTTTTTAGCATACATTTATGTTCCTTAGAGTCAATGAAGGTCTCTATCTTGTCCAGTCCGATTTTGTAAGCAATGTATGTTTCTTCTGATGATATAATTGATTCACATTCAGCGATGACTTCATCCTCCTTAAATTCAAGGAAGGGTAAAATCATCTTATGAATCTTTTTCCCTATTTCACAGCTTAAATGCAATTGAGCAATATTAGTATATAAGCGCTTAGCAATTAAACAAAAAACATTCCTTTGTTTCAAAAAATTTAAATTGTCACGTTGTAAATAAATACTTTCGTCCCTAGCCCTATTTAACTCCGCCTCCTTCAGCTCAATCCACATCCCTCTCTCCTCACTTTTTGAAGACACCCTGCTGAGTTGGTCAGTTAGGTTAGAATTCGCTAAGCGAGTTTGCATGAGACTACCACTTAAGTTAGAAAATTTAAATTTTAAGTCATTTAATTCTTCTTCATAATCTGTTACCGGAACTTTAAGTGATTCAAGGATAGATTGTACCTTTTTGATCAGCCGATCACAGTCGTTGATCTTCTCGCTCATGGGCTTGGCTGCAAAGCATTTGTCCTCAATTGGGTTCGGTTCCTTACTGGCACTTTCGGTTGATCCACCTGCTGTGACCATCAAACATCTTCCAGCTGAACCTGCTTCCTTTGCCACATACGCTCTTCCATGAGTTGGCTTTCTCACCTCTTCATCCTCAGAATCGGTTGACCAAACTTCAACTCCACCAAACTCATCTTCATCTGCATTCTCCTGCACAATCAAGGCATTCATAGAACTGTTAGTTGCCTTCTTTTTATTGATCTCTTCTAACTTGCACGTGCAGTACGCCTCATCGTCTTCACCATCTCTTTTCACAGCCATCTTCCTCGGCATGCAATCCTTGGCAAAGTGGTTCTTGCCGTGACAATATTTGCAGTCGAACCCTGAGTCTCCTGCAAGCTTGCTCTCCTTCTTGTCTTCGTCCTTTTGAGAAGAATTCTTCGCTTCATCCTTCACCTTCTCAGAACTGTAACTTCCCTGCCAGTTTCGGTTCTTATTGACAGGAAATTTTCTTCGTGCAAACTTCTTCAGATTGGTGACCATCATAACATATTCTTCGCTTGTAAGGTCACACTCAGACATATCCGACTCCTCTTCTTCTTCTGCAGTACTTTTTCCTTTTGAGACAAGGGCCAACGATCCTACACCTGAAACTACCTTCGCCTCCTTGGTTACCACATTCTCATGGGACTTAAGTATTCCCACAAGTTTCGCTAGTGAGTAAGATTTAAACTGTTCATGTGCTTTCACTGTTGAAACCACAGCCATCCATTCTGGTCTCAGACCGTTCATGAAGGTTACCTTCTGCTCGGTCAACTTTCTTTCTATTCCATGTTTGATCATCTTACTTAGGAGATGACTGAACCGATCGAAAGTTTGTATTAGTTTTTCTTCTGGTTTCTGTTCGAAAACTCCAAATTCTGAGAGCAGCAGGGTTTGAATAGAGTGTTCTAGATCTTCATCGGTTGAGTACAGTTCTTTCAACCTATCCCAGATTTCTTTGGCCGTTGTGCATGAACCAACTAACCGAAAAGTGTCAGATTGCAAGGCGAATCTGATCATTATCATGGCCTTCACATTACATAATAACTTGTCCTTCTCATCTTGTGGCATCTTGTCTACGTCCGCTACCAGCTTGTTATACTCTTTTTGAGTCTTAACAGTCGTGTTCGTTCCAGAATGAACAAACGGCCCAAGCGTGATGGCTTCCCAGAAGAGATAACCATTATATTCAGATCCGACCACATAATCTTCAAAGTGATGCGCCCATACTTCATAGTCTTGTGTGTAAAGAATGGGAATCCTGGTAGTGGATCCAATGCTGTTAGAGATGTTGATGGGATTTGTTTGAGAATCTTCGTGAGACATGGTGAGCCGCTAGAATCAGACCTGTAAGCTTGAGATTAGGGTTTTATCAGAAACAGAGTTACCGTCGACAGGAAGAAGACAGCTTCTTTTATATTCGATAAAAGCGGAAAACCCTAAAGAATTCTTAACACAGAAGGAATGTGTATTGATCACATAATCTCCTGCTCTGATACCAATTGCTAGAACAAAGTTCTATTAGGATCGATAGATTCTATGCAGGCAAAACAATTAAGAACGTAATTATGAACACAAGAATGGCTTTAAATATGTCGTATGATTAAAACTTCAACACCTCAGAAGAGCTCGATTAAGAACTTCGACTGTAGAGGTGCTTAGGGTTACAAAACAATAATCAACGATAATCACGAACGTATCTAATGCATATATGCATGCACTATTTATAGTATAACCCTACTAGATAATCACGGATGGACAGGCCAATCCGGATATACAAAACAAGCCCATGACGCAACACAATAATACTCAACACTATATGTGCTTATGTGCAAATATGTTATGTGTTAGATGAAATGTTACAAAGTTAAGTTATATGATGTATACTATATATGTATTTTTGTAAACATTATACATTGGGTAACGAAGGTAGTAAAAGATGTCATAGTACGATGGAAGATAGGATGTCGTAGTATGTAGGCAAAGATAGGATGCCATGACTTTAAGAATGGTACTGGTGTACCAACGATGTAGTCACTTAACAAAACATAGGCGACAACTACCGGACTAATTGATGACAATCTCGTAGAACACCGGCAACTATGGACTTAGTGCCTATTAGATAGATACTGGAAGCTATGGACTTAGTGCCCATTATATAAGCACCATCAGCAATGGACTTTATGCCTATTCCTTAGGATAAATCCTTAGGAATAAAAATAGAAAGAAACTTACTGACATGTATTGCGGAGAAATCCATGTAACAGTACTGTCAGCAACGATGATTAAGATCACCCTTAAGATAAATCCTTAGGGAAAAATAAATAGTAAAATGTGGATGAGTAATTGGGTTAATTGTTTGATCGTTAAACACATTAACTATATTACTGTGGGTTGAAAACTCTGTGTACTCATCATGTTTCCCAACCTGGTCCACTCAGTTTCTTTGTATCACATGAACCAATACAAAGCTACATGCATGGTGAGAGATTCAAGGAGATATATATCGTTAGATTATTGATACATTGTAAGTCTCTGTTTATGCATATGTTTCGTATCAATTATGACATCCCAAACTTTTATAAATCAATGAAAAACATTTCATCTGAAACGCCTTGATTTGATATTATATATTGTCAAGGATATTTTTGGACCAATTCTGCAACAAAAAAAATACTGTTTTAAAATAAACATAAATAAAAAATTTTAAAATGACCGTAAATTTGAGGATGTGTTACTTACTGGGAAATGTCATACAAAGTGTCTTCCTAGTCGACAACCAACAACTAACGTTAATATAAATATCAATGTAATTTACTCTCGTTACCATTTTTGGTAATATACTTTATTGCATATCCAATATACCATTGTACTTACCTATATTTAAATTTTGTTATTAATAATAGAAATATATAAATTTAAACTTATGAAATTCTTACAAGTGTTACCTGTTGCTATTATCAATATATGAATGGAAGGGTATGGATATTATGGGAATGGAAATTGTTATTATGGGTAGAAATTTTAATAAAATAATAATATTTTACAAATTGTCCACCCATAGTCCTGGATGTAGTTGTGTAATGTGAATCCATATGGACGTGTCAAACCACTAATTTGTGACAGTACATGGTGTTTAACCCATGATTCAAGAGCCACCCCATATTCATCTAGCACCTAGACCTCACATCCATCACCATAATTTTTTGACATTAGACATAGTTTTCCAGCCAAAACTCGTAATAAATTGAAACAATATCCATAGTGATTCCATGTCAAAGAACAAGAGAATCGCATAATTTCTTTAAAATGAAAGGATGATGTAGGATTGTACAAATTGAGCTTTTATATATTCCAATAACATATCAACTCACTGATATCATTACACGTCCATTGGATGAATACAAAATTAAGTTTCTTACCGGTGAGCTTAGGAGGTTGTCCCTAATCTACACAATTTACCTCCACGAATTGATGTGGACATTTAAAGTACGTATATAACTTATCTACAATAATTTTATGTCGCTAAAAGCATATTATCACATTTGACAAAGTCTCATAAGTCCTCAAGCAGTGTGAACATCAACTGAGACTGTAGAGCCACCCCCTTAAATGTTGACCTAATAGCAATGTCTATTACTCAATAATTGAGAATGCATGGTCCTTATAAAAAATCTCTTAATGAATGAGTGAATTTTGTAACTTGTGAATCTAGATTAGGTACTTGAAAGCATGCTCTCGTAGGTGCCAAAGGTTTCCAATAGACCCACCCATCTATAATCAAGCTGACAACAAAGTATGTTTCTCAATTCGAGAATATGATTGGTCCCCCCAACTAAATATTATTATTAAGGCATGGGTGTGTAAAAAACAATACAATGTATCGTCATGTTGAAGCCTGAAGATTCAAATTCAATTCACGTTGAAGATGATACGCCCAACATCAAGATGAATCCCTTTTTGTGTGTCACTACCGTTCTCACATTGAAGCTCTTCACATTCATATTATTGCATGTAAGCATATTTATCTACTACACTCAGGGGGTGTTTGGCTTTTCTTTTGAGAGGCCAAAAGTCTTTTAGGAAAAGTTGCAAAAAGTCAGGTTTTTCTGACTTTTCCAAAAAGTTCATTTTCCTTATATCCAAAATCCAAAAGTAGCTTTTAAAAGTATTTTTACCAAACATCTTTTACCTTTTATCTTTTCCTAAAAGGACTTTTGGTGTCTCAAAAGATAACCCAAACACCCCCTCAGTCAAGTTTTTCAATTTATATCTTTTCAACGTTGAAAAAGTCAAAGATTCTACTGTGTGCAACTCTTTAGTTTTGCAGCAACTACAATCATTCTTGTGAAAGAAAGAGAAAAACAATATTGGGAACCCGTACATTAGATCGAATATCTTTTTCTAATCGATTCAAATTCCCTCCTATAATTAAAACCCTTTATTATCCATCATGACTCCTCTTTACTCCTTTGTTTCCACTACCAACATAGAACACACCGCATCAAGTTCATAAACTCCTCTGTCTATTCGGCAAATGAATATGGTTACATCTTTCTCAATTCCTCAACATTTTGAGAATCTAAGGTTTGAGTCATATGGGCCCAGTGTGATGCATCCCGATTTTCTGTGTGAATGTTGGTATACATATTCCTATAATGAAGATTCAGATACATTTTCAGGGATTGTTCATAGTGGGGGATCAGACTATTATTCTAAGTTTAGATATGTTCATGGCGTCTCTCCAACATCTTCTCTTTTATGAACACTCTTCTCTGTTACCCTTAGAAGATAAGTGAAACTCTATTCTCCCAAGACTTGGTTGTTTATCACATCAAGGAAAAAATATGGTATGAAGGTAACTCTTCGTTAGTGTTCCTTCCTACCCGAAAGTTCTTAACTAGGGGATATTGAAGTGCTTGAGACATAAGGTTGGAGGTCTAGATTAAATAAATCTCTTTGGCTTGTGAATTCTCTATGTCATGTTTAAAAACAAGAATCTTGATTTTGACATACTCATATTAGATCAACTTGTTAAGCTTCTTTTCAGTAAGAAATGACATACACATGTTCCTTATCCTTAATTCTTGTGTTTGGCATTCATATGATCATTGGGTCTTATCGAGCAAAATCATCTCAAAGACAACTATATTCATCTTCAAGTCCTAGGCATTAATATCTTTACAAAGTCTCCTTCAGCGAATGACTCACGTATAATCTCGTGGACGCAGTTTTGGATCGACAATATTCCTTATAATAATAATGTATGACTTTGATGTTGATGGCCTTGATCATGTTGTCCTATCTTATCCATAAGAACCCTTGATGGGGTCTTAAAGTTCTTCGATTCATTCTCAAGCTGAAAGCAGTCCTAGTCTCACTTCAATTTGACACTGATAAAGGCCTTTTGAACACTCACGAAAAGGGTTGATGGATTCTTTCATTAGAATTAGCATATTCTATTTGAAACTGACAAAGGCCTTTTGAACACTCACATACACTTTTAGAAATCATCTTCTTCTACTCCCGATACATGTATCCTTTTTAAACCTACTTCTTTAACTCTCTCTCCATTATTATTTTCATCTTAATGGTAAGGAGGTTACATCACCAGTACATCGTAGCCAACACTCCCCATATGGCGCTCATATGCATCCTTCTACACCACCCAGTTCTTTTATCCATTCTCAACATGACATGTCTCATTTTGAGCATTATTATGTGTGACCAAAACCCACCCAAGAAACTATCTAGGTTGCTACCTTGGCCTCCACTCCCTCTAAATATCCGATTACACCTTCTGAAATCCTAGATATTGTTCATGCTCTCTCTTCCAAGCTTGATTCTACAATACAAGTTTTCTCCTCCCAACTTATGCATCTTGAAGTTGAAGTATCTACCATAAAGAACTATTTATTCCTCCGGAGGCTCCATGTATGGCTACAACTGCTCCATCAACTTGTCAAATATACTTTATCTTTTACTCATAATATCAATTAATATACTTACATTTCTACACATACAGTATAAGAATGATCATTTCCAAAATAGCAATGCACTTACATTTTAGGAAATTGACTTATTAAGGTAATTAACTTTTTGGTTTGTTCACATATGGGTAACTTTTTTTATACACATCTAGGTAACAAACTTGTTGGAAGTGTTCACATGTGACCATTATGACCGACTGTCGCAGGTTATATCTAGTTATAATGGTCATATGTGAACACTTTCAACAATTTTGTTACCTCGATGTTTACAAAAAAGAAGTTACACAAATATAAACAAAACGAAAAGGTAACTACCCTGATAAGTTAATTTCCATTTTTATTAATGTAGTTTTTTGTTTTTGAAACGAAAAATCTAACCGGATCCAAAACTACTCCTTAAATCCATCTATGTCCACAACGGGACTTGAACCCTCAACCTCAAGGAGGAGGGCAACACCAGACACTACTGGGCTAGTAGCCCATTGGCTTTATTAAGGTAGTTGATCATAATGCTTGCAATATTAACATATTCACTTAAATTTGCTTAAAACAGTATTTATGACCATTTATGAGCATTTAAAATGGTCATGACATGTTGATAGTCATTTGTGTAGCATAATTATCAAATAACTATATATATATATATATATATATATATATATATATATATATATATATATATATAAATGTCCAAATGAGAATAATAAATAAAATGAGAACTTGAGAACACTATTTTTATGTATTTATTAATGAATTTAATATGTGTTATATACTAGTAATTATAATGTGAATATTAAACAAATAAGTATTTATATATTTATTTTGTGTTATTATTCTCACTTTATTTGCCGTGTGTGTGTGTGTGTATATATATATATATATATATATATATATATATATATAAAAGACAAGAGTAATGATATCAATATAGATAACAACTACTTTTATTTTTTGTATTTTAAATTCTTATACTACATGCAAAAAAAACTTCATTGAAGATGGTGTATTCTTTTTGTTATTGGTCTCCATCTCTGTTACTTTTAGTCTCTAGTAAATTTTAATTTTTATATTTAATATCTTAAAAAATAAAATTCAATAAAACGAAGATGTGTTTTTTTCAATGTCAAAACTAGAGATTTTTTTTTACCAAAGTAGTGTATTTTAAAAACATATTTACCAAAATGACGTGATTTTAAAAATATTTACCACTTAGTTTAAATTTTATACCAAATCAAAATTAGATGGTAAAATAAGAAAACGAAAAGAAATTGACTTATCAGGTAATTACTTTTTCATTTTATTCATATTTGGGTAACTTGTTTTATTTACACATCTAGGTAATGAAGTTGATGAAAGTGTTCACATGTAACCATTATGACCGGATGTAACCTACTACAACCGATCATAATGTTCATATGTGTAAATTTTCAAAAAATTCTTTACCTAGATGTGTACAAAATGAAAGTTATCTAGACATAAACAAAACAAAAAGATAACTACCATAATAAGTCAATTTCCCCTTACATTTCTATGTCGACAATAGCAATATGTAACATGTTGTTGGAAATTATAGTGGTAATCATGCAAGTTGGCAAGTTTCCTCTATCCCACATTGGTGGGTGAAAAACCTTTAGTGGGTTTATATATCATTTCTCTTGATATGTCTTCAAAGGCTTTAAAGGATCAAAGGAGTGGCCAATCTCACGCGAGCGCCTAGCCTAACCTAGCATTAGCCGATGTCGCGAGTGTGCAAAATGGCACGATTTAGGCGCACTTGGCACGACGCATCAGTCGCCGGGAGCTGAGGAGCTTTTATTTTTGATGAGTTCGGGTTAATTCGGTTTGACCGATCCTGTCAAATGGTTGACCTTCGTTGACTTTGTGAACGTCATGTCGGAATATTCTAAAAGGCCCAGAAAACGGCTTCCTTGGAGAGCAAGTCGTCGCCCTAGGTTTTCCAGGGGTCGGCCCATGTGAGCCCCTTTCTACCTTCTAGGGCTTTGACACCTATAAATATAGCTCCTTAGGAGTCGTATTCAACACACGAATATCAAAGCTCTCTCTCTCTCTCTCTCTCTCTCTGATTTCTTCCAGTTTCTTAGTATTCACTTTGCGTTTATCGTTTTCCATTTCTATTTGAAACTCGTTAAATGTGCATTAAATCCTAGGGTTTTACTCTGTTTCTTACATCCGATAGAAGTGAAATAAAAACCTTCAATGACAGGAGTCCAATCGATGTAGTTATTCCACATTCCAGATCAACCGTCAACAAGTTAGTTTTACAGTATTGTCTTGTTTTTTTAATTTCGTCCAACAACATGACAATTTGCTTCTACTCCTTTCTTATAATTAGATCTGATCGAGAAAGATTGATCTGGTTTCTTGACAAAACATGGTAATTCTAATAATAATAATTCGATTTATTTATCGCAATTAAGCGACATATAATTCTTAATATTATTTGTTTGTTTCCTTGCATGTCTATTAGATCTGAGATTTAAAGGTTTTTAGTTTTGTGTTTATAAATCAACAGAATAATGGACACCCAAATCCCAACTTCTAGTCTCCACTACATGAATTAAGAGTTTTCCAAGCTTGACCGACTTGATGGTAAGAACTACACCCTTTTGGCTGACAAGGTCAAGTTCATGCTTCACGTGCTGAAGCTCGCCTATGTTTTGGGCCCAAAATTGGCCCCAATTCCCGTTGATCCAATTCCCGAGGTGGGTAAAACTGTGGATCCAATGATCATATCTGATCTGGAAAAGCAAAGGGCTCTGCGTAAAAAGTCTGAGGAACTGTGTGTGGGTCACATCAAGAACTCATTGTTTGATCGACTATATGATCTTTACGCAACGGTCAAAGATCCGACAGAGCTATGGAGTGCTTTGGAACTTAAGTACAAGGCACATGAGGAAGGTATTAATAAGTACCTTATGTCTAAGCACCTAGAGTTTCAGATGGATGATGAAAAACATATCATGGAGCAAGTTCATGAACTTTAGGTCATGGTCAACAAGTTTAACACGCTCTCCATCTATATACCAGAACTCTTTCAGGTTGGTGCGATCATTGTAAAACTACCACCCTTGTGGAAAGACTTATTTAAGGAGGAAACTCGCATCAGGGACAATCATGGTAAAGTTGGATCGAGTGTGCATCATGTATCAACTAGGGTTCTAGTCATAAGACCGAGTTTGGGGGACAAAACAAGAAGAAATTCGGTCCCAAGAAACAAAGCTTCCAGAAGACGGGTTATAATAATCATAACTCAAAGCTTAACAGGGCCGAACTTTGCCATGTCTGCTAAGAGATTGGCCATTATGCGAGAGAATGAAAAGATCGCAAATCAGGACTGGTAGCACATGCATTCGAGCACGTTATTGATATGGTGGAAGGTATGAACATTGGAGAGATTTTCATGATCTCTTCGCTTACCCGGTCAATCTGTATTGGAGGGTGGTTCGTAGAAACTAGAGCCACTGTGCATGTTTGTGGTCAACGAGAGAGCTAATGCACTTACCGTCCAATTCCACCAGGAGTGGTAGTTTTCTGTGTTGATGGTCACAGAGCTGAAGTTCAAGGAAAAGGTGATGTTTGTCTGAAGTTGACACATGGTGAATGGGTTACCCTTCTAGATGTTCTTCATGTTCCTACTATCTCAAAGGGGTTGGTTTATGCGGAAAAGTTTGACAAGGGTGTGTTCAAGATGGTTCTTGAGAATGTAAAAATTGTGATCACTAAGGGCAGAAGATATGTTAGTAGGGCGAACAATTAGTGATGAGGATAGTGAAAGAGGGTATAGTGTTGATAGTAATGGTGCAAGTGTTGCAATTGTGTCTAGTGTTGCCAGGTAATGATGTAATTGGTGGATTGGGTGCTAATGTGAATGAAGTGAACTTTTCTGGTTATTTTGTTTGTTCAATTTCTTTATGGCATAAACGTTTAGCACACACTAATGTTAAAAACAATGAAAAAAAATCAAACTAAAGGAATGTGAAAATATGAATCTAAAGATTTTGAAAAATGTGAAACTTGTGTGAAATCGAAGTTTACTAAGAAACAATTTCCATCAGTTAAGATAAATACATCATTACTTGAGTTGATTCAATATGATATATGTGAATTAAATGGAATACTTACTTGATGAGGAAAAAGGTAGTTCATCACATTCTGTTAAAACTCTAGTCGATATCTACATGTTTATTTTCTAAAATCAAAAGATGAAAATTTTGATGCATTTAAACTATATAAGGCTGAAGTCGAAAATCAACTTGAAAGATGCATAAAAATTCTTCGCTTGGACAGAGGCGGAGAATACTTCAACCAAGAGTTTGACACATTCTGTGAAGAAAATGAAATCAAACATGAAAGAACTTCAACATATACTCCCCAACAGAATGGTTTGGCTAAATTAAAGAACCAAACCCTTTGTGAGATGGTCAAATGTATGTTGAGCCAATTGGTCAACCAAACAATCTGTAAGGGGAAGCACATTGATTGCTTGTTATGTTCATAATAGGATCACTAGTCGTGTGATTACTATAATCCATTGTGAGTTGTGGAAAAGTAGAAAGCCTAACCTAGACTATTTGAAAGTGTGGGGTGTGTTGCTTATTATCGGACTCCTGATCATAAGCGAACGAAATTAGGAGCACAAACTAATAAGAGTATATTTACTGGATATGCTCACAATAGCAAGGCTTACCGATTATTAGATATTGAATCAGGTGTTGTTGTGGAATCCAGAGAGGTGGAATTCTTTGAGGACAAGTTTTCTAGGGATGATGAAAACTCTAGTCATACAACACCTATAAGTACTTCTTGAGAAATACTCCCACCTCCTCCTATTGTGGAGGAACCAAGGAGAAGTTCTATGGATAGAATAGAGAAAAGTTTTGGAGACGATTTTTATTCTTATATGGTCGAAGCAACAGAAAAGAAAGTAAACAGAGAGGTCATCTTCTCCATTAACTTGGATGATGATCGTAAGACCTTTACTGAAGCCATGACGTTTAGAGATTCTCCTTTGCGGAAGGAAGCCATCAACGATGAAATGGACTCAATTATGGGTAATGGAACTTTCGAGTTAACTGATCTACCCAAGGAGAGGAGACCCATAGGATCCAAATGGATATTCAAGAGAAAATATAATCTAGATGGATTCATATATGCCTATAAAGCAAGATTAGTTGCTAAAGGCTACAAGCAGCAAGAAGGGATTGATTATTTTAATACCTATGCCCCAGTTGCTAGGATTAGGTCTATTAGAACTCTCATAGCAATATCAGCTTTGAAAGGATTGTACATTCATCAAGTCGATGTGAAGACAACCTTTCTGAATGGTTATCTCAAGGAGGATATTTACTTAGAGCAACCTGTAGGTTTCGTGATACCCAGACAAGAATACAAAGTTTGTAGACTTGTTAAATCCTTGTACTGGTTATAGCAAGCTCCCAAACAGTGGCATGAGATATTTGACACCACTGTGACAACTTTTGGATTTCACCACAACAGTGTTGACAAGTGTATGTATTCCAAATACACATCCGATTACATAGTAGTTACTTGTCTTTATGTTGATGATATGTTGATATTGGCACTCACCTAGAAGTATTGTTGAGACGAAGAATTACCTATCCTCGAACTTTAAGCTGAAAGATCTTGGTGAAGTTGATACAATTCTTGGAATCAAGGTGAAAAGGACATGTGGTCAGATTTCTCTGAGTCAATCTCATTACATAAAGAAAATTCTAAAAAAGTTTCAACATTTGAATATTAAGGAATTCAACGCTCCTTTTGATTCAAGTGTGAAACTAAACGTGAATTTTGGACGAGCAGTGGCTCAACTAATATGCAAGTGCAATTGGGAGCATAATATATGCTATACATTGCACTCGACTTAACATTGCATTCGCTGTAAGCAAACTAAGTCAATATACTGTTAATCTAGGGATGGAGCACTGGAAGGCAGTGGATAGAGTATTAGGATGCCTGAAAAGGACAAGTGCTTTTGAGTTGGCGTATTCGTCATCAAATGGAATACTAGAAGGATATTATGATGCTAGCTAGATGGATCACACTAGTGACTCGAAATCCACAAGTGGTTGGATTTATACTATAGCTGGCAGTATTATTTCTTGGGAGAGCAAGAAACAGGCATGAATAGCCCATTCAACAATGGAAGCAAAGCTAATTGCCTTAGCACCAGCAGGCAAAGAGGCAGAGTGGATTCGAGATCTACTTATAGATATTCAACTGTGGAATATTCAAATGCCTTCAATACCAATGTAATGTGATTGTAAGGCCACACTGTCTAAAGTATATAATGCGATATATAATGGGAAGTCGAGAAATGTAGGTCTGCGACACAATTTTATGAGACAACTAATTGAAAGTGGTACCATCAAAGTTTTCTATGTCAAGACAAGTAGGAACTTGGCAGATCCGTTTACCAAACCTCTGACGAGAGATTTGGTTACATCTACCACGAGAGTCATGGGTCTAAATCCACAATAAAATCGCTTAGTGATGGAACCCAAGTTGGTAACAGTTCTCCTAATTATCAAGTTTAAAGGGTAATAATGAAGTCACTAACGATATAAGGTACTATCATTAATGATAGATCCATGTGAGGTAGGATAGTACGTTGATGCCGATAACGAGGTTGAGTTACGACTCTCGACAAAATTTTGGAGGCTTCTAAGCAACGAAGATGTTGTAAAACTTTGCCTATATGATCTAGAGGTGGTGCCACCTCAAGTGAAGATTAGTGGTTTATCTTCTAAAGGGTCATGGATAGGATTTATAGCGCACGACCATATTAGCGCTCAGGGAAAACGCAAAGACGACATGTGATGTGTGGGGTAAACTGGAGAGATCACAAGGTTCATCGTTTAAACCTATAAGAATACCATTGAATTAGTCTCTTCTTATTTGTTCTCATTAAACTAGGGTTTAATCTTCGTGACACCCAAGTGACATCATCTGTCTGAGTGATAGGAAACATTCCAACTTGGTGGGGGATTGTTGGAAATTATAGAGTTAATCTTGCAGGTTTGCAAGTTTCCTCTATCCCACATTGGTGGGGAAAGAAACCTTTAGTGGGTTTATATACCATTTCTCTTGATAGGCCTTCAAAGGCTTTAGTGGATCAAAGGAATGGGCCAAGCCCACGCGCGCGCCTAGCCTATCACTAGCCGACATTGCGAGTGTGTGAAATGGCTCGATTTAGGTGTACTTGGCACTTCGCACGACACATATGTCGCTGGGAGCCGAGGAGCTTTTATTTTTGACGAGTTCGGGTCAAGTCGATATGACCGATCCGGTCAAATGGTTAAATGTCGTTGACTTCATGAAGGTCATGTCGAAATATTCTGGAAGGCCCAGAAAACGGCTTGCTTGGAGAGCAAGTCGTCGCCCTAGGGTTTTCCAGGGGCTGGCCCATGTGGACCCTTTTCTTCCTTCTAGGAATTCGACACCTATAAATACAGCTCCCTAGGAACCGTATTCAACACACATTTTTTGAAGCTCTCTCTCTCTCTTTCTCTATCTATCTCTCTTTCGCTCTCTCTGCGACGTCGTTCGGTTTCTTAGTATTCACTTTGTGTTTATCGTTTTCCATTGGTGTTGGAAACTCGGTAAATCTGCATTAAATCCTGTGATTTTACTCTATTACTTACAACCGATAAAAGCGAAGTAAAAACCTCTAAGGACAGGAGTTCGATCCATGTAATTGTTCCACGTTCAAGATCAACCGTCAACTGGTCGGTTTTACAGTATTGTCTTATTTTTTTAATTTCGTCTAACAACAGAACGGTCTGTTTCTATTCTTTTCTTATAATCAGATCTGATCGAGAATGATTGATCTAATTTCTGGACGAAACTTGGTAATTATAATAATAATATTTATCGCAATTAATCGACGTATAATTGTCAATATTATTTGTCGGTTTCTTTGATGTCTATTAAATCAGATTGAGCACATGTAACTAGTAAGACGGATCGGTATGGGCCACAATGAGAAACGACTTGGCTGAGGTGGCACACGAAAACGCGGTCGTAACGGGGGGAACACTGCCCCCCCTACTCGTTGAAGCTCGTTATGGCTTCACTCGTGGCCGTTACCACGGATCGCAACAGATGAAATTTTGAACGTTAATTACTCTCGACCATTTGCAAACGCTCAAAACTTAAATAAAAAAAATTTACCTTTTTATCCTTATAAATACTATTTTTAACCCATTTTTTTAAACATTTCCCTCATTCTCTCTATATCTTATACACATATTTTCTGTAAATTTTTAAAAAAATGGAGCAAAACCCAAACACCCCCCCCCCCTCCATCATCAAACCCAAACACAACATTGCCTCTTGGATTTGCGGGTTATGAAAATTATTTCAATCTTTTATCGTCTCAAGGATCACCACAAATCTCATACCAAGGCGTCGCTTTCAATTCCGCTTCACCGCCACTGCAATTTCTCAACTCACATTACCTTCAACAAAATCTATTTGGTCAAAACCCAAATTTACAACAAAATCTTTTCCCTACTTTTGCTTCGATGCAACAAACAACCAACCAACCATCTCCTACAACACAACAATCGGTAGAAGTGGAAGCAGGAGGTAGTAGGAGAGGGAAAGGGAAAGGAAAATCGAAAGGGAAATCGATAACGGTTGAAATAGAAAATACAGACACTCCATAATGGTGGACACCGGAGGAGGAATATGCTTTGACGGCGGCCTGGTGTGCTACTTCAAAAGATGAACTACGCGGAAATGGAATGAAGAAATGAGCTTATTGGGGGGCGGTGCGCGACAAGTTTCATGCTATTTTGAAGAAAAATCCATATCGCAACAATGACATGTTAAGCAGCAAATGGGGTCAAATAACTAAGCGTTGCAACAAACTCAACGGTATTTACAACCAGCTTGAGGCGCAACAGCAAAGCGGAACCAACGACTTCGATTTGTTCAAATCTGCTAAGGAACAATATCGGGTCGAAATGGGACATGTTTTTGACTTTGAAAAATCATGGGAGTTGCTGCGAGCGAATCCAAAGTGGAATAAAACGCCTACATCGTCGGAGGTTCAATCCAAAAGGTCTCGCAATTCTAGCTCGGTCGACGTGTCGGACGCACGGACTCACATCGACCTAAACGCCAACGACGATGAGATCCCGGATGATACCCAAGAGATATCCCCACCACGACGATCGCCCGGACGCGACAAAGCAAGGCGCGCTGCAAGACATGCGGAAGAGGTGGAGGCGAAAGCAAAAGAGGCGGCGGAAATGAGAGCGAAATTCGACGAGCACAATTTATTAATAAAAGGAAAAAATGACTTGAAACGTCGTCATTTGGAGTTCCTGGAAAGGCGGGAACGGGAGAAGCAGGAGCAAAAAGATAGAGAGTTAATGACACAACAATTGTCAATTCTTCAGACTGACGAGGAGGGTTTGGCGCCTGCTGATCTAGCGGTGCTACAAGCGATGAAGGAACAAATTAAGAAGAAATATTTTGGTTAATTAGGATTGTTGTGTGGTTTTAAGAGTAATTTGAATGATATTTTAGTTATGATTTTAGGTTTAAATTTTTTTTTTTAATTGTAATCGTAATTTTAGATTTTAAATATTATGTTTTTTTTTTGTTTTTAAAATTTTATGTTTTATAAAAAATATATTCGTGTTAGTGATTAAAAAAAACTCAAAAAGGAAAAAAAACAAAAAACAAAAAAAAAACAAAAAAGTAAAAAAAAAACGAAAAAGTAAAAAAAAAAACAATTTCGAAATAAAAAATAAAACATATTTATTTTCAAAAAGTTGATGTTGCATCTTGTTGCCCATTTCCTCACTTGGTGTTATAACACCATTTGCTTATATTGTATGTGAGGTGGCACAACTTGGTGTTGCACCTTGTTGCCCACACCCAATGCTCTATGCATTTCATAAGTTATAAGTAATTTATATATTGTTAGTAAATATAGGGTAAGGGGGTGTTTGACATTGCTTATTAGTTTATAACTTATAAGCTATTAGCTTATCAGTTAATAAGTAAATGTAGTATAACTTATGAAAAAATAACTTATTAGAGGTTCCCCATCGGATAAGTTATTTTCATCTAAATACTTTTTTAACTTATAGTGGTGTGGAACCATAATAAGTTGTTTTAAAAAGCTTAGTCAAACACCCCCTAAGTACATGTGTTTACGTGGCTGCGTTACATAAAAAAAAATTAAAAAAAAAAGGAGAATGATTACAGGCTTTTTGTACGTATGCAGAGCATTGAATGATATTGAAGGGGAAATCCGAGCTCATATATACTCGGCATAATTACCTCTTGGTCATTTCCTTAGACCGGAGGGTGTGGGAGGGGAGTTTCCCTCACTTTTTGTGGGTCATACCCTCCTTTCCCTCACTTTTCTTTCCCTCACTTAACAGCCAATGAATGGGTGGGAAACCCTTCCGTCATTTTTTTTTTAAATATATTTCATACATATATTATACTCATTTTGTAGGGAATTAAAAACCATAAGTTTTGATATATTTTTTATATTGTTTTAGTAGGTATATAATTTTATAAATATTAAAGAAGATAAAAAAAAAAAAAAAAAACCTGACCAATAGCATGAAGGGAGAGAGTGCGCCAACCCCTCCCCCCATCTCTTTCCCGTAGCTTTTTTCCCTCACCTTTCCCTCACCCACGGAGTGGTGTGCAGGAGTGAGGGAAGCTTCCCTCACCCCTTTCCCACACCCACTCCGTCTAGCTTTAGAGAACTAGAAGGCGTACTTGACACCTGTCCCTCAAAAACGTTATCTTTTAAAGTCTTTGTTGTTTTACACTTTTACCCCATAAAATTTTTAAAAAACATTTAATTTAATGTATAAATAGTACAAATTTATTCATAAGGACGAAAATAGTTTTTAATTTGCTCACACAACTCGACATATTAGGCTGTCACCATTCAGAGTTGGACAGAATTTTCCACCACTTGGAACAATTTTCGTGGGTCCCTTATATAGTAGGTGCATATGTTACAATGTTTTTATAGTAATCTTTTATAGTACGCTAAAAGAAATATGGGTAAATTTTATAGGGAAAATGATTTACTAAGGTTAATTATTTTTGTGGTTTTTTTTTCACATTCATATAGCTTCTTTATTTTTGTACATATTTGATTATTTAATTTGTTATATGTGTTCATATATTGTCATTGTCACCGGCTATAACAGGTGACAATGGTAATACGTGAACAAATTAACAAGTTAAATTGTTAAATGTGAACAAAACGAACAATTAATTACCCTAATAAATCATTTTCCTCATTTTTAATAGCGATTTTATTTTTTATATTTGTTTGTATAATTTTTTTCAAAAGTTATTTTTAAAATATCCATAATTTCCTAAATATTAATGAAATATTGATAAATTTTAAACTTTATTTTTTAATTAATAAATATATTTTTGTTTTGTGAAATATTTTATATAGCCTCTTATATTTTTTGTTCTTATGTTTTGAAGCATATACAATATTATTAAAGTAAATAGTATCTAACAATAAAATTAAATAAATTCAATATGTAACAATAAATATGAAGGGTCATTTAAAAAATAAACAGAAAATATTACTTAGCAAATAAAAAACAAAAAAATCTATACAATGTAAATGTTTTAAAATTTCTCCAACTTTTTAATACTTTTTACTTAGAAGTTTATAAACTTTTATATTTTTAATACAAAGTTTTAAACTAGTATTTAACGAAAGTATTTTAAAATGTTATAAAAAATATTAAATTGTCATACAAAATCTGTGAAACGTTTTAAAAATGTTGAAAAAGAAAGTTTAGAAATAAACGTATAAAGTTATAAAAATTTGTATAAAAATGTAAAAAAAAAAAAAAGTTAAAAACTTGTAACAAAAATTTGAAACATTTATATAGTATTTGGTTTAAAAGCACTTGTATTAAAATTATATGAAAGTATAAAAAATTAAAAAAAAAGTTATAAGTAAAGTTTAAAATATTGTATTAGAAAAACTTATATCAAAAAAATATTATAAAAATGTTATAAGAAATAATAAAAAATTTTAAGAAATTTAAAAAAAATAATAATAATAATAATTGTTAACATTTAGACAACTTCCGATGGACAATAATGCGACACAAATAACAATTAAGGCTAAGGGGTGTGTAGTCTAAATACCGGTGGTATCCGACGTGGAGCTATTCACTGCCGGTGAATACCAGGCCGCGACTTCAGATTTACCGTCAATATAATACCGGCAGCGACTTTGTACCGACTAGAAAAAACTTAAAAATTGACCGTCTGGAGAATTGAACGTTGCCAAATGGTTGACAACGGTTATATGTCACATTTTTTTTTAAAACAAATATACTATATATACAATTCATTTTTCCAAAATTTAACCACACCACACACTTTTTACAAACATTTTGCATTGAAAATATCTTCCAACAATCAAAACTCTTCCAAACCAAAATGTAAACAACCCTTTCGCACTTTTCGCCTACGATCCGTTATCACCACCATCTTACCGGCCACAAATGGATGGTGTTCCTAGCTATTATTTACAATTCCTGTTGGAAAATTGGTGTTAACCAATTTATAAAAAATGGGGTTTCTCTATTTTTTAACACGTCCAAATTGGATTTAATATGAATGAGAAATTAATCCTTAAAGTAAGGGTGTTGGAATAAGTAAATAAAAGAGTTTAATGGGTGAGAGAAAGAAAATGCAAGTTCAGGGACCTTTCTTGCAATATTTCTTTCTTTCGTAAATAAAATTGTAATTAATATTACAATTTAATTACATATTAACACACATTAATCTTGTGATTAATAGAGGTGTTTAAATGAGAGTTTATAGAATGCGTAGTATAAATATCATTACTCTACAACCATTTGAGGACACCAATAAGAATACAAAAATTCTCTTATTCTCCATTTCATGTTCTTAGTTTTCTTGCTGAGTTAAAGGTAAAATTTAGGCCTATTGAAGGTTCGGGTGGCTTGAAGAGCCGCTTCAAACTGTTGTATCATGGGAAACAAACACCCGGTAGCGGACAAATTTGTTTTAAGGACAATGTGTTAAACACATACCTCAGTTTTTCTATTTTTTTGTTTGATTTCGTACATTACCGTAATATTATTCCTACAATCTTAAAACAAAATTCGTTTGTACGAATCAAACTAGAAATCGGAAACAATTTTACTTACATTATTTTGATATTGTACGATTTTCATAAGGAAAAATGGATTGTTTTGTGATTTTCAAGCACCTTTGGTCATTAATTCATTAAGAAATGTTTTTTTTATTAAGTATTGAATTTTTAAGCTTCGATACTTATTTTGCTAAGTACCTAATGGGTTAAGAAGTTAGCTTAACTCAAAAACACAATTTACGAGTTGCTGTGAAATGCTCTAATCTGTCCCAGTCTTTGAATAATCACAACTTTGTCATGGATGCTCAATTTTTGTTAAAACCAATTCTCAAAGTTTTGTATATGAGTGCACTTCATTTCATTAATTTTGGCCGAAAGCTGGAAACAATTCTAACTAGGGTGAAAAATACGATTCTCACTGACTGGTTAGGTTTTTAGCAGCTATGATACATAGTTTTGTAAAATTCATAATAAATTGTAGAAAAATCGTATGAACTTTTGAAAGTAGTCCCTGGAAAGCTAAGACACAAGGCTACTGGATTATGAACTTAGATTGCATTTTTGAAAGGTTTAAGTAGGGCTAAAGCAGTCTTGAACAGACTGTATTGTTTTGTGAAAAACAAAAAAGGCTTTGTTTAGTAAAAAACGACTTCAATTTTATGTAAAACGGCTTTGGAAATCACAAAACAACTTGGTTTTACTTAAAAACATCACATTTTAAATAGTTTTGTTGAAAGAAAACATCATATTTTCTGATATCATAATTTCTGCATCAGTTTTCTGCATGAGAAATCAAATTTTAGAATCTCTACATCAGAAATCAAGTTTCATAATTGTTGAAATATAGATATTTAATTATGTTAAGTTTTGTCCAAGCAAGAGGCAAACATATTTTCTAGAAATTAGAATTCTAAACATTTATATTTGGAGTATAGATGATTTCAGAAATGTTACCATCCAAAGTGGAACGATTTCTGAAGTAAACTCTATGGATGCTAACTCCAATGAGTGATGGATTGATATGGGTGCTACACGCCATGTGTGCTCAAAGAGGGAGTGAATCAAGAATTATAAGGTTGTCCAAGTTGAGGCAAAAATTTATTCTTGAAATTGTGATTCTAAACCCTTAAATTTGGTGTTTAAAACATTCCACAAATGGTATAACATGAAAAGAGTTAACACTTAATGATATGTTGTATGTTCCATAGAAGAACTTAGTGTTTGGATGGTTTTTGAACAAACATGGATTTTGTTTGGTGTTTGTGTCCAATAAGTTTGTACTAACCTAAAAAGGTATGTTTTGTAGGCAAAGTCTATGAGGATGGTGGAATGTTTAAATTCCATATATTGGCTAATGAGCCTAATATCAATGAGTTGGATAACTCTTCCGCTTACTTGCTTAAATTTCTAATGTGTGGCATGCTAGATTTGTACATGTTAATATTGACACGTTAAGAAGGTTAATCAAACTTGAACACATACCTCACTTTCGTATAAGTCAAAATATGGATGCAACACTTGTGTTGAGTCAAAGTTAACACACCAATCATTCAAGTTCATTGAAAGGACAACTAAACCCCTTGGATTAATTCACACAAATGTGTGTGATATGAAGTCGAATCCATGTAACAGTGATATAAGTATTTTATCACTTTTATTGACGATTGCATTAAACTTTGTTATGTTAATTTACTTAAAAGTAACGATGTGCAAGTTTAAATTGTACAAAAGTAAGGTTGAGAATCATCTCAACAAAAAGAGTGAATATGCATCACCATTTGAGGAATTTTTTGCAAGTCATGGTATTAAACATGAGCTCAAGGCACCTTATTCACCATAACAAATGGCATCACCGAAATGAAACATCATATCCCAAATGAAATGATGCACGCCATGTTGTTGCTTATGTTTTGGGTTGCCACAATCAATGTGGGGGGGGGGGGGGGGAAGTTGTGTTGTTAACTAATTACCTTTTAAATAAGGTACCCCAAAAGAAAACGAGAAAAAAAATACCATCTAAGTTATGGTCGGGTATAAAATCATCTTACAAATACATTCGAATGTGGGGGTGTCTCGCAAAGGGTGTTATACCTAACCTAAAGGTTGTAAGGATTGGACACTATATTTTGGTTGCATCTTTATTTGTTATGCACAAAAAATAGCGTTTAATGTTTTCTTGTACACTAATGGCATCAACAAATGCATCATACTTTGAAAATGTGTTTCCATGTCTTGATAAATAAAAGACAAGTGCTACAAAACGATTGGGAACAAAGAATCCTATCATGAAGAAGAAATGGAGGAAAAAATAGATCATGATGGAGTAAAATGGGACAAGTGAGAAATCATTTGGAGATGATTTCTACATGTATATGGTTGAAAGAGAGCCTCAAACTTTCAAAAAGGAATTCACTTCCTTTGACAGATCTCAATGAAAAGATGAAATTTGAAGTGAAAAGGATTCTATCTTGCCAAATCACATATGAGAGCTAGTGGATATACCTCTAGTATGTAAACCACTAGACTATAAATGAATTTTCAAGATGGAAAATGAAATCAAATAGATCCAAAGAATATGAGAATTGGTTAGAACATAGTGTTATATGATTTTAATAGAAATATGCACTTATTTGTTGTTTGAAAACTTAGAATCACATGATACTTCTATACTGCAAGAAGCTATTTCAATTAAATCCAATAATATTGGTTGGAATTCATCAAAACAAGATAAAGGTTTTGGTGAATATTAAGACATTCAATATGAAGTTGAAAGGACTATGAGTGGAAATATGAGTATTCTAAATTTGGAATCATATGATCGTTTCTTAGAAGATCATATTGGATTAAGTTGTAAAAAATAATAATGGTTCTATCGTTTGAAATATTGAGTTCGAGAAATCACTATGATTTAGTGGATTTCCAAATGAGAAGTAAGAGCTGATGACATATTTGAAATATATGTTTGGATTACAAATATAAGAATTTCTTAGTTAATTTCATTTGTATGCTCTTATAATTATATGTGGTTGTAACTTCTCGAAATTTGGAAGTATATCATTCTGATATGAACTAAAACTTCTAAATATGGATTTAGAAGTATAAATCTACATGGAACTGCCAAGCAGTTATCTTACCTGAGGGAAAACAACAAAATGTGTTAGTAAAGTCAATATATAATTAAAGCAAACTTTTGAACAACGGGTATCAAAAGTTTGAATATGTCATTTAACATCAATAAATGTGATGAAATAGATCCATATAAATGGCACATTAAAGTATTATTCTATTTTATGACACATTTAGGATCCTGAAAGATAGGATGCCTTAAGAATTTTACATATACATGGTTAAAGCAAGAAATTGCATTGAAAAATACGATATTTGCAAGGATACTCATGTATGGTATATTTATAATTACATCCGGCCAATGTTATTGTGAATTCACAAATACATGTAGTGCATATGCTTATCGTATTATGTTAACACAATTATGCATATTCAATAGTGGTAACTATGGTGTAGTAATAATCATATTGATAATTCTCAACATTTTTTGGAAAATATAGGAGAACAAATTTGCAAGTTTATCCAAAGTTAGGACAATAAACTAAAGGAATTTGTAAGTTCTTGGGAGACGTCCCATGATGAGCCAATAACTCCTATATATATACATGATGATGTAAATAATGGTGAGTCTACATATTTGTCAAAGACATAACACCATTCAACAACGACTCTCAAGATGAATTATTTTTAATGACTACATAAGGTCAAAATAAGATTACGGATCCGCTAATGAAATGCTTGTAGTGAGAGGTCGTTATGAGGAATGGGACTAAAACCCATACATTAATAAGTTATTGCGAAGGAAAACCCAACCTAGTTGACTGGAGATCACAATATCTAGGTTCAATGGGACAACCTACTTGCATATAACATTTGTGAATCATTGTGGGGGTCAAACCCAACCCATTCCTAAAACAAACAGTGATGCAGGTTAAGCTTATAGTCGTGGATGATAAATTGGAAATCAATATGAATTAACTTCTAATGATTATTATAGAATCACCTATGTGAGAGAGAAGTGGGGTCGCTTCAAAAGGAATTGTATGGGAACATTCTTAAGAGCTCTTACAGAACCAGGCAAGTGTCCATGTCCATAACGGACACATCAATGAGAACCTAACTAGGTCAGGGAGAATCATGTGAGACACATATTGATTATTTACACAAATGCCAGAACAGTTCAAGGACATCGAGTCTACTGGTCAACTAGTAAAATAAATATGTATCTTAAGGGAAGGTTCAAAGGATAACACCTACCTATCCTATGCATGATTCAACTTTTGGATTTTATCTAGGTAGCTTGAAAATGCTTGATCAATCTTCATTCATGTGGGGGATTGTTGGAAAATTGGTGTTAACCAATTTATAAAAAATGGGGTTTCCTTTTTTTTAATAGGTCCAAAATGGATTTAATATGAATGAGAAATTAATCCTTAAAGTAAGGGTGTTGGAAGAAGTAGATAAAAGAGTTTAATAGGTGAGAGAAAGAAAAGGAAAGTTCAGGAACCTTTCTTGCAAATATTTCTTTCTTTCATAACTGAAATTGTAATTAATACTACAATTTAATTACATATTAACACACATTAATCTTGTGATTAATAGAGGTGTTTAAATGAGAGGTTATAGAATGTGTAGTATAAATACCACTACTCTACAACCATTTGACGACACCAATAAGAATACAAAAATTCTCTTCTTCTCCATTTCATGTTCTTAGTTTTCCTTCTGAGTTAAAGGTAAAATTCAGGCCTATTGAAGGTTCGGGTGGTCTTGAAGAGCCACTTCAAACTGTTGTATCCTGGGAAACAAACACCCGGTAGCTGGCGAATTTGTTTTAAGGACAATATGTTAAACACATGCCTCAGTTTTTCTATTTTTTTTTTATTTCGTACATTACCGTAAAATTATTCCTACAATTCCAAATGTCACAACAATTTCAATTCCAATATCAACCATAAACCCAACCATCCCAAACCCACTTTCCATCCCAACCGCCTTTCACACCTTCAACCGAAATTGTTTATGATTCCGAACACGAAGAACAACAACAACAACCTAAACAACAAAAGAAAGGGAAGGTCGATCAGAGAAGATAACATAAAAAGAAGAAATTAAGTTAGCAAGGCATGGGTCGACATATCCGAATATGGTGGTACAGGAAAGGGTCAAAATCGTGATCAATTTTGGTTACGTATCACAGAGTTATTTTTTAAGGGAATGGGTCGAGATCCATATTATCGGTCCTCCGACCATTATAACTCGAAATGGAATCTTATGAACAAACTTGTGACACATTGGAATGGAATTTACACAAACCTTGAAAAGCAATGGGCTAGCGGAGAAAGTGAAGCGAGTTAGTTGAAAAAAAACACACGCTACATTCTAAGATGATATGCTAAAGCCTTTTAAGTTTATTCATGCGTGGGAATTTGTCAAAAGAAGCATTAGGAGGATGGAACTTGCAACACAAGAAGAAATTGTACATCCGTAAAAAAGAAGTTGAACATCTTCATATTCGAGCTCACAAGTCTCATCGGATGGTCACGTAAACGTTAATCTTAATGATGATAACGATGACATCGAAGAAATACGCCCACCTCCTCCTCCAATGGGAAAGGACAAAACAAAAGCTCGAGGAAAAGGAAAAGGGAAAGTGACATCTTTAAATTCGTCAGTCGGAACAGATCAGTCAGCTAGATTGGAGGAAATGATAACACAAATGACACAATTGAATTCAACTTTGGAGAGGCATATGAATGAAACTGTCAGACTCGCAGAATATCCGTTGTTAATGCAATATGTGAGACACCTCGACCCTGAAGATCAAGTGGCGGCTAAAGCGGTGAAGCAGTCGATTCACGAAAAATATAAGCTAAACCGCAAATGAAATTTCGATGTTATGTTTTTTTTTCTAGTTTTTTTTCTTAATTTTTCACTTTGTTTTTTTAGGTTTTTAATGTAATTTTTAATTTCATGTTATTTTTTATTTTTACGACTTCTAAAATGTAATTTTTAATTTTATGTTATTTTTAAATTTAGTATGGTTTTTACAAAAGTTCTTATTTTTTATTGGAAAAAAAAAACTCATACGTAAACCATTTACCAAACCCTAGTCCGTAGGGGAAAATTGTAAAAACTATAAAAGTTGACACCTTTTTACCATTGGTAAAAAAGCACCACACCCCTTAGCCTAATAAAACTAGTCGGGTGTTTCAAAAGTTATCACGTCACATGTCATTTCAATATGGTCATGTAATATAAAATTGAGGAAATTGACAATTAGTTATAACATTCTTAACTTTCAATGTCATTATTTGTTTTTTTAGATTTTTTTTAATTTACTTATTTTTTATTTTTTCAATTTGTTTTTTATTCATGTTAGATTATTTTAAAAAAATTGAAACATGCAATTTAATTAAATCCTAGATTAACCATAACATTTAAAAACTTAAAATAATATTACACACCAGAAAAAAAACATAGTCCTAAAAACATAAAACGATACACTAGTCATCAAAATATTTCTTTTCGATCATCTTCCGGAGCACTCACACTTATCATGGTCCCATATTTTCTTTGCTAGTCTAGAGAATTGTTGAATCCTCCGCTATTTGATCTTCCTCCGCTTGCTTACGAAGAAACTCAAAGTGCTCACGTTGCACGTCAACCTTTTGTTGGGCAATTAGATTATGTTGGTCGAATTTTGCTTTCATTTCCGCCAACTCTTATGTCCTTCTATCAGTTTCGTCTGCGTGGCGTTGAGCACACTTCGCTTTGTCGCTTCCGATCGGTCGGCGTAGGGTGGGGGGGAGATCTCTTCAATGTCGTCGGGGATGTCATCCGTGCCGGCGTTGAGATCGATATTAGTTCGTGCGTCGGAAACGTCAAACGAACTAACAATCTATCATATTTTTTCAAACTTGAAAGTGTGCCCCATTTTGACTTTATATTGTTCCCTCGCAGCTTTGTACACATCAAAATCATTCAAACCACTTTTCTTTTGCGATTATTGTCTTATGAATATCCCATTAAACTTGGTGCACCGACAACTTATAGGAGTCCACTTGCTACTAAGCGTATCGATATTGCGATATGGTTGTTTCTTCATAAGCTCGTGAAATTTGTCGAGCATGACTTCCCAAAACCCAACTCTTCGCATATCATTTCCTACGGTTGAACTCTTTGAAGTCCCGCACCATGCCACCACCAATGTGTACTCCTCCTCCGGTGTCCACCATAGTGGAGGTTCTTCTTCGCTTGCCGCGACTACTTTCCTTTTCCTTTTCCCTTTCCCTCTCCCTTTCCAACTACCTCCCACTTGTGTTTCAGGAATAGTGTATGGTGTTGGTTGTGTGGTTGTTTGTTGAATGGAAACGAAAGTACTGAAAAGGTTTTGTTGAAGATTTGAATTTTGTTGCATGTAAGGGAATGTAGGAAGTTACATTGGGGTGATTTGGGTTTAAAAAAGTTCCCTTGAAGCGGTATTTGTGGTGAGTTTGTATTGAGTATGTTCATATAACTCTCGTATTGTGCGAAGCCGATCGGGACGGATATGTTTGTGTTAGGAGGCGGGGTGTTCGTGTTTTTCTCCATATTTGGTTTAAAGGAAAAGTTGTTTTTTTTAAGATGAAAGAAATATGAAGATGAGAGAAGATTTGTGATATTTAAAAATTATGTATATGTGTGTATTTATATGTAAAATAAAAGTAGTTAATTTTTTTACCTCTTGATCGTTCACCAACGGTCATGTTTTCATCATTCACTCGATTAACCAGAGTTACATTTAGTTATAGGGGAAACAGTGATGGGTTTTACATGTATTAACGCAGATAAATGCTTAACACTTAAGGGTACATGCAACCTAAAGATCTAAGTCATAACAGTATTAATGTAACATTTTATTGAATAACAAAATCCCTATAACCCTAGGTATTTTCGAAATTAAAGAAAATATTAGGGTTTACATATGTCACAACTAGCATTTTGGCTAGGAAATTCTATCTATATATGATCAACTCTTGTTGTATCTGTAACCCAAATTTTTCCCGGTTCAACTGTCACACCCCCGGACCAGACGGCGGAAACGTCCGAAGGCGGGTGACTTCATTGTGCAGTATCATAACAATTGAATATAATTGAAACAGAGCAATCCAAACATCATACATTGAGATAACAAACTTACATTGTTTACATATTGTATTTGTTCTTCGAGTTACACAAAAGAGACATAAGTAGAAAATTCCAAGCTACATCTAAATAGTCCTGCATCCGCGTCCCTTGTTACCTGCTTAGTAGATCCCTGAGAATACAAGTCGTTTTGAAAAGCGTCAACTAAAAGTTGGTGAGTTCATAGGCATTTTTGTATAAAATCGTTTACACTTGTTTAGAATCGTTCTTATTGTACTTTCAGAAAATCTGATATTTTCTATGAAATCGTTTGAAGCCTTGCTTTGAAAATCATAGATATATGTGTGCATGTCATTACTTTTGTTCATCCTTATAAGGAATGATTTTGAAAAGTAGTGAAATTTATAAATCGAGCTGTGTTCGAGAATAGTTCTTTTGAATAGTAATAGTCAACCGTTTCCAGAAAATCCCTTATTTTCAAAAAGAGAATATGGTTGAAAATCTTGTTCCTCTTATCGAGTAAAATTGAATGTGCGTTCTAGTTTATCGTTATCGAAATCGTAGAAAATCGTTTTCTCCAGAAAATCCTATATTTTCTGCTATAAAATATTCGTAAGTTCTATTTCCAACTGTGTGTATGTGTGGGTTAATTTATCGTTTTCAAAATCATTTACAAACGTTTTCCATAGAGTCCTACGCTTTTTAATTTGTAAAATAGCAGTATTACGACTCTATACTTGTTAGGAGAAAGAATCAACATGACAATTGTGGACTTCCTACGAGATGAAAAAGGACAGTCGACGCAACAAATGCGGACCATCACCTATCATGTGTAGGACAGTCAACACAACGTGCCAAAATTTATTTATGAGGTTTTCCTTACATAAATTTCTAGATGACATAACATATTCTAGTGAGTCGTTATAACCATACTAATCTGACGGAGTGCCTGTTTTGGCGTTTATCAGGCGCCCTCGGTTTGGAAAAGACATTTGTCACCCTAGATTGGTCTGTCTAGCTGTAGCGAACAGCGAAGGTGCGGGGTGTCAACCCCGTATAGATCTATACACAAATTCCCGCTCTCCCTCCAGGAGACTTTGGCTATAACTCCTTACAGGACTTTAGACGTACACTAATATTTTTATATTTAGGTACTTTTGAGATTTGTATGACTAGAATATTAACAACCTTTTGAGCAATCGTTAGAGATCCATTATTTGTTAGATAAATAATGAAATTTGTACTTATTGAATAGAAATATCGTTCTCGTTCCATATCGTTGATTGTGCTCGTTAACTGGGTGCTCGTGTTCGTTCCTTTTCGTTTATTGAAAAATAAGTCATTTTAGTCAAGAGAAAAAGTGTCAAGTTATAATCTGTATAAATTTATAACTGCCGGTTATGACACGCATTTTCTGTTTTATGACATGTAGAACATTACTTATGTTCCTGAAGGTTTTACGACAGCAGTTTATGACATGCAAATTATTTTGTCATGAAAACTCTATTTTCGTATATTTTTCTTGATAAACTATTTATATTAAATATTTCTAAATAATCGCAAATAGTTTGTGAATCTGGTAAGCAAAAGACATGAGTAAGACATAATATTCCAAGATAGCCCTTGTATTTATGTTTGGCCAAAAATGATCCAAAATATTATTATTTCCATACTTTAATCATTTTCAAAATATTTTGTCCAACAACTTGTTTAAGCAAATATTGAAGCAAATCCTTATAGTTGTTCTTATAAAATTTTTGTGATTTATACTTGGTAACATACTAGTTCTTGATTCCAAATGTGATTTGTGAGATATAATCCAAACTCTTGAGACTTAACCAAAATCTCGAGTTTTTGGACTATTTATGAGAGTTTTCATACTTAAACATATGTAATATGGCATGCATACACAATAAGCAATTAAATCATGATTTACACAAGAATTTGACTTGTATTCTCCCCCAAAAACAATAAAAACTTGGAAAAAGGGTGGGGTATGAAGCTCACCTTGAGTTGGTTGAGGAGTTGTTTGGAGTGAAGATGTCAAGCTTAAACTTTTGGCTGAGATGAGGAACTCCTCTGGGAAGAATGTTGTCCTAAGGTTGATTATCACATATTATTATGAGTAAAATAATATGGATTCATCTTGAAGATTATATAAAATCTTAGATGAGTGGAGAACTTACTTTAGAAAAAAACTCCAGGGAAGATTTGAGAGTTTTGCTTCCAGCAAGATCCTTAACTTTGCTCTTGGGAGGAGTATTTGAGAGAAAATGAGAGTGTTCTTAGGAGTTTGCTGAATATGGATATGAGAAGTGAGAGAGTAGTTCACGTTTTCAATAAGGGAAGATAAGGAGTGATTTGACATTTGCTTGGAGTACTGGTGGGTAATGTCTATCACTAAGGGTTAATGCATAGATTACTGGGATTTACATGGGAAATGAGGAATTTACATCAAGTCAACTCCTTAGCCTCTTAGAATCCCTTCATAAAACCTTGGGTATTATTTTATATAATTACATTTAAAATAATCAATTTTGGCATAAAATGAGGGTCTAAGGGGTTTAAGATATGAAAATCACGAGTTTGGTGTGATTTCCGATGCCAAAATGCCTTAAAATGATGAAAAACTCCGAAAATGCCAAAAATCCGGAGTGTAGCATGGCTCCTGCGAGGGTCCGAAGGGCTGAAGGAAGTTCCAGAGCCAATCTTCAAGGTTCCGGAGGTACTGGGCGAGTTCCGAAGTCAAGCGAAGTCCGGAGTCAGGAGCGAGTTTGGTTGGTCCGGACCGAGGTGCGAGGCTGGCCAGACTTCCGATGGATCCGAACTTGGTGATTCCGGAGCGAAGCCTTCCGGAGTGAAGGTGTTCCGAAGATGCGACTCCTCTCGGTTCCTTAGAAGGCATTCCGGACCAAGAAGGTTCCAGACCAAGAGGGTTCTGGCCAAGAGGTTCAGGACCAAGAGGGTTCCGGACCAAGAGGGTTCAGGACCAAGAGGGTTCCAGACCAAGAGGATTCCGGGCCAAGAGGGTTCCGGACCAAGAGGGTTCCGGACCAAGAGGGTCCTTTTGGGTTTCCTAATCCGGTTTTGAGCTGTTTTCGACTGAGGAAGGTGCTTAGAGAGATTTGAGATACGTGGAGAGATTTGGGAGAGATTTCACATACTTGGAGAGATTTGGGAGAGATTTCACATACTTGGAGAGATTTGGGAGAGATTCAATATACTTGGAGAAATTTCACATACTTGGAGAGATTTCACATACTGGAGAGATTTGGGAGAGATTTCACATACTTGGAGAGATTTGGGAGAGATTCGATATACTTGGAGAGATTTAGGAGAGATTTCACATACTTGGAGAGATTTAAGAGAGATTTCATATAATTGGAGAGTTTTGGGAGAGATTTCACGTGCTTGGAGAGATTTCATTATAACACTACATGGCTCATTAGGAACTCATATTGTACACTTAAATGTGTTAGCACAAGTCTCACAATAGTCCTTGCTTACCTGAGGACGGAATTTCCTAGCCAAAAATGCTAGTTGTGAAATCATCCCCCCGTTAGAGGGAATTTTGTCCCGAAATTCTTTTGAAAGGTAGGATCATGAATAGGGGAATAGGTGAAGGTACTTTCGATTCATATGGTCTTCGCGTTCCCAAGTGAATTCCGGCTCACGTCTAGCGTTCTCTTGAACCTTCACAATCGGGATGCGGGTTTGTTTTGTGTACTTAACTTTTCCGTTCATTGTCTTGATAGGCTGGTCAATGATTAGGGGGTTCTAGTTAACTTTAGTCTTGACTAGTGGAACTAGGAGGGTTTTGTCCGATAAACACTCCCTAGGTTCGACACATGGAATACAGGTGTATGTCACTAAGCTCGGAGGGTAGTTGGAGTTCTTAAGCTGCTGGACCGATCCGTGTAAGGATCTCAAATGGTCTGATGCCTTGGGGATCTAGTTTACCCTTTTCTTTGAAATCATTTCATCCTTCCTCGAGGGAAGGTCTTAAATAATACCCTGATCCCTTACTTGGGATTTCAAGGTTTTAATCTGCTATCTCCATAGCTCTTTCGTCGGCATTATGATGTTTGGGGGTCGTGTTCGGGTTTGGACTATCCTTTTTGTGGTTTCTCGAATAATCTCAGGTCTGGTGAGTGTGCTATTTGGCATTTGTCATCTTGTCGGTTGGGTATCTTCCACCTCAGCCCAACAGAGGATGATCTGCACCTTTGGCCACCCAGGGCCTCGAGGGGTGCATCTCCTATGCTCGAGTGGTAGTTATTATTGTATGAATACTTGATTAGAGGCAGGTGGGTATCCCAAACTTTGTCAATGTCCATTACACATGTTTTTCTTTGGGGGTGTGGGTTCTTGTTTACCTTGACCTCGACAGGTGGGATTTCTAGAGCTTCGGTGGTCTGACACTTATGAGTGCTGAACACATGGAAGGTAAAATGTCTGAAACTAGGTTCTTAGGTCAATCGGAGGCTATGGGTTATCAGGCCCTTTCTTGGCGAGGCCTTTTGAATGGTCTTCTAGGGATCGGGATCCTGGTGTCCTAGAAGTAGAGTTTTCTGGGCCTTAGGAGTTGGTACTATGGTTACCAAGGTTGAGTTTGTGTGATGTAGTTGACCTTATGAGTCTTGGATCATCTTGGGAGTTTTCTTCCTATAGTTTTCCGAGCTAATGGTAGGTCGGCCTCTGCCAATTCCTTGCTTTTGGTTGAACATGACTCCGATTCGGGGTAGGGGGTATCTATCCGTTAGGATGGGTTTGTTTGGCTTATTCGTAGTCGGTGGTGACTATGGTAATATCGTCTTTCTTCCTTATGAGTTAGATAGGTGCTTCCTGTGGTTAGGGACTGGGTCTGATGTTTCCTTTATCTATTATGCCGATCTTGTGATCAGACACCATCTGTTCTTGTGACCGTGCTAAGTGGTATCGGGTGCTTGATTATTGGGATGGTTCCAGGAGTCGGGGTGATTCTATTTCTGCTTAGCACTTGGTTGAGGTTTCAAAAGGGATCCTTGGGAATCTCTGGAGAAAGGTTGGAAGCCTTTCGGATTCCCTTGATGCCTTTTGTTTCTTGATCTTTCCATCTTTATTGGGACTAGGGAAGGGTGTGGTATTTCTTACACCAGGACTTAGGGGTCTAGTTGCTAGGGATTTCGTCGTCCGGCTGGAAGCGTTTTGTTATTCGGTTGTGTAGAACATAAGTCTATTTGCAGAGCTCAAGGTTTGTAAGGTGAGGATCCAGTCTGTCCGTGTCAATTGATGACATTGGATTCCTTGTTGTTACGTCGATTTGAGGAGTTTTGGTTGCTAGGAATGACAGGGTGTTCTATGTTCAGGTTCTTATCGTTGCTAGTTTCATTTTCGTTGTTACCATTGGGTCTATCTTGTTTATGCTTGTTTGGTGTTCGGATGACACAAAGGCGCTGCTATAAAGCAAGGGAGTTCGAAGTCCAAATTCCGCTAGGTTTTTCTACTATCTATGGATGTGACCTAACCGCACATACTTAGGGTTTCCAAAAGATAATTGACCGTAGGGTTCTGTCCTAATCACTATTCAGCCCAGGAACAGGAAAATAAGGTAGAGTCGCACGTTCTTAGTTTGTGGGATCTTAACTATATACGATACTATTGCTAATATGGAATCATCATGGTCCATTCGTAAGGATTCCTAGCTTCCCGTGATTTACAGGATTTGCTCTAACGAGAAAATAGTTTTTGGATTATATTTTTAATTGACACAAACATTTTGTGATAATTCGATGCCTAAAGTTTATCGTGGAACGTACCAAAAACTGCGGTAGAGTTCCTTGTTGCCTCTTCCTGTCTAGTTGTCGACTCCTTCGTTAGTCATCTCTGTTAGACAATCTCTCTTGAAGTGTCCTGTTGCACCGCACTTGTGACATACTGGACTTACTTCTGGGTTGAGAGTTGGAGTGACGCATGGGGCCGGAGCCCTACAGTAGCGGGAGGTGTGCCCCATCTTGTTGCACCTTTTGCAACAAAATGTCTGGAAGGCTCCCCAATGATGGTATTTGCACTTGTTGCAGGGTGGATTGTTCCCAAGGTATGATTGTCTCGATTTGGGAGGAGTAGGGTTAGTAGGGGTAGGGACTGATCCCGCTTGTTGCCTTTTAGTAAGCCTCTGTGTCGAACTGCCTCCTTTTTCGTTTCCGAACATTCTTTTCTTGAGCTTAGGTTTAGGTTTTAGGGTGCATTGGTGGGTTGCCCTTTGTTGGTTTCCTTGGTTGTTGTTACGGTTGAACTTATCGATACTGCTTCCATTTTCGTTCATGCTGTTGGCATTGAAGTATGCCATGACAGCTGACACGGCAGCTGTTACAGTGGCTTGGAAAGCGGTGGAGTCTATTCGTAGGACCGGTGCATCGTCAGGGTACTGGTTATCTTCATGAGAAGACATGACTCTGTTGCACACGAAAAGTGAGCTCGTAAGTTCTCGTAGTTAATTTCAAGTGAGTTTACTCGTAAAATCTTAACGTACTGGTGTTAATTGGATCAACTTACATCCCCATGATGCAGTTATGGTATAGAGCGGAAACATATATTGTATGACGTTAAGTCCGTGAAAATAGCACATAGTTAGCAATATAGTTAACGGATTTGGTTGTATGGATTCTTGGAGGGCGTACTCCTCTTGGTTTACTACTACTGGTTGCGATTAAAGGCATTATGAACCTAAGGCGAGTAGTGAGGTGATTCTCTTTTATCGACAGGGCGCACAAGGTGCTTGGCCTTTTTACTTTTACTATGGGTGCCCTTTTTGTGTTCCTTACGCTGCTAAGTCTGTCCTAGCCTTGATTGCTATGAGTTGTGGTCTCCAAATGACCATTTCCTCTTTCAAAGAGTGTAGATGGTCTGCATAGTTTTCTGGTCCTACTGGTGGGTTTCGTAAAGCATCTGGAATGGCGTTCTTGTTACTTATGGGGGATTGGATTCACATTGTTATATATCGGGCCTTGTCTACGGTTTCCATTACTTCAAGACAGAGAGTTGGAAACCAGGAGTCAATTCGGGTTATTTGTGGCCCAAACGGAGGTGATGCTTGACTTGTGTGGGTGTTGGTTATCGGAGTTCGGTGCACGTCGATTGTGGATCGGGGTGTCTTTCGTGAAGGTGCGCCTTAAATTGGGTAGGAGTCAATTTCTCAGCTTGTTTTTGCGTGGGTATCGTTTTGTTTCTAGGTATGTCTATTCCAGAAGTACCTATATGGGGTGTTTATGTATCTGGAAAGAGAAAGGTGAAAGGGTCTCTGGTCTACTACCAATTGGGTAGAGCTCGTCAAGGGTTTCCTTGGCGCTTTTATCCTTGCTGGGTTCTTAGTCAGAATCCTTCGTTTCACAATTCATCTCTTGGTATTCCTTAGGATCCACTTCTGGGTTTTTCCTCATGGACTTCTTCTGGTCTCTCCTTGCCCCATCCGTAATTTACCGTGACAGGGTAGTAGAAGTCTTGGCGAGGAATTTCAACTACTTGTTTGTGCAAGAATCGAGGTACGAGATATACGGGGAAGGTTTAAGTATGGGAGGGGTTTATAGTATCCTAAAATACTCCTATAGTATTTTAAACTTGATGTTCGATTCTAGTATTCTCTTGTACTCATAGTTGGTAGGTTTTAGGTTTGTTGCAACACCACCATCACTCCCAAGCACATGTTGGTCATATCTCAAATAAATATAGTTGATCAGAGAGTTTTGAGAGAGATTTGAGATACGTGGTATCTATCCCAAGCACATGTTGGACCAAGAGGGTTCCGGACCAAGAGGGTCCTTTTGGGTTTCCTCTTCCGGTTTTGAGCTGTTTTCGACTGAGGAAGGTGCTTAGAGAGATTTGAGAGAGATTTGAGATACGTGGAGAAATTTCACATTCTTGAAGAGATTTGGGAGAGATTTCACATACTTGGAGAGATTTGGGAGAGATTCAATATACTTGGAGAGATTTCACATACTTGGAGAGATTTGGGAGATATTCATTATACTTGGAGAGATTTCACATACTTTGAGAGATTTGGGAGAGATTTCACATACTTGGAGAGATTTGGGAGAGATTTCACATACTTGGAGAGATTTGGGATAGATTCGATATACTTGGAGAGATTTAGGAGAGATTTCACATACTTGGAGAGATTTGGGAGAGATTTCATATTCTTGGAGAGTTTTGGGAAAGATTTCACATGCTTGGAGATATTTCATTCTAACACTACATGGCTCATTAGGAACTCATATTGTACACTTAAATGTGTTAGCACAAGTCTCACAATAGTCATTGCTTACCTGAGGATGGAATTTCCTATCTAAAAATGCTAGTTGTTACATCAACCCCCTTATTGGACCAGGATCCTTTTATTGGGCCTAATGGGCTAATAAACCCTCAAATTGAGTCTTTTGGGCTAAGAATCCTTATATGGGCCCTAATTGGATCAACATTCGTTAAACTATAACCTTTTGGGCCATAAGACTTTTTATGGGCCTTATTGGACCTAAAATGTCACACTTGGTTTTATGGGCCTTATTGGGCTGTAAACCCATTTCCTATATCATGGTTGGGCCGTAAACTCTCATATGGGCCCAATGGGCCGAAAACCTTCATAATGGGCCTATAATTTCAAGAATATCCAATATAAACCCAAAACACTCCTTTCTTTCACTCTCTCCTCTCATTCTTGGCCTATATATAAAAAATTCCATGGAAATAATTACTTGACACCACGTCTTTAACTAGAGGATCTCCATGTAAATTATATCACATACTTCCAAGATTAAGCACCCTAATCCATCATGTAATAACCAATCTATTCTCTCTCTTTCTCTCTTCGTAACTCACGACCAAGATGTATCCCACCACTCTCACCTTCTTTTCATTACAACTTCACCAAAAACTCTCTCTAGAACTTCAAGAAAATCTCATCTTTCCATCTTTGAATTTTTGTGTATTCTTGTGTGGGAGATCAAGAAAACTTCATCAAAGATCATCATTTTGGTAAGCTACTCTCTAATCAAAGTATCTAACATCATTTTATGATAAATCCTTCACTCCTAAACACTCCATTCGTGATCCATGCACCTAGAACTCTCAAGGAACCGAAAATCTTCTCAAGGAAGCATCTAGGCCAAAATCTCTCTCATTCTTCGCCAAAAACCGAATCCATCAACCCAATGTGAGTTCATACCCCCTATTTTCGGTTTTTACTATGTTTTGGGGAGAATACAAGTTGTTTTGTGTAGATCTATGTGTATATGCATGATTTTGTGTGTTTTTCATGATATAAGTGTGATTATATGTTATAAAATTCATGAACTCGAAAACATACTGAAATACGATGATATTTGTGGACATAACCCTTGATACAACATATTATGCAAAGAAAAGGTTTAAAACATGACAAGGATGTTTAAAACTATGAAAAATTACATAGGAGGGCCAAAAATGACAAAATAATCAAAAAGTGAAATTAGTATGCATAACTCACGGTTTTGAAAGGATTTATTTGAATAAATATGGATCCTTATAGCATTTATGATTTTGTAAGGGCTAAAAGTGTAAACTTTCACAAATGGGCCTCATTTTGGACTTTCACGGTTTTGGGCTAATTTGTAAATTTTTGGGCTTTTGTGGACTTAAGTGGCATTTTAAACAAAGTTGAGCCAAAAATGTAAATTTTCAGTTAAAAAGGGGCTGAAAATGTGAATTTATTAAATCTTGGGCCAAAAAGATAAATTTATTCATAATTGGGCCGAGAATGTTAATTTTCGTAAAATTGAGGCCAAAGGGGTTTATTTTTGACAAAAGTGGGGTTAAAAATGTTATTTCACGCGAATCAAGCCCTTAAATGTAAACTTTTGGTTTTAAAGGACCTAAATTGTCATTTTTACTAAAATTGTGCCTTAATTGTAAATTTTCGGTTTTCAGGACCAAAAATGTCTTTTTACAAAAAGTGGGCCTTTTATGTCATTTTGGTAAACAACTAAACTTAACAACCAACGTAACAACAAGCGGATCAATTACGTCATTTACATGCTTATTGGGTCTCGAATATAATTTACATGTTTAGTGGGCCTTAGTTGTCATTTTACATGTTTATTGGATCTGGAATATAATTTACATGTTTAGTGGGCATTAGTTGTTCTTTTACATCTTTATTGGTTCTGGAATACAATTTACATGTTTAGTGGGCCTTAGTTGTCCTTTTACATGTTTAATGGGCCTGGAATGTAATTTACATGTTTAGTGGGCCTTAGTTGTCCTTTTACATGTTTATTGGGCGTGGAATATACCTTACATGTTTATTGGGCCTTCGTGGTCCATCTTCTTGCTTGTTGACTTCACACATTCACATACGTACTCATTGGGCTTTGAAAACTAAATACTTACACGAAAACCATATACACTGCGCAATTTCATATTCGCGTAAATTTAGTTAAGGATCTTATGAGACACTTCGTTTGGCACCTATTGAGTGTACAAACGTAGCCTGTAGTTATAACCGGAGTCTCCTGGAGGGAGATCGGGAGTTTGTGTATAGTTCTATACGGGGGTGACACCCCACACCTGAGCTGTTCGCTATAGTTAGACTAGGCCAGTCTAGGGTGAGAAACCTTACCTTAAACACGTCGGCGTCCGAAAAACGCAATGACAGGCGGATTAGTCATTATCAAGTATGGTTATAACGACTCAATTAGAGGAATTAACACCATTATAAAATTTACGGAATACAACATCTGTTGATAACACGGTAACGTACACGCACTAGTACTCAGTCATAGGGTGTTGAGGTTACAACGTTTTATAAACAGACAACATCGGGTTGTCTGGGATCATTCACTTCATACACTCACAAACATTAACACACATGCATTAATACAAGATCGGACACAAACATTTCAAACCGTTTTTCAGAAAATATCGGATTTTCTGGTGTTTACAAAGTAATACAAAACATTTTACTCAAACATGCTTATGAACTCACAAACATTATATATGTTGACCTTTTCAAATTAACTTGTATTCTCAGGAAATCGTTGAACAGGTTGGTCAGCAAGAATACCTGGATATTTTGTTGTGTTTTGTTATCACCATATTTTGGATATTTTGGCATGTAATATTGAAATACAATACTTGATGTAAACAATGACAGTTGTAATATTACATGTGTGATGATGATGATGTTTTGTTTCAATTATATACACTGTGATGATACTACAAAAATGAAGTCACTCAAGCCCCCGAACATTTCTGCCGTCTGGTTAGGGGGTGTGACAACATACCTTGTTGATTGTTGTAGTAAACAATCAAGAATCCTTTCCTCTTTGATTTGGAAGCTAGCACCACAAGTATCGTGCCTCTGATGGTTTACACCCAACCCTAGCAACTAGGATTATTGAAGAAAGAGGAGAGGGGATGTCAAAATTTCGACTATCTCTTGAGAAGGATGAGTGGCCGAAATTATGAAGTCAGGGAGGTGTTTATATAGCTGAGGAAACATGGGGCCAAAGCTAGGGTTTTTGGGATACTGCTAATATTAATTAATATAATAATCTAGTTGCCCTATCTCCTCATCGTAACCCTATGGACGAAAATTCTAGGCTATCCCTAGCTAATTTTTGTCCATCCCATTCCATCGGGTTCTAAAGTCTTGCTGCTTCATTTTTCAATAAATAACCGAATAGTCCCTGCACTTTTAATTAATCCAATTAACCCCAAAATTAATTCTAATTAATTTATGATTAACTATTAATTGAATAATACAAATTCTAATTTATATATTATTTTCTTAACATATTAACAAATTCATTTATTGTCATTTGTTAATCATATAAGAAATCAATAAATCTTTCTCTCTCTCTAAAAGTCATCCTTTTCAATTACTAGGCTTGAGGGCAACCCAAAACGACTTCGTTAATAATTCAAGATTATACTAATTTAGTTATTGGCTTAGACACCTAATCTAACGGTCTCCCACTTGGATAAGTCTAAAACTAAATTCTTGGCATAACTTTTAAATTAAACAGCAAAGAGTGCTTCCATAACAACTGCCGAACTCTGATCTAAACAGACATTCGTCCTAAGATAAGTGATCAAATATTCATTCGTTGTACAAGATATCATACAAACATGAGACATGGATTAAAATCAATATCATTGTCCAAATTTTGTTTCCCGATTTCCTGATTTGTGATGACGACATAAGACATCAAATTGAACACATAAATTGAGTCCTGGCTGGGCCTAGCACTATAAGTCAACACCAAGTCACCGAGGGGCCCAAATAATTCGCTTTTCCCGATAAGGGAAAATGAATAAATTAACTTTAACTTATATGCTTGTATCCTGTACTCACCAAATCACACATGATATAACGTTTTATAACATCATGTTACTGATGCATTTTCCCAATACTAATGCACAACCGACTTGTAAATTACAACTCATATATGTCCGTTTCAAGAACATAAGATATTATTGTCTTATAATTACCCGTGATATAATCTATGAAGTAATACTCTGAGCATGAGTTTATTCAATACTTAAATCTCCATTTCTATGTACTCATGAATGTTGTAGCAATATAATTGCTATGTCTATCTTCTTTAGACAATCTACAATCCTATCCATGACAACCTTAATTCACTACTTACTTGCCAAAGTATGAGTGACTAGGGAATTTGAATAATTAAATTATTCTGGAAGTAAAACATGCAAAACGAAACACAAGAATAAATAATTGACAAAGGCAATAAACAAACTCATAAATAATCTCTATTATTTAATCACCAAAAGTCAATTAGATTTATTTTGTTACAAGTTTCAAATTAATCATCTAACTACTAAAACTAATATCATCTCTCAAACCAATGCTCCTAGCATGTTGATAATGCTTAATCTTACTACGAGCCTTTGTGAGAGGATCTGCAAGATTCTCTTCTGATGAAACTCTCTTCACTATGAGATGACCTTCTTCTACTTTATGTCTGATATAATGATACTTTCTGTCGATATGTGTTGATTTGACATGATCTCTTGGTTCTTTAGACAAGGTAACTACACCTTCATTATTGCATAAAAGTTCCATAGGCTCCTGAATGGTTGGAATGACTCCAAGATCATTGATAAAGTTTTTCAGCCAAGCCACTTCCTTTGATGCTTCACTTGCCGCTATGTACTCTGATTCACATGTAGAATCAACCACTATGTCTTACTTCGAACTTTTCCAAGTAAATGCTCCTCCATTTAATAGAAATACCCAACCCGACTGAGAACGAAAATTGTCCCTATATGTCTGAAAATTGGCGTCACTATACTTAGTCACACTCAACATATCACTGCCTCAAAATACTAGAATCATATCCTTTGTCCTTTGCAGATACTTGAAAATATTCTTCATTTTTGTCCAATGAGCTCTGCCAGGATTTCCCTGATAGCGAATGACCTTGCCCAAATCAAAGGACATGTCAGGGGGAGTACGTATCATAGCATACATGATCGATCCTACAGCCGAAGCATAAGGGATTCGACTCATATCAGTTATCTCTTCATATATATTGGGACTTTGATTCTTACAAATTATGGCACTGCTTTGAATAGGTAGCTCTCTTTTCTTGGAATTTTCCATACGGAACCATTTTAGTACTTTTTCCAAGTATGTACTTTGACTATGTCCAATTAGTCTTTTCTTTCTATCTCTTAAAATTCTTATCCTGAGAATATAGGCAGCCTCTCCTATATCCTTCATAGCGAAACACTTTCCAAGCCAAGATTTTACTTCTTGCAAGGTTGGAATGTCATTTCCTATAAGTAGTATGTCATCAACACACAACACTAGAAAAGTTACTATACTCCTACTGGATTTAACATACACACAGGACTCATCTTCACTACTATAGAAACCAAATTCTTTGACTTTCTCATGGAAGCAAAGATTCTAGCTACGAGATGCTTATTTCAATCCATAAACTAATTTCTCAAGCTTACACACTCTATTGGGAAACTTTGCATCAACAAAACCCTCTGGCTCATGTAAACATCTTTAGCCAACTTCGCATTAAGGAAAGCGGTTTTGACATCCATCTTCCAGATTTCATAGTGATGAAAGGCAGCTGTGGCGAGCATTATCCTAATCGATTTTATCTTAGCTACTAGTGAGAATGTCTTATCATATTCAATCCATCGTATTTGAGTAAATCCCTTTACAACCAGTCGTGCTTTGAATGTGTGTACATTTCCATCCATGTCGGTCTTCTTCTTAAAGATCCATTTGCAACCGACTGTCTTTCGACCAGGTTCTTGATCAACCAACTTCTAAACTTTGTTGTCATACATGGACTTGATCTCGCTGTCCATTGCCTCTTTCCATTAGGTAGCCTCAGGGCCTACCATCGCTTCCTTGTAGTTATCTGGCTCATCCAAATTTATTAGTGTTTGACCACATATAAACGTAACACCATCTGACGTTATATGGAAACCATAGTATGCTAACTCTACTAGAACGATGAAGAGGTAATAAATTGTCTACTAGCTCAACTGGAATTTCTTCCTGGTTGAGTGCTAGTGTCTTCTAAGGTTCCGTCAATGGTTGACTCTTGGATCTCTCCAAGGTCAACTATGTTCCCACTGTCCTCTTTGCATATAAGCTCTCTCTTGCGAAAGACTCCTCTTCGAGCTACAAAGGCCACATTTTCACTAGGTCTGTAGAACAAGTATCCAAAGGACTTTTATGGGTAGCCAAAGAAAATACATCTCTCACTTTTGGCTTCTAGGTTGTCATGAGTCTCTCGTCTAATGAAAGCTTCACAGCCCCAGACCTTGTATGTGCTAACGAGGGAACTTTCCCTATCCACATCTCGTGAGGTGTTTTGCCAACCTTTTTAGTTGGGACAAGATTGAGGATATGGGCGGATTTCTCTAAGGCATAACCCCGGAAGGAAATAGGAAGAGTAGCTCGACTCATCATGGAACGAACCATGCCTAACAAGGTCTGATTATGCCTCTCATCCACACCATTAAGTTGTGGTGTTCTAGGAGGAGTCAATTGTGAAACTATTCCACATTCCTTGAGGTAGTCGTGGAACTCGATGCTAAGATACTCTCCTCCTATATCAGATCGAAGCATCTTTATCTTCCTGCCTAATTGATTCTCGACTTCATGTTTAAACTCTTTGAACTTTTCTAAGGTTTCTAATTTATGTTTGATTCAATAAATATAGCCATATATACTATAATCATCTGTATACGTTACATAAAATCGATTAGCATCTCTTGTGCTTGATATGAAGGGTCCACACACATCTATGTGTATGAGGTTCAACAAACCTTCACCTCTTTCACAAGATCCAGTGAAAGGTGATTTTGTCATCTTGCTCAATAGACAAGATTTGCATTCAACATTTGTCCTAAGGTCAATTGATTCCAAGACTCCATTTTTTTGGAATTGGGCGATGCGTTTCTTGTTATTCTGACCAAGACGACAATGCCACATGCATGCCTTGTCTAAACCTTTAGATGAATCAATGTGAAAGATACTATTACCTAAGCTATCAACACAAGTCATAATTTCATACATACCCTTACAAGGTAAAGCTTCAAATACAAAAACACCATTTTTATAAAATAGAATTGAACCATTCAAATCATTAAAAGAATAACGAAAACCTTTTCTAAACAATGCATGAAATGAATTAATGTTCCATGTCATTTTTGGCGAATAGCAACAATTAATCAAATCTAAGATAACTTCACTACTAAGAACAAGATGATAAGTCCTAATCTTGGTAACGGGAGAATATCACCTATATCCCATGATAAAATTCATCCTCCCATGCTCCACCTCTTCACTTTCTTTTAGTCCCTGCAAATCAACAAAAAATGTGAAAACCACATCCTCTATCAAGGACCCACAAATGAGTAAATTGTGAGTTATTAGTTTGAATAGTGTACATACCTGATGACGATGGCTTTACCTTGCCATCCTTGATGTCTTGCAGGTACTTGGGGCAACTCCTCTTCCAATTGTGAGAAACAATAAATGATCGATAGATTCTATATTTATGAGATGAATTAAAGAAAAGGAACAACAATGATCAAAATGGTGCCGAGTGTAATAATCACAAGAATAGAATAGTTCTTGGAGGCGGAACAATTCTGTACTTGCTTCAAAAGTTGTTAACCCTAGATGATACAACATGCTATTTATAGAAAAAATAGTATAGTAGTTCCGAATATGGATAGGCCCATTTTGGAATCTGAACCTAAACATAAATTCGAAATCAACATATTTGACACAACACAAAACTAGACTTAACACCCTTGAGCAACCTCCAGAAGGTATAAAGTTTTGAATTTGTTGATTATCTCATGAGATCTTGTTAGATGTGAAGTTTTGTTCATTTAGTCCCATATTCTTTGTCTAAGTGAGTATGGACTACTCTAGACTAAATGAGTTGTCCTTTTGGACATTTTAGGGTCTCTAGAATTATAAAAATGGGACCTTGTTTGCTCTCATACCTCCATGCATGCTTTTGGTGGCATAGGACCTTAGGATAGGTTAGGATTTTGGTGTTGGGCTCTTAATAGCCATGCAAGATCATAAAGTTAGAAACTTTATGATTAAGAACATTATTTGGGACTAGATATTGGTTTTAGGTTGAAAGAACTTAATAGAATAAACACTTAATGGAAAAAGTGTCATCCGACTGAGTAAGTTGGGCGTGCTTCTGAATACGCTGTGCGTACTCCCTCAGAGCCCCATTTCTGGATTGGTGAGTACGCCACGCGTACATGCTGAGTACGATGGGCTACTCAGCCTGAGTTGACTCTGTTGACTTTTTGACTTTTGGCTTTGACTAGGATTTTGACCAAGTTTGACCTAAGGGTATTTCAAGTATTATGAACAATAGTTTGAGACAAGGTCACTATTTGTTGTACAGGTGACCTGTAGAGTTGGTATACAGAGTTGTATTATGTTCAACTATCTTTTCAGACCGAGAGGTGAGTTTTCCTCACTGTACTTGTGGGTCGAAGGCACCAAGTCCAACCCACTAGGTTATGTATCCTGGTATACAAGATGTTGCGATGTTGTAGTGATTTGCTAGATCTGTATGATTATTTGTTATATTTGTTGGTTATATGTTTATCTATTGCATATGTCGGCATAGTGCGGTTGGGTTGTGGCAACACTACTCTGTACAGAAGCAAACAAACCCAGGAGAAAACCATACATAAGCTGAGGGTCGGTAAGGAAAGTTGGACTTATGTTTTGGGCTCGGGAGCAATCCAGACATGAGTTGTAGGCTAGGAAGGCAAACCAGACTCATGTTGTGGTCTTAGGGGTAATCCAACCTAATGGCTGTAGACCCAAGGGTATTCCAGTCCGATGACTGATTGGACCCAACATGCATGATTGTATATGTTATGTGTTGTGTGGTGGAACTTTGCGGGAACTCGCTAAGCTCTAGCTTACAGTTTAAGTTTATTGTTTTAGGTACTTCACATGATTGGGGAAAAGCAAAGGCGTGATCGTACACATCCTTTAACGATATGTTTTGGAGATATGATGATATATTGATTTTGGAACATTTGTATTTTATTTTGAGTTTTTATGATTTGGATTGATTGAAAACAATGCTTTCTTTTAATTTAACATGAAAAATTTTATCGTGATTTTTGGGATATTAGATCAATATATATTTGGACTATGAATGAATAGATCTAGAATTGTCTTCCTATGGTCAAGTTGGACAATCAAGCAAATATTATGGTCGAGTACTGCTCTCTAACTTAGTTAGGTAAATAACTTTACCACCGATACTAGGATAAGGTCAATCTCTAGCTCTAGTAATTTAATAGTCATAAAAAACTAGGAATATAAATTCATGCAATCAATGGCCAGTTAACTACAAACAAGGGCAAGGAAATAAAGATAGAAACATTAACATGCTATGATTCATCTATCAAACACAAGTAAAAACCATCATTAATAATCCATAAAATACTAACTCATAATCAAATAGGGTTCATCTACTTCTAAACAAAAGTTAAAAGGGTTTTAGCCCATAAATAAAAAATACAATTAAACAAGTAATTAAATAGACTAATCATCATGCAAACCGAATGATTTAGTAGAATTCTTGCTCGTTACTTTTCTTCTCTCTTCCCTTTGGTCGAAATTAGGTCTTCTAGGGTTTTCTCTAGAAGTATTCTCTCCAAATCTCCCTAATCCCCATCTAAAATGTCCCTTAAATAGGAGTAAAACCTACCATAAACTAATCGTCACGCCGTGGCAAACATTTTTAACCCATAACTGGCAAGGTATCTTCCTTCATTCGAGAATCTTTCAAGTTCCACCGCATGGACGGGAGTTTACTACATCGTGGATATGTCCTAAATGCATGTGTTTTTCTAGATTTTAAAAGCTTCGTCCCCTATCTTTCCAACATTTTCAATTTGGCCCCTTATATTTGAGAATGTCTTAATTTGGTTGGAAAGTATAATTTATAGAATAAGTACCAAATATCTTTTCTTATATACCATAATGTAACTAATATATATATATATATATATATATATATATATATATATATATATATATATGGCAATATCAGTTCGATAAAAGTATAGTCGTATATTGTATTGCGATAATAGGGTATAGACTGGTAACCGGTTTTGTAAGTTGATTAGAAGTATTATAGTCTTGCATAAGAATGAAATAAGACTTACAAATGATGCTTTGTTCAATTAAGTTTAGATAATGGGTAGCATCATATTAAGGTTATGTGAGATAAGAACGAAGAGTAGAACTCTATTATGTGACATTATAAGGTGTCGATGTACAGATTATGTACTAGTGTACGATATAGTATTCCTTTGGAAAGCCAGATATGGTAGGTCCGATCAGGAAATTGAAACGGTATGTCTGGTCATCTCCCAACGTAAGATGACTACACTTGATTATTGTAGACGATCTTGTGAATTACATTGCTAGTATAGAGTTATAACCCACTGATATGTGCATATTCAGCTATATAATTCAATCATATTTCTAATACTTTTAGCTATAATTATGCTTAATATAGAACATAATATATTTATTACGTTTAAAATATGTTCTCTAGTGGCGAAGACTTGCTCGAGACAAAAAGGAAGCATATGAGGAGCTGGAAGCAGGAAATGAGAGCTAAAACAAAAGAAGAACAAATAATAATGTAGACCACATCGTGGTGTTCTCCAACACGACGTGGTAAATGGAATATTCGCGACCCATCAGGCTGACTTGGCACACACGTGATTTACTCGAAGACCATGTCATGGTGGCGTTCAACCATGACGTGGTGGTCAGATTTGGACAATTATAAAAACCCGGACATTAGGTTGAAATTGGAGAGATGCATTTGTTTTTTTGAGGTTAATTGCGAATAATAACCCTTAGAAACCCAGAAGAAGATTGAAACTCAACTAAAGCTCAAGGATTGAAGAACTTTTAGAAGAATTCAACATTGATCTAGTTTGTTTACTTATTATACTCATGTCTAGCTTATTTTACTTAGATCTATTGTGTTTTCTTCTACAATGAGAGGCTAAACACCTTTTACTTCTATCTGGTTAAGATGAACTTGATCTGTATGTGTTGGTTTCAATTATTGGATGATTATATTTAATTTTACTTGTGTTTGATATTTATCAACCCTAACATGTTTAGTTCTAGTTTATATTACTTATAAATCATATTTTGTGTGTTAATTGATCATATTAATTTTGTGAATCTATCCCCTAATTGTTTATGATCATTAAATAGTTAGATCTAGGATTAGTCACATCTTAGTTTAAGTAATTAAAGCTAGTAACTTTAACTGTGTTAGAGAGCATTAGTGCTTGGTTACTTAACTTGATCATAGGAGAGTAACTAATATCATTCATGGTCCAATTGTAATACTATCAATTTAGTGTTTAACTTATGCATGATCATTTCTTTGTCATTCATAAATTGGTAGACCTAGATATGTGAACATAATAGCTACATAATTGGTAATCAATATAATCTATCCATTAGAAATTTGTTGGAAATATTTTTATGTTATTGTCAGTGGAAATAAGTTGAGTGTTGATTTACATTTTCTATTAAACATTATCAGGATGTTTCAGGTTGGAAAGATGTTGAAGACTCACAAGTGTTTGAAGAATCATACGTTCGAGCACTTTCAATTTACATGGAGCACATGTAGTTGACGTGGAGCACTTGCTTAACATGGAGCACTTGCAGCTTACATGGAACACTTGCTGAAAGAAAGTTAGACCGTCATGATCTCAGATGGCACATCTTGATCATATTTGTAGCATCAAGACGTTGCTCAACATGAATATTGGTGGCTCATCTAAAGTCAATGGAGCATCATGATCACATTGATGGATCAACAAAACTGCACATGACACATCATGTATAATGATGGCACGTCCAAATTCTCAATGACACATGCAGTTCGTCCATGGTCTATCATGAACACATCGTTGTACATCTTCAAATTCCAGACACATTCCAACATTCAAGAAACAACCCAACTTGATCAATGACACTTATAGAAGTTGATGACATCTTAGAAGACAATGGAGCAACATGATGCTCATGATGCTCATCTTATATTCAATGTTAATCAAGAAGGCTCAAGAAATATAAAGACGCAAAACTTGGATGGAACCCTACCAGAATACTAATTGAATTGGAATATTCCATCCATTCTCCGTTAAGTAGGACGAATGTGTCAACTGATAACTAAGTCATGATGACGTGTTAACATCTGATTGTCAAGCCATGTCACGGGCTTTTAATTGGAATATTCCATCCATTCTCCGTTAAGTAGGGCGAATGTGTCAACTGATAACTAAGTCATGATGACGTGTTAACATCTGATTGTCAAGCCATGTCACGGGCTTTTCCAAAGCCTATAAATAGGCCCCTTGGGCTCAATTATAAAGTTTCTCAATTCCCGCTTCTTCCTACTCATTCGGCTCATTTGTTGTTTTGACTAGTTTTCAGAGAGCCATTTGAGTGTTTTAATTTGTTTACCATTCAATCACTTCTAACTGAATCTTTATGAATGTGAGATACATTTGAATCATTAATCTTGAGCATACAAAACGTTTTTATCATTAACTTGGTTGATTGATAACTCTTTATTTTCCGCATTACTTACTACTTGATGATTCTGAAATTTTGTTTCAGTATTTTCAACACTTGGACTCTTCAAGTCTAGGTTTACTGATTTTTATCATTTCTTCAGTTGGTATCAAAGCTCATGTGATTGACTTTGAGACTTATAAATTTTTTCACAAAAATATTGTCTTTTTCAAGTTTCAAACTAGTATCACTTGTTCTCAATGTCAAGTGTGAATCAAAACCAAAATGTTCTCTATTCTGTTTCAGTTACAAAGAGTCTTGGCGCGGGAAATTGTGCACCTATCCTTGTACCAAGTTAATATTCTTGGTGGGTCTAGATGCAACAATCAATGAAAATCAAGAACAAACATGTAAGAAAAAAAAATGTTACATGCGTTGTGGTGATGCTTCGAGATGTAAAAGTAACGAAAGTATGAATGCTAGTGACTTGAGTACTTTGCTGCAACCATAAGAGAAAGTGACAGAAGTATTCTTTCAGTTCTTGAAGTTACTTTGTTTTCATTTCTTGCTTGGTTGTTAGGTGATATTAAGTTATTATGATCTTGAAAAATCAGTAAAAACCCCCTAATCATAGTTTGTTTCATAGTTTAATTAGAAGTTGTTAATTTATTTAATTGCATTCTGTTCCCTGTGATCTACATCCGAATTACCTAAGCTATATTGTAATCAGACTAGGTACACTGCTTATAGGTACATAGTTAGTAAGGGTTTTTTAGGTTATAAAATTAAGATTAGTAGGTACTTTTGTGCATCTCACCCACAACATGAAATGGGATTCCATATTCATCAAATACTCTAATGGCTTAAATTGCCTTTGTGACTAACACTGGACAAGGAAGCGCCTAGTTTTGTACTCAAATTATTGCTCTAAAATATTCACATGTTTAGTTTATTCTTCCTGATAATCGTGGATTAGGATTTGTGAGAATTGGTTGGGAATGGTATGTATGTGTGTAAGGTTTTATAGATATCAAATTTATGGGATATATCTATATTGTTTGCCAATAATTGGTTGTGCAGGTTTGATAATTATAAATTATTATCATAATAATATTGTGGGATTGAAAACCCTATGTGTCTCACCAGGTTTCCCAACCCGACCCACTCAAATTATATGCATCACAGGTAACAGAGTTAAGCTGCTAGAACTTGATTAGGATTTCGAATGATTAAGAGACAACCTGGAATAGTGTAATGCCCAGTACTTCAGGTAAATTTCTTATTTATTAAGTGTTTATTTATTTTTCATGAAGACTAAGTATGTTAGGGTGTAAATGAGGTACGTTGGGTATACCTCGAAGGATTTTGGACACGGGGTTAACCCCCTGGTACGCGGGCCATACCTTTGGTATGTTGGGCCTACGTGAGCCAGGGGCAATCCCTAAAGTTTAGGGTTTACATCCTATCTAAACACCTTATGCCTCAAGGCTCTCTCATTATCAGTCTCCATTGTCCCTATAAGCACCATCTCGAAACCCTAACCTATTTCAAGAGAGAATTGATCCTTGTGTGTGTTTTGGTGTGTGTTGGGTGTATCTTACAGAAGAAGAAGCTTGGTGAAGGAGCATTGATCAAGTAGGAGATTGTAGATCCAATGTTTATTCATCTTTCTCAGCTACCTAGAGGTATAAATTCTTGAGCTTGGTTATTCTATGCTTAAATCTAGAACTAGTTGAGATTTTAGCATATTTTGGTCCCATGAATGAGTTCTTGTAAGTAAATGTTACTCCAGAATTTATAAGATGTTCCTTTTGATGTTTCTGAGGTTCATAGTCTATAAAGTTTGCATCTTGATGGTTGTAGATCAACCATGCATGAGTTAATGATAATTTGATGGAAGTAGAATGCTAAATATAGGGTTTGAGTCACTTTGAGCCATGCAAAGGCATCAAGTTGGTGATTTTATCATTTAATACATTCCTCAAGAGCTAGATCTACAAAATGGATGTTTGTGTTGGATTAATATCTAAGTCCATAACTATATTTGGTATGTACTTGACCCGACCCGGCATGGTCCATTTGGGTTGCACTTCATCGGCACAATTTATATGGATAGTCTTTTGAGAATAGTATATTTATGATTTATATTAATATATTATAAGTTCTAATATATTAATATGGAATCATATTATTTAATTAGTATTGATCAAGAATTAATTTAGAATTAATTAAGTGATCAAAAAGAACTAATTAAATATGGACTCTTATATATATGGAATGAGACAACTTCATTTAGGTTGGGCTAAGCTTTCATGGATGGTCCATGGAGCTTTTAACCCATGGATCCTATGTAAATGAAAGGTCATGGGTATTAGGGTTTACATGGATGTAACCCTAATCCTCCATAATATATAAAGGGGTCCTTGGCTCACAAAATTGGACAAGTGTGTGAAAATAAGAGTGGGCCGATTTTAGTGTGCATACATATTCTCTCAAGTTCTTCCAAGGTGTTTTGGTGATTTGTGATTCCATTTGAGGCTTCCACACTATTGGGGCTAAGCTCTTAAAGCTTGAAGACATCAAGCTACATCAAAAGGTATGTCATCTAACTAGAACTTTGTAGTATAGGTGCTTCATAATATGCTAGTTAGGATGAAACCTTGGAATATTGATTATTTGCATGTATAATAGAGAAAACATAGATCCAAGGTTTATAGGGTTGCATGTACACCATAGGAGTGTTAGAATGCACAAAACCCAACAGTGGTATCAGAGCCAGGTTGTTTTCTGTTATATTGATGCAAATGTTTTATTTTCAAAGTTGGAAAAAAAAGGGAAAAAAAACATGACGTTTGTCAAATTTTAAGATAATTACTTGTTTTGTGAAAAACTAATTATTTGTAAAATTTGAATCATTTGCTATATGAGTTGAATTAGGTCAAATTTAGTAAAAGATAAAATGATATGATTATTTTATTAGTTTTAAAAGGTTGATCTAAATGTTTTAAGGAGTTACAAATTTTGTCATAAAATTTTGGAGCTCAAAAGTTTTTTTTTTAAGTTTGTGATCTTAAGAGTTTTGAAACTTTCATAAGTTATGGATATGAAAGTTTCTTTTAAAAAAAAAAATTGATTCAAAGTTTTTATGGAGTTACAAAATTTGGTGTTAATGTTTTAAAGAATTCCATAACTTGTTCTTAAGTTATGGAACATGAAAAGTTTCATCATAAAACAAGTATTTAACTCCATAAGTTATGGAATCCAAAAGTTTTCAAGAGTTACAAAACTTTCCCTCAAGTTTTGGAAATTGGAAAAAGTTTTTTTATGATAAAAAAAGAATTGAATTCTAAAACTCTTGGGTTCATAACTTAAACAATTAATTAAATGGTTTTAATTTTGAATTTAATAATTGGAATTATGATGTTTTTATTGAATAATTCAATTAACTCTTAATGACTTTATTAATAGATAATTAAAGTGTTTAATTAAAAGAGAATTAATAATTCCATAATGACATGGTTTAAGTTTAATTAAATTAAGAGTATAGTTTAATTAATAGATTAAACCACCAAGTATTTTAAATGTCTAAAATACACCCTTATACTATTATAATATTAAAAGTTTAATATATTATATGTATAAGAGCCTGTCGTCTTACCATTAGTAGGCCTCATTCACGAAGCCGGTTTATAAGGGGGGTATAAGGTTACTGCCTATAAAATGGCATTTTAATGGGTGTCCACTCTCACTCACCGCTTCCTTGACCGGTGGAGGGTCGTTAGCCGAACAGGTAGGACAAGGACTATAATTCTCCCTTCATTATAAGTATAATGATAAATACTAAGTAACTAAACACTTATAAATTCCCAATCTTAGTTACTTAGGAAAAATGTGAATAAGGTGCTAATCCATGAAATTACACTTTGCACTTTGTTTAAGCTGTTAGTGGAGCGTGTGTGGTTAACCGACACACTAACCTGGAATTAACAAGGTAGGCAAAGGGTAACTTAATGTTTATCATAGTATCGTTGGAGCGTGTGTGGTTAACCGGCACATCGATTGAGGGGTAAATATTAAGGGTACCAAGTATATTTGCATGGTTACTTCACACCTTATTTTGTGATCCTCGGCATCCCAGTCACAAAACCTGAAGGGCACACTCGAGATTGAAACATGCCATTGAAAAGTTCAATGAATCTCAAAAGAATCTAGGAGTTTCAAAACCAATTAAAACCTAATAATACATTTCGTTTATCTTGGTGGAAATTGGTGAATCGTCATTCACCTACCTTCAAATATTTTATAGCTTGGATTACGACATCCCTCTTCCAAGTTATAAAATAGTTTGTTGGGTCCTAGCCTTAATATATCATATTGGGTGTTATATTAAGGACTTAAATCAACTTTACGTGAATTTCTCCCATTGTTGATGTCTGGTTTATACAACAGTGATCTTCCCAAACCAAGCTTTCCTATTGAATATGACTTCCCGAGTTTGGCTCATGGAAGTCATACTTCTCTTCCTCCACCCCCTCCAATTATTCTCCCTAACCCACAAGTTCAAGGTCACTCAAGCCCTAATGGCAAGCAAGGTCTATGTGTGATCACATCTTAGAGATGAAGTCACATATTGACAAGCCGGGAGAGTTGGGTGTCAAAGTCTTGAGAAAGTTGGATGTTCAATCACTTTCTAAGTCACATAGTGAGTTCCTTTGGGACTACTATGAAACAGACTATGACATGAACCTTAATGATCATATCTATTTGCTTGGTGCTGCTGAATCAGCAATGATTTGGAACGATAGTAAAGCAAATTTGATTAGAAGATCAACTTCCCAAAAACTTTATGGACAGTGACAATGGTGACACTGGAAATCCAGAAAAAGCATTCTCTTCCCAATGGAAAGGGATTGGCCATAGTCAACCCGGTTGACCAAATGGTAAAGAGAAAGGCTAAGTCTGAGATAGTCCCATGACCAAAGGGTCCATATGTTTATTTTGCCAAAGGAAGGGGCGTTGATTGCAAAGCTGCCAAATTTACCTAAGGATGTTAAAGTCAATAAGTTTGACTCTACATCAGGTAGAGCCCATTATCTAACTCTGTTAAGTTCTATTCTGAGATCCTCATTACATGATGTGACTGGGTCACATGTTGATGTTTTAAGAATCAAAGAATAGAGAGAAATCTTAAAGGAAGTATATGTTGATTCTGATCGCGAAGGTGGATTTCGATCGCATCAGAATTTTGAGCAGTTGCTTAAGAAGTTATGATATATTTTGAGCATCATCCTATATACCAGGATACCGGCCTAAACCAGGTCACTAAACATAACACCGTCCTAACTACCAGGACGCCAATCTAACAGATCAATAAGCATATCAAACAAATACCAGTATTCAATCCGAGAAAGGGTCGGCCTCGGTGCCTTAGACCCTGTTGATATAGTGAGGATAGCTCACCTCACAATGCCGATCTAAACTAAAGAACCGAACTCCCGAACCGCTAACTCACCGGAAATCCCGAACTATCACATAATAATACCAAGTCATTACACAACATAGCAATCTTGACTAGGGGTCCAAACAATCCATCATGTCCATTCTCTTTATTGGGCCAAGGCCCAATGCCAATTCCATAACTTTGAAAGCCCTTAAGCAACACCCATTATTGGCCCAATTTACCAAATTGGGCCCAACTCCCTAATTGGCCCTCACTTCAAGATCCATTATCAAAAGTTGGCCCAAAACATAATATTCATAAAATCCAGCAAAGGCTCAAATCCAACTAGTCCATAAACAGCCCAAAACCCGAAGCCCAATTGTCAAAGGCCCAACAGAGGACGTACGCGGGGCGTACTCCTCTGGTACGTGGGGCGTACTTGTCCAGATGTTGACCACCATCGGGGTGGTTGACCCAGTACACTGGGCGTACTGGATTTACGCTGGGTTTCACCAAAACCCTAATAAGTGCTTAATGGCTTAAGCACTTAAGCCCAAACTCCAGATCCATCGATCAAATGTGCCATAAGACTATAAAGTCTCGAACTTTATCACTTTGGACGTCCAGAAAGCTCTTAATCCAAGGTCTTAATCCATTAAGACCCCTATACTACATGCATGGGACATCTTAAGCCATTGGGACCTCAATTTTATCACTTAAGACCTCTTCAAGGTCCAGAAAGGACAGCTTTGTTGGATTAATGTCTAAGTCCATAACTATATTTGGTATGTACTTGACCCGACCCGGCATGGTCCATTTGGGTTGCACTTCACCGACACAATTTATATGGATAGTCTTTTGAGAATAGTATATTTATGATTTATATTAATATATTATAAGTTCTAATATATTAATAAGGAATCATATTATTTAATTAGTATTGATCAAGAATTAATTTAGAATTAATTAAGTGATCAAAAAGAACTAATTAAATATGGACTCTTATATATATGGAATGGGCCAAGTTCATTTAGGTTGGGCTAAGCTTTCATGGATGGTCCATGGAGCTTTTAACCCATGGATCCTATGTAAATGAAAGGTCATGGGTATTAGGGTTTACATGGATGTAACCCTAATCCTCCATAATATATAAAGGGGTCCTTGGCTCACAAAATTGGCACAAGTGTGTGAAAATAAGAGTGGGCCGATTTTAGTGTGCATACATATTCTCTCAAGTTCTTCCAAGGTGTTTTGGTGATTTGTGATTCCATTTGAGGCTTCCACACTATTGGGGTTAAGCTCTTAAATCTTGAAGACATCAAGCTACATCAAAAGGTATGTCATCTAACTAGAACTTTGTAGTATAGGTGCGTCATAATATGCTAGTTAGGATGAAACCTTGGAATAGTTAATATTTGCATGTATAATAGAGAAAACATAGATCCAAGGTTTATAGGGTTGCATGTACACCATAGGAGTGTTAGAATGCACAAAACCCAACAGTTTGGACTTAAAGCATTACGTACTTAATGAGATTTTGGCAAGCTGGAGCGTACGCTAGGCGTACATAAGTGTACGCTGCGCATACATGGCTGAAGCCCCGTTTTTCCTTGGAAATAAATGTTATATGTTGGGCGTACTTAGGTGGTACGTTTAGCGTAGTCACTAGGAACCATTATTGGCCCTTAGGTTTTAGGTTATTGTGGGGCCTTAGGACTTTTGGATTTAGGCCATGGGTTGAGAGGCCCATTAAAGAAAGGGGTGAAATGGTCTTTTACCCCTTTGGCATGTTAGATGGTAATCTTTACCAATCATGGGTTATTACCTTGAGTATTAATTAGGGTTAAATTGGAATGTTCAATGTGAGGAGTCGTAGTAACAACATCCAAAGAGTATGGCTTGTCAATCTCCAGACTGAGGTGAGTCTCTTCAATATAGTCATGGGTCGAAGGCGCCAATGTCGTCCCACTGGATCATGTTTATAGGATGATAGTGGTCTTTGTGACACTTGCTGATATGTATTTGTGTTCCTGTTGTCTTTGTGGCTCTTTTATGTGTATGTATGTTTATATATATATATATATATATATATATATATATATATATATATATATATATATATATATATATATATATATATATATATATATATATATATATATATATATATATATATATATATATATATATATATTATGGGCGGGGCCCTTATGCGATTTGGGCGTGGCTTGTATGTAGTTTCATCAGGGCCCGTTTATATGTTTGGTAGGGGTATTTTGAGGAAATCACTAAGCTTTGTGCTTATAGTTATGATTATGAAATGACTTTCGGTTCGAGAGGGAAGGGCCGGTTTGATCACAGCGCATCCAACCATGTTTTTCCGCACATATATTATTTTGGGAACTGTAATTTGATAAGTAATTCACTATGACATACATTTGAATGGTTGATATGTGATTTGATGGTGTTTGGATTGAATGAAAAACGAAATTTTTACTTAGATTTTCGGGATGTTACATGTTGGTATCAGAGCCTTGGTTTGAGGGATTCGGGCATACTATCGGGTGTATATGAACTCAAACTGAGGATTTGTTAAGTTTTTCATAAATGAAAATAATTTTCTAAAAGGTTTTCTAATAAAAGAAAATGGTGTGGTGCATTCAATCGACCGAGCTCAAGTAAGTCTTCCTAGAATACCCATACATGTTATATGTTTTATGTTGTGTTATGAGAAGCACATACTAGATTAGGGATAAGGATCTACTCAGGATTACATGGTGGAATGCTAGGGGAGATGCGTTTATGTGCATATTGTATGACCTTGTAGATCTACATGCTAGTATTGGATCAGATATCTAGTAGGATGACCTGTTTAGGTTACGCTCTGGCTCGGATTATTCAATGCTCGAATGTTTCTTGCTTTGTGCTCTTAGAAGTTCTCATTGATATCAGCTAACTAGTAAGCGAATGCATTTAATTACATATTATAGGGGTTAGATAATTTTAGAAGGTTAGGTTTAACACTATTGCACAGTTCTTGTTTGAGTCCAACCATTGTAGGCTGAGACCTTTCAGTCAAAGAATTATCTAGTATCTATATTTGGTAATTGTATTAATGAGGTAGTTAGATGTTATTGGAGGGAGTTCCTTCTACAGGTGATAGATGAGAGTGTTGTGATTGTAGTCCTAGGAGAGGATAGGATATGTCTTAGCGCGTAGGTTGCTCTATCATAATAGAAAAGAAATGAATAATGAGAAAGTGACTTGGAGGATTTGAGACAGTCCTTGAGGAAGGTATAGATAGGTGTGGATAGTAGTATTAGGCTTGTACTACTGAAAGCACATGATCTATACCTAAGACAATGAAGGCCTTGATGAATTCAAGAAACTTCAAGAGTGTGAACCTTTTCGTGTGCGTGCTAATTATTTGTGTATTATGTTTCAGCATGGTGATGAGACGCGGCAGAGCGGGGGATTCAGGATTTGGATCGGGTACGAGCGCATGTACTGAGCCAATTAATGAGGGACTATGTGAGTTCATCGTGTCTGAGATTATGAGAGGCATCATTGAGGCGACCCCGATGATGTTCAGGTTGATCAAGGAGGGTATTATCGAGCTGATAGAGAAGCGTTCCAGGCCTTTCGAGCCGAGCTGGCTGTAGGTTAGTACGGAGCCCACACTCTCTCCTTCAAGGATTTCAAGGGATGTGGGGCACCAGAGTTTAGGGCGAAGGACCCCATTGTTTCCAGACGATGGATAGCAGATATAGGGTGTGCCCAGATGACTAGGTTCTGCCCTGAGGGGTCGAAGGTGAGGTTTGGTCCGGGTTGTCTAAGGGAGCGAGCCTGATTTTGGGGGGAGGAGGTTGACCATGCTTTGGGGACTCCAACCATTGAGGCCATAGCATGGCTGGATTTTGTAACCCGATTCCGAGCAGAGTTTTCACAAGCTGTTGAGGTACAACAACTGGCTAGGGAGTTCCTGGATATGCGGCAGATGACTGATACTATGGCGGAGATCATCGCCAAGTTCAGAAAGAGAGCTTTATTGGTACCCCATTATGTTATAGATGAGGATATGAGGACGACTAGATACCAAGACATGTTGAGATCAGATTCTAGGGATTTTGTTAGAATTTTAGACTATCTGACATTGGAGGACATGATATCTAGGGCCAAGGAGTGGAAAATTTATTTAGACCACATCGGGAAGAGGAAAGCTAAGCAGTTGCAGACGACTGGGGTTTCAGCAAAGAAACCGAAGGTTTTCGAGTTTGGATTGAGGGGCTAGTAGGGTCGGGGCCATTGTGGCAAGTTCGACAGGATGCATAACGGGGTTTGCAGGGTGGGTAGTTTGGGCTGCTTCAAGTGCGGCAAGATAGGGCACACACATGAGCAAGGATTGCACTACCACCATCACCACCCATGTTTTAGGTATGATATGCTTTCATTGTAATAAGAGGGGACACAAGAAGGCCGACTGCCCGAGATTGATAGGAGGATTAGTTGCAGCACCCGCTCTATCGACGTTGAGGATTACTGATGACCGGGAGGGTAAGTAGACAGCCCCTGTAGTGAAGAGCAGGGATTTTCAGCTGACAACCGAGGAGGAACGTGCGACTCCTGACATGGTTACGGGTATGTTTTCTATTCATTTATGAGCTGTCATTATTTTTTATGTTTATGTTTTATATTGTTATGTTTAGGGACGTTCCTAGTGAATGGATTGCCTGCTCTGGTTCTTTTTGATTCGGGCGCCAGCCAATCGTTTTTATCTCTTGCGCTCAGCAAGAGGTTTTATGATGCTCCTGGGTAGCTGGATTATCCATCGGAGGTGGAGATAGTCGATTATCATTTAGTGAGTGTATCGAGAGTTCATTGGGGTTGTACTCTTGAGCTTTTCCGAGAGAGGTATCCGATCGCCTTGGTTCCAATTCCCTTACGCGAGAACAAGGTCATTGTGGGGATGGATTGGTTGAGCCCTAGTGGGGTGATGATTGACTGCATGCACCATTCAGTACGGTTTCGAACCCCATGTGGGGGATAACTTGTTATATATGGCGAGGGTGCCCAACGTGGATCGACTCTCTGTTCAATTGCGAGGTCTCGGAGATATTTACAATAAGGTTGTTCCGGGTTTGTGGCTTATGTATTGGATACCAGAGAGGAAAAAAAGAGCCCGATTGACGATGTTCAATTTGTTCAAGATTTTGCAGATGTGTGTCCAAAGGACTTACCTGGAGTGCCTCTGGAGAGGCAGGTGGAGTTTCGTTTTGATCTAGTTCCAAGTGCGGCTCTAATAGCCAAGGCACCCTATCGGTTTGCCCACTGGAGATGAAGGAGTTGTCTAGACAACTGCAGGAGATGCTAGACAAAGGATTTATCAGACTGAGTAGTTCAACCTGGTGAGCACCTATATTATTTGTGAAGAGGAAGGATGGCTCCCACAAGATGTGAATTTATTATTGGGAGTTAAACAAGATGACGGTGAAGAACCGTTATCCGCTTTCGAGGATTGATGATTTGTTTAACAAGCTTCAGGGTGCGTATTGGTTCTCCAAGATTGATTTGCATTCAAGATATCACCAACTGAGAGTTCGAGAGGAGGAAGTTCAGAAGACGGCTTTCAGGACTCGTTACGGTCATTACGAGTTTGTGGTGGTGCCATTTGGGCTCACCAATGCACCAACAACATTAATTGATCTCATGAAACGGGTTTACAGACCGATGTTGGGTCGGTCAGTCATTGTGTTTATTGATGATATCTTGGTCTATTCTAAGACCAATGAGCAACATGAGGATCATCTGCGAGAGGTTCTGGAGACTCTGACGAGGGAAAGTCTGTATGTCAAGTTTTCCAAGTGTGGGTTCTTGTTGTGCGAGGTGCAATTTCTTGGGCACCTTGTCAACCAGAAGGGTATTTTGGTTGATTCGGCCAAGATCGAGGCCATGATGTAGTGGGATATTCTGAGGTCTCCATCCGTTATTTAGAGTTTCCTTGGGTTAGCTGGGTATTACCAGATGTTTATCAAGAATTTCTCCAGGATCGCAGTCCCGTTGACTAGGTTGATGAAAAAGTCTGCTACATTCTGTTGGGGGCCGGAGCAGTAGATGGAATTTGAGACTTTGAGGCAGAAGTTTTGCGGGGCTCTGATCTTGACCCTGCCAGAGGGTGTAGATAATTTTATGGTATATTGTGATGAATCGATTTCGAATTGGGTGCAGTTTTGATGCAAAGGGGTCATATGATAGTGTATGCTTCAAGGCAGCTGAAGCCTCATGAAGCGACTTATCCCACTCATGATTTGGAGCTGGGGGTGCTGGTGTTTGCCTTCAAGATTTGTCGACCTTATTTGTATGGGGTTCGTTGTATCATTTACACGGACCACAAGAGTTTGAGGAATCCGATGGATCAACCAAATATGAAAGAGAGACAGTGCAGGTGGCTTGATGTTGTGAAGGATTATCATTGTGAGATCCTTTATCACCTGGTTAAGGCCAATGTGTTGGCCGATGCTCTCAGCCGCAGGACACCTACCGCCCCAATCAAGTATGTGTGTATGAGGATGACTGTGATTACCCCACTCTTAGAGTAGATTCGAGAGGCTCACGTTGAGGCTCTGAAGGTGGATCATCGGAAGAGTGAGTGCATAGTGGGCTTGGTGGCTTCATTTTATTATGATAGTCGGGGATTGTTGACCCTTCATTGGAGAGTTTGGGTACCATACTACAGGGGTGTGCAGCAGATCTTGATGGAAGAGGCACACAAGTCGAGATGTTTTATTCATCCGGGTACAACAAAAATGTAAAAAGATATCCGACTCGATTATTGGTGGCCCTGCATGAAGCGAGATGTGGCTTGGTACGTGGAGAGGTGCTTGACTTGCAGGAAATTCAAGGCCGAGCACCAGCGACATCGCTGCAAAATGAAGCCGTTAGGTATTCCTTTTTGGAAATGGGAGGAGATCACGATGGACTTCATCATGAAGTTGCCTCAGACAACGCGAGGAGTGGATTCGATTTGAGTCATTGTGTACCAATTGACCAGGAGAATTAATTTTATTCCCATTCAAGAGAGAATCTCTGCGGAGAATCTGGAAGACATATACATCCTGGAGGTTGTGGCAAGGCATGGGGTGCCACTTTTAGTTGTTTCAGATAGGGATGTTTGGTTTACCTCCAGGCTCTGGAAGAGATTTAATGAGGATTTGGGCACTCGCCTACACTTCAGCACGACTTTCCATCCGCAGACTAATGGTTAGAGTGAGCGCACCATTAAAAATTTGGCGAACATCCTTCAGGCATGTTTACTAGATTTGGCGGGAGTTGGGATACATACCTTCCTTTGGCGGAGTTTCGTATAACAAAAGTTATCATGCCAATATTTATCGACCTCCTTTTGAGATGCTCTACGGGAGGAAGTGTCGGACCCTGATTTGTTGGGGGAGGTCTGTCAGAAAGTCATGGATAGCATGAAGGTGGTGCTTCGGACTATTGAGTTGATCCAACAAGTGTGCCGGAGGTTGCAAACCGCATAGAGCCGCCAAAAATGTTATGCTGATAGGCGGTGGTCGGATTTAGAGTTTTAAGTGGGGGACATGGTACTCTTGAAGGTGTCGCCTTGGAAACGTGTCATCTGGTTTAGGGAGCGGGGCTTGTTGGGCCCCAGATATATTAGTCCCTTTAGGGTATTTTCCCGGGTGGGCAGGTTTGCGTAACGATTAGAGCTTCCCGAGAAGCTCAGTCAGATTCACAACTTTTTTCATATCTCTCAGTTTCAGAAGTGTTTGTTTGGCAATTCCACAATAGTCCCGCTAGAGGACATTCAAGTGGATGATTGCCTAAACTACGTAGAGAGACCGGTTGCGATCCTAGATAAGAAAACGAAGACCTTACGAAACAAGGTGGTGGATCTAGTAAAGGTGCATTGGCAGTAGCGAAAAGGGTCAAAATGGACATGGGAGCCTGAGGAGGAGATCAGAGAGAACTATCTAGAAATATTTGCGGAGCCGGACTTCAACGACGAAGTCTGATTCAAGTGGGGGAGAGTTATTGTTGGATTAGGTGTCTAAGCCCATAACTATAATTGGTATGTACTTGACCCGAGAGTAGCATGGTCCAATTCGGGTTGCCTTCACCAGGACAATTTGATAGGATGGATATTTGAGAAAGAGGTTATTTGTGATTTATTAATATATTATAAGTATAATATATTAATTGAGAAATCATATTATTTAATTAGTATTGATCAAGAATTAATTTGGAATTAATTTAGTGATCAAAAGAGACTGATTAAGTAAATCAGTAATATTTATAGTTTGGGACAATAATCCATATTAATTAGGGATAGGCTAAATCTATGTGAGAGTCCATGAAGAGTTAGTCCAAAGGGCTCATCATATGGATTATTGGATTGCTTAAAGGCTTTAGTAAATGGGCTAGGGTTTACAAGTTAAACCTTATGAGTTCTAAACAATAAAATGAACCCTTAGCTTGCTAAAATCGGTACAACACTTGGGGTGCTAATCTCTTGAAAGGCCAAGTTCTACAAGCTACAACAAAGAGGTAATCTTCTAACTAATTTTATGTTGTTTATGTCAAATTGCATGCTACTTAGGCTTCAAGCTTTGGAAATGAATATTGCATGTATAGTTAGAGAAAAATTAGATCCAAAGCTTTAGGGTTGTATATGCACCATAGGAGTGTTATAGTACTTAAAACCCAATAGTGGTATCAGAGCCATGGGTAGTTTTCTATTATATTAATGCAATGGTGTTATTTTCAAAGTTGAAAAAATAAGAATTTTGCTGTCTGGCTCATGAACTCGACGAGTCCTAAGAGGGACTCGACGAGTTGGATGAATTTAGCCATGAACTCGACGTGTCCATTGCCTGGATCGACAAGTTGGATCATCAGATGGCAGAATTTTCGAGTTTTTGGCCTATTTTGGATTAGGATCATTACCACAAACTGTTTTGGTTCATAAAATTTGATTTTACTAATATGGTAATGACTATCCCCATCTAAAAACATGATGATTGTCAAATTTTAAGATAATTACTTGATTTTGTGAAAAACTAATT